>NW_026060779.1:1770000-3003000 GCF_929443795.1 Astur gentilis
CAGGGGGACGGTGAAGACCAGCAACAGCTTTCAGGGCTGCCACCTACCGTGTTGGAAAAGGAGCCGGACGTGTGTCTTTTCGGAAACAGGCCCTGCCGAGGATGAGAGCCATGAGATGTTCTTCCTCTGGGCAAGCCCGCATCGTGAATCCTGTTGTGCCTGTGAATAGGCTGCAGGGGGACGGTGAAGACCAGCAACAGCTTTCAGGGCTGCCACCTTCCGTGTGGGACAAGGAGACGGACGTGTGCCTTTCCGGAATCAGGCTCTGCCGAGGACGAGAGCCATGAGATGTTCCTCCTCTGGGCAAGCCCGGGTCCCAGATCCTGTTGTGCCTGTGAATAGGCTGCAGGGGGACGGTGAAGACCAGCAACAGCTTTCAGGGCTGCCACCTTCCGTGTGGGACAAGGAGCCGGACGTGTGCCTTTTCGGAAACAGGCCCTGCCGAGGACGAGAGCCATGAGATGTTCCTCCTCTGGGCAAGCCCGGGTCCCAGATCCTGTTGTGCCTGTGAATAGGCTGCAGGGGGACGGTGAAGACCAGCAACAGCTTTCAGGGCTGCCACCTTCCGTGTGGGACAAGGAGCCGGACGTGTGCCTTTTCGGAAACAGGCTCTGCCGAGATCGAGAGACTAATCCTGACCCTAACCCTAACCCTAACCCCGAACCCTAACCCTAAGCCCATCCCTAACGACCCTAACCCTAACCCTAACCCTAAGCCCTAACACTAACCCTAATCCTAAACCCTAACCCTAACCCTAACTGTAACCCTAACCCGGACCCTAACTCCTATCTCTAACCCCAAACCTAACCCCTAACCCTAACCGTAACCCTAACAACCTAACCCTAACCCCTAACTCTAACCCTAACCCTAATGGACCCTAACCCTAACCCTAACACTAACCCCTAACCCTAACCCTAACCCTAACGCCTAACCCTAACCCTAACACCTAACCCTAACCCTAACCCTAATGGCCCTAACCCTAAACCTAACCCTGACCATAACCCTAACCCTAACCTTAAGCCCCTAACCCTAACCCTAACCCTAACCCCTAACCCTAACCCTAATGGCCCTAACCCTAACCCTAACCCTGACCCTAACCCTAACCCTAACCCTAACACCTAACCCTAACCCTAACCCTAACCGAACCCTAACCCTAACCCTAACCCTAACCCTAACCTAACCCTAACCCCTAACCCTAAGCCTAACCCCTAACTGTAAACCTTTTCTGACAATGTGCAGGAGGTGTGCCGTTTCCGAAACAGGTTCTGCTGAGGACGAGAGCCATGAGATTTTCCTCCTCTGGGCAAGCCCGTATCCCAGATCCTGTTGTGCCTGTGAATAGGCTGCAGGGGGACGGTGAAGACCAGCAACAGCTTTCAGGGCTGCCACCTTCCGTGTTGGAAAAGGAGCCGGACGTGTGTCTTTTCGGAAACAGGCCCTGCCGAGGATGAGAGCCATGAGATGTTCTTCCTCTGGGCAAGCCCGCATCGTGAATCCTGTTGTGCCTGTGAATAGGCTGCAGGGGGACGGTGAAGACCAGCAACAGCTTTCAGGGCTGCCACCTTCCGTGTGGGACAATGAGCTGAACGTGTGCCTTTCCGGAATCAGGCTCTGCCGAGGACGAGAGCCATGAGATGTTCCTCCTCTGGGCAAGCCCGGGTCCCAGATCCTGTTGTGCCTGTGAATAGGCTGCAGGGGGACGGTGAAGACCAGCAACAGCTTTCAGGGCTGCCACCTTCCGTGTGGGACAAGGAGCCGAACGTGTGCCTTTCCGGAATCAGGCTCTGCCGAGGACGAGAGCCATGAGATGTTCCTCCTCTGGGCAAGCCCGGGTCCCAGATCCTGTTGTGCCTGTGAATAGGCTGCAGGGGGACGGTGAAGACCAGCAACAGCTTTCAGGGCTGCCACCTTCCGTGTGGGACAAGGAGCCGGACGTGTGCCTTTTCGGAAATAGGCCCTGCCGAGGACGAGAGACATGAGATGTTCCTCCTCTGGGCAAGCCCGGGTCCCAGATCCTGTTGTGCCTGTGAATAGGCTGCAGGGGGACGGTGAAGACCAGCAACATCCGTCAGGGGTGCCAACTTCCGTGTGGGACAAGGAGCCGGACGTGTGCCTTTTCGGAAACAGGCTCTGCCGAGGACGAGAGACTAACCCTGACCCTAACCCTAACCCTAACCCCTAACCCTAACCCTAACCCCATCCCTAACGACCGTAACCCTAACCCTAACCCTAAGCCCTTAACACTGACGCTAACCCTAAACCCTAACCCTAACCCTAAGTGTAACCCTAACCCGGACACTATCTCCTAATTCTAACCCTAACCCTAACCCCTAACCCTAACCGTAACCCTAACCACCTAACCCTAACACTCACCCAAACACCTAACCCTAACCCTAACCCTAACCCCTAACCCTAACCCCTAACCCTATCCCTAACCCTAATGGCCCTAATCCTAACCCTGACCCTAACCCTAACCCTAACCCTAACCCTAAGCCCCTAACCCTAACCCTAACCCTAAACCCTAACCCTAATGGCCCTAACCCTAACCCTAACCCTAACCCCTAACCCTAACCCTAACCCTAACCCCAACCCTAACCCTAACCCTAACCCTAACCCCTAACTGTAAACCTTTTCTGACAAGTTGCAGGATGTGTGCCGTTTCCGAAACAGGTTCTGCTGAGGACGAGAGCCATGAGATTTTCCTCCTCTGGGCAAGCCCGGGTCCCAGATCCTGTTGTGCCTGTGAATAGGCTGCAGGGGGACGGTGAAGACCAGCAACATCTTTCCAGCCTGCCACCTTCCGTGTGGGACAAGGAGCCGGACGTATGCCTTTCCAGAATCAGGCTCTGCCGAGGACGAGAGCCATGAGATGTTCCTCCTCTGGGAAAGCCCCGGTCCCAGATCCTGTTGTGCCTGTGAATAGGCTGCAGGGGGACGGTGAAGACCAGTAACATCTTTTAGGGCTGCCACCTTCCGTGTGGGACAAGGAGCCGGACGTGTCACTTTTCAGAAATAGGCTCTGCCGAGGACGAGAGCCATGAGATGTTCCTCCTCTGGGCAAGCCCGGGTCCTGAATCCTGTTGTACCTGTGAATAGGCTGCAGGGGGACGGTGAAGACCAGCAACAGCTTTCAGGGCTGCCACCTTCCGTGTGGGACAAGGAGCCGGACGTGTGCCTTTTCGGAAATAGGCTCTGCCGAGGACGAGAGCCATGAGATGTTCCTCCTCTGGGCAAGCCCGGGTCCTGAATCCTGTTGTACCTGTGAATAGGCTGCAGGGGGACGGTGAAGACCAGCAACACCTTTCAGGGCTGCCACCTTCCGTGTGGGACAAGGAGCCGGACATGTGCCTTTTCGGAATCGGGCTCTGTCGAGGAAGAGAGCCATGAGATGTTCCTCCTCTGGCCATGCCCGGGTCCTGAATCCTGTTGTGCCTGTGAATAGGCTGCAGGGGGACGGTGAAGACCAGCAACAGCTTTCAGGGCTGCCACCTTCCTTGTGGGACAAGGAGCCAAACGTGTGCCTTTCCGGAATCAGGCTCTGCCGAGGAAGAGAGCCATGAGATGTTCCTCCTCTGGGCAAGCCCGGGTCCCAGATCCTGTTGTGCCTGTGAATAGGCTGCAGGGGGATGGTGAAGACCAGCAACAGCTTTCTGGGCTGCCATCTTCCGTGTGGGACAAGGAGCCGGAAGTGTGCCTTTTCGAAAAGAGGCCCTGCCGAGGACGAGAGCCATGAGATGTTCCTCCTCTGGGCATGCCCGGGTCCTGAATCCTGTTGTGCCTGTGAATAGGCTGCAGGGGGACGGTGAAGACCAGCAACATCTTTCAGGTCTGCCACCTTCCGTGTGGGACAAGGAGACGGACGTGTGCCTTTCCGGAATCAGGCTCTGCCGAGGACGAGAGCCATGAGATGTTCCTCCTCTGGGCAAGCCCGGGTCCCAGATCCTGTTGTGCCTGTGAATAGGCTGCAGGGGGACGGTGAAGACCAGCAACATCCGTCAGGGGTGCCAACTTCCGTGTGGGACAAGGAGCCGGACGTGTGCCTTTTCGGAAACAGGCCCTGCCGAGGACGAGAGACATGAGATGTTCCTCCTCTGGGCAAGCCCGGGTCCCAGATCCTGTTGTGCCTGTGAATAGGCTGCAGGGGGACGGTGAAGACCAGCAACAGCTTTCAGGGCTGCCACCTTCCGTGTGGGACAAGGAGCCGGACGTGTGCCTTTTCGGAAACAGGCTCTGCCGAGATCGAGAGACTAATCCTGACCCTAACCCTAACCCTAACCCCTAACCCTAACCCTAAGCCCATCCCTAACGACCCTAACCCTAACCCTAACCCTAAGCCCTAACACTAACCCTAATCCTAAACCCTAACCCTAACCCTAACTGTAACCCTAACCCGGACCCTAACTCCTATCTCTAACCCTAAACCTAACCCCTAACCCTAACCGTAACCCTAACAACCTAACCCTAACCCCTAACTCTAACCCTAACCCTAATGGACCCTAACCCTAACCCTAACACTAACCCCTAACCCTAACCCTAACCCTAACGCCTAACCCTAACCCTAACACCTAACCCTAACCCTAACCCTAATGGCCCTAACCCTAAACCTAACCCTGACCATAACCCTAACCCTAACCTTAAGCCCCTAACCCTAACCCTAACCCTAACCCCTAACCCTAACCCTAATGGCCCTAACCCTAACCCTAACCCTGACCCTAACCCTAACCCTAACCCTAACACCTAACCCTAACCCTAACCCTAACCGAACCCTAACCCTAACCCTAACCCTAACCCTAACCTAACCCTAACCCCTAACCCTAAGCCTAACCCCTAAATGTAAACCTTTTCTGACAATGTGCAGGATGTGTGCTGTTTCCGAAACAGTTTCTGCTGAGGACGAGAGCCATGAGATTTTCCTCCTCTGGGCAAGCCCGTATCCCAGATCCTGTTGTGCCTGTGAATAGGCTGCAGGGGGACCGTGAAGACCATCAACAGCTTTCAGGGCTGCCACCTTCCGTGTTGGAAAAGGAGCCGGACGTGTGTCTTTTCGGAAACAGGCCCTGCCGAGGATGAGAGCCATGAGATGTTCCTCCTCTGGGCAAGCCCGCATCGTGAATCCTGTTGTGCCTGTGAATAGGCTGCAGGGGGACGGTGAAGACCAGCAACAGCTTTCAGGGCTGCCACCTTCCGTGTGGGACAATGAGCCGAACGTGTGCCTTTCCGGAATCAGGCTCTGCCGAGGACGAGAGCCATGAGATGTTCCTCCTCCGGGCAAGCCCGGGTCCCAGATCCTGTTGTGCCTGTGCATAGGCTGCAGGGGGACGGTGAAGACCAGCAACAGCTTTCAGGGCTGCCACCTTCCGTGTGGGACAAGGAGCCGGACGTGTGCCTTTTCGGAAACAGGCTCTGCCGAGATCGAGAGACTAATCCTGACCCTAACCCTAACCCTAACCCCTAACCCTAACCCTAAGCCCATCCCTAACGACCCTAACCCTAACCCTAACCCTAAGCCCTAACACTAACCCTAATCCTAAACCCTAACCCTAACCCTAACTGTAACCCTAACCCGGACCCTAACTCCTATCTCTAACCCTAAACCTAACCCCTAACCCTAACCGTAACCCTAACAACCTAACCCTAACCCCTAACTCTAACCCTAACCCTAATGGACCCTAACCCTAACCCTAACACTAACCCCTAACCCTAACCCTAACCCTAACGCCTAACCCTAACCCTAACACCTAACCCTAACCCTAACCCTAATGGCCCTAACCCTAAACCTAACCCTGACCATAACCCTAACCCTAACCTTAACCCCCTAACCCTAACCCTAACCCTAACCCCTAACCCTAACCCTAATGGCCCTAACCCTAACCCTAACCCTGACCCTAACCCTAACCCTAACCCTAACACCTAACCCTAACCCTAACCCTAACCGAACCCTAACCCTAACCCTAACCCTAACCCTAACCTAACCCTAACCCCTAACCCTAAGCCTAACCCCTAAATGTAAACCTTTTCTGACAATGTGCAGGATGTGTGCTGTTTCCGAAACAGTTTCTGCTGAGGACGAGAGCCATGAGATTTTCCTCCTCTGGGCAAGCCCGTATCCCAGATCCTGTTGTGCCTGTGAATAGGCTGCAGGGGGACGGTGAAGACCATCAACAGCTTTCAGGGCTGCCACCTTCCGTGTTGGAAAAGGAGCCGGACGTGTGTCTTTTCGGAAACAGGCCCTGCCGAGGATGAGAGCCATGAGATGTTCCTCCTCTGGGCAAGCCCGCATCGTGAATCCTGTTGTGCCTGTGAATAGGCTGCAGGGGGACGGTGAAGACCAGCAACAGCTTTCAGGGCTGCCACCTTCCGTGTGGGACAATGAGCCGAACGTGTGCCTTTCCGGAATCAGGCTCTGCCGAGGACGAGAGCCATGAGATGTTCCTCCTCTGGGCAAGCCCGGGTCCCAGATCCTGTTGTGCCTGTGAATAGGCTGCAGGGGGACGGTGAAGACCAGCAACAGCTTTCCGGCCTGCCACCTTCCGTGTGGGACAAGGAGCCGGACGTGTGCCTTTTAGGAAAGAGGCCCTGCCGAGGACGAGAGCCATGAGATGTTCCTCCTCTGGGCAAGCCCGGGTCCCAGATCCTGTTGTGCCTGTGAATAGGCTGCAGGGGGACGGTGAAGACCAGCAACATCTTTCAGGGCTGCCACCTTCCGTGTGGGACAAGGAGCCGGACGTGTGCCTTCTCGGAAACAGGCTCTGCCGAGGACGAGAGCCATGAGATGTTCCTCCTCTGGGCAAGCCCGGGTCCTGAATACTGTCGTACCTGTGAATAGGCTGCAGAGGGACGGTGAAGACCAGCAACAGCTTTCAGGGCTGCCACCTTCCTTGTGGGACACGGAGCCGGACGTGTGCCTTTTCGGTATCGGGCTCTGCCGAGGAAGAGAGCCATGAGATGTTCCTCCTCTGGGCATGCCCGGGTCCTGAATCCTGTTGTGCCTGTGAATAGGCTGCAGGGGGACGGTGAAGACCAGCAACATCTTTCCGGCCTGCCACCTTCCGTGTGGGACAAGGAGACGGACGTGTGCCTTTCCGGAATCAGGCTCTGTCGAGGACGAGAGCCATGAGATGTTCCTCCTCTGGGCAAGCCCGGGTCCCAGATCCTGTTGTGCCTGTGAATAGGCTGCAGGGGGACGGTGAAGACCAGCAACATCCGTCAGGGGTGCCAACTTCCGTGTGGGACAAGGAGCCGGACGTGTGCCTTTTCGGAAACAGGCTCTGCCGAGGACGAGAGACTAACCCTGACCCTAACCCTAACCCTAACCCCTAACCCTAACCCTAAGCCCATCCCTAACGACCGTAACCCTAACCCTAACCCTAAGCCCTTAACACTGACGCTAACCCTAAACCCTAACCCTAACCCTAAGTGTAACCCTAACCCGGACACTATCTCCTAATTCTAACCCTAACCCTAACCCCTAACCCTAACCGTAACCCTAACCACCTAACCCTAACACTCACCCAAACACCTAACCCTAACCCTAACCCTAAGCCCCTAACCCTAACCCTAACCCTAAACCCTAACCCTAATGGCCCTAACCCTAACCCTAACCCTAACCCCTAACCCTAACCCTAACCCTAACCCTAACCCCAACCCTAACCCTAACCCTAACCCTAACCCCTAACTGTAAACCTTTTCTGACAAGTTGCAGGATGTGTGCCGTTTCCGAAACAGGTTCTGCTGAGGACGAGAGCCATGAGATTTTACTCCTCTGGGCAAGACCGGGTCCCAGATCCTGTTGTGCCTGTGAATAGGCTGCAGGGGGACGGTGAAGACCAGCAACATCTTTCCAGCCTGCCACCTTCCGTGTGGGACAAGGAGCCGGACGTATGCCTTTCCAGAATCAGGCTCTGCCGAGGACGAGAGCCATGAGATGTTCCTCCTCTGGGAAAGCCCCAGTCCCAGATCCTGTTGTGCCTGTGAATAGGCTGCAGGGGGACGGTGAAGACCAGTAACATCTTTTAGGGCTGCCACCTTCCGTGTGGGACAAGGAGCCGGACGTGTCACTTTTCAGAAATAGGCTCTGCCGAGGACGAGAGCCATGAGATGTTCCTCCTCTGGGCAAGCCCGGGTCCTAAATCCTGTTGTACCTGTGAATAGGCTGCAGGGGGACGGTGAAGACCAGCAACAGCTTTCAGGGCTGCCACCTTCCGTGTGGGACAAGGAGCCGGACGTGTGCCTTTTCGGAAATAGGCTCTGCCGAGGACGAGAGCCATGAGATGTTCCTCCTCTGGGCAAGCCCGGGTCCCAGATCCTGTTGTACCTGTGAATAGGCTGCAGGGGGACGGTGAAGACCAGCAACACCTTTCAGGGCTGCCACCTTCCGTGTGGGACAAGGAGCCGGACATGTGCCTTTTCGGAATCGGGCTCTGTCGAGGAAGAGAGCCATGAGATGTTCCTCCTCTGGCCATGCCCGGGTCCTGAATCCTGTTGTGCCTGTGAATAGGCTGCAGGGGGACGGTGAAGACCAGCAACAGCTTTCAGGGCTGCCACCTTCCTTGTGGGACAAGGAGCCAAACGTGTGCCTTTCCGGAATCAGGCTCTGCCGAGGAAGAGAGCCATGAGATGTTCCTCCTCTGGGCAAGCCCGGGTCCCAGATCCTGTTGTGCCTGTGAATAGGCTGCAGGGGGATGGTGAAGACCAGCAACAGCTTTCTGGGCTGCCACCTTCCGTGTGGGACAAGGAGCCGGAAGTGTGCCTTTTAGAAAGAGGCCCTGCCGAGGACGAGAGCCATGAGATGTTCCTCCTCTGGGCAAGCCCGGGTCCCAGATCCTGTTGTACCTGTGAATAGGCTGCAGGGGGATGGTGAAGACCAGCAACAGCTTTCAGGGCTGCCACCTTCCGTGTGGGACAAGGAGCCGGACGTGTGCCTTTTCGGAAACAGGCTCTGCCGAGATTGAGAGACTAATCCTGACCCTAACCCTAACCCTATCCCCTAACCCTAACCCTAAGCCCATCCCTAACGACCCTAACCCTAACCCTAACCCTAAGCCCTAACACTAACCCTAATCCTAAACCCTAACCCTAACCCTAACTGTAACCCTAACCCGGACCCTAACTCCTATCTCTAACCCTAAACCTAACCCCTAACCCTAACCGTAACCCTAACAACCTAACCCTAACCCCTAACTCTAACCCTAACCCTAATGGACCCTAACCCTAACCCTAACACTAACCCCTAACCCTAACCCTAACCCTAACGCCTAACCCTAACCCTAACACCTAACCCTAAACCTAACCCTAATGGCCCTAACCCTAAACCTAACCCTGACCATAACCCTAACCCTAACCTTAACCCCCTAACCCTAACCCTAACCCTAACCCCTAACCCTAACCCTAATGGCCCTAACCCTAACCCTAACCCTGACCCTAACCCTAACCCTAACCCTAACACCTAACCCTAACCCTAACCCTAACCGAACCCTAACCCTAACCCTAACCCTAACCCTAACCTAACCCTAACCCCTAACCCTAAGCCTAACCCCTAACTGTAAACCTTTTCTGACAATGTGCAGGATGTGTGCCGTTTCCGAAACAGTTTCTGCTGAGGACGAGAGCCATGAGATTTTCCTCCTCTGGGCAAGCCCGTATCCCAGATCCTGTTGTGCCTGTGAATAGGCTGCAGGGGGACGGTGAAGACCAGCAACAGCTTTCAGGGCTGCCACCTTCCGTGTGGGACAAGGAGCCGGACGTGTGCCTTTTCGGAAAGAGGCCCTGCCGAGGACGAGAGCCATGAGATGTTCCTCCTCTGGGCAAGCCCGGGTCCCAGATCCTGTTGTGCCTGTGAATAGGCTGCAGGGGGACGGTGAAGACCAGCAACAGCTTTCAGGGGTGCCAACTTCCGTGTGGGACAAGGAGCCGGACGTGTGCCTTTTCGGTATCGGGCTCTGCCGAGGAAGAGAGCCATGAGATGTTCCTCCTCTGGGCAAGCCCGGGTCCTGAATACTGTCGTACCTGTGAATAGGCTGCAGAGGGACAGTGAAGACCAGCAACAGCTTTCAGGGCTGCCACCTTCCTTGTGGGACAAGGAGCCGGACGTGTGCCTTTTCGGTATCGGGCTCTGCCGAGGAAGAGAGCCATGAGATGTTCCTCCTCTGGGCATGCCCGGGTCCTGAATCCTGTTGTGCCTGTGAATAGGCTGCAGGGGGACGGTGAAGACCAGCAACATCTTTCCGGCCTGCCACCTTCCGTGTGGGACAAGGAGACGGACGTGTGCCTTTCCGGAATCAGGCTCTGCCGAGGACGAGAGCCATGAGATGTTCCTCCTCTGGGCAAGCCCGGGTCCCAGATCCTGTTGTGCCTGTGAATAGGCTGCAGGGGAACGGTGAAGACCAGCAACATCCGTCAGGGGTGCCAACTTCCGTGTGGGACAAGGAGCCGGACGTGTGCCTTTTCGGAAACAGGCTCTGCCGAGGACGAGAGACTAACCCTGACCCTAACCCTAACCCTAACCCCTAACCCTAACCCTAAGCCCATCCCTAACGACCGTAACCCTAACCCTAACCCTAAGCCCTTAACACTGACGCTAACCCTAAACCCTAACCCTAACCCTAAGTGTAACCCTAACCCGGACACTATCTCCTAATTCTAACCCTAACCCTAACCCCTAACCCTAACCGTAACCCTAACCACCTAACCCTAACACTCACCCAAACACCTAACCCTAACCCTAACCCTAACCCCTAACCCTAACCCCTAACCCTATCCCTAACCCTAATGGCCCTAATCCTAACCCTGACCCTAACCCTAACCCTAACCCTAACCCTAAGCCCCTAACCCTAACCCTAACCCTAAACCCTAACCCTAATGGCCCTAACCCTAACCCTAACCCTAACCCCTAACCCTAACCCTAACCCTAACCCTAACCCCAACCCTAACCCTAACCCTAACCCTAACCCCTAACTGTAAACCTTTTCTGACAAGTTGCAGGATGTGTGCCGTTTCCGAAACAGGTTCTGCTGAGGACGAGAGCCATGAGATTTTCCTCCTCTGGGCAAGCCCGGGTCCCAGATCCTGTTGTGCCTGTGAATAGGCTGCAGGGGGACGGTGAAGACCAGCAACATCTTTCCAGCCTGCCACCTTCCGTGAGGGACAAGGAGCCGGACGTATGCCTTTCCAGAATCAGGCTCTGCCGAGGACGAGAGCCATGAGATGTTCCTCCTCTGGGAAAGCCCCGGTCCCAGATCCTGTTGTGCCTGTGAATAGGCTGCAGGGGGACGGTGAAGACCAGTAACATCTTTTAGGGCTGCCACCTTCCGTGTGGGACAAGGAGCCGGACGTGTGACTTTTCAGAAATAGGCTCTGCCGAGGACGAGAGCCATGAGATGTTCCTCCTCTGGGCAAGCCCGGGTCCTGAATCCTGTTGTACCTGTGAATAGGCTGCAGGGGGACGGTGAAGACCAGCAACAGCTTTCAGGGCTGCCACCTTCCGTGTGGGACAAGGAGCCGGACGTGTGCCTTTTCGGAAATAGGCTCTGCCGAGGATGAGAGCCATGAGATGCTCCTCCTCTGGGCAAGCCCGGGTCCCAGATCCTGTTGTACCTGTGAATAGGCTGCAGGGGGACGGTGAAGACCAGCAACACCTTTCAGGGCTGCCACCTTCCGTGTGGGACAAGGAGCCGGACATGTGCCTTTTCGGAATCGGGCTCTGTCGAGGAAGAGAGCCATGAGATGTTCCTCCTCTGGCCATGCCCGGGTCCTGAATCCTGTTGTGCCTGTGAATAGGCTGCAGGGGGATGGTGAAGACCAGCAACAGCTTTCAGGGCTGCCACCTTCCGTGTGGGACAAGGAGCCAAACGTGTGCCTTTCCGGAATCAGGCTCTGCCGAGGACGAGAGCCATGAGATGTTCCTCCTCTGGGCAAGCCCGGGTCCCAGATCCTGTTGTGCCTGTGAATAGGCTGCAGGGGGATGGTGAAGACCAGCAACAGCTTTCTGGGCTGCCACCTTCCGTGTGGGACAAGGAGCCGGAAGTGTGCCTTTTCGAAAAGAGGCCCTGCCGAGGACGAGAGCCATGAGATGTTCCTCCTCTGGGCAAGCCCGGGTCCCAGATCCTGTTGTACCTGTGAATAGGCTGCAGGGGGATGGTGAAGACCAGCAACAGCTTTCAGGGCTGCCACCTTCCGTGTGGGACAAGGAGCCGGACGTGTGCCTTTTCGGAAACAGGCCCTGCCGAGGACAAGAGCCATGAGATGTTCCTCCTCTGGGCAAGCCCGCATCGTGAATCCTGTTGTGCCTGTGAATAAGCTGCAGGGGGACGGTGAAGACCAGCAACAGCTTTCAGGGTTGCCACCTTCCGTGTGGGACAATGAGCCGAACGTGTGCCTTTCCGGAATCAGGCTCTGCCGAGGACGAGAGCCATGAGATGTTCCTCCTCTGGGCAAGCCCGGGTCCCAGATCCTGTTGTGCCTGTGAATAGGCTGCAGGGGGACGGTGAAGACCAGCAACAGCTTTCAGGGCTGCCACCTTCCGTGTGGGACAAGGAGCCGGACGTGTGCCTTCTCGGAAACAGGCTCTGCCGAGGACGAGAGCCATGAGATGTTCCTCCTCTGGGCAAGCCCAGGTCCTGAATACTGTCGTACCTGTGAATAAGCTGCAGAGGGACGGTGAAGACCAGCAACAGCTTTCAGGGCTGCCACCTTCCTTGTGGGACAAGGAGCCGGACGTGTGCCTTTTCGGTATCGGGCTCTGCCGAGGAAGAGAGCCATGAGATGTTCCTCCTCTGGGCATGCCCGGGTCCTGAATCCTGTTGTGCCTGTGAATAGGCTGCCGGGGGACGGTGAAGACCAGCAACAGCTTTCTGGGCTGCCACCTTCCGTGTGGGACAAGGAGCCGAACGTGTGCCTTTTCGAAAAGAGGCCCTGCCGAGGACGAGAGCCATGAGATGTTCCTCCTCTGGGCAAGCCCGGGTCCCAGATCCTGTTGTACCTGTGAATAGGCTGCAGGGGGATGGTGAAGACCAGCAACAGCTTTCAGGGCTGCCACCTTCCGTGTGGGACAAGGAGCCGGACGTATGCCTTTCCAGAATCAGGCTCTGCCGAGGACGAGAGCCATGAGATGTTCCTCCTCTGGGAAAGCCCCAGTCCCAGATCCTGTTGTGCCTGTGAATAGGCTGCAGGGGGACGGTGAAGACCAGTAACATCTTTTAGGGCTGCCACCTTCCGTGTGGGACAAGGAGCCGGACGTGTGACTTTTCAGAAATAGGCTCTGCCGAGGACGAGAGCCATGAGATGTTCCTCCTCTGGGCAAGCCCGGGTCCTGAATCCTGTTGTACCTGTGAATAGGCTGCAGGGGGACGGTGAAGACCAGCAACAGCTTTCAGGGCTGCCACCTTCCGTGTGGGACAAGGAGCCGGACGTGTGCCTTTTCGGAAATAGGCTCTGCCGAGGATGAGAGCCATGAGATGCTCCTCCTCTGGGCAAGCCCGGGTCCCAGATCCTGTTGTACCTGTGAATAGGCTGCAGGGGGACGGTGAAGACCAGCAACACCTTTCAGGGCTGCCACCTTCCGTGTGGGACAAGGAGCCGGACGTGTGCCTTTTCGGAATCGGGCTCTGTCGAGGAAGAGAGCCATGAGATGTTCCTCCTCTGGCCATGCCCGGGTCCTGAATCCTGTTGTGCCTGTGAATAGGCTGCAGGGGGATGGTGAAGACCAGCAACAGCTTTCAGGGCTGCCACCTTCCTTGTGGGACAAGGAGCCAAACGTGTGCCTTTCCGGAATCAGGCTCTGCCGAGGAAGAGAGCCATGAGATGTTCCTCCTCTGGGCAAGCCCGGGTCCCAGATCCTGTTGTGCCTGTGAATAGGCTGCAGGGGGATGGTGAAGACCAGCAACAGCTTTCTGGGCTGCCACCTTCCGTGTGGGACAAGGAGCCGGAAGTGTGCCTTTTCGAAAAGAGGCCCTGCCGAGGACGAGAGCCATGAGATGTTCCTCCTCTGGGCAAGCCCGGGTCCCAGATCCTGTTGTACCTGTGAATAGGCTGCAGGGGGATGGTGAAGACCAGCAACAGCTTTCAGGGCTGCCACCTTCCGTGTGGGACAAGGAGCCGGACGTGTGCCTTTTCGGAAACAGGCCCTGCCGAGGACAAGAGCCATGAGATGTTCCTCCTCTGGGCAAGCCCGCATCGTGAATCCTGTTGTGCCTGTGAATAAGCTGCAGGGGGACGGTGAAGACCAGCAACAGCTTTCAGGGTTGCCACCTTCCGTGTGGGACAATGAGCCGAACGTGTGCCTTTCCGGAATCAGGCTCTGCCGAGGACGAGAGCCATGAGATGTTCCTCCTCTGGGCAAGCCCGGGTCCCAGATCCTGTTGTGCCTGTGAATAGGCTGCAGGGGGACGGTGAAGACCAGCAACAGCTTTCAGGGCTGCCACCTTCCGTGTGGGACAAGGAGCCGGACGTGTGCCTTCTCGGAAACAGGCTCTGCCGAGGACGAGAGCCATGAGATGTTCCTCCTCTGGGCAAGCCCAGGTCCTGAATACTGTCGTACCTGTGAATAAGCTGCAGGGGGACGGTGAAGACCAGCAACAGCTTTCAGGGCTGCCACCTTCCTTGTGGGACAAGGAGCCGGACGTGTGCCTTTTCGGTATCGGGCTCTGCCGAGGAAGAGAGCCATGAGATGTTCCTCCTCTGGGCATGCCCGGGTCCTGAATCCTGTTGTGCCTGTGAATAGGCTGCAGGGGGACGGTGAAGACCAGCAACAGCTTTCTGGGCTGCCACCTTCCGTGTGGGACAAGGAGCCGAACGTGTGCCTTTTCGAAAAGAGGCCCTGCCGAGGACGAGAGCCATGAGATGTTCCTCCTCTGGGCAAGCCCGGGTCCCAGATGCTGTTGTACCTGTGAATAGGCTGCAGGGGGACGGTGAAGACCAGCAACAGCTTTCAGAGCTGCCACCTTCCGTGTGGGACAAGGAGCCGGACGTGTGCCTTTTAGGAAACAGGCCCTGCCGAGGACAAGAGCCATGAGATGTTCCTCCTCTGGGCAAGCCCGCATCGTGAATCCTGTTGTGCCTGTGAATAGGCTGCAGGGGGACGGTGAAGACCAGCAACATCTTTCCGTCCTGCCACCTTCCGTGTGGGACAAGGAGACGGACTTGTGCCTTTCCGGAATCAGGCTCTGCCGAGGACGAGAGCCATGAGATGTTCCTCCTCTGGGCAAGCCCGGGTCCCAGATCCTGTTGTGCCTGTGAATAGGCTGCAGGGGGACGGTGAAGACCAGCAACATCCGTCAGGGGTGCCAACTTCCGTGTGGGACAAGGAGCCGGACGTGTGCCTTTTCGGTAACTGGCTCTGCCGAGGACGAGAGACATGAGATGTTCCTCCTCTGGGCAAGCCCGGGTCCCAGATCCTGTTGTGCCTGTGAATAGGCTGCAGAGGGACGGTGAAGACCAGCAACAGCTTTCAGGGCTGCCACCTTCCGTGTGGGACAAGGAGCCGGACGTGTGCCTTTTCGGAAACAGGCTCTGCCGAGGACAAGAGACTAACCCTGAACCTAACCCTAACCCTAACCCCTACCCCTAACCCTAAGCCCATCCCTAACGACCGTAACCCTAACCCTAACCCTAAGCCCTTAACACTAACCCTAACCCTAAACCCTAACCCTAACCCTAAGTGTAACCCTAACCCGGACACTATCTCCTAATTCTAACCCTAACCCTAACCCCTAACCCTAACCGTAACCCTAACCACCTAACCCTAACACTCACCCAAACAACTAACCCTAACCCTAACCCTAACCCCTAACCCTAACCCCTAACCCTATCCCTAACCCTAATGGCCCTAATCCTAACCCTGACCCTAACCCTAACCCTAACCCTAACCCTAAGCCCCTAACCCTAACCCTAACCCTAAACCCTAACCCTAATGGCCCTAACCCTAACCCTAACACTAACCCCTAACCCTAACCCTAACCCTAACCCTAACCCTAACCCTAACCCTAACCCTAACCCTAACCCCTAACTGTAAACCTTTTCTGACAAGTTGCAGGATGTGTGCCGTTTCCGAAACAGGTTCTGCTGAGGACGAGAGCCATGAGATTTTCCTCCTCTGGGCAAGCCCGGGTCCCAGATCCTGTTGTACCTGTGAATAGGCTGCAGGGGGACGGTGAAGACCAGCAACATCTTTCCAGCCTGCCACCTTCCGTGTGGGACAAGGAGCCGGACGTATGCCTTTCCAGAATCAGGCTCTGCCGAGGACGAGAGCCATGAGATGTTCCTCCTCTGGGCAAGCCCCGGTCCCAGATCCTGTTGTGCCTGTGAATAGGCTGCAGGGGGACGGTGAAGACCAGTAACATCTTTTAGGGGTGCCAACTTCCGTGTGGGAAAAGGAGCCGGACGTGTCACTTTTCAGAAATAGGCTCTGCCGAGGACGAGAGCCATGAGATGTTCCTCCTCTGGGCAAGCCCGGGTCCTGAATCCTGTTGTACCTGTGAATAGGCTGCAGGGGGACGGTGAAGACCAGCAACAGCTTTCAGGGTTGCCACCTTCCGTGTGGGACAATGAGCCGAACGTGTGCCTTTCCGGAATCAGGCTCTGCCGAGGACGAGAGCCATGAGATGTTCCTCCTCTGGGCAAGCCCGGGTCCCAGATCCTGTTGTGCCTGTGAATAGGCTGCAGGGGGACGGTGAAGACCAGCAACAGCTTTCAGGGCTGCCACCTTCCGTGTGGGACAAGGAGCCGGACGTGTGCCTTCTCGGAAACAGGCTCTGCCGAGGACGAGAGCCATGAGATGTTCCTCCTCTGGGCAAGCCCAGGTCCTGAATACTGTCGTACCTGTGAATAAGCTGCAGAGGGACGGTGAAGACCAGCAACAGCTTTCAGGGCTGCCACCTTCCTTGTGGGACAAGGAGCCGGACGTGTGCCTTTTCGGTATCGGGCTCTGCCGAGGAAGAGAGCCATGAGATGTTCCTCCTCTGGGCATGCCCGGGTCCTGAATCCTGTTGTGCCTGTGAATAGGCTGCAGGGGGACGGTGAAGACCAGCAACAGCTTTCTGGGCTGCCACCTTCCGTGTGGGACAAGGAGCCGAACGTGTGCCTTTTCGAAAAGAGGCCCTGCCGAGGACGAGAGCCATGAGATGTTCCTCCTCTGGGCAAGCCCGGGTCCCAGATCCTGTTGTACCTGTGAATAGGCTGCAGGGGGATGGTGAAGACCAGCAACAGCTTTCAGGGCTGCCACCTTCCGTGTGGGACAAGGAGCCGGACGTATGCCTTTCCAGAATCAGGCTCTGCCGAGGACGAGAGCCATGAGATGTTCCTCCTCTGGGAAAGCCCCAGTCCCAGATCCTGTTGTGCCTGTGAATAGGCTGCAGGGGGACGGTGAAGACCAGTAACATCTTTTAGGGCTGCCACCTTCCGTGTGGGACAAGGAGCCGGACGTGTCACTTTTCAGAAATAGGCTCTGCCGAGGACGAGAGCCATGAGATGTTCCTCCTCTGGGCAAGCCCGGGTCCTAAATCCTGTTGTACCTGTGAATAGGCTGCAGGGGGACGGTGAAGACCAGCAACAGCTTTCAGGGCTGCCACCTTCCGTGTGGGACAAGGAGCCGGACGTGTGCCTTTTCGGAAATAGGCTCTGCCGAGGACGAGAGCCATGAGATGTTCCTCCTCTGGGCAAGCCCGGGTCCCAGATCCTGTTGTACCTGTGAATAGGCTGCAGGGGGACGGTGAAGACCAGCAACACCTTTCAGGGCTGCCACCTTCCGTGTGGGACAAGGAGCCGGACATGTGCCTTTTCGGAATCGGGCTCTGTCGAGGAAGAGAGCCATGAGATGTTCCTCCTCTGGCCATGCCCGGGTCCTGAATCCTGTTGTGCCTGTGAATAGGCTGCAGGGGGACGGTGAAGACCAGCAACAGCTTTCAGGGCTGCCACCTTCCTTGTGGGACAAGGAGCCAAACGTGTGCCTTTCCGGAATCAGGCTCTGCCGAGGAAGAGAGCCATGAGATGTTCCTCCTCTGGGCAAGCCCGGGTCCCAGATCCTGTTGTGCCTGTGAATAGGCTGCAGGGGGATGGTGAAGACCAGCAACAGCTTTCTGGGCTGCCACCTTCCGTGTGGGACAAGGAGCCGGAAGTGTGCCTTTTAGAAAGAGGCCCTGCCGAGGACGAGAGCCATGAGATGTTCCTCCTCTGGGCAAGCCCGGGTCCCAGATCCTGTTGTACCTGTGAATAGGCTGCAGGGGGATGGTGAAGACCAGCAACAGCTTTCAGGGCTGCCACCTTCCGTGTGGGACAAGGAGCCGGACGTGTGCCTTTTCGGAAACAGGCTCTGCCGAGATTGAGAGACTAATCCTGACCCTAACCCTAACCCTATCCCCTAACCCTAACCCTAAGCCCATCCCTAACGACCCTAACCCTAACCCTAACCCTAAGCCCTAACACTAACCCTAATCCTAAACCCTAACCCTAACCCTAACTGTAACCCTAACCCGGACCCTAACTCCTATCTCTAACCCTAAACCTAACCCCTAACCCTAACCGTAACCCTAACAACCTAACCCTAACCCCTAACTCTAACCCTAACCCTAATGGACCCTAACCCTAACCCTAACACTAACCCCTAACCCTAACCCTAACCCTAACGCCTAACCCTAACCCTAACACCTAACCCTAACCCTAACCCTAATGGCCCTAACCCTAAACCTAACCCTGACCATAACCCTAACCCTAACCTTAACCCCCTAACCCTAACCCTAACCCTAACCCCTAACCCTAACCCTAATGGCCCTAACCCTAACCCTAACCCTGACCCTAACCCTAACCCTAACCCTAACACCTAACCCTAACCCTAACCCTAACCGAACCCTAACCCTAACCCTAACCCTAACCCTAACCTAACCCTAACCCCTAACCCTAAGCCTAACCCCTAACTGTAAACCTTTTCTGACAATGTGCAGGATGTGTGCCGTTTCCGAAACAGGTTCTGCTGAGGACGAGAGCCATGAGATTTTCCTCCTCTGGGCAAGCCCGTATCCCAGATCCTGTTGTGCCTGTGAATAGGCTGCAGGGGGACGGTGAAGACCAGCAACAGCTTTCAGGGCTGCCACCTTCCGTGTGGGACAAGGAGCCGGACGTGTGCCTTTTCGGAAAGAGGCCCTGCCGAGGACGAGAGCCATGAGATGTTCCTCCTCTGGGCAAGCCCGGGTCCCAGATCCTGTTGTGCCTGTGAATAGGCTGCAGGGGGACGGTGAAGACCAGCAACAGCTTTCAGGGGTGCCAACTTCCGTGTGGGACAAGGAGCCGGACGTGTGCCTTTTCGGTATCGGGCTCTGCCGAGGAAGAGAGCCATGAGATGTTCCTCCTCTGGGCAAGCCCGGGTCCTGAATACTGTCGTACCTGTGAATAGGCTGCAGAGGGACGGTGAAGACCAGCAACAGCTTTCAGGGCTGCCACCTTCCTTGTGGGACAAGGAGCCGGACGTGTGCCTTTTCGGTATCGGGCTCTGCCGAGGAAGAGAGCCATGAGATGTTCCTCCTCTGGGCATGCCCGGGTCCTGAATCCTGTTGTGCCTGTGAATAGGCTGCAGGGGGACGGTGAAGACCAGCAACATCTTTCCGGCCTGCCACCTTCCGTGTGGGACAAGGAGACGGACGTGTGCCTTTCCGGAATCAGGCTCTGCCGAGGACGAGAGCCATGAGATGTTCCTCCTCTGGGCAAGCCCGGGTCCCAGATCCTGTTGTGCCTGTGAATAGGCTGCAGGGGGACGGTGAAGACCAGCAACATCCGTCAGGGGTGCCAACTTCCGTGTGGGACAAGGAGCCGGACGTGTGCCTTTTCGGAAACAGGCTCTGCCGAGGACGAGAGACTAACCCTGACCCTAACCCTAACCCTAACCCCTAACCCTAACCCTAAGCCCATCCCTAACGACCGTAACCCTAACCCTAACCCTAAGCCCTTAACACTGACGCTAACCCTAAACCCTAACCCTAACCCTAAGTGTAACCCTAACCCGGACACTATCTCCTAATTCTAACCCTAACCCTAACCCCTAACCCTAACCGTAACCCTAACCACCTAACCCTAACACTCACCCAAACACCTAACCCTAACCCTAACCCTAACCCCTAACCCTAACCCCTAACCCTATCCCTAACCCTAATGGCCCTAATCCTAACCCTGACCCTAACCCTAACCCTAACCCTAACCCTAAGCCCCTAACCCTAACCCTAACCCTAAACCCTAACCCTAATGGCCCTAACCCTAACCCTAACCCTAACCCCTAACCCTAACCCTAACCCTAACCCTAACCCCAACCCTAACCCTAACCCTAACCCTAACCCCTAACTGTAAACCTTTTCTGACAAGTTGCAGGATGTGTGCCGTTTCCGAAACAGGTTCTGCTGAGGACGAGAGCCATGAGATTTTCCTCCTCTGGGCAAGCCCGGGTCCCAGATCCTGTTGTGCCTGTGAATAGGCTGCAGGGGGACGGTGAAGACCAGCAACATCTTTCCAGCCTGCCACCTTCCGTGTGGGACAAGGAGCCGGACGTATGCCTTTCCAGAATCAGGCTCTGCCGAGGACGAGAGCCATGAGATGTTCCTCCTCTGGGAAAGCCCCGGTCCCAGATCCTGTTGTGCCTGTGAATAGGCTGCAGGGGGACGGTGAAGACCAGTAACATCTTTAAGGGCTGCCACCTTCCGTGTGGGACAAGGAGCCGGACGTGTGACTTTTCAGAAATAGGCTCTGCCGAGGACGAGAGCCATGAGATGTTCCTCCTCTGGGCAAGCCCGGGTCCTGAATCCTGTTGTACCTGTGAATAGGCTGCAGGGGGACGGTGAAGACCAGCAACAGCTTTCAGGGCTGCCACCTTCCGTGTGGGACAAGGAGCCGGACGTGTGCCTTTTCGGAAATAGGCTCTGCCGAGGATGAGAGCCATGAGATGCTCCTCCTCTGGGCAAGCCCGGGTCCCAGATCCTGTTGTACCTGTGAATAGGCTGCAGGGGGACGGTGAAGACCAGCAACACCTTTCAGGGCTGCCACCTTCCGTGTGGGACAAGGAGCCGGACATGTGCCTTTTCGGAATCGGGCTCTGTCGAGGAAGAGAGCCATGAGATGTTCCTCCTCTGGCCATGCCCGGGTCCTGAATCCTGTTGTGCCTGTGAATAGGCTGCAGGGGGATGGTGAAGACCAGCAACAGCTTTCAGGGCTGCCACCTTCCTTGTGGGACAAGGAGCCAAACGTGTGCCTTTCCGGAATCAGGCTCTGCCGAGGAAGAGAGCCATGAGATGTTCCTCCTCTGGGCAAGCCCGGGTCCCAGATCCTGTTGTGCCTGTGAATAGGCTGCAGGGGGATGGTGAAGACCAGCAACAGCTTTCTGGGCTGCCACCTTCCGTGTGGGACAAGGAGCCGGAAGTGTGCCTTTTCGAAAAGAGGCCCTGCCGAGGACGAGAGCCATGAGATGTTCCTCCTCTGGGCAAGCCCGGGTCCCAGATCCTGTTGTACCTGTGAATAGGCTGCAGGGGGATGGTGAAGACCAGCAACAGCTTTCAGGGCTGCCACCTTCCGTGTGGGACAAGGAGCCGGACGTGTGCCTTTTCGGAAACAGGCCCTGCCGAGGACAAGAGCCATGAGATGTTCCTCCTCTGGGCAAGCCCGCATCGTGAATCCTGTTGTGCCTGTGAATAAGCTGCAGGGGGACGGTGAAGACCAGCAACAGCTTTCAGGGTTGCCACCTTCCGTGTGGGACAATGAGCCGAACGTGTGCCTTTCCGGAATCAGGCTCTGCCGAGGACGAGAGCCATGAGATGTTCCTCCTCTGGGCAAGCCCGGGTCCCAGATCCTGTTGTGCCTGTGAATAGGCTGCAGGGGGACGGTGAAGACCAGCAACAGCTTTCAGGGCTGCCACCTTCCGTGTGGGACAAGGAGCCGGACGTGTGCCTTCTCGGAAACAGGCTCTGCCGAGGACGAGAGCCATGAGATGTTCCTCCTCTGGGCAAGCCCAGGTCCTGAATACTGTCGTACCTGTGAATAAGCTGCAGAGGGACGGTGAAGACCAGCAACAGCTTTCAGGGCTGCCACCTTCCGTGTGGGACAAGGAGCCGGACGTGTGCCTTTTCGGTATCGGGCTCTGCCGAGGAAGAGAGCCATGAGATGTTCCTCCTCTGGGCATGCCCGGGTCCTGAATCCTGTTGTGCCTGTGAATAGGCTGCAGGGGGACGGTGAAGACCAGCAACAGCTTTCTGGGCTGCCACCTTCCGTGTGGGACAAGGAGCCGATCGTGTGCCTTTTCGAAAAGAGGCCCTGCCGAGGACGAGAGCCATGAGATGTTCCTCCTCTGGGCAAGCCCGGGTCCCAGATGCTGTTGTACCTGTGAATAGGCTGCAGGGGGACGGTGAAGACCAGCAACAGCTTTCAGGGCTGCCACCTTCCGTGTGGGACAAGGAGCCGGACGTGTGCCTTTTAGGAAACAGGCCCTGCCGAGGACGAGAGCCATGAGATGTTCCTCCTCTGGGCAAGCCCGCATCGTGAATCCTGTTGTGCCTGTGAATAGGCTGCAGGGGGACGGTGAAGACCAGCAACATCTTTCCGTCCTGCCACCTTCCGTGTGGGACAAGGAGACGGACTTGTGCCTTTCCGGAATCAGGCTCTGCCGAGGACGAGAGCCATGAGATGTTCCTCCTCTGGGCAAGCCCGGGTCCCAGATCCTGTTGTGCCTGTGAATAGGCTGCAGGGGGACGGTGAAGACCAGCAACATCCGTCAGGGGTGCCAACTTCCGTGTGGGACAAGGAGCCGGACGTGTGCCTTTTCGGAAACAGGCCCTGCCGAGGACGAGAGACATGAGATGTTCCTCCTCTGGGCAAGCCCGGGTCCCAGATCCTGTTGTGCCTGTGAATAGGCTGCAGAGGGACGGTGAAGACCAGCAACAGCTTTCAGGGCTGCCACCTTCCGTGTGGGACAAGGAGCCGGACGTGTGCCTTTTCGGAAACAGGCTCTGCCGAGGACAAGAGACTAACCCTAAACCTAACCCTAACCCTAACCCCTACCCCTAACCCTAAGCCCATCCCTAACGACCGTAACCCTAACCCTAACCCTAAGCCCTTAACACTGACGCTAACCCTAAACCCTAACCCTAACCCTAAGTGTAACCCTAACCCGGACACTATCTCCTAATTCTAACCCTAACCCTAACCCCTAACCCTAACCGTAACCCTAACCACCTAACCCTAACACTCACCCAAACAACTAACCCTAACCCTAACCCTAACCCCTAACCCTAACCCCTAACCCTATCCCTAACCCTAATGGCCCTAATCCTAACCCTGACCCTAACCCTAACCCTAACCCTAACCCTAACCCCCTAACCCTAACCCTAACCCTAAACCCTAACCCTAATGGCCCTAACCCTAACCCTAACACTAACCCCTAACCCTAACCCTAACCCTAACCCTAACCCTAACCCTAACCCTAACCCTAACCCTAACCCCTAACTGTAAACCTTTTCTGACAAGTTGCAGGATGTGTGCCGTTTCCGAAACAGGTTCTGCTGAGGACGAGAGCCATGAGATTTTCCTCCTCTGGGCAAGCCCGGGTCCCAGATCCTGTTGTACCTGTGAATAGGCTGCAGGGGGACGGTGAAGACCAGCAACATCTTTCCAGCCTGCCACCTTCCGTGTGGGACAAGGAGCCGGACGTATGCCTTTCCAGAATCAGGCTCTGCCGAGGACGAGAGCCATGAGATGTTCCTCCTCTGGGCAAGCCCCGGTCCCAGATCCTGTTGTGCCTGTGAATAGGCTGCAGGGGGACGGTGAAGACCAGTAACATCTTTTAGGGGTGCCAACTTCCGTGTGGGAAAAGGAGCCGGACGTGTCACTTTTCAGAAATAGGCTCTGCCGAGGACGAGAGCCATGAGATGTTCCTCCTCTGGGCAAGCCCGGGTCCTGAATCCTGTTGTACCTGTGAATAGGCTGCAGGGGGACGGTGAAGACCAGCAACAGCTTTCAGGGCTGCCACCTTCCGTGTGGGACAAGGAGCCGGACGTGTGCCTTTTCGGAAATAGGCTCTGCCGAGGACGAGAGCCATGAGATGTTCCTCCTCTGGGCAAGCCCGGGTCCCAGATCCTGTTGTACCTGTGAATAGGGTGCAGGGGGACGGTGAAGACCAGCAACAGCTTTCAGGGCTGCCACCTTCCGTGTGGGACAAGGAGCCGGACATGTGCCTTTTCGGAATCGGGCTCTGTCGAGGAAGAGAGCCATGAGATGTTCCTCCTTTGGCCATGCCCGGGTCCTGAATCCTGTTGTGCCTGTGAATAGGCTGCAGGGGGACGCTGAAGACCAGCAACATCTTTCAGGGCTGCCACCTTCCTTGTGGGACAAGGAGCCAAACGTGTGCCTTTCCGGAATCAGGCTCTGCCGAGGAAGAGAGCCATGAGATGTTCCTCCTCTGGGCAAGCCCGGGTCCCAGATCCTGTTGTGCCTGTGAATAGGCTGCAGGGGGATGGTGAAGACCAGCAACAGCTTTCTGGGCTGCCACCTTCCGTGTGGGACAAGGAGCCGGAAGTGTGCCTTTTCGAAAAGAGGCCCTGCCGAGGACGAGAGCCATGAGATGTTCCTCCTCTGGGCAAGCCCGGGTCCCAGATCCTGTTGTACCTGTGAATAGGCTGCAGGGGGATGGTGAAGACCAGCAACAGCTTTCAGGGCTGCCACCTTCCGTGTGGGACAAGGAGCCGGACGTGTGCCTTTTCGGAAACAGGCCCTGCCGAGGACAAGAGCCATGAGATGTTCCTCCTCTGGGCAAGCCCGGGTCCTGAATCCTGTTGTACCTGTGAATAGGCTGCAGGGGGACGGTGAAGACCAGCAACAGCTTTCAGGGCTGCCACCTTCTGTGTGGGACAAGGAGCCGGACGTGTGCCTTTTCGGAAATAGGCTCTGTCGACGACGAGAGCCATGAGATGTTCCTCCTCTGGGCAAGCCCGGGTCCCAGATCCTGTTGTGCCTGTGAATAGGCTGCAGGGGGACGGTGAAGACCAGCAACAGCTTTCAGGGCTGCCACCTTCTGTGTGGGACAAGGAGCCGGACGTGTGTCTTTTCGGAAACAGGCCCTGCCGAGGATGAGAGCCATGAGATGTTCCTCCTCTGGGCAAGCCCGCATCGTGAATCCTGTTGTGCCTGTGAATAGGCTGCAGGGGGACGGTGAAGACCAGCAACAGCTTTCAGGGCTGCCACCTTCCGTGTGGGACAATGAGCCGAACGTGTGCCTTTCCGGAATCAGGCTCTGCCGAGGACGAGAGCCATGAGATGTTCCTCCTCTGGGCAAGCCCGGGTCCTGAATACTGTCGTACCTGTGAATAGGCTGCAGAGGGACCGTGAAGACCAGCAACAGCTTTCAGGGCTGCCATCTTCCTTGTGGGACAAGGAGCCGGACGTGTGCCTTTTCGGAATCGGGCTCTGCCGAGGAAGAGAGCCATGAGATGTTCCTCCTCTGGGCATGCCCGGGTCCTGAATCCTGTTGTGCCTGTGAATAGGCTGCAGGGGGACGGTGAAGACCAGCAACATCTTTCCGGCCTGCCACCTTCCGTGTGGGACAAGGAGACGGACGTGTGCCTTTTCGGAATCAGGCTCTGCCGAGGACGAGAGCCATGAGATGTTCCTCCTCTGGGCAAGCCCGGGTCCCAGATCCTGTTGTGCCTGTGAATAGGCTGCAGGGGGACGGTGAAGACCGGCAACATCCTTCAGGGGTGCCAACTTCCGTGTGGGACAAGGAGCCGGACGTGTGCCTTTTCGGAAACAGGCCCTGCCGAGGACGAGAGCCATGAGATGTTCCTCCTCTGGGCAAGCCCGGGTCCCAGATCCTGTTGTGCCTGTGAATAGGCTGCAGAGGGACGGTGAAGACCAGCAACAGCTTTCAGGGCTGCCACCTTCCGTGTGGGACAAGGAGCCGGACGTGTGCCTTTTCGGAAACAGGCTCTGCCGAGGACAAGAGACTAACCCTGAACCTAACCCTAACCCTAACCCCTACCCCTAACCCTAAGCCCATCCCTAACGACCGTAACCCTAACCCTAACCCTAAGCCCTTAACACTGACGCTAACCCTAAACCCTAACCCTAACCCTAAGTGTAACCCTAACCCGGACACTATCTCCTAATTCTAACCCTAACCCTAACCCCTAACCCTAACCGTAACCCTAACCACCTAACCCTAACACTCACCCAAACAACTAACCCTAACCCTAACCCTAACCCCTAACCCTAACCCCTAACCCTATCCCTAACCCTAATGGCCCTAATCCTAACCCTGACCCTAACCCTAACCCTAACCCTAACCCTAACCCCCTAATCCTAACCCTAACCCTAAACCCTAACCCTAATGGCCCTAACCCTAACCCTAACACTAACCCCTAACCCTAACCCTAACCCTAACCCTAACCCCAACCCTAACCCTAACCCTAACCCTAACCCCTAACTGTAAACCTTTTCTGACAAGTTGCAGGATGTGTGCCGTTTCCGAAACAGGTTCTGCTGAGGACGAGAGCCATGAGATTTTCCTCCTCTGGGCAAGCCCGGGTCCCAGATCCTGTTGTACCTGTGAATAGGCTGCAGGGGGACGGTGAAGACCAGCAACATCTTTCCAGCCTGCCACCTTCCGTGTGGGACAAGGAGCCGGACGTGTGCCTTTCCAGAATCAGGCTCTGCCGAGGACGAGAGCCATGAGATGTTCCTCCTCTGGGCAAGCCCCGGTCCCAGATCCTGTTGTGCCTGTGAATAGGCTGCAGGGGGACGGTGAAGACCAGTAACATCTTTTAGGGGTGCCAACTTCCGTGTGGGAAAAGGAGCCGGACGTGTCACTTTTCAGAAATAGGCTCTGCCGAGGACGAGAGCCATGAGATGTTCCTCCTCTGGGCAAGCCCGGGTCCTGAATCCTGTTGTACCTGTGAATAGGCTGCAGGGGGACGGTGAAGACCAGCAACAGCTTTCAGGGCTGCCACCTTCCGTGTGGGACAAGGAGCCGGACGTGTGCCTTTTCGGAAATAGGCTCTGCCGAGGACGAGAGCCATGAGATGTTCCTCCTCTGGGCAAGCCCGGGTCCCAGATCCTGTTGTACCTGTGAATAGGCTGCAGGGGGACGGTGAAGACCAGCAACAGCTTTCAGGGCTGCCACCTTCCGTTGGGACAAGGAGCCGGACATGTGCCTTTTCGGAATCGGGCTCTGTCGAGGAAGAGAGCCATGAGATGTTCCTCCTTTGGCCATGCCCGGGTCCTGAATCCTGTTGTGCCTGTGAATAGGCTGCAGGGGGACGGTGAAGACCAGCAACATCTTTCAGGGCTGCCACCTTCCTTGTGGGACAAGGAGCCAAACGTGTGCCTTTCCGGAATCAGGCTCTGCCGAGGAAGAGAGCCATGAGATGTTCCTCCTCTGGGCAAGCCCGGGTCCCAGATCCTGTTGTGCCTTTGAATAGGCTGCAGGGGGATGGTGAAGACCAGCAACAGCTTTCTGGGCTGCCACCTTCCGTGTGGGACAAGGAGCCGGAAGTGTGCCTTTTCGAAAAGAGGCCCTGCCGAGGACGAGAGCCATGAGATGTTCCTCCTCTGGGCAAGCCCGGGTCCCAGATCCTGTTGTACCTGTGAATAGGCTGCAGGGGGATGGTGAAGACCAGCAACAGCTTTCAGGGCTGCCACCTTCCGTGTGGGACAAGGAGCCGGACGTGTGCCTTTTCGGAAACAGGCCCTGCCGAGGACAAGAGCCATGAGATGTTCCTCCTCTGGGCAAGCCCGGGTCCTGAATCCTGTTGTACCTGTGAATAGGCTGCAGGGGGACGGTGAAGACCAGCAACAGCTTTCAGGGCTGCCACCTTCTGTGTGGGACAAGGAGCCGGACGTGTGCCTTTTCGGAAATAGGCTCTGTCGACGACGAGAGCCATGAGATGTTCCTCCTCTGGGCAAGCCCGGGTCCCAGATCCTGTTGTGCCTGTGAATAGGCTGCAGGGGGACGGTGAAGACCAGCAACAGCTTTCAGGGCTGCCACCTTCTGTGTGGGACAAGGAGCCGGACGTGTGTCTTTTCGGAAACAGGCCCTGCCGAGGATGAGAGCCATGAGATGTTCCTCCTCTGGGCAAGCCCGCATCGTGAATCCTGTTGTGCCTGTGAATAGGCTGCAGGGGGACGGTGAAGACCAGCAACAGCTTTCAGGGCTGCCACCTTCCGTGTGGGACAATGAGCCGAACGTGTGCCTTTCCGGAATCAGGCTCTGCCGAGGACGAGAGCCATGAGATGTTCCTCCTCTGGGCAAGCCCGGGTCCTGAATACTGTCGTACCTGTGAATAGGCTGCAGAGGGACCGTGAAGACCAGCAACAGCTTTCAGGGCTGCCACCTTCCTTGTGGGACAAGGAGCCGGACGTGTGCCTTTTCGGAATCGGGCTCTGCCGAGGAAGAGAGCCATGAGATGTTCCTCCTCTGGGCATGCCCGGGTCCTGAATCCTGTTGTGCCTGTGAATAGGCTGCAGGGGGACGGTGAAGACCAGCAACATCTTTCCGGCCTGCCACCTTCCGTGTGGGACAAGGAGACGGACGTGTGCCTTTTCGGAATCAGGCTCTGCCGAGGACGAGAGCCATGAGATGTTCCTCCTCTGGGCAAGCCCGGGTCCCAGATCCTGTTGTGCCTGTGAATAGGCTGCAGGGGGACGGTGAAGACCGGCAACATCCTTCAGGGGTGCCAACTTCCGTGTGGGACAAGGAGCCGGACGTGTGCCTTTTCGGAAACAGGCCCTGCCGAGGACGAGAGCAATGAGATGTTCCTCCTCTGGGCAAGCCCGGGTCCCAGATCCTGTTGTGCCTGTGAATAGGCTGCAGGGGGACGGTGAAGACCAGCAACAGATTTCAGGGCTGCCACCTTCCGTGTGGGACAAGAAGCCGGACGTGTGCCTTTTCGGAAACAGGCTCTGCCGAGGACGAGAGACTAACCCTGACCCTAACCCAACCCTAACCCCTAACCCTAACCCTAAGCCCATCCCTAACGACCCTAACCCTAACCCTAACCCTAAGCCCTTAACACTAACCCTAAGCCTAAACCCTAACCCTAACCCTAACTGTAACCCTAACCCGGACCCTATCTCCTAATTCTAACCCTAACCCTAACCCCTAACCCTAACCGTAACCCTAACCACCTAACCCTAACACTCACCCTAACACCTAACCCTAACCCTAACCCTAACCCCTAACCCTAAACCCTAACCCTATCCCTAACCCTAATGGCCCTAACCCTAACCCTGACCCTAACCCTAACCCTAACCCTGACCCTAACCCCCTAAACCTAACCCTAACCCTAAACCCTAACCCTAATGGCCCTAACCCTAAACCTAACCCTAACCCCTAACCCTAACCCTAACCCTAACCCTAACCCCAACCCTAACCCTAACCCTAACCCTAACCCCTAACTGTAAACCTTTTCTGACAAGTTGCAGGATGTGTGCCGTTTCCGATACAGGTTCTGCTGAGGACGAGAGCCATGAGATTTTCCTCCTCTGGGCAAGCCCGTATCCGAGATCCTGTTGTGCCTGTGAATAGGCTGCAGGGGGACGGTGAAGACCAGCAACATCTTTCCGGCCTGCCACCTTCAGTGTGGGACAAGGAGCCGGACGTGTGCCTTTCCAGAATCAGGCTCTGCCGAGGACGAGAGCCATGAGATGTTCCTCCTCTGGGCAAGCCCCGGTCCCAGATCCTGTTTTGTCTGTGAATAGGCTGCAGGGGGACGGTGAAGACCAGCAACATCTTTCCGGGCTGCCACCTTCCGTGTGGGACAAGGAGCCGGACGTGTCACTTTTCAGAATCAGGCTCTGCCGAGGACGAGAGCCATGAGATGTTCCTCCTCTGGGCAAGCCCGGGTCCTGAATCCTGTTGTACCTGTGAATAGGCTGCAGGGGGACGGTGAAGACCAGCAACAGCTTTCAGGGCTGCCACCTTCCGTGTGGGACAAGGAGCCGGATGTGTGTCTTTTCGGAAACAGGCCCTGCCGAGGATGAGAGCCATGAGATGGTCCTCCTCTGGGCAAGACCGCATCGTGAATCCTGTTGTGCCTGTGAATAGGCTGCAGGGGGACGGTGAAGACCAGCAACAGCTTTCAGGGCTGCCACCTTCCGTGTGGGACAAGGAGCCGGACGTGCTCCTTTTCGGAAACAGGCTCTGCCGAGGACGAGAGCCATGAGATGTTCCTCCTCTGGGCAAGCCCGGGTCCAAAATCCTGTTGTGCCTGTGAATAGGCTGCAGGGGGACGGTGAAGACCAGCAACATCTTTCCGGCCTGCCACCTTCCGTGTGGGAAAAGGAGCCGGACGTGTGACTTTTCAGAAATAGGCTCTGCCGAGGACGAGAGCCATGATATGTTCCTCCTCTGGGCAAGCCCGGGTCCTGAATCCTGTTGTACCTTTGAATAGGCTGCAGGGGGACGGTGAAGACCAGCAACAGCTTTCAGGGGTGCCACCTTCCGTGTGGGACAAGGAGCCGGACGTGTGCCTTTTCGGAAATAGGCTCTGCCGAGGACGAGAGCCATGAGATGTTCCTCCTCTGGGCAAGCCCGGGTCCCAGATCCTGTTGTACCTGTGAATAGGCTGCAGGGGGACGGTGAAGACCAGCAACAGCTTTCAGGGCTGCCACCTTCCGTGTGGGACAAGGAGCCGGACATGTGCCTTTTCGGAATCGGGCTCTGTCGAGGAAGAGAGCCATGAGATGTTCCTCCTTTGGGCATGCCCGGGTCCTGAATCCTGTTGTGCCTGTGAATAGGCTGCAGGGGGACGGTGAAGACCAGCAACATCTTTCAGGGCTGCCACCTTCCTTGTGGGACAAGGAGCCAAACGTGTGCCTTTCCGGAATCAGGCTCTGCCGAGGAAGAGAGCCATGAGATGTTCCTCCTCTGGGCAAGCCCGGGTCCCAGATCCTGTTGTGCCTTTGAATAGGCTGCAGGGGGATGGTGAAGACCAGCAACAGCTTTCTGGGCTGCCACCTTCCGTGTGGGACAAGGAGCCGGAAGTGTGCCTTTTCGAAAAGAGGCCCTGCCGAGGACGAGAGCCATGAGATGTTCCTCCTCTGGGCAAGCCCGGGTCCCAGATCCTGTTGTACCTGTGAATAGGCTGCAGGGGGATGGTGAAGACCAGCAACAGCTTTCAGGGCTGCCACCTTCCGTGTGGGACAAGGAGCCGGACGTGTGCCTTTTCGGAAACAGGCCCTGCCGAGGACAAAAGCCATGAGATGTTCCTCCTCTGGGCAAGCCCGGGTCCTGAATCCTGTTGTACCTGTGAATAGGCTGCAGGGGGACGGTGAAGACCAGCAACAGCTTTCAGGGCTGCCACCTTCTGTGTGGGACAAGGAGCCGGACGTGTGCCTTTTCGGAAAAAGGCTCTGTCGACGACGAGAGCCATGAGATGTTCCTCCTCTGGGCAAGCCCGGGTCCCAGATCCTGTTGTGCCTGTGAATAGGCTGCAGGGGGACGGTGAAGACCAGCAACAGCTTTCAGGGCTGCCACCTTCTGTGTGGGACAAGGAGCCGGACGTGTGTCTTTTCGGAAACAGGCCCTGCCGAGGATGAGAGCCATGAGATGTTCCTCCTCTGGGCAAGCCCGCATCGTGAATCCTGTTGTGCCTGTGAATAGGCTGCAGGGGGACGGTGAAGACCAGCAACAGCTTTCAGGGCTGCCACCTTCCGTGTGGGACAATGAGCCGAACGTGTGCCTTTCCGGAATCAGGCTCTGCCGAGGACGAGAGCCATGAGATGTTCCTCCTCTGGGCAAGCCCGGGTCCTGAATACTGTCGTACCTGTGAATAGGCTGCAGAGGGACCGTGAAGACCAGCAACAGCTTTCAGGGCTGCCACCTTCCTTGTGGGACAAGGAGCCGGACTTGTGCCTTTTCGGAATCGGGCTCTGCCGAGGAAGAGAGCCATGAGATGTTCCTCCTCTGGGCATGCCCGGGTCCTGAATCCTGTTGTGCCTGTGAATAGGCTGCAGGGGGACGGTGAAGACCAGCAACATCTTTCCGGCCTGCCACCTTCCGTGTGGGACAAGGAGACGGACGTGTGCCTTTTCGGAATCAGGCTCTGCCGAGGACGAGAGCCATGAGATGTTCCTCCTCTGGGCAAGCCCGGGTCCCAGATCCTGTTGTGCCTGTGAATAGGCTGCAGGGGGACGGTGAAGACCGGCAACATCCTTCAGGGGTGCCAACTTCCGTGTGGGACAAGGAGCCGGACGTGTGCCTTTTCGGAAACAGGCCCTGCCGAGGACGAGAGCCATGAGATGTTCCTCCTCTGGGCAAGCCCGGGTCCCAGATCCTGTTGTGCCTGTGAATAGGCTGCAGGGGGACGGTGAAGACCAGCAACAGATTTCAGGGCTGCCACCTTCCGTGTGGGACAAGAAGCCGGACGTGTGCCTTTTCGGAAACAGGCTCTGCCGAGGACGAGAGACTAACCCTAACCCTAACCCAACCCTAACCCCTAACCCTAACCCTAAGCCCATCCCTAACGACCCTAACCCTAACCCTAACCCTAAGCCCTTAACACTAACCCTAACCCTAAACCCTAACCCTAACCCTAACTGTAACCCTAACCCGGACCCTATCTCCTAATTCTAACCCTAACCCTAACCCCTAACCCTAACCGTAACCCTAACCACCTAACCCTAACACTCACCCTAACACCTAACCCTAACCCTAACCCTAACCCCTAACCCTAAACCCTAACCCTATCCCTAACCCTAATGGCCCTAACCCTAACCCTGACCCTAACCCTAACCCTAACCCTGACCCTAACCCCCTAACCCTAACCCTAACCCTAAACCCTAACCCTAATGGCCCTAACCCTAAACCTAACCCTAACCCCTAACCCTAACCCTAACCCTAACCCTAACCCCAACCCTAACCCTAACCCTAACCCTAACCCTAACCCCTAACTGTAAACCTTTTCTGACAAGTTGCAGGATGTGTGCCGTTTCCGAAACAGGTTCTGCTGAGGACGAGAGCCATGAGATTTTCCTCCTCTGGGCAAGCCCGTATCCCAGATCCTGTTGTGCCTGTGAATAGGCTGCAGGGGGACGGTGAAGACCAGCAACATCTTTCCGGCCTGCCACCTTCAGTGTGGGACAAGGAGCCGGACGTGTGCCTTTCCAGAATCAGGCTCTGCCGAGGACGAGAGCCATGAGATGTTCCTCCTCTGGGCAAGCCCCGGTCCCAGATCCTGTTTTGTCTGTGAATAGGCTGCAGGGGGACGGTGAAGACCAGCAACATCTTTCAGGGCTGCCACCTTCCGTGTGGGACAAGGAGCCGGACGTGTCACTTTTCAGAATCAGGCTCTGCCGAGGACGAGAGCCATGAGATGTTCCTCCTCTGGGCAAGCCCGGGTCCTGAATCCTGTTGTACCTGTGAATAGGCTGCAGGGGGACGGTGAAGACCAGCAACAGCTTTCAGGGCTGCCACCTTCCGTGTGGGACAAGGAGCCGGATGTGTGTCTTTTCGGAAACAGGCCCTGCCGAGGATGAGAGCCATGAGATGGTCCTCCTCTGGGCAAGCCCGCATCGTGAATCCTGTTGTGCCTGTGAATAGGCTGCAGGGGGACGGTGAAGACCAGCAACAGCTTTCAGGGCTGCCACCTTCCGTGTGGGACAAGGAGCCGGACGTGCTCCTTTTCGGAAACAGGCTCTGCCGAGGACGAGAGCCATGAGATGTTCCTCCTCTGGGCAAGCCCGGGTCCCAGATCCTGTTGTGCCTGTGAATAGGCTGCAGGGGGACGGTGAAGACCAGCAACAGCTTTCAGGGCTGCCACCTTCCGTGTGGGACAAGGAGCCGGACGTGTGCCTTTTCGAAAAGAGGCCCTGCCGAGGACGAGAGCCATGAGATGTTCCTCCTCTGGGCAAGCCCGGGTCCCAGATCCTGTTGTGCCTGTGAATAGGCTGCAGGGGGACGGTGAAGACCAGCAACATATTTAGGGCTGCCACCTTCCGTGTGGGACAAGGAGCCGGACGTGTGCCTTTTCGGGAAGAGGCTCTGCCGAGGACGAGAGCCATGATATGTTCCTCCTCTGGGCGTGCCCGGGTCCTGAATACTGTTGTGCCTTTGAATAGGCTGCAGGGGGACGGTGAAGACCAGCAACATCTTTCCGGCCTGCCACCTTCCTTGTGGGACAAGGAGCCGGACGTGTGCCTTTTCGGAAATAGGCTCTGCCGAGGACGAGAGCCATGAGATGTTCCTCCTCTGGGCAAGCCCGGGTCCCAGATCCTGTTGTGCCTGTGAATAGTCTGCAGGGGGACGGTGAAGACCAGCAACATCTTTTAGGGCTGCCACCTTCCGTGTGTGACAAGGAGCCGGACGTGTGCCTTTTCGGGAAGAGGCTCTGCCGAGGACGAGAGCCATGAGATGTTCCTCCTCTGGGCAAGCCCGGGTCCTGAATCCTGTTGTACCTGTGAATAGGCTGCAGGGGGACGGTGAAGACCAGCAACAGCTTTCAGGGCTGCCACCTTCCGTGTGGGACAAGGAGCCGGACGTGTGCCTTTTCGGAAATAGGCTCTGCCGAGGACGAGAGCCATGAGATGTTCCTCCTCTGGGCAAGCCCGGGTCCCAGATCCTGTTGTACCTGTGAATAGGCTGCAGGGGGACGGTGAAGACCAGCAACAGCTTTCAGGGGTGCCACCTTCCGTGTGGGACAAGGAGCCGGACGTGTGCCTTTTCGGAAATAGGCTCTGCCGAGGACGAGAGCCATGAGATGTTCCTCCTCTGGGCAAGCCCGGGTCCCAGATCCTGTTGTACCTGTGAATAGGCTGCAGGGGGACGGTGAAGACCAGCAACAGCTTTAAGGGCTGCCACCTTCCGTGTGGGACAAGGAGCCGGACATGTGCCTTTTCGGAATCGGGCTCTGTCGAGGAAGAGAGCCATGAGATGTTCCTCCTTTGGCCATGCCCGGGTCCTGAATCCTGTTGTGCCTGTGAATAGGCTGCAGGGGGACGGTGAAGACCAGCAACATCTTTCAGGGCTGCCACCTTCCTTGTGGGACAAGGAGCCAAACGTGTGCCTTTCCGGAATCAGGCTCTGCCGAGGAAGAGAGCCATGAGATGTTCCTCCTCTGGGCAAGCCCGGGTCCCAGATCCTGTTGTGCCTTTGAATAGGCTGCAGGGGGATGGTGAAGACCAGCAACAGCTTTCTGGGCTGCCACCTTCCGTGTGGGACAAGGAGCCGGAAGTGTGCCTTTTCGAAAAGAGGCCCTGCCGAGGACGAGAGCCATGAGATGTTCCTCCTCTGGGCAAGCCCGGGTCCCAGATCCTGTTGTACCTGTGAATAGGCTGCAGGGGGACGGTGAAGACCAGCAACAGCTTTCAGGGCTGCCACCTTCCGTGTGGGACAAGGAGCCGGACGTGTGCCTTTTCGGAAACAGGCCCTGCCGAGGACAAAAGCCATGAGATGTTCCTCCTCTGGGCAAGCCCGGGTCCTGAATCCTGTTGTACCTGTGAATAGGCTGCAGGGGGACGGTGAAGACCAGCAACAGCTTTCAGGGCTGCCACCTTCTGTGTGGGACAAGGAGCCGGACGTGTGCCTTTTCGGAAATAGGCTCTGTCGACGACGAGAGCCATGAGATGTTCCTCCTCTGGGCAAGCCCGGGTCCCAGATCCTGTTGTGCCTGTGAATAGGCTGCAGGGGGACGGTGAAGACCAGCAACAGCTTTCAGGGCTGCCACCTTCTGTGTGGGACAAGGAGCCGGACGTGTGTCTTTTCGGAAACAGGCCCTGCCGAGGATGAGAGCCATGAGATGTTCCTCCTCTGGGCAAGCCCGCATCGTGAATCCTGTTGTGCCTGTGAATAGGCTGCAGGGGGACGGTGAAGACCAGCAACAGCTTTCAGGGCTGCCACCTTCCGTGTGGGACAATGAGCCGAACGTGTGCCTTTCCGGAATCAGGCTCTGCCGAGGACGAGAGCCATGAGATGTTCCTCCTCTGGGCAAGCCCGGGTCCTGAATACTGTCGTACCTGTGAATAGGCTGCAGAGGGACCGTGAAGACCAGCAACAGCTTTCAGGGCTGCCACCTTCCTTGTGGGACAAGGAGACGGACGTGTGCCTTTTCGGAATCAGGCTCTGCCGAGGACGAGAGCCATGAGATGTTCCTCCTCTGGGCAAGCCCGGGTCCCAGATCCTGTTGTGCCTGTGAATAGGCTGCAGGGGGACGGTGAAGACCGGCAACATCCTTCAGGGGTGCCAACTTCCGTGTGGGACAAGGAGCCGGACGTGTGCCTTTTCGGAAACAGGCCCTGCCGAGGACGAGAGCCATGAGATGTTCCTCCTCTGGGCAAGCCCGGGTCCCAGATCCTGTTGTGCCTGTGAATAGGCTGCAGGGGGACGGTGAAGACCAGCAACAGATTTCAGGGCTGCCACCTTCCGTGTGGGACAAGAAGCCGGACGTGTGCCTTTTCGGAAACAGGCTCTGCCGAGGACGAGAGACTAACCCTAACCCTAACCCAACCCTAACCCCTAACCCTAACCCTAAGCCCATCCCTAACGACCCTAACCCTAACCCTAACCCTAAGCCCTTAACACTAACCCTAACCCTAAACCCTAACCCTAACCCTAACTGTAACCCTAACCCGGACCCTATCTCCTAATTCTAACCCTAACCCTAACCCCTAACCCTAACCGTAACCCTAACCACCTAACCCTAACACTCACCCTAACACCTAACCCTAACCCTAACCCTAACCCCTAACCCTAAACCCTAACCCTATCCCTAACCCTAATGGCCCTAACCCTAACCCTGACCCTAACCCTAACCCTAACCCTGACCCTAACCCCCTAACCCTAACCCTAACCCTAAACCCTAACCCTAATGGCCCTAACCCTAAACCTAACCCTAACCCCTAACCCTAACCCTAACCCTAACCCTAACCCCAACCCTAACCCTAACCCTAACCCTAACCCCTAACTGTAAACCTTTTCTGACAAGTTGCAGGATGTGTGCCGTTTCCGAAACAGGTTCTGCTGAGGACGAGAGCCATGAGATTTTCCTCCTCTGGGCAAGCCCGTATCCCAGATCCTGTTGTGCCTGTGAATAGGCTGCAGGGGGACGGTGAAGACCAGCAACATCTTTCCGGCCTGCCACCTTCAGTGTGGGACAAGGAGCCGGACGTGTGCCTTTCCAGAATCAGGCTCTGCCGAGGACGAGAGCCATGAGATGTTCCTCCTCTGGGCAAGCCCCGGTCCCAGATCCTGTTTTGTCTGTGAATAGGCTGCAGGGGGACGGTGAAGACCAGCAACATCTTTCCGGGCTGCCACCTTCCGTGTGGGACAAGGAGCCGGACGTGTCACTTTTCAGAATCAGGCTCTGCCGAGGACGAGAGCCATGAGATGTTCCTCCTCTGGGCAAGCCCGGGTCCTGAATCCTGTTGTACCTGTGAATAGGCTGCAGGGGGACGGTGAAGACCAGCAACAGCTTTCAGGGCTGCCACCTTCCGTGTGGGACAAGGAGCCGGATGTGTGTCTTTTCGGAAACAGGCCCTGCCGAGGATGAGAGCCATGAGATGGTCCTCCTCTGGGCAAGCCCGCATCGTGAATCCTGTTGTGCCTGTGAATAGGCTGCAGGGGGACGGTGAAGACCAGCAACAGCTTTCAGGGCTGCCACCTTCCGTGTGGGACAAGGAGCCGGACGTGCTCCTTTTCGGAAACAGGCTCTGCCGAGGACGAGAGCCATGAGATGTTCCTCCTCTGGGCAAGCCCGGGTCCCAGATCCTGTTGTGCCTGTGAATAGTCTGCAGGGGGACGGTGAAGACCAGCAACATCTTTTAGGGCTGCCACCTTCCGTGTGTGACAAGGAGCCGGACGTGTGCCTTTTCGGGAAGAGGCTCTGCCGAGGACGAGAGCCATGAGATGTTCCTCCTCTGGGCAAGCCCCGGTCCCAGATCCTGTTTTGTCTGTGAATAGGCTGCAGGGGGACGGTGAAGACCAGCAACATCTTTCCGGGCTGCCACCTTCCGTGTGGGACAAGGAGCCGGACGTGTCACTTTTCAGAATCAGTCTCTGCCGAGGACGAGAGCCATGAGATGTTCCTCCTCTGGGCAAGCCCGGGTCCTGAATCCTGTTGTACCTGTGAATAGGCTGCAGGGGGACGGTGAAGACCAGCAACAGCTTTCAGGGCTGCCACCTTCCTTGTGGGACAAGGAGCCAAACGTGTGCCTTTCCGGAATCAGGCTCTGCCGAGGAAGAGAGCCATGAGATGTTCCTCCTCTGGGCAAGCCCGGGTCCCAGATCCTGTTGTGCCTTTGAATAGGCTGCAGGGGGATGGTGAAGACCAGCAACAGCTTTCTGGGCTGCCACCTTCCGTGTGGGACAAGGAGCCGGAAGTGTGCCTTTTCGAAAAGAGGCCCTGCCGAGGACGAGAGCCATGAGATGTTCCTCCTCTGGGCAAGCCCGGGTCCCAGATCCTGTTGTACCTGTGAATAGGCTGCAGGGGGATGGTGAAGACCAGCAACAGCTTTCAGGGCTGCCACCTTCCGTGTGGGACAAGGAGCCGGATGTGTGTCTTTTCGGAAACAGGCCCTGCCGAGGATGAGAGCCATGAGATGGTCCTCCTCTGGGCAAGCCCGCATCGTGAATCCTGTTGTGCCTGTGAATAGGCTGCAGGGGGACGGTGAAGACCAGCAACAGCTTTCAGGGCTGCCACCTTCCGTGTGGGACAAGGAGCCGGACGTGCTCCTTTTCGGAAACAGGCTCTGCCGAGGACGAGAGCCATGAGATGTTCCTCCTCTGGGCAAGCCCGGGTCCCAAATCCTGTTGTGCCTGTGAATAGGCTGCAGGGGGACGGTGAAGACCAGCAACATCTTTCCGGCCTGCCACCTTCCGTGTGGGAAAAGGAGCCGGACGTGTGACTTTTCGAAAAGAGGCCCTGCCGAGGACGAGAGCTATGAGATGTTCCTCCTCTGGGCAAGCCCGGGTCCCAGATCCTGTTGTGCCTGTGAATAGGCTGCAGGGGGACGGTGAAGACCAGCAACAGCTTTCAGGGGTGCCACCTTCCATGTGGGACAAGGAGCCGGACGTGTGCCTTTTCGGAAAGAGGCCCTGCCGAGGACGAGAGCCATGAGATGTTCCTCCTCTGGGCAAGCCCGGGTCCCAGATCCTGTTGTACCCGTGAATAAGCTGCAGGGGGACGGTGAAGACCAGCAACAGCTTTCAGGGCTGCCACCTTCCGTGTGGGACAAGGAGCCGGACGTGTGCCTTTTCGAAAAGAGGCCCTGCCGAGGACGAGAGCCATGAGATGTTCCTCCTCTGGGCAAGCCCGGGTCCCAGATCCTGTTGTGCCTGTGAATAGGCTGCAGGGGGACGGTGAAGACCAGCAACATATTTAGGGCTGCCACCTTCCGTGTGGGACAAGGAGCCGGACGTGTGCCTTTTCGGGAAGAGGCTCTGCCGAGGACAAGAGCCATGATATGTTCCTCCTCTGGGCGTGCCCGGGTCCTGAATACTGTTGTGCCTTTGAATAGGCTGCAGGGGGACGGTGAAGACCAGCAACATCTTTCCGGCCTGCCACCTTCCTTGTGGGACAAGGAGCCGGACGTGTGCCTTTTCGGAAATAGGCTCTGCCGAGGACGAGAGCCATGAGATGTTCCTCCTCTGGGCAAGCCCGGGTCCCAGATCCTGTTGTGCCTGTGAATAGTCTGCAGGGGGACGGTGAAGACCAGCAACATCTTTTAGGGCTGCCACCTTCCGTGTGTGACAAGGAGCCGGACGTGTGCCTTTTCGGGAAGAGGCTCTGCCGAGGACGAGAGCCATGAGATGTTCCTCCTCTGGGCAAGCCCGGGTCCTGAATCCTGTTGTACCTGTGAATAGGCTGCAGGGGGACGGTGAAGACCAGCAACAGCTTTCAGGGCTGCCACCTTCCGTGTGGGACAAGGAGCCGGACGTGTGCCTTTTCGGAAAAAGGCTCTGCCGAGGACGAGAGCCATGAGATGTTCCTCCTCTGGGCAAGCCCGGGTCCCAGATCCTGTTGTACCTGTGAATAGGCTGCAGGGGGACGGTGAAGACCAGCAACAGCTTTCAGGGCTGCCACCTTCCGTGTGGGACAAGGAGCCGGACATGTGCCTTTTCGGAATCGGGCTCTGTCGAGGAAGAGAGCCATGAGATGTTCCTCCTTTGGCCATGCCCGGGTCCTGAATCCTGTTGTGCCTGTGAATAGGCTGCAGGGGGACGGTGAAGACCAGCAACATCTTTCAGGGCTGCCACCTTCCTTGTGGGACAAGTAGCCAAACGTGTGCCTTTCCGGAATCAGGCTCTGCCGAGGAAGAGAGCCATGAGATGTTCCTCCTCTGGGCAAGCCCGGGTCCCAGATCCTGTTGTGCCTTTGAATAGGCTGCAGGGGGATGGTGAAGACCAGCAACAGCTTTCTGGGCTGCCACCTTCCGTGTGGGACAAGGAGCCGGAAGTGTGCCTTTTCGAAAAGAGGCCCTGCCGAGGACGAGAGCCATGAGATGTTCCTCCTCTGGGCAAGCCCGGGTCCCAGATCCTGTTGTACCTGTGAATAGGCTGCAGGGGGATGGTGAAGACCAGCAACAGCTTTCAGGGCTGCCACCTTCCGTGTGGGACAAGGAGCCGGACGTGTGCCTTTTCGGAAACAGGCCCTGCCGAGGACAAGAGCCATGAGATGTTCCTCCTCTGGGCAAGCCCGGGTCCTGAATCCTGTTGTACCTGTGAATAGGCTGCAGGGGGACGGTGAAGACCAGCAACAGCTTTCAGGGCTGCCACCTTCTGTGTGGGACAAGGAGCCGGACGTGTGCCTTTTCGGAAATAGGCTCTGTCGACGACGAGAGCCATGAGATGTTCCTCCTCTGGGCAAGCCCGGGTCCCAGATCCTGTTGTGCCTGTGAATAGGCTGCAGGGGGATGGTGAAGACCAGCAACAGCTTTCAGGGCTGCCACCTTCCGTGTGGGACAAGGAGTCGGACGTGTGCCTTTCCGGAATCAGGCTCTGCCGAGGACGAGAGCCATGAGATGTTCCTCCTCTGGGCAAGCCCGGGTCCCAGATCCTGTTGTACCTGTGAATAAGCTGCAGGGGGACGGTGAAGACCAGCAACAGCTTTCAGGGCTGCCACCTTCCGTGTGGGACAAGGAGCCGGACGTGTGCCTTTTCGGAAACAGGCTCTGCCGAGATCGAGAGACTAATCCTGACCCTAACCCTAACCCTAACCCCTAAACCTAACCCTAAGCCCATCCCTAACGACCCTAACCCTAACCCTAACCCTAAGCCCTAACACTAACCCTAATCCTAAACCCTAACCCTAACCCTAACTGTAACCCTAACCCGGACCCTAACTCCTATCTCTAACCCTAAACCTAACCCCTAACCCTAACCGTAACCCTAACAACCTAACCCTAACCCCTAACTCTAACCCTAACCCTAACGCCTAACCCTAACCCTAACCCTAACCGAACCCTAACCCTAACCCTAACCCTAACCCTAACCTAACCCTAACCCCTAAACCTAAGCCTAACCCCTAACTGTAAACCTTTTCTGACAATGTGCAGGATGTGTGCCGTTTCCGAAACAGTTTCTGCTGAGGACGAGAGCCATGAGATTTTCCTCCCCTGGGCAAGCCCGTATCCCAGATCCTGTTGTGCCTGTGAATAGGCTGCAGGGGGACGGTGAAGACCAGCAACAGCTTTCAGGGCTGCCACCTTCCTTGTGGGACAAGGAGCCGGACGTGTGCCTTTTCGGAATCGGGCTCTGCCGAGGAAGAGAGCCATGAGATGTTCCTCCTCTGGGCATGCCCGGGTCCTGAATCCTGTTGTGCCTGTGAATAGGCTGCAGGGGGACGGTGAAGACCAGCAACATCTTTCCGGCCTGCCACCTTCCGTGTGGGACAAGGAGACGGACGTGTGCCTTTTCGGAATCAGGCTCTGCCGAGGACGAGAGCCATGAGATGTTCCTCCTCTGGGCAAGCCCGGGTCCCAGATCCTGTTGTGCCTGTGAATAGGCTGCAGGGGGACGGTGAAGACCGGCAACATCCTTCAGGGGTGCCAACTTCCGTGTGGGACAAGGAGCCGGACGTGTGCCTTTTCGGAAACAGGCCCTGCCGAGGACGAGAGCCATGAGATGTTCCTCCTCTGGGCAAGCCCGGGTCCCAGATCCTGTTGTGCCTGTGAATAGGCTGCAGGGGGACGGTGAAGACCAGCAACAGATTTCAGGGCTGCCACCTTCCGTGTGGGACAAGAAGCCGGACGTGTGCCTTTTCGGAAACAGGCTCTGCCGAGGACGAGAGACTAACCCTGACCCTAACCCAACCCTAACCCCTAACCCTAACCCTAAGCCCATCCCTAACGACCCTAACCCTAACCCTAACCCTAAGCCCTTAACACTAACCCTAACCCTAAACCCTAACCCTAACCCTAACTGTAACCCTAACCCGGACCCTATCTCCTAATTCTAACCCTAACCCTAACCCCTAACCATAACCGTAACCCTAACCACCTAACCCTAACACTCACCCTAACACCTAACCCTAACCCTAACCCTAACCCCTAACCCTAAACCCTAACCCTATCCCTAACCCTAATGGCCCTAACCCTAACCCTGACCCTAACCCTAACCCTAACCCTGACCCTAACCCCCTAACCCTAACCCTAACCCTAAACCCTAACCCTAATGGCCCTAACCCTAAACCTAACCCTAACCCCTAACCCTAACCCTAACCCTAACCCTAACCCCAACCCTAACCCTAACCCTAACCCTAACCCCTAACTGTAAACCTTTTCTGACAAGTTGCAGGATGTGTGCCGTTTCCGATACAGGTTCTGCTGAGGACGAGAGCCATGAGATTTTCCTCCTCTGGGCAAGCCCGTATCCCAGATCCTGTTGTGCCTGTGAATAGGCTGCAGGGGGACGGTGAAGACCAGCAACATCTTTCCGGCCTGCCACCTTCAGTGTGGGACAAGGAGCCGGACGTGTGCCTTTCCAGAATCAGGCTCTGCCGAGGACGAGAGCCATGAGATGTTCCTCCTCTGGGCAAGCCCCGGTCCCAGATCCTGTTTTGTCTGTGAATAGGCTGCAGGGGGACGGTGAAGACCAGCAACATCTTTCCGGGCTGCCACCTTCCGTGTGGGACAAGGAGCCGGACGTGTGCCTTTCCAGAATCAGGCTCTGCCGAGGACGAGAGCCATGAGATGTTCCTCCTCTGGGCAAGCCCGGGTCCTGAATCCTGTTGTACCTGTGAATAGGCTGCAGGGGGACGGTGAAGACCAGCAACAGCTTTCAGGGCTGCCACCTTCCGTGTGGGATAAGGAGCCGGATGTGTGTCTTTTCGGAAACAGGCCCTGCCGAGGATGAGAGCCATGAGATGGTCCTCCTCTGGGCAAGCCCGCATCGTGAATCCTGTTGTGCCTGTGAATAGGCTGCAGGGGGACGGTGAAGACCAGCAACAGCTTTCAGGGCTGCCACCTTCCGTGTGGGACAAGGAGCCGGACGTGCTCCTTTTCGGAAACAGGCTCTGCCGAGGACGAGAGCCATGAGATGTTCCTCCTCTGGGCAAGCCCGGGTCCCAAATCCTGTTGTGCCTGTGAATAGGCTGCAGGGGGACGGTGAAGACCAGCAACATCTTTCCGGCCTGCCACCTTCCGTGTGGGAAAAGGAGCCGGACGTGTGACTTTTCAGAAATAGGCTCTGCCGAGGACGAGAGCCATGATATGTTCCTCCTCTGGGCAAGCCCGGGTCCTGAATCCTGTTGTACCTTTGAATAGGCTGCAGGGGGACGGTGAAGACCAGCAACAGCTTTCAGGGGTGCCACCTTCCATGTGGGACAAGGAGCCGGACGTGTGCCTTTTCGGAAAGAGGCCCTGCCGAGGACGAGAGCCATGAGATGTTCCTCCTCTGGGCAAGCCCGGGTCCCAGATCCTGTTGTGCCTGTGAATAGGCTGCAGGGGGACGGTGAAGACCAGCAACAGCTTTCAGGGCTGCCACCTTCCGTGTGGGACAAGGAGCCGGACGTGTGCCTTTTCGAAAAGAGGCCCTGCCGAGGACGAGAGCCATGAGATGTTCCTCCTCTGGGCAAGCCCGGGTCCCAGATCCTGTTGTGCCTGTGAATAGGCTGCAGGGGGACGGTGAAGACCAGCAACATATTTAGGGCTGCCACCTTCCGTGTGGGACAAGGAGCCGGACGTGTGCCTTTTCGGGAAGAGGCTCTGCCGAGGACAAGAGCCATGATATGTTCCTCCTCTGGGCGTGCCCGGGTCCTGAATACTGTTGTGCCTTTGAATAGGCTGCAGGGGGACGGTGAAGACCAGCAACATCTTTCCGGCCTGCCACCTTCCTTGTGGGACAAGGAGCCGGACGTGTGCCTTTTCGGAAACAGGCTCTGCCGAGGACGAGAGCCATGAGATGTTCCTCCTCTGGGCAAGCCCGGGTCCCAGATCCTGTTGTGCCTGTGAATAGTCTGCAGGGGGACGGTGAAGACCAGCAACATCTTTCAGGGCTGCCACCTTCCGTGTGGGAAAAGGAGCCGGACGTGTGCCTTTTCGGGAAGAGGCTCTGCCGAGGACGAGAGCCATGAGATGTTCCTCCTCTGGGCATGCCCGGGTCCTGAATCCTGTTGTGCCTGTGAATAGGCTGCAGGGGGACGGTGAAGACCAGCAACAGCTTTCAGGGCTGCCACCTTCCTTGTGGGACAAGGAGCCGGACGTGTGCCTTTTCGGAATCGGGCTCTGTAGAGGAAGAGAGCCATCAGATGTTCCTCCTCTGGGCATGCCCGGGTCCTGAATCCTATTGTGCCTGTGAATAGGCTGCAGGGGGACGGTGAAGACCAGCAACATCTTTCCGGCCTGCCACCTTCCGTGTGGGACAAGGAGCCGGACGTGTGCCTTTCCGGAAACAGGCTCTGCCGAGGACGAGAGCCATGAGATGTTCCTCCTCTGGGCAAGCCCGGGTCCCAGATCCTGTTGTGCCTGTGAATAGGCTGCAGGGGGACGGTGAAGACCAGCAACGTCCTTCAGGGGTGCCAACTTCCGTGTGGGACAAGGAGCCGGACGTGTGCCTTTTCGGAAACAGGCCCTGCCGAGGAAGAGAGACATGAGATGTTCCTCCTCTGGGCAAGCCCGGGTCCCAGATCCTGTTGTGCCTGTGAATAGCCTGCAGGGGGACGGTGAAGACCAGCAACAGCTTTCAGGGCTGCCACCTTCCTTGTGGGACAAGGAGCCGGACGTGTGCCTTTTCGGAATCGGGCTCTGCCGAGGAAGAGAGCCATCAGATGTTCCTCCTCTGGGCATGCCCGGGTCCTGAATCCTATTGTGCCTGTGAATAGGCTGCAGGGGGACGGTGAAGACCAGCAACATCTTTCCGGCCTGCCACCTTCCGTGTGGGACAAGGAGCCGGACGTGTGCCTTTCCGGAATCAGGCTCTGCCGAGGACGAGAGCCATGAGATGTTCCTCCTCTGGGCAAGCCCGGGTCCTGAATCCTGTTGTACCTGTGAATAGGCTGCAGGGGGACGGTGAAGACCAGCAACAGCTTTCAGGGCTGCCACCTTCCGTGTGGGACAAGGAGCCGGAGGTGTGTCTTTTCGGAAACAGGCCCTGCCGAGGATGAGAGCCATGAGATGGTCCTCCTCTGGGCAAGCCCGCATCGTGAATCCTGTTGTGCCTGTGAATAGGCTGCAGGGGGACGGTGAAGACCAGCAACAGCTTTCAGGGCTGCCACCTTCCGTGTGGGACAAGGAGCCGGACGTGCTCCTTTTCGGAAACAGGCTCTGCCGAGGACGAGAGCCATGAGATGTTCCTCCTCTGGGCAAGCCCGGGTCCCAAATCCTGTTGTGCCTGTGAATAGGCTGCAGGGGGACGGTGAAGACCAGCAACATCTTTCCGGCCTGCCACCTTCCGTGTGGGAAAAGGAGCCGGACGTGTGACTTTTCAGAAATAGGCTCTGCCGAGGACGAGAGCCATGATATGTTCCTCCTCTGGGCAAGCCCGGGTCCTGAATCCTGTTGTACCTTTGAATAGGCTGCAGGGGGACGGTGAAGACCAGCAACAGCTTTCCGGGGTGCCACCTTCCATGTGGGACAAGGAGCCGGACGTGTGCCTTTTCGGAAAGAGGCCCTGCCGAGGACGAGAGCCATGAGATGTTCCTCCTCTGGGCAAGCCCGGGTCCCAGATCCTGTTGTGCCTGTGAATAGGCTGCAGGGGGACGGTGAAGACCAGCAACAGCTTTCAGGGCTGCCACCTTCCGTGTGGGACAAGGAGCCGGACGTGTGCCTTTTCGAAAAGAGGCCCTGCCGAGGACGAGAGCCATGAGATGTTCCTCCTCTGGGCAAGCCCGGGTCCCAGATCCTGTTGTGCCTGTGAATAGGCTGCAGGGGGACGGTGAAGACCAGCAACATATTTAGGGCTGCCACCTTCCGTGTGGGACAAGGAGCCGGACGTGTGCCTTTTCGGGAAGAGGCTCTGCCGAGGACAAGAGCCATGATATGTTCCTCCTCTGGGCGTGCCCGGGTCCTGAATACTGTTGTGCCTTTGAATAGGCTGCAGGGGGACGGTGAAGACCAGCAACATCTTTCCGGCCTGCCACCTTCCTTGTGGGACAAGGAGCCGGACGTGTGCCTTTTCGGAAATAGGCTCTGCCGAGGACGAGAGCCATGAGATGTTCCTCCTCTGAGCATGCCCGGGTCCTGAATCCTATTGTGCCTGTGAATAGGCTGCAGGGGGACGGTGAAGACCAGCAACATCTTTCCGGCCTGCCACCTTCCGTGTGGGACAAGGAGCCGGACGTGTGCCTTTCCGGAAACAGGCTCTGCCGAGGACGAGAGCCATGAGATGTTCCTCCTCTGGGCATGCCCGGGTCCTGAATCCTGTTGTGCCTGTGAATAGGCTGCAGGGGGACGGTGAAGACCAGCAACAGCTTTCAGGGCTGCCACCTTCCTTGTGGGACAAGGAGCCGGACGTGTGCCTTTTCGGAATCGGGCTCTGTAGAGGAAGAGAGCCATCAGATGTTCCTCCTCTGGGCATGCCCGGGTCCTGAATCCTATTGTGCCTGTGAATAGGCTGCAGGGGGACGGTGAAGACCAGCAACATCTTTCCGGCCTGCCACCTTCCGTGTGGGACAAGGAGCCGGACGTGTGCCTTTCCGGAAACAGGCTCTGCCGAGGACGAGAGCCATGAGATGTTCCTCCTCTGGGCAAGCCCGGGTCCCAGATCCTGTTGTGCCTGTGAATAGGCTGCAGGGGGACGGTGAAGACCAGCAACGTCCTTCAGGGGTGCCAACTTCCGTGTGGGACAAGGAGCCGGACGTGTGCCTTTTCGGAAACAGGCCCTGCCGAGGAAGAGAGACATGAGATGTTCCTCCTCTGGGCAAGCCCGGGTCCCAGATCCTGTTGTGCCTGTGAATAGCCTGCAGGGGGACGGTGAAGACCAGCAACAGCTTTCAGGGCTGCCACCTTCCTTGTGGGACAAGGAGCCGGACGTGTGCCTTTTCGGAATCGGGCTCTGCCGAGGAAGAGAGCCATCAGATGTTCCTCCTCTGGGCATGCCCGGGTCCTGAATCCTATTGTGCCTGTGAATAGGCTGCAGGGGGACGGTGAAGACCAGCAACATCTTTCCGGCCTGCCACCTTCCGTGTGGGACAAGGAGCCGGACGTGTGCCTTTCCGGAATCAGGCTCTGCCGAGGACGAGAGCCATGAGATGTTCCTCCTCTGGGCAAGCCCGGGTCCTGAATCCTGTTGTACCTGTGAAGAGGCTGCAGGGGGACGGTGAAGACCAGCAACAGCTTTCAGGGCTGCCACCTTCCGTGTGGGACAAGGAGCCGGATGTGTGTCTTTTCGGAAACAGGCCCTGCCGAGGATGAGAGCCATGAGATGGTCCTCCTCTGGGCAAGCCCGCATCGTGAATCCTGTTGTGCCTGTGAATAGGCTGCAGGGGGACGGTGAAGACCAGCAACAGCTTTCAGGGCTGCCACCTTCCGTGTGGGACAAGGAGCCGGACGTGCTCCTTTTCGGAAACAGGCTCTGCCGAGGACGAGAGCCATGAGATGTTCCTCCTCTGGGCAAGCCCGGGTCCCAAATCCTGTTGTGCCTGTGAATAGGCTGCAGGGGGACGGTGAAGACCAGCAACATCTTTCCGGCCTGCCACCTTCCGTGTGGGAAAAGGAGCCGGACGTGTGACTTTTCAGAAATAGGCTCTGCCGAGGACGAGAGCCATGATATGTTCCTCCTCTGGGCAAGCCCGGGTCCTGAATCCTGTTGTACCTTTGAATAGGCTGCAGGGGGACGGTGAAGACCAGCAACAGCTTTCAGGGGTGCCACCTTCCATGTGGGACAAGGAGCCGGACGTGTGCCTTTTCGGAAAGAGGCCCTGCCGAGGACGAGAGCCATGAGATGTTCCTCCTCTGGGCAAGCCCGGGTCCCAGATCCTGTTGTGCCTGTGAATAGGCTGCAGGGGGACGGTGAAGACCAGCAACAGCTTTCAGGGCTGCCACCTTCCGTGTGGGACAAGGAGCCGGACGTGTGCCTTTTCGAAAAGAGGCCCTGCCGAGGACGAGAGCCATGAGATGTTCCTCCTCTGGGCAAGCCCGGGTCCCAGATCCTGTTGTGCCTGTGAATAGGCTGCAGGGGGACGGTGAAGACCAGCAACATATTTAGGGCTGCCACCTTCCGTGTGGGACAAGGAGCCGGACGTGTGCCTTTTCGGGAAGAGGCTCTGCCGAGGACAAGAGCCATGATATGTTCCTCCTCTGGGCGTGCCCGGGTCCTGAATACTGTTGTGCCTTTGAATAGGCTGCAGGGGGACGGTGAAGACCAGCAACATCTTTCCGGCCTGCCACCTTCCTTGTGGGACAAGGAGCCGGACGTGTGCCTTTTCGGAAATAGGCTCTGCCGAGGACGAGAGCCATGAGATGTTCCTCCTCTGGGCAAGCCCGGGTCCCAGATCCTGTTGTGCCTGTGAATAGTCTGCAGGGGGACGGTGAAGACCAGCAACATCTTTTAGGGCTGCCACCTTCCGTGTGTGACAAGGAGCCGGACGTGTGCCTTTTCGGGAAGAGGCTCTGCCGAGGACGAGAGCCATGAGATGTTCCTCCTCTGGGCATGCCCGGGTCCTGAATCCTGTTGTGCCTGTGAATAGGCTGCAGGGGGACGGTGAAGACCAGCAACAGCTTTCAGGGCTGCCACCTTCCTTGTGGGACAAGGAGCCGGACGTGTGCCTTTTCGGAATCGGGCTCTGTAGAGGAAGAGAGCCATCAGATGTTCCTCCTCTGGGCATGCCCGGGTCCTGAATCCTGTTGTGCCTGTGAATAGGCTGCAGGGGGACGGTGAAGACCAGCAACAGCTTTCCGGCCTGCCACCTTCCGTGTGGGACAAGGAGCCGGACGTGTGCCTTTCCGGAAACAGGCTCTGCCGAGGACGAGAGCCATGAGATGTTCCTCCTCTGGGCAAGCCCGGGTCCCAGATCCTGTTGTGCCTGTGAATAGGCTGCAGGGGGACGGTGAAGACCAGCAACGTCCTTCAGGGGTGCCAACTTCCGTGTGGGAGAAGGAGCCGGACGTGTGCCTTTTCGGAAACAGGCCCTGCCGAGGAAGAGAGACATGAGATGTTCCTCCTCTGGGCAAGCCCGGGTCCCAGATCCTGTTGTGCCTGTGAATAGCCTGCAGGGGGACGGTGAAGACCAGCAACAGCTTTCAGGGCTGCCACCTTCCTTGTGGGACAAGGAGCCGGACGTGTGCCTTTTCGGAATCGGGCTCTGCCGAGGAAGAGAGCCATCAGATGTTCCTCCTCTGGGCATGCCCGGGTCCTGAATCCTATTGTGCCTGTGAATAGGCTGCAGGGGGACGGTGAAGACCAGCAACATCTTTCCGGCCTGCCACCTTCCGTGTGGGAAAAGGAGCCGGACGTGTGCCTATCCGGAATCAGGCTCTGCCGAGGACGAGAGCCATGAGATGTTCCTCCTCTGGGCAAGCCCGGGTCCCAGATCCTGTTGTGCCTGTGCATAGGCTGCAGGGGGACGGTGAAGACCAGCAACATCTTTCAGGGCTGCCACCTTCCGTGTGGGACAAGGAACCGGACGTGTGCCTTTTCGAAAAGAGGCCCTGCCGAGGACGAGAGCCATGAGATGTTCCTCCTCTGGGCAAGCCCGGGTCCCAGATCCTGTTGTGCCTGTGAATAGGCTGCAGGGGGACGGTGAAGACCAGCAACATCTTTTAGGGCTGCCACCTTCCGTGTGGGACAAGGAGCCGGACGTGTGCCTTTTTGGGAAGAGGCTCTGCCGAGGACAAGAGCCATGATATGTTCCTCCTCTGGGCGTGCCCGGGTCCTGAATAATGTTGTGCCTTTGAATAGGCTGCAGGGGGACGGTGAAGACCAGCAACATCTTTCCGGCCTGCCACCTTCCTTGTGGGACAAGGAGCCGGACGTGTGCCTTTTCGGAAATAGGCTCTGCCGAGGACGAGAGCCATGAGATGTTCCTCTTCTGGGCAAGCCCGGGTCCCAGATCCTGTTGTGCCTGTGAATAGGCTGCAGGGGGACGGTGAAGACCAGCAACATCTTTTAGGGCTGCCACCTTCCGTGTGGGACAAGGAGCCGGACGTGTGCCTTTTCGGGAAGAGGCTCTGCCGAGGACAAGAGCCATGATATGTTCCTCCTCTGGGCAAGCCCGGGTCCCAGATCCTGTTGTGCCTGTGAATAGGCTGCAGGGGGACGGTGAAGACCAGCAACATCTTTTAGGGCTGCCACCTTCCGTGTGGGACAAGGAGCCGGACATGTGCCTTTTCGGGAAGAGGCTCTGACGAGGAAGAGAGCCATGAGATGTTCCTCCTCTGGGCATGCCCGGGTCCTGAATCCTGTTGTGCCTGTGAATAGGCTGCAGGGGGACGGTGAAGACCAGCAACAGCTTTCAGGGCTGCCACCTTCCTTGTGGGACAAGGAGCCGGACGTGTGCCTTTAAGGAATCGGGCTCTGCCGAGGAAGAGATCCATCAGATGTTACTCCTCTGGGCATGCCCGGGTCCTGAATCCTATTGTGCCTGTGAATAGGCTGCAGGGGGACGGTGAAGACCAGCAACATCTTTCCGGCCTGCCACCTTCCGTGTGGGACAAGGAGCCGGACGTGTGCCTTTCCCGAATCAGGCTCTGCCGAGGACGAGAGCCATGAGATGTTCCTCCTCTGGGCAAGCCCGGGTCCCAGATCCTGTTGTGCCTGTGAATAGGCTGCAGGGGGACGGTGAAGACCAGCAACAGCTTTCAGGGCTGCCACCTTCCTTGTGGGACAAGGAGCCGGACGTGTGCCTTTTCGGAAACAGGCCCTGCCGAGGACGAGAGCCATGAGATGTTCCTCCTCTGGGCAAGCCCGGGTCCCAGATCCTGTTGTGCTTGTGAATAGGCTGCAGGGGGACGGTGAAGACCAGCAACAGCTTTCAGGGCTGCCACCTTCCGTGTGGGACAAGGAGCCGGACGTGTGCCTTTTCGAAAAGAGGCCCTGCCGAGGACGAGAGCCATGATATGTTCCTGCTCTGGGCGTGCCCGGGTCCTGAATACTGTTGTGCCTTTGAATAGGCTGCAGGGGGACGGTGAAGACCAGCAACATCTTTCCGGGCTGCCACCTTCCGTGTGGGACAAGGAGCCGGACGTGTCACTTTTCGGAAATAGGCTCTGCCGAGGACGAGAGCCATGAGATGTTCCTCCTCTGGGCAAGCCCCGGTCCCAGATCCTGTTGTGCCTGTGAATAGGCTGCAGGGGGACGGTGAAGACCAGCAACATCCTTCAGGGGTGCCACCTTCTGTGTGGGACAAGGAGCCGGACGTGTGCCTTTTCGGGAAGAGGCTCTGACGAGGAAGAGAGCCATGAGATGTTCCTCCTCTGGGCATGCCCGGGTCCTGAATCCTGTTGTGCCTGTGAATAGGCTGCAGGGGGACGGTGAAGACCAGCAACAGCTTTCCGGCCTGCCACCTTCCGTGTGGGACAAGGAGCCGGACGTGTGCCTTTTCGGAATCAGGCTCTGCCGAGGACGAGAGCCATGAGATGTTCCTCCTCTGGGCAAGCCCGTGTCCCAGATCCTGTTGTGCCTGTGAATAGGCTGCAGGGGGACGGTGAAGACCAGCAACATCCTTCAGGGGTGCCAACTTCCGTGTGGGACAAGGAGCCGGACGTGTGCCTTTTCGGAAACAGGCCCTGCCGAGGACGAGAGACATGATATGTTCCTCCTCTGGGCAAGCCCCAGTCCCAGATCCTGTTGTGCCTGTGAATAGGCTGCAGAGGGACGGTGAAGACCAGCAACAGCTTTCAGGGCTGCCACCTTCCGTGTGGGACACGGAGCCGGACGTGTGCCTTTCCAGAATCAGGCTCTGCCGAGGACGAGAGCCATGAGATGTTCCTCCTCTGGGCAAGCCCCGGTCCCAGATCCTGTTGTGCCTGTGAATAGGCTGCAGGGGGACGGTGAAGACCAGCAACATCTTTCCGGGCTGCCACCTTCCGTGTGGGACAAGGAGCCGGACGAGTCACTTTTCAGAAACAGGCCCTGCCGAGGACGAGAGCCATGAGATGTTCCTCCTCTGGGCAAGCCCGGGTCCTGAATCCTGTTGTACCTGTGAATAGGCTGCAGGGGGACGGTGAAGACCAGCAACAGCTTTCAGGGCTGCCACCTTCCGTGTGGGACAAGGAGCCGGACGTGTGCCTTTTTGGAAACAGGCTCTGCCGAGGACGAGAGACTAACCCTGACCCTAACCCTAACCCTAACCCCTAACCCTAACCCTAAGCCCATCCCTAACGACCCTAACCCTAACCCTAACCCTAAGCCCTTTACACTAACCCTAACCCTAAACCCTAACCCTAACCCTAACTGTAACCCTAACCCTAACCCTAACCCTAACCCTAACCGAACCCTAACCCTAACCCTAACCCTAATCCCAACCCTAACCCTAACCTAACCCTAACCCCTAACCCTAAGCCTAACCCCTAACTGTAAACCTTTTCTCACAAGGTGCAGGATGTGTGCCGTTTCCGAAACAGGTTCTGCCGAGGACGAGAGCCATGAGATTTTCTTCCTGTGGGCAATCCCGTATCCCAGATCCTGTTGTGCCTGTGAATAGGCTGCAGGGGGACGGTGAAGACCAGCAACAGCTTTCAGGGGTGCCACCTTCCATGTGGGACAAGGAGCCGGACGTGTGCCTTTTCGGAAAGAGGCCCTGCTGAGGACGAGAGCCATGAGATGTTCCTCCTCTGGGCAAGCCCGGGTCCCAGATCCTGTTGTGCCTGTGAATAGGCTGCAGGGGGACGGTGAAGACCAGCAACAGCTTTCAGGGCTGCCACCTTCCGTGTGGGACAAGGAGCCGGACGTGTGCCTTTTCGAAAAGAGGCCCTGCCGAGGACGAGAGCCATGAGATGTTCCTCCTCTGGGCAAGCCCGGGTCCCAGATCCTGTTGTGCCTGTGAATAAGCTGCAGGGGGACGGTGAAGACCAGCAACATCTTTTAGGGCTGCCACCTTCCGTGTGGGACAAGGAGCTGGACGTGTGCCTTTTCGGGAAGAGGCTCTGCCGAGGACAAGAGCCATGATATGTTCCTCCTCTGGGCGTGCCCGGGTCCTGAATACTGTTGTGCCATTGAATAGGCTGCAGGGGGACGGTGAAGACCAGCAACATCTTTACGGCCTGCCACCTTCCTTGTGGGACAAGGAGCCGGACGTGTGCCTTTTCGGAAATAGGCTCTGCCGAGGACGAGAGCCATGAGATGTTCCTCCTCGGGGCAAGCCCGGGTCCTGAATCCTGTTGTACCTGTGAATAGGCTGCAGGGGGACGGTGAAGACCAGCAACATCTTTTAGGGCTGCCACCTTCCGTGTGGGACAAGGAGCCGGACGTGTGCCTTTTCGGGAAGAGGCTCTGACGAGGAAGAGAGCCATGAGATGTTCCTCCTCTGGGCATGCCCGGGTCCTGAATCCTGTTGTGCCTGTGAATAGGCTGCAGGGGGACGGTGAAGACCGGCAACATCCTTCAGGGGTGCCAACTTCCGTGTGGGACAAGGAGCCGGACGTGTGCCTTTTCGGAAACAGGCCCTGCCGAGGACGAGAGCCATGAGATGTTCCTCCTCTGGGCAAGCCCGGGTCCCAGATCCTGTTGTGCCTGTGAATAGGCTGCAGGGGGACGGTGAAGACCAGCAACAGCTTTCAGGGCTGCCACCTTCCGTGTGGGACAAGAAGCCGGACGTGTGCCTTTTCGGAAACAGGCTCTGCCGAGGACGAGAGACTAACCCTGACCCTAACCCAACCCTAACCCCTAACCCTAACCCTAAGCCCATCCCTAACGACCCTAACCCTAACCCTAACCCTAAGCCCTTAACACTAACCCTAACCCTAAACCCTAACCCTAACCCTAACTGTAACCCTAACCCGGACCCTATCTCCTAATTCTAACCCTAACCCTAACCCCTAACCCTAACCGTAACCCTAACCACCTAACCCTAACACTCACCCTAACACCTAACCCTAACCCTAACCCTAACCCCTAACCCTAAACCCTAACCCTATCCCTAACCCTAATGGCCCTAACCCTAACCCTGACCCTAACCCTAACCCTAACCCTGACCCTAACCCCCTAACCCTAACCCTAACCCTAAACCCTAACCCTAATGGCCCTAACCCTAAACCTAACCCTAACCCCTAACCCTAACCCTAACCCTAACCCTAACCCCAACCCTAACCCTAACCCTAACCCTAACCCCTAACTGTAAACCTTTTCTGACAAGTTGCAGGATGTGTGCCGTTTCCGATACAGGTTCTGCTGAGGACGAGAGCCATGAGATTTTCCTCCTCTGGGCAAGCCCGTATCCCAGATCCTGTTGTGCCTGTGAATAGGCTGCAGGGGGACGGTGAAGACCAGCAAGAGCTTTCCGGCCTGCCACCTTCAGTGTGGGACAAGGAGCCGGACGTGTGCCTTTCCAGAATCAGGCTCTGCCGAGGACGAGAGCCATGAGATGTTCCTCCTCTGGGCAAGCCCCGGTCCCAGATCCTGTTTTGTCTGTGAATAGGCTGCAGGGGGACGGTGAAGACCAGCAACATCTTTCCGGTATGCCACCTTCCGTGTGGGACAAGGAGCCGGACGTGTCACTTTTCAGAATCAGGCTCTGCCGAGGACGAGAGCCATGAGATGTTCCTCCTCTGGGCAAGCCCGGGTCCTGAATCCTGTTGTACCTGTGAATAGGCTGCAGGGGGACGGTGAAGACCAGCAACAGCTTTCAGGGCTGCCACCTTCCGTGTGGGACAAGGAGCCGGATGTGTGTCTTTTCGGAAACAGGCCCTGCCGAGGATGAGAGCCATGAGATGGTCCTCCTCTGGGCAAGCCCGCATCGTGAATCCTGTTGTGCCTGTGAATAGGCTGCAGGGGGACGGTGAAGACCAGCAACAGCTTTCAGGGCTGCCACCTTCCGTGTGGGACAAGGAGCCGGACGTGCTCCTTTTCGGAAACAGGCTCTGCCGAGGACGAGAGCCATGAGATGTTCCTCCTCTGGGCAAGCCCGGGTCCCAAATCCTGTTGTGCCTGTGAATAGGCTGCAGGGGGACGGTGAAGACCAGCAACATCTTTCCGGCCTGCCACCTTCCGTGTGGGAAAAGGAGCCGGACGTGTGACTTTTCAGAAATAGGCTCTGCCGAGGACGAGAGCCATGATATGTTCCTCCTCTGGGCAAGCCCGGGTCCTGAATCCTGTTGTACCTTTGAATAGGCTGCAGGGGGACGGTGAAGACCAGCAACAGCTTTCAGGGCTGCCACCTTCCGTGTGGGACAAGGAGCCGGACGTGTGCCTTTTCGAAAAGAGGCCCTGCCGAGGACGAGAGCCATGAGATGTTCCTCCTCTGGGCAAGCCCGGGTCCCAGATCCTGTTGTGCCTGTGAATAGGCTGCAGGGGGACGGTGAAGACCAGCAACATATTTAGGGCTGCCACCTTCCGTGTGGGACAAGGAGCCGGACGTGTGCCTTTTCGGGAAGAGGCTCTGCCGAGGACAAGAGCCATGAGATGTTCCTCCTCTGGGCGTGCCCGGGTCCTGAATACTGTTGTGCCTTTGAATAGGCTGCAGGGGGACGGTGAAGACCAGCAACATCTTTCCGGCCTGCCACCTTCCTTGTGGGACAAGGAGCCGGACGTGTGCCTTTTCGGAAATAGGCTCTGCCGAGGACGAGAGCCATGAGATGTTCCTCCTCTGGGCAAGCCCGGGTCCCAGATCCTGTTGTGCCTGTGAATAGTCTGCAGGGGGACGGTGAAGACCAGCAACATCTTTTAGGGCTGCCACCTTCCGTGTGTGACAAGGAGCCGGACGTGTGCCTTTTCGGGAAGAGGCTCTGCCGAGGACGAGAGCCATGAGATGTTCCTCCTCTGGGCATGCCCGGGTCCTGAATCCTGTTGTGCCTGTGAATAGGCTGCAGGGGGACGGTGAAGACCAGCAACAGCTTTCAGGGCTGCCACCTTCCTTGTGGGACAAGGAGCCGGACGTGTGCCTTTTCGGAATCTGGCTCTGTAGAGGAAGAGAGCCATCAGATGTTCCTCCTCTGGGCATGCCCGGGTCCTGAATCCTATTGTGCCTGTGAATAGGCTGCAGGGGGACGGTGAAGACCAGCAACATCTTTCCGGCCTGCCACCTTCCGTGTGGGACAAGGAGCCGGACGTGTGCCTTTCCGGAAACAGGCTCTGCCGAGGACGAGAGCCATGAGATGTTCCTCCTCTGGGCAAGCCCGGGTCCCAGATCCTGTTGTGCCTGTGAATAGGCTGCAGGGGGACGGTGAAGACCAGCAACGTCCTTCAGGGGTGCCAACTTCCGTGTGGGACAAGGAGCCGGACGTGTGCCTTTTCGGAAACAGGCCCTGCCGAGGAAGAGAGACATGAGATGTTCCTCCTCTGGGCAAGCCCGGGTCCCAGATCCTGTTGTGCCTGTGAATAGCCTGCAGGGGGACGGTGAAGACCAGCAACAGCTTTCAGGGCTGCCACCTTCCTTGTGGGACAAGGAGCCGGACGTGTGCCTTTTCGGAATCGGGCTCTGCCGAGGAAGAGAGCCATCAGATGTTCCTCCTCTGGGCATGCCCGGGTCCTGAATCCTATTGTGCCTGTGAATAGGCTGCAGGGGGACGGTGAAGACCAGCAACATCTTTCCGGCCTGCCACCTTCCGTGTGGGAAAAGGAGCCGGACGTGTGCCTTTCCGGAATCAGGCTCTGCCGAGGACGAGAGCCATGAGATGTTCCTCCTCTGGGCAAGCCCGGGTCCCAGATCCTGTTGTGCCTGTGAATAGGCTGCAGGGGGACGGTGAAGACCAGCAACATCTTTCAGGGCTGCCACCTTCCGTGTGGGACAAGGAACCGGACGTGTGCCTTTTCGAAAAGAGGCCCTGCCGAGGACGAGAGCCATGAGATGTTCCTCCTCTGGGCAAGCCCGGGTCCCAGATCCTCTTGTGCCTGTGAATAGGCTGCAGGGGGACGGTGAAGACCAGCAACATCTTTTAGGGCTGCCACCTTCCGTGTGGGACAAGGAGCCGGACGTGTGCCTTTTCGGGAAGAGGCTCTGCCGAGGACAAGAGCCATGATATGTTCCTCCTCTGGGCGTGCCCGGGTCCTGAATACTGTTGTGCCTTTGAATAGGCTGCAGGGGGACGGTGAAGACCAGCAACATCTTTCCGGCCTGCCACCTTCCTTGTGGGACAAGGAGCCGGACGTGTGCCTTTTCGGAAATAGGCTCTGCCGAGGACGAGAGCCATGAGATGTTCCTCCTCTGGGCAAGCCCGGGTCCCAGATCCTGTTGTGCCTGTGAATAGGCTGCAGGGGGACGGTGAAGACCAGCAACATCTTTTAGGGCTGCCACCTTCCGTGTGTGACAAGGAGCCGGACGTGTGCCTTTTCGGGAAGAGGCTCTGCCGAGGACGAGAGCCATGAGATGTTCCTCCTCTGGGCATGCCCGGGTCCTGAATCCTGTTGTGCCTGTGAATAGGCTGCAGGGGGACGGTGAAGACCAGCAACAGCTTTCAGGGCTGCCACCTTCCTTGTGGGACAAGGAGCCGGACGTGTGCCTTTTCGGAATCGGGCTCTGTAGAGGAAGAGAGCCATCAGATGTTCCTCCTCTGGGCATGCCCGGGTCCTGAATCCTATTGTGCCTGTGAATAGGCTGCAGGGGGACGGTGAAGACCAGCAACATCTTTCCGGCCTGCCACCTTCCGTGTGGGACAAGGAGCCGGACGTGTGCCTTTCCGGAAACAGGCTCTGCCGAGGACGAGAGCCATGAGATGTTCCTCCTCTGGGCAAGCCCGGGTCCCAGATCCTGTTGTGCCTGTGAATAGGCTGCAGGGGGACGGTGAAGACCAGCAACGTCCTTCAGGGGTGCCAACTTCCGTGTGGGACAAGGAGCCGGACGTGTGCCTTTTCGGAAACAGGCCCTGCCGCGGAAGAGAGACATGAGATGTTCCTCCTCTGGGCAAGCCCGGGTCCCAGATCCTGTTGTGCCTGTGAATAGCCTGCAGGGGGACGGTGAAGACCAGCAACAGCTTTCAGGGCTGCCACCTTCCTTGTGGGACAAGGAGCCGGACGTGTGCCTTTTCGGAATCGGGCTCTGCCGAGGAAGAGAGCCATCAGATGTTCCTCCTCTGGGCATGCCCGGGTCCTGAATCCTATTGTGCCTGTGAATAGGCTGCAGGGGGACGGTGAAGACCAGCAACATCTTTCCGGCCTGCCACCTTCCGTGTGGGAAAAGGAGCCGGACGTGTGCCTTTCCGGAATCAGGCTCTGCCGAGGACGAGAGCCATGAGATGTTCCTCCTCTGGGCAAGCCCGGGTCCCAGATCCTGTTGTGCCTGTGAATAGGCTGCAGGGGGACGGTGAAGACCAGCAACATCTTTCAGGGCTGCCACCTTCCGTGTGGGACAAGGAACCGGACGTGTGCCTTTTCGAAAAGAGGCCCTGCCGAGGACGAGAGCCATGAGATGTTCCTCCTCTGGGCAAGCCCGGGTCCCAGATCCTCTTGTGCCTGTGAATAGGCTGCAGGGGGACGGTGAAGACCAGCAACATCTTTTAGGGCTGCCACCTTCCGTGTGGGACAAGGAGCCGGACGTGTGCCTTTTTGGGAAGACGCTCTGCCGAGGACAAGAGCCATGATATGTTCCTCCTCTGGGCGTGCCCGGGTCCTGAATAATGTTGTGCCTTTGAATAGGCTGCAGGGGGACGGTGAAGACCAGCAACATCTTTCCGGCCTGCCACCTTCCTTGTGGGACAAGGAGCCGGACGTGTGCCTTTTCGGAAATAGGCTCTGCCGAGGACGAGAGCCATGAGATGTTCCTCTTCTGGGCAAGCCCGGGTCCCAGATCCTGTTGTGCCTGTGAATAGGCTGCAGGGGGACGGTGAAGACCAGCAACATCTTTTAGGGCTGCCACCTTCCGTGTGGGACAAGGAGCCGGACGTGTGCCTTTTCGGGAAGAGGCTCTGCCGAGGACAAGAGCCATGATATGTTCCTCCTCTGGGCGTGCCCGGGTCCTGAATACTGTTGTGCCTTTGAATAGGCTGCAGGGGGACGGTGAAGACCAGCAACATCTTTCCGGCCTGCCACCTTCCGTGTGGGACAAGGAGCCGGACGTGTGCCTTTTCGGAAATAGGCTCTGCCGAGGAGGAGAGCCATGAGATGTTCCTCCTCTGGGCAAGCCCGGGTCCCAGATCCTGTTGTGCCTGTGAATAGGCTGCAGGGGGACGGTGAAGACCAGCAACATCTTTTAGGGCTGCCACCTTCCGTGAGGGACAAGGAGCCAGACATGTGCCTTTTCGGGAAGAGGCTCTGACGAGGAAGAGAGCCATGAGATGTTCCTCCTCTGGGCATGCCCGGGTCCTGAATCCTGTTGTGCCTGTGAATAGGCTGCAGGGGGACGGTGAAGACCAGCAACAGCTTTCAGGGCTGCCACCTTCCTTGTGGGACAAGGAGCCGGACGTGTGCCTTTAAGGAATCGGGCTCTGCCGAGGAAGAGATCCATCAGATGTTACTCCTCTGGGCATGCCCGGGTCCTGAATCCTATTGTGCCTGTGAATAGGCTGCAGGGGGACGGTGAAGACCAGCAACATCTTTCCGGCCTGCCACCTTCCGTGTGGGACAAGGAGCCGGACGTGTGCCTTTCCGGAATCAGGCTCTGCCGAGGACGAGAGCCATGAGATGTTCCTCCTCTGGGCAAGCCCGGGTCCCAGATCCTGTTGTGCCTGTGAATAGGCTGCAGGGGGACGGTGAAGACCAGCAACATCCTTCAGGGGTGCCAACTTCCGTGTGGGACAAGGAGCCGGACGTGTGCCTTTTCGGAAACAGGCCCTGCCGAGGAAGAGAGACATGAGATGTTCCTCCTCTGGGCAAGCCCGGGTCCCAGATCCTGTTGTGCCTGTGAATAGGCTGCAGGGGGACGGTGAAGACCAGCAACAGCTTTCAGGGCTCCCACCTTCCTTGTGGGACAAGGAGCCGGACGTGTGCCTTTTCGGAAACAGGCCCTGCCGAGGACGAGAGCCATGAGATGTTCCTCCTCTGGGCAAGCCCGGGTCCCAGATCCTGTTGTGCTTGTGAATAGGCTGCAGGGGGACGGTGAAGACCAGCAACAGCTTTCAGGGCTGCCACCTTCCGTGTGGGACAAGGAGCCGGACGTGTGCCTTTTCGAAAAGAGGCCCTGCCGAGGACGAGAGCCATGAGATGTTCCTGCTCTGGGCGTGCCCGGGTCCTGAATACTGTTGTGCCTTTGAATAGGCTGCAGGGGGACGGTGAAGACCAGCAACATCTTTCCGGGCTGCCACCTTCCGTGTGGGACAAGGAGCCGGACGTGTCACTTTTCGGAAATAGGCTCTGCCGAGGACGAGAGCCATGAGATGTTCCTCCTCTGGGCAAGCCCCGGTCCCAGATCCTGTTGTGCCTGTGAATAGGCTGCAGGGGGACGGTGAAGACCAGCAACATCCTTCAGGGGTGCCACCTTCCGTGTGGGACAAGGAGCCGGACGTGTGCCTTTTCGGGAAGAGGCTCTGACGAGGAAGAGAGCCATGAGATGTTCCTCCTCTGGGCATGCCCGGGTCCTGAATCCTGTTGTGCCTGTGAATAGGCTGCAGGGGGACGGTGAAGACCAGCAACAGCTTTCAGGGGTGCCACCTTCCGTGTGGGACAAGGAGCCGGACGTGTGTCTTTCCGGAATCAGGCTCTGCCGAGGACGAGAGCCATGAGATGTTCCTCCTCTGGGCAAGCCCGGGTCCCAGATCCTGTTGTGCCTGTGAATAGGCTGCAGGGGGACGGTGAAGACCAGCAACATCCTTCAGGGGTGCCAACTTCCGTGTGGGACAAGGAGCCGGACGTGTGCCTTTTCGGAAACAGGCCCTGCCGAGGACGAGAGACATGATATGTTCCTCCTCTGGGCAAGCCCCAGTCCCAGATCCTGTTGTGCCTGTGAATAGGCTGCAGAGGGACGGTGAAGACCAGCAACAGCTTTCAGGGCTGCCACCTTCCGTGTGGGACACGGAGCCGGACGTGTGCCTTTCCAGAATCAGGCTCTGCCGAGGACGAGAGCCATGAGATGTTCCTCCTCTGGGCAAGCCCCGGTCCCAGATCCTGTTGTGCCTGTGAATAGGCTGCAGGGGGACGGTGAAGACCAGCAACATCTTTCCGGGCTGCCACCTTCCGTGTGGGACAAGGAGCCGGACGAGTCACTTTTCAGAAACAGGCCCTGCCGAGGACGAGAGCCATGAGATGTTCCTCCTCTGGGCAAGCCCGGGTCCTGAATCCTGTTGTACCTGTGAATAGGCTGCAGGGGGACGGTGAAGACCAGCAACAGCTTTCAGGGCTGCCACCTTCCGTGTGGGACAAGGAGCCGGACGTGTGCCTTTTTGGAAACAGGCTCTGCAGAGGACGAGAGACTAACCCTGACCCTAACCCTAACCCTAACCCCTAACCCTAACCCTAAGCCCATCCCTAACGACCCTAACCCTAACCCTAACCCTAAGCCCTTAACACTAACCCTAACCCTAAACCCTAACCCTAACCCTAACTGTAACCCTAACCCTAACCCTAACCCTAACCCTAACCGAACCCTAACCCTAACCCTAACCCTAATCCCAACCCTAACCCTAACCTAACCCTAACCCCTAACCCTAAGCCTAACCCCTAACTGTAAACCTTTTCTCACAAGGTGCAGGATGTGTGCCGTTTCCGAAACAGGTTCTGCCGAGGACGAGAGCCATGAGATTTTCTTCCTGTGGGCAATCCCGTATCCCAGATCCTGTTGTGCCTGTGAATAGGCTGCAGGGGGACGGTGAAGACCAGCAACAGCTTTCAGGGGTGCCACCTTCCATGTGGGACAAGGAGCCGGACGTGTGCCTTTTCGGAAAGAGGCCCTGCCGAGGACGAGAGCCATGAGATGTTCCTCCTCTGGGCAAGCCCGGGTCCCAGATCCTGTTGTGCCTGTGAATAGGCTGCAGGGGGACGGTGAAGACCAGCAACAGCTTTCAGGGCTGCCACCTTCCGTGTGGGACAAGGAGCCGGACGTGTGCCTTTTCGAAAAGAGGCCCTGCCGAGGACGAGAGCCATGAGATGTTCCTCCTCTGGGCAAGCCCGGGTCCCAGATCCTGTTGTGCCTGTGAATAAGCTGCAGGGGGACGGTGAAGACCAGCAACATCTTTTAGGGCTGCCACCTTCCGTGTGGGACAAGGAGCTGGACGTGTGCCTTTTCGGGAAGAGGCTCTGCCGAGGACAAGAGCCATGATATGTTCCTCCTCTGGGCGTGCCCGGGTCCTGAATACTGTTGTGCCTGTGAATAGGCTGCAGGGGGACGGTGAAGACCAGCAACATCTTTCCGGCCTGCCACCTTCCTTGTGGGACAAGTAGCCGGACGTGTGCCTTTTCGGAAATAGGCTCTGCCGAGGACGAGAGCCATGAGATGTTCCTCCTCGGGGCAAGCCCGGGTCTCAGATCCTGTTGTGCCTGTGAATAGGCTGCAGGGGGACGGTGAAGACCAGCAACATCTTTTAGGGCTGCCACCTTCCGTGTGGGACAAGGAGCCGGACGTGTGCCTTTTCGGGAAGAGGCTCTGACGAGGAAGAGAGCCATGAGATGTTCCTCCTCTGGGCATGCCCGGGTCCTGAATCCTGTTGTGCCTGTGAATAGGCTGCAGGGGGACGGTGAAGACCAGCAACAGCTTTCAGGGCTGCCACCTTCCTTGTGGGACAAGGAGCCGGACGTGTGCCTTTTCGGAATCGGGCTCTGCCGAGGAAGAGAGCCATCAGATGTTCCTCCTCTGGGCATGCCCGGGTCCTGAATCCTGTTGTGCCTGTGAATAGGCTGCAGGGGGACGGTGAAGACCAGCAACATCTTTCCGGCCTGCCACCTTCCGTGTGGGACAAGGAGCCGGACGTGTGCCTTTCCGGAATCAGGCTCTGCCGAGGACGAGAGCCATGAGATGTTCCTCCTCTGGGCAAGCCCGGGTCCCAGATCCTGTTGTGCCTGTGAATAGGCTGCAGGGGGACGGTGAAGACCAGCAACATCCTTCAGGGGTGCCAACTTCCGTGTGGGACAAGGAGCCGGACGTGTGCCTTTTCGGAAACAGGCCCTGCCGAGGACGAGAGACATGAGATGTTCCTCCTCTGGGCAAGCCCGGGTCCCAGATCCTGTTGTGCCTGTGAATAGGCTGCAGGGGGACGGTGAAGAGCAGCAACATCTTTCAGGGCTGCCACCTTCCGTGTGGGACACGGAGCCGGACGTGTGCCTTTCCAGAATCAGGCTCTGCCGAGGACGAGAGCCATGAGATGTTCCTCCTCTGGGCAAGCCCCGGTCCCAGATCCTGTTGTGCCTGTGAATAGGCTGCAGGGGGACGGTGAAGACCAGCAACATCTTTCCGGGCTGCCACCTTCCGTGTGGGACAAGGAGCCGGACGTGTCACTTTTCAGAAATAGGCTCTGCCAAGGACGAGAGCCATGAGATGTTCCTCCTCTGGGCAAGCCCGGGTCCCAGATCCTGTTGTGCCTGTGAATAGGCTGCAGGGGGACGGTGAAGACCAGCAACATCCTTCAGGGGTGCCAACTTCCGTGTGGGACAAGGAGCCGGACGTGTGCCTTTTCGGAAACAGGCCCTGCCGAGGACGAGAGACATGATATGTTCCTCCTCTGGGCAAGCCCGGGTCCCAGATCCTGTTGTGCCTGTGAATAGGCTGCAGGGGGACGGTGAAGACCAGCAACAGCTTTCAGGGCTGCCACCTTCCGTGTGGGACAAGGAGCCGGATGTGTGCCTTTCCAGAATCAGTCTCTGCCGAGGACGAGAGCCATGAGATGTTCCTCCTCTGGGCAAGCCCCGGTCCCAGATCCTGTTGTGCCTGTGAATAGGCTGCAGGGGGACGGTGAAGACCAGCAACATCTTTCCGGGCTGCCACCTTCCGTGTGGGACAAGGAGCCGGACGAGTCACTTTTCAGAAACAGGCCCTGCCGAGGACGAGAGCCATGAGATGTTCCTCCTCTGGGCAAGCCCGGGTCCTGAATCCTGTTGTACCTGTGAATAGGCTGCAGGGGGACGGTGAAGACCAGCAACAGCTTTCAGGGCTGCCACCTTCCGTGTGGGACAAGGAGCCGGACGTGTGCCTTTTTGGAAACAGGCTCTGCAGAGGACGAGAGACTAACCCTGACCCTAACCCTAACCCTAACCCCTAACCCTAACCCTAAGCCCATCCCTAACGACCCTAACCCTAACCCTAACCCTAAGCCCTTAACACTAACCCTAACCCTAAACCCTAACCCTAACCCTAACTGTAACCCTAACCCTAACCCTAACCCTAACCCTAACCGAACCCTAACCCTAACCCTAACCCTAAGCCCATCCCTAACCCTAACCTAACCCTAACCCCTAACCCTAAGCCTAACCCCTAACTGTAAACCTTTTCTCACAAGGTGCAGGATGTGTGCCGTTTCCGAAACAGGTTCTGCCGAGGACGAGAGCCATGAGATTTTCTTCCTGTGGGCAATCCCGTATCCCAGATCCTGTTGTGCCTGTGAATAGGCTGCAGGGGGACGGTGAAGACCAGCAACAGCTTTCAGGGGTGCCACCTTCCATGTGGGACAAGGAGCCGGACGTGTGCCTTTTCGGAAAGAGGCCCTGCCGAGGACGAGAGCCATGAGATGTTCCTCCTCTGGGCAAGCCCGGGTCCCAGATCCTGTTGTGCCTGTGAATAGGCTGCAGGGGGACGGTGAAGACCAGCAACAGCTTTCAGGGCTGCCACCTTCCGTGTGGGACAAGGAGCCGGACGTGTGCCTTTTCGAAAAGAGGCCCTGCCGAGGACGAGAGCCATGAGATGTTCCTCCTCTGGGCAAGCCCGGGTCCCAGATCCTGTTGTGCCTGTGAATAAGTTGCAGGGGGACGGTGAAGACCAGCAACATCTTTTAGGGCTGCCACCTTCCGTGTGGGACAAGGAGCCGGACGTGTGCCTTCTCGGGAAGAGGCTCTGCCGAGGACAAGAGCCATGATATGTTCCTCCTCTGGGCGTGCCCGGGTCCTGAATACTGTTGTGCCATTGAATAGGCTGCAGGGGGACGGTGAAGACCAGCAACATCTTTCCGGCCTGCCACCTTCCTTGTGGGACAAGGAGCCGGACGTGTGCCTTTTCGGAAATAGGCTCTGCCGAGGACGAGAGCCATGAGATGTTCCTCCTCGGGGCAAGCCCGGGTCTCAGATCCTGTTGTGCCTGTGAATAGGCTGCAGGGGGACGGTGAAGACCAGCAACATCTTTTAGGGCTGCCACCTTCCGTGTGGGACAAGGAGCCGGACGTGTGCCTTTTCGGGAAGAGGCTCTGACGAGGAAGAGAGCCATGAGATGTTCCTCCTCTGGGCATGCCCGGGTCCTGAATCCTGTTGTGCCTGTGAATAGGCTGCAGGGGGACGGTGAAGACCAGCAACAGCTTTCAGGGCTGCCACCTTCCTTGTGGGACAAGGAGCCGGACGTGTGCCTTTTCGGAATCGGGCTCTGCCGAGGAAGAGACCATCAGATGTTCCTCCTCTGGGCATGCCCGGGTCCTGAATCCTGTTGTGCCTGTGAATAGGCTGCAGGGGGACGGTGAAGACCAGCAACATCTTTCCGGCCTGCCACCTTCCGTGTGGGACAAGGAGCCGGACGTGTGCCTTTCCGGAATCAGGCTCTGCCGAGGACGAGAGCCATGAGATGTTCCTCCTCTGGGCAAGCCCGGGTCCCAGATCCTGTTGTGCCTGTGAATAGGCTGCAGGGGGACGGTGAAGACCAGCAACATCCTTCAGGGGTGCCAACTTCCGTGTGGGACAAGGAGCCGGACGTGTGCCTTTTCGGAAACAGGCCCTGCCGAGGACGAGAGACATGAGATGTTCCTCCTCTGGGCAAGCCCGGGTCCCAGATCCTGTTGTGCCTGTGAATAGGCTGCAGGGGGACGGTGAAGAGCAGCAACAGCTTTCAGGGCTGCCACCTTCCGTGTGGGACACGGAGCCGGACGTGTGCCTTTTCAGAATCAGGCTCTGCCGAGGACGAGAGCCATGAGATGTTCCTCCTCTGGGCAAGCCCCGGTACCAGATCCTGTTGTGCCTGTGAATAGGCTGCAGGGGGACGGTGAAGACCAGCAACATCTTTCCGGGCTGCCACCTTCCGTGTGGGATAAGGAGCCGGACGTGTCACTTTTCAGAAATAGGCTCTGCCAAGGACGAGAGCCATGAGATGTTCCTCCTCTGGGCAAGCCCGGGTCCCAGATCCTGTTGTGCCTGTGAATAGGCTGCAGGGGGACGGTGAAGACCAGCAACATCCTTCAGGGGTGCCAACTTCCGTGTGGGACAAGGAGCCGGACGTGTGCCTTTTCGGAAACAGGCCCTGCCGAGGACGAGAGACATGATATGTTCCTCCTCTGGGCAAGCCCGGGTCCCAGATCCTGTTGTGCCTGTGAATAGGCTGCAGGGGGACGGTGAAGACCAGCAACATCTTTCCGGGCTGCCACCTTCCGTGTGGGACAAGGAGCCGGACGAGTCACTTTTCAGAAACAGGCTCTGCCGAGGACGAGAGCCATGAGATGTTCCTCCTCTGGGCAAGCCCGGGTCCTGAATCCTGTTGTACCTGTGAATAGGCTGCAGGGGGACGGTGAAGACCAGCAACAGCTTTCAGGGCTGCCACCTTCCGTGTGGGACAAGGAGCCGGACGTGTGCCTTTTTGGAAACAGGCTCTGCAGAGGACGAGAGACTAACCCTGACCCTAACCCTAACCCTAACCCCTAACCCTAACCCTAAGCCCATCCCTAACGACCCTAACCCTAACCCTAACCCTAAGCCCTTAACACTAACCCTAACCCTAAACCCTAACCCTAACCCTAACTGTAACCCTAACCCTAACCCTAACCCTAACCCTAACCGAACCCTAACCCTAACCCTAACCCTAATCCCAACCCTAACCCTAACCTAACCCTAACCCCTAACCCTAAGCCTAACCCCTAACTGTAAACCTTTTCTCACAAGGTGCAGGATGTGTGCCGTTTCCGAAACAGGTTCTGCCGAGGACGAGAGCCATGAGATTTTCTTCCTGTGGGCAATCCCGTATCCCAGATCCTGTTGTGCCTGTGAATAGGCTGCAGGGGGACGGTGAAGACCAGCAACAGCTTTCAGGGGTGCCACCTTCCATGTGGGACAAGGAGCCGGACGTGTGCCTTTTCGGAAAGAGGCCCTGCCGAGGACGAGAGCCATGAGATGTTCCTCCTCTGGGCAAGCCCGGGTCCCAGATCCTGTTGTGCCTGTGAATAGGCTGCAGGGGGACGGTGAAGACCAGCAACAGCTTTCAGGGCTGCCACCTTCCGTGTGGGACAAGGAGCCGGACGTGTGCCTTTTCGAAAAGAGGCCCTGCCGAGGACGAGAGCCATGAGATGTTCCTCCTCTGGGCAAGCCCGGGTCCCAGATCCTGTTGTGCCTGTGAATAAGTTGCAGGGGGACGGTGAAGACCAGCAACATCTTTTAGGGCTGCCACCTTCCGTGTGGGACAAGGAGCCGGACGTGTGCCTTTTCGGGAAGAGGCTCTGCCGAGGACAAGAGCCATGATATGTTCCTCCTCTGGGCGTGCCCGGGTCCTGAATACTGTTGTGCCATTGAATAGGCTGCAGGGGGACGGTGAAGACCAGCAACATCTTTCCGGCCTGCCACCTTCCTTGTGGGACAAGGAGCCGGACGTGTGCCTTTTCGGAAATAGGCTCTGCCGAGGACGAGAGCCATGAGATGTTCCTCCTCGGGGCAAGCCCGGGTCTCAGATCCTGTTGTGCCTGTGAATAGGCTGCAGGGGGACGGTGAAGACCAGCAACATCTTTTAGGGCTGCCACCTTCCGTGTGGGACAAGGAGCCGGACGTGTGCCTTTTCGGGAAGAGGCTCTGACGAGGAAGAGAGCCATAAGATGTTCCTCCTCTGGGCATGCCCGGGTCCTGAATCCTGTTGTGCCTGTGAATAGGCTGCAGGGGGACGGTGAAGACCAGCAACAGCTTTCAGGGCTGCCACCTTCCTTGTGGGACAAGGAGCCGGACGTGTGCCTTTTCGGAATCGGGCTCTGCCGAGGAAGAGAGCCATCAGATGTTCCTCCTCTGGGCATGCCCGGGTCCTGAATCCTGTTGTGCCTGTGAATAGGCTGCAGGGGGACGGTGAAGACCAGCAACAGCTTTCCGGCCTGCCACCTTCCGTGTGGGACAAGGAGCCGGACGTGTGCCTTTCCGGAATCAGGCTCTGCCGAGGACGAGAGCCATGAGATGTTCCTCCTCTGGGCAAGCCCGGGTCCTAGATCCTGTTGTGCCTGTGAATAGGCTGCAGGGGGACGGTGAAGACCAGCAACATCCTTCAGGGGTGCCAACTTCCGTGTGGGACAAGGAGCCGGACGTGTGCCTTTTCGGAAACAGGCCCTGCCGAGGACGAGAGACATGAGATGTTCCTCCTCTGGGCAAGCCCGGGTCCCAGATCCTGTTGTGCCTGTGAATAGGCTGCAGGGGGACGGTGAAGAGCAGCAACAGCTTTCAGGGCTGCCACCTTCCGTGTGGGACACGGAGCCGGACGTGTGCCTTTTCAGAATCAGGCTCTGCCGAGGACGAGAGCCATGAGATGTTCCTCCTCTGGGCAAGCCCCGGTCCCAGATCCTGTTGTGCCTGTGAATAGGCTGCAGGGGGACGGTGAAGACCAGCAACATCTTTCCGGGCTGCCACCTTCCGTGTGGGACAAGGAGCCGGACGTGTCACTTTTCAGAAATAGGCTCTGCCAAGGACGAGAGCCATGAGATGTTCCTCCTCTGGGCAAGCCCGGGTCCCAGATCCTGTTGTGCCTGTGAATAGGCTGCAGGGGGACGGTGAAGACCAGCAACATCCTTCAGGGGTGCCAACTTCCGTGTGGGACAAGGAGCCGGACGTGTGCCTTTTCGGAAACAGGCCCTGCCGAGGACGAGAGACATGATATGTTCCTCCTCTGGGCAAGCCCGGGTCCCAGATCCTGTTGTGCCTGTGAATAGGCTGCAGGGGGACGGTGAAGACCAGCAACAGCTTTCAGGGCTGCCACCTTCCGTGTGGGACACGGAGCCGGACGTGTGCCTTTCCAGAATCAGTCTCTGCCGAGGACGAGAGCCATGAGATGTTCCTCCTCTGGGCAAGCCCCGGTCCCAGATCCTGTTGTGCCTGTGAATAGGCTGCAGGGGGACGGTGAAGACCAGCAACATCTTTCCGGGCTGCCACCTTCCGTGTGGGACAAGGAGCCGGACGAGTCACTTTTCAGAAACAGGCCCTGCCGAGGACGAGAGCCATGAGATGTTCCTCCTCTGGGCAAGCCCGGGTCCTGAATCCTGTTGTACCTGTGAATAGGCTGCAGGGGGACGGTGAAGACCAGCAACAGCTTTCAGGGCTGCCACCTTCCGTGTGGGACAAGGAGCCGGACGTGTGCCTTTTTGGAAACAGGCTCTGCCGAGGACGAGAGACTAACCCTGACCCTAACCCTAACCCTAACCCCTAACCCTAACCCTAAGCCCATCCCTAACGACCCTAACCCTAACCCTAACCCTAAGCCCTTAACACTAACCCTAACCCTAAACCCTAACCCTAACCCTAACTGTAACCCTAACCCTAACCCTAACCCTAACCCTAACCGAACCCTAACCCTAACCCTAACCCTAATCCCAACCCTAACCCTAACCTAACCCTAACCCCTAACCCTAAGCCTAACCCCTAACTGTAAACCTTTTCTCACAAGGTGCAGGATGTGTGCCGTTTCCGAAACAGGTTCTGCCGAGGACGAGAGCCATGAGATTTTCTTCCTGTGGGCAATCCCGTATCCCAGATCCTGTTGTGCCTGTGAATAGGCTGCAGGGGGACGGTGAAGACCAGCAACAGCTTTCAGGGGTGCCACCTTCCATGTGGGACAAGGAGCCGGACGTGTGCCTTTTCGGAAAGAGGCCCTGCCGAGAACGAGAGCCATGAGATGTTCCTCCTCTGGGCAAGCCCGGGTCCCAGATCCTGTTGTGCCTGTGAATAGGCTGCAGGGGGACGGTGAAGACCAGCAACAGCTTTCAGGGCTGCCACCTTCCGTGTGGGACAAGGAGCCGGACGTGTGCCTTTTCGAAAAGAGGCCCTGCCGAGGACGAGAGCCATGAGATGTTCCTCCTCTGGGCAAGCCCGGGTCCCAGATCCTGTTGTGCCTGTGAATAAGCTGCAGGGGGACGGTGAAGACCAGCAACATCTTTTAGGGCTGCCACCTTCCGTGTGGGACAAGGAGCCGGACGTGTGCCTTTTCGGAAATAGGCTCTGCCGAGGACGAGAGCCATGAGATGTTCCTCCTCTGGGCAAGCCCGGGTCCCAGATCCTGTTGTGCCTGTGAATAGGCTGCAGGGGGACGGTGAAGACCAGCAACATCTTTTAGGGCTGCCACCTTCCGTGTGGGACAAGGAGCCGGACGTGTGCCTTTTCGGGAAGAGGCTCTGACGAGGAAGAGAGCCATGAGATGTTCCTCCTCTGGGCATGCCCGGGTCCTGAATACTGTTGTGCCTGTGAATAGGCTGCAGGGGGACGGTGAAGACCAGGAACAGCTTTCCGGCCTGCCACCTTCCTTGTGGGACAAGGAGCCGGACGTGTGCCTTTTCAGAATCGGGCTCTGCCGAGGAAGAGAGCCATCAGATGTTCCTCCTCTGGGCATGCCCGGGTCCTGAATCCTGTTGTGCCTGTGAATAGGCTGCAGGGGGACGGTGAAGACCAGCAACAGCTTGCAGGGCTGCCACCTTCCGTGTGGGACAAGGAGCCGGACGTGTGCCTTTCCGGAATCAGGCTCTGCCGAGGACGAGAGACATGAGATGTTCCTCCTCTGGGCAAACCCGGGTCCTAGATCCTGTTGTGCCTGTGAATAGGCTGCAGGGGGACGGTGAAGACCAGCAACATCCTTCAGGGGTGCCAACTTCCGTGTGGGACAAGGAGCCGGACGTGTGCCTTTTCGGAAACAGGCCCTGCCGAGGACGAGAGACATGAGATGTTCCTCCTCTGGGCAAGCCCGGGTCCCAGATCCTGTTGTGCCTGTGAATAGGCTGCAGGGGGACGGTGAAGAGCAGCAACATCCTTCCGGGCTGCCACCTTCCGTGTGGGACAAGGAGCCGGACGTGTGACTTTTCAGAAATAGGCTCTGCCGAGGACGAGAGCCATGAGATGTTCCTCCTCTGGGCAAGCCCGGGTCCTGAATCCTGTTGTGCCTGTGAATAGGCTGCAGGGGGACGGTGAAGACCAGCAACAGCTTTCAGGGCTGCCACCTTCCGTGTGGGACAAGGAGCCGGACGTGTGCCTTTTTGGAAACAGGCTTTGCCGAGGTCGAGAGACTAACCCTGACCCTAACCCTAACCCTAACCCCTAACCTTAACCCTAAGCCCATCCCTAACGACCCTAACCCTAACCCTAATCCCAACCCTAACCCTAACCTAACCCTAACCCCTAACCCTAAGCCTAACCCCTAACTGTAAACCTTTTCTCACAAGGTGCAGGATGTGTGCCGTTTCCGAAACAGGTTCTGCCGAGGACGAGAGCCATGAGATTTTCCTCCTGTGGGCAAGCCCGGGTCCCAGATCCTGTTGTGCCTGTGAATAGGCTGCAGGGGGACGGTGAAGACCAGCAACAGCTTTCAGGGCTGCCACCTTCCGTGTGGGACAAGGAGCCGGATGTGTGTCTTTTCGTAAACAGGCCCTGCCGAGGATGAGAGCCATGAGATGGTCCTCCTCTGGGCAAGCCCGCATCGTGAATCCTGTTGTGCCTGTGAATAGGCTGCAGGGGGACGGTGAAGACCAGCAACAGCTTTCAGGGCTGCCACCTTCCTTGTGGGACAAGGAGCCGGACGTGTGCCTTTTCGGAATCGGGCTCTGCCGAGGAAGAGAGCCATCAGATGTTCCTCCTCTGGGCATGCCCGGGTCCTGAATCCTGTTGTGCCTGTGAATAGGCTGCAGGGGGACGGTGAAGACCAGCAACAGCTTTCCGGCCTGCCACCTTCCGTGTGGGACAAGGAGCCGGACGTGTGCCTTTCCGGAATCAGGCTCTGCCGAGGACGAGAGCCATGAGATGTTCCTCCTCTGGGCAAGCCCGGGTCCCAGATCCTGTTGTGCCTGTGAATAGGATGCAGGGGGACGGTGAAGACCAGCAACATCCTTCAGGGGTGCCAACTTCCGTGTGGGACAAGGAGCCGGACGTGTGCCTTTTCGGAAACAGGCCCTGCCGAGGACGAGAGACATGAGATGTTCCTCCTCTGGGCAAGCCCGGGTCCCAGATCCTGTTGTGCCTGTGAATAGGCTGCAGGGGGACGGTGAAGACCAGCAACAGCTTTCAGGTCTGCCACCTTCCGTGTGGGACACGGAGCCGGACGTGTGCCTTTCCAGAATCAGGCTCTGCCGAGGACGAGAGCCATGAGATGTTCCTCCTCTGGGCAAGCCCCGGTCCCAGATCCTGTTGTGCCTGTGAATAGGCTGCAGGGGGACGGTGAAGACCAGCAACATCTTTCCGGGCTGCCACCTTCCGTGTGGGACAAGGAGCCGGACGTGTCACTTTTCAGAAATAGGCTCTGCCGAGGACGAGAGCCATGAGATGTTCCTCCTCTGGGCAAGCCCGGGTCCTGAATCCTGTTGTACCTGTGAATAGGCTGCAGGGGGACGGTGAAGACCAGCAACAGCTTTCAGGGCTGCCACCTTCCGTGTGGGACAAGGAGCCGGACGTGTGCCTTTTTGGAAACAGGCTTAGCCGAGGTCGAGAGACTAACCCTGACCCTAACCCTAACCCTAACCCCTAACCTTAACCCTAAGCCCATCCCTAACGTCCCTAACCCTAACCCTAATCCCAACCCTAACCCTAACCTAACCCTAACCCCTAACCCTAAGCCTAACCCCTAACTGTAAACCTTTTCTCACAAGGTGCAGGATGTGTGCCGTTTCCGAAACAGGTTCTGCCGAGGACTAGAGCCATGAGATTTTCCTCCTGTGGGCAATCCCGTATCCCAGATCCTGTTGTGCCTGTGAATAGGCTGCAGGGGGACGGTGAAGACCAGCAACAGCTTTCAGGGCTGCCACCTTCCGTGTGGGACAAGGAGCCGGATGTGTGTCTTTTCGGAAACAGGCCCTGCCGAGGATGAGAGCCATGAGATGGTCCTCCTCTGGGCAAGCCCGCATCGTGAATCCTGTTGTGCCTGTGAATAGGCTGCAGGGGGACGGTGAAGACCAGCAACAGCTTTCAGGGCTGCCACCTTCCTTGTGGGACAAGGAGCCGGACGTGTGCCTTTTCGGAATCGGGCTCTGCCGAGGAAGAGAGCCATCAGATGTTCCTCCTCTGGGCATGCCCGGGTCCTGAATCCTGTTGTGCCTGTGAATAGGCTGCAGGGGGACGGTGAAGAGCAGCAACAGCTTTCCGGCCTGCCACCTTCCGTGTGGGACAATGAGCCGAACGTGTGCCTTTCCGGAATCAGGCTCTGCCGAGGACGAGAGCCATGAGATGTTCCTCCTCTGGGCAAGCCCGGGTCCCAGATCCTGTTGTGCCTGTGAATAGGCTGCAGGGGGACGGTGAAGACCAGCAACATCCTTCAGGGGTGCCAACTTCCGTGTGGGACAAGGAGCCGGACGTGTGCCTTTTCGGAAACAGGCCCTGCCGAGGACGAGAGCCATGAGATGTTCCTCCTCTGGGCAAGCCCGGGTCCCAGATCCTGTTGTGCCTGTGAATAGGCTGCAGGGGGACGGTGAAGACCAGCAACAGCTTTCAGGTCTGCCACCTTCCGTGTGGGACACGGAGCCGGACGTGTGCCTTTCCAGAATCAGGCTCTGCCGAGGACGAGAGCCATGAGATGTTCCTCCTCTGGGCAAGCCCCGGTCCCAGATCCTGTTGTGCCTGTGAATAGGCTGCAGGGGGACGGTGAAGACCAGCAACATCTTTCCGGGCTGCCACCTTCCGTGTGGGACAAGGAGCCGGACGTGTCACTTTTCAGAAATAGGCTCTGCCGAGGACGAGAGCCATGAGATGTTCCTCCTCTGGGCAAGCCCGGGTCCTGAATCCTGTTGTACCTGTGAATAGGCTGCAGGGGGACGGTGAAGACCAGCAACAGCTTTCAGGGCTGCCACCTTCCGTGTGGGACAAGGAGCCGGACGTGTGCCTTTTTGGAAACAGGCTTAGCCGAGGTCGAGAGACTAACCCTGACCCTAACCCTAACCCTAACCCCTAACCTTAACCCTAAGCCCATCCCTAACGACCCTAACCCTAACCCTAATCCCAACCCTAACCCTAACCTAACCCTAACCCCTAACCCTAAGCCTAACCCCTAACTGTAAACCTTTTCTCACAAGGTGCAGGATGTGTGCCGTTTCCGAAACAGGTTCTGCCGAGGACTAGAGCCATGAGATTTTCCTCCTGTGGGCAATCCCGTATCCCAGATCCTGTTGTGCCTGTGAATAGGCTGCAGGGGGACGGTGAAGACCAGCAACAGCTTTCAGGGCTGCCACCTTCCGTGTGGGACAAGGAGCCGGATGTGTGTCTTTTCGGAAACAGGCCCTGCCGAGGATGAGAGCCATGAGATGGTCCTCCTCTGGGCAAGCCCGCATCGTGAATCCTGTTGTGCCTGTGAATAGGCTGCAGGGGGACGGTGAAGACCAGCAACAGCTTTCAGGGCTGCCACCTTCCTTGTGGGACAAGGAGCCGGACGTGTGCCTTTTCGGAATCGGGCTCTGCCGAGGAAGAGAGCCATCAGATGTTCCTCCTCTGGGCATGCCCGGGTCCTGAATCCTGTTGTGCCTGTGAATAGGCTGCAGGGGGACGGTGAAGACCAGCAACAGCTTTCCGGCCTGCCACCTTCCGTGTGGGACAAGGAGCCGGACGTGTGCCTTTCCGGAATCAGGCTCTGCCAAGGACGAGAGCCATGAGATGTTCCTCCTCTGGGCAAGCCCGGGTCCCAGATCCTGTTGTGCCTGTGAATAGGCTGCAGGGGGACGGTGAAGACCAGCAACATCCTTCAGGGGTGCCAACTTCCGTGTGGGACAAGGAGTCGGACGTGTGCCTTTTCGGAAACAGGCCCTGCCGAGGACGAGAGACATGAGATGTTCCTCCTCTGGGCAAGCCCGGGTCCCAGATCCTGTTGTGCCTGTGAATAGGCTGCAGGGGGACGGTGAAGACCAGCAACAGCTTTCAGGGCTGCCACCTTCCGTGTGGGACACGGATCCGGACGTGTGCCTTTCCGGAATCAGGCTCTGCCGAGGACGAGAGCCATGAGATGTTCCTCCTCTGGGCAAGCCCCGGTCCCAGATCCTGTTGTGCCTGTGAATAGGCTGCAGGGGGACGGTGAAGACCAGCAACAGCTTTCAGGGGTGCCACCTTCCATGTGGGACAAGGAGCCGGACGTGTGCCTTTTCGGAAAGAGGCCCTGCCGAGGACGAGAGCCATGAGATGTTCCTCCTCGGGGCAAGCCCGGGTCCCAGATCCTGTTGTGCCTGTGAATAGGCTGCAGGGGGACGGTGAAGACCAGCAACAGCTTTCAGGGCTGCCACCTTCCGTGTGGGACAAGGAGCCGGACGTGTGCCTTTTCGAAAAGAGGCCCTGCCGAGGACGAGAGCCATGAGATGTTCCTCCTCTGGGCAAGCCCGGGTCCCAGATCCTGTTGTGCCTGTGAATAGGCTGCAGGGGGACGGTGAAGACCAGCAACATCTTTTAGGGCTGCCACCTTCCGTGTCGGACAAGGAGCCGGACGTGTGCCTTTTCGGGAAGAGGCTCTGACGAGAAAGAGAACCATGAGATGTTCCTCCTCTGGGCATGCCCGGGTCCTGAATCCTGTTGTGCCTGTGAATAGGCTGCAGGGGGACGGTGAAGACCAGCAACAGCTTTCAGGGCTGCCACCTTCCGTGTGGGACAAGGAGCCGGACGTGTGCCTTTCCGGAAACAGGCTCTGCCGAGGACGAGAGCCATGAGATGTTCCTCCTCTGGGCAAGCCCGGGTCCCAGATCCTGTTGTGCCTGTGAATAGGCTGCAGGGGGACGGTGAAGACCAGCAACAGCTTTCAGGGCTGCCACCTTCCGTGTGGGACAAGGAGCCGGACGTGTCACTTTTCAGAAATAGGCTCTGCCGAGGACGAGAGCCATGAGATGTTCCTCCTCTGGGCAAGCCCGGGTCCTGAATCCTGTTGTGCCTGTGAATAGGCTGCAGGGGGACGGTGAAGACCAGCAACAGCTTTCAGGGCTGCCACATTCCGTGTGGGACAAGGAGCCGGACGTGTGCCTTTTTGGAAACAGGCTTAGCCGAGGACGAGAGACTAACCCTGACCCTAACCCTAACCCTAACCCCTAACCTTAACCCTAAGCCCATCCCTAACGACCCTAACCCTAACCCTAATCCCAACCCTAACCCTAACCTAACCCTAACCCCTAACCCTAAGCCTAACCCCTAACTGTAAACCTTTTCTCACAAGGTGCAGGATGTGTGCCGTTTCCGAAACAGGTTCTGCCGAGGACGAGAGCCATGAGATTTTCCTCCTGTGGGCAATCCCGTATCCCAGATCCTGTTGTGCCTGTGAATAGGCTGCAGGGGGACGGTGAAGACCAGCAACAGCTTTCAGGGCTGCCACCTTCCGTGTGGGACAAGGAGCCGGATGTGTGTCTTTTCGGAAACAGGCCCTGCCGAGGATGAGAGCCATGAGATGGTCCTCCTCTGGGCAAGCCCGGGTCCCAGATCCTGTTGTGCCTGTGAATAGGCTGCAGGGGGACGGTGAAGACCAGCAACAGCTTTCAGGGCTGCCACCTTCCGTGTGGGACAAGGAGCCGGACGTGTCACTTTTCAGAAATAGGCTCTGCCGAGGACGAGAGCCATGAGATGTTCCTCCTCTGGGCAAGCCCGGGTCCCAGATCCTGTTGTGCCTGTGAATAGGCTGCAGGGGGACGGTGAAGACCAGCAACAGCTTTCAGGGCTGCCACCTTCCGTGTGGGACAAGGAGCCGGACGTGTCACTTTTCAGAAATAGGCTCTGCCGAGGACGAGAGCCATGAGATGTTCCTCCTCTGGGCAAGCCCGGGTCCTGAATCCTGTTGTGCCTGTGAATAAGCTGCAGGGGGACGGTGAAGACCAGCAACAGCTTTCAGGGCTGCCACATTCCGTGTGGGACAAGGAGCCGGACGTGTGCCTTTTTGGAAACAGGCTTAGCCGAGGTCGAGAGACTAACCCTGACCCTAACCCTAACCCTAACCCCTAACCTTAACCCTAAGCCCATCCCTAACGACCCTAACCCTAACCCTAATCCCAACCCTAACCCTAACCTAACCCTAACCCCTAACCCTAAGCCTAACCCCTAACTGAAAACCTTTTCTCACAAGGTGCAGGATGTGTGCCGTTTCCGAAACAGGTTCTGCCGAGGACTAGAGCCATGAGATTTTCCTCCTGTGGGCAATCCCGTATCCCAGATCCTGTTGTGCCTGTGAATAGGCTGCAGGGGGACGGTGAAGACCAGCAACAGCTTTCAGGGCTGCCACCTTCCGTGTGGGACAAGGAGCCGGATGTGTGTCTTTTCGGAAACAGGCCCTGCCGAGGATGAGAGCCATGAGATGGTCCTCCTCTGGGCAAGCCCGCATCGTGAATCCTGTTGTGCCTGTGAATAGGCTGCAGGGGGACGGTGAAGACCAGCAACAGCTTTCAGGGCTGCCACCTTCCTTGTGGGACAAGGAGCCGGAAGTGTGCCTTTTCGGAATCGGGCTCTGCCGAGGAAGAGAGCCATCAGATGTTCCTCCTCTGGGCATGCCCGGGTCCTGAATCCTGTTGTGCCTGTGAATAGGCTGCAGGGGGACGGTGAAGACCAGCAACAGCTTTCCGGCCTGCCACCTTCCGTGTGGGACAAGGAGCCGGACGTGTGCCTTTCCGGAATCAGGCTCTGCCAAGGACGAGAGCCATGAGATGTTCCTCCTCTGGGCAAGCCCGGGTCCCAGATCCTGTTGTGCCTGTGAATAGGCTGCAGGGGGACGGTGAAGACCAGCAACATCCTTCAGGGGTGCCAACTTCCGTGTGGGACAAGGAGTCGGACGTGTGCCTTTTCGGAAACAGGCCCTGCCGAGGACGAGAGACATGAGATGTTCCTCCTCTGGGCAAGCCCGGGTCCCAGATCCTGTTGTGCCTGTGAATAGGCTGCAGGGGGACGGTGAAGACCAGCAACAGCTTTCAGGGCTGCCACCTTCCGTGTGGGACACGGATCCGGACGTGTGCCTTTCCGGAATCAGGCTCTGCCGAGGACGAGAGCCATGAGATGTTCCTCCTCTGGGCAAGCCCCGGTCCCAGATCCTGTTGTGCCTGTGAATAGGCTGCAGGGGGACGGTGAAGACCAGCAACAGCTTTCAGGGGTGCCACCTTCCATGTGGGACAAGGAGCCGGACGTGTGCCTTTTCGGAAAGAGGCCCTGCCGAGGACGAGAGCCATGAGATGTTCCTCCTCGGGGCAAGCCCGGGTCCCAGATCCTGTTGTGCCTGTGAATAGGCTGCAGGGGGACGGTGAAGACCAGCAACAGCTTTCAGGGCTGCCACCTTCCGTGTGGGACAAGGAGCCGGACGTGTGCCTTTTCGAAAAGAGGCCCTGCCGAGGACGAGAGCCATGAGATGTTCCTCCTCTGGGCAAGCCCGGGTCCCAGATCCTGTTGTGCCTGTGAATAGGCTGCAGGGGGACGGTGAAGACCAGCAACATCTTTTAGGGCTGCCACCTTCCGTGTCGGACAAGGAGCCGGACGTGTGCCTTTTCGGGAAGAGGCTCTGACGAGAAAGAGAACCATGAGATGTTCCTCCTCTGGGCATGCCCGGGTCCTGAATCCTGTTGTGCCTGTGAATAGGCTGCAGGGGGACGGTGAAGACCAGCAACAGCTTTCAGGGCTGCCACCTTCCGTGTGGGACAAGGAGCCGGACGTGTGCCTTTCCGGAAACAGGCTCTGCCGAGGACGAGAGCCATGAGATGTTCCTCCTCTGGGCAAGCCCGGGTCCCAGATCCTGTTGTGCCTGTGAATAGGCTGCAGGGGGACGGTGAAGACCAGCAACAGCTTTCAGGGCTGCCACCTTCCGTGTGGGACAAGGAGCCGGACGTGTCACTTTTCAGAAATAGGCTCTGCCGAGGACGAGAGCCATGAGATGTTCCTCCTCTGGGCAAGCCCGGGTCCTGAATCCTGTTGTGCCTGTGAATAGGCTGCAGGGGGACGGTGAAGACCAGCAACAGCTTTCAGGGCTGCCACATTCCGTGTGGGACAAGGAGCCGGACGTGTGCCTTTTTGGAAACAGGCTTTGCCGAGGACGAGAGACTAACCCTGACCCTAACCCTAACCCTAACCCCTAACCTTAACCCTAAGCCCATCCCTAACGACCCTAACCCTAACCCTAATCCCAACCCTAACCCTAACCTAACCCTAACCCCTAACCCTAAGCCTAACCCCTAACTGTAAACCTTTTCTCACAAGGTGCAGGATGTGTGCCGTTTCCGAAACAGGTTCTGCCGAGGACGAGAGCCATGAGATTTTCCTCCTGTGGGCAATCCCGTATCCCAGATCCTGTTGTGCCTGTGAATAGGCTGCAGGGGGACGGTGAAGACCAGCAACAGCTTTCAGGGCTGCCACCTTCCGTGTGGGACAAGGAGCCGGATGTGTGTCTTTTCGGAAACAGGCCCTGCCGAGGACGAGAGCCATGAGATGGTCCTCCTCTGGGCAAGCCCGGGTCCCAGATCCTGTTGTGCCTGTGAATAGGCTGCAGGGGGACGGTGAAGACCAGCAACAGCTTTCAGGGCTGCCACCTTCCGTGTGGGACAAGGAGCCGGACGTGTCACTTTTCAGAAATAGGCTCTGCCGAGGACGAGAGCCATGAGATGTTCCTCCTCTGGGCAAGCCCGGGTCCCAGATCCTGTTGTGCCTGTGAATAGGCTGCAGGGGGACGGTGAAGACCAGCAACAGCTTTCAGGGCTGCCACCTTCCGTGTGGGACAAGGAGCCGGACGTGTCACTTTTCAGAAATAGGCTCTGCCGAGGACGAGAGCCATGAGATGTTCCTCCTCTGGGCAAGCCCGGGTCCTGAATCCTGTTGTGCCTGTGAATAAGCTGCAGGGGGACGGTGAAGACCAGCAACAGCTTTCAGGGCTGCCACATTCCGTGTGGGACAAGGAGCCGGACGTGTGCCTTTTTGGAAACAGGCTTAGCCGAGGTCGAGAGACTAACCCTGACCCTAACCCTAACCCTAACCCCTAACCTTAACCCTAAGCCCATCCCTAACGACCCTAACCCTAACCCTAATCCCAACCCTAACCCTAACCTAACCCTAACCCCTAACCCTAAGCCTAACCCCTAACTGTAAACCTTTTCTCACAAGGTGCAGGATGTGTGCCGTTTCCGAAACAGGTTCTGCCGAGGACTAGAGCCATGAGATTTTCCTCCTGTGGGCAATCCCGTATCCCAGATCCTGTTGTGCCTGTGAATAGGCTGCAGGGGGACGGTGAAGACCAGCAACAGCTTTCAGGGCTGCCACCTTCCGTGTGGGACAAGGAGCCGGATGTGTGTCTTTTCGGAAACAGGCCCTGCCGAGGATGAGAGCCATGAGATGGTCCTCCTCTGGGCAAGCCCGCATCGTGAATCCTGTTGTGCCTGTGAATAGGCTGCAGGGGGACGGTGAAGACCAGCAACAGCTTTCAGGGCTGCCACCTTCCTTGTGGGACAAGGAGCCGGACGTGTGCCTTTTCGGAATCGGGCTCTGCCGAGGAAGAGAGCCATCAGATGTTCCTCCTCTGGGCATGCCCGGGTCCTGAATCCTGTTGTGCCTGTGAATAGGCTGCAGGGGGACGGTGAAGACCAGCAACATCTTTCCGGCCTGCCACCTTCCGTGTGGGACAAGGAGCCGGACGTGTGCCTTTCCGGAATCAGGCTCTGCCAAGGACGAGAGCCATGAGATGTTCCTCCTCTGGGCAAGCCCGGGTCCCAGATCCTGTTGTGCCTGTGAATAGGCTGCAGGGGGACGGTGAAGACCAGCAACATCCTTCAGGGGTGCCAACTTCCGTGTGGGACAAGGAGTCGGACGTGTGCCTTTTCGGAAACAGGCCCTGCCGAGGACGAGAGACATGAGATGTTCCTCCTCTGGGCAAGCCCGGGTCCCAGATCCTGTTGTGCCTGTGAATAGGCTGCAGGGGGACGGTGAAGACCAGCAACAGCTTTCAGGGCTGCCACCTTCCGTGTGGGACACGGATCCGGACGTGTGCCTTTCCGGAATCAGGCTCTGCCGAGGACGAGAGCCATGAGATGTTCCTCCTCTGGGCAAGCCCCGGTCCCAGATCCTGTTGTGCCTGTGAATAGGCTGCAGGGGGACGGTGAAGACCAGCAACAGCTTTCAGGGGTGCCACCTTCCATGTGGGACAAGGAGCCGGACGTGTGCCTTTTCGGAAAGAGGCCCTGCCGAGGACGAGAGCCATGAGATGTTCCTCCTCGGGGCAAGCCCGGGTCCCAGATCCTGTTGTGCCTGTGAATAGGCTGCAGGGGGACGGTGAAGACCAGCAACAGCTTTCAGGGCTGCCACCTTCCGTGTGGGACAAGGAGCCGGACGTGTGCCTTTTCGAAAAGAGGCCCTGCCGAGGACGAGAGCCATGAGATGTTCCTCCTCTGGGCAAGCCCGGGTCCCAGATCCTGTTGTGCCTGTGAATAGGCTGCAGGGGGACGGTGAAGACCAGCAACATCTTTTAGGGCTGCCACCTTCCGTGTCGGACAAGGAGCCGGACGTGTGCCTTTTCGGGAAGAGGCTCTGACGAGAAAGAGAACCATGAGATGTTCCTCCTCTGGGCGTGCCCGGGTCCTGAATCCTGTTGTGCCTGTGAATAGGCTGCAGGGGGACGGTGAAGACCAGCAACAGCTTTCAGGGCTGCCACCTTCCGTGTGGGACAAGGAGCCGGACGTGTGCCTTTCCGGAAACAGGCTCTGCCGAGGACGAGAGCCATGAGATGTTCCTCCTCTGGGCAAGCCCGGGTCCCAGATCCTGTTGTGCCTGTGAATAGGCTGCAGGGGGACGGTGAAGACCAGCAACAGCTTTCAGGGCTGCCACCTTCCGTGTTGGAAAAGGAGCCGGACGTGTGTCTTTTCGGAAACAGGCCCTGCCGAGGATGAGAGCCATGAGATGTTCCTCCTCTGGGCAAGCCCGCATCGTGAATCCTGTTGTGCCTGTGAATAGGCTGCAGGGGGACGGTGAAGACCAGCAACAGCTTTCAGGGCTGCCACCTTCCGTGTGGGACAATGAGCCGAACGTGTGCCTTTCCGGAATCAGGCTCTGCCGAGGACGAGAGCCATGAGATGTTCCTCCTCTGGGCAAGCCCGGGTCCTGAATACTGTCGTACCTGTGAATAGGCTGCAGAGGGACCGTGAAGACCAGCAACAGCTTTCAGGGCTGCCACCTTCCTTGTGGGACAAGGAGCCGGACGTGTGCCTTTTCGGAATCGGGCTCTGCCGAGGAAGAGAGCCATGAGATGTTCCTCCTCTGGGCATGCCCGGGTCCTGAATCCTGTTGGGCCTGTGAATAGGCTGCAGGGGGACGGTGAAGACCGGCAACATCCTTCAGGGGTGCCAACTTCCGTGTGGGACAAGGAGCCGGACGTGTGCCTTTTCGGAAACAGGCCCTGCCGAGGACGAGAGCCATGAGATGTTCCTCCTCTGGGCAAGCCCGGGTCCCAGATCCTGTTGTGCCTGTGAATAGGCTGCAGGGGGACGGTGAAGACCAGCAACAGCTTTCAGGGCTGCCACCTTCCGTGTGGGACAAGGAGCCGGACGTGTGCCTTTCCGGAATCAGGCTCTGCCGAGGACGAGAGACATGAGATGTTCCTCCTCTGGGCAAGCCCGGGTCCCAGATCCTGTTGTACCTGTGAATAAGCTGCAGGGGGACGGTGAAGACCAGCAACAGCTTTCAGGGCTGCCACCTTCCGTGTGGGACAAGAAGCCGGACGTGTGCCTTTTCGGAAACAGGCTCTGCCGAGGACGAGAGACTAACCCTGACCCTAACCCTAACCCTAACCCCTAACCCTAACCCTAAGCCCATCCCTAACGACCCTAACCCTAACCCTAACCCTAACCCTAACACTAACCCTAACCCTAAACCCTAACCCTAACCCTAACTGTAACCCTAACCCGGACCCTATCTCCTAATTCTAACCCTAACCCTAACCCCTAACCCTAACCGTAACCCTAACCACCTAACCCTAACACTCACCCTAACACCTAACCCTAACCCTAACCCTAACCCCTAACCCTAAACCCTAACCCTATCCCTAACCCTAATGGCCCTAACCCTAACCCTGACCCTAACCCTAACCCTAACCCTGACCATAACCCCCTAACCCTAACCCTAACCCTAAACCCTAACCCTAATGGCCCTAACCCTAACCCTAACCCTAACCCCTAACCCTAACCCTAACCCTAACCCTAACCCCAACCCTAACCCTAACCCTAACCCTAACCCCTAACTGTAAACCTTTTCTGACAAGTTGCAGGATGTGTGCCGTTTCCGATACAGGTTCTGCTGAGGACGAGAGCCATGAGATTTTCCTCCTCTGGGCAAGCCCGTATCCCAGATCCTGTTGTGCCTGTGAATAGGCTGCAGGGGGACGGTGAAGACCAGCAACATCTTTCCGGCCTGCCACCTTCCGTGTGGGACAAGGAGCCGGACGTGTGCCTTTCCGGAATCAGGCTCTGCCGAGGACGAGAGCCATGAGATGTTCCTCCTCTGGGCAAGCCCGGGTCCCAGATCCTGTTGTGCCTGTGAATAGCCTGCAGGGGGACGGTGAAGACCAGCAACAGCTTTCAGGGCTGCCACCTTCCGTGTGGGACAAGAAGCCGGACGTGTGCCTTTTCGGAAACAGGCTCTGCCGAGGACGAGAGACTAACCCTGACCCTAACCCTAACCCTAACCTAACCCTAACCCCTAAACCTAAGCCTAACCCCTAACTGTAAACCTTTTCTGACAATGTGCAGGATGTGTGCCGTTTCCGAAACAGTTTCTGCTGAGGACGAGAGCCATGAGATTTTCCTCCCCTGGGCAAGCCCGTATCCCAGATCCTGTTGTGCCTGTGAATAGGCTGCAGGGGGACGGTGAAGACCAGCAACAGCTTTCAGGGCTGCCACCTTCCGTGTTGGAAAAGGAGCCGGACGTGTGTCTTTTCGGAAACAGGCCCTGCCGAGGATGAGAGCCATGAGATGTTCCTCCTCTGGGCAAGCCCGCATCGTGAATCCTGTTGTGCCTGTGAATAGGCTGCAGGGGGACGGTGAAGACCAGCAACAGCTTTCAGGGCTGCCACCTTCCGTGTGGGACAATGAGCCGAACGTGTGCCTTTCCGGAATCAGGCTCTGCCGAGGACGAGAGCCATGAGATGTTCCTCCTCTGGGCAAGCCCGGGTCCTGAATACTGTCGTACCTGTGAATAGGCTGCAGAGGGACGATGAAGACCAGCAACAGCTTTCAGGGCTGCCACCTTCCTTGTGGGACAAGGAGCCGGACGTGTGCCTTTTCGGAATCGGGCTCTGCCGAGGAAGAGAGCCATGAGATGTTCCTCCTCTGGGCATGCCCGGGTCCTGAATCCTGTTGTGCCTGTGAATAGGCTGCAGGGGGACGGTGAAGACCGGCAACATCCTTCAGGGGTGCCAACTTCCGTGTGGGACAAGGAGCCGGACGTGTGCCTTTACGGAAACAGGCCCTGCCGAGGACGAGAGCCATGAGATGTTCCTCCTCTGGGCAAGCCCGGGTCCCAGATCCTGTTGTGCCTGTGAATAGGCTGCAGGGGGACGGTGAAGACCAGCAACAGCTTTCAGGGCTGCCACCTTCCGTGTGGGACAAGGAGCCGGACGTGTGCCTTTCCGGAATCAGGCTCTGCCGAGGACGAGAGCCATGAGATGTTCCTCCTCTGGGCAAGCCCGGGTCCCAGATCCTGTTGTACCTGTGAATAAGCTGCAGGGGGACGGTGAAGACCAGCAACAGCTTTCAGGGCTGCCACCTTCCGTGTGGGACAAGAAGCCGGACGTGTGCCTTTTCGGAAACAGGCTCTGCCGAGGACGAGAGACTAACCCTGACCCTAACCCTAACCCTAACCCCTAACCCTAACCCTAAGCCCATCCCTAACGACCCTAACCCTAACCCTAACCCTAAGCCCTTAACACTAACCCTAACCCTAAACCCTAACCCTAACCCTAACTGTAACCCTAACCCGGACCCTATCTCCTAATTCTAACCCTAACCCTAACCCCTAACCCTAACCGTAACCCTAACCACCTAACCCTAACACTCACCCTAACACCTAACCCTAACCCTAACCCTAACCCCTAACCCTAAACCCTAACCCTATCCCTAACCCTAATGGCCCTAACCCTAACCCTGACCCTAACCCTAACCCTAACCCTGACCATAACCCCCTAACCCTAACCCTAACCCTAAACCCTAACCCTAATGGCCCTAACCCTAACCCTAACCCTAACCCCTAACCCTAACCCTAACCCTAACCCTAACCCTAACCCTAACCCTAACCCTAACCCTAACCCCTAACTGTAAACCTTTTCTGACAAGTTGCAGGATGTGTGCCGTTTCCGATACAGGTTCTGCTGAGGACGAGAGCCATGAGATTTTCCTCCTCTGGGCAAGCCCGTATCCCAGATCCTGTTGTGCCTGTGAATAGGCTGCAGGGGGACGGTGAAGACCAGCAACATCTTTCCGGCCTGCCACCTTCCGTGTGGGACAAGGAGCCGGACGTGTGCCTTTCCGGAATCAGGCTCTGCCGAGGACGAGAGCCATGAGATGTTCCTCCTCTGGGCAAGCCCGGGTCCCAGATCCTGTTGTGCCTGTGAATAGGCTGCAGGGGGACGGTGAAGACCAGCAACAGCTTTCAGGGCTGCCACCTTCCGTGTGGGACAAGGAGCCGGACGTGTGCCTTTCCGGAATCAGGCTCTGCCGAGGACGAGAGACATGAGATGTTCCTCCTCTGGGCAAGCCCGGGTCCCAGATCCTGTTGTACCTGTGAATAAGCTGCAGGGGGACGGTGAAGACCAGCAACAGCTTTCAGGGCTGCCACCTTCCGTGTGGGACAAGAAGCCGGACGTGTGCCTTTTCGGAAACAGGCTCTGCCGAGGACGAGAGACTAACCCTGACCCTAACCCTAACCCTAACCTAACCCTAACCCCTAAACCTAAGCCTAACCCCTAACTGTAAACCTTTTCTGACAATGTGCAGGATGTGTGCCGTTTCCGAAACAGTTTCTGCTGAGGACGAGAGCCATGAGATTTTCCTCCCCTGGGCAAGCCCGTATCCCAGATCCTGTTGTGCCTGTGAATAGGCTGCAGGGGGACGGTGAAGACCAGCAACAGCTTTCAGGGCTGCCACCTTCCGTGTTGGAAAAGGAGCCGGACGTGTGTCTTTTCGGAAACAGGCCCTGCCGAGGATGAGAGCCATGAGATGTTCCTCCTCTGGGCAAGCCCGCATCGTGAATCCTGTTGTGCCTGTGAATAGGCTGCAGGGGGACGGTGAAGACCAGCAACAGCTTTCAGGGCTGCCACCTTCCGTGTGGGACAATGAGCCGAACGTGTGCCTTTCCGGAATCAGGCTCTGCCGAGGACGAGAGCCATGAGATGTTCCTCCTCTGGGCAAGCCCGGGTCCTGAATACTGTCGTACCTGTGAATAGGCTGCAGAGGGACCGTGAAGACCAGCAACAGCTTTCAGGGCTGCCACCTTCCTTGTGGGACAAGGAGCCGGACGTGTGCCTTTTCGGAATCGGGCTCTGCCGAGGACGAGAGCCATGAGATGTTCCTCCTCTGGGCATGCCCGGGTCCTGAATCCTGTTGTGCCTGTGAATAGGCTGCAGGGGGACGGTGAAGACCGGCAACATCCTTCAGGGGTGCCAACTTCCGTGTGGGACAAGGAGCCGGACGTGTGCCTTTTCGGAAACAGGCCCTGCCGAGGACGAGAGCCATGAGATGTTCCTCCTCTGGGCAAGCCCGGGTCCCAGATCCTGTTGTGCCTGTGAATAGGCTGCAGGGGGACGGTGAAGACCAGCAACAGCTTTCAGGGCTGCCACCTTCCGTGTGGGACAAGGAGCCGGACGTGTGCCTTTCCGGAAGCAGGCTCTGCCGAGGACGAGAGACATGAGATGTTCCTCCTCTGGGCAAGCCCGGGTCCCAGATCCTGTTGTACCTGTGAATAAGCTGCAGGGGGACGGTGAAGACCAGCAACAGCTTTCAGGGCTGCCACCTTCCGTGTGGGACAAGGAGCCGGACGTGTGCCTTTTCGGAAACAGGCTCTGCCGAGGACGAGAGACTAACCCTGACCCTAACCCTAACCCTAACTGTAACCCTAACCCGGACCCTATCTCCTAATTCTAACCCTAACCCTAACCCCTAACCCTAACCGTAACCCTAACCACCTAACCCTAACACTCACCCTAACACCTAACCCTAACCCTAACCCTAACCCCTAACCCTAAACCCTAACCCTATCCCTAACCCTAATGGCCCTAACCCTAACCCTGACCCTAACCCTAACCCTAACCCTGACCATAACCCCCTAACCCTAACCCTAACCCTAAACCCTAACCCTAATGGCCCTAACCCTAACCCTAACCCTAACCCCTAACCCTAACCCTAACCCTAACCCTAACCCCAACCCTAACCCTAACCCTAACCCTAACCCCTAACTGTAAACCTTTTCTGACAAGTTGCAGGATGTGTGCCGTTTCCGATACAGGTTCTGCTGAGGACGAGAGCCATGAGATTTTCCTCCTCTGGGCAAGCCCGTATCCCAGATCCTGTTGTGCCTGTGAATAGGCTGCAGGGGGACGGTGAAGACCAGCAACATCTTTCCGGCCTGCCACCTTCCGTGTGGGACAAGGAGCCGGACGTGTGCCTTTCCGGAATCAGGCTCTGCCGAGGACGAGAGCCATGAGATGTTCCTCCTCTGGGCAAGCCCGGGTCCCAGATCCTGTTGTGCCTGTGAATAGGCTGCAGGGGGACGGTGAAGACCAGCAACAGCTTTCAGGGCTGCCACCTTCCGTGTGGGACAATAAGCCGGACGTGTGCCTTTTCGGAAACAGGCTCTGCCGAGGACGAGAGACTAACCCTGACCCTAACCCTAACCCTAACCCCTAACCCTAACCCTAAGCCCATCCCTAACGACCCTAACCCTAACCCTAACCCTAAGCCCTTAACACTAACCCTAACCCTAAACCCTAACCCTAACCCTAACTGTAACCCTAACCCGGACCCTATCTCCTAATTCTAACCCTAACCCTAACCCCTAACCCTAACCGTAACCCTAACCACCTAACCCTAACACTCACCCTAACACCTAACCCTATCCCTAACCCTAACCCCTAACCCTAAACCCTAACCCTATCCCTAACCCTAATGGCCCTAACCCTAACCCTGACCCTAACCCTAACCCTAACCCTGACCATAACCCCCTAACCCTAACCCTAACCCTAAACCCTAACCCTAATGGCCCTAACCCTAACCCTAACCCTAACCCCTAACCCTAACCCTAACCCTAACCCTAACCCCAACCCTAACCCTAACCCTAACCCTAACCCCTAACCGTAAACCTTTTCTGACAAGTTGCAGGATGTGTGCCGTTTCCGATACAGGTTCTGCTGAGGACGAGAGCCATGAGATTTTCCTCCTCTGGGCAAGCCCGTATCCCAGATCCTGTTGTGCCTGTGAATAGGCTGCAGGGGGACGGTGAAGACCAGCAACATCTTTCCGGCCTGCCACCTTCCGTGTGGGACAAGGAGCCGGACGTGTGCCTTTCCGGAATCAGGCTCTGCCGAGGACGAGAGCCATGAGATGTTCCTCCTCTGGGCAAGCCCGGGTCCCAGATCCTGTTGTGCCTGTGAATAGGCTGCAGGGGGACGGTGAAGACCAGCAACAGCTTTCAGGGCTGCCACCTTCCGTGTGGGACAAGGAGCCGGACGTGTGCCTTTCCGGAATCAGGCTCTGCCGAGGACGAGAGACATGAGATGTTCCTCCTCTGGGCAAGCCCGGGTCCCAGATCCTGTTGTACCTGTGAATAAGCTGCAGGGGGACGGTGAAGACCAGCAACAGCTTTCAGGGCTGCCACCTTCCGTGTGGGACAAGAAGCCGGACGTGTGCCTTTTCGGAAACAGGCTCTGCCGAGGACGAGAGACTAACCCTGACCCTAACCCTAACCCTAACCTAACCCTAACCCCTAAACCTAAGCCTAACCCCTAACTGTAAACCTTTTCTGACAATGTGCAGGATGTGTGCCGTTTCCGAAACAGTTTCTGCTGAGGACGAGAGCCATGAGATTTTCCTCCCCTGGGCAAGCCCGTATCCCAGATCCTGTTGTGCCTGTGAATAGGCTGCAGGGGGACGGTGAAGACCAGCAACAGCTTTCAGGGGTGCCACCTTCCGTGTTGGAAAAGGAGCCGGACGTGTGCCTTTTCGGAAAGAGGCCCTGCCGAGGATGAGAGCCATGAGATGTTCCTCCTCTGGGCAAGCCCGCATCGTGAATCCTGTTGTGCCTGTGAATAGGCTGCAGGGGGACGGTGAAGACCAGCAACAGCTTTCAGGGCTGCCACCTTCCGTGTGGGACAATGAGCCGAACGTGTGCCTTTCCGGAATCAGGCTCTGCCGAGGACGAGAGCCATGAGATGTTCCTCCTCTGGGCAAGCCCGGGTCCTGAATACTGTCGTACCTGTGAATAGGCTGCAGAGGGACGGTGAAGACCAGCAACAGCTTTCAGGGCTGCCACCTTCCTTGTGGGACAAGGAGCCGGACGTGTGCCTTTTCGGAATCGGGCTCTGCCGAGGAAGAGAGCCATGAGATGTTCCTCCTCTGGGCATGCCCGGGTCCTGAATCCTGTTGTGCCTGTGAATAGGCTGCAGGTGGACGGTGAAGACCGGCAACATCCTTCAGGGGTGCCAACTTCCGTGTGGGACAAGGAGCCGGACGTGTGCCTTTTCGGAAACAGGCCCTGCCGAGGACGAGAGCCATGAGATGTTCCTCCTCTGGGCAAGCCCGGGTCCCAGATCCTGTTGTGCCTGTGAATAGGCTGCAGGGGGACGGTGAAGACCAGCAACAGCTTTCAGGGCTGCCACCTTCCGTGTGGGACAAGGAGCCGGACGTGTGCCTTTCCGGAATCAGGCTCTGCCGAGGACGAGAGACATGAGATGTTCCTCCTCTGGGCAAGCCCGGGTCCCAGATCCTGTTGTACCTGTGAATAAGCTGCAGGGGGACGGTGAAGACCAGCAACAGCTTTCAGGGCTGCCACCTTCCGTGTGGGACAAGAAGCCGGACGTGTGCCTTTTCGGAAACAGGCTCTGCCGAGGACGAGAGACTAACCCTGACCCTAACCCTAACCCTAACCCCTAACCCTAACCCTAAGCCCATCCCTAACGACCCTAACCCTAACCCTAACCCTAAGCCCTTAACACTAACCCTAACCCTAAACCCTAACCCTAACCCTAACTGTAACCCTAACCCGGACACTATCTCCTAATTCTAACCCTAACCCTAACCCCTAACCCTAACCGTAACCCTAACCACCTAACCCTAACACTCACCCTAACACCTAACCCTAACCCTAACCCTAACCCCTAACCCTAAACCCTAACCCTATCCCTAACCCTAATGGCCCTAACCCTAACCCTGACCCTAACCCTAACCCTAACCCTGACCATAACCCCCTAACCCTAACCCTAACCCTAAACCCTAACCCTAATGGCCCTAACCCTAACCCTAACCCTAACCCCTAACCCTAACCCTAACCCTAACCCTAACCCCAACCCTAACCCTAACCCTAACCCTAACCCCTAACTGTAAACCTTTTCTGACAAGTTGCAGGATGTGTGCCGTTTCCGATACAGGTTCTGCTGAGGACGAGAGCCATGAGATTTTCCTCCTCTGGGCAAGCCCGTATCCCAGATCCTGTTGTGCCTGTGAATAGGCTGCAGGGGGACGGTGAAGACCAGCAACATCTTTCCGGCCTGCCACCTTCCGTGTGGGACAAGGAGCCGGACGTGTGCCTTTCCGGAATCAGGCTCTGCCGAGGACGAGAGCCATGAGATGTTCCTCCTCTGGGCAAGCCCGGGTCCCAGATCCTGTTGTGCCTGTGAATAGGCTGCAGGGGGACGGTGAAGACCAGCAACAGCTTTCAGGGCTGCCACCTTCCGTGTGGGACAAGGAGCCGGACGTGTGCCTTTCCGGAATCAGGCTCTGCCGAGGACGAGAGACATGAGATGTTCCTCCTCTGGGCAAGCCCGGGTCCCAGATCCTGTTGTACCTGTGAATAAGCTGCAGGGGGACGGTGAAGACCAGCAACAGCTTTCAGGGCTGCCACCTTCCGTGTGGGACAAGAAGCCGGACGTGTGCCTTTTCGGAAACAGGCTCTGCCGAGGACTAGAGACTAACCCTGACCCTAACCCTAACCCTAACCTAACCCTAACCCCTAAACCTAAGCCTAACCCCTAACTGTAAACCTTTTCTGACAATGTGCAGGATGTGTGCCGTTTCCGAAACAGTTTCTGCTGAGGACGAGAGCCATGAGATTTTCCTCCCCTGGGCAAGCCCGTATCCCAGATCCTGTTGTGCCTGTGAATAGGCTGCAGGGGGACGGTGAAGACCAGCAACAGCTTTCAGGGCTGCCACCTTCCGTGTTGGAAAAGGAGCCGGACGTGTGTCTTTTCGGAAACAGGCCCTGCCGAGGATGAGAGCCATGAGATGTTCCTCCTCTGGGCAAGCCCGCATCGTGAATCCTGTTGTGCCTGTGAATAGGCTGCAGGGGGACGGTGAAGACCAGCAACAGCTTTCAGGGCTGCCACCTTCCGTGTGGGACAATGAGCCGAACGTGTGCCTTTCCGGAATCAGGCTCTGCCGAGGACGAGAGCCATGAGATGTTCCTCCTCTGGGCAAGCCCGGGTCCTGAATACTGTCGTACCTGTGAATAGGCTGCAGAGGGACGGTGAAGACCAGCAACAGCTTTCAGGGCTGCCACCTTCCTTGTGGGACAAGGAGCCGGACGTGTGCCTTTTCGGAATCGGGCTCTGCCGAGGAAGAGAGCCATGAGATGTTCCTCCTCTGGGCATGCCCGGGTCCTGAATCCTGTTGTGCCTGTGAATAGGCTGCAGGGGGACGGTGAAGACCGGCAACATCCTTCAGGGGTGCCAACTTCCGTGTGGGACAAGGAGCCGGACGTGTGCCTTTTCGGAAACAGGCCCTGCCGAGGACGAGAGCCATGAGATGTTCCTCCTCTGGGCAAGCCCGGGTCCCAGATCCTGTTGTGCCTGTGAATAGGCTGCAGGGGGACGGTGAAGACCAGCAACAGCTTTCAGGGCTGCCACCTTCCGTGTGGGACAAGGAGCCGGACGTGTGCCTTTCCGGAATCAGGCTCTGCCGAGGACGAGAGACATGAGATGTTCCTCCTCTGGGCAAGCCCGGGTCCCAGATCCTGTTGTACCTGTGAATAAGCTGCAGGGGGACGGTGAAGACCAGCAACAGCTTTCAGGGCTGCCACCTTCCGTGTGGGACAAGAAGCCGGACGTGTGCCTTTTCGGAAACAGGCTCTGCCGAGGACGAGAGACTAACCCTGACCCTAACCCTAACCCTAACCCCTAACCCTAACCCTAAGCCCATCCCTAACGACCCTAACCCTAACCCTAACCCTAAGCCCTTAACACTAACCCTAACCCTAAACCCTAACCCTAACCCTAACTGTAACCCTAACCCGGACCCTATCTCCTAATTCTAACCCTAACCCTAACCCCTAACCCTAACCGTAACCCTAACCACCTAACCCTAACACTCACCCTAACACCTAACCCTAACCCTAACCCTAACCCCTAACTCTAAACCCTAACCCTATCCCTAACCCTAATGGCCCTAACCCTAACCCTGACCCTAACCCTAACCCTAACCCTGACCATAACCCCCTAACCCTAACCCTAACCCTAAACCCTAACCCTAATGGCCCTAACCCTAACCCTAACCCTAACCCCTAACCCTAACCCTAACCCTAACCCTAACCCTAACCCTAACCCTAACCCTAACCCTAACCCCTAACTGTAAACCTTTTCTGACAAGTTGCAGGATGTGTGCCGTTTCCGATACAGGTTCTGCTGAGGACGAGAGCCATGAGATTTTCCTCCTCTGGGCAAGCCCGTATCCCAGATCCTGTTGTGCCTGTGAATAGGCTGCAGGGGGACGGTGAAGACCAGCAACATCTTTCCGGCCTGCCACCTTCCGTGTGGGACAAGGAGCCGGACGTGTGCCTTTCCGGAATCAGGCTCTGCCGAGGACGAGAGCCATGAGATGTTCCTCCTCTGGGCAAGCCCGGGTCCCAGATCCTGTTGTGCCTGTGAATAGGCTGCAGGGGGACGGTGAAGACCAGCAACAGCTTTCAGGGCTGCCACCTTCCGTGTGGGACAAGGAGCCGGACGTGTGCCTTTCCGGAATCAGGCTCTGCCGAGGACGAGAGACATGAGATGTTCCTCCTCTGGGCAAGCCCGGGTCCCAGATCCTGTTGTACCTGTGAATAAGCTGCAGGGGGACGGTGAAGACCAGCAACAGCTTTCAGGGCTGCCACCTTCCGTGTGGGACAAGAAGCCGGACGTGTGCCTTTTCGGAAACAGGCTCTGCCGAGGACTAGAGACTAACCCTGACCCTAACCCTAACCCTAACCTAACCCTAACCCCTAAACCTAAGCCTAACCCCTAACTGTAAACCTTTTCTGACAATGTGCAGGATGTGTGCCGTTTCCGAAACAGTTTCTGCTGAGGACGAGAGCCATGAGATTTTCCTCCCCTGGGCAAGCCCGTATCCCAGATCCTGTTGTGCCTGTGAATAGGCTGCAGGGGGACGGTGAAGACCAGCAACAGCTTTCAGGGCTGCCACCTTCCGTGTTGGAAAAGGAGCCGGACGTGTGTCTTTTCGGAAACAGGCCCTGCCGAGGATGAGAGCCATGAGATGTTCCTCCTCTGGGCAAGCCCGCATCGTGAATCCTGTTGTGCCTGTGAATAGGCTGCAGGGGGACGGTGAAGACCAGCAACAGCTTTCAGGGCTGCCACCTTCCGTGTGGGACAATGAGCCGAACGTGTGCCTTTCCGGAATCAGGCTCTGCCGAGGACGAGAGCCATGAGATGTTCCTCCTCTGGGCAAGCCCGGGTCCTGAATACTGTCGTACCTGTGAATAGGCTGCAGAGGGACCGTGAAGACCAGCAACAGCTTTCAGGGCTGCCACCTTCCTTGTGGGACAAGGAGCCGGACGTGTGCCTTTTCGGAATCGGGCTCTGCCGAGGAAGAGAGCCATGAGATGTTCCTCCTCTGGGCATGCCCGGGTCCTGAATCCTGTTGTGCCTGTGAATAGGCTGCAGGGGGACGGTGAAGACCGGCAACATCCTTCAGGGGTGCCAACTTCCGTGTGGGACAAGGAGCCGGACGTGTGCCTTTTCGGAAACAGGCCCTGCCGAGGACGAGAGCCATGAGATGTTCCTCCTCTGGGCAAGCCCGGGTCCCAGATCCTGTTGTGCCTGTGAATAGGCTGCAGGGGGACGGTGAAGACCAGCAACAGCTTTCAGGGCTGCCACCTTCCGTGTGGGACAAGGAGCCGGACGTGTGCCTTTTCGGAAACAGGCTCTGCCGAGGACGAGAGACTAACCCTGACCCTAACCCTAACCCTAACTGTAACCCTAACCCGGACCCTATCTCCTAATTCTAACCCTAACCCTAACCCCTAACCCTAACCGTAACCCTAACCACCTAACCCTAACACTCACCCTAACACCTAACCCTAACCCTAACCCTAATGGCCCTAACCCTAACCCTGACCCTAACCCTAACCCTAACCCTGACCATAACCCCCTAACCCTAACCCTAACCCTAAACCCTAACCCTAATGGCCCTAACCCTAACCCTAACCCTAACCCCTAACCCTAACCCTAACCCTAACCCTAACCCCAACCCTAACCCTAACCCTAACCCTAACCCCTAACTGTAAACCTTTTCTGACAAGTTGCAGGATGTGTGCCGTTTCCGATACAGGTTCTGCTGAGGACGAGAGCCATGAGATTTTCCTCCTCTGGGCAAGCCCGTATCCCAGATCCTGTTGTGCCTGTGAATAGGCTGCAGGGGGACGGTGAAGACCAGCAACATCTTTCCGGCCTGCCACCTTCCGTGTGGGACAAGGAGCCGGACGTGTGCCTTTCCGGAATCAGGCTCTGCCGAGGACGAGAGCCATGAGATGTTCCTCCTCTGGGCAAGCCCGGGTCCCAGATCCTGTTGTGCCTGTGAATAGGCTGCAGGGGGACGGTGAAGACCAGCAACAGCTTTCAGGGCTGCCACCTTCCGTGTGGGACAATAAGCCGGACGTGTGCCTTTTCGGAAACAGGCTCTGCCGAGGACGAGAGACTAACCCTGACCCTAACCCTAACCCTAACCCCTAACCCTAACCCTAAGCCCATCCCTAACGACCCTAACCCTAACCCTAACCCTAAGCCCTTAACACTAACCCTAACCCTAAACCCTAACCCTAACCCTAACTGTAACCCTAACCCGGACCCTATCTCCTAATTCTAACCCTAACCCTAACCCCTAACCCTAACCGTAACCCTAACCACCTAACCCTAACACTCACCCTAACACCTAACCCTATCCCTAACCCTAACCCCTAACCCTAAACCCTAACCCTATCCCTAACCCTAATGGCCCTAACCCTAACCCTGACCCTAACCCTAACCCTAACCCTAACCCTAACCCCCTAACCCTAACCCTAACCCTAAACCCTAACCCTAATGGCCCTAACCCTAACCCTAACCCTAACCCCTAACCCTAACCCTAACCCTAACCCTAACCCCAACCCTAACCCTAACCCTAACCCTAACCCCTAACTGTAAACCTTTTCTGACAAGTTGCAGGATGTGTGCCGTTTCCGATACAGGTTCTGCTGAGGACGAGAGCCATGAGATTTTCCTCCTCTGGGCAAGCCCGTATCCCAGATCCTGTTGTGCCTGTGAATAGGCTGCAGGGGGACGGTGAAGACCAGCAACAGCTTTCCGGCCTGCCACCTTCCGTGTGGGACAAGGAGCCGGACGTGTGCCTTTCCGGAATCAGGCTCTGCCGAGGACGAGAGCCATGAGATGTTCCTCCTCTGGGCAAGCCCGGGTCCCAGATCCTGTTGTGCCTGTGAATAGGCTGCAGGGGGACGGTGAAGACCAGCAACAGCTTTCAGGGCTGCCACCTTCCGTGTGGGACAAGGAGCCGGACGTGTGCCTTTCCGGAATCAGGCTCTGCCGAGGACGAGAGACATGAGATGTTCCTCCTCTGGGCAATCCCGGGTCCCAGATCCTGTTGTACCTGTGAATAAGCTGCAGGGGGACGGTGAAGACCAGCAACAGCTTTCAGGGCTGCCACCTTCCGTGTGGGACAAGAAGCCGGACGTGTGCCTTTTCGGAAACAGGCTCTGCCGAGGACGAGAGACTAACCCTGACCCTAACCCTAACCCTAACCTAACCCTAACCCCTAAACCTAAGCCTAACCCCTAACTGTAAACCTTTTCTGACAATGTGCAGGATGTGTGCCGTTTCCGAAACAGTTTCTGCTGAGGACGAGAGCCATGAGATTTTCCTCCCCTGGGCAAGCCCGTATCCCAGATCCTGTTGTGCCTGTGAATAGGCTGCAGGGGGACGGTGAAGACCAGCAACAGCTTTCAGGGCTGCCACCTTCCGTGTTGGAAAAGGAGCCGGACGTGTGTCTTTTCGGAAACAGGCCCTGCCGAGGATGAGAGCCATGAGATGTTCCTCCTCTGGGCAAGCCCGCATCGTGAATCCTGTTGTGCCTGTGAATAGGCTGCAGGGGGACGGTGAAGACCAGCAACAGCTTTCAGGGCTGCCACCTTCCGTGTGGGACAATGAGCCGAACGTGTGCCTTTCCGGAATCAGGCTCTGCCGAGGACGAGAGCCATGAGATGTTCCTCCTCTGGGCAAGCCCGGGTCCTGAATACTGTCGTACCTGTGAATAGGCTGCAGAGGGACCGTGAAGACCAGCAACAGCTTTCAGGGCTGCCACCTTCCTTGTGGGACAAGGAGCCGGACGTGTGCCTTTTCGGAATCGGGCTCTGCCGAGGAAGAGAGCCATGAGATGTTCCTCCTCTGGGCATGCCCGGGTCCTGAATCCTGTTGTGCCTGTGAATAGGCTGCAGGGGGACGGTGAAGACCGGCAACATCCTTCAGGGGTGCCAAATTCCGTGTGGGACAAGGAGCCGGACATGTGCCTTTTCGGAAACAGGCCCTGCCGAGGACGGGAGCCATGAGATGTTCCTCCTCTGGGCAAGCCCGGGTCCCAGATCCTGTTGTGCCTGTGAATAGGCTGCAGGGGGACGGTGAAGACCAGCAACAGCTTTCAGGGCTGCCACCTTCCGTGTGGGACAAGGAGCCGGACGTGTGCCTTTCCGGAATCAGGCTCTGCCGAGGACGAGAGACTAACCCTGACCCTAACCCTAACCCTAACCCCTAACCCTAACCCTAAGCCCATCCCTAACGACCCTAACCCTAACCCTAACCCTAAACCCTAACCCTATCCCTAACCCTAATGGCCCTAACCCTAACCCTAACCCTAACCCCTAACCCTAACCCTAACCCTAACCCCAAACCTAACCCTAACCCTAACCCTAACCCCTAACTGTAAACCTTTTCTGACAAGTTGCAGGATGTGTGCCGTTTCCGATACAGGTTCTGCTGAGGACGAGAGCCATGAGATTTTCCTCCTCTGGGCAAGCCCGTATCCCAGATCCTGTTGTGCCTGTGAATAGGCTGCAGGGGGACGGTGAAGACCAGCAACAGCTTTCCGGCCTGCCACCTTCCGTGTGGGACAAGGAGCCGGACGTGTGCCTTTCCGGAATCAGGCTCTGCCGAGGACGAGAGCCATGAGATGTTCCTCCTCTGGGCAAGCCCGGGTCCCAGATCCTGTTGTGCCTGTGAATAGGCTGCAGGGGGACGGTGAAGACCAGCAACAGCTTTCAGGGCTGCCACCTTCCGTGTGAGACAAGGAGCCGGACGTGTGCCTTTCCGGAATCAGGCTCTGCCGAGGACGAGAGACATGAGATGTTCCTCCTCTGGGCAAGCCCGGGTCCCAGATCCTGTTGTACCTGTGAATAAGCTGCAGGGGGACGGTGAAGACCAGCAACAGCTTTCAGGGCTGCCACCTTCCGTGTGGGACAAGGAGCCGGACGTGTGCCTTTCCGGAATCAGGCTCTGCCGAGGACGAGAGACATGAGATGTTCCTCCTCTGGGCAAGCCCGGGTCCCAGATCCTGTTGTACCTGTGAATAAGCTGCAGGGGGACGGTGAAGACCAGCAACAGCTTTCAGGGCTGCCACCTTCCGTGTGGGACAAGAAGCCGGACGTGTGCCTTTTCGGAAACAGGCTCTGCCGAGGACGAGAGACTAACCCTGACCCTAACCCTAACCCTAACCCCTAACCCTAACCCTAAGCCCATCCCTAACGACCCTAACCCTAACCCTAACCCTAAGCCCTTAACACTAACCCTAACCCTAAACCCTAACCCTAACCCTAACTGTAACCCTAACCCGGACCCTATCTCCTAATTCTAACCCTAACCGTAACCCCTAACCCTAACCGTAACCCTAACCACCTAACCCTAACACTCACCCTAACACCTAACCCTAACCCTAACCCTAACCCCTAACCCTAAACCCTAACCCTATCCCTAACCCTAATGGCCCTAACCCTAACCATGACCCTAACCCTAACCCTAACCCTGACCATAACCCCCTAACCCTAACCCTAACCCTAAACCCTAACCCTAATGGCCCTAACCCTAACCCTAACCCTAACCCCTAACCCTAACCCTAACCCTAACCCTAACCCCAACCCTAACCCTAACCCTAACCCTAACCCCTAACTGTAAACCTTTTCTGACAAGTTGCAGGATGTGTGCCGTTTCCGATACAGGTTCTGCTGAGGACGAGAGCCATGAGATTTTCCTCCTCTGGGCAAGCCCGTATCCCAGATCCTGTTGTGCCTGTGAATAGGCTGCAGGGGGACGGTGAAGACCAGCAACATCTTTCCGGCCTGCCACCTTCCGTGTGGGACAAGGAGCCGGACGTGTGCCTTTCCGGAATCAGGCTCTGCCGAGGACGAGAGCCATGAGATGTTCCTCCTCTGGGCAAGCCCGGGTCCCAGATCCTGTTGTGCCTGTGAATAGGCTGCAGGGGGACGGTGAAGACCAGCAACAGCTTTCAGGGCTGCCACCTTCCGTGTGGGACAAGGAGCCGGACGTGTGCCTTTCCGGAATCAGGCTCTGCCGAGGACGAGAGACATGAGATGTTCCTCCTCTGGGCAAGCCCGGGTCCCAGATCCTGTTGTACCTGTGAATAAGCTGCAGGGGGACGGTGAAGACCAGCAACAGCTTTCAGGGCTGCCACCTTCCGTGTGGGACAAGAAGCCGGACGTGTGCCTTTTCGGAAACAGGCTCTGCCGAGGACTAGAGCCTAACCCTGACCCTAACCCTAACCCTAACCTAACCCTAACCCCTAAACCTAAGCCTAACCCCTAACTGTAAACCTTTTCTGACAATGTGCAGGATGTGTGCCGTTTTCGAAACAGTTTCTGCTGAGGACGAGAGCCATGAGATTTTCCTCCCCTGGGCAAGCCCGTATCCCAGATCCTGTTGTGCCTGTGAATAGGCTGCAGGGGGACGGTGAAGACCAGCAACAGCTTTCAGGGCTGCCACCTTCCGTGTTGGAAAAGGAGCCGGACGTGTGTCTTTTCGGAAACAGGCCCTGCCGAGGATGAGAGCCATGAGATGTTCCTCCTCTGGGCAAGCCCGCATCGTGAATCCTGTTGTGCCTGTGAATAGGCTGCAGGGGGACGGTGAAGACCAGCAACAGCTTTCAGGGCTGCCACCTTCCGTGTGGGACAATGAGCCGAACGTGTGCCTTTCCGGAATCAGGCTCTGCCGAGGACGAGAGCCATGAGATGTTCCTCCTCTGGGCAAGCCCGGGTCCTGAATACTGTCGTACCTGTGAATAGGCTGCAGAGGGACCGTGAAGACCAGCAACAGCTTTCAGGGCTGCCACCTTCCTTGTGGGACAAGGAGCCGGACGTGTGCCTTTTCGGAATCGGGCTCTGCCGAGGAAGAGAGCCATGAGATGTTCCTCCTCTGGGCATGCCCGGGTCCTGAATCCTGTTGTGCCTGTGAATAGGCTGCAGGGGGACGGTGAAGACCGGCAACATCCTTCAGGGGTGCCAACTTCCGTGTGGGACAAGGAGCCGGACGTGTGCCTTTTCGGAAACAGGCCCTGCCGAGGACGAGAGCCATGAGATGTTCCTCCTCTGGGCAAGCCCGGGTCCCAGATCCTGTTGTGCCTGTGAATAGGCTGCAGGGGGACGGTGAAGACCAGCAACAGCTTTCAGGGCTGCCACCTTCCGTGTGGGACAAGGAGCCGGACGTGTGCCTTTTCGGAAACAGGCTCTGCCGAGGACGAGAGACTAACCCTGACCCTAACCCTAACCCTAACTGTAACCCTAACCCGGACCCTATCTCCTAATTCTAACCCTAACCCTAACCCCTAACCCTAACCGTAACCCTAACCACCTAACCCTAACACTCACCCTAACACCTAACCCTAACCCTAACCCTAACCCCTAACCCTAAACCCTAACCCTATCCCTAACCCTAATGGCCCTAACCCTAACCCTGACCCTAACCCTAACCCTAACCCTGACCATAACCCCCTAACCCTAACCCTAACCCTAACCCCTAACCCTAATGGCCCTAACCCTAACCCTAACCCTAACCCCTAACCCTAACCCTAACCCTAACCCTAACCCCAACCCTAACCCTAACCCTAACCCTAACCCCTAACTGTAAACCTTTTCTGACAAGTTGCAGGATGTGTGCCGTTTCCGATACAGGTTCTGCTGAGGACGAGAGCCATGAGATTTTCCTCCTCTGGGCAAGCCCGTATCCCAGATCCTGTTGTGCCTGTGAATAGGCTGCAGGGGGACGGTGAAGACCAGCAACATCTTTCCGGCCTGCCACCTTCCGTGTGGGACAAGGAGCCGGACGTGTGCCTTTCCGGAATCAGGCTCTGCCGAGGACGAGAGCCATGAGATGTTCCTCCTCTGGGCAAGCCCGGGTCCCAGATCCTGTTGTGCCTGTGAATAGGCTGCAGGGGGACGGTGAAGACCAGCAACAGCTTTCAGGGCTGCCACCTTCCGTGTGGGACAATAAGCCGGACGTGTGCCTTTTCGGAAACAGGCTCTGCCGAGGACGAGAGACTAACCCTGACCCTAACCCTAACCCTAACCCCTAACCCTAACCCTAAGCCCATCCCTAACGACCCTAACCCTAACCCTAACCCTAAGCCCTTAACACTAACCCTAACCCTAAACCCTAACCCTAACCCTAACTGTAACCCTAACCCGGACCCTATCTCCTAATTCTAACCCTAACCCTAACCCCTAACCCTAACCGTAACCCTAACCACCTAACCCTAACACTCACCCTAACACCTAACCCTATCCCTAACCCTAACCCCTAACCCTAAACCCTAACCCTATCCCTAACCCTAATGGCCCTAACCCTAACCCTGACCCTAACCCTAACCCTAACCCTGACCATAACCCCCTAACCCTAACCCTAACCCTAAACCCTAACCCTAATGGCCCTAACCCTAACCCTAACCCTAACCCCTAACCCTAACCCTAACCCTAACCCTAACCCCAACCCTAACCCTAACCCTAACCCTAACCCCTAACTGTAAACCTTTTCTGACAAGTTGCAGGATGTGTGCCGTTTCCGATACAGGTTCTGCTGAGGACGAGAGCCATGAGATTTTCCTCCTCTGGGCAAGCCCGTATCCCAGATCCTGTTGTGCCTGTGAATAGGCTGCAGGGGGACGGTGAAGACCAGCAACAGCTTTCCGGCCTGCCACCTTCCGTGTGGGACAAGGAGCCGGACGTGTGCCTTTCCGGAATCAGGCTCTGCCGAGGACGAGAGCCATGAGATGTTCCTCCTCTGGGCAAGCCCGGGTCCCAGATCCTGTTGTGCCTGTGAATAGGCTGCAGGGGGACGGTGAAGACCAGCAACAGCTTTCAGGGCTGCCACCTTCCGTGTGGGACAAGGAGCCGGACGTGTGCCTTTCCGGAATCAGGCTCTGCCGAGGACGAGAGACATGAGATGTTCCTCCTCTGGGCAAGCCCGGGTCCCAGATCCTGTTGTACCTGTGAATAAGCTGCAGGGGGACGGTGAAGACCAGCAACAGCTTTCAGGGCTGCCACCTTCCGTGTGGGACAAGAAGCCGGACGTGTGCCTTTTCGGAAACAGGCTCTGCCGAGGACGAGAGACTAACCCTGACCCTAACCCTAACCCTAACCTAACCCTAACCCCTAAACCTAAGCCTAACCCCTAACTGTAAACCTTTTCTGACAATGTGCAGGATGTGTGCCGTTTCCGAAACAGTTTCTGCTGAGGACGAGAGCCATGAGATTTTCCTCCCCTGGGCAAGCCCGTATCCCAGATCCTGTTGTGCCTGTGAATAGGCTGCAGGGGGACGGTGAAGACCAGCAACAGCTTTCAGGGCTGCCACCTTCCGTGTTGGAAAAGGAGCCGGACGTGTGTCTTTTCGGAAACAGGCCCTGCCGAGGATGAGAGCCATGAGATGTTCCTCCTCTGGGCAAGCCCGCATCCTGAATCCTGTTGTGCCTGTGAATAGGCTGCAGGGGGACGGTGAAGACCAGCAACAGCTTTCAGGGCTGCCACCTTCCGTGTGGGACAATGAGCCGAACGTGTGCCTTTCCGGAATCAGGCTCTGCCGAGGACGAGAGCCATGAGATGTTCCTCCTCTGGGCAAGCCCGGGTCCTGAATACTGTCGTACCTGTGAATAGGCTGCAGAGGGACCGTGAAGACCAGCAACAGCTTTCAGGGCTGCCACCTTCCTTGTGGGACAAGGAGCCGGACGTGTGCCTTTTCGGAATCGGGCTCTGCCGAGGAAGAGAGCCATGAGATGTTCCTCCTCTGGGCATGCCCGGGTCCTGAATCCTGTTGTGCCTGTGAATAGGCTGCAGGGGGACGGTGAAGACCGGCAACATCCTTCAGGGGTGCCAAATTCCGTGTGGGACAAGGAGCCGGACGTGTGCCTTTTCGGAAACAGGCCCTGCCGAGGACGGGAGCCATGAGATGTTCCTCCTCTGGGCAAGCCCGGGTCCCAGATCCTGTTGTGCCTGTGAATAGGCTGCAGGGGGACGGTGAAGACCAGCAACAGCTTTCAGGGCTGCCACCTTCCGTGTGGGACAAGGAGCCGGACGTGTGCCTTTCCGGAATCAGGCTCTGCCGAGGACGAGAGACTAACCCTGACCCTAACCCTAACCCTAACCCCTAACCCTAACCCTAAGCCCATCCCTAACGACCCTAACCCTAACCCTAACCCTAAACCCTAACCCTATCCCTAACCCTAATGGCCCTAACCCTAACCCTAACCCTAACCCCTAACCCTAACCCTAACCCTAACCCCAAACCTAACCCTAACCCTAACCCTAACCCCTAACTGTAAACCTTTTCTGACAAGTTGCAGGATGTGTGCCGTTTCCGATACAGGTTCTGCTGAGGACGAGAGCCATGAGATTTTCCTCCTCTGGGCAAGCCCGTATCCCAGATCCTGTTGTGCCTGTGAATAGGCTGCAGGGGGACGGTGAAGACCAGCAACAGCTTTCCGGCCTGCCACCTTCCGTGTGGGACAAGGAGCCGGACGTGTGCCTTTCCGGAATCAGGCTCTGCCGAGGACGAGAGCCATGAGATGTTCCTCCTCTGGGCAAGCCCGGGTCCCAGATCCTGTTGTGCCTGTGAATAGGCTGCAGGGGGACGGTGAAGACCAGCAACAGCTTTCAGGGCTGCCACCTTCCGTGTGAGACAAGGAGCCGGACGTGTGCCTTTCCGGAATCAGGCTCTGCCGAGGACGAGAGACATGAGATGTTCCTCCTCTGGGCAAGCCCGGGTCCCAGATCCTGTTGTACCTGTGAATAAGCTGCAGGGGGACGGTGAAGACCAGCAACAGCTTTCAGGGCTGCCACCTTCCGTGTGGGACAAGGAGCCGGACGTGTGCCTTTTCGGAAACAGGCTCTGCCGAGGACGAGAGACTAACCCTGACCCTAACCCTAACCCTAACCCCTAACCCTAACCCTAAGCCCATCCCTAACGACCATAACCCTAACCCTAACCCTAAGCCCTTAACACTAACCCTAACCCTAAACCCTAACCCTAACCCTAACTGTAACCCTAACCCGGACCCTATCTCCTAATTCTAACCCTAACCCTAACCCCTAACCCTAACCGTAACCCTAACCACCTAACCCTAACACTCACCCTAACACCTAACACTAACCCTAACCCTAACCCCTAACCCTAAACCCTAACCCTATCCCTAACCCTAATGGCCCTAACCCTAACCCTGACCCTAACCCTAACCCTAACCCTGACCATAACCCCCTAACCCTAACCCTAACCCTAAACCCTAACCCTAATGGCCCTAACCCTAACCCTAACCCTAACCCCTAACCCTAACCCTAACCCTAACCCTAACCCCAACCCTAACCCTAACCCTAACCCTAACCCCTAACTGTAAACCTTTTCTGACAAGTTGCAGGATGTGTGCCGTTTCCGATACAGGTTCTGCTGAGGACGAGAGCCATGAGATTTTCCTCCTCTGGGCAAGCCCGTATCCCAGATCCTGTTGTGCCTGTGAATAGGCTGCAGGGGGACGGTGAAGACCAGCAACATCTTTCCGGCCTGCCACCTTCCGTGTGGGACAAGGAGCCGGACGTGTGCCTTTCCGGAATCAGGCTCTGCCGAGGACGAGAGCCATGAGATGTTCCTCCTCTGGGCAAGCCCGGGTCCCAGATCCTGTTGTGCCTGTGAATAGGCTGCAGGGGGACGGTGAAGACCAGCAACATCTTTCCAGCCTGCCACCTTCCGTGTGGGACACGGAGCCGGACGTGTGCCTTTCCAGAATCAGGCTCTGCCGAGGACGAGAGCCATGAGATGTTCCTCCTCTGGGCAAGCCCCGGTCCCAGATCCTGTTTTGTCTGTGAATAGGCTGCAGGGGGACGGTGAAGACCAGCAACATCTTTCCGGGCTGCCACCTTCCGTGTGGGACAAGGAGCCGGACGTGTGCCTTTCCAGAATCAGGCTCTGCCGAGGACGAGAGCCATGAGATGTTCCTCCTCTGGGCAAGCCCGGGTCCTGAATCCTGTTGTGCCTGTGAATAGGCTGCAGGGGGACGGTGAAGACCAGCAACAGCTTTCAGGGCTTCCACCTTCCGTGTGAGACAAGGAGCCGGACGTGTGCCTTTTCGGAATCGGGCTCTGCCGAGGAAGAGAGCCATCAGATGTTCCTCCTCTGGGCATGCCCGGGTCCTGAATCCTATTGTGCCTGTGAATAGGCTGCAGGGGGACGGTGAAGACCAGCAACAGCTTTCCGGCCTGCCACCTTCCGTGTGGGAAAAGGAGCCGGACGTGTGCCTTTCCGGAATCAGGCTCTGCCGAGGACGAGAGCCATGAGATGTTCCTCCTCTGGGCAAGCCCGGGTCCCAGATCCTGTTGTGCCTGTGAATAGGCTGCAGGGGGACGGTGAAGACCAGCAACATCTTTCAGGGCTGCCACCTTCCGTGTGGGACAAGGAACCGGACGTGTGCCTTTTCGAAAAGAGGCCCTGCCGAGGACGAGAGCCATGAGATGTTCCTCCTCTGGGCAAGCCCGGGTCCCAGATCCTGTTGTGCCTGTGAATAGGCTGCAGGGGGACGGTGAAGACCAGCAACATCTTTTAGGGCTGCCACCTTCCGTGTGGGACAAGGAGCCGGACGTGTGCCTTTTCGGGAAGAGGCTCTGCCGAAGACAAGAGCCATGAGATGTTCCTCCTCTGGGCGTGCCCGGGTCCTGAATACTGTTGTGCCTTTGAATAGGCTGCAGGGGGACGGTGAAGACCAGCAACATCTTTCCGGCCTGCCACCTTCCTTGTGGGACAAGGAGCCGGACGTGTGCCTTTTCGGAAATAGGCTCTGCCGAGGACGAGAGCCATGAGATGTTCCTCCTCTGGGCAAGCCCGGGTCCCAGATCCTGTTGTGCCTGTGAATAGGCTGCAGGGGGACGGTGAAGACCAGCAACATCTTTTAGGGCTGCCACCTTCCGTGTGGGACAAGGAGCCGGACATGTGCCTTTTCGGGAAGAGGCTCTGACGAGGAAGAGAGCCATGAGATGTTCCTCCTCTGGGCATGCCCGGGTCCTGAATCCTGTTGTGCCTGTGAATAGGCTGCAGGGGGACGGTGAAGACCAGCAACAGCTTTCAGGGCTTCCACCTTCCTTGTGGGACAAGGAGCCGGACGTGTGCCTTTTCGGAATCGGGCTCTGCCGAGGAAGAGATCCATCAGATGTTCCTCCTCTGGGCATGCCCGGGTCCTGAATCCTATTGTGCCTTTGAATAGGCTGCAGGGGGACGGTGAAGACCAGCAACATCTTTCCGGCCTGCCACCTTCCTTGTGGGACAAGGAGCCGGACGTGTGCCTTTTCGGAAATAGGCTCTGCCGAGGACGAGAGCCATGAGATGTTCCTCCTCTGGGCAAGCCCCGGTCGCAGATCCTGTTGTGCCTGTGAATAGGCTGCAGGGGGACGGTGAAGACCAGCAACATCCTTCAGGGGTGCCACCTTCCGTGTGGGACAAGGAGCCGGACGTGTGCCTTTTCGGGAAGAGGCTCTGACGAGGAAGAGAGCCATGAGATGTTCCTCCTCTGGGCATGCCCGGGTCCTGAATCCTGTTGTGCCTGTGAATAGGCTGCAGGGGGACGGTGAAGACCAGCAACAGCTTTCCGGCCTGCCACCTTCCGTGTGGGACAAGGAGCCGGACGTGTGCCTTTCCGGAATCAGGCTCTGCCGAGGACGAGAGCCATGAGATGTTCCTCCTCTGGGCAGCCCGGGTCCCAGATCCTGTTGTGCCTGTGAATAGGCTGCAGGGGGACGGTGAAGACCAGCAACATCCTTCAGGGGTGCCAACTTCCGTGTGGGACATGGAGCCGGACGTGTGCCTTTTCGGAAACAGGCCCTGCCGAGGACGAGAGACATGAGATGTTCCTCCTCTGGGCAACCCCTGGTCCCAGATCCTGTTGTGCCTGTGAATAGGCTGCAGAGGGACGGTGAAGACCAGCAACAGCTTTCAGGGCTGCCACCTTCCGTGTGGGACACGGAGCCGGACGTGTGCCTTTCCAGAATCAGGCTCTGCCGAGGACGAGAGCCATGAGATGTTCCTCCTCTGGGCAAGCCCCGGTCCCAGATCCTGTTGTGCCTGTGAATAGGCTGCAGGGGGACGGTGAAGACCAGCAACATCTTTCCGGGCTGCCACCTTCCGTGTGGGACAAGGAGCCGGACGAGTCACTTTTCAGAAACAGGCCCTGCCGAGGACGAGAGCCATGAGATGTTCCTCCTCTGGGCAAGCCCGGGTCCTGAATCCTGTTGTACCTGTGAATAGGCTGCAGGGGGACGGTGAAGACCAGCAACAGCTTTCAGGGCTGCCACCTTCCGTGTGAGACAAGGAGCCGGACGTGTGCCTTTTTGGAAACAGGCTCTGCCGAGGACGAGAGACTAACCCTAACCCTAACCCTAACCCTAACCCCTAACCCTAACCCTAAGCCCATCCCTAACGACCCTAACCCTAACCCTAACCCTAAGCCCTTAACACTAACCCGAACCCTAAACCCTAACCCTAACCCTAACTGTAACCCTAAACCTAACCCTAACCCTAACCCTAACCGAACCCTAACCCTAACCCTAACCCTAATCCCAACCCTAACCCTAACCTAACCCTAACCCCTAACCCTAAGCCTAACCCCTAACTGTAAACCTTTTCTCACAAGGTGCAGGATGTGTGCCGTTTCCGAAACAGGTTCTGCCGAGGACGAGAGCCATGAGATTTTCTTCCTGTGGGCAATCCCGTATCCCAGATCCTGTTGTGCCTGTGAATAGGCTGCAGGGGGACGGTGAAGACCAGCAACAGCTTTCAGGGGTGCCACCTTCCATGTGGGACAAGGAGCCGGACGTGTGCCTTTTCGGAAAGAGGCCCTGCCGAGGACGAGAGCCATGAGATGTTCCTCCTCTGGGCAAGCCCGGGTCCCAGATCCTGTTGTGCCTGTGAATAGGCTGCAGGGGGACGGTGAAGACCAGCAACAGCTTTCAGGGCTGCCACCTTCCGTGTGGGACAAGGAGCTGGACGTGTGCCTTTTCGAAAAGAGGCCCTGCCGAGGACGAGAGCCATGAGATGTTCCTCCTCTGGGCAAGCCCGGGTCCCAGATCCTGTTGTGCCTGTGAATAAGCTGCAGGGGGACGGTGAAGACCAGCAACATCTTTTAGGGCTGCCACCTTCCTTGTGGGACAAGGAGCCGGACGTGTGCCTTTTCGGAAATAGGCTCTGCCGAGGACGAGAGCCATGAGATGTTCCTCCTCGGGGCAAGCCCGGGTCCCAGATCCTGTTGTGCCTGTGAATAGGCTGCAGGGGGACGGTGAAGACCAGCAACATCTTTTAGGGCTGCCACCTTCCGTGTGGGACAAGGAGCCGGACGTGTGCCTTTTCGGGAAGAGGCTCTGACGAGGAAGAGAGCCATGAGATGTTCCTCCTCTGGGCATGCCCGGGTCCTGAATCCTGTTGTGCCTGTGAATAGGCTGCAGGGGGACGGTGAAGACCAGCAACAGCTTTCAGGGCTGCCACCTTCCTTGTGGGACAAGGAGCCGGACGTGTGCCTTTTCGGAATCGGGCTCTGCCGAGGAAGAGAGTCATCAGATGTTCCTCCTCTGGGCATGCCCGGGTACTGAATCCTGTTGTGCCTGTGAATAGGCTGCAGGGGGACGGTGAAGACCAGCAACAGCTTTCCGGCCTGCCACCTTCCGTGTGGGACAAGGAGCCGGACGTGTGCCTTTCCGGAATCAGGCTCTGCCGAGGACGAGAGCCATGAGATGTTCCTCCTCTGGGCAAGCCCGGGTCCTAGATCCTGTTGTGCCTGTGAATAGGCTGCAGGGGGACGGTGAAGACCAGCAACATCCTTCAGGGGTGCCAACTTCCGTGTGGGACAAGGAGCCGGACGTGTGCCTTTTCGGAAACAGACCCTGCCGAGGACGAGAGACATGAGATGTTCCTCCTCTGGGCAAGCCCGGGTCCCAGATCCGGTTGTGCCTGTGAATAGGCTGCAGGGGGACGGTGAAGAGCAGCAACAGCTTTCAGGGCTGCCACCTTCCGTGTGGGACACGGAGCCGGACGTGTGCCTTTTCAGAATCAGGCTCTGCCGAAGACGAGAGCCATGAGATCTTCCTCCTCTGGGCAAGCCCCGGTCCCAGATCCTGTTGTGCCTGTGAATAGGCTGCAGGGGGACGGTGAAGACCAGCAACATCTTTCCGGGCTGCCACCTTCCGTGTGGGACAAGGAGCCGGACGTGTCACTTTTCAGAAATAGGCTCTGCCGAGGACGAGAGCCATGAGATGTTCCTCCTCTGGGCAAGCCCGGGTCCCAGATCCTGTTGTGCCTGTGAATAGGCTGCAGGGGGACGGTGAAGACCAGCAACATCCTTCAGGGGTGCCAACTTCCGTGTGGGACAAGGAGCCGGACGTGTGCCTTTTCTGAAACAGGCCCTGCCGAGGACGAGAGACATGATATGTTCCTCCTCTGGGCAAGCCCGGGTCCCAGATCCTGTTGTGCCTGTGAATAGGCTGCAGAGGGACGGTGAAGACCAGCAACAGCTTTCAGGGCTGCCACCTTCCGTGTGGGACACGGAGCCGGACGTGTGCCTTTCCAGATTCAGTCTCTGCCGAGGACGAGAGCCATGAGATGTTCCTCCTCTGGGCAAGCCCCGGTCCCAGATCCTGTTGTGCCTGTGAATAGGCTGCAGGGGGACGGTGAAGACCAGCAACATCTTTCCGGGCTGCCACCTTCCGTGTGGGACAAGGAGCCGGACGAGTCACTTTTCAGAAACAGGCCCTGCCGAGGACGAGAGCCATGAGATGTTCCTCCTCTGGGCAAGCCCGGGTCCTGAATCCTGTTGTGCCTGTGAATAGGCTGCAGGGGGACGGTGAAGACCAGCAACAGCTTTCAGGGCTGCCACCTTCCGTGTGGGACAAGGAGCCGGACGTGTGCCTTTTCGGAAACAGGCCCTGCCGAGGACGAGAGCCATGATATGTTCCTCCTCTGGGCGTGCCCGGGTCCTGAATACTGTTGTGCCTTTGAATAGGCTGCAGGGGGACGGTGAAGACCAGCAACATCTTTCCGGCCTGCCACCTTCCTTGTGGGACAAGGAGCCGGACGTGTGCCTTTTCGGAAATAGGCTCTGCCGAGGACGAGAGCCATGAGATGTTCCTCCTCTGGGCAAGCCCCGGTCCCAGATCCTGTTGTGCCTGTGAATAGGCTGCAGGGGGACGGTGAAGACCAGCAACATCCTTCAGGGGTGCCACCTTCCGTGTGGGACAAGGAGCCGGACGTGTGCCTTTTCGGGAAGAGGCTCTGACGAGGAAGAGAGCCATGAGATGTTCCTCCTCTGGGCAAGCCCGGGTCCCAGATCCTGTTGTGCCTGTGAATAGGCTGCAGGGGGACGGTGAAGACCAGCAACAGCTTTCCGGCCTGCCACCTTCCGTGTGGGACAAGGAGCCGGACGTGTGCCTTTCCGGAATCAGGCTCTGCCGAGGACGAGAGCCATGAGATGTTCCTCCTCTGGGCAGCCCGGGTCCCAGATCCTGTTGTGCCTGTGAATAGGCTGCAGGGGGACGGTGAAGACCAGCAACATCCTTCAGGGGTGCCAACTTCCGTGTGGGACAAGGAGCCGGACGTGTGCCTTTTCGGAAACAGGCCCTGCCGAGGACGAGAGACATGAGATGTTCCTCCTCTGGGCAACCCCTGGTCCCAGATCCTGTTGTGCCTGTGAATAGGCTGCAAAGGGACGGTGAAGACCAGCAACAGCTTTCAGGGCTGCCACCTTCCGTGTGGGACACGGAGCCGGACGTGTGCCTTTCCAGAATCAGGCTCTGCCGAGGACGAGAGCCATGAGATGTTCCTCCTCTGGGCAAGCCCCGGTCCCAGATCCTGTTGTGCCTGTGAATAGGCTGCAGGGGGACGGTGAAGACCAGCAACATCTTTCCGGGCTGCCACCTTCCGTGTGGGACAAGGAGCCGGACGAGTCACTTTTCAGAAACAGGCCCTGCCGAGGACGAGAGCCATGAGATGTTCCTCCTCTGGGCAAGCCCGGGTCCTGAATCCTGTTGTACCTGTGAATAGGCTGCAGGGGGACGGTGAAGACCAGCAACAGCTTTCAGGGCTGCCACCTTCCGTGTGAGACAAGGAGCCGGACGTGTGCCTTTTTGGAAACAGGCTCTGCAGAGGACGAGAGACTAACCCTAACCCTAACCCTAACCCTAACCCCTAACCCTAACCCTAAGCCCATCCCTAACGACCCTAACCCTAACCCTAACCCTAAGCCCTTAACACTAACCCGAACCCTAAACCCTAACCCTAACCCTAACTGTAACCCTAAACCTAACCCTAACCCTAACCCTAACCGAACCCTAACCCTAACCCTAACCCTAATCCCAACCCTAACCCTAACCTAACCCTAACCCCTAACCCTAAGCCTAACCCCTAACTGTAAACCTTTTCTCACAAGGTGCAGGATGTGTGCCGTTTCCGAAACAGGTTCTGCCGAGGACGAGAGCCATGAGATTTTCTTCCTGTGGGCAATCCCGTATCCCAGATCCTGTTGTGCCTGTGAATAGGCTGCAGGGGGACGGTGAAGACCAGCAACAGCTTTCAGGGCTGCCACCTTCCGTGTGGGACAAGGAGCTGGACGTGTGCCTTTTCGAAAAGAGGCCCTGCCGAGGACGAGAGCCATGAGATGTTCCTCCTCTGGGCAAGCCCGGGTCCCAGATCCTGTTGTGCCTGTGAATAAGCTGCAGGGGGACGGTGAAGACCAGCAACATCTTTTAGGGCTGCCACCTTCCTTGTGGGACAAGGAGCCGGACGTGTGCCTTTTCGGAAATAGGCTCTGCCGAGGACGAGAGCCATGAGATGTTCCTCCTCGGGGCAAGCCCGGGTCCCAGATCCTGTTGTGCCTGTGAATAGGCTGCAGGGGGACGGTGAAGATCAGCAACATCTTTTAGGGCTGCCACCTTCCGTGTGGGACAAGGAGCCGGACGTGTGCCTTTTCGGGAAGAGGCTCTGACGAGGAAGAGAGCCATGAGATGTTCCTCCTCTGGGCATGCCCGGGTCCTGAATCCTGTTGTGCCTGTGAATAGGCTGCAGGGGGACGGTGAAGACCAGCAACAGCTTTCAGGGCTGCCACCTTCCTTGTGGGACAAGGAGCCGGACGTGTGCCTTTTCGGAATCGGGCTCTGCCGAGGAAGAGAGTCATCAGATGTTCCTCCTCTGGGCATGCCCGGGTCCTGAATCCTGTTGTGCCTGTGAATAGGCTGCAGGGGGACGGTGAAGACCAGCAACAGCTTTCCGGCCTGCCACCTTCCGTGTGGGACAAGGAGCCGGACGTGTGCCTTTCCGGAATCAGGCTCTGCCGAGGACGAGAGCCATGAGATGTTCCTCCTCTGGGCAAGCCCGGGTCCTAGATCCTGTTGTGCCTGTGAATAGGCTGCAGGGGGACGGTGAAGACCAGCAACATCCTTCAGGGGTGCCAACTTCCGTGTGGGACAAGGAGCCGGACGTGTGCCTTTTCGGAAACAGACCCTGCCGAGGACGAGAGACATGAGATGTTCCTCCTCTGGGCAAGCCCGGGTCCCAGATCCTGTTGTGCCTGTGAATAGGCTGCAGGGGGACGGTGAAGAGCAGCAACAGCTTTCAGGGCTGCCACCTTCCGTGTGGGACACGGAGCCGGACGTGTGCCTTTTCAGAATCAGGCTCTGCCGAAGACGAGAGCCATGAGATCTTCCTCCTCTGGGCAAGCCCCGGTCCCAGATCCTGTTGTGCCTGTGAATAGGCTGCAGGGGGACGGTGAAGACCAGCAACATCTTTCCGGGCTGCCACCTTCCGTGTGGGACAAGGAGCCGGACGTGTCACTTTTCAGAAATAGGCTCTGCCGAGGACGAGAGCCATGAGATGTTCCTCCTCTGGGCAAGCCCGGGTCCCAGATCCTGTTGTGCCTGTGAATAGGCTGCAGGGGGACGGTGAAGACCAGCAACATCCTTCAGGGGTGCCAACTTCCGTGTGGGACAAGGAGCCGGACGTGTGCCTTTTCTGAAACAGGCCCTGCCGAGGACGAGAGACATGATATGTTCCTCCTCTGGGCAAGCCCGGGTCCCAGATCCTGTTGTGCCTGTGAATAGGCTGCAGAGGGACGGTGAAAACCAGCAACAGCTTTCAGGGCTGCCACCTTCCGTGTGGGACACGGAGCCGGACGTGTGCCTTTCCAGATTCAGTCTCTGCCGAGGACGAGAGCCATGAGATGTTCCTCCTCTGGGCAAGCCCCGGTCCCAGATCCTGTTGTGCCTGTGAATAGGCTGCAGGGGGACGGTGAAGACCAGCAACATCTTTCCGGGCTGCCACCTTCCGTGTGGGACAAGGAGCCGGACGAGTCACTTTTCAGAAACAGGCCCTGCCGAGGACGAGAGCCATGAGATGTTCCTCCTCTGGGCAAGCCCGGGTCCTGAATCCTGTTGTGCCTGTGAATAGGCTGCAGGGGGACGGTGAAGACCAGCAACAGCTTTCAGGGCTGCCACCTTCCGTGTGGGACAAGGAGCCGGACGTGTACCTTTTTGGAAACAGGCTCTGCCGAGGACGAGAGACTAACCCTGACCCTAACCCTAACCCTAACCCCTAACCCTAACCCTAAGCCCATCCCTAACGACCCTAACCCTAACCCTAACCCTAAGCCCTTAACACTAACCCTAACCCTAAACCCTAACCCTAACCCTAACTGTAACCCTAACCCTAACCCTAACCCTAACCCTAACCGAACCCTAACCCTAACCCTAACCCTAATCCCAACCCTAACCCTAACCTAACCCTAACCCCTAACCCTAAGCCTAACCCCTAAATGTAAACCTTTTCTCACAAGGTGCAGGATGTGTGCCGTTTCCGAAACAGGTTCGGCCGAGGACGAGAGCCATGAGATTTTCCTCCTCTGGGCAAGCCCGTGTCCCAGATCCTGTTGTGCCTGTGAATAGGCTGCAGGGGGACGGTGAAGACCAGCAACAGCTTTCAGGGGTGCCACCTTCCATGTGGGACAAGGAGCCGGACGTGTGCCTTTTCGGAAAGAGGCCCTGCCGAGGACGAGAGCCATGAGATGTTCCTCCTCTGGGCAAGCCCGGGTCCCAGATCCTGTTGTGCCTGTGAATAGGCTGCAGGGGACGGTGAAGACCAGCAACAGCTTTCAGGGCTGCCACCTTCCGTGTGGGACAAGGAGCCGGACGTGTGCCTTTTTGGAAACAGGCTCTGCCGAGGACGAGAGACTAACCCTGACCCTAACCCTAACCCTAACCCCTAACCCTAACCCTAAGCCCATCCCTAACGACCCTAACCCTAACCCTAACCCTAAGCCCTTAACACTAACCCTAACCCTAAACCCTAACCCTAACCCTAACTGTAACCCTAACCCTAACCCTAACCCTAACCGAACCCTAACCCTAACCCTAACCCTAATCCCAACCCTAACCCTAACCTAACCCTAACCCCTAACCCTAAGCCTAACCCCTAAATGTAAACCTTTTCTCACAAGGTGCAGGATGTGTGCCGTTTCCGAAACAGGTTCGGCCGAGGACGAGAGCCATGAGATTTTCTTCCTGTGGGCAATCCCGTATCCCAGATCCTGTTGTGCCTGTGAATAGGCTGCAGGGGGACGGTGAAGACCAGCAACAGCTTTCAGGGGTGCCACCTTCCATGTGGGACAAGGAGCCGGACGTGTGCCTTTTCGGAAAGAGGCCCTGCCGAGGACGAGAGCCATGAGATGTTCCTCCTCTGGGCAAGCCCGGGTCCCAGATCCTGTTGTGCCTGTGAATAGGCTGCAGGGGGACGGTGAAGACCAGCAACAGCTTTCAGGGCTGCCACCTTCCGTGTGGGACAAGGAGCCGGACGTGTGCCTTTTCGGAATCAGGCCCTGCCGAGGACGAGAGCCATGAGATGTTCCTCCTCTGGGCAAGCCCGGGTCCCAGATCCTGTTGTGCCTGTGAATAAGCTGCAGGGGGACGGTGAAGACCAGCAACATCTTTTAGGGCTGCCACCTTCCGTGTGGGACAAGGAGCCGGACGTGTGCCTTTTCGGGAAGAGGCTCTGCCGAGGACAAGAGCCATGATATGTTCCTCCTCTGGGCGTGCCCGGGTCCTGAATACTGTTGTGCCTTTGAATAGGCTGCAGGGGGACGGTGAAGACCAGCAACATCTTTCCGGCCTGCCACCTTCCTTGTGGGACAAGGTGCCGGACGTGTGCCTTTTCGGAAACAGGCCCTGCCGAGGACGAGAGCCATGAGATGTTCCTCCTCGGGGCAAGCCCGGGTCCCAGATCCTGTTGTGCCTGTGAATAGGCTGCAGAGGGACGGTGAAGACCAGCAACAGCTTTCAGGGCTGCCACCTTCCGTGTGGGACAAGGAGCCGGATGTGTGTCTTTTCGGAAACAGGCCCTGCCGAGGATGAGAGCCATGAGATGGTCCTCCTCTGGGCTAGCCCGCATCGTGAATCCTGTTGTGCCTGTGAATAGGCTGCAGGGGGACGGTGAAGACCAGCAACAGCTTTCCGGCCTGCCACCTTCCGTGTGGGACAAGGACCCGGACGTGTGCCTTTCCGGAATCAGGCTCTGCCGAGGACGAGAGCCATGAGATGTTCCTCCTCTGGGCAAGCCCGGGTTCTAGATCCTGTTGTGCCTGTGAATAGGCTGCAGGGGGACGGTGAAGACCAGCAACATCCTTCAGGGGTGCCAACTTCCGTGTGGGACAAGGAGCCGGACGTGTGCCTTTTCGGAAACAGGCCCTGCCGAGGACGAGAGACATGAGATGTTCCTCCTCTGGGCAAGCCCGGGTCCCAGATCCTGTTGTGCCTGTGAATAGGCTGCAGGGGGACGGTGAAGAGCAGCAACAGCTTTCAGGGCTGCCACCTTCCGTGTGGGACACGGAGCCGGACGTGTGCCTTTCCAGAATCAGGCTCTGCCGAGGACGAGAGCCATGAGATGTTCCTCCTCTGGGCAAGCCCCGGTCCCAGATCCTGTTGTGCCTGTGAATAGGCTGCAGGGGGACGGTGAAGACCAGCAACATCCTTCAGGGGTGCCACCTTCCGTGTGGGACAAGGAGCCGGACGTGTCACTTTTCAGAAATAGGCTCTGCCGAGGACGAGAGCCATGAGATGTTCCTCCTCTGGGCAAGCCCGGGTCCTGAATCCTGTTGTACCTGTGAATAGGCTGCAGGGGGACGGTGAAGACCAGCAACAGCTTTCAGGGCTGCCACCTTCCGTGTGGGACAAGGAGCCGGACGTGTGCCTTTTTGGAAACAGGCTTAGCCGAGGACGAGAGACTAACCCTGACCCTAACCCTAACCCTAACCCCTAACCTTAACCCTAAGCCCATCCCTAACGACCCTAACCCTAAACCTAATCCCAACCCTAACCCTAACCTAACCCTAACCCCTAACCCTAAGCCTAACCCCTAACTGTAAACCTTTTCTCACAAGGTGCAGGATGTGTGCCGTTTCCGAAAGAGGTTCTGCCGAGGACGAGAGCCATGAGATTTTCCTCCTGTGGGCAATCCCGTATCCCAGATCCTGTTGTGCCTGTGAATAGGCTGCAGGGGGACGGTGAAGACCAGCAACAGCTTTCAGGGCTGCCACCTTCCGTGTGGGACAAGGAGCCGGATGTGTGTCTTTTCGGAAAGAGGCCCTGCCGAGGACGAGAGCCATGAGATGGTCCTCCTCTGGGCAAGCCCGCATCGTGAATCCTGTTGTGCCTGTGAATAGGCTGCAGGGGGACGGTGAAGACCAGCAACAGCTTTCAGGGCTGCCACCTTCCTTGTGGGACAAGGAGCCGGACGTGTGCCTTTTCGGAATCAGGCTCTGCCGAGGAAGAGAGCCATCAGATGTTCCTCCTCTGGGCATGCCCGGGTCCTGAATCCTGTTGTGCCTGTGAATAGGCTGCAGGGGGACGGTGAAGACCAGCAACAGCTTTCCGGCCTGCCACCTTCCGTGTGGGACAAGGAGCCGGACGTGTGCCTTTCCGGAATCAGGCTCTGCCGAGGACGAGAGCCATGAGATGTTCCTCCTCTGGGCAAGCCCGGGTCCCAGATCCTGTTGTGCCTGTGAATAGGCTGCAGGGGGACGGTGAAGACCAGCAACATCCTTCAGGGGTGCCAACTTCCGTGTGGGACAAGGAGCCGGACGTGTGCCTTTTCGGAAACAGGCCCTGCCGAGGACGAGAGACATGAGATGTTCCTCCTCTGGGCAAGCCCGGGTCCCAGATCCTGTTGTGCCTGTGAATAGGCTGCAGGGGGACGGTGAAGACCAGCAACAGCTTTCAGGTCTGCCACCTTCCGTGTGGGACACGGAGCCGGACGTGTGCCTTTCCAGAATCAGGCTCTGCCGAGGACGAGAGCCATGAGATGTTCCTCCTCTGGGCAAGCCCTGGTCCCAGATCCTGTTGTGCCTGTGAATAGGCTGCAGGGGGACGGTGAAGACCAGCAACATCTTTCCGGGCTGCCACCTTCCGTGTGGGACAAGGAGCCGGACGTGTCACTTTTCAGAAATAGGCTCTGCCGAGGACGAGAGCCATGAGATGTTCCTCCTCGGGGCAAGCCCGGGTCCTGAATCCTGTTGTACCTGTGAATAGGCTGCAGGGGGACGGTGAAGACCAGCAACAGCTTTCAGGGCTGCCACCTTCCGTGTGGGACAAGGAGCCGGACGTGTGCCTTTTTGGAAACAGGCTTAGCCGAGGTCGAGAGACTAACCCTGACCCTAACACTAACCCTAACCCCTAACCTTAACCCTAAGCCCATCCCTAACGACCCTAACCCTAACCCTAATCCCAACCCTAACCCTAACCTAACCCTAACCCCTAACCCTAAGCCTAACCCCTAACTGTAAAACTTTTCTCACAAGGTGCAGGATGTGTGCCGTTTCCGAAACAGGTTCTGCCGAGGACTAGAGCCATGAGATTTTCCTCCTTTGGGCAATCCCGTATCCCAGATCCTGTTGTGCCTGTGAATAGGCTGCAGGGGGACGGTGAAGACCAGCAACAGCTTTCAGGGCTGCCACCTTCCGTGTGGGACAAGGAGCCGGATGTGTGTCTTTTCGGAAACAGGCCCTGCCGAGGATGAGAGCCATGAGATGGTCCTCCTCTGGGCAAGCCCGCATCGTGAATCCTGTTGTGCCTGTGAATAGGCTGCAGGGGGACGGTGAAGACCAGCAACAGCTTTCAGGGCTGCCACCTTCCTTGTGGGACAAGGAGCCGGACGTGTGCCTTTTCGGAATCGGGCTCTGCCGAGGAAGAGAGCCATCAGATGTTCCTCCTCTGGGCATGCCCGGGTCCTGAATCCTGTTGTGCCTGTGAATAGGCTGCAGGGGGACGGTGAAGACCAGCAACATCTTTCCGGCCTGCCACCTTCCGTGTGGGACAAGGAGCCGGACGTGTGCCTTTCCGGAATCAGGCTCTGCCGAGGACGAGAGCCATGAGATGTTCCTCCTCTGGGCAAGCCCGGGTCCCAGATCCTGTTGTGCCTGTGAATAGGCTGCAGGGGGACGGTGAAGACCAGCAACATCCTTCAGGGGTGCCAACTTCCGTGTGGGACAAGGAGTCGGACGTGTGCCTTTTCGGAAACAGGCCCTGCCGAGGACGAGAGACATGAGATGTTCCTCCTCTGGGCAAGCCCGGGTCCCAGATTCTGTTGTGCCTGTGAATAGGCTGCAGGGGGACGGTGAAGACCAGCAACAGCTTTCAGGGCTGCCACCTTCCGTGTGGGACACGGAGCCGGACGTGTGCCTTTCCAGAATCAGGCTCTGCCGAGGACGAGAGCCATGAGATGTTCCTCCTCTGGGCAAGCCCCGGTCCCAGATCCTGTTGTGCCTGTGAATAGGCTGCAGGGGGACGGTGAAGACCAGCAACATCTTTCCGGGCTGCCACCTTCCGTGTGGGACAAGGAGCCGGACGTGTCACTTTTCAGAAATAGGCTCTGCCGAGGACGAGAGCCATGAGATGTTCCTCCTCTGGGCAAGCCCGGGTCCTGAATCCTGTTGTACCTGTGAATAGGCTGCAGGGGGACAGTGAAGACCAGCAACAGCTTTCAGGGCTGCCACCTTCCGTGTGGGACAAGGAGCCGGACGTGTGCCTTTTTGGAAACAGGCTCTGCCGAGGACGAGAGACTAACCCTGACCCTAACCCTAACCCTAACCCCTAACCTTAACCCTAAGCCCATCCCTAATGACCCTAACCCTAATCCCAACCCTAACCCTAACCTAACCCTAACCCCTAACCCTAAGCCTAACCCCTAAATGTAAACCTTTTCTCACAAGGTGCAGGATGTGTGCCGTTTCCGAAACAGGTTCGGCCGAGGACGAGAGCCATGAGATTTTCCTCCTCTGGGCAAGCCCGTGTCCCAGATCCTGTTGTGCCTGTGAATAGGCTGCAGGGGGACGGTGAAGACCAGCAACAGCTTTCAGGGGTGCCACCTTCCATGTGGGACAAGGAGCCGGACGTGTGCCTTTTCGGAAAGAGGCCCTGCCGAGGACGAGAGCCATGAGATGTTCCTCCTCTGGGCAAGCCCGGGTCCCAGATCCTGTTGTGCCTGTGAATAGGCTGCAGGGGACGGTGAAGACCAGCAACAGCTTTCAGGGCTGCCACCTTCCGTGTGGGACAAGGAGCCGGACGTGTGCCTTTTTGGAAACAGGCTCTGCCGAGGACGAGAGACTAACCCTGACCCTAACCCTAACCCTAACCCCTAACCCTAACCCTAAGCCCATCCCTAACGACCCTAACCCTAACCCTAACCCTAAGCCCTTAACACTAACCCTAACCCTAAACCCTAACCCTAACCCTAACTGTAACCCTAACCCTAACCCTAACCCTAACCCTAACCGAACCCTAACCCTAACCCTAACCCTAAGCCCAACCCTAACCCTAACCTAACCCTAACCCCTAACCCTAAGCCTAACCCCTAAATGTAAACCTTTTCTCACAAGGTGCAGGATGTGTGCCGTTTCCGAAACAGGTTCGGCCGAGGACGAGAGCCATGAGATTTTCTTCCTGTGGGCAATCCCGTATCCCAGATCCTGTTGTGCCTGTGAATAGGCTGCAGGGGGACGGTGAAGACCAGCAACAGCTTTCAGGGGTGCCACCTTCCATGTGGGACAAGGAGCCGGACGTGTGCCTTTTCGGAAAGAGGCCCTGCCGAGGACGAGAGCCATGAGATGTTCCTCCTCTGGGCAAGCCCGGGTCCCAGATCCTGTTGTGCCTGTGAATAGGCTGCAGGGGGACGGTGAAGACCAGCAACAGCTTTCAGGGCTGCCACCTTCCTTGTGGGACAAGGTGCCGGACGTGTGCCTTTTCGGAAACAGGCCCTGCCGAGGACGAGAGCCATGAGATGTTCCTCCTCGGGGCAAGCCCGGGTCCCAGATCCTGTTGTGCCTGTGAATAGGCTGCAGGGGGACGGTGAAGACCAGCAACAGCTTTCAGGGCTGCCACCTTCCGTGTGGGACAAGGAGCCGGATGTGTGTCTTTTCGGAAACAGGCCCTGCCGAGGATGAGAGCCATGAGATGGTCCTCCTCTGGGCTAGCCCGCATCGTGAATCCTGTTGTGCCTGTGAATAGGCTGCAGGGGGACGGTGAAGACCAGCAACAGCTTTCCGGCCTGCCACCTTCCGTGTGGGACAAGGACCCGGACGTGTGCCTTTCCGGAATCAGGCTCTGCCGAGGACGAGAGCCATGAGATGTTCCTCCTCTGGGCAAGCCCGGGTCCTAGATCCTGTTGTGCCTGTGAATAGGCTGCAGGGGGACGGTGAAGACCAGCAACATCCTTCAGGGGTGCCAACTTCTGTGTGGGACAAGGAGCCGGACGTGTGCCTTTTCGGAAACAGGCCCTGCCGAGGACGAGAGACATGAGATGTTCCTCCTCTGGGCAAGCCCGGGTCCCAGATCCTGTTGTGCCTGTGAATAGGCTGCAGGGGGACGGTGAAGAGCAGCAACAGCTTTCAGGGCTGCCACCTTCCGTGTGGGACAAGGAGCCGGACGTGTGCCTTTCCAGAATCAGGCTCTGCCGAGGACGAGAGCCATGAGATGTTCCTCCTCTGGGCAAGCCCCGGTCCCAGATCCTGTTGTGCCTGTGAATAGGCTGCAGGGGGACGGTGAAGACCAGCAACATCCTTCAGGGGTGCCACCTTCCGTGTGGGACAAGGAGCCGGACGTGTCACTTTTCAGAAATAGGCTCTGCCGAGGACGAGAGCCATGAGATGTTCCTCCTCTGGGCAAGCCCGGGTCCTGAATCCTGTTGTACCTGTGAATAGGCTGCAGGGGGACGGTGAAGACCAGCAACAGCTTTCAGGGCTGCCACCTTCCGTGTGGGACAAGGAGCCGGACGTGTGCCTTTTTGGAAACAGGCTTAGCCGAGGACGAGAGACTAACCCTGACCCTAACCCTAACCCTAACCCCTAACCTTAACCCTAAGCCCATCCCTAACGACCCTAACCCTAACCCTAATCCCAACCCTAACCCTAACCTAACCCTAACCCCTAACCCTAAGCCTAACCCCTAACTGTAAACCTTTTCTCACAAGGTGCAGGATGTGTGCCGTTTCCGAAAGAGGTTCTGCCGAGGACGAGAGCCATGAGATTTTCCTCCTGTGGGCAATCCCGTATCCCAGATCCTGTTGTGCCTGTGAATAGGCTGCAGGGGGACGGTGAAGACCAGCAACAGCTTTCAGGGCTGCCACCTTCCGTGTGGGACAAGGAGCCGGATGTGTGTCTTTTCGGAAAGAGGCCCTGCCGAGGATGAGAGCCATGAGATGGTCCTCCTCTGGGCAAGCCCGCATCGTGAATCCTGTTGTGCCTGTGAATAGGCTGCAGGGGGACGGTGAAGACCAGCAACAGCTTTCAGGGCTGCCACCTTCCTTGTGGGACAAGGAGCCGGACGTGTGCCTTTTCGGAATCAGGCTCTGCCGAGGAAGAGAGCCATCAGATGTTCCTCCTCTGGGCATGCCCGGGTCCTGAATCCTGTTGTGCCTGTGAATAGGCTGCAGGGGGACGGTGAAGACCAGCAACAGCTTTCCGGCCTGCCACCTTCCGTGTGGGACAAGGAGCCGGACGTGTGCCTTTCCGGAATCAGGCTCTGCCGAGGACGAGAGCCATGAGATGTTCCTCCTCTGGGCAAGCCCGGGTCCCAGATCCTGTTGTGCCTGTGAATAGGCTGCAGGGGGACGGTGAAGACCAGCAACATCCTTCAGGGGTGCCAACTTCCGTGTGGGACAAGGAGCCGGACGTGTGCCTTTTCGGAAACAGGCCCTGCCGAGGACGAGAGACATGAGATGTTCCTCCTCTGGGCAAGCCCGGGTCCCAGATCCTGTTGTGCCTGTGAATAGGCTGCAGGGGGACGGTGAAGACCAGCAACAGCTTTCAGGTCTGCCACCTTCCGTGTGGGACACGGAGCCGGACGTGTGCCTTTCCAGAATCAGGCTCTGCCGAGGACGAGAGCCATGAGATGTTCCTCCTCTGGGCAAGCCCCGGTCCCAGATCCTGTTGTGCCTGTGAATAGGCTGCAGGGGGACGGTGAAGACCAGCAACATCTTTCCGGGCTGCCACCTTCCGTGTGGGACAAGGAGCCGGACGTGTCACTTTTCAGAAATAGGCTCTGCCGAGGACGAGAGCCATGAGATGTTCCTCCTCGGGGCAAGCCCGGGTCCTGAATCCTGTTGTACCTGTGAATAGGCTGCAGGGGGACGGTGAAGACCAGCAACAGCTTTCAGGGCTGCCACCTTCCGTGTGGGACAAGGAGCCGGACGTGTGCCTTTTTGGAAACAGGCTTAGCCGAGGTCGAGAGACTAACCCTGACCCTAACACTAACCCTAACCCCTAACCTTAACCCTAAGCCCATCCCTAACGACCCTAACCCTAACCCTAATCCCAACCCTAACCCTAACCTAACCCTAACCCCTAACCCTAAGCCTAACCCCTAACTGTAAAACTTTTCTCACAAGGTGCAGGATGTGTGCCGTTTCCGAAACAGGTTCTGCCGAGGACTAGAGCCATGAGATTTTCCTCCTTTGGGCAATCCCGTATCCCAGATCCTGTTGTGCCTGTGAATAGGCTGCAGGGGGACGGTGAAGACCAGCAACAGCTTTCAGGGCTGCCACCTTCCGTGTGGGACAAGGAGCCGGATGTGTGTCTTTTCGGAAACAGGCCCTGCCGAGGATGAGAGCCATGAGATGGTCCTCCTCTGGGCAAGCCCGCATCGTGAATCCTGTTGTGACTGTGAATAGGCTGCAGGGGGACGGTGAAGACCAGCAACAGCTTTCAGGGCTGCCACCTTCCTTGTGGGACAAGGAGCCGGACGTGTGCCTTTTCGGAATCGGGCTCTGCCGAGGAAGAGAGCCATCAGATGTTCCTCCTCTGGGCATGCCCGGGTCCTGAATCCTGTTGTGCCTGTGAATAGGCTGCAGGGGGACGGTGAAGACCAGCAACATCTTTCCGGCCTGCCACCTTCCGTGTGGGACAAGGAGCCGGACGTGTGCCTTTCCGGAATCAGGCTCTGCCGAGGACGAGAGCCATGAGATGTTCCTCCTCTGGGCAAGCCCGGGTCCCAGATCCTGTTGTGCCTGTGAATAGGCTGCAGGGGGACGGTGAAGACCAGCAACAGCTTTCAGGGCTGCCAACTTCCGTGTGGGACAAGGAGTCGGACGTGTGCCTTTTCGGAAACAGGCCCTGCCGAGGACGAGAGACATGAGATGTTCCTCCTCTGGGCAAGCCCGGGTCCCAGATTCTGTTGTGCCTGTGAATAGGCTGCAGGGGGACGGTGAAGACCAGCAACAGCTTTCAGGGCTGCCACCTTCCGTGTGGGACACGGAGCCGGACGTGTGCCTTTCCAGAATCAGGCTCTGCCGAGGACGAGAGCCATGAGATGTTCCTCCTCTGGGCAAGCCCCGGTCCCAGATCCTGTTGTGCCTGTGAAGAGGCTGCAGGGGGACGGTGAAGACCAGCAACATCTTTCCGGGCTGCCACCTTCCGTGTGGGACAAGGAGCCGGACGTGTCACTTTTCAGAAATAGGCTCTGCCGAGGACGAGAGCCATGAGATGTTCCTCCTCTGGGCAAGCCCGGGTCCTGAATCCTGTTGTACCTGTGAATAGGCTGCAGGGGGACAGTGAAGACCAGCAACAGCTTTCAGGGCTGCCACCTTCCGTGTGGGACAAGGAGCCGGACGTGTGCCTTTTTGGAAACAGGCTCTGCCGAGGACGAGAGACTAACCCTGACCCTAACCCTAACCCTAACCCCTAACCTTAACCCTAAGCCCATCCCTAATGACCCTAACCCTAACCCTAATCCCAACCCTAACCCTAACCTAACCCTAACCCCTAACCCTAAGCCTAACCCCTAACTGTAAACCTTTTCTCACAAGGTGCAGGATGTGTGCCGTTTCCGAAACAGGTTCTGCCGAGGACGAGAGCCATGAGATTTTCCTCCTGTGGGCAATCCCGTATCCCAGATCCTGTTGTGCCTGTGAATAGGCTGCAGGGGGACGGTGAAGACCAGCAACAGCTTTCAGGGCTGCCACCTTCCGTGTGGGACAAGGAGCCGGACGTGTGTCTTTTCGGAAACAGGCCCTGCCGAGGATGAGAGCCATGAGATGGTCCTCCTCTGGGCAAGCCCGCATCGTGAATCCTGTAGTGCCTGTGAATAGGCTGCAGGGGGACGGTGAAGACCAGCAACAGCTTTCAGGGCTGCCACCTTCCTTGTGGGACAAGGAGCCGGACGTGTGCCTTTTCGGAATCGGGCTCTGCCGAGGAAGAGAGCCATCAGATGTTCCTCCTCTGGGCATGCCTGGGTCCTGAATCCTGTTGTGCCTGTGAATAGGCTGCAGGGGGACGGTGAAGACCAGCAACAGCTTTCCGGCCTGCCACCTTCCGTGTGGGACAAGGAGCCGGACGTGTGCCTTTCCGGAATCAGGCTCTGCCGAGGACGAGAGCCATGAGATGTTCCTCCTCTGGGCAAGCCCGGGTCCCAGATCCTGTTGTGCCTGTGAATAGGCTGCAGGGGGACGGTGAAGACCAGCAACATCCTTCAGGGGTGCCAACTTCCGTGTGGGACAAGGAGCCGGACGTGTGCCTTTTCGGAAACAGGCCCTGCCGAGGACGAGAGACATGAGATGTTCCTCCTCTGGGCAAGCCCGGGTCCCAGATCCTGTTGTGCCTGTGAATAGGCTGCAGGGCACGGTGAAGACCAGCAACAGCTTTCAGGGCTGCCACCTTCCGTGTGGGACACGGAGCCGGACGTGTGCCTTTCCAGAATCAGGCTCTGCCGAGGACGAGAGCCATGAGATGTTCCTCCTCGGGGCAAGCCCGGGTCCCAGATCCTGTTGTGCCTGTGAATAGGCTGCAGGGGGACGGTGAAGACCAGCAACAGCTTTCAGGGCTGCCACCTTCCGTGTGGGACAAGGAGCCGGACGTGTGCCTTTTCGAAAAGAGGCCCTGCCGAGGACGAGAGCCATGAGATGTTCCTCCTCTGGGCAAGCCCGGGTCCCAGATCCTGTTGTGCCTGTGAATAGGCTGCAGGGGGACGGTGAAGACCAGCAACATCTTTTAGGGCTGCCACCTTCCGTGTGGGACAAGGAGCCGGACGTGTGCCTTTTTGGGAAGAGGCTCTGACGAGAAAGAGAACCATGAGATGTTCCTCCTCTGGGCATGCCCGGGTCCTGAATCCTGTTGTGCCTGTGAATAGGCTGCAGGGGGACGGTGAAGACCAGCAACAGCTTTCAGGGCTGCCACCTTCCTTGTGGGACAAGGAGCCGGACGTGTGCCTTTTCGGAATCGGGCTCTGCCGAGGAAGAGAGCCATCAGATGTTCCTCCTCTGGGCATGCCCGGGTCCTGAATCCTGTTGTGCCTGTGAATAGGCTGCAGGGGGACGGTGAAGACCAGCAACAGCTTTCCGGCCTGCCACCTTCCGTGTGGGACAAGGAGCCGGACGTGTGCCTTTCCGGAATCAGGCTCTGCCGAGGACGAGAGCCATGAGATGTTCCTCCTCTGGGCAAGCCCGGGTCCCAGATCCTGTTGTGCCTGTGAATAGGCTGCAGGGGGACGGTGAAGACCAGCAACAGCTTTCAGGGCTGCCACCTTCCGTGTGGGACACGGAGCCGGACGTGTGCCTTTCCAGAATCAGGCTCTGCCGAGGACGAGAGCCATGAGATGTTCCTTCTCTTGGCAAGCCCCGGTCCCAGATCCTGTTGTGCCTGTGAATAGGCTGCAGGGGGACGGTGAAGACCAGCAACATCTTTCGGGGCTGCCACCTTCCGTGTGGGACAAGGAGCCGGACGTGTGCCTTTTTGGAAACAGGCTCTGCCGAGGACGAGAGACTAACCCTGACCCTAACCCTAACCCTAACCCCTAACCCTAACCCTAAGCCCATCCCCAACGACCCTAACCCTAACCCTAACCCTAAGCCCTTAACACTAACCGTAACCCTAAACCCTAACCCTAACCCTAACTGTAACCCTAACCCTAACCCTAACCCTAAACCTAACCCTAATGGCCCTAACCCTAACCCTAACCCTGACCCTAACCCTAACCCTAACCCTAACCCTAACCGAACCCTAACCCTAACCCTAACCCTAATCCCAACCCTAACCCTAACCTAACCCTAACCCCTAACCCTAAGCCTAACCCCTAACTGTAAACCTTTTCTCACAAGGTGCAGGATGTGTGCCGTTTCCAAAACAGGTTCTGCCGAGGACGAGAGCCATGACATTTTCCTCCTGTGGGCAATCCCGTATCCCAGATCCTGTTGTGCCTGTGAATAGGCTGCAGGGGGATGGTGAAGACCAGCAACAGCTTTCAGGGCTGCCACCTTCCGTGTGGGACAAGGAGCCGGACGTGTGTCTTTTCGGAAACAGGCCCTGCCGAGGATGAGAGCCATGAGATGGTCCTCCTCTGGGCAAGCCCGCATCGTGAATCCTGTTGTGCCTGTGAATAGGCTGCAGGGGGACGGTGAAGACCAGCAACAGCTTTCAGGGCTGCCACCTTCCTTGTGGGACAAGGAGCCGGACGTGTGCCTTTTCGGAATCGGGCTCTGCCGAGGAAGAGAGCCATCAGATGTTCCTCCTCTGGGCATGCCTGGGTCCTGAATCCTGTTGTGCCTGTGAATAGGCTGCAGGGGGACGGTGAAGACCAGCAACAGCTTTCCGGCCTGCCACCTTCCGTGTGGGACAAGGAGCCGGACGTGTGCCTTTCCGGAATCAGGCTCTGCCGAGGACGAGAGCCATGAGATGTTCCTCCTCTGGGCAAGCCCGGGTCCCAGATCCTGTTGTGCCTGTGAATAGGCTGCAGGGGGACGGTGAAGACCAGCAACAGCTTTCAGGGCTGCCAACTTCCGTGTGGGACACGGAGCCGGACGTGTGCCTTTCCAGAATCAGGCTCTGCCGAGGACGAGAGCCATGAGATGTTCCACCTCGGGGCAAGCCCGGGTCCCAGATCCTGTTGTGCCTGTGAATAGGCTGCAGGGGGACGGTGAAGACCAGCAACAGCTTTCAGGGCTGCCACCTTCCGTGTGGGACAAGGAGCCGGACGTGTGCCTTTTCGAAAAGAGGCCCTGCCGAGGACGAGATCCATGAGATGTTCCTCCTCTGGGCAAGCCCGGGTCCCAGATCCTGTTGTGCCTGTGAATAGGCTGCAGGGGGACGGTGAAGACCAGCAACATCTTTTAGGGCTGCCACCTTCCGTGTGGGACAAGGAGCCGGACGTGTGCCTTTTCGGGAAGAGGCTCTGCCGAGGACAAGAGCCATGATATGTTCCTCCTCTGGGCGTGCCCGGGTCCTGAATACTGTTGTGCCTTTGAATAGGCTGCAGGGGGACGGTGAAGACCAGCAACATCTTTCCGGCCTGCCACCTTCCTTGTGGGACAAGGAGCCGGACGTGTGCCTTTTCGGAAATAGGCTCTGCCGAGGACGAGAGCCATGAGATGTTCCTCCTCTGGGCAAGCCCGGGTCCCAGATCCTGTTGTGCCTGTGAATAGGCTGCAGGGGGACGGTGAAGACCAGCAACATCTTTTAGGGCTGCCACCTTCCGTGTGGGACAAGGAGCCGGACGTGTGCCTTTTCGGGAAGAGGCTCTGACGAGGAAGAGAACCATGAGATGTTCCTCCTCTGGGCATGCCCGGGTCCTGAATCCTGTTGTGCCTGTGAATAGGCTGCAGGGGGACGGTGAAGACCAGCAACAGCTTTCAGGGCTGCCACCTTCCTTGTGGGACAAGGAGCCGGACGTGTGCCTTTTCGGAATCGGGCTCTGCCGAAAAGAGAGCCATCAGATGTTCCTCCTCTGGGCATGCCCGGGTCCTGAATCCTGTTGTGCCTGTGAATAGGCTGCAGGGGGACGGTGAAGACCAGCAACAGCTTTCCGGCCTGCACCTTCCGTGTGGGACAAGGAGCCGGACGTGTGCCTTTCCGGAATCAGGCTCTGCCGAGGACGAGAGACATGAGATGTTCCTCCTGTGGGCAAGCCCGGGTCCCAGATCCTGTTGTGCCTGTGAATAGGCTGCAGGGGGACGGTGAAGACCAGCAACAGCTTTCAGGGCTGCCACCTTCCGTGTGGGACACGGAGCCGGACGTGTGCCTTTCCAGAATCAGGCTCTGCCGAGGACGAGAGCCATGAGATGTTCCTCCTCTGGGCAAGCCCGGGTCCTGAATCCTGTTGTACCTGTGAATAGGCTGCAGGGGGACGGTGAAGACCAGCAACAGCTTTCAGGGCTGCCACCTTCCGTGTGGGACAAGGAGCCGGACGTGTGCCTTTTTGGAAACAGGCTCTGCCGAGGACGAGAGACTAACCCTGACCCTAACCCTAACCCTAACCCCTAACCCTTACCCTAAGCCCATCCCTAACGACCCTAACCCTAACCCTAACCCTAAGCCCTTAACACTAACCCTAACCCTAAACCCTAACCCTAACCCTAACTGTAACCCTAACCCTAACCCTAACCCTAACCCTAACCCTAACCCTAACCCTGATGGCCCTAACCCTAACCCTAACCCTGACCCTAACCCTAACCCTAACCCTAACCCTAACCAAACCGTAACCCTAACCCTAACCCTAATCCCAACCCTAACCCTAACCTAACCCTAACCCCTAACCCTAAGCCTAACCCCTAACTGTAAACCTTTTCTCACAAGGTGCAGGATGTGTGCCGTTTCCGAAACAGGTTCTGCCGAGGACGAGAGCCATGAGATTTTCCTCCTGTGGGCAATCCCGTATCCCAGATCCTGTTGTGCCTGTGAATAGGCTGCAGGGGGACGGTGAAGACCAGCAACAGCTTTCAGGGCTGCCACCTTCCGTGTGGGACAAGGAGCCGGATGTGTGTCTTTTCGGAAACAGGCCCTGCCGAGGATGAGAGCCATGAGATGGTCCTCCTCTGGGCAAGCCCGCATCGTGAATCCTGTTATGCCTGTGAATAGGCTGCAGGGGGACGGTGAAGACCAGCAACAGCTTTCAGGGCTGCCACCTTCCGTGTGGGACAAGGAGCCGGACGTGTGCCTTTTCGGAATCAGGCTCTGCCGAGGACGAGAGCCATGAGATGTTCCTCCTCGGGACAATCCCGGGTCCCAGATCCTGTTGTGCCTGTGAATAGGCTGCAGGGGGACGGTGAAGACCAGCAACATCCTTCAGGGGTGCCAACTTCCGTGTGGGACAAGGTGCCGGACGTGTGCCTTTTCGGAAACAGGCCCTGTCGAGGACGAGAGCAATGAGATGTTCCTCCTCTGGGCAAGCCCGGGTCCCAGATCCTGTTGTGCCTGTGAATAGGCTGCAGGGGGACGGTGAAGACCAGCAACAGCTTTCAGGGCTGCCACCTTCCGTGTGGGACAAGGAGCCGGACGTGTGCCTTTCCGGAATCAGGCTTTGCCGAGGACGAGAGCCATGAGATGTTCCTCCTCTGGGCAAGCCCGGGTCCCAGATCCTGTTGTACCTGTGAATAAGCTGCAGGGGGACGGTGAAGACCAGCAACAGCTTTCAGGGCTGCCACCTTCCGTGTGGGACAAGGAGCCGGACGTGCTCCTTTTCGGAAACAGGCTCTGCCGAGGACGAGAGCCATGAGATGTTCCTCCTCTGGGCAAGCCCGGGTCCCAAATCCTGTTGTGCCTGTGAATAGGCTGCAGGGGGACGGTGAAGACCAGCAACATCTTTCCGGCCTGCCACCTTCCATGTGGGAAAAGGAGCCGGACGTGTGACTTTTCAGAAATAGGCTCTGCCGAGGACGAGAGCCATGATATGTTCCTCCTCTGGGCAAGCCCGGGTCCTGAATCCTGTTGTACCTTTGAATAGGCTGCAGGGGGACGGTGAAGACCAGCAACAGCTTTCAGGGGTGCCACCTTCCATGTGGGACAAGGAGCCGGACGTGTGCCTTTTCGGAAAGAGGCCCTGCCGAGGACGAGAGCCATGAGATATTCCTCCTCGGGGCAAGCCCGGGTCCCAGATCCTGTTGTGCCTGTGAATACGCTGCAGGGGGACGGTGAAGACCAGCAACAGCTTTCAGGGCTGCCACCTTCCGTGTGGGACAAGGAGCCGGACGTGTGCCTTTTCGAAAAGAGGCCCTGCCGAGGACGAGAGCCATGAGATGTTCCTCCTCTGGGCAAGCCCGGGTCCCAGATCCTGTTGTGCCTGTGAATAGGCTGCAGGGGGACGGTGAAGACCAGCAACAGCTTTCAGGGCTGCCACCTTCCTTGTGGGACAAGGAGCCGGACGTGTGCCTTTTCGGGAAGAGGCTCTGCCGAGGACAAGAGCCATGATATGTTCCTCCTCTGGGCGTGCCCAGGTCCTGAATACTGTTGTGCCTTTGAATAGGCTGCAGGGGGACGGTGAAGACCAGCAACATCTTTCCGGCCTGCCACCTTCCTTGTGGGACAAGGAGACGGACGTGTGCCTTTTCGGAAATAGGCTCTGCCGAGGACGAGAGCCATGAGATATTCCTCCTCTGGGCAAGCCCGGGTCCCAGATCCTGTTGTGCCTGTGAATAGGCTGCAGGGGGACGGTGAAGACCAGCAACATCTTTTAGGGCTGCCACCTTCCGTGTGGGACAAGGAGCCGGACGTGTGCCTTTTCGGGAAGAGGCTCTGACGAGGAAGAGAACCATGAGATGTTCCTCCTCTGGGCATGCCCGGGTCCTGAATCCTGTTGTGCCTGTGAATAGGCTGCAGGGGGACGGTGAAGACCAGCAACAGCTTTCAGGGCTGCCACCTTACTTGTGGGACAAGGAGCCGGACGTGTGCCTTTTCGGAATCGGGCTCTGCCGAGGAAGAGAGCCATCAGATGTTCCTCCTCTGGGCATGCCCGGGTCCTGAATCCTGTTGTGCCTGTGAATAGGCTGCAGGGGGACGGTGAAGACCAGCAACAGCTTTCCGGCCTGCCACCTTCCGTGTGGGACAAGGAGCCGGACGTGTGCTTTTCCGGAATCAGGCTCTGCCGAGGACGAGAGCCATGAGATGTTCCTCCTCTGGACAAGCCCGGGTCCCAGATCCTGTTGTGCCTGTGAATAGGCTGCAGGGGGACGGTGAAGACCAGCAACATCCTTCAGGGGTGCCAACTTCCGTGTGGGACAAGGTACCGGACGTGTGCCTTTTCGGAAACAGGCCCTGCCGAGGACGAGAGCCATGAGATGTTCCTCCTCTGGTCAAGCCCGGGTCCCAGATCCTGTTGTGCCTGTGAATAGGCTGCAGGGGGACGGTGAAGACCAGCAAGAGCTTTCAGGGCTGCCACCTTCCGTGTGGGACACGGAGCCGGACGTGTGCCTTTCCAGAATCAGGCTCTGCCGAGGACGAGAGCCATGAGATGTTCCTCCTCTGGGCAAGCCCCGGTCCCAGATCCTGTTGTGCCTGTGAATAGGCTGCAGGGGGACGGTGAAGACCAGCAACATCTTTCCGGGCTGCCACCTTCCGTGTGTGACAAGGAGCCGGACGTGTCACTTTTCAGAAATAGGCTCTGCCGAGGACGAGAGCCATGAGATGTTCCTCGTCTGGGCAAGCCCGGGTCCTGAATCCTGTTGTACCTGTGAATAGGCTGCAGGGCGACGGTGAAGACCAGCAACAGCTTTCAGGGCTGCCACTTTCCGTGTGGGACAAGGAGCCGGACGTGTGCCTTTTTGGAAACAGGCTCTGCCGAGGACGAGAGACTAACCCTGACCCTAACCCTGACCCTAACCACTAACCCTAACCCTAAGCCCATCCGTAACGACCCTAACCCTAACCCTAACCCTAAGCCCTTAACACTAACCCTAACCCTAAACCCTAACCCTAACCCTAACTGTAACCCTAACCCTAACCCTAACCCTAACCCTAACCCTAACCCTAATTGCCCTAACCCTAACCCTAACCCTGACCCTAACCCTAACCCTAACCCTAACCCTAACCGAACCCTAACCCTAACCCTAACCCTAATCCCAACCCTAACCCTAACCTAACCCTAACCCCTAACCCTAAGCCTAACCCCTAACTGTAAACCTTTTCTCACAAGGTGCAGGATGTGTGCCGTTTCCGAAACAGGTTCTGCCGAGGACGAGAGCCATGAGATTTTCCTCCTGTGGGCAATCCCGTATCCCAGATCCTGTTGTGCCTGTGAATAGGCTGCAGGGGGACGGTGAAGACCAGCAACAGCTTTCAGGGCTGCCACCTTCCGTGTGGGACAAGGAGCCGGATGTGTGTCTTTTCGGAAACAGGCCCTGCCGAGGATGAGAGCCATGAGATGGTCCTCCTCTGGGCAAGCCCGCATCGTGAATCCTGTTGTGCCTGTGAATAGGCTGCAGGGGGACGGTGAAGACCAGCAACAGCTTTCAGGGCTGCCACCTTCCATGTGGGACAAGGAGCCGGACGTGTGCCTTTTCGGAAAGAGGCCCTGCCGAGGACGAGAGCCATGAGATGTTCCTCCTCGGGGCAAGCCCGGGTCACAGATCCTGTTGTGCCTGTGAATAGGCTGCAGGGGGACGGTGAAGACCAGCAACAGCTTTCAGGGCTGCCACCTTCCTTGTGGGACAAGGAGCCGGACGTGTGCCTTTTCGGGAAGAGGCTCTGCCGAGGACAAGAGCCATGATATGTTCCTCCTCTGGGCGTGCCCGGGTCCTGAATACTGTTGTGCCTTTGAATAGGCTGCAGGGGGACGGTGAAGACCAGCAACATCTTTTAGGGCTGCCACCTTCCGTGTGGGACAAGGAGCCGGACGTGTGCCTTTTCGGAAATAGGCTCTGCCGAGGACGAGAGCCATGAGATGTTCCTCCTCTGGGCAAGCCCGGGTCCCAGATCCTGTTGTGCCTGTGAATAGGCTGCAGGGGGACGGTGAAGACCAGCAACATCTTTTAGGGCTGCCACCTTCCGTGTGGGACAAGGAGCCGGACGTGTGCCTTTTCGGGAAGAGGCTCTGATGAGGAAGAGAACCATGAGATGTTCCTCCTCTGGGCATGCCCGGGTCCTGAATCCTGTTGTGCCTGTGAATAGGCTGCAGGGGGACGGTGAAGACCAGCAACATCTTTCCGGGCTGCCACCTTCCTTGTGGGACAAGGAGCCGGACGTGTGCCTTTTCGGAATCGGGCTCTGCCGAGGAAGAGAGCCATCAGATGTTCCTCCTCTGGGCATGCCCGGGTCCTGAATCCTGTTGTGCCTGTGAATAGGCTGCAGGGGGACGGTGAAGACCAGCAACAGCTTTCCGGCCTGCCACCTTCCGTGTGGGACAAAGAGCCGGACGTGTGCCTTTCCGGAATCAGGCTCTGCCGAGGAAGAGAGCCATGAGATGTTCCTCCTCTGGGCAAGCCCGGGTCCCAGATCCTGTTGTGCCTGTGAATAGGCTGCAGGGGGACGGTGAAGACCAGCAACATCCTTCAGGGGTGCCAACTTCCGTGTGGGACAAGGAGCCGGACGTGTGCCTTTTCGGAAACAGGCCCTGCCGAGGACGAGAGTCATGAGATGTTCCTCCTCTGGGCAAGCCCGGGTCCCAGATCCTGTTGTGCCTGTGAATAGGCTGCAGGGGGACGGTGAAGACCAGCAACAGCTTTCAGGGCTGCCACCTTCCGTGTGGGACACGGAGCCGGACGTGTGCCTTTCCAGAATCAGGCTCTGCCGAGGACGAGAGCCATGAGATGTTCCTCGTCTGGGCAAGCCCCGGTCCCAGATCCTGTTGTGCCTGTGAATAGGCTGCAGGGGGACGGTGAAGACCAGCAACATCTTTCAGGGCTGCCACCTTCCGTGTGGGACAAGGAGCCGGACGTGTCACTTTTCAGAAATAGGCTCTGCCGAGGACGAGAGCCATGAGATGTTCCTCCTCTGGGCAAGCCCGGGTCCTGAATCCTGTTGTACCTGTGAATAGGCTGCAGGGGGACGGTGAAGACCAGCAACAGCTTTCAGGGCTGCCACCTTCCGTGTGGGACAAGGAGCCGGACGTGTGCCTTTTTGGAAACAGGCTCTGCCGAGGACGAGAGACTAACCCTGACCCTAACCCTAACACTAACCACTAACCCTAACCCTAAGCCCATCCGTAACGACCCTAACCCTAACCCTAACCCTAAGCCCTTAACACTAACCCTAACCCTAAACCCTAACCCTAACCCTAACTGTAACCCTAACCCTATCCCTAACCCTAACCCTAACCCTAACCCTAATGGCCCTAACCCTAACCCTAACCCTGACCCTAACCCTAACCCTAACCCTAACCGAACCCTAACCCTAACCCTAACCCTAATCCCAACCCTAACCCTAACCTAACCCTAACCCCTAACCCTAAGCCTAACCCCTAACTGTAAACCTTTTCTCACAAGGTGCAGAATGTGTGCCGTTTCCGAAACAGGTTCTGCCGAGGACGAGAGCCATGAGATTTTCCTCCTGTGGGCAATCCCGTATCCCAGATCCTGTTGTGCCTGTGAATAGGCTGCAGGGGGACGGTGAAGACCAGCAACAGCTTTCAGGGGTGCCACCTTCCATGTGGGACAAGGAGCCGGACGTGTGCCTTTTCGGAAAGAGGCCCTGCCGAGGACGAGAGCCATGAGATGTTCCTCCTCTGGGCAAGCCCGGGTCCCAGATCCTGTTGTGCCTGTGAATAGGCTGCAGGGGGACGGTGAAGACCAGCAACATCTTTTAGGGCTGCCACCTTCCGTGTGGGACAAGGAGCCGGACGTGTGCCTTTTCGGGAAGAGGCTCTGACGAGGAAGAGAACCATGAGATGTTCCTCCTCTGGGCATGCCCGGGTCCTGAATCCTGTTGTGCCTGTGAATAGGCTGCAGGGGGACGGTGAAGACCAGCAACAGTTTTCAGGGCTGCCACCTTCCTTGTGGGACAAGGAGCCGGACGTGTGCCTTTTCGGAATCGGGCTCTGCCGAGGAAGAGAGCCATCAGATGTTCCTCCTCTGGGCATGCCCGGGTCCTGAATCCTGTTGTGCCTGTGAATAGGCTGCAGGGGGACGGTGAAGACCAGCAACAGCTTTCCGGCCTGCCACCTTCCGTGTGGGACAAGGAGCCGGACGTGTGCCTTTCCGGAATCAGGCTCTGCCGAGGACGAGAGCCATGAGATGTTCCTCCTCTGGGCAAGCCCGGGTCCCAGATCCTGTTGTGCCTGTGAATAGGCTGCAGGGGGACGGTGAAGACCAGCACCATCCTTCAGGGGTGCCAACTTCCGTGTGGGACAAGGAGCCGGACGTGTGCCTTTTCGGAAACAGGCCCTGCCGAGGACGAGAGACATGAGATGTTCCTCCTCTGGGCAAGCCCGGGTCCCAGATCCTGTTGTGCCTGTGAATAGGCTGCAGGGGGACGGTGAAGACCAGCAACAGCTTTCAGGGCTGCCACCTTCCGTGTGGGACAAGGAGCCGGACGTGTGCCTTTTCGAAAAGAGGCCCTGCCGAGGACGAGAGCCATGAGATGTTCCTCCTCTGGGCAAGCCCGGGTCCCAGATCCTGTTGTGCCTGTGAATAGGCTGCAGGGGGACGGTGAAGACCAGCAACATCTTTCAGGGCTGCTACCTTCCTTGTGGGACAAGGAGCCGGACGTGTGCCTTTTCGGGAAGAGGCTCTGCCGTGGACAAGAGCCATGATATGTTCCTCCTCTGGGCGTGCCCGGGTCCTGAATACTGTTGTGCCTTTGAATAGGCTGCAGGGGGACGGTGAAGACCAGCAACAGCTTTCCGGCCTGCCACCTTCCTTGTGGGACAAGGAGCCGGACGTGTGCCTTTTCGGAAATAGGCTCTGCCGAGGACGAGAGCCATGAGATGTTCCTCCTCTGGGCAAGCCCGGGTCCCAGATCCTGTTGTGCCTGTGAATAGGCTGCAGGGGGACGGTGAAGACCAGCAACATCTTTTAGGGCTGCCACCTTCCGTGTGGGACAAGGAGCCGGACGTGTGCCTTTTCGGGAAGAGGCTCTGACGAGGAAGAGAACCATGAGATGTTCCTCCTCTAGGCATGCCCGGGTCCTGAATCCTGTTGTGCCTGTGAATAGGCTGCAGGGGGACGGTGAAGACCAGCAACAGCTTTCAGGGCTGCCACCTTCCTTGTGGGACAAGGAGCCGGACGTGTGCCTTTTCGGAAACAGGCTCTGCCGAGGACGAGAGACATGAGATGTTCCTCCTCTGGGCAAGCCCGGGTCCCAGATCCTGTTGTGCCTGTGAATAGGTTGCAGGGGGACGGTGAAGACCAGCAACATCTTTCTGGGCTGCCACCTTCCGTGTGGGACAAGGAGCCGGACGTGTCACTTTTCAGAAATAGGCTCTGCCGAGGACGAGAGCCATGAGATGTTCCTCCTCTGGGCAAGCCCGGGTCCTGAATCCTGTTGTACCTGTGAATAGGCTGCAGGGGGACGGTGAAGACCAGCAACAGCTTTCAGGGCTGCCACCTTCCGTGTGGGACAAGGAGCCGGACGTGTGCCTTTTTGGAAACAGGCTCTGCCGAGGACGAGAGACTAACCCTGACCCTAAACCTAACCCTAACCACTAACCCTAACCCTAAGCCCATCCGTAACGACCCTAACCCTAACCCTAACCCTAAGCCCTTAACACTAACCCTAACCCTAAACCCTAACCCTAACCCTAACTGTAACCCTAACCCTAACCCTAACCCTAACCCTAACCCTAACCCTAACCCTAATGGCCCTAACCCTAACCCTAACCCTGACCCTAACCCTAACCCAAACCCTAACCCTAACCGAACCCTAACCCTAACCCTAACCCTAATCCCAACCCTAACCCTAACCTAACCCTAACCCCTAACCCTAAGCCTAACCCCTAACTGTAAACCTTTTCTCACAAGGTGCAGGATGTGTGCCGTTTCCGAAACAGGTTCTGCCGAGGACGAGAGCCATGAGATTTTCCTCCTGTGGGCAATCCCGTATCCCAGATCCTGTTGTGCCTGTGAATAGGCTGCAGGGGGACGGTGAAGACCAGCAACAGCTTTCAGGGCTGCCACCTTCCGTGTGGGACAAGGAGCCGGATGTGTGTCTTTTCGGAAACAGGCCCTGCCGAGGATGAGAGCCATGAGATGGTCCTCCTCTGGGCAAGCCCGCATCGTGAATCCTGTTGTGCCTGTGAATAGGCTGCAGGGGGATAGTGAAGACCAGCAACAGCTTTCAGGGCTGCCACCTTCCATGTGGGACAAGGAGCCGGACGTGTGCCTTTTCGGAAAGAGGCCCTGCCGAGGACGAGAGCCATGAGATATTCCTCCTCGGGGCAAGCCCGGGTCCCAGATCCTGTTGTGCCTGTGAATAGGCTGCAGGGGGACGGTGAAGACCAGCAACATCTTTCAGGGCTGCCACCTTCCTTGTGGGACAAGGAGCCGGACGTGTGCCTTTTCGGGAAGAGGCTCTGCCGAGGACAAGAGCCATGATATGTTCCTCCTCTGGGCGTGCCCGGGTCCTGAATACTGTTGTGCCTTTGAATAGGCTGCAGGGGGACGGTGAAGACCAGCAACATCTTTCCGGCCTGCCACCTTCCTTGTGGGACAAGGAGCCGGACGTGTGCCTTTTCGGAAATAGGCTCTGCCGAGGACGAGAGCCATGAGATGTTCCTCCTCTGGGCAAGCCCGGGTCCCAGATCCTGTTGTGCCTGTGAATAGGCTGCAGGGGGACGGTGAAGACCAGCAACAGCTTTCAGGGCTGCCACCTTCCGTGTGGGACACGGAGCCGGACGTGTGCCTTTCCAGAATCAGGCTCTGCCGAGGACGAGAGCCATGAGATGTTCCTCCTCTGGGCAAGCCCCGGTCCCAGATCCTGTTGTGCCTGTGAATAGGCTGCAGGGGGACGGTGAAGACCAGCAACATCTTTCCGGGCTGCCACCTTCCGTGTGGGACAAGGAGCCGGAGGTGTCACTTTTCAGAAATAGGCTCTGCCGAGGACGAGAGACATGATATGTTCCTCCTCTGGGCAAGCCCGGGTCCTGAATCCTGTTGTACCTGTGAATAGGTTGCAGAGGGACGGTGAAGACCAGCAACAGCTTTCAGGGCTGCCACCTTCCGTGTGGGACAAGGAGCCGGACGTGTGCCTTTTTGGAAACAGGCTCTGCCGAGGACGAGAGACTAACCCTGACCCTAACCCTAACCCTAACCCCTAACCCTAACCCTAAGCCCATCCGTAACGACCCTAACCATAACCCTAACCCTAATGGCCCTAACCCTAACCCTAACCCTGACCCTAACCCTAACCCTAACCCTAACCGAACCCTAACCCTAACCCTAACCCTAATCCCAACCCTAACCCTAACCTAACCCTAACCCCTAACCCTAAGCCTAACCCCTAACTGTAAACCTTTTCTCACAAGGTGCAGGATGTGTGCCGTTTCCGAAACAGGTTCTGCCGAGGACGAGAGCCATGAGATTTTCCTCCTGTGGGCAATCCCGTATCCCAGATCCTGTTGTGCCTGTGAATAGGCTGCAGGGGGACGGTGAAGACCAGCAACATCTTTCCGGCCTGCCACCTTCCATGTGGGAAAAGGAGCCGGACGTGTGACTTTTCAGAAATAGGCTCTGCCGAGGACGAGAGCCATGATATGTTCCTCCTCTGGGCAAGCCCGGGTCCCAGATCCTGTTGTACCTTTGAATAGGCTGCAGGGGGACGGTGAAGACCAGCAACAGCTTTCAGGGGTGCCACCTTCCATGTGGGACAAGGAGCTGGACGTGTGCCTTTCCGGAAAGAGGCCCTGCCGAGGACGAGAGCCATGAGATGTTCCTCCTCGGGGCAAGCCCGGGTCCCAGATCCTGTTGTGCCTGTGAATAGGCTGCAGGGGGACGGTGAAGACCAGCAACAGCTTTCAGGGCTGCCACCTTCCGTGTGGGACAAGGAGCCGGACGTGTGCCTTTTCGAAAAGAGGCCCTGCCGAGGACGAGAGCCATGAGATGTTCCTCCTCTGGGCAAGCCCGGGTCCCAGATCCTGTTGTGCCTGTGAATAGGCTGCAGGGGGACGGTGAAGACCAGCAACATCTTTCAGGGCTGCCACCTTCCTTGTGGGACAATGAGCCGGACGTGTGCCTTTTCGGGAAGAGGCTCTGCCGAGGACAAGAGCCATGATATGTTCCTCCTCTGGGCGTGCCCGGGTCCTGAATACTGTTGTGCCTTTGAATAGGCTGCAGGGGGACGGTGAAGACCAGCAACATCTTTCCGGCCTGCCACCTTCCTTGTGGGACAAGGAGCCGGACGTGTGCCTTTTCGGAAATAGGCTCTGCCGAGGACGAGAGCCATGAGATGTTCCTCCTCTGGGCAAGCCCGGGTCCCAGATCCTGTTGTGCCTGTGAATAGGCTGCAGGGGGACGGTGAAGACCAGCAACATCTTTTAGGGCTGCCACCTTCCGTGTGGGACAAGGAGCCGGACGTGTGCCTTTTCGGGAAGAGGCTCTGACGAGGAAGAGAACCGTGAGATGTTCCTCCTCTAGGCATGCCCGGGTCCTGAATCCTGTTGTGCCTGTGAATAGGCTGCAGGGGGACGGTGAAGACCAGCAACAGCTTTCCGGCTTGTCACCTTCCGTGTGGGACAAGGAGCCGGACGTGTGCCTTTCCGGAATCAGGCTCTGCCGAGGACGAGAGCCATGAGATGTTCCTCCTCTGGGCAAGCCCGGGTCCCAGATCCTGTTGTGCCTGTGAATAGGCTGCAGGGGGACGGTGAAGACCAGCAACATCTTTTAGGGCTGCCACCTTCCGTGTGGGACAAGGAGCCGGACGTGTGCCTTTTCGGGAAGAGGCTCTGACGAGGAAGAGAACCATGAGATGTTCCTCCTCTAGGCATGCCCGGGTCCTGAATCCTGTTGTGCCTGTGAATAGGCTGCAGGGGGACGGTGAAGACCAGCAACAGCTTTCAGGGCTGCCACCTTCATTGTGGGACAAGGAGCCGGACGTGTGCCTTTTCGGAATCGGGCTCTGCCGAGGAAGAGAGCCATCAGATGTTCCTCCTCTGGGCATGCCCGGGTCCTGAATCCTGTTGTGCCTGTGAATAGGCTGCAGGGGGACGGTGAAGACCAGCAACATCTTTCCGGCCTGCCACCTTCCGTGTGGGACAAGGAGCCGGACGTGTGCCTTTCCGGAATCAGGCTCTGCCGAGGACGAGAGCCATGAGATGTTCCTCCTCTGGGCAAGCCCGGGTCCCAGATCCTGTTGTGCCTGTGAATAGGCTGCAGGGGGACGGTGAAGACCAGCAACATCCTTCAGGGGTGCCAACTTCCGTGTGGGACAAGGAGCCGGACGTGTGCCTTTTCGGAAACAGGCCCTGCCGAGGACGAGAGCCATGAGATGTTCCTCCTCTGGGCAAGCCCGGGTCCCAGATCCTGTTGTGCCTGTGAATAGGTTGCAGGGGGACGGTGAAGACCAGCAACATCTTTCCGGGCTGCCACCTTCCGTGTGGGACAAGGAGCCGGACGTGTCACTTTTCAGAAATAGGCTCTGCCGAGGACGAGAGCCATGAGATGTTCCTCCTCTGGGCAAGCCCGGGTCCTGAATCCTGTTGTATCTGTGAATAGGCTGCAGGGGGACGGTGAAGACCAGCAACAGCTTTCAGGGCTGCCACCTTCCGTGTGGGACAAGGAGCCGGACGTGTGCCTTTTTGGAAACAGGCTCTGCCGAGGACGAGAGACTAACCCTGACCCTAAACCTAACCCTAACCACTAACCCTAACCCTAAGCCCATCCGTAACGACCCTAACCCTAACCCTAACCCTAAGCCCTTAACACTAACCCTAACCCTAAACCCTAACCCTAACCCTAACTGTAACCCTAACCCTAACCCTAACCCTAACCCTAACCCTAACCCTAATGGCCCTAACCCTAACCCTAACCCTGACCCTAACCCTAACCCTAACCCTAACCCTAACCGAACCCTAACCCTAACCCTAACCCTAATCCCAACCCTAACCCTAACCTAACCCTAACCCCTAACCCTAAGCCTAACCCCTAACTGTAAACCTTTTCTCACAAGGTGCAGGATGTGTGCCGTTTCCGAAACAGGTTCTGCCGAGGACGAGAGCCATGAGATTTTCCTCCTGTGGGCAATCCCGTATCCCAGATCCTGTTGTGCCTGTGAATAGGCTGCAGGGGGACGGTGAAGACCAGCAACAGCTTTCAGGGCTGCCACCTTCCGTGTGGGACAAGGAGCCGGAAGTGTGTCTTTTCGGAAACAGGCCCTGCCGAGGATGAGAGCCATGAGATGGTCCTCCTCTGGGCAAGCCCGCATCGTGAATCCTGTTGTGCCTGTGAATAGGCTGCAGGGGGATGGTGAAGACCAGCAACAGCTTTCAGGGCTGCCACCTTCCATGTGGGACAAGGAGCCGGACGTGTGCCTTTTCGGAAAGAGGCCCTGCCGAGGACGAGAGCCATGAGATGTTCCTCCTCGGGGCAAGCCCGGGTCCCAGATCCTGTTGTGCCTGTGAATAGGCTGCAGGGGGACGGTGAAGACCAGCAACATCTTTCAGGGCTGCCACCTTCCTTGTGGGACAAGGAGCCGGACGTGTGCCTTTTCGGGAAGAGGCTCTGCCGAGGACAAGAGCCATGATATGTTACTCCTCTGGGCGTGCCCGGGTCCTGAATACTGTTGTGCCTTTGAATAGGCTGCAGGGGGACGGTGAAGACCAGCAACATCTTTCCGGCCTGCCACCTTCCTTGTGGGACAAGGAGCCGGACGTGTGCCTTTTCGGAAATAGGCTCTGCCGAGGACGAGAGCCATGAGATGTTCCTCCTCTGGGCAAGCCCGGGTCCCAGATCCTGTTGTGCCTGTGAATAGGCTGCAGGGGGACGGTGAAGACCAGCAACATCTTTTAGGGCTGCCACCTTCCGTGTGGGACAAGGAGCCTGACGTGTGCCTTTTCGGGAAGAGGCTCTGACGAGGAAGAGAGCCATGAGATGTTCCTCCTCTGGGCATGCCCGGGTCCTGAATCCTGTTGTGCCTGTGAATAGGCTGCAGGGGGACGGTGAAGACCAGCAACAGCTTTCCGGCCTGCCACCTTCCGTGTGGGACAAGGAGCCGGAGGTGTCACTTTTCAGAAATAGGCTCTGCCGAGGACGAGAGCCATGATATGTTCCTCCTCTGGGCAAGCCCGGGTCCTGAATCCTGTTGTACCTGTGAATAGGTTGCAGAGGGACGGTGAAGACCAGCAACAGCTTTCAGGGCTGCCACCTTCCGTGTGGGACAAGGAGCCGGACGTGTGCCTTTTTGGAAACAGGCTCTGCCGAGGACGAGAGACTAACCCTGACCCTAACCCTAACCCTAACCCCTAACCCTAACCCTAAGCCCATCCGTAACGACCCTAACCATAACCCTAACCCTAATGGCCCTAACCCTAACCCTAACCCTGACCCTAACCCTAACCCTAACCCTAACCGAACCCTAACCCTAACCCTAACCCTAATCCCAACCCTAACCCTAACCTAACCCTAACCCCTAACCCTAAGCCTAACCCCTAACTGTAAACCTTTTCTCACAAGGTGCAGGATGTGTGCCGTTTCCGAAACAGGTTCTGCCGAGGACGAGAGCCATGAGATTTTCCTCCTGTGGGCAATCCCGTATCCCAGATCCTGTTGTGCCTGTGAATAGGCTGCAGGGGGACGGTGAAGACCAGCAACATCTTTCCGGCCTGCCACCTTCCATGTGGGAAAAGGAGCCGGACGTGTGACTTTTCAGAAATAGGCTCTGCCGAGGACGAGAGCCATGATATGTTCCTCCTCTGGGCAAGCCCGGGTCCTGAATCCTGTTGTACCTTTGAATAGGCTGCAGGGGGACGGTGAAGACCAGCAACAGCTTTCAGGGGTGCCACCTTCCATGTGGGACAAGGAGCCGGACGTGTGCCTTTCCGGAAAGAGGCCCTGCCGAGGACGAGAGCCATGAGATGTTCCTCCTCGGGGCAAGCCCGGGTCCCAGATCCTGTTGTGCCTGTGAATAGGCTGCAGGGGGACGGTGAAGACCAGCAACAGCTTTCAGGGCTGCCACCTTCCGTGTGGGACAAGGAGCCGGACATGTGCCTTTTCGAAAAGAGGCCCTGCCGAGGACGAGAGCCATGAGATGTTCCTCCTCTGGGCAAGCCCGGGTCCCAGATCCTGTTGTGCCTGTGAATAGGCTGCAGGGGGACGGTGAAGACCAGCAACATCTTTCAGGGCTGCCACCTTCCTTGTGGGACAATGAGCCGGACGTGTGCCTTTTCGGGAAGAGGCTCTGCCGAGGACAAGAGCCATGATATGTTCCTCCTCTGGGCGTGCCCGGGTCCTGAATACTGTTGTGCCTTTGAATAGGCTGCAGGGGGACGGTGAAGACCAGCAACATCTTTCCGGCCTGCCACCTTCCTTGTGGGACAAGGAGACGGACGTGTGCCTTTTCGGAAATAGGCTCTGCCGAGGACGAGAGCCATGAGATGTTCCTCCTCTGGGCAAGCCCGGGTCCCAGATCCTGTTGTGCCTGTGAATAGGCTGCAGGGGGACGGTGAAGACCAGCAACATCTTTTAGGGCTGCCACCTTCCGTGTGGGACAAGGAGCCGGACGTGTGCCTTTTCGGGAAGAGGCTCTGACGAGGAAGAGAACCGTGAGATGTTCCTCCTCTAGGCATGCCCGGGTCCTGAATCCTGTTGTGCCTGTGAATAGGCTGCAGGGGGACGGTGAAGACCAGCAACAGCTTTCCGGCCTGCCACCTTCCGTGTGGGACAAGGAGCCGGACGTGTGCCTTTACGGAATCAGGCTCTGCCGAGGACGAGAGCCATGAGATGTTCCTCCTCTGGGCAAGCCCGGGTCCCAGATCCTGTTGTGCCTGTGAATAGGCTGCAGGGGGACGGTGAAGACCAGCAACATCTTTCCGGGCTGCCACCTTCCGTGTGGGACAAGGAGCCGGACGTGTCACTTTTCAGAAATAGGCTCTGCCGAGGACGAGAGCCATGAGATGTTCCTCCTCTGGGCAAGCCCGGGTCCTGAATCCTGTTGTACCTGTGAATAGGCTGCAGGGGGACGGTGAAGACCAGCAACAGCTTTCAGGGCTGCCACCTTCCGTGTGGGACAAGGAGCCGGACGTGTGCCTTTTTGGAAACAGGCTCTGCCGAGGACGAGAGACTAACCCTGACCCTAACCCTAACCCTAACCACTAACCCTAACCCTAAGCCCATCCGTAACGACCCTAACCCTAACCCTAACCCTAAGCCCTTAACACTAACCCTAACCCTAAACCCTAACCCTAACCCTAACTGTAACCCTAACCCTAACCCTAACCCTAACCCTAACCCTAACCCTAATGGCCCTAACCCTAACCCTAACCCTGACCCTAACCCTAACCCTAACCCTAACCCTAACCGAACCCTAACCCTAACCCTAACCCTAATCCCAACCCTAACCCTAACCTAACCCTAACCCCTAACCCTAAGCCTAACCCCTAACTGTAAACCTTTTCTCACAAGGTGCAGGATGTGTGCCGTTTCCGAAACAGGTTCTGCCGAGGACGAGAGCCATGAGATTTTCCTCCTGTGGGCAATCCCGTATCCCAGATCCTGTTGTGCCTGTGAATAGGCTGCAGGGGGACGGTGAAGACCAGCAACAGCTTTCAGGGCTGCCACCTTCCGTGTGGGACAAGGAGCCGGATGTGTGTCTTTTCGGAAACAGGCCCTGCCGAGGATGAGAGCCATGAGATGGTCCTCCTCTGGGCAAGCCCGCATCGTGAATCCTGTTGTGCCTGTGAATAGGCTGCAGGGGGACGGTGAAGACCAGCAACAGCTTTCAGGGCTGCCACCTTCCATGTGGGACAAGGAGCCGGACGTGTGCCTTTTCGGAAAGAGGCCCTGCCGAGGACGAGAGCCATGAGATGTTCCTCCTCGGGGCAAGCCCGGGTCCCAGATCCTGTTGTGCCTGTGAATAGGCTGCAGGGGGACGGTGAAGACCAGCAACAGCTTTCAGGGCTGCCACCTTCCGTGTGGGACAAGGAGCCGGACGTGTGCCTTTTCGAAAAGAGGCCCTGCCGAGGACGAGAGCCATGAGATGTTCCTCCTCTGGGCAAGCCCGGGTCCCAGATCCTGTTGTGCCTGTGAATAGGCTGCAGGGGGACGGTGAAGACCAGCAACATCTTTTAGGGCTGCCACCTTCCGTGTGGGACAAGGAGCCGGACGTGTGCCTTTTCGGGAAGAGGCTCTGCCGAGGACAAGAGCCATGATATGTTCCTCCTCTGGGCGTGCCCGGGTCCTGAATACTGTTGTGCCTTTGAATAGGCTGCAGGGGGACGGTGAAGACCAGCAACATCTTTCCGGCCTGCCACCTTCCTTGTGGGACAAGGAGCCGGACGTGTGCCTTTTCGGAATCGGGCTCTGCCGAGGAAGAGAGCCATCAGATGTTCCTCCTCTGGGCATGCCCGGGTCCTGAATCCTGTTGTGCCTGTGAATAGGCTGCAGGGGGACGGTGAAGACCAGCAACAGCTTTCCGGCCTGCCACCTTCCGTGTGGGACAAGGAGCCGGACGTGTGCCTTTCCGGAATCAGGCTCAGCCGAGGACGAGAGCCATGAGATGTTCCTCCTCTGGGCAAGCCCGGGTCCCAGATCCTGTTGTGCCTGTGAATAGGCTGCAGGGGGACGGTGAAGACCAGCAACATCCTTCAGGGGTGCCAACTTCCGTGTGGGACAAGGAGCCGGACGTGTGCCTTTACGGAAACAGGCCCCGCCGAGGACGAGAGACATGAGATGTTCCTCCTCTGGGCAAGCCCGGGTCCCAGATCCTGTTGTGCCTGTGAATAGGCTGCAGGGGGACGGTGAAGACCAGCAACAGCTTTCCGGCCTGCCACCTTCCGTGTGGGACACGGAGCCGGACGTGTGCCTTTCCAGAATCAGGCTCTGCCGAGGACGAGAGCCATGAGATGTTCCTCCTCTGGGCAAGCCCCGGTCCCAGATCCTGTTGTGCCTGTGAATAGGCTGCAGGGGGACGGTGAAGACCAGCAACATCTTTCCGGGCTGCCACCTTCCGTGTGGGACAAGGAGCCGGACGTGTGCCTTTTCGGAAATAGGCTCTGCCGAGGACGAGAGCCATGAGATGTTCCTCCTCTGGGCAAGCCCGGGTCCTGAATCCTGTTGTACCTGTGAATAGGCTGCAGGGGGACGGTGAAGACCAGCAACAGCTTTCAGGGCTGCCACCTTCCGTGTGGGACAAGGAGCCGGACGTGTGCCTTTTTGGAAACAGGCTCTGCCGAGGACGAGAGACTAACCCTGACCCTAACCCTAACCCTAACCACTAACCCTAACCCTAAGCCCATCCGTAACGACCCTAACCCTAACCCTAACCCTAAGCCCTTAACACTAACCCTAACCCTAAACCCTAACCCTAACCCTAACTGTAACCCTAACCCTAACCCTAACCCTAACCCTAACCCTAACCCTAATGGCCCTAACCCTAACCCTAAACCTGACCCTAACCCTAACCCTAACCCTAACCGAACCCTAACCCTAACCCTAACCCTAATCCCAACCCTAACCCTAACCTAACCCTAACCCCTAACCCTAAGCCTAACCCCTAACTGTAAACCTTTTCTCACAAGGTGCAGGATGTGTGCCGTTTCCGAAACAGGTTCTGCCGAGGACGAGAGCCATGAGATTTTCCTCCTCTGGGCAAGCCCGTATCCCAGATCCTGTTTGCCTGTGAATAGGCTGCAGGGGGACGGTGAAGACCAGCAACAGCTTTCAGGGCTGCCACCTTCCGTGTGGGACAAGGAGCCGGATGTGTGTCTTTTCGGAAACAGGCCCTGCCGAGGATGAGAGCCATGAGATGGTCCTCCTCTAGGCAAGCCCGCATCGTGTATCCTGTTGTGCCTGTGAATAGGCTGCAGGGGGACGGTGAAGACCAGCAACAGCTTTCAGGGCTGCCACCTTCTGTGTGGGACAAGGAGCCGGACGTGTGCCTTTTCGGAATCAGGCTCTGCCGAGGACGAGAGCCATGAGATGTTCCTCCTCGGGACAAGCCCGGGTCCCAGATCCTGTTGTGCCTGTGAATAGGCTGCAGGGGGACGGTGAAGACCAGCAACATCCTTCAGGGGTGCCAACTTCCGTGTGGGACAAGGAGCCGGACGTGTGCCTTTTCGGAAACAGGCCCTGTCGAGGACGAGAGCAATGAGATGTTCCTCCTCTGGGCAAGCCCGGGTCCCAGATCCTGTTGTGCCTGTGAATAGGCTGCAGGGGGACGGTGAAGACCAGCAACAGCTTTCAGGGCTGCCACCTTCATTGTGGGACAAGGAGCCGGACGTGTGCCTTTCCGGAATCAGGCTTTGCCGAAGACGAGAGCCATGAGATGTTCCTCCTCTGGGCAAGCTCGGGTCCCAGATCCTGTTGTACCTGTGAATAAGCTGCAGGGGGACGGTGAAGACCAGCAACAGCTTTCAGGGGTGCCACCTTCCTTGTGGGACAAGGAGCCGGACGTGCTCCTTTTCGGAAACAGGCTCTGCCGAGGACGAGAGCCATGAGATGTTCCTCCTCTGGGCAAGCCCGGGTCCCAGATCCTGTTGTGCCTGTGAATAGGCTGCAGGGGGACGGTGAAGACCAGCAACATCTGTTAGGGCTGCCACCTTCCGTGTGGGACAAGGAGCCGGACGTGTGCCTTTTCAGGAAGAGGCTCTGCCGAGGACAAGAGCCATGATATGTTCCTCCTCTGGGCGTGCCCGGGTCCTGAATACTGTTGTGCCTTTGAATAGGCTGCAGGGGGACGGTGAAGACCAGCAACATCTTTCCGGCCTGCCACCTTCCTTGTGGGACAAGGAGCCGGACGTGTGCCTTTTCGGAAATAGGCTCTGCCGAGGACGAGAGCCATGAGATGTTCCTCCTCTGGGCAAGCCCGGGTCCCAGATCCTGTTGTGCCTGTGAATAGGCTGCAGGGGGACGGTGAAGACCAGCAACATCTTTTAGGGCTGCCACCTTCCGTGTGGGACAAGGAGCCGGACATGTGCCTTTTCGGGAAGAGGCTCTGACGAGGAAGAGAGCCATGAGATGTTCCTCCTCTGGGCAAGCCCGGGTCCCAGATCCTGTTGTGCCTGTGAATAGGCTGCAGGGGGACGGTGAAGACCAGCAACATCTTTCCGGGCTGCCACCTTCCGTGTGGGACAAGGAGCCGGACGTGTCACTTTTCAGAAATAGGCTCTGCCGAGGACGAGAGCCATGAGATGTTCCTCCTCTGGGCAACCCCGGGTCCTGAATCCTGTTGTACCTGTGAATAGGCTGCAGGGGGACGGTGAAGACCAGCAACAGCTTTCAGGGCTGCCACCTTCCGTGTGGGACAAGGAGCCGGACGTGTGCCTTTTTGGAAACAGGCTCTGCCGAGGACGAGAGACTAACCCTAACCCTAACCCTAACCCTAACCCTAACCCTAACCCTAATGGCCCTAACCCTAACCCTAACCCTGACCCTAACCCTAAACCTAACCCTAACACCTAACCCTAACCCTAACCCTAACCGAACCCTAACCCTAAACCTAACCCTAATCCCAACCCTAACCCTAACCTAACCCTAACCCCTAACCCTAAGCCTAACCCCTAACTGTAAACCTTTTCTCACAAGGTGCAGGATGTGTGCCGTTTCCGAAACAGGTTCTGCTGAGGACGAGAGCCATGAGATTTTCCTCCTGTGGGCAATCCCGTATCCCAGATCCTGTTGTGCCTGTGAATAGGCTGCAGGGGGACGGTGAAGACCAGCAACAGCTTTCAGGGCTGGCACCTTCCTTGTGGGAGAAGGAGCCAGACGTTTGCCTTTTCAGAAAAAGGCTCTGCCGAGAGCGAGCACCATGAGATGCTGAGTCTCTGGGAAAGCAGAGATCCACAGTGCTGTTGTGGCTAAAGATAGGCTGCAGGGTGATAGTGAAGACCTATAAGAGATTTCAGGGCTGGCACCTTCCTTGTGGGAGAAGGAGCCGTAAGTTTGCCTTTACATAAAAAGGCTCTGCCGAGAGCGAGCACCATGAGATGCTGAGTCTCTGGGAAAGCAGAGATCCCCAGTGCTGTTGTGCCTGTGGATAGGCTGCAGGGGGACGCTGAAGAGCAGTAAGATCTTTCAGGGCTGGCACCTTCCTTGTGGGAGAAGGAGCCAGACGTTTGCCTTTTCAGAAAAAGATTCTGTCGAGAACGAGAACTGTGACATGCTGAGTCTCTGGGAAAGCAGAGATCCCCAGTGCTGTTGTGCCTGTGGATAGGCTACAGGGGGACGGTGAAGATCAGCAAGATCTTTCAGGGCTGGCACCTTCCTTGTGGGAGAAGGAGCCAGACGTTTGCCTTTTCAGAAAAAGGCTCTGCCGAGAGCGAGCACCATGAGATGCTGAGTCTCTGAGAAAGCAGATATCCCCAGTGCTGTTGCGGCTAAAGATAGGCTGCAGGTGGATAGTGAAGACCTGCAAGAGCTTTCAGGGCTGGCACCTTCCTTGTGGGAGAAGGAGCCGTAAGTTTGCCTTTTCAGAAAAAGACTCTGTCGAGAACGAGAACTGTGACATGCTGAGTCTCTGGGAAAGCAGAGATCCCCAGTGCTGTTTTGCCTGTGGATAGGCTGCATGGGGACGGTGAAGACCAGCACGATCTTTTAGGGCTGGCACGTTCCTTGTGGGATAAGGAGCCAGACTTTTGCCTTTTCAGAAAAAGGCTCTGCCGAGAACGAGAACTGTGATATGCGGACTCTCTGGGAAAGCAGAGATCCCCAGTGCTGTTGCGGCTAAAGATAGGCTGCAGGGGGATAGTGAAGACCAGCAAGATCTTTCAGGGCTGACACCTTCCTTGTGGGAGAATGAGCCGTAAGGTTGCCTTTTCAGAAAAAGGCTCTGCCGAGAGTGAGCACCATGAGATGCTGAGTCTCTAGGAAAGCAGAGATCCCCATTGCTGTTGTGCCTCTGGATAGGCTGTAGGGGGACGGTGAAGACCTGCAAGAGCTTTCAGGGTGGCACCTTCCTTGTGGGAGAAGGAGCCGTAAGTTTGCCTTTTCAGAAAAAGCCTCTGCCGAGAGCGAGCACCATGAGATGCTGAGTCTCTAGGAAAGCAGAGATCCCCAGTGCTGTTGTGCCTGTGGATAGGCTGCAGGGGGACGGTGAAGACCAGCAAGATCTTTCAGGGCTGGCACCTTCCTTGTGGGAGAAGGAGCCAGACGTTTGCCTTTTCAGAAAATGTTTCTGCCGAGAGCGAGCACCATGAGATGCTGAGTCTCTGGGAAAGCAGAGATCCCCAGTGCTGTTTTCCCTGTGAATAGGCTGCAGGGGGACGGTGAAGACCAGCAACAGCTTTCAGGGCTGCCACCTTCCGTGTGGGAGAAGGAGCCAGACGTTTGCCTTTTCAGAAAAAGGCTCTGCCGAGAGCGAGCACCATGAGATGCTGATTCTATGGGAAAGCAGAGATCCTCAGTGCTGTTGTGCCTGTGGATAGGCTACAGTGGGACGGTGAAGATCAGCAAGATCTTTCAGGGCTGGCACCTTCCTTGTGGGTGAAGGAGCCAGACGTTTGCCTTTTCAGAAAAAGGCTCTGCCGAGAGCGAGCACCATGAGATGCTGAGTCTCTGAGAAAGCAGAGATCCCCAGTGCTGTTGCGGCTAAAGATAGGCTGCAGGTGGATAGTGAAGACCTGCAAGAGCTTTCAGGGCTGGCACCTTCCTTGTGGGAGAAGGAGCCGTAAGTTTGCCTTTTCAGAAAAAGACTCTGTCGAGAACGAGAACTGTGACATGCTGAGTCTCTGGGAAAGCAGAGATCCCCAGTGCTGTTTTGCCTGTGGATAGGCTGCAGGGGGACGGTGAAGACCAGCACGATCTTTTAGGGCTGGCACGTTCCTTGTGGGATAAGGAGCCAGACTTTTGCCTTTTCAGAAAAAGGCTCTGCCGAGAACGAGAACTGTGATATGCGGACTCTCTGGGAAAGCAGAGATCCCCAGTGCTGTTGCGGCTAAAGATAGGCTGCAGGGGGATAGTGAAGACCAGCAAGATCTTTCAGGGCTGACACCTTCCTTGTGGGAGAATGAGCCGTAAGGTTGCCTTTTCAGAAAAAGGCTCTGCCGAGAGTGAGCACCATGAGATGCTGAGTCTCTAGGAAAGCAGAGATCCCCACTGCTGTTGTGCCTCTGGATAGGCTGTAGGGGTACGGTGAAGACCTGCAAGAGCTTTCAGGGTGGCACCTTCCTTGTGGGAGAAGGAGCCGTAAGTTTGCCTTTTCAGAAAAAGCCTCTGCCGAGAGCGAGCACCATGAGATGCTGAGTCTCTGGGAAAGCAGAGATCCCCAGTGCTGTTTTGCCTGTGAATAGGCTGCAGGGGGACGGTGAAGACCAGCAACAGCTTTCAGGGCTGCCACCTTCCGTGTGGGACAAGGAGCCGGACGTGTGCCTTTTTGGAAACAGGCTCTGCCGAGGACGAGAGACTAACCCTGACCCTAAGCCTAACCCTAACCCCTAACCTTAACCCTAAGCCCATCCCTAACGACCCTAACCCTAACCCTAACCCTAAGCCCTTAACACTAACCCTAACCCTAAACACTAACCCTAACCCTAACTGTAACCCTAACCCTAACCCTAACCCTAACCCTAACCCTAACCCTAATGGCCCTAACCCTAACCCTAACCCTGACCCTAACCCTAACCCTAACCCTAACCCTAACCGAACCCTAACCCTAACCCTAACCCTAATCCCAACCCTAACCCTAACCTAACCCTAACCCCTAACCCTAAGCCTAACCCCTAACTGTAAACCTTTTCTCACAAGGTGCAGGATGTGTGCCGTTTCCGAAACAGGTTCTGCCGAGGACGAGAGCCATGAGATTTTCCTCCTGTGGGCAATCCCGTATCCCAGATCCTGTTGTGCCTGTGAATAGGCTGCAGGGGGACGGTGAAGACCAGCAACAGCTTTCAGGGCTGCCACCTTCCGTGTGGGACAAGGAGCCGGATGTGTGTCTTTTCGGAAACAGGCCCTGCCGAGGATGAGAGCCATGAGATGGTCCTCCTCTGGGCAAGCCCGCATCGTGAATCCTGTTGTGCCTGTGAATAGGCTGCAGGGGGACGGTGAAGACCAGCAACAGCTTTCAGGGCTGCCACCTTCCGTGTGGGACAAGGAGCCGGACGTGTGCCTTTTTGGAATCAGGCTCTGCCGAGGACGAGAGCCATGAGATGTTCCTCCTCTGGGCAAGCCCGGGTCCCAGATCCTGTTGTGCCTGTGAATAGGCTGCAGGGGGACGGTGAAGACCAGCAACATCCTTCAGGGGTGCCAACTTCCGTGTGGGACAAGGAGCCGGACGTGTGCCTTTTCGGAAACAGGCCCTGTCGAGGACGAGAGCAATGAGATGTTCCTCCTCGGGGCAAGCCCGGGTCCCAGATCCTGTTGTGCCTGTGAATAGGCTGCAGGGGGACGGTGAAGACCAGCAACAGCTTTCAGGGCTGCCACCTTCCGTGTGGGACAAGGAGCCGGACGTGTGCCTTTTTGGAAACAGGCTCTGCCGAGGACGAGAGACTAACCCTGACCCTAACCCTAACCCTAACCCCTAACCCTAACCCTAAGCCCATCCCTAACGACCCTAACCCTAACCCTAAGCCTAAGCCCTTAACACTAACCCTAACCCTAAACCCTAACCCTAACCCTAACTGTAACCCTAACCCTAACCCTAACCCTAACCCTAACCCTAACCCTAATGGCCCTAACCCTAACCCTAACCCTGACCCTAACCCTAACCCTAACCCTAACCCTAACCGAACCCTAACCCTAACCCTAACCCTAATCCCAACCCTAACCCTAACCTAACCCTAACCCCTAACCCTAAGCCTAACCCCTAACTGTAAACCTTTTCTCACAAGGTGCAGGATGTGTGCCGTTTCCGAAACAGGTTCTGCCGAGGACGAGAGCCATGAGATTTTCCTCCTGTGGGCAATCCCGTATCCCAGATCCTGTTGTGCCTGTGAATAGGCTGCAGGGGGACGGTGAAGACCAGCAACAGCTTTCCGGCCTGCCACCTTCCGTGTGGGACAAGGAGCCGGACGTGTGCCTTTTCGGAATCGGGCTCTGCCGAGGACGAGAGCCATGAGATGTTCCTCCTCGGGACAAGCCCGGGTCCCAGATCCTGTTGTGCCTGTGAATAGGCTGCAGGGGGACGGTGAAGACCAGCAACATCCTTCAGGGGTGCCAACTTCCGTGTGGGACAAGGAGCCGGACGTGTGCCTTTTCGGAAACAGGCCCTGTCGAGGACGAGAGCAATGAGATGTTCCTCCTCTGGGCAAGCCCGGGTCCCAGATCCTGTTGTGCCTGTGAATAGGCTGCAGGGGGACGGTGAAGACCAGCAACAGCTTTCAGGGCTGCCACCTTCCGTGTGGGAAAAGGAGCCGGACGTGTGACTTTTCAGAAATAGGCTCTGCCGAGGACGAGAGCCATGATATGTTCCTCCTCTGGGCAAGCCCGGGTCCTGAATCCTGTTGTACCTTTGAATAGGCTGCAGGGGGACGGTGAAGACCAGCAACATCTTTCCGGCCTGCCACCTTCCTTGTGGGACAAGGAGCCGGACGTGTGCCTTTTCGGAAATAGGCTCTGCCGAGGACGAGAGCCATGAGATGTTCCTCCTCTGGGCAAGCCCGGGTCCCAGATCCTGTTGTGCCTGTGAATAGGCTGCAGGGGGACGGTGAAGACCAGCAACATCTTTTAGGGCTGCCACCTTCCGTGTGGGACAAGGAGCCGGACGTGTGCCTTTTTGGGAAGAGGCTCTGACGAGGAAGAGAGCCATGAGATGTTCCTCCTCTGGGCATGCCCGGGTCCTGAATCCTGTTGTGCCTGTGAATAGGCTGCAGGGGGACGGTGAAGACCAGCAACAGCTTTCAGGGCTGCCACCTTCCTTGTGGGACAAGGAGCCGGACGTGTGCCTTTCCGGAATCAGGCTCTGCCGAGGACGAGAGCCTTGAGATGTTCCTCCTCTGGGCAAGCCCGGGTCCTGAATCCTGTTGTACCTTTGAATAGGCTGCAGGGGGACGGTGAAGACCAGCAACAGCTTTCAGGGCTGCCACCTTCCGTGTGGGACAAGGAGCCGGACGTGTGCCTTTTCGGAAAGAGGCCCTGCCGAGGACGAGAGCCATGAGATGTTCCTCCTCTGGGCAAGCCCGGGTCCCAGATCCTGTTGTGCCTGTGAATAGGCTGCAGGGGGACGGTGAAGACCAGCAACAGCTTTCAGGGCTGCCACCTTCCGTGTGGGACAAGGAGCCGGACGTGTGCCTTTTCGAAAAGAGGCCCTGCCGAGGACGAGAGCCATGAGATGTTCCTCCTCGGGGCAAGCCCGGGTCCCAGATCCTGTTGTGCCTGTGAATAGGCTGCAGGGGGACGGTGAAGACCAGCAACATCTTTTAGGGCTGCCACCTTCCGTGTGGGACAAGGAGCCGGACGTGTGCCTTTTCGGGAAGAGGCTCTGCCGAGGACAAGAGCCATGATATGTTCCTCCTCTGGGCGTGCCCGGGTCCTGAATACTGTTGTGCCTTTGAATAGGCTGCAGGGGGACGGTGAAGACCAGCAACATCTTTCCGGCCTGCCACCTTCCTTGTGGGACAAGGAGCCGGACGTGTGCCTTTTCGGAATCGGGCTCTGCCGAGGAAGAGAGCCATCAGATGTTCCTCCTCTGGGCATGCCCGGGTCTTGAATCCTGTTGTGCCTGTGAATAGGCTGCAGGGGGACGGTGAAGACCAGCAACAGCTTTCAGGGCTGCCACCTTCCTTGTGGGACAAGGAGCCGGACGTGTGCCTTTCCGGAATCAGGCTCTGCCGAGGACGAGAGCCATGAGATGTTCCTCCTCTGGGCAAGCCCGGGTCCCAGATCCTGTTGTGCCTGTGAATAGGCTGCAGGGGGACGGTGAAGACCAGCAACATCCTTCAGGGGTGCCAACTTCCGTGTGGGACAAGGAGCCGGACGTGTGCCTTTTCGGAAACAGGCCCTGCCGAGGACGAGAGCCATGAGATGTTCCTCCTCTGGGCAAGCCCGGGTCCCAGATCCTGTTGTGCCTGTGAATAGGCTGCAGGGGGACGGTGAAGACCAGCAACAGCTTTCAGGGCTGCCACCTTCCGTGTGGGACAAGGAGCCGGACGTGTGCCTTTTTGGAAACAGGCTCTGCCGAGGACGAGAGACTAACCCTGACCCTAACCCTAACCCTAACCCCTAACCCTAACCCTAAGCCCATCCCTAACGACCCTAACCCTAACCCTAAGCCTAAGCCCTTAACACTAACCCTAACCCTAAACCCTAACCCTAACCCTAACTGTAACCCTAACCCTAACCCTAACCCTAACCCTAACCCTAACCCTAATGGCCCTAACCCTAACCCTAACCCTGACCCTAACCCTAACCCTAAACCTAACCCTAACCGAACCCTAACCCTAACCCTAACCCTAATCCCAACCCTAACCCTAACCTAACCCTAACCCCTAACCCTAAGCCTAACCCCTAACTGTAAACCTTTTCTCACAAGGTGCAGGATGTGTGCCGTTTCTGAAACAGGTTCTGCCGAGGACGAGAGCCATGAGATTTTCCTCCTGTGGGCAATCCCGTATCCCAGATCCTGTTGTGCCTGTGAATAGGCTGCAGGGGGACGGTGAAGACCAGCAACAGCTTTCCGGCCTGCCACCTTCCGTGTGGGAAAAGGAGCCGGACGTGTGCCTTTTCGGAATAGGGCTCTGCCGAGGACGAGAGCCATGAGATGTTCCTCCTCGGGACAAGCCCGGGTCCCAGATCCTGTTGTGCCTGTGAATAGGCTGCAGGGGGACGGTGAAGACCAGCAACATCCTTCAGGGGTGCCAACTTCCGTGTGGGACAAGGAGCCGGACGTGTGCCTTTTCGGAAACAGGCCCTGTCGAGGACGAGAGCAGTGAGATGTTCCTCCTCTGGGCAAGCCCGGGTCCCAGATCCTGTTGTGCCTGTGAATAGGCTGCAGGGGGACGGTGAAGACCAGCAACAGCTTTCAGGGCTGCCACCTTCCTTGTGGGACAAGGAGCCGGACGTGTGCCTTTCCGGAATCAGGCTCTGCCGAGGACGAGAGCCTTGAGATGTTCCTCCTCTGGGCAAGCCCGGGTCCTGAATCCTGTTGTACCTTTGAATAGGCTGCAGGGGGACGGTGAAGACCAGCAACAGCTTTCAGGGCTGCCACCTTCCGTGTGGGACAAGGAGCCGGACGTGTGCCTTTTCGGAAAGAGGCCCTGCCGAGGACGAGAGCCATGAGATGTTCCTCCTCTGGGCAAGCCCGGGTCCCAGATCCTGTTGTGCCTGTGAATAGGCTGCAGGGGGATGGTGAAGACCAGCAACAGCTTTCAGGGCTGCCACCTTCCGTGTGGGACAAGGAGCCGGACGTGTGCCTTTTCGAAAAGAGGCCCTGCCGAGGACGAGAGCCATGAGATGTTCCTCCTCGGGGCAAGCCCGGGTCCCAGATCCTGTTGTGCCTGTGAATAGGCTGCAGGGGGACGGTGAAGACCAGCAACATCTTTTAGGGCTGCCACCTTCCGTGTGGGACAAGGAGCCGGACGTGTGCCTTTTCGGGAAGAGGCTCTGCCGAGGACAAGAGCCATGATATGTTCCTCCTCTGGGCGTGCCCGGGTCCTGAATACTGTTGTGCCTTTGAATAGGCTGCAGGGGGACGGTGAAGACCAGCAACATCTTTCCGGCCTGCCACCTTCCTTGTGGGACAAGGAGCCGGACGTGTGCCTTTTCGGAATCGGGCTCTGCCGAGGAAGAGAGCCATCAGATGTTCCTCCTCTGGGCATGCCCGGGTCTTGAATCCTGTTGTGCCTGTGAATAGGCTGCAGGGGGACGGTGAAGACCAGCAACAGCTTTCAGGGCTGCCACCTTCCTTGTGGGACAAGGAGCCGGACGTGTGCCTTTCCGGAATCAGGCTCTGCCGAGGACGAGAGCCATGAGATGTTCCTCCTCTGGACAAGCCCGGGTCCCAGATCCTGTTGTGCCTGTGAATAGGCTGCAGGGGGACGGTGAAGACCAGCAACAGCTTTCAGGGCTGCCACCTTCCGTGTGGGACAAGGAGCCGGACGTGTGCCTTTTCGAAAAGAGGCCCTGCCGAGGACGAGAGCCATGAGATGTTCCTCCTCTGGGCAAGCCCGGGTCCCAGATCCTGTTGTGCCTGTGAATAGGCTGCAGGGGGACGGTGAAGACCAGCAACAGCTTTCAGGGGTGCCACCTTCCTTGTGGGACAAGGAGCCGGACGTGTGCCTTTTCGGAATCGGGCTCTGCCGAGGAAGAGAGCCATCAGATGTTCCTCCTCTGGGCATGCCCGGGTCCTGAATCCTGTTGTGCCTGTGAATAGGCTGCAGGGGGACGGTGAAGACCAGCAACAGCTTTCCGGCCTGCCACCTTCCGTGTGGGACAAGGAGCCGGACGTGTGCCTTTCCGGAATCAGGCTCTGCCGAGGACGAGAGCCATGAGATGTTCCTCCTCTGGGCAAGCCCGGGTCCCAGATCCTGTTGTGCCTGTGAATAGGCTGCAGGGGGACGGTGAAGACCAGCAACATCCTTCAGGGGTGCCAACTTCCGTGTGGGACAAGGATCCGGACGTGTGCCTTTTCGGAAACAGGCCCTGCCGAGGACGAGAGCCATGAGATGTTCCTCCTCTGGGCAAGCCCGGGTCCCAGATCCTGTTGTGCCTGTGAATAGGCTGCAGGGGGACGGTGAAGACCAGCAACAGCTTTCAGGGCTGGCACCTTCCTTGTGGGAGAAGGAGCCAGACGTTTGCCTTTTCAGAAAAAGTTTCAGCCGAGAACGATCACCGTGACATGCTGAGTCTCTGGGAAAGCAGAGATCCCCAGTGCTGTTGTGGCTAAAGATAGGCTGCAGGGGGATAGTGAAGACCTATAAGAGATTTCAGGGCTGGCACCTTCCTTGTGGGAGAAGGAGCCGTAAGTTTGCCTTTACATAAAATGGCTCTGCCGAGAGCGAGCACCATGAGATGCTGAGTCTCTGGGAAAGCAGAGATCCCCAGTGCTGTTGTGCCTGTGGATAGGCTGCAGGGGGACGCTGAAGAGCAGTAAGATCTTTCAGGGCTGGCACCTTCCTTGTGGGAGAAGGAGCCAGACGTTTGCCTTTTCAGAAAAAGGCTCTGCCGAGAGCGAGCACCATGAGATGCTGATTCTATGGGAAAGCAGAGATCCTCAGTGCTGTTGTGCCTGTGGATAGGCTACAGGGGGACGGTGAAGATCAGCAAGATCTTTCAGGGCTGGCACCTTCCTTGTGGGTGAAGGAGCCGTAAGTTTGCCTTTTCAGAAAAAGCCTCTGCCGAGAGCGAGCACCATGAGATGCTGAGTCTCTAGGAAAGCAGAGATCCCCAGTGCTGTTGTGCCTCTGGATAGGCTGCAGGGGGACGGTGAAGACCAGCAAGATCTTTCAGGGCTGGCACCTTCCTTGTGGGAGAAGGAGCCAGACGTTTGCCTTTTCAGAAAATGTTTCTGCCGAGAACGAGCACCGTGACATGCTGAGTCTCTGGGAAAGCAGAGATCCCCAGTGCTGTTGCGGCTAAAGATAGGCTGCAGAGGTATAGTGAAGACCTGCAAGAGCTTTCAGGGCTGGCACCTTCCTTGTGGGAGAAGGAGCCGTAAGTTTGCCTTTTCAGAAAAAGGCTCTGCCGAGAGCGAGCACCATGAGATGCTGAGTCTCTGGGAAAGCAGAGATCCCCAGTGCTGTTGTGGCTAAAGATAGGCTGCAGGGGGACGGTGAAGAGCAGCAAGATCTTTCAAGGCTGGCACCTTCCTTGTTGGAGAAGGATCCAGACGTTTGCCTTTTCATAAAATGTTTCTGCCGAGAACGAGCACCGTGACATGCTGAGTCTCTGGGAAGCAGAGATCCCCAGTGCTGTTGTGCCTGTGGATAGGCTGCAGGGGGACGCTGAAGACCAGCAAGATCTTTCAGGGCTGGCACCTTCCTTGTGGGAGAAGGAGCCGTAAGTTTGCCTTTTCAGAAAAAGACTCTGCCGAGAACGAGAACTGTGACATGCTGAGTCTCTGGGAAAGCAGAGATCCCCAGTGCTGTTGTGCCTGTGGATAGGCTGCAGGGGGACGGTGAACACCAGCACGATCTTTTAGGGCTGGCACCTTCCTTGTGGGAGAAGGAGCCAGACTTTTGCCTTTTCAGAAAAAGGCTCTGCCGAGAACGAGCACCGTGGCATGCTGAGTCTCTGGGAAATCAGAGATCCCCAGTGCTGTTGCGGCTAAAGATAGGCTGCAGGGGGATAGTGAAGACCTATAAGAGATTTCAGGGCTGGCACCTTCCTTGTGGGAGAAGGAGCCGTAAGTTTGCCTTTACATAAAATGGCTCTGCCGAGAGCGAGCACCATGAGATGCTGAGTCTCTGGGAAAGCAGAGATCCCCATTGCTGTTGTGCCTGTGGATAGGCTGCAGGGGGACGCTGAAGAGCAGTAAGATCTTTCAGGGCTGGCACCTTCCTTGTGGGAGAAGGAGCCAGACGTTTGCCTTTTCAGAAAAAGGCTCTGCCGAGAGCGAGCACCATGAGATACTGAGTCTCTGAGAAAGCAGAGATCCCCAGTGCTGTTGCGGCTAAAGATAGGCTGCAGGTGGATAGTGAAGACCTGCAAGAGCTTTCAGGGCTGGCACCTTCCTTGTGGGAGAAGGAGCCGTAAGTTTGCCTTTTCAGAAAAAGACTCTGTCGAGAACGAGAACTGTGACATGCTGAGTCTCTGGGAAAGCAGAGATCCCCAGTGCTGTTTTGTCTGTGGATAGGCTGCAGGGGGACGGTGAAGACCAGCACGATCTTTTAGGGCTGGCACGTTCCTTGTGGGATAAGGAGCCAGACTTTTGCCTTTTCAGAAAAAGGCTCTGCCGAGAACGAGAACTGTGATATGCGGACTCTCTGGGAAAGCAGAGATCCCCAGTGCTGTTGCGGCTAAAGATAGGCTGCAGGGGGATAGTGAAGACCAGCAAGATCTTTCAGGGCTGACACCTTCTTTGTGGGAGAATGAGCCGTAAGTTTGCCTTTTCAGAAAAAGGCTCTGCGGAGAGTGAGCACCATGAGATGCTGAGTCTCTAGGAAAGGAGAGATCCCCATTGCTGTTGTGCCTCTGGATAGGCTGTAGGGGGACGGTGAAGACCTGCAAGAGCTTTCAGGGTGGCACCTTCCTTGTGGGAGAAGGAGCCGTAAGTTTGCCTTTTCAGAAAAAGCCTCTGCCGAGAGCGAGCACCATGAGATGCTGAGTCTCTAGGAAAGCAGAGATCCCCAGTGCTGTTGTGCCTCTGGATAGGCTGCAGGGGGACGGTGAAGACCAGCAAGATCTTTCAGGGCTGGCACCTTCCTTGTGGGAGAAGGAGCCAGATGTTTGCCTTTTCAGAAAATGTTTCTGCCGAGAACGAGCACCGTGACATGCTGAGTCTCTGGGAAAGCAGAGATCCCCAGTGCTGTTGCGGCTAAAGATAGGCTGCAGAGGTATAGTGAAGACCTGCAAGAGCTTTCAGGGCTGGCACCTTCCTTGTGGGAGAAGGAGCCGTAAGTTTGCCTTTTCAGAAAAAGGCTCTGCCGAGAGCGAGCACCATGAGATGCTGAGTCTCTGGGAAAGCAGAGATCCCCAGTGCTGTTGTGGCTAAAGATAGGCTGCAGGGGGACGGTGAAGACCAGCAAGATCTTTCAAGGCTGGCACCTTCCTTGTTGGAGAAGGAGCCAGACGTTTGCCTTTTCATAAAATGTTTCTGCCGAGAACGAGCACAGTGACATGCTGAGTCTCTGGGAAGCAGAGATCCCCAGTGCTGATGTGCCTGTGGATAGGCTGCAGGGGGACGCTGAAGACCAGCAAGATCTTTCAGGGCTGGCACCTTCCTTGTGGGAGAAGGAGCCGTAAGTTTGCCTTTTCAGAAAAAGACTCTGCCGAGAACGAGAACTGTGACATGCTGAGTCTCTGGGAAAGCAGAGATCCCCAGTGCTGTTGTGCCTGTGGATAGGCTGCAGGGGGACGGTGAAGACCAGCACGATCTTTTAGGGCTGGCACCTTCCTTGTGGGAGAAGTAGCCAGACTTTTGCCTTTTCATAAAAAGGCTCTGCCGAGAACGAGCACCGTTGCATGCTGAGTCTCTGGGAAATCAGAGATCCCCAGTGCTGTTGCGGCTAAAGATAGGCTGCAGGCGGATAGTGAAGACCAGCAAGATCTTTCATTGCTGGCACCTTCCTTGTGGGTGAAGGAGCCGTAAGTTTGCCTTTTCAGAAAAAGACTCTGTCGAGAACGAGAACTGTGACATGCTGAGTCTCTGGGAAAGCAGAGATCCCCAGTGCTGTTTTGCCTGTGGATAGGCTGCAGGGGGACGGTGAAGACCAGTAAGATCTTTCAGGGCTGGCACCTTCCTTGTGGGAGAGGGAGCCAGACGTTTGCCTTTTCAGAAAATGTTTCTGCCGAGAGCGAGCACCATGAGATGCTGAGTCTCTGGGAAAGCAGAGATCCACAGTGCTGTTGTGGCTAAAGATAGGCTGCAGGGGGACGGTGAAGACCAGCAAGATCTTTCAGGGCTGGCACCTTCCTTGTGGGTGAAGGAGCCAGACGTTTGCCTTTTCAGAAAAAGGCTCTGCCGAGAGCGAGCACCATGAGATGCTGATTCTATGGGAAAGCAGAGATACTCAGTGCTGTTGTGCCTGTGGATAGGCTACAGGGGGACGGTGAAGATCAGCAAGATCTTTCAGGGCTGGCACCTTCCTTGTGGGTGAAGGAGCCAGACGTTTGCCTTTTCACAAAAAGGCTCTGCCGAGAGCGAGCACCATGAGATGATGAGTCTCTGAGAAAGCAGAGATCTCCAGTGCTGTTGCGACTAAAGATAGGCTGCAGGGGGATAGTGAAGACCTGCAAGAGCTTTTAGGGCTGGCACCTTCCTTGTGGGAGAAGGAGCCACATGTTTGCCTTTTCAGAAAAAGCCTCTGCCGAGAGCGAGTACCATGAGATGCTGAGTCTCTGGGAAAGCAGAGATCCCCAGTGCTGTTGTGCCTGTGGAAAGGCTGCAGGGGGACGGTGAAGACCAGCAAGATATTTTAGGGCTGGCACCTTCCTTGTGGGAGAAGGAGCCGTAAGTTTGCCTTTTCAGAAAAAAGTTTCTGCTGAGAACGAGCATCATGACATTCTGAATCTCTGGGAAAGCACAGATCCCCAGTGCTGTTGTGCCTGTGGATAGGCTGCAGGGGGACGGTGAAGACCAGCACGATCTTTTAGGGCTGGCACCTTCCTTGTGGGAGAAGGAGCCAGACTTTTGCCTTTTCAGAAAAAGGCTCTGCCGAGAACGAGATTTGTGATATGCAGAGTCTCTGGGAAAGCAGAGATCCCCAGTGCTCTTGTGGCTAAAGATAGGCTGCAGAGGTATACTGAAGACCTGCAAGAGCTTTCAGGGCTGCCACCTTCCTTGTGGGAGAAGGAGCCGTAAGTTTGCCTTTTCAGAACAAGGCTCTGCCGAGAGCGAGCACCATGAGATGCTGAGTCTCTGAGAAAGCAGGGATCCCCAGTGCTGTTGCGGCTAAAGATAGGCTGCAGGGGGATAGTGAAGACCTGCAAGAGCTTTCAGGGCTGGCACCTTCCTTGTGGGAGAAGGATCCGTAAGTTTGCCTTTTCAGAAAAAGACTCTGCCGAGAGCGAGTACAATAAGATGCTGAGTCTCTGGGAAAGCAGAGATCCCCAGTGCTGTTTTGCGTCTGGATAGGCTGCAGTGGGACGGTGAAGACCAGCAAGATCTTTCAGGGCTGCCACCTTCCTTGTGGGAGAAGGAGCCGTAAGTTTGCCTTTTCAGAAAAAGCCTCTGCCGAGAGCGAGCACCATGAGATGCTGAGTCTCTGGGAAAGCAGAGATCCCCAGTGCTGTCGTGCCTGTGGAAAGGCTGCAGGGGGACGGTGAAGACCAGCACGATCTTTTAGGGCTGGCACGTTCCTTGTGGGATAAGGAGCCAGACTTTTGCCTTTTCAGAAAAAGGCTCTGCCGAGAACGAGCACCATGAGATGCTGAGTCTCTAGGAAAGCAGAGATCCCCAGTGCTGTTGTGCCTGTGGATAGGCTGCAGGGGGACGGTGAAGACCAGCAAGATCTTTCAGGGCTGGCACTTTCATTGTGGGAGAAGGAGCCAGACGTTTGCCTTTTCAGAAAAAGGCTCTGCCGAGAGCGAGCACCATGAGATGCTGAGTCTCTGGAAAGCAGAGATCCCCAGTGCTGTTGTGCCTGTGGATAGGCTGCAGAGGGATGGTGAAGACCTGCAAGATCTTTCAGGGCTAGCACCTTCCTTGTTGGAGAAGGAGCCAGACGTTTGCCTTTTCAGAAAATGTGTCTGCCGAGAACGAGCACCGTGACATGCTGAGTCTCTGGGAAGCAGAGATCCCCAGTGCTGTTGCGGCTAAAGATAGGCTGCAGAGGTATAGTGAAGACCTGCAAGAGCTTTCAGGGCTGGCACCTTCCTTGTGGGAGAAGGATCCGTAAGTTTGCCTTTTCAGAAAAAGGCTCTGCCGAGAGCGAGCACCATGAGATGCTGAGTCTCTGGGAAAGCAGAGATCCCCAGTGCTGTTGTGGCTAAAGATAGGCTGCAGGGGGACGGTGAAGAGCAGCAAGATCTTTTAAGGCTGGCACCTTCCTTGTGGGAGAAGGAGCCAGACGTTTGCCTTTTCAGAAAAAGTTTCTGCCGAGAACGAGCACCGTGACATGCTGAGTCTCTGGGAAAGCAGAGATCCCCAGTGCTGTTGTGCCTGTGGAAAGGCTGCAGTGGGACGGTGAAGACCAGCAAGATCTTTCAGGGCTGCCACCTTCCTTGTGGGAGAAGGAGCCGTAAGTTTGCCTTTTCAGAAAAAAGTTTCTGCTGAGAACGAGCATCATGACATTCTGAATCTCTGGGAAAGCAGAGATCCCCAGTGTTGTTGTGCCTGTGGATAGGCTGCAGGGGGACGGTGAAGACCAGCAAGATCTTTCAGGGCTGTCACCTTCCTTGTGGGAGAAGGAGCCGTACGTTTGCCTTTTCAGAAAAAGACTCTGCCAAGAACGAGAACTGTGACATGCTGAGTCTCTGGGAAAGCAGAGATCCCCATTGCTGTTGTGCCTGTGGATAGGCTGCAAGGGGACGGTGAAGACCAGCATGATCTTTCAGGGCTGGCACCTTCCTTGTGGGAGAAGGAGCCGTAAGTTTGCCTTTTCTGAAAAAGGCTCTGCCGAGAGCGAGCACCATGAGATGCTGAGTCTCTGAGAAAGCAGAAATCCCCAGTGCAGTTACGGCTAAAGATAGGCTGCAGGGGGATAGTGAAGACCTGCAAGAGCTTTCAGGGCTGGCACCTTCCTTGTGGGAGAAGGAGCCGTAAGTTTGCCTTTTTAGAAAAAGACTCTGCCGAGAGCGAGCACAATAAGATGCTGAGTCTCTGGGAAAGCAGAGATCCCCAGTGCTGTTTTGCCTCTGGATAGGCTGCAGTGGGACGGTGAAGACCAGCAAGATCTTTCAGGGCTGCCACCTTCCTTGTGGGAGAAGGAGCCGTAAGTTTGCCTTTTCAGAAAAAGCCTATGCCGAGAGCGAGCACCATGAGATGCTGAGTCTCTGGGAAAGCAGAGATCCCCAGTGCTGTCGTGCCTGTGGAAAGGCTGCAGGGGGACGGTGAAGACCAGCACGATCTTTTAGGGCTGGCACGTTCCTTGTGGGATAAGGAGCCAGACTTTTGCCTTTTCAGAAAAAGGCTCTGCCGAGAACGAGAACTGTGATATGCGGAGTCTCTAGGAAAGCAGAGATCCCCATTGCTGTTGTGCCTCTGGATAGGCTGTAGGGGGACGGTGAAGACCTGCAAGAGCTTTCAGGGTGGCACCTTCCTTGTGGGGAAGGAGCCGTAAGTTTGCCTTTTCAGAAAAAGGCTCTGCCGAGAGCGAGCACCATGAGATGCTGAGTCTCTAGGAAAGCAGAGATCCCCAGTGCTGTTGTGCCTGTGGATAGGCTGCAGGGGGACGGTGAAGACCAGCAAGATCTATCAGGGCTGGCACCTTCCTTGTGGGAGAAGGAGCCAGACGTTTGCCTTTTCAGAAAATGTGTCTGCCGAGAACGAGCACCGTGACATGCTGAGTCATTGGGAAAGCAGAGATCCCCAGTGCTGTTGCGGCTAAAGATAGGCTGCAGAGGTATAGTGAAGACCTGCAAGAGCTTTCAGGGCTGGCACCTTCCTTGTGGGAGAAGGAGCCAGATGTTTGCCTTTTCAGAAAAAGGCTCTGCCGAGAGCGAGCACCATGAGATGCTGAGTCTCTGGGAAAGCAGAGATCCCCAGTGCTGTTGTGGCTAAAGATAGGCTGCAGGGGGACGGTGAAGAGCAGCAAGATCTTTTAAGGCTGGCACCTTCCTTGTGGGAGAAGGAGCCAGACGTTTGCCTTTTCATAAAATGTTTCTGCCGAGAACGAGCACCGTGACATGCTGAGTCTCTGGGAAAGCAGAGATCCCCAGTGCTGTTGTGCCTGTGGAAAGGCTGCAGGGGGACGGTGAAGACCAGCAAGATCTTTCAGGGCTGGCACCTTCCTTGTGGGAGAAGGAGCCGTAAGTTTGCCTTTTCAGAAAAAAGTTTCTGCTGAGAACGAGCATCATGACATTCTGAATCTCTGGGAAAGCAGAGATCCCCAGTGCTGTTGTGCCTGTGGATAGGCTGCAGGGGGACGGTGAAGACCAGCAAGATCTTTCAGGGCTGTCACCTTCCTTGTGGGAGAAGGAGCCGTACGTTTGCCTTTTCAGAAAAAGACTCTGCCAAGAACGAGAACTGTGACATGCTGAGTCTCTGGGAAAGCAGAGATCCCCATTGCTGTTGTGCCTGTGGATAGGCTGCAAGGGGACGGTGAAGACCAGCATGATCTTTCAGGGCTGGCACCTTCCTTGTGGGAGAAGGAGCCGTAAGTTTGCCTTTTCAGAAAAAGGCTCTGCCGAGAGCGAGCACCATGAGATGCTGAGTCTCTGAGAAAGCAGAAATCCCCAGTGCAGTTACGGCTAAAGATAGGCTGCAGGGGGATAGTGAAGACCTGCAAGAGCTTTCAGGGCTGGCACCTTCCTTGTGGGAGAAGGAGCCGTAAGTTTGCCTTTTTAGAAAAAGACTCTGCCGAGAGCGAGCACAATAAGATGCTGAGTCTCTGGGAAAGCAGAGATCCCCAGTGCTGTTTTGCCTCTGGATAGGCTGCAGTGGGACGGTGAAGACCAGCAAGATCTTTCAGGGCTGCCACCTTCCTTGTGGGAGAAGGAGCCGTAAGTTTGCCTTTTCAGAAAAAGCCTATGCCGAGAGCGAGCACCATGAGATGCTGAGTCTCTGGGAAAGCAGAGATCCCCAGTGCTGTCGTGCCTGTGGAAAGGCTGCAGGGGGACGGTGAAGACCAGCACGATCTTTTAGGGCTGGCACGTTCCTTGTGGGATAAGGAGCCAGACTTTTGCCTTTTCAGAAAAAGGCTCTGCCGAGAACGAGAACTGTGATATGCGGAGTCTCTAGGAAAGCAGAGATCCCCATTGCTGTTGTGCCTCTGGATAGGCTGTAGGGGGACGGTGAAGACCTGCAAGAGCTTTCAGGGTGGCACCTTCCTTGTGGGGAAGGAGCCGTAAGTTTGCCTTTTCAGAAAAAGGCTCTGCCGAGAGCGAGCACCATGAGATGCTGAGTCTCTAGGAAAGCAGAGATCCCCAGTGCTGTTGTGCCTGTGGATAGGCTGCAGGGGGACGGTGAAGACCAGCAAGATCTATCAGGGCTGGCACCTTCCTTGTGGGAGAAGGAGCCAGACGTTTGCCTTTTCAGAAAATGTGTCTGCCGAGAACGAGCACCGTGACATGCTGAGTCATTGGGAAAGCAGAGATCCCCAGTGCTGTTGCGGCTAAAGATAGGCTGCAGAGGTATAGTGAAGACCTGCAAGAGCTTTCAGGGCTGGCACCTTCCTTGTGGGAGAAGGAGCCGTAAGTTTGCCTTTTCAGAAAAAGGCTCTGCCGAGAGCGAGCACCATGAGATGCTGAGTCTCTGGGAAAGCAGAGATCCCCAGTGCTGTTGTGGCTAAAGATAGGCTGCAGGGGGACGGTGAAGACCAGCAAGATCTTTCAGGGCTGGCACCTTCCTTGTGGGAGAAGGAGCCAGACGTTTGCCTTTTCATAAAATGTTTCTGCCGAGAACGAGCACAGTGACATGCTGAGTCTCTGGGAAAGCAGAGATCCCCATTGCTGTTGTGCCTGTGGATAGGCTGCAGGGGGACGGTGAGGACCAGCATGATCTTTCAGGGCTGGCACCTTCCTTGTGGGAGAAGGAGCCGTAAGTTTGCCTTTTCAGAAAATGTTTCTGCCGAGAGCGAGCACCATGAGATGCTGAGTCTCTGGGAAAGCAGAGATCCCCATTGCTGTTGTGCCTGTGGATAGGCTGCAGGGGGACGGTGAAGACCAGCACGATCTTTTAGGGCTGGCACGTTCCTTGTGGGATAAGGAGCCAGACTTTTGCCTTTACAGAAAAAGGCTCTGCCGAGGACGAGAACTGTGATATGCGGAGTCTCTGGGAAAGCAGAGATCCCCAGTGCTGTTGTGCCTGTGGATAGGCTGCAGGGGGACGGTGAAGACCAGCACGATCTTTTAGGGCTGGCACCTTCCTTGTGGGAGAAGGAGCCGTAAGTTTGCCTTTTCAGAAAAAAGTTTCTGCTGAGAACGAGCATCATGACATTCTGAATCTCTGGGAAAGCAGAGATCCCCAGTGCTGTTGTGCCTGTGGATAGGCTGCAGGGGGACGGTGAAGACCAGCAAGATCTTTCAGGGCTGTCACCTTCCTTGTGGGAGAAGGAGCCGTACGTTTGCCTTTTCAGAAAAAGACTCTGCCAAGAACGAGAACTGTGACATGCTGAGTCTCTGGGAAAGCAGAGATCCCCATTGCTGTTGTGCCTGTGGATAGGCTGCAAGGGGACGGTGAAGACCAGCATGATCTTTCAGGGCTGGCACCTTCCTTGTGGGAGAAGGAGCCGTAAGTTTGCCTTTTCAGAAAAAGGCTCTGCCGAGAGCGAGCACCATGAGATGCTGAGTCTCTGAGAAAGCAGAAATCCCCAGTGCAGTTACGGCTAAAGATAGGCTGCAGGGGGATAGTGAAGACCTGCAAGAGCTTTCAGGGCTGGCACCTTCCTTGTGGGAGAAGGAGCCGTAAGTTTGCCTTTTTAGAAAAAGACTCTGCCGAGAGCGAGCACAATAAGATGCTGAGTCTCTGGGAAAGCAGAGATCCCCAGTGCTGTTTTGCCTCTGGATAGGCTGCAGTGGGACGGTGAAGACCAGCAAGATCTTTCAGGGCTGCCACCTTCCTTGTGGGAGAAGGAGCCGTAAGTTTGCCTTTTCAGAAAAAGGCTCTGCCGAGAGCGAGCACCATGAGATGCTGAGTCTCTGGGAAAGCAGAGATCCCCAGTGCTGTTGTGGCTAAAGATAGGCTGCAGGGGGACGGTGAAGACCAGCAAGATCTTTCAAGGCTGGCACCTTCCTTGTTGGAGAAGGAGCCAGACGTTTGCCTTTTCATAAAATGTTTCTGCCGAGAACGAGCACAGTGACATGCTGAGTCTCTGGGAAGCAGAGATCCCCAGTGCTGATGTGCCTGTGGATAGGCTGCAGGGGGACGCTGAAGACCAGCAAGATCTTTCAGGGCTGGCACCTTCCTTGTGGGAGAAGGAGCCGTAAGTTTGCCTTTTCAGAAAAAGACTCTGCCGAGAACGAGAACTGTGACATGCTGAGTCTCTGGGAAAGCAGAGATCCCCAGTGCTGTTGTGCCTGTGGATAGGCTGCAGGGGGACGGTGAAGACCAGCACGATCTTTTAGGGCTGGCACCTTCCTTGTGGGAGAAGTAGCCAGACTTTTGCCTTTTCATAAAAAGGCTCTGCCGAGAACGAGCACCGTTGCATGCTGAGTCTCTGGGAAATCAGAGATCCCCAGTGCTGTTGCGGCTAAAGATAGGCTGCAGGCGGATAGTGAAGACCAGCAAGATCTTTCATTGCTGGCACCTTCCTTGTGGGTGAAGGAGCCGTAAGTTTGCCTTTTCAGAAAAAGACTCTGTCGAGAACGAGAACTGTGACATGCTGAGTCTCTGGGAAAGCAGAGATCCCCAGTGCTGTTTTGCCTGTGGATAGGCTGCAGGGGGACGGTGAAGACCAGTAAGATCTTTCAGGGCTGGCACCTTCCTTGTGGGAGAGGGAGCCAGACGTTTGCCTTTTCAGAAAATGTTTCTGCCGAGAGCGAGCACCATGAGATGCTGAGTCTCTGGGAAAGCAGAGATCCACAGTGCTGTTGTGGCTAAAGATAGGCTGCAGGGGGACGGTGAAGACCAGCAAGATCTTTCAGGGCTGGCACCTTACTTGTGGGTGAAGGAGCCAGACGTTTGCCTTTTCAGAAAAAGGCTCTGCCGAGAGCGAGCACCATGAGATGCTGATTCTATGGGAAAGCAGAGATACTCAGTGCTGTTGTGCCTGTGGATAGGCTACAGGGGGACGGTGAAGATCAGCAAGATCTTTCAGGGCTGGCACCTTCCTTGTGGGTGAAGGAGCCAGACGTTTGCCTTTTCAGAAAAAGGCTCTGCCGAGAGCGAGCACCATGAGATGATGAGTCTCTGAGAAAGCAGAGATCCCCAGTGCTGTTGCGACTAAAGATAGGCTGCAGGGGGATAGTGAAGACCTGCAAGAGCTTTTAGGGCTGGCACCTTCCTTGTGGGAGAAGGAGCCACATGTTTGCCTTTTCAGAAAAAGCCTCTGCCGAGAGCGAGTACCATGAGATGCTGAGTCTCTGGGAAAGCAGAGATCCCCAGTGCTGTTGTGCCTGTGGAAAGGCTGCAGGGGGACGGTGAAGACCAGCAAGATATTTTAGGGCTGGCACCTTCCTTGTGGGAGAAGGAGCCGTAAGTTTGCCTTTTCAGAAAAAAGTTTCTGCTGAGAACGAGCATCATGACATTCTGAATCTCTGGGAAAGCACAGATCCCCAGTGCTGTTGTGCCTGTGGATAGGCTGCAGGGGGACGGTGAAGACCAGCACGATCTTTTAGGGCTGGCACCTTCCTTGTGGGAGAAGGAGCCAGACTTTTGCCTTTTCAGAAAAAGGCTCTGCCGAGAACGAGATTTGTGATATGCAGAGTCTCTGGGAAAGCAGAGATCCCCAGTGCTCTTGTGGCTAAAGATAGGCTGCAGAGGTATACTGAAGACCTGCAAGAGCTTTCAGGGCTGCCACCTTCCTTGTGGGAGAAGGAGCCGTAAGTTTGCCTTTTCAGAACAAGGCTCTGCCGAGAGCGAGCACCATGAGATGCTGAGTCTCTGAGAAAGCAGGGATCCCCAGTGCTGTTGCGGCTAAAGATAGGCTGCAGGGGGATAGTGAAGACCTGCAAGAGCTTTCAGGGCTGGCACCTTCCTTGTGGGAGAAGGATCCGTAAGTTTGCCTTTTCAGAAAAAGACTCTGCCGAGAGCGAGTACAATAAGATGCTGAGTCTCTGGGAAAGCAGAGATCCCCAGTGCTGTTTTGCGTCTGGATAGGCTGCAGTGGGACGGTGAAGACCAGCAAGATCTTTCAGGGCTGCCACCTTCCTTGTGGGAGAAGGAGCCGTAAGTTTGCCTTTTCAGAAAAAGCCTCTGCCGAGAGCGAGCACCATGAGATGCTGAGTCTCTGGGAAAGCAGAGATCCCCAGTGCTGTCGTGCCTGTGGAAAGGCTGCAGGGGGACGGTGAAGACCAGCACGATCTTTTAGGGCTGGCACGTTCCTTGTGGGATAAGGAGCCAGACTTTTGCCTTTTCAGAAAAAGGCTCTGCCGAGAACGAGCACCATGAGATGCTGAGTCTCTAGGAAAGCAGAGATCCCCAGTGCTGTTGTGCCTGTGGATAGGCTGCAGGGGGACGGTGAAGACCAGCAAGATCTTTCAGGGCTGGCACTTTCATTGTGGGAGAAGGAGCCAGACGTTTGCCTTTTCAGAAAAAGGCTCTGCCGAGAGCGAGCACCATGAGATGCTGAGTCTCTGGAAAGCAGAGATCCCCAGTGCTGTTGTGCCTGTGGATAGGCTGCAGAGGGATGGTGAAGACCTGCAAGATCTTTCAGGGCTAGCACCTTCCTTGTTGGAGAAGGAGCCAGACGTTTGCCTTTTCAGAAAATGTGTCTGCCGAGAACGAGCACCGTGACATGCTGAGTCTCTGGGAAGCAGAGATCCCCAGTGCTGTTGCGGCTAAAGATAGGCTGCAGAGGTATAGTGAAGACCTGCAAGAGCTTTCAGGGCTGGCACCTTCCTTGTGGGAGAAGGATCCGTAAGTTTGCCTTTTCAGAAAAAGGCTCTGCCGAGAGCGAGCACCATGAGATGCTGAGTCTCTGGGAAAGCAGAGATCCCCAGTGCTGTTGTGGCTAAAGATAGGCTGCAGGGGGACGGTGAAGAGCAGCAAGATCTTTTAAGGCTGGCACCTTCCTTGTGGGAGAAGGAGCCAGACGTTTGCCTTTTCATAAAATGTTTCTGCCGAGAACGAGCACCGTGACATGCTGAGTCTCTGGGAAAGCAGAGATCCCCAGTGCTGTTGTGCCTGTGGAAAGGCTGCAGTGGGACGGTGAAGACCAGCAAGATCTTTCAGGGCTGCCACCTTCCTTGTGGGAGAAGGAGCCGTAAGTTTGCCTTTTCAGAAAAAAGTTTCTGCTGAGAACGAGCATCATGACATTCTGAATCTCTGGGAAAGCAGAGATCCCCAGTGTTGTTGTGCCTGTGGATAGGCTGCAGGGGGACGGTGAAGACCAGCAAGATCTTTCAGGGCTGTCACCTTCCTTGTGGGAGAAGGAGCCGTACGTTTGCCTTTTCAGAAAAAGACTCTGCCAAGAACGAGAACTGTGACATGCTGAGTCTCTGGGAAAGCAGAGATCCCCATTGCTGTTGTGCCTGTGGATAGGCTGCAAGGGGACGGTGAAGACCAGCATGATCTTTCAGGGCTGGCACCTTCCTTGTGGGAGAAGGAGCCGTAAGTTTGCCTTTTCAGAAAAAGGCTCTGCCGAGAGCGAGCACCATGAGATGCTGAGTCTCTGAGAAAGCAGAAATCCCCAGTGCAGTTACGGCTAAAGATAGGCTGCAGGGGGATAGTGAAGACCTGCAAGAGCTTTCAGGGCTGGCACCTTCCTTGTGGGAGAAGGAGCCGTAAGTTTGCCTTTTTAGAAAAAGACTCTGCCGAGAGCGAGCACAATAAGATGCTGAGTCTCTGGGAAAGCAGAGATCCCCAGTGCTGTTTTGCCTCTGGATAGGCTGCAGTGGGACGGTGAAGACCAGCAAGATCTTTCAGGGCTGCCACCTTCCTTGTGGGAGAAGGAGCCGTAAGTTTGCCTTTTCAGAAAAAGCCTATGCCGAGAGCGAGCACCATGAGATGCTGAGTCTCTGGGAAAGCAGAGATCCCCAGTGCAGTCGTGCCTGTGGAAAGGCTGCAGGGGGACGGTGAAGACCAGCACGATCTTTTAGGGCTGGCACGTTCCTTGTGGGATAAGGAGCCAGACTTTTGCCTTTTCAGAAAAAGGCTCTGCCGAGAACGAGAACTGTGATATGCGGAGTCTCTAGGAAAGCAGAGATCCCCATTGCTGTTGTGCCTCTGGATAGGCTGTAGGGGGACGGTGAAGACCTGCAAGAGCTTTCAGGGTGGCACCTTCCTTGTGGGGAAGGAGCCGTAAGTTTGCCTTTTCAGAAAAAGGCTCTGCCGAGAGCGAGCACCATGAGATGCTGAGTCTCTAGGAAAGCAGAGATCCCCAGTGCTGTTGTGCCTGTGGATAGGCTGCAGGGGGACGGTGAAGACCAGCAAGATCTATCAGGGCTGGCACCTTCCTTGTGGGAGAAGGAGCCAGACGTTTGCCTTTTCAGAAAATGTGTCTGCCGAGAACGAGCACCGTGACATGCTGAGTCATTGGGAAAGCAGAGATCCCCAGTGCTGTTGCGGCTAAAGATAGGCTGCAGAGGTATAGTGAAGACCTGCAAGAGCTTTCAGGGCTGGCACCTTCCTTGTGGGAGAAGGAGCCAGATGTTTGCCTTTTCAGAAAAAGGCTCTGCCGAGAGCGAGCACCATGAGATGCTGAGTCTCTGGGAAAGCAGAGATCCCCAGTGCTGTTGTGGCTAAAGATAGGCTGCAGGGGGACGGTGAAGAGCAGCAAGATCTTTTAAGGCTGGCACCTTCCTTGTGGGAGAAGGAGCCAGACGTTTGCCTTTTCATAAAATGTTTCTGCCGAGAACGAGCACCGTGACATGCTGAGTCTCTGGGAAAGCAGAGATCCCCAGTGCTGTTGTGCCTGTGGAAAGGCTGCAGGGGGACGGTGAAGACCAGCAAGATCTTTCAGGGCTGGCACCTTCCTTGTGGGAGAAGGAGCCGTAAGTTTGCCTTTTCAGAAAAAAGTTTCTGCTGAGAACGAGCATCATGACATTCTGAATCTCTGGGAAAGCAGAGATCCCCAGTGCTGTTGTGCCTGTGGATAGGCTGCAGGGGGACGGTGAAGACCAGCAAGATCTTTCAGGGCTGTCACCTTCCTTGTGGGAGAAGGAGCCGTACGTTTGCCTTTTCAGAAAAAGACTCTGCCAAGAACGAGAACTGTGACATGCTGAGTCTCTGGGAAAGCAGAGATCCCCATTGCTGTTGTGCCTGTGGATAGGCTGCAAGGGGACGGTGAAGACCAGCATGATCTTTCAGGGCTGGCACCTTCCTTGTGGGAGAAGGAGCCGTAAGTTTGCCTTTTCAGAAAAAGGCTCTGCCGAGAGCGAGCACCATGAGATGCTGAGTCTCTGAGAAAGCAGAAATCCCCAGTGCAGTTACGGCTAAAGATAGGCTGCAGGGGGATAGTGAAGACCTGCAAGAGCTTTCAGGGCTGGCACCTTCCTTGTGGGAGAAGGAGCCGTAAGTTTGCCTTTTTAGAAAAAGACTCTGCCGAGAGCGAGCACAATAAGATGCTGAGTCTCTGGGAAAGCAGAGATCCCCAGTGCTGTTTTGCCTCTGGATAGGCTGCAGTGGGACGGTGAAGACCAGCAAGATCTTTCAGGGCTGCCACCTTCCTTGTGGGAGAAGGAGCCGTAAGTTTGCCTTTTCAGAAAAAGCCTATGCCGAGAGCGAGCACCATGAGATGCTGAGTCTCTGGGAAAGCAGAGATCCCCAGTGCTGTCGTGCCTGTGGAAAGGCTGCAGGGGGACGGTGAAGACCAGCACGATCTTTTAGGGCTGGCACGTTCCTTGTGGGATAAGGAGCCAGACTTTTGCCTTTTCAGAAAAAGGCTCTGCCGAGAACGAGAACTGTGATATGCGGAGTCTCTAGGAAAGCAGAGATCCCCATTGCTGTTGTGCCTCTGGATAGGCTGTAGGGGGACGGTGAAGACCTGCAAGAGCTTTCAGGGTGGCACCTTCCTTGTGGGGAAGGAGCCGTAAGTTTGCCTTTTCAGAAAAAGGCTCTGCCGAGAGCGAGCACCATGAGATGCTGAGTCTCTAGGAAAGCAGAGATCCCCAGTGCTGTTGTGCCTGTGGATAGGCTGCAGGGGGACGGTGAAGACCAGCAAGATCTATCAGGGCTGGCACCTTCCTTGTGGGAGAAGGAGCCAGACGTTTGCCTTTTCAGAAAATGTGTCTGCCGAGAACGAGCACCGTGACATGCTGAGTCTCTGGGAAAGCAGAGATCCCCAGTGCTGTTGCGGCTAAAGATAGGCTGCAGAGGTATAGTGAAGACCTGCAAGAGCTTTCAGGGCTGGCACCTTCCTTGTGGGAGAAGGAGCCGTAAGTTTGCCTTTTCAGAAAAAGGCTCTGCCGAGAGCGAGCACCATGAGATGCTGAGTCTCTGGGAAAGCAGAGATCCCCAGTGCTGTTGTGGCTAAAGATAGGCTGCAGGGGGACGGTGAAGACCAGCAAGATCTTTCAGGGCTGGCACCTTCCTTGTGGGAGAAGGAGCCAGACGTTTGCCTTTTCATAAAATGTTTCTGCCGAGAACGAGCACAGTGACATGCTGAGTCTCTGGGAAAGCAGAGATCCCCATTGCTGTTGTGCCTGTGGATAGGCTGCAGGGGGACGGTGAGGACCAGCATGATCTTTCAGGGCTGGCACCTTCCTTGTGGGAGAAGGAGCCGTAAGTTTGCCTTTTCAGAAAATGTTTCTGCCGAGAGCGAGCACCATGAGATGCTGAGTCTCTGGGAAAGCAGAGATCCCCATTGCTGTTGTGCCTGTGGATAGGCTGCAGGGGGACGGTGAAGACCAGCACGATCTTTTAGGGCTGGCACGTTCCTTGTGGGATAAGGAGCCAGACTTTTGCCTTTTCAGAAAAAGGCTCTGCCGAGAACGAGAACTGTGATATGCGGAGTCTCTGGGAAAGCAGAGATCCCCAGTGCTGTTGTGCCTGTGGATAGGCTGCAGGGGGACGGTGAAGACCAGCACGATCTTTCAGGGCTGGCACCTTCCTTGTGGGAGAAGGAGCCGTAAGTTTGCCTTTTCAGAAAAAAGTTTCTGCTGAGAACGAGCATCATGACATTCTGAATCTCTGGGAAAGCAGAGATCCCCAGTGCTGTTGTGCCTGTGGATAGGCTGCAGGGGGACGGTGAAGACCAGCAAGATCTTTCAGGGCTGTCACCTTCCTTGTGGGAGAAGGAGCCGTACGTTTGCCTTTTCAGAAAAAGACTCTGCCAAGAACGAGAACTGTGACATGCTGAGTCTCTGGGAAAGCAGAGATCCCCATTGCTGTTGTGCCTGTGGATAGGCTGCAAGGGGACGGTGAAGACCAGCATGATCTTTCAGGGCTGGCACCTTCCTTGTGGGAGAAGGAGCCGTAAGTTTGCCTTTTCAGAAAAAGGCTCTGCCGAGAGCGAGCACCATGAGATGCTGAGTCTCTGAGAAAGCAGAAATCCCCAGTGCAGTTACGGCTAAAGATAGGCTGCAGGGGGATAGTGAAGACCTGCAAGAGCTTTCAGGGCTGGCACCTTCCTTGTGGGAGAAGGAGCCGTAAGTTTGCCTTTTTAGAAAAAGACTCTGCCGAGAGCGAGCACAATAAGATGCTGAGTCTCTGGGAAAGCAGAGATCCCCAGTGCTGTTTTGCCTCTGGATAGGCTGCAGTGGGACGGTGAAGACCAGCAAGATCTTTCAGGGCTGCCACCTTCCTTGTGGGAGAAGGAGCCGTAAGTTTGCCTTTTCAGAAAAAGCCTATGCCGAGAGCGAGCACCATGAGATGCTGAGTCTCTGGGAAAGCAGAGATCCCCAGTGCTGTCGTGCCTGTGGAAAGGCTGCAGGGGGACGGTGAAGACCAGCACGATCTTTTAGGGCTGGCACGTTCCTTGTGGGATAAGGAGCCAGACTTTTGCCTTTTCAGAAAAAGGCTCGGCCGAGAACGAGAACTGTGATATGCGGAGTCTCTAGGAAAGCAGAGATCCCCATTGCTGTTGTGCCTCTGGATAGGCTGTAGGGGGACGGTGAAGACCTGCAAGAGCTTTCAGGGTGGCACCTTCCTTGTGGGGAAGGAGCCGTAAGTTTGCCTTTTCAGAAAAAGGCTCTGCCGAGAGCGAGCACCATGAGATGCTGAGTCTCTAGGTAAGCAGAGATCCCCAGTGCTGTTGTGCCTGTGGATAGGCTGCAGGGGGACGGTGAAGACCAGTAAGATCTTTCAGGGCTGGCACCTTCCTTGTGGGAGAAGGAGCCAGACGTTTGCCTTTTCAGAAAATGTTTCTGCCGAGAGCGAGCACCATGAGATGCTGAGTCTCTGGGAAAGCAGAGATCCCCAGTGCTGTTGTTCCTGTGGATAGGCTGCAGGGGGACGGTGAAGACCAGCAAGATCTATCAGGGCTGGCACCTTCCTTGTGGGAGAAGGAGCCAGACGTTTGCCTTTTCAGAAAATGTGTCTGCCGAGAACGAGCACCGTGACATGCTGAGTCATTGGGAAAGCAGAGATCCCCAGTGCTGTTGCGGCTAAAGATAGGCTGCAGAGGTATAGTGAAGACCTGCAAGAGCTTTCAGGGCTGGCACCTTCCTTGTGGGAGAAGGAGCCGTAAGTTTGCCTTTTCAGAAAAAGGCTCTGCCGAGAGCGAGCACCATGAGATGCTGAGTCTCTGGGAAAGCAGAGATCCCCAGTGCTGTTGTGGCTAAAGATAGGCTGCAGGGGGACGGTGAAGAGCAGCAAGATCTTTTAAGGCTGGCACCTTCCTTGTGGGAGAAGGAGCCAGACGTTTGCCTTTTCATAAAATGTTTCTGCCGAGAACGAGCACCGTGACATGCTGAGTCTCTGGGAAAGCAGAGATCCCCAGTGCTGTTGTGCCTGTGGATAGGCTGCAGGGGGACGGTGAAGACCAGCAAGATCTTTCAGGGCTGGCACCTTCCTTGTGGGAGAAGGAGCCGTAAGTTTGCCTTTTCAGAAAAAAGTTTCTGCTGAGAACGAGCATCATGACATTCTGAATCTCTGGGAAAGCAGAGATCCCCAGTGCTGTTGTGCCTGTGGATAGGCTGCAGGGGGACGGTGAAGACCAGCAAGATCTTTCAGGGCTGTCACCTTCCTTGTGGGAGAAGGAGCCGTACGTTTGCCTTTTCAGAAAAAGACTCTGCCAAGAACGAGAACTGTGACATGCTGAGTCTCTGGGAAAGCAGAGATCCCCATTGCTGTTGTGCCTGTGGATAGGCTGCAAGGGGACGGTGAAGACCAGCATGATCTTTCAGGGCTGGCACCTTCCTTGTGGGAGAAGGAGCCGTAAGTTTGCCTTTTCAGAAAAAGGCTCTGCCGAGAGCGAGCACCATGAGATGCTGAGTCTCTGAGAAAGCAGAAATCCCCAGTGCAGTTACGGCTAAAGATAGGCTGCAGGGGGATAGTGAAGACCTGCAAGAGCTTTCAGGGCTGGCACCTTCCTTGTGGGAGAAGGAGCCGTAAGTTTGCCTTTTTAGAAAAAGACTCTGCCGAGAGCGAGCACAATAAGATGCTGAGTCTCTGGGAAAGCAGAGATCCCCAGTGCTGTTTTGCCTCTGGATAGGCTGCAGTGGGACGGTGAAGACCAGCAAGATCTTTCAGGGCTGCCACCTTCCTTGTGGGAGAAGGAGCCGTAAGTTTGCCTTTTCAGAAAAAGCCTATGCCGAGAGCGAGCACCATGAGATGCTGAGTCTCTGGGAAAGCAGAGATCCCCAGTGCTGTCGTGCCTGTGGAAAGGCTGCAGGGGGACGGTGAAGACCAGCACGATCTTTTAGGGCTGGCACGTTCCTTGTGGGATAAGGAGCCAGACTTTTGCCTTTTCAGAAAAAGGCTCTGCCGAGAACGAGAACTGTGATATGCGGAGTCTCTAGGAAAGCAGAGATCCCCATTGCTGTTGTGCCTCTGGATAGGCTGTAGGGGGACGGTGAAGACCTGCAAGAGCTTTCAGGGTGGCACCTTCCTTGTGGGGAAGGAGCCGTAAGTTTGCCTTTTCAGAAAAAGGCTCTGCCGAGAGCAAGCACCATGAGATGCTGAGTCTCTAGGAAAGCAGAGATCCCCAGTGCTGTTGTGCCTGTGGATAGGCTGCAGGGGGACGGTGAAGACCAGTAAGATCTTTCAGGGCTGGCACCTTCCTTGTGGGAGAAGGAGCCAGACGTTTGCCTTTTCAGAAAATGTTTCTGCCGAGAGCGAGCACCATGAGATGCTGAGTCTCTGGGAAAGCAGAGATCCCCAGTGCTGTTGTTCCTGTGGATAGGCTGCAGGGGGACGGTGAAGACCAGCAAGATCTATCAGGGCTGGCACCTTCCTTGTGGGAGAAGGAGCCAGACGTTTGCCTTTTCAGAAAATGTGTCTGCCGAGAACGAGCACCGTGACATGCTGAGTCATTGGGAAAGCAGAGATCCCCAGTGCTGTTGCGGCTAAAGATAGGCTGCAGAGGTATAGTGAAGACCTGCAAGAGCTTTCAGGGCTGGCACCTTCCTTGTGGGAGAAGGAGCCGTAAGTTTGCCTTTTCAGAAAAAGGCTCTGCTGAGAGCGAGCACCATGAGATGCTGAGTCTCTGGGAAAGCAGAGATCCCCAGTGCTGTTGTGGCTAAAGATAGGCTGCAGGGGGACGGTGAAGACCAGCAAGATCTTTCAGGGCTGGCACCTTCCTTGTGGGAGAAGGAGCCAGACGTTTGCCTTTTCATAAAATGTTTCTGCCGAGAACGAGCACAGTGACATGCTGAGTCTCTGGGAAAGCAGAGATCCCCATTGCTGTTGTGCCTGTGGATAGGCTGCAGGGGGACGGTGAGGACCAGCATGATCTTTCAGGGCTGGCACCTTCCTTGTGGGAGAAGGAGCCGTAAGTTTGCCTTTTCAGAAAAAGACTCTGCCGAGAGCGAGCACCATGAGATGCTGAGTCTCTGGGAAAGCAGAGATCCCCATTGCTGTTGTGCCTGTGGATAGGCTGCAGGGGGACGGTGAAGACCAGCACGATCTTTTAGGGCTGGCACGTTCCTTGTGGGATAAGGAGCCAGACTTTTGCCTTTTCAGAAAAAGGCTCTGCCGAGAACGAGAACTGTGATATGCGGAGTCTCTGGGAAAGCAGAGATCCCCAGTGCTGTTGCGGCTAAGGATAGGCTGCAGGGGGATAGTGAAGACCAGCAAGATCTTTCAGGGCTGGCACCTTCCTTGTGGGAGAAGGAGCCGTAAGTTTGCCTTTTCAGAAAAAGACTCTGCCGAGAACAAGAACTGTGACATGCTGAGTCTCTGGGAAAGCAGTGATCCCTAGTGCTGTTGCTGCTAAAGATAGGCTGCAGGGGGATAGTGAAGACCAGCAAGATCTTTCAGGGCTGACACCTTCCTTGTGGGATAAGGAGCCAGACTTTTGCCTTTTCAGAAAAAGGCTCTGCCGAGAACGAGAACTGTGATATGCGGAGTCTCTGGGAAAGCAGAGATCCCCAGTGCTGTTGCAGCTAAAGATAGGCTGCAGGGGGATAGTGAAGACCTGCAAGAGCTTTCAGGGCTGACACCTTCCTTGTGGGAGAAGGAGCCGTAAGGTTGCCTTTTCAGAAAAAGGCTCTGCCGAGAGTGAGCACCATAGATGCTGAGTCTCTAGGAAAGCAGAGATCCCCATTGCTGTTGAGCCTCTGGATAGGCTGTAGGGGGACGGTGAAGACCTGCAAGAGCTTTCAGGGTGGCACCTTCCTTGTGGGAGAAGGAACCGTAAGGTTGCCTTTTCAGAAAAAGGCTCTGCCGAGAGCGAGCACCATGAGATGCTGAGTCTCTAGGAAAGCAGAGATCCCCAGTGCTGTTGTGCCTGTGGATAGGCTGCAGGGGGACGGTGAAGACCAGCAAGATCTATCAGGGCTGGCACCTTCCTTGTGGGAGAAGGAGCCAGACGTTTGCCTTTTCAGAAAATGTGTCTGCCGAGAACGAGCACCGTGACATGCTGAGTCATTGGGAAAGCAGAGATCCCCAGTGCTGTTGCGGCTAAAGATAGGCTGCAGAGGTATAGTGAAGACCTGCAAGAGCTTTCAGGGCTGGCACCTTCCTTGTGGGAGAAGGAGCCGTAAGTTTGCCTTTTCAGAAAAAGGCTCTGCCGAGAGCGAGCACCATGAGATGCTGAGTCTCTGGGAAAGCAGAGATCCCCAGTGCTGTTGTGGCTAAAGATAGGCTGCAGGGGGACGGTGAAGACCAGCAAGATCTTTCAGGGCTGGCACCTTCCTTGTGGGAGAAGGAGCCAGACGTTTGCCTTTTCATAAAATGTTTCTGCCGAGAACGAGCACAGTGACATGCTGAGTCTCTGGGAAAGCAGAGATCCCCATTGCTGTTGTGCCTGTGGATAGGCTGCAGGGGGACGGTGAGGACCAGCATGATCTTTCAGGGCTGGCACCTTCCTTGTGGGAGAAGGAGCCGTAAGTTTGCCTTTTCAGAAAAAGACTCTGCCGAGAGCGAGCACCATGAGATGCTGAGTCTCTGGGAAAGCAGAGATCCCCATTGCTGTTGTGCCTGTGGATAGGCTGCAGGGGGACGGTGAAGACCAGCACGATCTTTTAGGGCTGGCACGTTCCTTGTGGGATAAGGAGCCAGACTTTTGCCTTTTCAGAAAAAGGCTCTGCCGAGAACGAGAACTGTGATATGAGGAGTCTCTGGGAAAGCAGAGATCCCCAGTGCTGTTGCGGCTAAGGATAGGCTGCAGGGGGATAGTGAAGACCAGCAAGATCTTTCAGGGCTGGCACCTTCCTTGTGGGAGAAGGAGCCGTAAGTTTGCCTTTTCAGAAAAAGACTCTGCCGAGAGCGAGCACCATGAGATGCTGAGTCTCTGGGAAAGCAGAGATCCCCATTGCTGTTGTGCCTGTGGATAGGCTGCAGGGGGACGGTGAAGACCAGCACGATCTTTTAGGGCTGGCACGTTCCTTGTGGGATAAGGAGCCAGACTTTTGCCTTTTCAGAAAAAGGCTCTGCCGAGAACGAGAACTGTGATATGCTGAGTCTCTGGGAAAGCAGAGATCCCCAGTGCTGTTGCGGCTAAGGATAGGCTGCAGGGGGATAGTGAAGACCAGCAAGATCTTTCAGGGCTGGCACCTTCCTTGTGGGAGAAGGAGCCGTAAGTTTGCCTTTTCAGAAAAAGACTCTGCCGAGAACAAGAACTGTGACATGCTGAGTCTCTGGGAAAGCAGTGATCCCTAGTGCTGTTGCTGCTAAAGATAGGCTGCAGGGGGATAGTGAAGACCAGCAAGATCTTTCAGGGCTGACACCTTCCTTGTGGGATAAGGAGCCAGACTTTTGCCTTTTCAGAAAAAGGCTCTGCCGAGAACGAGAACTGTGATATGCGGAGTCTCTGGGAAAGCAGAGATCCCCAGTGCTGTTGCAGCTAAAGATAGGCTGCAGGGGGATAGTGAAGACCTGCAAGAGCTTTCAGGGCTGACACCTTCCTTGTGGGAGAAGGAGCCGTAAGGTTGCCTTTTCAGAAAAAGGCTCTGCCGAGAGTGAGCACCATAGATGCTGAGTCTCTAGGAAAGCAGAGATCCCCATTGCTGTTGTGCCTCTGGATAGGCTGTAGGGGGACGGTGAAGACCTGCAAGAGCTTTCAGGGTGGCACCTTCCTTGTGGGAGAAGGAACCGTAAGGTTGCCTTTTCAGAAAAAGGCTCTGCCGAGAGCGAGCACCATGAGATGCTGAGTCTCTAGGAAAGCAGAGATCCCCAGTGCTGTTGTGCCTGTGGATAGGCTGCAGGGGGACGGTGAAGACCAGCAAGATCTTTCAGGGCTGGCACTTTCATTGTGGGAGAAGGAGCCAGACGTTTGCCTTTTCAGAAAATGTTTCTGCCGAGAACGAGCACCATGAGATGCTGAGTCTCTGGGAAAGCAGAGATCCCCAGTGCTGTTGTTCCTGTGGATAGGCTGCAGGGGGACGGTGAAGACCAGCAAGATCTATCAGGGCTGGCACGTTCCTTGTGGGAGAAGGAGCCAGACGTTTGCCTTTTCAGAAAATGTTTCTGCCGAGAACGAGCACCGTGACATGCTGAGTCTCTGGGAAAGCAGAGATCCCCAGTGCTGTTGCGGCTAAAGATAGGCTGCAGAGGTATAGTGAAGACCTGCAAGAGCTTTCAGGGCTGGCACCTTCCTTGTGGGAGAAGGAGCCGTAAGTTTGCCTTTTCAGAAAAAGGCTCTGCCGAGAGCGAGCACCATGAGATGCTGAGTCTCTGGGAAAGCAGAGATCCCCAGTGCTGTTGTGGCTAAAGATAGGCTGCAGGGGGACGGTGAAGACCAGCAACAGCTTTCAGGGCTGGCACCTTCCTTGTGGGAGAAGGAGCCGTAAGTTTGCCTTTTCAGAAAAAGGCTCTGCCGAGAGCGAGCACCATGAGATGCTGAGTCTCTAGGAAAGCAGAGATCCCCAGTGCTGTTGTGCCTGTGGATAGGCTGCAGGGGGACGGTGAAGACCAGCAAGATCTTTCAGGGCTGGCACTTTCCTTGTGGGAGAAGGAGCCAGACGTTTGCCTTTTCAGAAAATGTTTCTGCCGAGAACGAGCACCATGAGATGCTGAGTCTCTGGGAAAGCAGAGATCCCCAGTGCTGTTGTTCCTGTGGATAGGCTGCAGGGGGACGGTGAAGACAAGCACGATCTTTTAGGGCTGGCACCTTCCTTGTGGGAGAAGGAGCCAGACGTTTGCCTTTTCAGAAAATGTTTCTGCCGAGAACGAGCACCATGAGATGCTGAGTCTCTGGGAAAGCAGAGATCCCCAGTGCTGTTGCGGCTAAAGATAGGCTGCAGAGGTATAGTGAAGACCTGCAAGAGCTTTCAGGGCTGACACCTTCCTTGTGGGAGAAGGAGCCGTAAGGTTGCCTTTTCAGAAAAAGGCTCTGCCGAGAGTGAGCACCATAGATGTTGAGTCTCTAGGAAAGCAGAGATCCCCATTGCTGTTGTGCCTCTGGATAGGCTGTAGGGGGACGGTGAAGACCTGCAAGAGCTTTCAGGGTGGCACCTTCCTTGTGGGAGAAGGAACCGTAAGGTTGCCTTTTCAGAAAAAGGCTCTGCCGAGAGCGAGCACCATGAGATGCTGAGTCTCTAGGAAAGCAGAGATCCCCAGTGCTGTTGTGCCTGTGGATAGGCTGCAGGGGGACGGTGAAGACCAGCAAGATCTTTCAGGGCTGGCACTTTCATTGTGGGAGAAGGAGCCAGACGTTTGCCTTTTCATAAAATGTTTCTGCCGAGAACGAGCACCATGAGATGCTGAGTCTCTGGGAAAGCAGAGATCCCCAGTGCTGTTGTTCCTGTGGATAGGCTGCAGGGGGACGGTGAAGACCAGCAAGATCTATCAGGGCTGGCACGTTCCTTGTGGGAGAAGGAGCCAGACGTTTGCCTTTTCAGAAAATGTTTCTGCCGAGAACGAGCACCGTGACATGCTGAGTCTCTGGGAAAGCAGAGATCCCCAGTGCTGTTGCGGCTAAAGATAGGCTGCAGAGGTATAGTGAAGACCTGCAAGAGCTTTCAGGGCTGGCACCTTCCTTGTGGGAGAAGGAGCCGTAAGTTTGCCTTTTCAGAAAAAGGCTCTGCCGAGAGCGAGCACCATGAGATGCTGAGTCTCTAGGAAAGCAGAGATCCCCATTGCTGTTGTGCCTGTGGATAGGCTGCAGGGGGACGGTGAAGACCAGCAAAATCTTTCAGGGCTGGAACCTTCCTTGTGGGAGAAGGAGCCAGACGTTTGCCTTTTCAGAAAATGTTTCTGCCGAGAGCGAGCACCATGAGATGCTGAGTCTCTGGGAAAGCAGAGATCCCCAGTGCTGTTGTTCCTGTGGAAAGGCTGCAGGGGGACGGTGAAGTCCAGCAAGATCTATCAGGGCTGGCACCTTCCTTGTGGGAGAAGGAGCCAGACGTTTGCCTTTTGATAAAATGTTTCTGCCGAGAACGAGCACCGTGACATGCTGGGTCTCTGGGAAATCAGAGATCCCCAGTGCTGTTTCGCCTGTGGATAGGCTGCAGGGGGACGGTGAAGACCAGCAAGATCTTTCAGGGCTGGCACCTTCCTTGTGGGAGAAGGAGCCGTAAGTTTGCCTTTTCAGAAAAAGGCTCTGCCGAGAGCGAGCACCATGAGATGCTGAGTCTCTGGGAAAGCAGAGATCCCCAGTGCTGTTGTGGCTAATGATAGGCTGCAGGGGGACGGTGAAGACCAGCAACAGCTTTCAGGGCTGGCACCTTCCTTGTGGGAGAAGGAGCCGTAAGTTTGCCTTTTCAGAAAAAGGCTCTGCCGAGAGCGAGCACCATGAGATGCTGAGTCTCTAGGAAAGCAGAGATCCCCAGTGCTGTTGTGCCTGTGGATAGGCTGCAGGGGGACGGTGAAGACCAGCAAGATCTTTCAGGGCTGGCACTTTCCTTGTGGGAGAAGGAGCCAGACGTTTGCCTATTCAGAAAATGTTTCTGCCGATAGCGAGCACCATGAGATGCTGAGTCTCTGGGAAAGCAGAGATCCCCAGTGCTGTTGTGCCTGAGGATAGGCTGCAGAGGGATACTGAAGACCTGCAAGTTCTTTTAGGTCTGGCACCTTCCTTGTAGGGGAAGGAGCCAGACGTTTTGGTTTTCAGAAAATGTTTCTGCCGAGAGCGAGCACCATTAGATACTGATTCTCTGGGAAAGCAGAGATCCCCAGTGCTGTTGCGGCTAAAGATAGACTGCAGGGGGAAAGTGAAGACCTGCAAGAGCTTTCAGGGCTGGCACCTTCCTTGTGGGAGAAGGAGCCAGCCGTTTGCCTTTTCAGAAAATGTTTCTGCCGAGAGTGACCACCATGAGATGCTGAGTCTCTGGGAAAGCAGAGATCCCCAGTGCTGTTGTGCCTGACGATAGGCTGCAGGGGGTCTGTGAAGACCAGCAAGATCTTTCAGGGCTGGCACCTTCCTTGTGGGAGAAGGAGCCAGACGTTTCCCTTTTCAGAAAATGTTTCTGCCGAGAGCGAGTACCATGAGATGCTGAGTCTCTGGGAAAGCAGAGATCCCCAGTGCTGTTTTGCCTGTGGATAGGCTGCCGGGGGATGGTGAAGACCAGTAAAAACTTTCACGGCTGGCACCTTCCTTGTGGGAGGAGCCAGATGTTTGCCTTTTCAGAAAAAGGCTCTGCCGAGAACGAGCACTATGACATGCTGAGTCTCTGGTAAAGCAGAGATCCCCAGTGCTGTTGTGCCTCTGGATAGGCTGCAGGGGGACGGTGAAGACCAGCAAGATCTTTCAGGGCTGGCACCTTCCCTGTGGGAGAAGGAGCCAGACGTTTGCCTTTTCAGAAAAAGGCTCTGCCGAGAACGAGCACCATGACATGCTGAGTCTCTGGGAAAGCAGAGATCCCCAGTACTGTTCCGGCTCTAGATAGGCTGCAGAGCGATAGTGAAGATCAGCAAGAGCTTTCAGGGCTGGCACCTTCCTTGTGGGAGAAGGAGCCAGACGCTTGCCTTTTCAGAAAAAGTTTTTGCCGAGAACGAGCACTGTGACATGCTGAGTCTCTGGGAAAGCAGAGATCCCCAGTGCTGTTGTGGCTAAAGATAGTCTGCAGGGTGATAGTGAAGACCTAAAAGAGATATCAGGACTGGCACCTTCCTTGTGGGAGAAGGAGCCGTAAGTTTGCCTTTACAGAAAAAGGCTCTGCCGAGAGCGAGCACCATGAGATGCTGAGTCTCTAGGAAAGCAGAGATCCCCAGTGCTGTTGTGGCTAAAGATAGGCTACAGGGGGACGGTGAAGAGCAGTAAGATCTTTCAGGGCTGGCACCTTCATTGTGGGAGAAGGAGCCAGACGTTTGCCTTTTTAGAAATAGGCTCTGCCGAGAGCGAGCACCATGACATGCTGAGTCTCTGGGAAAGCAGAGATCCCCAGTGCTGTTGTGGCTAAAGATAGGCTGCAGGGGGATAGTGAAGACCTGCAAGATCTTTCAGGGCTGGCACTTTCATTGTGGGAGAAGGAGCCAGACGTTTGCGTTTTGATAAAATGTTTCTGCCGAGAACGAGCACCGTGACATGCTGGGTCTCTGGGAAAGCAGAGATCCCCAGTGCTGTTTCGCCTGTGGATAGGCTGCAGGGGGACGGTGAAGACCAGCAAGATCTTTCAGGGCTGGCACCTTCCTTGTGGGAGAAGGAGCCAGACGTTTGCCTTTTCAGAAAATGTTTCTGCCGAGAGCGAGCACCATGAGATGCTGAGTCTCTGGGAAAGCAGAGATCCCCAGTGCTGTTGTGCCTGTGGATAGGCTGCAGAGGGATACTGAAGACCTACAAGTGCTTTCAGGGCAGGCACCTTCCTTGTGGGAGAAGGAGCCAGACGTTTACCTTTTCAGAAAATGTTTCTGCCGAGAGCGAGCACCGTGACATGCTGAGTCTCTGGGAAAGCAGAGATCCCCAGTGCTGTTGCGGCTAAAGATAGGCTGCAGGGGGACGATGAAGACCAGCAAGATCTTTCAGGGCTGGCACCTTCCTTGTGGAGAAGGATCCAGACGTTTGCCTTTTCAGAAAAAGGCTCTGCCGAGAGCGAGCACCATGAGATGCTGAGTCTCTGGGAAAGCAGAGATCCCCAGTGCTGTTGTGCCTGTGGATAGGCTTCAGGGGGATGGTGAAGACCAGCAAGATCTTTCAGGGCTGGCACCTTCCTTGTGGGAGAAGGAGCCAGATGTTTGCCTTTTCAGAAAAAAGTTTCTGCCGAGAACGAGCACCATGAGATTCTGATTCTCTGGGAAAGCAGAGATCCCCAGTGCTGTTGTGCCTGTGGATAGGCTGCAGGGTGACAGTGAAGACCAGCAACATCTATCAGGGCTGGCACCTTCCTTGTGGGAGAAGGAGCCAGACGTTTGCCTATTCAGAAAATGTTTCTGCCGATAGCGAGCACCATGAGATGCTGAGTCTCTGGGAAAGCAGAGATCCCCAGTGCTGTTGTGCCTGAGGATAGGCTGCAGAGGGATACTGAAGACCTGCAAGTTCTTTTAGGTCTGGCACCTTCCTTGTAGGGGAAGGAGCCAGACGTTTTGGTTTTCAGAAAATGTTTCTGCCGAGAGCGAGCACCATTAGATACTGATTCTCTGGGAAAGCAGAGATCCCCAGTGCTGTTGCGGCTAAAGATAGACTGCAGGGGGAAAGTGAAGACCTGCAAGAGCTTTCAGGGCTGGCACCTTCCTTGTGGGAGAAGGAGCCGTAAGTTTGCCTTTTCAGAAAATGTTTCTGCCGAGAGTGACCACCATGAGATGCTGAGTCTCTGGGAAAGCAGAGATCCCCAGTGCTGTTGTGCCTGAGGATAGGCTGCAGGGGGTCTGTGAAGACCAGCAAGATCTTTCAGGGCTGGCACCTTCCTTGTGGGAGAAGGAGCCAGACGTTTCCCTTTTCAGAAAATGTTTCTGCCGAGAGCGAGTACCATGAGATGCTGAGTCTCTGGGAAAGCAGAGATCCCCAGTGCTGTTTTGCCTGTGGATAGGCTGCCGGGGGATGGTGAAGACCAGTAAAAACTTTCACGGCTGGCACCTTCCTTGTGGGAGGAGCCAGATGTTTGCCTTTTCAGAAAAAGGCTCTGCCGAGAACGAGCACTATGACATGCTGAGTCTCTGGTAAAGCAGAGATCCCCAGTGCTGTTGTGCCTCTGGATAGGCTGCAGGGGGACGGTGAAGACCAGCAAGATCTTTCAGGGCTGGCACCTTCCCTGTGGGAGAAGGAGCCAGACGTTTGCCTTTTCAGAAAAAGGCTCTGCCGAGAACGAGCACCATGACATGCTGAGTCTCTGGGAAAGCAGAGATCCCCAGTGCTGTTCCGGCTCTAGATAGGCTGCAGAGCGATAGTGAAGATCAGCAAGAGCTTTCAGGGCTGGCACCTTCCTTGTGGGAGAAGGAGCCAGACGCTTGCCTTTTCAGAAAAAGTTTTTGCCGAGAACGAGCACTGTGACATGCTGAGTCTCTGGGAAAGCAGAGATCCCCAGTGCTGTTGTGGCTAGAGATAGGCTGCACGGTGATAGTGAAGACCTAAAAGAGATTTCAGGGCTGGCACCTTCCTTGTGGGAGAAGGAGCCGTAAGTTTGCCTTTACAGAAAAAGGCTCTGCCGAGAGCGAGCACCATGAGATGCTGAGTCTCTGGGAAAGCAGAGATCCCCAGTGCTGTTGTGCCTGTGGATAGGCTGCAGGGGGACGCTGAAGAGCAGTAAGATCTTTCAGGGCTGGCACCTTCCTTGTGGGAGAAGGAGCCAGACGTTTGCCTTTTCAGAAAAAGGCTCTGCCGAGAGCGAGCACCATGTGATGCTGAGTCTCTCGGAAAGCAGATTTCCCCAGTGCTGTTTTGCCTGTGGATAGGCTGCAGGGGGACGGTGAAGACCAGCAAGATCTTTCAGGGCTGGCACCTTCCTTGTGGGAGAAGGATCCGTAAGTTTGCCTTTTCAGAAAAAGGCTCTGCCGAGAGCGAGCACCATGAGATGCTGAGTCTCTGGGAAAGCAGAGATCCCCAGTGCTGTTGTGCCTGTGGATAGGCTGCAGGGGGTCTGTGAAGACCAGCAAGATCTTTCAAGGCTGACACCTTCCTTGTGGGAGAAGGAGCCAGACGTTTGCCTTTTCAGAAATAGGCACTGTCGAGTGTGAGCACCATGAGATGCTGAGTTTCTAAGAAAGCAGAGATCCCCAGTGCTGTTCCGGCTCTAGATAGGCTGCAGAGCGATAGTGAAGATCAGCAAGAGCTTTCAGGGCTGGCACCTTCCTTGTGGGAGAAGGAGCCAGACGCTTGCCTTTTCAGAAAAAGTTTTTGCCGATAACGAGCACTGTGACATGCTGAGTCTCTGGGAAAGCAGAGATCCCCAGTGCTGTTGTGGCTAGAGATAGGCTGCACGGTGATAGTGAAGACCTAAAAGAGATTTCAGGGCTGGCACCTTCCTTGTGGGAGAAGGAGCCGTAAGTTTGCCTTTACAGAAAAAGGCTCTGCCGAGAGCGAGCACCATGAGATGCTGAGTCTCTGGGAAAGCAGAGATCCCCAGTGCTGTTGTGCCTGTGGATAGGCTGCAGGGGGACGCTGAAGAGCAGTAAGATCTTTCAGGGCTGGCACCTTCCTTGTGGGAGAAGGAGCCAGACGTTTGCCTTTTCAGAAAAAGGCTCTGCCGAGAGCGAGCACCATGTGATGCTGAGTCTCTCGGAAAGCAGATTTCCCCAGTGCTGTTTTGCCTGTGGATAGGCTGCAGGGGGACGGTGAAGACCAGCAAGATCTTTCAGGGCTGGCACCTTCCTTGTGGGAGAAGGATCCGTAAGTTTGCCTTTTCAGAAAAAGGCTCTGCCGAGAGCGAGCACCATGAGATGCTGAGTCTCTGGGAAAGCAGAGATCCCCAGTGCTGTTGTGCCTGTGGATAGGCTGCAGGGGGTCTGTGAAGACCAGCAAGATCTTTCAAGGCTGACACCTTCCTTGTGGGAGAAGGAGCCAGACGTTTGCCTTTTCAGAAATAGGCACTGTCGAGTGTGAGCACCATGAGATGCTGAGTTTCTAAGAAAGCAGAGATCCCAGGTGGTTTTGCAGCTAAAGATAGCCTGCAGGGGGATAGTGAAGACCTGCAAGAGCTTTCAGGGCTGGCACCTTCCTTGTGGGAGAAGGAGCCAGACGTTTGCCTTTTCAGAAAAAGTTTCTGCCGAGAACGAGCACCGTGACATGCTGAGTCTCTGGGAAAGCAGAGATCCCCAGTGCTGTTGTGGCTAAAGATAGTCTGCAGGGTGATAGTGAAGACCTAAAAGAGATATCAGGACTGGCACCTTCCTTGTGGGAGAAGGAGCCGTAAGTTTGCCTTTACAGAAAAAGGCTCTGCCGAGAGCGAGCACCATGAGATGCTGAGTCTCTAGGAAAGCAGAGATCCCCAGTGCTGTTGTGGCTAAAGATAGGCTACAGGGGGACGGTGAAGAGCAGTAAGATCTTTCAGGGCTGGCACCTTCATTGTGGGAGAAGGAGCCAGACGTTTGCCTTTTTAGAAATAGGCTCTGCCGAGAGCGAGCACCATGACATGCTGAGTCTCTGGGAAAGCAGAGATCCCCAGTGCTGTTGTGGCTAAAGATAGGCTGCAGGGGGATAGTGAAGACCTGCAAGAGCTTTCAGGGCTGGCACCTTCCTTGTGGGAGAAGGAGCCAGACGTTTGCGTTTTGATAAAATGTTTCTGCCGAGAACGAGCACCGTGACATGCTGGGTCTCTGGGAAAGCAGAGATCCCCAGTGCTGTTTCGCCTGTGGATAGGCTGCAGGGGGACGGTGAAGACCAGCAAGATCTTTCAGGGCTGGCACCTTCCTTGTGGGAGAAGGAGCCAGACGTTTGCCTTTTCAGAAAATGTTTCTGCCGAGAGCGAGCACCATGAGATGCTGAGTCTCTGGGAAAGCAGAGATCCCCAGTGCTGTTGTGCCTGTGGATAGGCTGCAGAGGGATACTGAAGACCTACAAGTGCTTTCAGGGCAGGCACCTTCCTTGTGGGAGAAGGAGCCAGACGTTTACCTTTTCAGAAAATGTTTCTGCCGAGAGCGAGCACCGTGACATGCTGAGTCTCTGGGAAAGCAGAGATCCCCAGTGCTGTTGCGGCTAAAGATAGGCTGCAGGGGGACGATGAAGACCAGCAAGATCTTTCAGGGCTGGCACCTTCCTTGTGGAGAAGGATCCAGACGTTTGCCTTTTCAGAAAAAGGCTCTGCCGAGAGCGAGCACCATGAGATGCTGAGTCTCTGGGAAAGCAGAGATCCCCAGTGCTGTTGTGGCTAAAGATAGTCTGCAGGGTGATAGTGAAGACCTAAAAGAGTTATCAGGACTGGCACCGTCCTTGTGGGAGAAGGAGCCGTAAGTTTGCCTTTACAGAAAAAGGCTCTGCCGAGAGTGAGCACCATGAGATGCTGAGTCTCTGGGAAAGCAGAGATCCCCAGTGCTGTTGTGCCTGAGGATAGGCTGCAGAGGGATTCTGAAGACCTGCAAGTGCTTTTAGGTCTGGCACCTTCCTTGTGGGAGAAGGAGCCAGACGTTTGCCTTTTCAGAAAAAGCCTCTGCCGAGAGCGAGCACCATGAGATGCTGAGTCTCTAGGAAAGCAGAGATCCCCAGTGCTGTTGTGGCTAAAGATAGGCTACAGGGGGACGGTGAAGAGCAGTAAGATCTTTTAGGGCTGGCACCTTCATTGTGGGAGAAGGAGCCAGACGTTTGCCTTTTTAGAAATAGGCTCTGCCGAGAGCGAGCACCATGACATGCTGAGTCTCTGGGAAAGCAGAGATCCCCAGTGCTGTTGTGGCTAAAGATAGGCTGCAGGGGGATAGCGAAGACCTGCAAGAGCTTTCAGGGCTGGCACCTTCCTTGTGGGAGAAGGAGCCGTAAGTTTGCCTTTTCAGAAAAAGGCTCTGCCGAGAGCGAGCACCATGAGATGCTGAGTCTCTGGGAAAGCAGATATCCCCAGTGCTGTTGCGGCTAAAGATAGGCTGCAGGGGGATAGTGAAGACCTGCAAGAGCTTTCAGGTCTGGCACCTTCCTTGTGGGAGAAGGAGCCAGACGTTTGCCTTTTCAGAAAATGTTTCTGCCGAGAGCGAGCACCATGAGATGCTGAGTCTCTGGGAAAGCAGAGATCCCCAGTGCTGTTGTGCCTGTGGATAGGCTGCAGAGTGATACTGAAGACCTACAAGTGCTTTCAGGGCAGGCACCTTCCTTGTGGGAGAAGGAGCCAGACGTTTGCCTTTTCAGAAAATGTTTCTGCCGAGAGCGAGCACCGTGACATGCTGAGTCTCTCGGATAGCAGAGATCCCCAGTGCTGTTGTGTCTAAAGATAGGCTGCAGGGGGACGGTGAAGACCAGCAAGATCTTTCAGGGCTGGCACCTTCCTTGTGGAGAAGGATCCAGACGTTTGCCTTTTCAGAAAAAGCCTCTGCCGAGAGCGAGCACCATGAGATGCTGAGTCTCTGGGAAAGCAGAGATCCCCAGTGCTGTTGTGCCTGTGGATAGGCTTCAGGGGGATGGTGAAGACCAGCAAGATCTTTCAGGGCTGGCACCTTCCTTGTGGGAGAAGGAGCCAGATGTTTGCCTTTTCAGAAAAAAGTTTCTGCCGAGAACGAGCACCATGAGATTCTGATTCTCTGGGAAAGCAGAGATCCCCAGTGCTGTTGTGCCTGTGGATAGGCTGCAGGGGGACAGTGAAGACCAGCAACATCTATCAGGGCTGGCACCTTCCTTGTGGGAGAAGGAGCCAGACGTTTGCCTATTCAGAAAATGTTTCTGCCGAGAGCGAGCACCATGAGATGCTGAGTCTCTGGGATAGCAGAGATCCCCAGTGCTGTTGTGCCTGTGGATAGGCTGCAGGGGCCGGTGAAGACCAGCAAGATCTTTCAGGGCTGGCACCTTCCTTGTGGGAGAAGGAGCCGTAAGATTGCCTTTTCAGAAAAAGGCTCTGCCGAGAGCGAGCACCATGAGATGCTGATTCTCTGGGAAAGCAGAGATCCCCAGTGCTGTTGTGCCTGTGGATAGGCTGCAGGGGGACGGTGAAGACCAGCAAGATCTTTCAGGGCTGGCACCTTCCTTGTGGGAGAAGGAGCCATAAGTTTGACTTTTCAGAAAATGTATCTGCCGAGAACGAGCACTATGACATGCTGAGTCTCTGGGAAAGCAGAGATCCCCAGTGCTGTTGTGCCTGTGGATAGGCTGCAGGGGGACGGTGAAGACCAGCAAGATCTTTCAGGGCTGGCACCTTCCTTGTAGGAGAAGGAGCCAGACATTTGCCTTTCCAGAAAAAGTTTCTGCCGAGAACGAGCACCATGACATGCTGAGTCTCTAGGAAAGCAGAGATCCCCAGTGCTGCTGTGGCTAAAGATAGGCTGCAGGGGGACGGTGAAGACCAGCAAGATCTTTCAGGGCTGGCACCTTCCTTGTGGGAGAAGGAGCCGTAAGTTCGCCATTTCAGAAAAAGGCTCTGCCGAGAGCGAGCACCATGGGATGCTGAGTCTCTGGGAAAGCAGAGATCCCCAGTGCTGTTGTGCCTGTGGATAGGCTGCAGAGGGATACTGAAGACCTGCAAGTTCTTTTAGGTCTGGCACCTTCCTTGTAGGGGAAGGAGCCAGACGTTTTGGTTTTCAGAAAATGTTTCTGCCGAGAGCGAGCACCATTAGATACTGATTCTCTGGGAAAGCAGAGATCCCCAGTGCTGTTGCGGCTAAAGATAGACTGCAGGGGGAAAGTGAAGACCTGCAAGAGCTTTCAGGGCTGGCACCTTCCTTGTGGGAGAAGGAGCCAGCCGTTTGCCTTTTCAGAAAATGTTTCTGCCGAGAGTGACCACCATGAGATGCTGAGTCTCTGGGAAAGCAGAGATCCCCAGTGCTGTTGTGCCTGAGGATAGGCTGCAGGGGGTCTGTGAAGACCAGCAAGATCTTTCAGGGCTGGCACCTTCCTTGTGGGAGAAGGAGCCAGACGTTTCCCTTTTCAGAAAATGTTTCTGCCGAGAGCGAGTACCATGAGATGCTGAGTCTCTGGGAAAGCAGAGATCCCCAGTGCTGTTGTGCCTGTGGATAGGCTGCAGGGGGACGGTGAAGACCAGTAAGAACTTTCACGGCTGGCACCTTCCTTGTGGGAGGAGCCAGATGTTTGCCTTTTCAGAAAAAGGCTCTGCCGAGAACGAGCACTATGACATGCTGAGTCTCTGGTAAAGCAGAGATCCCTAGTGCTGTTGTGCCTGTGGATAGGCTGCAGGGGGACGGTGAAGACCAGCAAGATCTTTCAGGGCTGGCACCTTCCTTGTAGGAGAAGGAGCCAGATATTTGCCTTTCCAGAAAAAGTTTCTGCCGAGAACGAGCACCGTGACATGCTGAGTCTCTGGAAAAGCAGAGATCCCCAGTGCTGTTGTGGCTAAAGATAGGCTGCAGGGGGACGGTGAAGACCAGCAAGATCTTTCAGGGCTGGCACCTTCCTTGTGGGAGAAGGAGCCAGACGTTTGCCTTTTTAGAAATAGGCTCTGCCGAGAGCGAGCACCATGACATGCTGAGTCTCTGGGAAAGCAGAGATCCCCAGTGCTGTTGTGGCTAAAGATAGGCTGCAGGGGGATAGTGAAGACCTGCAAGAGCTTTCAGGGCTGGCACCTTCCTTGTGGGAGAAGGAGCCGTAAGTTTGCCTTTTCAGAAAAAGGCTCTGCCGAGAGCGAGCACCATGAGATGCTGAGTCTCTGGGAAAGCAGAGATCCCCAGTGCTGTTGTGCCTGTGGATAGGCTGCAGGGGGACGGTGAAGACCAGCAACATCTTTCAAGGCTGACACCTTCCTTGTGGGAGAAGGAGCCAGACGTTTGCCTTGTCAGAAATAGGCACTGTCGAGTGTGAGCACCATGAGATGCTGAGTTTCTAAGAAAGCAGAGATCCCAGGTGGTTTTGCAGCTAAAGATAGCCTGCAGGGGGATAGTGAAGACCTGCAAGAGCTTTCAGGGCTGGCACCTTCCTTGTGGGAGAAGGAGCCAGACGTTTGCCTTTTCAGAAAAAGTTTCTGCCGAGAACGAGCACCGTGACATGCTGAGTCTCTGGGAAAGCAGAGATCCCCAGTGCTGTTGTGGCTAAAGATAGTCTGCAGGGTGATAGTGAAGACCTAAAAGAGATATCAGGACTGGCACCTTCCTTGTGGGAGAAGGAGCCGTAAGTTTGCCTTTACAGAAAAAGGCTCTGCCGAGAGCGAGCACCATGAGATGCTGAGTCTCTAGGAAAGCAGAGATCCCCAGTGCTGTTGTGGCTAAAGATAGGCTACAGGGGGACGGTGAAGAGCAGTAAGATCTTTCAGGGCTGGCACCTTCATTGTGGGAGAAGGAGCCAGACGTTTGCCTTTTTAGAAATAGGCTCTGCCGAGAGCGAGCACCATGACATGCTGAGTCTCTGGGAAAGCAGAGATCCCCAGTGCTGTTGTGGCTAAAGATAGGCTGCAGGGGGATAGTGAAGACCTGCAAGAGCTTTCAGGTCTGGCACCTTCCTTGTGGGAGAAGGAGCCAGACGTTTGCCTTTTGATAAAATGTTTCTGCCGAGAACGAGCACCGTGACATGCTGGGTCTCTGGGAAAGCAGAGATCCCCAGTGCTGTTTCGCCTGTGGATAGGCTGCAGGGGGACGGTGAAGACCAGCAAGATCTTTCAGGGCTGGCACCTTCCTTGTGGGAGAAGGAGCCAGACGTTTGCCTTTTCAGAAAATGTTTCTGCCGAGAGCGAGCACCATGAGATGCTGAGTCTCTGGGAAAGCAGAGATCCCCAGTGCTGTTGTGCCTGTGGATAGGCTGCAGAGGGATACTGAAGACCTACAAGTGCTTTCAGGGCAGGCACCTTCCTTGTGGGAGAAGGAGCCAGACGTTTACCTTTTCAGAAAATGTTTCTGCCGAGAGCGAGCACCGTGACATGCTGAGTCTCTGGGAAAGCAGAGATCCCCAGTGCTGTTGCGGCTAAAGATAGGCTGCAGGGGGACGATGAAGACCAGCAAGATCTTTCAGGGCTGGCACCTTCCTTGTGGAGAAGGATCCAGACGTTTGCCTTTTCAGAAAAAGGCTCTGCCGAGAGCGAGCACCATGAGATGCTGAGTCTCTGGGAAAGCAGAGATCCCCAGTGCTGTTGTGCCTGTGGATAGGCTTCAGGGGGATGGTGAAGACCAGCAAGATCTTTCAGGGCTGGCACCTTCCTTGTGGGAGAAGGAGCCAGATGTTTGCCTTTTCAGAAAAAAGTTTCTGCCGAGAACGAGCACCATGAGATTCTGATTCTCTGGGAAAGCAGAGATCCCCAGTGCTGTTGTGCCTGTGGATAGGCTGCAGGGTGACAGTGAAGACCAGCAACATCTATCAGGGCTGGCACCTTCCTTGTGGGAGAAGGAGCCAGACGTTTGCCTATTCAGAAAATGTTTCTGCCGAGAGCGAGCACCATGAGATGCTGAGTCTCTGGGATAGCAGAGATCCCCAGTGCTGTTGTGGCTTAAGATAGGCTACAGGGGAACGGTGAAGACCAGCAAGATCTTTCAGGGCTGGCACCTTCCTTGTGGGAGAAGGAGCCAGAAGTTTGCCTTTTCAGAAAAAGTTTCTGCCGAGAACGAGCACCGTGACATGCTGAGTCTCTGGGAAAGCAGAGATCCCCAGTGCTGTTGTGGCTAAAGATAGTCTGCAGGGTGATAGTGAAGACCTAAAAGAGTTATCAGGACTGGCACCTTCCTTGTGGGAGAAGGAGCCGTAAGTTTGCCTTTACAGAAAAAGGCTCTGCCGAGAGTGAGCACCATGAGATGCTGAGTCTCTGGGAAAGCAGAGATCCCCAGTGCTGTTGTGCCTGAGGATAGGCTGCAGAGGGATTCTGAAGACCTGCAAGTGCTTTTAGGTCTGGCACCTTCCTTGTGGGAGAAGGAGCCAGACGTTTGCATTTTCAGAATATGTTTCTGCCGAGAGCGAGCACAATGAGATGCTGAGTCTCTAGGAAAGCAGAGATCCCCAGTGCTGTTGTGGCTAAAGATAGGCTACAGGGGGACGGTGAAGAGCAGTAAGATCTTTTAGGGCTGGCACCTTCATTGTGGGAGAAGGAGCCAGACGTTTGCCTTTTTAGAAATAGGCTCTGCCGAGAGCGAGCACCATGACATGCTGAGTCTCTGGGAAAGCAGAGATCCCCAGTGCTGTTGTGGCTAAAGATAGGCTGCAGGGGGATAGTGAAGACCTGCAAGAGCTTTCAGGGCTGGCACCTTCCTTGTGGGAGAAGGAGCCGTAAGTTTGCCTTTTCAGAAAAAGGCTCTGCCGAGAGCGAGCACCATGAGATGCTGAGTCTCTGGGAAAGCAGATATCCCCAGTGCTGTTGAGGCTAAAGATAGGCTGCAGGGGGATAGTGAAGACCTGCAAGAGCTTTCAGGTCTGGCACCTTCCTTGTGGGAGAAGGAGCCAGACGTTTGCCTTTTCAGAAAATGTTTCTGCCGAGAGCGAGCACCATGAGATGCTGAATCTCTGGGAAAGCAGAGATCCCCAGTGCTGTTGTGCCTGTGGATAGGCTGCAGAGTGATACTGAAGACCTACAAGTGCTTTCAGGGCAGGCACCTTCCTTGTGGGAGAAGGAGCCAGACGTTTGCCTTTTCAGAAAATGTTTCTGCCGAGAGCGAGCACCGTGACATGCTGAGTCTCTCGGATAGCAGAGATCCCCAGTGCTGTTGTGTCTAAAGATAGGCTGCAGGGGGACGGTGAAGACCAGCAAGATCTTTCAGGGCTGGCACCTTCCTTGTGGGAGAAGGAGCCAGATGTTTGCCTTTTCAGAAAAAAGTTTCTGCCGAGAACGAGCACCATGAGATTCTGATTCTCTGGGAAAGCAGAGATCCCCAGTGCTGTTGTGCCTGTGGATAGGCTGCAGGGGGACAGTAAAGACCAGCAACATCTATCAGGGCTGGAACCTTCCTTGTGGGAGAAGGAGCCAGACGTTTGCCTATTCAGAAAATGTTTCTGCCGAGAGCGAGCACCATGAGATGCTGAGTCTCTGGGATAGCAGAGATCCCCAGTGCTGTTGTGCCTGTGGATAGGCTGCAGGGGCCGGTGAAGACCAGCAAGATCTTTCAGGACTGGCACCTTCCTTGTGGGAGAAGGAGCCGTAAGATTGCCTTTTCAGAAAAAGGCTCTGCCGAGAGCGAGCACCATGAGATGCTGATTCTCTGGGAAAGCAGAGATCCCCAGTGCTGTTGTGCCTGTGGATAGGCTGCAGGGGGACGGTGAAGACCAGCAAGATCTTTCAGGGCTGGCACCTTCCTTGTGGGAGAAGGAGCCATAAGTTTGACTTTTCAGAAAATGTATCTGCCGAGAACGAGCACTATGACATGCTGAGTCTCTGGGAAAGCAGAGATCCCCAGTGCTGTTGTGCCTGTGGATAGGCTGCAGGGGGACGGTGAAGACCAGCAAGATCTTTCAGGGCTGGCACCTTCCTTGTAGGAGAAGGAGCCAGACATTTGCCTTTCCAGAAAAAGTTTCTGCCGAGAACGAGCACCATGACATGCTGAGTCTCTAGGAAAGCAGAGATCCCCAGTGCTGCTGTGGCTAAAGATAGGCTGCAGGGGGACGGTGAAGACCAGCAAGATCTTTCAGGGCTGGCACCTTCCTTGTGGGAGAAGGAGCCGTAAGTTCGCCATTTCAGAAAAAGGCTCTGCCGAGAGCGAGCACCATGGGATGCTGAGTCTCTGGGAAAGCAGAGATCCCCAGTGGTGTTGTGCCTGAGGATAGGCTGCAGAGGGATACTGAAGACCTGCAAGTTCTTTTAGGTCTGGCACCTTCCTTGTGGGAGAAGGAGCCAGCCGTTTGCCTTTTCAGAAAATGTTTCTGCCGAGAGTGACCACCATGAGATGCTGAGTCTCTGGGAAAGCAGAGATCCCCAGTGCTGTTGTGCCTGAGGATAGGCTGCAGGGGGTCTGTGAAGACCAGCAAGATCTTTCAGGGCTGGCACCTTCCTTGTGGGAGAAGGAGCCAGACGTTTCCCTTTTCAGAAAATGTTTCTGCCGAGAGCGAGTACCATGAGATGCTGAGTCTCTGGGAAAGCAGAGATCCCCAGTGCTGTTGTGCCTGTGGATAGGCTGCAGGGGGACGGTGAAGACCAGTAAGAACTTTCACGGCTGGCACCTTCCTTGTGGGAGGAGCCAGATGTTTGCCTTTTCAGAAAAAGGCTCTGCCGAGAACGAGCACTATGACATGCTGAGTCTCTGGTAAAGCAGAGATCCCTAGTGCTGTTGTGCCTGTGGATAGGCTGCAGGGGGACGGTGAAGACCAGCAAGATCTTTCAGGGCTGGCACCTTCCTTGTAGGAGAAGGAGCCAGATATTTGCCTTTCCAGAAAAAGTTTCTGCCGAGAACGAGCACCGTGACATGCTGAGTCTCTGGAAAAGCAGAGATCCCCAGTGCTGTTGTGGCTAAAGATAGGCTGCAGAGGGACGGTGAAGACCAGCAAGATCTTTCAGGGCTGGCACCTTCCTTGTGGGAGAAGGAGCCAGACGTTTGCCTTTTTAGAAATAGGCTCTGCCGAGAGCGAGCACCATGACATGCTGAGTCTCTGGGAAAGCAGAGATCCCCAGTGCTGTTGTGGCTAAAGATAGGCTGCAGGGGGATAGTGAAGACCTGCAAGAGCTTTCAGGGCTGGCACCTTCCTTGTGGGAGAAGGAGCCGTAAGTTTGCCTTTTCAGAAAAAGGCTCTGCCGAGAGCGAGCACCATGAGATGCTGAGTCTCTGGGAAAGCAGAGATCCCCAGTGCTGTTGTGCCTGTGGATAGGCTGCAGGGGGACGGTGAAGACCAGCAACATCTTTCAAGGCTGACACCTTCCTTGTGGGAGAAGGAGCCAGACGTTTGCCTTGTCAGAAATAGGCACTGTCGAGTGTGAGCACCATGAGATGCTGAGTTTCTAAGAAAGCAGAGATCCCAGGTGGTTTTGCAGCTAAAGATAGCCTGCAGGGGGATAGTGAAGACCTGCAAGAGCTTTCAGGGCTGGCACCTTCCTTGTGGGAGAAGGAGCCAGACGTTTGCCTTTTCAGAAAAAGTTTCTGCCGAGAACGAGCACCGTGACATGCTGAGTCTCTGGGAAAGCAGAGATCCCCAGTGCTGTTGTGGCTAAAGATAGTCTGCAGGGTGATAGTGAAGACCTAAAAGAGATATCAGGGCTGGCACCTTCCTTGTGGGAGAAGGAGCCGTAAGTTTGCCTTTACAGAAAAAGGCTCTGCCGAGAGCGAGCACCATGAGATGCTGAGTCTCTAGGAAAGCAGAGATCCCCAGTGCTGTTGTGGCTAAAGATAGGCTACAGGGGGACGGTGAAGAGCAGTAAGATCTTTCAGGGCTGGCACCTTCATTGTGGGAGAAGGAGCCAGACGTTTGCCTTTTTAGAAATAGGCTCTGCCGAGAGCGAGCACCATGACATGCTGAGTCTCTGGGAAAGCAGAGATCCCCAGTGCTGTTGTGGCTAAAGATAGGCTGCAGGGGGATAGTGAAGACCTGCAAGAGCTTTCAGGTCTGGCACCTTCCTTGTGGGAGAAGGAGCCAGACGTTTGCCTTTTGATAAAATGTTTCTGCCGAGAACGAGCACCGTGACATGCTGGGTCTCTGGGAAAGCAGAGATCCCCAGTGCTGTTTCGCCTGTGGATAGGCTGCAGGGGGACGGTGAAGACCAGCAAGATCTTTCAGGGCTGGCACCTTCCTTGTGGGAGAAGGAGCCAGACGTTTGCCTTTTCAGAAAATGTTTCTGCCGAGAGCGAGCACCATGAGATGCTGAGTCTCTGGGAAAGCAGAGATCCCCAGTGCTGTTGTGCCTGTGGATAGGCTGCAGAGGGATACTGAAGACCTACAAGTGCTTTCAGGGCAGGCACCTTCCTTGTGGGAGAAGGAGCCAGACGTTTGCCTTTTCAGAAAATGTTTCTGCCGAGAGCGAGCACCGTGACATGCTGAGTCTCTGGGAAAGCAGAGATCCCCAGTGCTGTTGCGGCTAAAGATAGGCTGCAGGGGGACGATGAAGACCAGCAAGATCTTTCAGGGCTGGCACCTTCCTTGTGGAGAAGGATCCAGACGTTTGCCTTTTCAGAAAAAGCCTCTGCCGAGAGCGAGCACCATGAGATGCTGAGTCTCTGGGAAAGCAGAGATCCCCAGTGCTGTTGTGCCTGTGGATAGGCTTCAGGGGGATGGTGAAGACCAGCAAGATCTTTCAGGGCTGGCACCTTCCTTGTGGGAGAAGGAGCCAGATGTTTGCCTTTTCAGAAAAAAGTTTCTGCCGAGAACGAGCACCATGAGATTCTGATTCTCTGGGAAAGCAGACATCCCCAGTGCTGTTGTGCCTGTGGATAGGCTGCAGGGGGACAGTGAAGACCAGCAACATCTATCAGGGCTGGCACCTTCCTTGTGGGAGAAGGAGCCAGACGTTTGCCTATTCAGAAAATGTTTCTGCCGAGAGCGAGCACCATGAGATGCTGAGTCTCTGGGATAGCAGAGATCCCCAGTGCTGTTGTGGCTTAAGATAGCCTACAGGGGGACGGTGAAGAGCAGTAAGATCTTTCAGGGCTGGCACCTTCATTGTGGGAGAAGGAGCCAGACGTTTGCCTTTTTAGAAATAGGCTCTGCCGAGAGCGAGCACCATGAGATGCTGAGTCTCTGGGAAAGCAGAGATCCCCAGTGCTGTTGTGGCTAAAGATAGGCTGCAGGGGGATAGTGAAGACCTGCAAGAGCTTTCAGGGCTGGCACCTTGCTTGTGGGAGAAGGAGCCGTAAGTTTGCCTTTTCAGAAAAAGTCTCTGCCGAGAGCGAGCACCATGAGATGCTGAGTCTCTGGGAAAGCAGATATCCCCAGTGCTGTTGCGGCTAAAGATAGGCTGCAGGGGGATAGTGAAGACCTGCAAGAGCTTTCAGGTCTGGCACCTTCCTTGTGGGAGAAGGAGCCAGACGTTTGCCTTTTCAGAAAATGTTTCTGCCGAGAGCGAGCACCATGACATGCTGAGTCTCTCGGATAGCAGAGATCCCCAGTGGTGTTGTGGCTAAAGATAGGCTGCAGGGGGACGGTGAAGACCAGCAAGATCTTTCAGGGCTGGCACCTTCCTTGTGGAGAAGGATCCAGACGTTTGCCTTTTCAGAAAAAGCCTCTGCCGAGAGCGAGCACCATGAGATGCTGAGTCTCTGGGAAAGCAGAGATCCCCAGTGCTGTTGTGCCTGTGGATAGGCTGCAGGGGGACGGTGAAGACCAGCAAGATCTTTCAGGGCTGGCACCTTCCTTGTGGGAGAAGGAGCCAGACGTTTGCCTTTTCAGAAAAAGTTTCTGCCGAGAACGAGCACCGTGACATGCTGAGTCTCTGGGAAAGCAGAGATCCCCAGTGCTGTTGTGGCTAAAGATAGTCTGCAGGGTGATAGTGAAGACCTAAAAGAGATATCAGGACTGGCACCTTCCTTGTGGGAGAAGGAGCCGTAAGTTTGCCTTTACAGAAAAAGGCTCTGCCGAGAGTGAGCACCATGAGATGCTGAGTCTCTGGGAAAGCAGAGATCCCCAGTGCTGTTGTGCCTGAGGATAGGCTGCAGAGGGATACTGAAGACCTGCAAGTGCTTTTAGGTCTGGCACCTTCCTTGTGGGAGAAGGAGCCAGACGTTTGCATTTTCAGAATATGTTTCTGCCGAGAGCGAGCACCATGAGATGCTGAGTCTCTAGGAAAGCAGAGATCCCCAGTGCTGTTGTGGCTAAAGATAGGCTACAGGGGGACGGTGAAGAGCAGTAAGATCTTTCAGGGCTGGCACCTTCATTGTGGGAGAAGGAGCCAGACGTTTGCCTTTTTAGAAATAGGCTCTGCCGAGAGCGAGCACCATGACATGCTGAGTCTCTGGGAAAGCAGAGATCCCCAGTGCTGTTGTGGCTAAAGATAGGCTGCAGGGGGATAGTGAAGACCTGCAAGAGCTTTCAGGGCTGGCACCTTCCTTGTGGGAGAAGGAGCCGTAAGTTTGCCTTTTCAGAAAAAGGCTCTGCCGAGAGCGAGCACCATGAGATGCTGAGTCTCTGGGAAAGCAGATATCCCCAGTGCTGTTGCGTCGAAAGATAGGCTGCAGGGGGATAGTGAAGACCTGCAAGAGCTTTCAGGTCTGGCACCTTCCTTGTGGGAGAAGGAGCCAGACGTTTGCCTTTTCAGAAAATGTTTCTGCCGAGAGCGAGCACCATGAGATGCTGAGTCTCTGGGAAAGCAGAGATCCCCAGTGCTGTTGTGCCTGTGGATAGGCTGCAGAGTGATACTGAAGACCTACAAGTGCTTTCAGGGCAGGCACCTTCCTTGTGGGAGAAGGAGCCAGACGTTTGCCTTTTCAGAAAATGTTTCTGCCGAGAGCGAGCACCGTGACATGCTGAGTCTCTCGGATAGCAGAGATCCCCAGTGCTGTTGTGTCTAAAGATAGGCTGCAGGGGGACGGTGAAGACCAGCAAGATCTTTCAGGGCTGGCACCTTCCTTGTGGAGAAGGATCCAGACGTTTGCCTTTTCAGAAAAAGCCTCTGCCGAGAGCGAGCACCATGAGATGCTGAGTCTCTGGGAAAGCAGAGATCCCCAGTGCTGTTGTGCCTGTGGATAGGCTTCAGGGGGATGGTGAAGACCAGCAAGATCTTTCAGGGCTGGCACCTTCCTTGTGGGAGAAGGAGCCAGATGTTTGCCTTTTCAGAAAAAAGTTTCTGCCGAGAACGAGCACCATGAGATTCTGATTCTCTGGGAAAGCAGAGATCCCCAGTGCTGTTGTGCCTGTGGATAGGCTGCAGGGGGACAGTGAAGACCAGCAACATCTATCAGGGCTGGCACCTTCCTTGTGGGAGAAGGAGCCAGACGTTTGCCTATTCAGAAAATGTTTCTGCCGAGAGCGAGCACCATGAGATGCTGAGTCTCTGGGATAGCAGAGATCCCCAGTGCTGTTGTGCCTGTGGATAGGCTGCAGGGGCCGGTGAAGACCAGCAAGATCTTTCAGGGCTGGCACCTTCCTTGTGGGAGAAGGAGCCGTAAGATTGCCTTTTCAGAAAAAGGCTCTGCCGAGAGCGAGCACCATGAGATGCTGATTCTCTGGGAAAGCAGAGATCCCCAGTGCTGTTGTGCCTGTGGATAGGCTGCAGGGGGACGGTGAAGACCAGCAAGATCTTTCAGGGCTGGCACCTTCCTTGTGGGAGAAGGAGCCATAAGTTTGACTTTTCAGAAAATGTATCTGCCGAGAACGAGCACTATGACATGCTGAGTCTCTGGGAAAGCAGAGATCCCCAGTGCTGTTGTGCCTGTGGATAGGCTGCAGGGGGACGGTGAAGACCAGCAAGATCTTTCAGGGCTGGCACCTTCCTTGTAGGAGAAGGAGCCAGACATTTGCCTTTCCAGAAAAAGTTTCTGCCGAGAACGAGCACCATGACATGCTGAGTCTCTAGGAAAGCAGAGATCCCCAGTGCTGTTGTGCCTGTGGATAGGCTGCAGGGGGACGGTGAAGACCAGCAAGATCTTTCAGGGCTGGCACCTTCCTTGTGGGAGAAGGAGCCGTAAGTTCGCCATTTCAGAAAAAGGCTCTGCCGAGAGCGAGCACCATGGGATGCTGAGTCTCTGGGAAAGCAGAGATCCCCAGTGCTGTTGTGCCTGAGGATAGGCTGCAGAGGGATACTGAAGACCTGCAAGTTCTTTTAGGTCTGGCACCTTCCTTGTAGGGGAAGGAGCCAGACGTTTTGGTTTTCAGAAAATGTTTCTGCCGAGAGCGAGCACCATTAGATACTGATTCTCTGGGAAAGCAGAGATCCCCAGTGCTGTTGCGGCTAAAGATAGACTGCAGGGGGAAAGTGAAGACCTGCAAGAGCTTTCAGGGCTGGCACCTTCCTTGTGGGAGAAGGAGCCAGCCGTTTGCCTTTTCAGAAAATGTTTCTGCCGAGAGCGAGCACCATGAGATGCTGAGTCTCTGGGAAAGCAGAGATCCCCAGTGCTGTTGTGCCTGAGGATAGGCTGCAGGGGGTCTGTGAAGACCAGCAAGATCTTTCAGGGCTGGCACCTTCCTTGTGGGAGAAGGAGCCAGACGTTTCCCTTTTCAGAAAATGTTTCTGCCGAGAGCGAGTACCATGAGATGCTGAGTCTCTGGGAAAGCAGAGATCCCCAGTGCTGTTGTGCCTGTGGATAGGCTGCAGGGGGACGGTGAAGACCAGTAAGAACTTTCACGGCTGGCACCTTCCTTGTGGGAGGAGCCAGATGTTTGCCTTTTCAGAAAAAGGCTCTGCCGAGAACGAGCACTATGACATGCTGAGTCTCTGGTAAAGCAGAGATCCCTAGTGCTGTTGTGCCTGTGGATAGGCTGCAGGGGGACGGTGAAGACCAGCAAGATCTTTCAGGGCTGGCACCTTCCTTGTAGGAGAAGGAGCCAGATATTTGCCTTTCCAGAAAAAGTTTCTGCCGAGAACGAGCACCGTGACATGCTGAGTCTCTGGAAAAGCAGAGATCCCCAGTGCTGTTGTGGCTAAAGATAGGCTGCAGAGGGACGGTGAAGACCAGCAAGATCTTTCAGGGCTGGCACCTTCCTTGTGGGAGAAGGAGCCAGACGTTTGCCTTTTTAGAAATAGGCTCTGCCGAGAGCGAGCACCATGACATGCTGAGTCTCTGGGAAAGCAGAGATCCCCAGTGCTGTTGTGGCTAAAGATAGGCTGCAGGGGGATAGTGAAGACCTGCAAGAGCTTTCAGGGCTGGCACCTTCCTTGTGGGAGAAGGAGCCGTAAGTTTGCCTTTTCAGAAAAAGGCTCTGCCGAGAGCGAGCACCATGAGATGCTGAGTCTCTGGGAAAGCAGAGATCCCCAGTGCTGTTGTGCCTGTGGATAGGCTGCAGGGGGACGGTGAAGACCAGCAACATCTTTCAAGGCTGACACCTTCCTTGTGGGAGAAGGAGCCAGACGTTTGCCTTTTCAGAAATAGGCACTGTCGAGTGTGAGCACCATGAGATGCTGAGTTTCTAAGAAAGCAGAGATCCCAGGTGGTTTTGCAGCTAAAGATAGCCTGCAGGGGGATAGTGAAGACCTGCAAGAGCTTTCAGGGCTGGCACCTTCCTTGTGGGAGAAGGAGCCAGACGTTTGCCTTTTCAGAAAAAGTTTCTGCCGAGAACGAGCACCGTGACATGCTGAGTCTCTGGGAAAGCAGAGATCCCCAGTGCTGTTGTGGCTAAAGATAGTCAGCAGGGTGATAGTGAAGACCTAAAAGAGATATCAGGGCTGGCACCTTCCTTGTGGGAGAAGGAGCCGTAAGTTTGCCTTTACAGAAAAAGGCTCTGCCGAGAGCGAGCACCATGAGATGCTGAGTCTCTAGGAAAGCAGAGATCCCCAGTGCTGTTGTGGCTAAAGATAGGCTACAGGGGGACGGTGAAGAGCAGTAAGATCTTTCAGGGCTGGCACCTTGCTTGTGGGAGAAGGAGCCAGACGTTTGCCTTTTTAGAAATAGGCTCTGCCGAGAGCGAGCACCATGACATGCTGAGTCTCTGGGAAAGCAGAGATCCCCAGTGCTGTTGTGGCTAAAGATAGGCTGCAGGGGGATAGTGAAGACCTGCAAGAGCTTTCAGGTCTGGCACCTTCCTTGTGGGAGAAGGAGCCAGACGTTTGCCTTTTGATAAAATGTTTCTGCCGAGAACGAGCACCGTGACATGCTGGGTCTCTGGGAAAGCAGAGATCCCCAGTGCTGTTTCGCCTGTGGATAGGCTGCAGGGGGACGGTGAAGACCAGCAAGATCTTTCAGGGCTGGCACCTTCCTTGTGGGAGAAGGAGCCAGACGTTTGCCTTTTCAGAAAATGTTTCTGCCGAGAGCGAGCACCATGAGATGCTGAGTCTCTGGGAAAGCAGAGATCCCCAGTGCTGTTGTGCCTGTGGATAGGCTGCAGAGGGATACTGAAGACCTACAAGTGCTTTCAGGGCAGGCACCTTCCTTGTGGGAGAAGGAGCCAGACGTTTACCTTTTCAGAAAATGTTTCTGCCGAGAGCGAGCACCGTGACATGCTGAGTCTCTGGGAAAGCAGAGATCCCCAGTGCTGTTGCGGCTAAAGATAGGCTGCAGGGGGACGATGAAGACCAGCAAGATCTTTCAGGGCTGGCACCTTCCTTGTGGAGAAGGATCCAGACGTTTGCCTTTTCAGAAAAAGGCTCTGCCGAGAGCGAGCACCATGAGATGCTGAGTCTCTGGGAAAGCAGAGATCCCCAGTGCTGTTGTGCCTGTGGATAGGCTTCAGGGGGATGGTGAAGACCAGCAAGATCTTTCAGGGCTGGCACCTTCCTTGTGGGAGAAGGAGCCAGATGTTTGCCTTTTCAGAAAAAAGTTTCTGCCGAGAACGAGCACCATGAGATTCTGATTCTCTGGGAAAGCAGACATCCCCAGTGCTGTTGTGCCTGTGGATAGGCTGCAGGGGGACAGTGAAAACCAGCAACATCTATCAGGGCTGGCACCTTCCTTGTGGGAGAAGGAGCCAGACGTTTGCCTATTCAGAAAATGTTTCTGCCGAGAGCGAGCACCATGAGATGCTGAGTCTCTGGGATAGCAGAGATCCCCAGTGCTGTTGTGGCTTAAGATAGGCTACAGGGGAACGGTGAAGACCAGCAAGATCTTTCAGGGCTGGCACCTTCCTTGTGGGAGAAGGAGCCAGACGTTTGCCTTTTCAGAAAAAGTTTCTGCCGAGAACGAGCACCGTGACATGCTGAGTCTCTGGGAAAGCAGAGATCCCCAGTGCTGTTGTGGCTAAAGATAGTCTGCAGGGTGATAGTGAAGACCTAAAAGAGTTATCAGGACTGGCACCTTCCTTGTGGGAGAAGGAGCCGTAAGTTTGCCTTTACAGAAAAAGGCTCTGCCGAGAGTGAGCACCATGAGATGCTGAGTCTCTGGGAAAGCAGAGATCCCCAGTGCTGTTGTGCCTGAGGATAGGCTGCAGAGGGATTCTGAAGACCTGCAAGTGCTTTTAGGTCTGGCACCTTCCTTGTGGGAGAAGGAGCCAGACGTTTGCATTTTCAGAATATGTTTCTGCCGAGAGCGAGCACCATGAGATGCTGAGTCTCTAGGAAAGCAGAGATCCCCAGTGCTGTTGTGGCTAAAGATAGGCTACAGGGGGACGGTGAAGAGCAGTAAGATCTTTCAGGGCTGGCACCTTCATTGTGGGAGAAGGAGCCAGACGTTTGCCTTTTTAGAAATAGGCTCTGCCGAGAGCGAGCACCATGAGATGCTGAGTCTCTGGGAAAGCAGAGATCCCCAGTGCTGTTGTGGCTAAAGATAGGCTGCAGGGGGATAGTGAAGACCTGCAAGAGCTTTCAGGGCTGGCACCTTGCTTGTGGGAGAAGGAGCCGTAAGTTTGCCTTTTCAGAAAAAGGCTCTGCCGAGAGCGAGCACCATGAGATGCTGAGTCTCTGGGAAAGCAGATATCCCCAGTGCTGTTGCGGCTAAAGATAGGCTGCAGGGGGATAGTGAAGACCTGCAAGAGCTTTCAGGTCTGGCACCTTCCTTGTGGGAGAAGGAGCCAGACGTTTGCCTTTTCAGAAAATGTTTCTGCCGAGAGCGAGCACCATGAGATGCTGAGTCTCTGGGAAAGCAGAGATCCCCAGTGCTGTTGTGCCTGTGGATAGGCTGCAGAGTGATACTGAAGACCTACAGGTGCTTTCAGGGCAGGCACCTTCCTTGTGGGAGAAGGAGCCAGACGTTTGCCTTTTCAGAAAATGTTTCTGCCGAGAGCGAGCACCGTGACATGCTGAGTCTCTCGGATAGCAGAGATCCCCAGTGCTGTTGTGTCTAAAGATAGGCTGCAGGGGGACGGTGAAGACCAGCAAGATCTTTCAGGGCTGGCACCTTCCTTGTGGAGAAGGATCCAGACGTTTGCCTTTTCAGAAAAAGCCTCTGCCGAGAGCGAGCACCATGAGATGCTGAGTCTCTGGGAAAGCAGAGATCCCCAGTGCTGTTGTGCCTGTGGATAGGCTTCAGGGGGATGGTGAAGACCAGCAAGATCTTTCAGGGCTGGCACCTTCCTTGTGGGAGAAGGAGCCAGATGTTTGCCTTTTCAGAAAAAAGTTTCTGCCGACAACGAGCACCATGAGATTCTGATTCTCTGGGAAAGCAGAGATCCCCAGTGCTGTTGTGGCTAAAGATAGGCTGCAGGGGGACAGTGAAGACCAGCAACATCTATCAGGGCTGGCACCTTCCTTGTGGGAGAAGGAGCCAGACGTTTGCCTATTCAGAAACTGTTTCTGCCGAGAGCGAGCACCATGAGATGCTGAGTCTCTGGGATAGCAGAGATCCCCAGTGCTGTTGTGGCTAAAGATAGGCTACAGGGGAACGGTGAAGACCAGCAAGAAATTTCAGAGCTGGCACCTTCCTTGTGGGAGAAGGAGCCATAATTTTGACTTTTCAGGAAATGTATCTGCCGAGAACGAGCACTATGACATGCTGAGTCTCTGGGAAAGCAGAGATCCCCACTGCTGTTGTGCCTGTGGATAGGCTGCAGGGGGACGGTGAAGACCAGCAAGATCTTTCAGGGCTGGCACCTTCCTTGTAGGAGAAGGAGCCAGACATTTGCCTTTCCAGAAAAAGATTCTGCCGAGAACGAGCACCATGACATGCTGAGTCTCTAGGAAAGCAGAGATCCCCAGTGCTGCTGTGGCTAAAGATAGGCTGCAGGGGGACGGTGAAGACCAGCAAGATCTTTCAGGGCTGGCACCTTCCTTGTGGGAGAAGGAGCCGTAAGTTCGCCATTTCAGAAAAAGGCTCTGCCGAGAGCGAGCACCATGGGATGCTGAGTCTCTGGGAAAGCAGAGATCCCCAGTGCTGTTGTGCCTGAGGATAGGCTGCAGAGGGATACTGAAGACCTGCAAGTTCTTTTAGGTCTGGCACCTTCCTTGTAGGGGAAGGAGCCAGACGTTTCGGTTTTCAGAAAATGTTTCTGCCGAGAGCGAGCACCATTAGATACTGATTCTCTGGGAAAGCAGAGATCCCCAGTGCTGTTGCGGCTAAAGATAGACTGCAGGGGGAAAGTGAAGACCTGCAAGAGCTTTCAGGGCTGGCACCTTCCTTGTGGGAGAAGGAGCCAGCCGTTTGCCTTTTCAGAAAATGTTTCTGCCGAGAGTGACCACCATGAGATGCTGAGTCTCTGGGAAAGCAGAGATCCCCAGTGCTGTTGTGCCTGAGGATAGGCTGCAGGGGGTCTGTGAAGACCAGCAAGATCTTTCAGGGCTGGCACCTTCCTTGTGGGAGAAGGAGCCAGACGTTTCCCTTTTCAGAAAATGTTTCTGCCGAGAGCGAGTACCATGAGATGCTGAGTCTCTGGGAAAGCAGAGATCCCCAGTGCTGTTGTGCCTGTGGATAGGCTGCAGGGGGACGGTGAAGACCAGTAAGAACTTTCACGGCTGGCACCTTCCTTGTGGGAGGAGCCAGATGTTTGCCTTTTCAGAAAAAGGCTCTGCCGAGAACGAGCACTATGACATGCTGAGTCTCTGGTAAAGCAGAGATCCCTAGTGCTGTTGTGCCTGTGGATAGGCTGCAGGGGGACGGTGAAGACCAGCAAGATCTTTCAGGGCTGGCACCTTCCTTGTAGGAGAAGGAGCCAGATATTTGCCTTTCCAGAAAAAGTTTCTGCCGAGAACGAGCACCGTGACATGCTGAGTCTCTGGAAAAGCAGAGATCCCCAGTGCTGTTGTGGCTAAAGATAGGCTGCAGAGGGACGGTGAAGACCAGCAAGATCTTTCAGGGCTGGCATCTTCCTTGTGGGAGAAGGAGCCAGACGTTTGCCTTTTCAGAAAAAGGCTCTGCCGAGAGCGAGCACCATGAGATGCTGAGTCTCTCGGAAAGCAGATTTCCCCAGTGCTGTTTTGCCTGTGGATAGGCTGCAGGGGGTCTGTGAAGACCAGCAAGATCTTTCAGGGCTGGCACCTTCCTTGTGGGAGAAGGAGACGTAACTTTGCCTTTTCAGAAAAAGGCTCTGCCGAGAGTGAGCACCATGAGATGCTGAGTCTCTGGGAAAGCAGAGATCCCCAGTGCTGTTGTGCCTGTGGATAGGCTGCAGGGGGACGGTGAAGACCAGCAATATCTTTCAAGGCTGACACCTTCCTTGTGGGAGAAGGAGCCAGACGTTTGCCATTTCAGAAATAGGCACTGTCGAGAGTGAGCACCATGAGATGCTGAGTCTCTGGGAAAGCAGAGATCCCAGGTGCTTTTGCAGCTAAAGATAGGCTGCAGGGGGATAGTGAAGACCTGCAAGATCTTTCAGGACTGGCACCTTCCTTGTGGGAGAAGGAGCCGTAAGTTTGCCTTTACAGAAAAAGGCTCTGCCGAGAGTGAGCACCATGAGATGCTGAGTCTCTGGGAAAGCAGAGATCCCCAGTGCTGTTGTGCCTGAGGATAGGCTGCAGAGGGATACTGAAGACCTGCAAGTGCTTTTAGGTCTGGCACCTTCCTTGTGGGAGAAGGAGCCAGACGTTTGCATTTTCAGAATATGTTTCTGCCGAGAACGAGCACCATGAGATGCTGAGTCTCTAGGAAAGCAGAGATCCCCAGTGTTGTTGTGGCTAAAGATAGGCTACAGGGGGACGGTGAAGAGCAGTAAGATCTTCCAGGGCTGGCACCTTCATTGTGGGAGAAGGAGCCAGACTTTTGCCTTTTCAGAAATAGGCTCTGTCGAGAGTGAGCACCATGAGATGCTGAGTCTCTAGGAAAGAGGAGATCCCAGGTGCTCTTGTGCCTGTGGATAGCCTGCAGGGGGACGGTGAAGACTATCAAGATCTTTCAGGGCTGGCACATTCCTTGTGCAGAAGGATCTAGATGTTTGCCTTTTCAGAAAAAGGCTCTGCCGAGAGCGAGCACCATGAGATGCTGAGTCTCTGGTAAAGCAGAGATCCACAGTGCTGTTGTGCCTGTGGATAGGCTTCAGGGGGACGGTGAAGACCAGCAAGATCTTTCAGGGCTGGCACCTTCCTTGTAGGAGAAGGAGCCAGATATTTGCCTTTCCAGAAAAAGTTTCTGCCGAGAACGAGCACCGTGACATGCTGAGTCTCTGGAAAAGCAGAGATCCCCAGTGCTCTGGTGGCTAAAGATAGGCTGCAGAGGGACGGTGAAGACCAGCAAGATCTTTCAGGGCTGGCACCTTCCTTGTGGGAGAAGGAGCCAGACGTTTGCCTTTTCAGAAAAAGGCTCTGCCGAGAGCGAGCACCATGAGATGCTGAGTCTCTCGGAAAGCAGATTTCCCCAGTGCTGTTTTGCCTGTGGATAGGCTGCAGGGGGTCTGTGAAGACCAGCAAGATCTTTCAGGGCTGGCCACTTCCTTATGGGAGAAGGAGCCGTAACTTTGCCTTTTCAGAAAAAGGCTCTGCCGAGAGCGAGCACCATGAGATGCTGAGTCTCTGGGAAAGCAGAGATCCACAGTGCTGTTGTGCCTGTGGATAGGCTGCAGGGGGACGGTGAAGACCAGCAAGATCTTTCAGGGCTGGCTCCTTCCTTGTAGGAGAAGGAGCCAGATATTTGCCTTTCCAGAAAAAGTTTCTGCCGAGAACGAGCACCGTGACATGCTGAGTCTCTGGGAAAGCAGAGATCCCCAGTGCTGTTGTGGCTAAAGATAGGCTGCAGGGGGATATTGAAGACCTACAAGAGATTTCAGGGCTGGCACCTTCCTTGTGGCAGAAGGAGCAGTAAGTTTGCCTTTTCAGAAAAAGGCTCTGCCGAGAGCGAGCACCATGAGATGCTGAGTCTCTGGGAAAGCAGAGATCCCCAGTGCTGTTGTGCCTGTGGATAGGCTGCAGAGGGATACTGAAGACCTGCAAGTGCTTTCAGGGCTGGCACCTTCCTTGTGGGAGAAGGAGCCAGACGTTTGCCTTTTCAGGAAAAGTTTCTGCTGAGAACGACCACCGTGACATGCTGAGTCTCTGGGAAAGCAGAGATCCCCAGTGCTGTTGCGGCTAAAGATAGGCTGCAGGGGGATAGTGAAGACCAGCAATATCTTTCAGGGCTGGCACCTTCCTTGTGGGAGAAGGAGCCGTAAGATTTGGTTTTCAGAAAATGTTTCTGCCGAGAGCGAGCACCATTAGATACTGATTCTCTGGGAAAGCAGAGATCCCCAGTGCTGTTGCGGCTAAAGATAGACTGCAGGGGGAAAGTGAAGACCTGCAAGAGCTTTCAGGGCTGGCACCTTCCTTGTGGGAGAAGGTGCCAGACGTTTGCCTTTTCAGAATAAGGCTCTGTCGAGACCGAGCACCATGAGATGCTGAGTCTCTGGGAAAGCAGAGATCCCCAGTGCTGTTGTGCCTGAGGATAGGCTGCAGGGGGTCTGTGAAGACCAGCAAGATCTTTCAGGGCTGGCACCTTCCTTGTGGGAGAAGGAGCCAGACGTTTCCCTTTTCAGAAAATGTTTCTGCCGAGAGCGAGTACCATGAGATGCTGAGTCTCTGGGAAAGCGGAGATCCCCAGTGCTGTTGTGCCTGTGGATAGGCTGCCGGGGGATCGTGAAGACCAGTAAGAACTTTCACGGCTGGCACCTTCATTGTGGGAGGAGCCAGATGTTTGCCTTTTCAGAAAAAGGCTCTGCCGAGAACGAGCACTATGACATGCTGAGTCTCTGGTAAAGCAGAGATCCCTAGTGCTGTTGTGCCTGTGGATAGGCTGCAGGGGGACGGTGAAGACCAGCAAGATCTTTCAGGTCTGGCACCTTCCTTGTGGGAGAAGGAGCCAGACGTTTGCCTTTTGATAAAATGTTTCTGCCGAGAACGAGCACCGTGACATGCTGAGTCTCTGGGAAAGTAGAGATCCCCAGTGCTGTTGTGGCTAAAGATAGGCTGCAGGGGGATATTGAAGACCTACAAGAGATTTCAGGGCTGGCACCTTCCTTGTGGCAGAAGGAGCCGTAAGTTTGCCTTTTCAGAAAAAGGCTCTGCCGAGAACGAGCACTATGACATGCTGAGTCTCTGGGAAAGCAGAGATCCCCAGTGCTGTTGTGCCTGTGGATAGGCTGCAGAGGGATACTGAAGACCTGCAAGTGCTTTCAGGGCTGGCACCTTCCTTGTGGGAGAAGGAGCCAGACGTTTACCTTTTCAGGAAAAGTTTCTGCTGAGAACGAGCACCGTGACATGCTGAGTCTCTGGGAAAGCAGAGATCCCCAGTGCTGTTGCGGCTAAAGATAGGCTGCAGGGGGATAGTGAAGACCAGCAATATCTTTCAGGGCTGGCACCTTCCTTGTGGGAGAAGGAGCCGTAAGTTTGCCTTTTCAGAAAAAGGCTCTGCCGAGAGCGAGCACCATGAGATGCTGAGTCTCTGGGAAAGCAGAGATCCCCAGTGCTGTTGTGCCTGTGGATAGGCTGCAGGGGGACCGTGAAGACCAGCAACATCTTTCAGGGCTGGCATCTTCCTTGTGGGAGAAGGAGCCAGACGTTTGCCTTTTCAGAAAAAGGCTCTGCCGAGAGCGAGCACCATCAGATGCTGAGTCTCTGGGAAAGCAGAGATCCCCAGTGCTGTTGCGGCTAAAGATAGGCTACAGGGGGATATTGAAGACCTACAAGATCTTTCAGGGCTGGCACCTTCCTTGTGGGAGAAGGAGCCGTAAGTTTGCCTTTTCAGAAAAAAGGCTCCGTCGAAAACGAGCACCATGAGATGCTGAGTCTCTGGGAAAGCAGAGATCCCCAGTGCTGTTGTGCCTGTGGATAGGCTGCAGAGGGATACTGAAGACCTGCAAGTGCTTTCAGGGCTGGCACCTTCCTTGTGGGAGAAGGAGCCAGACGTTTGCCTTTTCAGGAAAAGTTTCTGCTGAGAACGACCACCGTGACATGCTGAGTCTCTGGGAAAGCAGAGATCCCCAGTGCTGTTGCGGCTAAAGATAGGCTGCAGGGGGATAGTGAAGACTAGCAATATCTTTCAAGGCTGGCACCTTCCTTGTGGGAGAAGGAGCCGTAAGTTTGCCTTTTCAGAAAAAGGCTCTGCCGAGAGCGAGCACCATGACATGCTGAGTCTCTGGGAAAGCAGAGATCCCCAGTGCTGTTGTGCCTGAGGATAGGCTGCAGAGGGATACTGAAGACCTGCAAGTTCTTTTAGATCTGGCACCTTCCTTGTGGGGGAAGGAGCCATACGTTTTGGTTTTCAGAAAATGTTTCTGCCGAGAGCGAGCACCATTAGATACTGATTCTCTGGGAAAGCAGAGATCCCCAGTGCTGTTGCGGCTAAAGATAGACTGCAGGGGGAAAGTGAAGACCTGCAAGAGCTTTCAGGGCTGGCACCTTCCTTGTGGGAGAAGGTGGCAGACGTTTGCCTTTTCAGAATAAGGCTCTGTCGAGAACGAGCACCATGAGATGCTGAGTCTCTGGGAAAGCAGAGATCCCCAGTGCTGTTGTGCCTGTGGATAGGCTGCAGGGGGTCTGTGAAGACCAGCAAGATCTTTCAGGGCTGGCACCTTCCTTGTGGGAGGAGGAGACAGACGTTTCCCTTTTCAGAAAATGTTTCTGCCGAGAGCGAGTACCATGAGATGCTGAGTCTCTGGGATATCAGAGATCCCCAGTGCTGTTTTCCCTGTGGATACGCTACCGGGGGATGGTGAAGACAAGTAAGAACTTTCACGGCTGGCACCTTCCTTGTGGGAGGAGCCAGATGTTTGCCTTTTCAGAAAAAGGCTCTGCCGAGAACGAGCACTATGACATGCTGAGTCTCTGGTAAAGCAGAGATCCCTAGTGCTGTTGTGCCTGTGGATAGGCTGCAGGGGGACGGTGAAGACCAGCAAGATCTTTCAGGGCTGGCACCTTCCTTGTAGGAGAAGGAGCCAGATATTTGCCTTTCCAGAAAAAGTTTCTGCCGAGAACGAGCACCGTGACATGCTGAGTCTCTGGGAAAGCAGAGATCCCCAGTGCTGTTGTGGCTAAAGATAGGCTTCAGAGGATGGTGAAGACCAGCAAGATCTTTTAGGTATGGCACCTTCCTTGTAGGAGAAGGAGCCAGACATTTGCCTTTCCAAAAAAAGTTTCTGCCGAGAACGAGCACCGTGACATGCTGAGTCTCTGGGAAAGCAGACATTCCCAGTGCTGTTGCGGCTAAAGATAGGCTGCAGGGGGATATTGAAGACCTACAAGAGATTTCAGGGCTGGCACCTTCCTTGTGGCAGAAGGAGCCGTAAGTTTGCCTTTTCAGAAAAAGGCTCTGCCGAGAACGAGCACTATGACATGCTGAGTCTCTGGGAAAGCAGAGATCCCCAGTGCTGTTGTGCCTGTGGATAGGCTGCAGGGGGACGGTGAAGACCAGCAAGATCTTTCAGGGATGGCACCTTCCTTGTAGGAGAAGGAGCCAGACATTTGCCTTTCCAGAAAAAGTTTCTGCCGAGAGCGAGCACCATGAGATGCTGAGTCTCTGGGAAAGCAGAGATCCCCAGTGCTGTTGTGGCTAAAGATAGGCTGCAGGGGGACGGTGAAGACCAGCAAGATCTTTCAGGGCTGGCACCTTCCTTGTGGGAGAAGGATCCAGACGTTTGCATTTTAAGAAAAAGCCTCTGCCGAGAGCGAGCACCATGAGATGCTGAGTCTCTGGGAAAGCAGAGATCCCCAGTGCTGTTGCGGCTAAAGATAGGCTACAGGGGGATATTGAAGACCTACAAGAGATTTCAGGGCTGGCACCTTCCTTGTGGGAGAAGGAGCCGTAAGTTTGCCTTTTCAGAAAAAAGGCTCTGCCGAGACCGAGCACTATGACATGCTGAGTCTCTGGGAAAGCAGAGATCCCCAGTGCTGTTGTGCCTGTGGATAGGCTGCAGAGGGATACTGAAGACCTGCAAGTGCTTTCAGGGCTGGCACCTTCCTTGTGGGAGAAGGAGCCAGACGTTTACCTTTTCAGGAAAAGTTTCTGCTGAGAACGAGCACCGTGACATGCTGAGTCTCTGGGAAAGCAGAGATCCCCAGTGCTGTTGCGGCTAAAGATAGGCTGCAGGGGGATAGTGAAGACCAGCAATATCTTTCAGGGCTGGCACCTTCCTTGTGGGAGAAGGAGCCGTAAGTTTGCCTTTTCAGAAAAAGGCTCTGCCGAGAGCGAGGACCATGAGATGCTGAGTCTCTGGGAAAGCAGAGATCCCCAGTGCTGTTGTGCCTGTGGATAGGCTGCAGGGGGACCGTGAAGACCAGCAACATCTTTCAGGGCTGGCACCTTCCTTGTGGGAGAAGGAGCCAGACGTTTGCCTTTTCAGAAAAAGGCTCTGCCGAGAGCGAGCACCATGAGATGCTGAGTCTCTGGGAAAGCAGAGATCCACAGTGCTGTTGTGCCTGTGGATAGGCTGCAGGGGGTCTGTGAAGACCAGCAAGATCTTTCAGGGCTGGCAGCTTCCTTGTGGGAGAAGGAGCCGTAACTTTGCCTTTTCAGAAAAAGGCTCTGCCGAGAGCGAGCACCATGAGATGCTGAGTCTCTGGGAAAGCAGAGATCCACAGTGCTGTTGTGCCTGTGGATAGGCTGCAGGGGGACGGTGAAGACCAGCAAGATCTTTCAGGGCTGGCTCCTTCCTTGTAGGAGAAGGAGCCAGATATTTGCCTTTCCAGAAAAAGTTTCTGCCGAGAACGAGCACCGTGACATGCTGAGTCTCTGGGAAAGCAGAGATCCCCAGTGCTGTTGTGGCTAAAGATAGGCTGCAGGGGGATATTGAAGACCTACAAGAGATTTCAGGGCTGGCACCTTCCTTGTGGCAGAAGGAGCAGTAAGTTTGCCTTTTCAGAAAAAGGCTCTGCCGAGAGCGAGCACCATGAGATGCTGAGTCTCTGGGAAAGCAGAGATCCCCAGTGCTGTTGTGCCTGTGGATAGGCTGCAGAGGGATACTGAAGACCTGCAAGTGCTTTCAGGGCTGGCACCTTCCTTGTGGGATAAGGAGCCAGACGTTTGCCTTTTCAGGAAAAGTTTCTGCTGAGAACGACCACCGTGACATGCTGAGTCTCTGGGAAAGCAGAGATCCCCAGTGCTGTTGCGGCTAAAGATAGGCTGCAGGGGGATAGTGAAGACCAGCAATATCTTTCAGGGCTGGCACCTTCCTTGCGGGAGAAGGAGCCGTAAGATTTGGTTTTCAGAAAATGTTTCTGCCGAGAGCGAGCACCATTAGATACTGATTCTCTGGGAAAGCAGAGATCCCCAGTGCTGTTGCGGCTAAAGATAGACTGCAGGGGGAAAGTGAAGACCTGCAAGAGCTTTCAGGGCTGGCACCTTCCTTGTGGGAGAAGGTGCCAGACGTTTGCCTTTTCAGAATAAGGCTCTGTCGAGACCGAGCACCATGAGATGCTGAGTCTCTGGGAAAGCAGAGATCCCCAGTGCTGTTGTGCCTGAGGATAGCCTGCAGGGGGTCTGTGAAGACCAGCAAGATCTTTCAGGGCTGGCACCTTCCTTGTGGGAGAATGAGCCAGACGTTTCCCTTTTCAGAAAATGTTTCTGCCGAGAGCGAGTACCATGAGATGCTGAGTCTCTGGGAAAGCGGAGATCCCCAGTGCTGTTGTGCCTGTGGATAGGCTGCCGGGGGATCGTGAAGACCAGTAAGAACTTTCACGGCTGGCACCTTCATTGTGGGAGGAGCCAGATGTTTGCCTTTTCAGAAAAAGGCTCTGCCGAGAACGAGCACTATGACATGCTGAGTCTCTGGTAAAGCAGAGATCCCTAGTGCTGTTGTGCCTGTGGATAGGCTGCAGGGGGACGGTGAAGACCAGCAAGATCTTTCAGGGCTGGCACCTTCCTTGTAGGAGAAGGAGCCAGATATTTGCCTTTCCAGAAAAAGTTTCTGCCGAGAACGAGCACCGTGACATGCTGAGTCTCTGGGAAAGCAGAGATCCCCAGTGCTGTTGTGGCTAAAGATAGGCTGCAGGGGGATATTGAAGACCTACAAGAGATTTCAGGGCTGGCACCTTCCTTGTGGCAGAAGGAGCCGTAAGTTTGCCTTTTCAGAAAAAGGCTCTGCCGAGAACGAGCACTATGACATGCTGAGTCTCTGGGAAAGCAGAGATCCCCAGTGCTGTTGTGCCTGTGGATAGGCTGCAGAGGGATACTGAAGACCTGCAAGTGCTTTCAGGGCTGGCACCTTCCTTGTGGGAGAAGGAGCCAGACGTTTACCTTTTCAGGAAAAGTTTCTGCTGAGAACGAGCACCGTGACATGCTGAGTCTCTGGGAAAGCAGAGATCCCCAGTGCTGTTGCGGCTAAAGATAGGCTGCAGGGGGATAGTGAAGACCAGCAATATCTTTCAGGGCTGGCACCTTCCTTGTGGGAGAAGGAGCCGTAAGTTTGCCTTTTCAGAAAAAGGCTCTGCCGAGAGCGAGCACCATCAGATGCTGAGTGTCTGGGAAAGCAGAGATCCCCAGTGCTGTTGCGGCTAAAGATAGGCTACAGGGGGATATTGAAGACCTACAAGATCTTTCAGGGCTGGCACCTTCCTTGTGGGAGAAGGAGCCGTAAGTTTGCCTTTTCAGAAAAAAGGCTCCGTCGAAAACGAGCACCATGAGATGCTGAGTCTCTGGGAAAGCAGAGATCCCCAGTGCTGTTGTGCCTGTGGATAGGCTGCAGAGGGATACTGAAGACCTGCAAGTGCTTTCAGGGCTGGCACCTTCCTTGTGGGAGAAGGAGCCAGACGTTTGCCTTTTCAGGAAAAGTTTCTGCTGAGAACGACCACCGTGACATGCTGAGTCTCTGGGAAAGCAGAGATCCCCAGTGCTGTTGCGGCTAAAGATAGGCTGCAGGGGGATAGTGAAGACCAGCAATATCTTTCAAGGCTGGCACCTTCCTTGTGGGAGAAGGAGCCGTAAGTTTGCCTTTTCAGAAAAAGGCTCTGCCGAGAGCGAGCACCATGACATGCTGAGTCTCTGGGAAAGCAGAGATCCCCAGTGCTGTTGTGCCTGAGGATAGGCTGCAGAGGGATACTGAAGACCTGCAAGTTCTTTTAGATCTGGCACCTTCCTTGTGGGGGAAGGAGCCATACGTTTTGGTTTTCAGAAAATGTTTCTGCCGAGAGCGAGCACCATTAGATACTGATTCTCTGGGAAAGCAGAGATCCCCAGTGCTGTTGCGGCTAAAGATAGACTGCAGGGGGAAAGTGAAGACCTGCAAGAGCTTTCAGGGCTGGCACCTTCCTTGTGGGAGAAGGTGGCAGACGTTTGCCTTTTCAGAATAAGGCTCTGTCGAGAACGAGCACCATGAGATGCTGAGTCTCTGGGAAAGCAGAGATCCCCAGTGCTGTTGTGCCTCAGGATAGCCTGCAGGGGGTCTGTGAAGACCAGCAAGATCTTTCAGGGCTGGCACCTTCCTTGTGGGAGAAGGAGACAGACGTTTCCCTTTTCAGAAAATGTTTCTGCCGAGAGCGAGTACCATGAGATGCTGAGTCTCTGGGATATCAGAGATCCCCAGTGCTGTTTTCCCTGTGGATAGGCTACCGGGGGATGGTGAAGACCAGTAAGAACTTTCACGGCTGGCACCTTCCTTGTGGGAGGAGCCAGATGTTTGCCTTTTCAGAAAAAGGCTCTGCCGAGAACGAGCACTATGACATGCTGAGTCTCTGGTAAAGCAGAGATCCCTAGTGCTGTTGTGCCTGTGGATAGGATGCAGGGGGACGGTGAAGACCAGCAAGATCTTTCAGGGCTGGCACCTTCCTTGTAGGAGAAGGAGCCAGATATTTGCCTTTCCAGAAAAAGTTTCTGCCGAGAACGAGCACCGTGACATGCTGAGTCTCTGGGAAAGCAGAGATCCCCAGTGCTGTTGTGGCTAAAGATAGGCTTCAGGGGATGGTGAAGACCAGCAAGATCTTTTAGGTATGGCACCTTCCTTGTAGGAGAAGGAGCCAGACATTTGCCTTTCCAGAAAAAGTTTCTGCCTAGAACGAGCACCGTGACATGCTGAGTCTCTGGGAAGGCAGACATTCCCAGTGCTGTTGCGGCTAAAGATAGGCTGCAGGGGGATATTGAAGACCTACAAGAGATTTCAGGGCTGGCACCTTCCTTGTGGCAGAAGGAGCCGTAAGTTTGCCTTTTCAGAAAAAGGCTCTGCCGAGAGCGAGCACCATGAGATGCTGAGTCTCTGGGAAAGCAGAGATCCCCAGTGCTGTTGTGCCTGTGGATAGGCTGCAGGGGGACGGTGAAGACCAGCAAGATCTTTCAGGGATGGCACCTTCCTTGTAGGAGAAGGAGCCAGACATTTGCCTTTCCAGAAAAAGTTTCTGCCGAGAGCGAGCACCATGAGATGCTGAGTCTCTGGGAAAGCAGAGATCCCCAGTGCTGTTGTGGCTAAAGATAGGCTGCAGGGGGACGGTGAAGACCAGCAAGATCTTTCAGGGCTGGCACCTTCCTTGTGGGAGAAGGATCCAGACGTTTGCATTTTCAGAAAAAGCCTCTGCCGAGAGCGAGCACCATGAGATGCTGAGTCTCTGGGAAAGCAGAGATCCCCAGTGCTGTTGCGGCTAAAGATAGGCTACAGGGGGATATTGAAGACCTACAAGAGATTTCAGGGCTGGCACCTTCCTTGTGGGAGAAGGAGCCGTAAGTTTGCCTTTTCAGAAAAAAGGCTCTGCCGAGAACGAGCACTATGACATGCTGAGTCTCTGGGAAAGCAGAGATCCCCAGTGCTGTTGTGCCTGTGGATAGGCTGCAGAGGGATACTGAAGACCTGCAAGTGCTTTCAGGGCTGGCACCTTCCTTGTGGGAGAAGGAGCCAGACGTTTACCTTTTCAGGAAAAGTTTCTGCTGAGAACGAGCACCGTGACATGCTGAGTCTCTGGGAAAGCAGAGATCCCCAGTGCTGTTGCGGCTAAAGATAGGCTGCAGGGGGATAGTGAAGACCAGCAATATCTTTCAGGGCTGGCACCTTCCTTGTGGGAGAAGGAGCCAGACGTTTGCCTTTTCAGAAAAAGGCTCTGCCGAGAGCGAGCACCATGAGATGCTGAGTCTCTCGGAAAGCAGATTTCCCCAGTGCTGTTTTGCCTGTGGATAGGCTGCAGGGGGTCTGTGAAGACCAGCAAGATCTTTCAGGGCTGGCAGCTTCCTTGTGGGAGAAGGAGCCGTAACTTTGCCTTTTCAGAAAAAGGCTCTGCCGAGAGCGAGCACCATGAGATGCTGAGTCTCTGGGAAAGCAGAGATCCACAGTGCTGTTGTGCCTGTGGATAGGCTGCAGGGGGACGGTGAAGACCAGCAAGATCTTTCAGGGCTGGCTCCTTCCTTGTAGGAGAAGGAGCCAGATATTTGCCTTTCCAGAAAAAGTTTCTGCCGAGAACGAGCACCGTGACATGCTGAGTCTCTGGGAAAGCAGAGATCCCCAGTGCTGTTGTGGCTAAAGATAGGCTGCAGGGGGATATTGAAGACCTACAAGAGATTTCAGGGCTGGCACCTTCCTTGTGGCAGAAGGAGCAGTAAGTTTGCCTTTTCAGAAAAAGGCTCTGCCGAGAGCGAGCACCATGAGATGCTGAGTCTCTGGGAAAGCAGAGATCCCCAGTGCTGTTGTGCCTGTGGATAGGCTGCAGAGGGATACTGAAGACCTGCAAGTGCTTTCAGGGCTGGCACCTTCCTTGTGGGAGAAGGAGCCAGACGTTTGCCTTTTCAGGAAAAGTTTCTGCTGAGAACGACCACCGTGACATGCTGAGTCTCTGGGAAAGCAGAGATCCCCAGTGCTGTTGCGGCTAAAGATAGGCTGCAGGGGGATAGTGAAGACCAGCAATATCTTTCAGGGCTGGCACCTTCCTTGTGGGAGAAGGAGCCGTAAGATTTGGTTTTCAGAAAATGTTTCTGCCGAGAGCGAGCACCATTAGATACTGATTCTCTGGGAAAGCAGAGATCCCCAGTGCTGTTGCGGCTAAAGATAGACTGCAGGGGGAAAGTGAAGACCTGCAAGAGCTTTCAGGGCTGGCACCTTCCTTGTGGGAGAAGGTGCCAGACGTTTGCCTTTTCAGAATAAGGCTCTGTCGAGACCGAGCACCATGAGATGCTGAGTCTCTGGGAAAGCAGAGATCCCCAGTGCTGTTGTGCCTGAGGATAGCCTGCAGGGGGTCTGTGAAGACCAGCAAGATCTTTCAGGGCTGGCACCTTCCTTGTGGGAGAATGAGCCAGACGTTTCCCTTTTCAGAAAATGTTTCTGCCGAGAGCGAGTACCATGAGATGCTGAGTCTCTGGGAAAGCGGAGATCCCCAGTGCTGTTGTGCCTGTGGATAGGCTGCCGGGGGATCGTGAAGACCAGTAAGAACTTTCACGGCTGGCACCTTCATTGTGGGAGGAGCCAGATGTTTGCCTTTTCAGAAAAAGGCTCTGCCGAGAACGAGCACTATGACATGCTGAGTCTCTGGTAAAGCAGACATCCCTAGTGCTGTTGTGCCTGTGGATAGGCTGCAGGGGGACGGTGAAGACCAGCAAGATCTTTCAGGGCTGGCACCTTCCTTGTAGGAGAAGGAGCCAGATATTTGCCTTTCCAGAAAAAGTTTCTGCCGAGAACGAGCACCGTGACATGCTGAGTCTCTGGGAAAGCAGAGATCCCCAGTGCTGTTGTGGCTAAAGATAGGCTGCAGGGGGATATTGAAGACCTACAAGAGATTTCAGGGCTGGCACCTTCCTTGTGGCAGAAGGAGCCGTAAGTTTGCCTTTTCAGAAAAAGGCTCTGCCGAGAACGAGCACTATGACATGCTGAGTCTCTGGGAAAGCAGAGATCCCCAGTGCTGTTGTGGCTAAAGATAGGCTGCAGGGGGATACTGAAGACCTGCAAGTGCTTTCAGGGCTGGCACCTTCCTTGTGGGAGAAGGAGCCAGACGTTTACCTTTTCAGGAAAAGTTTCTGCTGAGAACGACCACCGTGACATGCTGAGTCTCTGGGAAAGCAGAGATCCCCAGTGCTGTTTCGGCTAAAGATAGGCTGCAGGGGGATAGTGAAGACCAGCAATATCTTTCAGGGCTGGCACCTTCCTTGTGGGAGAAGGAGCCAGACGTTTGCCTTTTCAGAAAAAGGCTCTGCCGAGAGCGAGCACCATGAGATGCTGAGTCTCTGGGAAAGCAGAGATCCCCAGTGCTGTTGTGCCTGTGGATAGGCTGCAGGGGGACCGTGAAGACCAGCAACATCTTTCAGGGCTGGCACCTTCCTTGTGGGAGAAGGAGCCAGACGTTTGCCTTTTCAGAAAAAGGCTCTGCCGAGAGCGAGCACCATGAGATGCTGAGTCTCTGGGAAAGCAGAGATCCCCAGTGCTGTTGCGGCTAAAGATAGGCTACAGGGGGATATTGAAGACCTACAAGATCTTTCAGGGCTGGCACCTTCCTTGTGGGAGAAGGAGCCGTAAGTTTGCCTTTTCAGAAAAAAGGCTCCGTCGAAAACGAGCACCATGAGATGCTGAGTCTCTGGGAAAGCAGAGATCCCCAGTGCTGTTGTGCCTGTGGATAGGCTGCAGAGGGATACTGAAGACCTGCAAGTGCTTTCAGGGCTGGCACCTTCCTTGTGGGAGAAGGAGCCAGACGTTTGCCTTTTCAGGAAAAGTTTCTGCTGAGAACGACCACCGTGACATGCTGAGTCTCTGGGAAAGCAGAGATCCCCAGTGCTGTTGCGGCTAAAGATAGGCTGCAGGGGGATAGTGAAGACCAGCAATATCTTTCAAGGCTGGCACCTTCCTTGTGGGAGAAGGAGCCGTAAGTTTGCCTTTTCAGAAAAAGGCTCTGCCGAGAGCGAGCACCATGACATGCTGAGTCTCTGGGAAAGCAGAGATCCCCAGTGCTGTTGTGCCTGAGGATAGGCTGCAGAGGGATACTGAAGACCTGCAAGTTCTTTTAGATCTGGCACCTTCCTTGTGGGGGAAGGAGCCATACGTTTTGGTTTTCAGAAAATGTTTCTGCCGAGAGCGAGCACCATTAGATACTGATTCTCTGGGAAAGCAGAGATCCCCAGTGCTGTTGCGGCTAAAGATAGACTGCAGGGGGAAAGTGAAGACCTGCAAGAGCTTTCAGGGCTGGCACCTTCCTTGTGGGAGGAGCCAGATGTTTGCCTTTTCAGAAAAAGGCTCTGCCGAGAACGAGCACTATGACATGCTGAGTCTCTGGTAAAGCAGAGATCCCTAGTGCTGTTGTGCCTGTGGATAGGCTGCAGGGGGACGGTGAAGACCAGCAAGATCTTTCAGGGCTGGCACCTTCCTTGTAGGAGAAGGAGCCAGATATTTGCCTTTCCAGAAAAAGTTTCTGCCGAGAACGAGCACCGTGACATGCTGAGTCTCTGGGAAAGCAGACATTCCCAGTGCTGTTGCGGCTAAAGATAGGCTGCAGGGGGATATTGAAGACCTACAAGAGATTTCAGGGCTGGCACCTTCCTTGTGGCAGAAGGAGCCGTAAGTTTGCCTTTTCAGAAAACGGCTCTGCCGAGAACGAGCACTATGACATGCTGAGTCTCTGGGAAAGCAGAGATCCCCAGTGCTGTTGTGCCTGTGGATAGGCTGCAGGGGGACGGTGAAGACCAGCAAGATCTTTCAGGGATGGCACCTTCCTTGTAGGAGAAGGAGCCAGACATTTGCCTTTCCAGAAAAAGTTTCTGCCGAGAGCGAGCACCATGAGATGCTGAGTCTCTGGGAAAGCAGAGATCCCCAGTGCTGTTGTGGCTAAAGATAGGCTGCAGGGGGACGGTGAAGACCAGCAAGATCTTTCAGGGCTGGCACCTTCCTTGTGGGAGAAGGAGACAGACGTTTCCCTTTTCAGAAAATGTTTCTGCCGAGAGCGAGTACCATGAGATGCTGAGTCTCTGGGATATCAGAGATCCCCAGTGCTGTTTTCCCTGTGGATAGGCTACCGGGGGATGGTGAAGACCAGTAAGAACTTTCACGGCTGGCACCTTCCTTGTGGGAGGAGCCAGATGTTTGCCTTTTCAGAAAAAGGCTCTGCCGAGAACGAGCACTATGACATGCTGAGTCTCTGGTAAAGCAGAGATCCCTAGTGCTGTTGTGCCTGTGGATAGGCTGCAGGGGGACGGTGAAGACCAGCAAGATCTTTCAGGGCTGGCACCTTCCTTGTAGGAGAAGGAGCCAGATATTTGCCTTTCCAGAAAAAGTTTCTGCCGAGAACGAGCACCGTGACATGCTGAGTCTCTGGGAAAGCAGACATTCCCAGTGCTGTTGCGGCTAAAGATAGGCTGCAGGGGGATATTGAAGACCTACAAGAGATTTCAGGGCTGGCACCTTCCTTGTGGCAGAAGGAGCCGTAAGTTTGCCTTTTCAGAAAACGGCTCTGCCGAGAACGAGCACTATGACATGCTGAGTCTCTGGGAAAGCAGAGATCCCCAGTGCTGTTGTGCCTGTGGATAGGCTGCAGGGGGACGGTGAAGACCAGCAAGATCTTTCAGGGATGGCACCTTCCTTGTAGGAGAAGGAGCCAGACATTTGCCTTTCCAGAAAAAGTTTCTGCCGAGAGCGAGCACCATGAGATGCTGAGTCTCTGGGAAAGCAGAGATCCCCAGTGCTGTTGTGGCTAAAGATAGGCTGCAGGGGGACGGTGAAGACCAGCAAGATCTTTCAGGGCTGGCACCTTCCTTGTGGGAGAAGGATCCAGACGTTTGCATTTTCAGAAAAAGGCTCTGCCGAGAGCGAGCACGATGAGATGCTGAGTCTCTGGGAAAGCAGAGATCCCCAGTGCTGTTGCGGCTAAAGATAGGCTACAGGGGGATATTGAAGACCTACAAGAGATTTCAGGGCTGGCACCTTCCTTGTGGGAGAAGGAGCCGTAAGTTTGCCTTTTCAGAAAAAAGGCTCTGCCGAGAACGAGCACTATGACATGCTGAGTCTCTGGGAAAGCAGAGATCCCCAGTGCTGTTGTGCCTGTGGATAGGCTGCAGAGGGATACTGAAGACCTGCAAGTGCTTTCAGGGCTGGCACCTTCCTTGTGGGAGAAGGAGCCAGACGTTTACCTTTTCAGGAAAAGTTTCTGCTGAGAACGAGCACCGTGACATGCTGAGTCTCTGGGAAAGCAGAGATCCCCAGTGCTGTTGCGGCTAAAGATAGGCTGCAGGGGGATAGTGAAGACCAGCAATATCTTTCAGGGCTGGCACCTTCCTTGTGGGAGAAGGAGCCGTAAGTTTGCCTTTTCAGAAAAAGGCTCTGCCGAGAGCGAGGACCATGAGATGCTGAGTCTCTGGGAAAGCAGAGATCCCCAGTGCTGTTGTGCCTGTGGATAGGCTGCAGGGGGACCGTGAAGACCAGCAACATCTTTCAGGGCTGGCACCTTCCTTGTGGGAGAAGGAGCCAGACGTTTGCCTTTTCAGAAAAAGGCTCTGCCGAGAGCGAGCACCATCAGATGCTGAGTCTCTGGGAAAGCAGAGATCCCCAGTGCTGTTGCGGCTAAAGATAGGCTACAGGGGGATATTGAAGACCTACAAGATCTTTCAGGGCTGGCACCTTCCTTGTGGGAGAAGGAGCCGTAAGTTTGCCTTTTCAGAAAAAGGCTCTGCCGAGAGCGAGCACCATGAGATGCTGAGTCTCTGGGAAAGCAGAGATCCCCAGTGCTGTTGTGCCTGTGGATAGGCTGCAGGGGGACCGTGAAGACCAGCAACATCTTTCAGGGCTGGCACCTTCCTTGTGGGAGAAGGAGCCAGACGTTTGCCTTTTCAGAAAAAGGCTCTGCCGAGAGCGAGCACCATCAGATGCTGAGTCTCTGGGAAAGCAGAGATCCCCAGTGCTGTTGCGGCTAAAGATAGGCTACAGGGGGATATTGAAGACCTACAAGATCTTTCAGGGCTGGCACCTTCCTTGTGGGAGAAGGAGCCGTAAGTTTGCCTTTTCAGAAAAAATGCTCCGTCGAAAACGAGCACCATGAGATGCTGAGTCTCTGGGAAAGCAGAGATCCCCAGTGCTGTTGTGCCTGTGGATAGGCTGCAGAGGGATACTGAAGACCTGCAAGTGCTTTCAGGGCTGGCACCTTCCTTGTGGGAGAAGGAGCCAGACGTTTGCCTTTTCAGGAAAAGTTTCTGCTGAGAACGACCACCGTGACATGCTGAGTCTCTGGGAAAGCAGAGATCCCCAGTGCTGTTGCGGCTAAAGATAGGCTGCAGGGGGATAGTGAAGACCAGCAATATCTTTCAAGGCTGGCACCTTCCTTGTGGGAGAAGGAGCCGTAAGTTTGCCTTTTCAGAAAAAGGCTCTGCCGAGAGCGAGCACCATGACATGCTGAGTCTCTGGGAAAGCAGAGATCCCCAGTGCTGTTGTGCCTGAGGATAGGCTGCAGAGGGATACTGAAGACCTGCAAGTTCTTTTAGATCTGGCACCTTCCTTGTGGGGGAAGGAGCCATACGTTTTGGTTTTCAGAAAATGTTTCTGCCGAGAGCGAGCACCATTAGATACTGATTCTCTGGGAAAGCAGAGATCCCCAGTGCTGTTGCGGCTAAAGATAGACTGCAGGGGGAAAGTGAAGACCTGCAAGAGCTTTCAGGGCTGGCACCTTCCTTGTGGGAGAAGGTGGCAGACGTTTGCCTTTTCAGAATAAGGCTCTGTCGAGAACGAGCACCATGAGATGCTGAGTCTCTGGGAAAGCAGAGATCCCCAGTGCTGTTGTGCCTGTGGATAGGCTGCAGGGGGTCTGTGAAGACCAGCAAGATCTTTCAGGGCTGGCACCTTCCTTGTGGGAGAAGGAGACAGACGTTTCCCTTTTCAGAAAATGTTTCTGCCGAGAGCGAGTACCATGAGATGCTGAGTCTCTGGGATATCAGAGATCCCCAGTGCTGTTTTCCCTGTGGATAGGCTACCGGGGGATGGTGAAGACCAGTAAGAACTTTCACGGCTGGCACCTTCCTTGTGGGAGGAGCCAGATGTTTGCCTTTTCAGAAAAAGGCTCTGCCGAGAACGAGCACTATGACATGCTGAGTCTCTGGTAAAGCAGAGATCCCTAGTGCTGTTGTGCCTGTGGATAGGCTACAGGGGGACGGTGAAGATCAGCAAGATCTTTCAGGGCTGGCACCTTCCTTGTGGGTGAAGGAGCCGTAAGTTTGCCTTTTCAGAAAAAGCCTCTGCCGAGAGCGAGCACCATGAGATGCTGAGTCTCTAGGAAAGCAGAGATCCCCAGTGCTGTTGTGCCTCTGGATAGGCTGCAGGGGGACGGTGAAGACCAGCAAGATCTTTCAGGGCTGGCACCTTCCTTGTGGGAGAAGGAGCCAGACGTTTGCCTTTTCAGAAAATGTTTCTGCCGAGAACGAGCACCGTGACATGCTGAGTCTCTGGGAAAGCAGAGATCCCCAGTGCTGTTGCGGCTAAAGATAGGCTGCAGAGGTATAGTGAAGACCTGCAAGAGCTTTCAGGGCTGGCACCTTCCTTGTGGGAGAAGGAGCCGTAAGTTTGCCTTTTCAGAAAAAGGCTCTGCCGAGAGCGAGCACCATGAGATGCTGAGTCTCTGGGAAAGCAGAGATCCCCAGTGCTGTTGTGCCTGTGGATAGGCTGCAGGGGGACCGTGAAGACCAGCAACATCTTTCAGGGCTGGCACCTTCCTTGTGGGAGAAGGAGCCAGACGTTTGCCTTTTCAGAAAAAGGCTCTGCCGAGAGCGAGCACCATCAGATGCTCAGTCTCTGGGAAAGCAGAGATCCCCAGTGCTGTTGCGGCTAAAGATAGGCTACAGGGGGATATTGAAGACCTACAAGATCTTTCAGGGCTGGCACCTTCCTTGTGGGAGAAGGAGCCGTAAGTTTGCCTTTTCAGAAAAAAGGCTCCGTCGAAAACGAGCACCATGAGATGCTGAGTCTCTGGGAAAGCAGAGATCCCCAGTGCTGTTGTGCCTGTGGATAGGCTGCAGAGGGATACTGAAGACCTGCAAGTGCTTTCAGGGCTGGCACCTTCCTTGTGGGAGAAGGAGCCAGACGTTTGCCTTTTCAGGAAATGTTTCTGCTGAGAACGACCACCGTGACATGCTGAGTCTCTGGGAAAGCAGAGATCCCCAGTGCTGTTGCGGCTAAAGATAGGCTGCAGGGGGATAGTGAAGACCAGCAATATCTTTCAAGGCTGGCACCTTCCTTGTGGGAGAAGGAGCCGTAAGTTTGCCTTTTCAGAAAAAGGCTCTGCCGAGAGCGAGCACCATGACATGCTGAGTCTCTGGGAAAGCAGAGATCCCCAGTGCTGTTGTGCCTGAGGATAGGCTGCAGAGGGATACTGAAGACCTGCAAGTTCTTTTAGATCTGGCACCTTCCTTGTGGGGGAAGGAGCCATACGTTTTGGTTTTCAGAAAATGTTTCTGCCGAGAGCGAGCACCATTAGATACTGATTCTCTGGGAAAGCAGAGATCCCCAGTGCTGTTGCGGCTAAAGATAGACTGCAGGGGGAAAGTGAAGACCTGCAAGAGCTTTCAGGGCTGGCACCTTCCTTGTGGGAGAAGGTGGCAGACGTTTGCCTTTTAAGAATAAGGCTCTGTCGAGAACGAGCACCATGAGATGCTGAGTCTCTGGGAAAGCAGAGATCCCCAGTGCTGTTGTGCCTCAGGATAGCCTGCAGGGGGTCTGTGAAGACCAGCAAGATCTTTCAGGGCTGGCACCTTCCTTGTGGGAGAAGGAGACAGACGTTTCCCTTTTCAGAAAATGTTTCTGCCGAGAGCGAGTACCATGAGATGCTGAGTCTCTGGGATATCAGAGATCCCCAGTGCTGTTTTCCCTGTGGATAGGCTACCGGGGGATGGTGAAGACCAGTAAGAACTTTCACGGCTGGCACCTTCCTTGTGGGAGGAGCCAGATGTTTGCCTTTTCAGAAAAAGGCTCTGCCGAGAACGAGCACTATGACATGCTGAGTCTCTGGTAAAGCAGAGATCCCTAGTGCTGTTGTGCCTGTGGATAGGCTGCAGGGGGACGGTGAAGACCAGCAAGATCTTTCAGGGCTGGCACCTTCCTTGTAGGAGAAGGAGCCAGATATTTGCCTTTCCAGAAAAAGTTTCTGCCGAGAACGAGCACCGTGACATGCTGAGTCTCTGGGAAAGCAGAGATCCCCAGTGCTGTTGTGGCTAAAGATAGGCTTCAGGGGATGGTGAAGACCAGCAAGATCTTTTAGGTATGGCACCTTCCTTGTAGGAGAAGGAGCCAGACATTTGCCTTTCCAGAAAAAGTTTCTGCCGAGAACGAGCACCGTGACATGCTGAGTCTCTGGGAAAGCAGACATTCCCAGTGCTGTTGCGGCTAAAGATAGGCTGCAGGGGGATATTGAAGACCTACAAGAGATTTCAGGGCTGGCACCTTCCTTGTGGCAGAAGGAGCCGTAAGTTTGCCTTTTCAGAAAAAGGCTCTGACGAGAACGAGCACTATGACATGCTGAGTCTCTGGGAAAGCAGAGATCCCCAGTGCTGTTGTGCCTGTGGATAGGCTGCAGGGGGACGGTGAAGACCAGCAAGATCTTTCAGGGATGGCACCTTCCTTGTAGGAGAAGGAGCCAGACATTTGCCTTTCCAGAAAAAGTTTCTGCCGAGAGCGAGCACCATGAGATGCTGAGTCTCTGGGAAAGCAGAGATCCCCAGTGCTGTTGTGGCTAAAGATAGGCTGCAGGGGGACGGTGAAGACCAGCAAGATCTTTCAGGGCTGGCACCTTCCTTGTGGGAGAAGGATCCAGACGTTTGCATTTTCAGAAAAAGCCTCTGCCGAGAGCGAGCACCATGAGATGCTGAGTCTCTGGGAAAGCAGAGATCCCCAGTGCTGTTGCGGCTAAAGATAGGCTACAGGGGGATATTGAAGACCTACAAGAGATTTCAGGGCTGGCACCTTCCTTGTGGGAGAAGGAGCCGTAAGTTTGCCTTTTCAGAAAAAAGGCTCTGCCGAGAACGAGCACTATGACATGCTGAGTCTCTGGGAAAGCAGAGATCCCCAGTGCTGTTGTGCCTGTGGATAGGCTGCAGAGGGATACTGAAGACCTGCAAGTGCTTTCAGGGCTGGCACCTTCCTTGTGGGAGAAGGAGCCAGACGTTTACCTTTTCAGGAAAAGTTTCTGCTGAGAACGACCACCGTGACATGCTGAGTCTCTGGGAAAGCAGAGATCCCCAGTGCTGTTGCGGCTAAAGATAGGCGGCAGGGGGATAGTGAAGACCAGCAATATCTTTCAGGGCTGGCACCTTCCTTGTGGGAGAAGGAGCCGTAAGTTTGCCTTTTCAGAAAAAGGCTCTGCCGAGAGCGAGGACCATGAGATGCTGAGTCTCTGGGAAAGCAGAGATCCCCAGTGCTGTTGTGCCTGTGGATAGGCTGCAGGGGGACCGTGAAGACCAGCAACATCTTTCAGGGCTGGCACCTTCCTTGTGGGAGAAGGAGCCAGACGTTTGCCTTTTCAGAAAAAGGCTCTGCCGAGAGCGAGCACCATCAGATGCTGAGTCTCTGGGAAAGCAGAGATACCCAGTGCTGTTGCGGCTAAAGATAGGCTACAGGGGGATATTGAAGACCTACAAGATCTTTCAGGGCTGGCACCTTCCTTGTGGGAGAAGGAGCCGTAAGTTTGCCTTTTCAGAAAAAAGGCTCCGTCGAAAACGAGCACCATGAGATGCTGAGTCTCTGGGAAAGCAGAGATCCCCAGTGCTGTTGTGCCTGTGGATAGGCTGCAGAGGGATACTGAAGACCTGCAAGTGCTTTCAGGGCTGGCACCTTCCTTGTGGGAGAAGGAGCCAGACGTTTGCCTTTTCAGGAAAAGTTTCTGCTGAGAACGACCACCGTGACATGCTGAGTCTCTGGGAAAGCAGAGATCCCCAGTGCTGTTGCGGCTAAAGATAGGCTGCATGGGGATAGTGAAGACCAGCAATATCTTTCAGGGCTGGCACCTTCCTTGTGGGAGAAGGAGCCGTAAGTTTGCCTTTTCAGAAAAAGGCTCTGCCGAGAGCGAGCACCATGAGATGCTGAGTCTCTGGGAAAGCAGAGATCCCCAGTGCTGTTGTGCCTGAGGATAGGCTGCAGAGGGATACTGAAGACCTGCAAGTTCTTTTAGATCTGGCACCTTCCTTGTGGGGGAAGGAGCCATACGTTTTGGTTTTCAGAAAATGTTTCTGCCGAGAGCGAGCACCATTAGATACTGATTCTCTGGGAAAGCAGAGATCCCCAGTGCTGTTGCGGCTAAAGATAGACTGCAGGGGGAAAGTGAAGACCTGCAAGAGCTTTCAGGGCTGGCACCTTCCTTGTGGGAGAAGGTGGCAGACGTTTGCCTTTTCAGAATAAGGCTCTGTCGAGAACGAGCACCATGAGATGCTGAGTCTCTGGGAAAGCAGAGATCCCCAGTGCTGTTGTGCCTGTGGATAGGCTGCAGGGGGTCTGTGAAGACCAGCAAGATCTTTCAGGGCTGGCACCTTCCTTGTGGGAGAAGGAGACAGACGTTTCCCTTTTCAGAAAATGTTTCTGCCGAGAGCGAGTACCATGAGATGCTGAGTCTCTGGGATATCAGAGATCCCCAGTGCTGTTTTCCCTGTGGATAGGCTACCGGGGGATGGTGAAGACCAGTAAGAACTTTCACGGCTGGCACCTTCCTTGTGGGAGGAGCCAGATGTTTGCCTTTTCAGAAAAAGGCTCTGCCGAGAACGAGCACTATGACATGCTGAGTCTCTGGTAAAGCAGAGATCCCTAGTGCTGTTGTGCCTGTGGATAGGCTGCAGAGGGATACTGAAGACCTGCAAGTGCTTTCAGGGCTGGCACCTTCCTTGTGGGAGAAGGAGCCAGACGTTTACCTTTTCAGGAAAAGTTTCTGCTGAGAACGAGCACCGTGACATGCTGAGTCTCTGGGAAAGCAGAGATCCCCAGTGCTGTTGCGGCTAAAGATAGGCTTCAGGGGATGGTGAAGACCAGCAAGATCTTTTAGGTATGGCACCTTCCTTGTAGGAGAAGGAGCCAGACATTTGCCTTTCCAGAAAAAGTTTCTGCTGAGAACGAGCACCGTGACATGCTGAGTCTCTGGGAAAGCAGACATTCCCAGTGCTGTTGCGGCTAAAGATAGGCTGCAGGGGGATATTGAAGACCTACAAGAGATTTCAGGGCTGGCACCTTCCTTGTGGCAGAAGGAGCCGTAAGTTTGCCTTTTCAGAAAAAGGCTCTGCCGAGAACGAGCACTATGACATGCTGAGTCTCTGGGAAAGCAGAGATCCCCAGTGCTGTTGTGCCTGTGGATAGGCTGCAGGGGGACGGTGAAGACCAGCAAGATCTTTCAGGGATGGCACCTTCCTTGTAGGAGAAGGAGCCAGACATTTGCCTTTCCAGAAAAAGTTTCTGCCGAGAGCGAGCACCATGAGATGCTGAGTCTCTGGGAAAGCAGAGATCCCCAGTGCTGTTGTGGCTAAAGATAGGCTGCAGGGGGACGGTGAAGACCAGCAAGATCTTTCAGGGCTGGCACCTTCCTTGTGGGAGAAGGATCCAGACGTTTGCATTTTCAGAAAAAGGCTCTGCCGAGAGCGAGCACGATGAGATGCTGAGTCTCTGGGAAAGCAGAGATCCCCAGTGCTGTTGCGGCTAAAGATAGGCTACAGGGGGATATTGAAGACCTACAAGAGATTTCAGGGCTGGCACCTTCCTTGTGGGAGAAGGAGCCGTAAGTTTGCCTTTTCAGAAAAAAGGCTCTGCCGAGAACGAGCACTATGACATGCTGAGTCTCTGGGAAAGCAGAGATCCCCAGTGCTGTTGTGCCTGTGGATAGGCTGCAGAGGGATACTGAAGACCTACAAGTGCTTTCAGGGCTGGCACCTTCCTTGTGGGAGAAGGAGCCAGACGTTTACCTTTTCAGGAAAAGTTTCTGCTGAGAACGACCACCGTGACATGCTGAGTCTCTGGGAAAGCAGAGATCCCCAGTGCTGTTTCGGCTAAAGATAGGCTGCAGGGGGATAGTGAAGACCAGCAATATCTTTCAGGGCTGGCACCTTCCTTGTGGGAGAAGGAGCCAGACGTTTGCCTTTTCAGAAAAAGGCTCTGCCGAGAGCGAGCACCATGAGATGCTGAGTCTCTGGGAAAGCAGAGATCCCCAGTGCTGTTGTGCCTGTGGATAGGCTGCAGGGGGACCGTGAAGACCAGCAACATCTTTCAGGGCTGGCACCTTCCTTGTGGGAGAAGGAGCCAGACGTTTGCCTTTTCAGAAAAAGGCTCTGCCGAGAGCGAGCACCATGAGATGCTGAGTCTCTGGGAAAGCAGAGATCCCCAGTGCTGTTGCGGCTAAAGATAGGCTACAGGGGGATATTGAAGACCTACAAGAGATTTCAGGGCTGGCACCTTCCTTGTGGGAGAAGGAGCCGTAAGTTTGCCTTTTCAGAAAAAAGGCTCCGTCGAAAACGAGCACCATGAGATGCTCAGTCTCTGGGAAAGCAGAGATCCCCAGTGCTGTTGTGCCTGTGGATAGGCTGCAGAGGGATACTGAAGACCTGCAAGTGCTTTCAGGGCTGGCACCTTCCTTGTGGGAGAAGGAGCCAGACGTTTGCCTTTTCAGGAAAAGTTTCTGCTGAGAACGACCACCGTGACATGCTGAGTCTCTGGGAAAGCAGAGATCCCCAGTGCTGTTGCGGCTAAAGATAGGCTGCAGGGGGATAGTGAAGACCAGCAATATCTTTCAGGGCTGGCACCTTCCTTGTGGGAGAAGGAGCCGTAAGTTTGCCTTTTCAGAAAAAGGCTCTGCCGAGAGCGAGCACCATGAGATGCTGAGTCTCTGGGAAAGCAGAGATCCCCAGTGCTGTTGTGCCTGAGGATAGGCTGCAGAGGGATACTGAAGACCTGCAAGTTCTTTTAGATCTGGCACCTTCCTTGTGGGGGAAGGAGCCATACGTTTTGGTTTTCAGAAAATGTTTCTGCCGAGAGCGAGCACCATTAGATACTGATTCTCTGGGAAAGCAGAGATCCCCAGTGCTGTTGCGGCTAAAGATAGACTGCAGGGGGAAAGTGAAGACCTGCAAGAGCTTTCAGGGCTGGCACCTTCCTTGTGGGAGAAGGTGCCAGACGTTTGCCTTTTCAGAATAAGGCTCTGTCGAGAACGAGCACCATGAGATGCTGAGTCTCTGGGAAAGCAGAGATCCCCAGTGCTGTTGTGCCTCAGGATAGCCTGCAGGGGGTCTGTGAAGACCAGCAAGATCTTTCAGGGCTGGCACCTTCCTTGTGGGAGAAGGAGACAGACGTTTCCCTTTTCAGAAAATGTTTCTGCCGAGAGCGAGTACCATGAGATGCTGAGTCTCTGGGATATCAGAGATCCCCAGTGCTGTTTTCCCTGTGGATAGGCTACCGGGGGATGGTGAAGACCAGTAAGAACTTTCACGGCTGGCACCTTCCTTGTGGGAGGAGCCAGATGTTTGCCTTTTCAGAAAAAGGCTCTGCCGAGAACGAGCACTATGACATGCTGAGTCTCTGGTAAAGCAGACATCCCTAGTGCTGTTGTGCCTGTGGATAGGCTGCAGGGGGACGGTGAAGACCAGCAAGATCTTTCAGGGCTGGCACCTTCCTTGTAGGAGAAGGAGCCAGATATTTGCCTTTCCAGAAAAAGTTTCTGCCGAGAACGAGCACCGTGACATGCTGAGTCTCTGGGAAAGCAGAGATCCCCAGTGCTGTTGTGGCTAAAGATAGGCTTCAGGGGATGGTGAAGACCAGCAAGATCTTTTAGGTATGGCACCTTCCTTGTAGGAGAAGGAGCCAGACATTTGCCTTTCCAGAAAAAGTTTCTGCCGAGAACGAGCACCGTGACATGCTGAGTCTCTGGGAAAGCAGACATTCCCAGTGCTGTTGCGGCTAAAGATAGGCTGCAGGGGGATATTGAAGACCTACAAGAGATTTCAGGGCTGGCACCTTCCTTGTGGCAGAAGGAGCCGTAAGTTTGCCTTTTCAGAAAAAGGCTCTGCCGAGAACGAGCACTATGACATGCTGAGTCTCTGGGAAAGCAGAGATCCCCAGTGCTGTTGTGCCTGTGGATAGGCTGCAGGGGGACGGTGAAGACCAGCAAGATCTTTCAGGGATGGCACCTTCCTTGTAGGAGAAGGAGCCAGACATTTGCCTTTCCAGAAAAAGTTTCTGCCGAGAGCGAGCACCATGAGATGCTGAGTCTCTGGGAAAGCAGAGATCCCCAGTGCTGTTGCGGCTAAAGATAGGCTACAGGGGGATATTGAAGACCTACAAGAGATTTCAGGGCTGGCACCTTCCTTGTGGGAGAAGGAGCCGTAAGTTTGCCTTTTCAGAAAAAAGGCTCTGCCGAGAACGAGCACTATGACATGCTGAGTCTCTGGGAAAGCAGAGATCCCCAGTGCTGTTGTGCCTGTGGATAGGCTGCAGAGGGATACTGAAGACCTGCAAGTGCTTTCAGGGCTGGCACCTTCCTTGTGGGAGAAGGAGCCAGACGTTTACCTTTTCAGGAAAAGTTTCTGCTGAGAACGACCACCGTGACATGCTGAGTTTCTGGGAAAGCAGAGATCCCCAGTGCTGTTGCGGCTAAAGATAGGCTGCAGGGGGATAGTGAAGACCAGCAATATCTTTCAGGGCTGGCACCTTCCTTGTGGGAGAAGGAGCCAGACGTTTGCCTTTTCAGAAAAAGGCTCTGCCGAGAGTGAGCACCATGAGATGCTGAGTCTCTGGGAAAGCAGAGATCCCCAGTGCTGTTGTGCCTGTGGATAGGCTGCAGGGGGACCGTGAAGACCAGCAACATCTTTCAGGGCTGGCACCTTCCTTGTGGGAGAAGGAGCCAGATGTTTGCCTTTTCAGAAAAAGGCTCTGCCGAGAGCGAGCACCATGAGATGCTGAGTCTCTGGGAAAGCAGAGATCCCCAGTGCTGTTGCGGCTAAAGATAGGCTACAGGGGGATATTGAAGACCAGCAAGATCTTTCAGGGCTGGCACCTTCATTGTGGGAGAAGGATCCAGACGTTTGCCTTTTCAGAAAAAAGGCTCCGTCGAAAACGAGCACCATGAGATGCTGAGTCTCTGGGAAAGCAGAGATCCCCAGTGCTGTTGTGCCTGTGGATAGGCTGCAGAGGGATACTGAAGACCTGCAAGTGCTTTCAGGGCTGGCACCTTCCTTGTGGGAGAAGGAGCCAGACGTTTGCCTTTTCAGGAAAAGTTTCTGCTGAGAACGACCACCGTGACATGCTGAGTCTCTGGGAAAGCAGAGATCCCCAGTGCTGTTGCGGCTAAAGATAGGCTGCAGGGGGACGGTGAAGACCAGCAAGATCTTTCAGGGCTGGCACCTTCCTTGTGGGAGAAGGAGACAGACGTTTCCCTTTTCAGAAAATGTTTCTGCCGAGAGCGAGCACCATGAGATGCTGAGTCTCTGGGAAAGCAGAGATCCCCAGTGCTGTTGTGCCTGAGGATAGGCTGCAGAGGGATACTGAAGACCTGCAAGTTCTTTTAGGTCTGGCACCTTCCTTGTGGGGGAAGGAGCCATATGTTTTGGTTTTCAGAAAATGTTTCTGCCGAGAGCGAGCACCATTAGATACTGATTCTCTGGGAAAGCAGAGATCCCCAGTGCTGTTGCGGCTAAAGATAGACTGCAGGGGGAAAGTGAAGACCTGCAAGAGCTTTCAGGGCTGGCACCTTCCTTGTGGGAGAAGGTGCCAGACGTTTGCCTTTTCAGAATAAGGCTCTGTCGAGAACGAGCACCATGAGATGCTGAGTCTCTGGGAAAGCAGAGATCCCCAGTGCTGTTGTGCCTCAGGATAGCCTGCAGGGGGTCTGTGAAGACCAGCAAGATCTTTCAGGGCTGGCACCTTCCTTGTGGGAGAAGGAGACAGACGTTTCCCTTTTCAGAAAATGTTTCTGCCGAGAGCGAGTACCATGAGATGCTGAGTCTCTGGGAAAGCAGAGATCCCCAGTGCTGTTTTCCCTGTGGATAGGCTACCGGGGGATGGTGAAGACCAGTAAGAACTTTCACGGCTGGCACCTTCCTTGTGGGAGGAGCCAGATGTTTGCCTTTTCAGAAAAAGGCTCTGCCGAGAACGAGCACTATGACATGCTGAGTCTCTGGTAAAGCAGAGATCCCTAGTGCTGTTGTGCCTGTGGATAGGCTGCAGGGGGACGGTGAAGACCAGCAAGATCTTTCAGGGCTGGCACCTTCCTTGTAGGAGAAGGAGCCAGATATTTGCCTTTCCAGAAAAAGTTTCTGCCGAGAACGAGCACCGTGACATGCTGAGTCTCTGGGAAAGCAGAGATCCCCAGTGCTGTTGTGGCTAAAGATAGGCTTCAGGGGATGGTGAAGACCAGCAAGATCTTTTAGGTATGGCACCTTCCTTGTAGGAGAAGGAGCCAGACATTTGCCTTTCCAGAAAAAGTTTCTGCCGAGAACGAGCACCGTGACATGCTGAGTCTCTGGGAAAGCAGACATTCCCAGTGCTGTTGCGGCTAAAGATAGGCTGCAGGGGGATATTGAAGACCTACAAGAGATTTCAGGGCTGGCACCTTCCTTGTGGCAGAAGGAGCCGTAAGTTTGCCTTTTCAGAAAAAGGCTCTGCCGAGAACGAGCACTATGACATGCTGAGTCTCTGGGAAAGCAGAGATCCCCAGTGCTGTTGTGCCTGTGGATAGGCTGCAGGGGGACGGTGAAGACCAGCAAGATCTTTCAGGGATGGCACCTTCCTTGTAGGAGAAGGAGCCAGACATTTGCCTTTCCAGAAAAAGTTTCTGCCGAGAGCGAGCACCATGAGATGCTGAGTCTCTGGGAAAGCAGAGATCCCCAGTGCTGTTGCGGCTAAAGATAGGCTACAGGGGGATATTGAAGACCTACAAGAGATTTCAGGGCTGGCACCTTCCTTGTGGGAGAAGGAGCCGTAAGTTTGCCTTTTCAGAAAAAAGGCTCTGCCGAGAACGAGCACTATGACATGCTGAGTCTCTGGGAAAGCAGAGATCCCCAGTGCTGTTGTGCCTGTGGATAGGCTGCAGAGGGATACTGAAGACCTGCAAGTGCTTTCAGGGCTGGCACCTTCCTTGTGGGAGAAGGAGCCAGACGTTTGCCTTTTCAGGAAAAGTTTCTGCTGAGAACGACCACCGTGACATGCTGAGTTTCTGGGAAAGCAGAGATCCCCAGTGCTGTTGCGGCTAAAGATAGGCTGCAGGGGGATAGTGAAGACCAGCAATATCTTTCAGGGCTGGCACCTTCCTTGTGGGAGAAGGAGCCAGACGTTTCCCTTTTCAGAAAATGTTTCTGCCGAGAGCGAGCACCATGAGATGCTGAGTCTCTGGGAAAGCAGAGATCCCCAGTGCTGTTGTGCCTGAGGATAGGCTGCAGAGGGATACTGAAGACCTGCAAGTTCTTTTAGGTCTGGCACCTTCCTTGTGGGGGAAGGAGCCATATGTTTTGGTTTTCAGAAAATGTTTCTGCCGAGAGCGAGCACCATTAGATACTGATTCTCTGGGAAAGCAGAGATCCCCAGTGCTGTTGCGGCTAAAGATAGACTGCAGGGGGAAAGTGAAGACCTGCAAGAGCTTTCAGGGCTGGCACCTTCCTTGTGGGAGAAGGTGCCAGACGTTTGCCTTTTCAGAATAAGGCTCTGTCGAGAACGAGCACCATGAGATGCTGAGTCTCTGGGAAAGCAGAGATCCCCAGTGCTGTTGTGCCTCAGGATAGCCTGCAGGGGGTCTGTGAAGACCAGCAAGATCTTTCAGGGCTGGCACCTTCCTTGTGGGAGAAGGAGACAGACGTTTCCCTTTTCAGAAAATGTTTCTGCCGAGAGCGAGTACCATGAGATGCTGAGTCTCTGGGAAAGCAGAGATCCCCAGTGCTGTTTTCCCTGTGGATAGGCTACCGGGGGATGGTGAAGACCAGTAAGAACTTTCACGGCTGGCACCTTCCTTGTGGGAGGAGCCAGATGTTTGCCTTTTCAGAAAAAGGCTCTGCCGAGAACGAGCACTATGACATGCTGAGTCTCTGGTAAAGCAGAGATCCCTAGTGCTGTTGTGCCTGTGGATAGGCTGCAGGGGGACGGTGAAGACCAGCAAGATCTTTCAGGGCTGGCACCTTCCTTGTAGGAGAAGGAGCCAGATATTTGCCTTTCCAGAAAAAGTTTCTGCCGAGAACGAGCACCGTGACATGCTGAGTCTCTGGGAAAGCAGAGATCCCCAGTGCTGTTGTGGCTAAAGATAGGCTTCAGGGGATGGTGAAGACCAGCAAGATCTTTTAGGTATGGCACCTTCCTTGTAGGAGAAGGAGCCAGACATTTGCCTTTCCAGAAAAAGTTTCTGCCGAGAACGAGCACCGTGACATGCTGAGTCTCTGGGAAAGCAGACATTCCCAGTGCTGTTGCGGCTAAAGATAGGCTGCAGGGGGATATTGAAGACCTACAAGAGATTTCAGGGCTGGCACCTTCCTTGTGGCAGAAGGAGCCGTAAGTTTGCCTTTTCAGAAAAAGGCTCTGCCGAGAACGAGCACTATGACATGCTGAGTCTCTGGGAAAGCAGAGATCCCCAGTGCTGTTGTGCCTGTGGATAGGCTGCAGGGGGACGGTGAAGACCAGCAAGATCTTTCAGGGATGGCACCTTCCTTGTAGGAGAAGGAGCCAGACATTTGCCTTTCCAGAAAAAGTTTCTGCCGAGAGCGAGCACCATGAGATGCTGAGTCTCTGGGAAAGCAGAGATCCCCAGTGCTGTTGCGGCTAAAGATAGGCTACAGGGGGATATTGAAGACCTACAAGAGATTTCAGGGCTGGCACCTTCCTTGTGGGAGAAGGAGCCGTAAGTTTGCCTTTTCAGAAAAAAGGCTCTGCCGAGAACGAGCACTATGACATGCTGAGTCTCTGGGAAAGCAGAGATCCCCAGTGCTGTTGTGCCTGTGGATAGGCTGCAGAGGGATACTGAAGACCTGCAAGTGCTTTCAGGGCTGGCACCTTCCTTGTGGGAGAAGGAGCCAGACGTTTGCCTTTTCAGGAAAAGTTTCTGCTGAGAACGACCACCGTGACATGCTGAGTTTCTGGGAAAGCAGAGATCCCCAGTGCTGTTGCGGCTAAAGATAGGCTGCAGGGGGATAGTGAAGACCAGCAATATCTTTCAGGGCTGGCACCTTCCTTGTGGGAGAAGGAGCCAGACGTTTGCCTTTTCAGAAAAAGGCTCTGCCGAGAGTGAGCACCATGAGATGCTGAGTCTCTGGGAAAGCAGAGATCCCCAGTGCTGTTGTGCCTGTGGATAGGCTGCAGGGGGACCGTGAAGACCAGCAACATCTTTCAGGGCTGGCACCTTCCTTGTGGGAGAAGGAGCCAGACGTTTGCCTTTTCAGAAAAAGGCTCTGCCGAGAGCGAGCACCATGAGATGCTGAGTCTCTGGGAAAGCAGAGATCCCCAGTGCTGTTGCGGCTAAAGATAGGCTACAGGGGGATATTGAAGACCTACAAGAGATTTCAGGGCTGGCACCTTCCTTGTGGGAGAAGGAGCTGTAAGTTTGCCTTTTCAGAAAAAAGGCTCCGTCGAAAACGAGCACCATGAGATGCTGAGTCTCTGGGAAAGCAGAGATCCCCAGTGCTGTTGTGCCTGTGGATAGGCTGCAGAGGGATACTGAAGACCTGCAAGTGCTTTCAGGGCTGGCACCTTCCTTGTGGGAGAAGGAGCCAGACGTTTGCCTTTTCAGGAAAAGTTTCTGCTGAGAACGACCACCGTGACATGCTGAGTCTCTGGGAAAGCAGAGATCCCCAGTGCTGTTGCGGCTAAAGATAGGCTGCAGGGGGACGGTGAAGACCAGCAATATCTTTCAGGGCTGGCACCTTCCTTGTGGGAGAAGGAGCCGTAAGTTTGCCTTTTCAGAAAAAGGCTCTGCCGAGAGCGAGCACCATGAGATGCTGAGTCTCTGGGAAAGCAGAGATCCCCAGTGCTGTTGTGCCTGAGGATAGGCTGCAGAGGGATACTGAAGACCTGCAAGTTCTTTTAGGTCTGGCACCTTCCTTGTGGGGGAAGGAGCCATACGTTTTGGTTTTCAGAAAATGTTTCTGCCGAGAGCGAGCACCATTAGATACTGATTCTCTGGGAAAGCAGAGATCCCCAGTGCTGTTGCGGCTAAAGATAGACTGCAGGGGGAAAGTGAAGACCTGCAAGAGCTTTCAGGGCTGGCACCTTCCTTGTGGGAGAAGGTGCCAGACGTTTGCCTTTTCAGAATAAGGCTCTGTCGAGAACGAGCACCATGAGATGCTGAGTCTCTGGGAAAGCAGAGATCCCCAGTGCTGTTGTGCCTCAGGATAGCCTGCAGGGGGTCTGTGAAGACCAGCAAGATCTTTCAGGGCTGGCACCTTCCTTGTGGGAGAAGGAGACAGACGTTTCCCTTTTCAGAAAATGTTTCTGCCGAGAGCGAGTACCATGAGATGCTGAGTCTCTGGGAAAGCAGAGATCCCCAGTGCTGTTTTCCCTGTGGATAGGCTACCGGGGGATGGTGAAGACCAGTAAGAACTTTCACGGCTGGCACCTTCCTTGTGGGAGGAGCCAGATGTTTGCCTTTTCAGAAAAAGGCTCTGCCGAGAACGAGCACTATGACATGCTGAGTCTCTGGTAAAGCAGAGATCCCTAGTGCTGTTGTGCCTGTGGATAGGCTGCAGGGGGACGGTGAAGACCAGCAAGATCTTTCAGGGCTGGCACCTTCCTTGTAGGAGAAGGAGCCAGATATTTGCCTTTCCAGAAAAAGTTTCTGCCGAGAACGAGCACCGTGACATGCTGAGTCTCTGGGAAAGCAGAGATCCCCAGTGCTGTTGTGGCTAAAGATAGGCTTCAGGGGATGGTGAAGACCAGCAAGATCTTTTAGGTATGGCACCTTCCTTGTAGGAGAAGGAGCCAGACATTTGCCTTTCCAGAAAAAGTTTCTGCCGAGAACGAGCACCGTGACATGCTGAGTCTCTGGGAAAGCAGACATTCCCAGTGCTGTTGCGGCTAAAGATAGGCTGCAGGGGGATATTGAAGACCTACAAGAGATTTCAGGGCTGGCACCTTCCTTGTGGCAGAAGGAGCCGTAAGTTTGCCTTTTCAGAAAAAGGCTCTGCCGAGAGCGAGCACCATGAGATGCTGAGTCTCTGGGAAAGCAGAGATCCCCAGTGCTGTTGTGCCTGTGGATAGGCTGCAGGGGGACGGTGAAGACCAGCAAGATCTTTCAGGGATGGCACCTTCCTTGTAGGAGAAGGAGCCAGACATTTGCCTTTCCAGAAAAAGTTTCTGCCGAGAGCGAGCACCATGAGATGCTGAGTCTCTGGGAAAGCAGAGATCCCCAGTGCTGTTGTGGCTAAAGATAGGCTGCAGGGGGACGGTGAAGACCAGCAAGATCTTTCAGGGCTGGCACCTTCCTTTTGGGAGAAGGAGCCAGACGTTTGCCTTTTCAGAAAGAGCCTCTGCCGAGAGCGAGCACCATGAGATGCTGAGTCTCTGGGAAAGCAGAGATCCCCAGTGCTGTTGCGGCTAAAGATAGGATACAGGGGGATATTGAAGACCTACAAGAGATTTCAGGGCTGGCACCTTCCTTGTGGGAGAAGGAGCCGTAAGTTTGCCTTTTCAGAAAAAGGCTCTGCCGAGAGCGAGCACCATGAGATGCAGAGTCTCTGGGAAAGCAGAGATCCCCAGTGCTGTTGTGCCTGTGGATAGGCTGCCGGGGGACGGTGAAGACCAGCAAGATCTTTCAGGGCTGGCACCTTCATTGTGGGAGAAGGATCCAGACGTTTGCCTTTTCAGAAAAAGGCTCTGCCGAGAACGAGCACCGTGAGAGGCTGAGTCTCTGGGAAAGCAGAGATCCCCAGTGCTGTTAATGCTAAAGATAGGCTGCAGGGGGATAGTGAAGACCTTCAAGAGATTTCAGGGCTGGCACCTTCCTTGTGGCAGAAGGAGCCGTAAGTTTGCCTTTTCAGAAAAAGGCTCTGCCGAGAACGAGCACTATGACATGCTGAGTCTCTGGGAAAGCAGAGATCCCCAGTGCTGTTGTGCCTGTGGATAGTCTGCAGGGGGACGGTGAAGACCAGCAAGATCTTTCAGGGCTGGCACCTTCCTTGTGGGAGAAGGAGCCAGACGTTTGCCTTTTCAGAAAGAGCCTCTGCCGAGAGCGAGCACCATGAGATGCTGAGTCTCTGGGAAAGCAGAGATCCCCAGTGCTGTTGCGGCTAAACATAGGCTACAGGGGGATATTGAAGACCTACAAGAGATTTCAGGGCTGGCACCTTCCTTGTGGGAGAAGGAGCCGTAAGTTTGCCTTTTCAGAAAAAGGCTCTGCCGAGAGCGAGCACCATGAGATGCTGAGTCTCTGGGAAAGCAGAGATCCCCAGTGCTGTTGTGCCTGAGGATAGGCTGCAGAGGGATACTGAAGACCTGCAAGTTCTTTTAGGTCTGGCACCTTCCTTGTGGGGGAAGGAGCCATACGTTTTGGTTTTCAGAAAATGTTTCTGCCGAGAGCGAGCACCATTAGATACTGATTCTCTGGGAAAGCAGAGATCCCCAGTGCTGTTGCGGCTAAAGATAGACTGCAGGGGGAAAGTGAAGACCTGCAAGAGCTTTCAGGGCTGGCACCTTCCTTGTGGGAGAAGGTGCCAGACGTTTGCCTTTTCAGAATAAGGCTCTGTCGAGAACGAGCACCATGAGATGCTGAGTCTCTGGGAAAGCAGAGATCCCCAGTGCTGTTGTGCCTCAGGATAGCCTGCAGGGGGTCTGTGAAGACCAGCAAGATCTTTCAGGGCTGGCACCTTCCTTGTGGGAGAAGGAGACAGACGTTTCCCTTTTCAGAAAATGTTTCTGCCGAGAGCGAGTACCATGAGATGCTGAGTCTCTGGGATAGCAGAGATCCCCAGTGCTGTTTTCCCTGTGGATAGGCTACCGGGGGATGGTGAAGACCAGTAAGAACTTTCACGGCTGGCACCTTCCTTGTGGGAGGAGCCAGATGTTTGCCTTTTCAGAAAAAGGCTCTGCCGAGAACGAGCACTATGACATGCTGAGTCTCTGGTAAAGCAGAGATCCCTAGTGCTGTTGTGCCTGTGGATAGGCTGCAGGGGGACGGTGAAGACCAGCAAGATCTTTCAGGGCTGGCACCTTCCTTGTAGGAGAAGGAGCCAGATATTTGCCTTTCCAGAAAAAGTTTCTGCCGAGAACGAGCACCGTGACATGCTGAGTCTCTGGGAAAGCAGAGATCCCCAGTGCTGTTGTGGCTAAAGATAGGCTTCAGGGGATGGTGAAGACCAGCAAGATCTTTTAGGTATGGCACCTTCCTTGTAGGAGAAGGAGCCAGACATTTGCCTTTCCAGAAAAAGTTTCTGTCGAGAACGAGCACCGTGACATGCTGAGTCTCTGGGAAAGCAGACATTCCCAGTGCTGTTGCGGCTAAAGATAGGCTGCAGGGGGATATTGAAGACCTACAAGAGATTTCAGGGCTGGCACCTTCCTTGTGGCAGAAGGAGCCGTAAGTTTGCCTTTTCAGAAAAAGGCTCTGCCGAGAGCGAGCACCATGAGATGCTGAGTCTCTGGGAAAGCAGAGATCCCCAGTGCTGTTGTGCCTGTGGATAGGCTGCAGGGGGACGGTGAAGACCAGCAAGATCTTTCAGGGATGGCACCTTCCTTGTAGGAGAAGGAGCCAGACATTTGCCTTTCCAGAAAAAGTTTCTGCCGAGAGCGAGCACCATGAGATGCTGAGTCTCTGGGAAAGCAGAGATCCCCAGTGCTGTTGTGGCTAAAGATAGGCTGCAGGGGGACGGTGAAGACCAGCAAGATCTTTCAGGGCTGGCACCTTCCTTTTGGGAGAAGGAGCCAGACGTTTGCCTTTTCAGAAAGAGCCTCTGCCGAGAGCGAGCACCATGAGATGCTGAGTCTCTGGGAAAGCAGAGATCCCCAGTGCTGTTGCGGCTAAAGATAGGATACAGGGGGATATTGAAGACCTACAAGAGATTTCAGGGCTGGCACCTTCCTTGTGGGAGAAGGAGCCGTAAGTTTGCCTTTTCAGAAAAAGGCTCTGCCGAGAGCGAGCACCATGAGATGCAGAGTCTCTGGGAAAGCAGAGATCCCCAGTGCTGTTGTGCCTGTGGATAGGCTGCCGGGGGACGGTGAAGACCAGCAAGATCTTTCAGGGCTGGCACCTTCATTGTGGGAGAAGGATCCAGACGTTTGCCTTTTCAGAAAAAGGCTCTGCCGAGAACGAGCACCGTGAGAGGCTGAGTCTCTGGGAAAGCAGAGATCCCCAGTGCTGTTGATGCTAAAGATAGGCTGCAGGGGGATAGTGAAGACCTTCAAGAGATTTCAGGGCTGGCACCTTCCTTGTGGCAGAAGGAGCCGTAAGTTTGCCTTTTCAGAAAAAGGCTCTGCCGAGAACGAGCACTATGACATGCTGAGTCTCTGGGAAAGCAGAGATCCCCAGTGCTGTTGTGCCTGTGGATAGTCTGCAGGGGGACGGTGAAGACCAGCAAGATCTTTCAGTGATGGCACCTTCCTTGTAGGAGAAGGAGCCAGACATTTGCCTTTCCAGAAAAACTTTCTGCCGAGAGCGAGCACCATGAGATGCTGAGTCTCTGGGAAAGCAGAGATCCCCAGTGCTGTTGTGGCTAAAGATAGGCTGCAGGGGGATGGTGAAGACCAGCAAGATCTTTCAGGGCTGGCACCTTCCTTGTGGGAGAAGGAGCCAGACGTTTGCCTTTTCAGAAAGAGCCTCTGCCGAGAGCGAGCACCATGAGATGCTGAGTCTCTGGGAAAGCAGAGATCCCCAGTGCTGTTGCGGCTAAAGATAGGCTACAGGGGGATATTGAAGACCTACAAGATATTTCAGGGCTGGCACCTTCCTTGTGGGAGAAGGAGCCGTAAGTTTGCCTTTTCAGAAAAAGGCTCTGCCGAGAGCGAGCACCATGAGATGCTGAGTCTCTGGGAAAGCAGAGATCCCCAGTGCTGTTGTGCCTGTGGATAGGCTGCAGGGGGACGGTGCAGACCAGCAAGATCTTTTAGGGATGGAACCTTCCTTGTAGGAGAAGGAGCCAGACATTTGCCTTTCCAGAAAAAGTTTCTGCCGAGAACGAGCACCGTGACATGCTGAGTCTCTGGGAAAGCAGAGATCCCCAGTGCTGTTGTGCCTGTGGATAGGCTTCAGGGGGATGGTGAAGACCAGCAAGATCTTTCAGCGCTGGCACCTTCCTTGTGGGAGAAGGAGCCAGACGTTTTCCTTTTCAGAAAATGTTTCTGCCGAGATTGAGCACCATGAGATGCTCAGTCTCTGGGAAAGCAGAGATCCCCAGTGCTGTTGTGCCTGCGGATAGGCTGCAGAGGGATACTGAAGACCTGCAAGTGCTTTCAGGGCAGGCACCTTCCTTGTGGGAGAAGGAGCCAGACGTTTACCTTTTCAGAAAATGTTTCTGCCGAGAGCGAGCACCATGAGATGCTGAGTCTCTGGGATAGCAGAGATCCCCAGTGCTGTTGTGGCTAAAGATAGGCTACAGGGGAATGGTGAAGACCAGCAAGATCTTTCAGGGCTGGCACCTTCCTTGTGGGAGAAGGAGCCGTAAGTTTGCCTTTTCAGAAAAAGGCTCTGCGAAGAGCGAGCACCATGAGATGCTGAGTCTCTGGGAAAGCAGAGATCCCTAGTGCTGTTTCGCCTGTGGATAGGCTGCAGGGGGACGGTGAAGACCAGCAAGATCTTTCAGGGCTGGCACCTTCCTTGTGGTAGAAGGATCCAGACATTTGCCTTTCCAGAAAAAGTTTCTGCCGAGAACGAGCACCATGAGATGCTGATTCTCTGGGAAAGCAGAGATCCCCAGTGCTGTTTTGGGTAAAGATAGGCTGCAGGGGGACGGTGAAGACCAGCACGATGTTTTAGGTCTGGAAACTTCCTTTTGGGAGAAGGAGCCAGCCGTTTGCCTTTTCAGAATATGTTTCTGACAAGAGCGAGCACAATTAGATGCTGATTCTCTGGGAAAACGGAGATCCCCAGTGCTGTTGTGGCTAAAGATAGGCTGCAGGGGGATATTAAAGACCTACAAGAGATTTCAGGGCTGGCACCTTCCTTGTGGCAGAAGGAGCCGTAAGTTTGCCTTACAGAAAAAAGTTTCTGCTGAGAACTAGCACCATGACATTCTCAGTCTATGGGAAAGCAGAGATCCCCAGTGCTGTTGTGCCTGTGGATAGGCTGCAGAGGGATACTGAAGACCTGCAAGTGCTTTCATGGCACGCACCTTCCTTGTGGGAGAAGGAGCCAGACGTTTGCCTTTTCAGAAAATGTTTCTGCCGAGAGCGAGCACCATGAGATGCTGAGTCTCTGGGATAGCAGAGATCCCCAGTGCTGTTGTGCCTGTGGATAGGCTGCCGGGGGATGGTGAAGACCAGTAAGATCTTTCAGGGCTGGCACCTTCCTTGTGGGAGGAGCCAGATGTTTGCCTTTTCAGAATAAGGCTCTGCCGAGAGCGAGCACCATGAGATGCTGAGTCTCTGGGAAAGCAGAGATCCCCAGTGCTCTTGTGGCTAAAGATAGGCTGTAGGAGGACGGTGAAGACCTGCAACATCTTTCAGGGCTGGCAGCTTCCTTGTAGGAGAAGGAGCCAGACATTTGCCTTTCCAGAAAAAGTTTCTGCCGAGAACGAGCACCGTGACATGCTGAGTCTCTGGGAAAGCAGAGATCCCCAGTGCTCTTGTGGCTAAAGATAGGCTGCAGGGGGACGGTGAAGACCAGCAAGATCTTTCAGGGATGGCACCTTCCTTGTGGGAGAAGGAGCCGTAAGTTTGCCTTTTCAGAAAAAGGCTCTGCCGACAGAGAGCACCATGAGATGCTGAGTCTCTGGGAAAGCAGAGATCCCCAGTGCTGTTGTGCCTGAGTATAGGCTGCAGGGGGACAGTGAAGACCAGCAAGATATTTCAGGGCTGGCACCTTCCTTGTGGGAGAAGGAGCCAGCCGTTTGCCTTTTCAGAAAATGTTTCTGCCGAGAACGATCACCGTGACATGCTGAGTCTCTGGGAAAGCAGAGATCCCCAGTGCTGTTGTGCCTGAGGATAGGCTGCAGAGGGATACTGAAGACCTGCAAGTGCTTTTAGGTTTGGAACCTTCCTTGTGGGAGAAGGAGCCAGACGTTTGCATTTTCAGAAAATGTTTCTGCCGAGAGCGAGCACCATTAGATGCTGATTCTCTTGGAAAGCAGAGATCCCCAGTGCTGTTGCGGCTAAAGATAGGCTGCAGGGGGATAGTGAAGACCTGCAAGAGCTTTCAGGGCTGGCAGCTTCCTTGTGGGAGAAGGAGCCGTAAGTTTGCCTTTTCAGAAAAAGGCTCTGCCGAGAGCGAGCACCATGAGATGCTGAGTCTCTGGGAAAGCAGAGATCCCCAGTGCTGTTGTGCCTGTGGATAGGCTGCAGGGGGACGGTGAAGACCAGCAAGAGCTTTCAGGGATGGCACCTTCCTTGTAGTAGAAGGAGCCAGACATTTGCCTTTCCAGAAAAAGGCTCTGCCGAGAGCGAGCACCATGAGATGCTGAGTCTCTGGGAAAGCAGAGATCCCCAGTGCTGTTGTGGCTAAAGATAGGCTGCAGAAGGATAGTGAAGACCTGCAAGAGCTTTCAGGGCTGGCACCTTCCTTGTGGCAGAAGGAGACGTAAGTTTGCTTTTTCAGAATAAGGCTCTGCCGAGAGCGAGCACCATGACATGCTGAGTCTCTGGGAAAGCAGAGATCCCCAGTGCTGTTGTGTCTGTGGATAGGGTGCAAAGGGATTCTAAAGAACAGCAAGAAGTTTCAGGGAGGGCACCTTCCTTGTGGGAGAAGGAGCCAAATTTTTGCCTTTTCAGAAAATATTTCTGCCGAGAGCGAGCACCATGAGATGCTGAGTCTCTGGGAAAGCAGAGATCCCCAGTGCTGTTGTGCCTGTGGATAGGCTGCAGGGGGATGGTGAAGACCAGTAAGATCTTTCAGGGCTGACACCTTCCTTGTGGGAGGAGCCAGATGTTTGCCTTTTCAGAAAAAGTCTCTGCCGAATTCGGCACTATGACATGCTGAGTCTCTGGGAAAGCAGAGATCCCCAGTGCTGTTGTACCTGTGGATAGGCTGCAGGGGGACGGTGAAGACCAGCAAGATCTTTCAGGGATGGCACCTTCCTTGTAGGAGAAGGAGCCAAATATTTGCCTTTCCAGAAAATGTTTCTGCCGAGAACGAGCACCGTGACATGCTGAGTCTCTGGGAAAGCAGAGATCCCCAGTGCTGTTGTGCCTAAAGATAGGCTGCAGGGGGACGGTGAAGACCAGCAAGATCTTTCAGGGCTGGCACCTTCCTTGTGGGAGAAGAAGCTGTAAGTTTTCCTTTTCAGAAAAAGCCTCTGCTAAGAGCGAGCACCATGAGATGCTGAGTCTCTGGGAAAGCAGACATCCCCAGTGCTGTTGTGCCTGTGGATAGGCTGCAGGGGGACCGTGAAGACCAGCAAGATCTTTCAGGGCAGGCACCTTCCTTGAGGGAGAAGGAGCCAGATGTTTGCCTTTTCAGAAAAAGGCTCTGCCGAGAGTGAGCACCATGACATGCTGAGTCTCTGGGAAAGCAGAGATCCCCAGTGCTGTTGTGCCTGTGGATAGGCTGCAGGGGAATAATGAAGACCTACAAGAGATTTCAGGGCTGGCACCTTCCTTGTGGGAGAAGGAGCCGTAAGTTTGCCTTTTCAGAAAATGGCTCTGTCGAGAACGAGCACCATGAGATGCTGAGTCTCTGGGAAAGCAGAGATCCCCAGTGCTGTTGTGCCTGTGGATAGGGTGCAGGGGCACAGTGAAGGCCAGCAAGATCTTTAAGGGATTGCACCTTCCTTGTAGGAGAAGGAGCCAAACATTTCCCTTTCCAGAAAATGTTTCTGCCGAGAAAGAGTACCCCGACATGCTGAGTCTCTGGTATAGCAGAGATCCCCAGTGCTGTTGTGGCTAAAGATAGGCTACAGGGGAACGGTAAAGACCAGCAACATCTTTCAGGGCTGTCACATTCCTTGTGGGAGAAGGAGCCAGACGTTTGCCTTTTCAGAAAAAGGCTCTGCCGAGAGCGAGCACCATGAGATGCTGAGTCTCTGGGAAAGCAGAGATCCCCAGTGCTGTTGTGCCTGTGGATAGGCTGCAGAGGGATACTGAAGACCTTCACGTGCTTTCAGGGCTGGCACCTTCCTTGTGGGAGAAGGAGCCAGACGTTTGCCTTTTCAGAAAAAGGCTCTACCGAGAGCGAGCACCATGAGATGCTGAGTCTATGGGAAAGCAGGGATCCCCAGTGCTGTTGTGCCTGTGGATAGGCTGCCGGCGGATGGTGAAGACCAGCAAGATCTTTCAGGGCTGGCACCTTCCTTGTGGGAGGAGCCAGATGTTTTCCTTTTCATAAAAAGGCTCTGCCGAGATCGAGCACTATGACATGCTGAGTCTCTGGGAAAGCAGAGATCCCCAGTGCTGTTGTGGCTAAAGATAGGCTGCAGGGGGACGGTGAAGACCAGCAATATCTTTCAGGGATGGCACCTTCCTTGTGGGAGAAGAAGCCGTAAGTTTGCCTTTTCAGAAAAAGCCTCTGCCGAGAGCGAGCACCATGAGATGCTGAGTCTCTGGGAAAGCAGAGATCCCCAGTGATGTTGTGCCTGTGGATAGGGTGCAGAGGGATTCTAAAGAACAGCAAGAACTTTCAGGGCTGGCACCTTCCTTGTGGGAGAAGAAGCCGTAAGTTTGCCTTTTCAGAAAAAGCCTCTGCCGAGAGCGAGCACCATGAGATGCTGAGTCTCTGGGAAAGCAGAGATCCCCAGTGCTGTTGTGCCTGTGGATAGGCTGCAGGGGGACGGTGAAGACCAGCAAGAACTTTCAGGGAGGGCACCTTCCTTGTGGGAGAAGGAGCCAGATGTTTGCCTTTTCAGAAAAAGGCTCTGCCGAGATCGAGCATTATGACATGCTGAGTCTCTGGGAAAGCAGAGATCCCCAGTGCTGTTGTGCCTGTGGATAGGCTGCAGGGGGACGGTGAAGACCAGCAAGATCATTCAGGGATGGCACCTTCCTTGTAGGAGAAGGAGCGAGACATTTGCCTTTCCAGAAAAAGTTTCTGCCGAGAACGAGCACTGTGACAAGCTGAGTCTCTGGGAAAGCAGAGATCGCCAGTGCCGTTGTGGTTAAATATAGGCTGTAGGGGGACGGTGAAGACCATCAAGATCTTTCAGGGCTGGCACCTTCCTTGTGGGAGAAGAAGCCGTAAGATTGCCTTTTCAGAAACAGCCTCTGCCGAGAGCAAGCACCATGAGATGCTGAGTCTCTGGGAAAGCGGATATCCCCAGTGCTGTTGTGCCTATGGATAGGCTGCAGAGGGATACTAAAGACCTGCAAGTGCTTTTAGGTCTGGCGCATTCCTTCTGGGAGAAGGAGCCAGACGTTTTCATTTTCAGAAAACGTTTCTGCCGAGAGCGAGCACCATGAGATGCTGAGTCTCTAGGAAAGCAGAGATCCCCAGTGCTGTTGTGGCTAAAGATAGGCTACAGGGGAAATGTGAAGACCAGCAACATCTTTCAGGGCTGGCACCTTCCTTGTGGGAGAAGGAGCCAGACGTTTGCCTTTTCTGAAAAAGTTTCTGCCGAGAACGAGCACCGTGACATGCTGAGTCTCTGGGAAAGCAGAGATCCCCAGTGCTGTTGCGGCTAAAGATAGGCTGCAGGGGGATAGTGAAGACCTGCAAGAGCTTTCAGGGCTGGCACCTTCCTTGTGGGAGAAGGAGCCAGATGTTTGCCTTTTCAGAAAAAGCCTCTGTAGACAGTGAGCACCATGAGATGCTGATTCTCTGGGAAAGCAGAGATCCCCAGTGCTGTTGTGCCTGTGGATAGGCTGCAGGGGGACGGTGAAGACCAGCAAGATCTTTCAGGGCTGGCACCTTCCTTGTGGGAGAAGGAGCCAGACGTTTGCCTTTTCAGAAAAAGGCTCTGCCGAGAGCGAGCACCATGAGATGCTGAGTCTCTGAGAAAGCAGAGATCCCCAGTGCTGTTGCGGCTAAAGATAGGCTGCAGGGGGATAGTGAAGACCTGCAAGAGCTTTCAGGGCTGGCACCTTCCTTGTGGGAGAAGGAGCCGTAAGTTTGCCTTTTCAGAAAATGGCTCTGCCGAGAGCGAGCACCATGACATGCTGAGTCTCTGGGAAAGCAGAGATCCCCAGTGCTGTTGTGCCTGTGGATAGGGTGCAGGGGCACAGTGAAGGCCAGCAAGATCTTTAAGGGATTGCACCTTCCTTGTAGGAGAAGGAGCCAAACATTTCCCTTTCCAGAAAATGTTTCTGCCGAGAAAGAGTACCCCGACATGCTGAGTCTCTGGTATAGCAGAGATCCCCAGTGCTGTTGTGGCTAAAGATAGGCTACAGGGGAACGGTAAAGACCAGCAACATCTTTCAGGGCTGTCACATTCCTTGTGGGAGAAGGAGCCAGACGTTTGCCTTTTCAGAAAAAGGCTCTGCCGAGAGCGAGCACCATGATATGCTGAGTCTCTGGGAAAGCAGAGATCCCCAGTGCTGTTGTGCCTGTGGATAGGCTGCAGAGGGATACTGAAGACCTTCACGTGCTGTCAGGGCTGGCACCTTCCTTGTGGGAGAAGGAGCCAGACGTTTGCCTTTTCAGAAAAAGGCTCTACCGAGAGCGAGCACCATGAGATGCTGAGTCTCTAGGAAAGCAGAGATCCCCAGTGCTGTTGTGGCTAAAGATAGGCTACAGGGGAAATGTGAAGACCAGCAACATCTTTCAGGGCTGGCACCTTCCTTGTGGGAGAAGGAGCCAGACGTTTGCCTTTTCTGAAAAAGTTTCTGCCGAGAACGAGCACCGTGACATGCTGAGTCTCTGGGAAAGCAGAGATCCCCAGTGCTGTTGTGGCTAAAGATAGGCTGCAGGGGGATAGTGAAGACCTGCAAGAGCTTTCAGGGCTGGCACCTTCCTTGTGGGAGAAGGAGCCAGATGTTTGCCTTTTCAGAAAAAGCCTCTGTAGACAGTGAGCACCATGAGATGCTGATTCTCTGGGAAAGCAGAGATCCCCAGTGCTGTTGTGCCTGTGGATAGGCTGCAGGGGGACGGTGAAGACCAGCAAGATCTTTCAGGGCTGGCACCTTCCTTGTGGGAGAAGGAGCCAGACGTTTGCCTTTTCAGAAAAAGGCTCTGCCGAGAGCGAGCACCATGAGATGCTGAGTCTCTGAGAAAGCAGAGATCCCCAGTGCTGTTGCGGCTAAAGATAGGCTGCAGGGGGATAGTGAAGACCTGCAAGAGCTTTCAGGGCTGGCACCTTCCTTGTGGGAGAAGGAGCCGTAAGTTTGCCTTTTCAGAAAATGGCTCTGCCGAGAGCGAGCACCATGACATGCTGAGTCTCTGGGAAAGCAGAGATCCCCAGTGCTGTTGTGCCTGTGGATAGGGTGCAGGGGCACAGTGAAGGCCAGCAAGATCTTTAAGGGATTGCACCTTCCTTGTAGGAGAAGGAGCCAAACATTTCCCTTTCCAGAAAATGTTTCTGCCGAGAAAGAGTACCCCGACATGCTGAGTCTCTGGTATAGCAGAGATCCCCAGTGCTGTTGTGGCTAAAGATAGGCTACAGGGGAACGGTAAAGACCAGCAACATCTTTCAGGGCTGTCACATTCCTTGTGGGAGAAGGAGCCAGACGTTTGCCTTTTCAGAAAAAGGCTCTGCCGAGAGCGAGCACCATGATATGCTGAGTCTCTGGGAAAGCAGAGATCCCCAGTGCTGTTGTGCCTGTGGATAGGCTGCAGAGGGATACTGAAGACCTTCACGTGCTTTCAGGGCTGGCACCTTCCTTGTGGGAGAAGGAGCCAGACGTTTGCCTTTTCAGAAAAAGGCTCTACCGAGAACGAGCACCATGAGATGCTGAGTCTATGGGAAAGCAGGGATCCCCAGTGCTGTTGTGCCTGTGGATAGGCTGCCGGCGGATGGTGAAGACCAGCAAGATCTTTCAGGGCTGGCACCTTCCTTGTGGGAGGAGCCAGATGTTTTCCTTTTCATAAAAAGGCTCTGCCGAGATCGAGCACTATGAGATGCTGAGTCTCTGGGAAAGCAGAGATCCCCAGTGCTGTTGTGGCTAAAGATAGGCTGCAGGGGGACGGTGAAGACCAGCAAGATCTTTCAGGGATGGCACCTTCCTTGTGGGAGAAGAAGCCGTAAGTTTGCCTTTTCAGAAAAAGCCTCTGCCGAGAGCGAGCACCATGAGATGCTGAGTCTCTGGGAAAGCAGAGATCCCCAGTGATGTTGTGCCTGTGGATAGGGTGCAGAGGGATTCTAAAGAACAGCAAGAACTTTCAGGGCTGGCACCTTCCTTGTGGGAGAAGAAGCCGTAAGTTTGCCTTTTCAGAAAAAGCCTCTGCCGAGAGCGAGCACCATGAGATGCTGAGTCTCTGGGAAAGCAGAGATCCCCAGTGCTGTTGTGCCTGTGGATAGGCTGCAGGGGGACGGTGAAGACCAGCAAGAACTTTCAGGGAGGGCACCTTCCTTGTGGGAGAAGGAGCCAGATGTTTGCCTTTTCAGAAAAAGGCTCTGCCGAGATCGAGCATTATGACATGCTGAGTCTCTGGGAAAGCAGAGATCCCCAGTGCTGTTGTGCCTGTGGATAGGCTGCAGGGGGACGGTGAAGACCAGCAAGATCATTCAGGGATGGCACCTTCCTTGTAGGAGAAGGAGCGAGACATTTGCCTTTCCAGAAAAAGTTTCTGCCGAGAACGAGCACTGTGACAAGCTGAGTCTCTGGGAAAGCAGAGATCGCCAGTGCCGTTGTGGTTAAATATAGGCTGTAGGGGGACGGTGAAGACCATCAAGATCTTTCAGGGCTGGCACCTTCCTTGTGGGAGAAGAAGCCGTAAGATTGCCTTTTCAGAAACAGCCTCTGCCGAGAGCAAGCACCATGAGATGCTGAGTCTCTGGGAAAGTGGATATCCCCAGTGCTGTTGTGCCTATGGATAGGCTGCAGAGGGATACTAAAGACCTGCAAGTGCTTTTAGGTCTGGCGCATTCCTTCTGGGAGAAGGAGCCAGATGTTTGCATTTTCAGAAAACGTTTCTGCCGAGAGCGAGCACCATGAGATGCTGAGTCTCTAGGAAAGCAGAGATCCCCAGTGCTGTTGTGGCTAAAGATAGGCTACAGGGGAAATGTGAAGACCAGCAACATCTTTCAGGGCTGGCACCTTCCTTGTGGGAGAAGGAGCCAGACGTTTGCCTTTTCTGAAAAAGTTTCTGCCGAGAACGAGCACCGTGACATGCTGAGTCTCTGGGAAAGCAGAGATCCCCAGTGCTGTTGCGGCTAAAGATAGGCTGCAGGGGGATAGTGAAGACCTGCAAGAGCTTTCAGGGCTGGCACCTTCCTTGTGGGAGAAGGAGCCAGATGTTTGCCTTTTCAGAAAAAGCCTCTGTAGACAGTGAGCACCATGAGATGCTGATTCTCTGGGAAAGCAGAGATCCCCAGTGCTGTTGTGCCTGTGGATAGGCTGCAGGGGGACGGTGAAGACCAGCAAGATCTTTCAGGGCTGGCACCTTCCTTGTGGGAGAAGGAGCCAGACGTTTGCCTTTTCAGAAAAAGGCTCTGCCGAGAGCGAGCACCATGAGATGCTGAGTCTCTGAGAAAGCAGAGATCCCCAGTGCTGTTGCGGCTAAAGATAGGCTGCAGGGGGATAGTGAAGACCTGCAAGAGCTTTCAGGGCTGGCACCTTCCTTGTGGGAGAAGGAGCCGTAAGTTTGCCTTTTCAGAAAATGGCTCTGCCGAGAGCGAGCACCATGACATGCTGAGTCTCTGGGAAAGCAGAGATCCCCAGTGCTGTTGTGCCTGTGGATAGGGTGCAGGGGCACAGTGAAGGCCAGCAAGATCTTTAAGGGATTGCACCTTCCTTGTAGGAGAAGGAGCCAAACATTTCCCTTTCCAGAAAATGTTTCTGCCGAGAACGAGCACCGTGACATGCTGAGTCTCTGGGAAAGCAGAGATCCCCAGTGCTGTTGTGCCTAAAGATAGGCTGCAGGGGGACGGTGAAGACCAGCAAGATCTTTCAGGGCTGGCACCTTCCTTGTGGGAGAAGAAGCTGTAAGTTTTCCTTTTCAGAAAAAGCCTCTGTAGACAGTGAGCACCATGAGATGCTGATTCTCTGGGAAAGCAGAGATCCCCAGTGCTGTTGTGCCTGTGGATAGGCTGCAGGGGGACGGTGAAGACCAGCAAGATCTTTCAGGGCTGGCACCTTCCTTGTGGGAGAAGGAGCCAGACGTTTGCCTTTTCAGAAAAAGGCTCTGCCGAGAACGAGCACTGTGACAAGCTGAGTCTCTGGGAAAGCAGAGATCCCCAGTGCTCTTGTGGCTAAAGATAGGCTGCAGGGGGACGGTGAAGACCAGCAAGATCTTTCAGGCATGGCACCTTCCTTGTGGGAGAAGGAGCCGTAAGTTTGCCTTTTCAGAAAAAGGCTCTGCCGACAGAGAGCACCATGAGATGCTGAGTCTCTGGGAAAGCAGAGATCCCCAGTGCTGTTGTGCCTGAGTATAGGCTGCAGGGGGACAGTGAAGACCAGCAAGATATTTCAGGGCTGGCACCTTCCTTGTGGGAGAAGGAGCCAGCCGTTTGCCTTTTCAGAAAATGTTTCTGCCGAGAACGAGCACCGTGACATGCTGAGTCTCTGGGAAAGCAGAGATCCCCAGTGCTGTTGTGCCTGAGGATAGGCTGCAGAGGGATACTGAAGACCTGCGAGTGCTTTTAGGTTTGGAACCTTCCTTGTGGGAGAAGGAGCCAGACGTTTGCATTTTCAGAAAATGTTTCTGCCGAGAGCGAGCACCATTAGATGCTGATTCTCTTGGAAAGCAGAGATCCCCAGTGCTGTTGCGGCTAAAGATAGGCTGCAGGGGGATAGTGAAGACCTGCAAGAGCTTTCAGGGCTGGCAGCTTCCTTGTGGGAGAAGGAGCCGTAAGTTTGCCTTTTCAGAAAAAGGCTCTGCCGAGAGCGAGCACCATGAGATGCTGAGTCTCTGGGAAAGCAGAGATCCCCAGTGCTGTTGTGCCTGTGGATAGGCTGCAGGGGGACGGTGAAGACCAGCAAGAGCTTTCAGGGATGGCACCTTCCTTGTAGTAGAAGGAGCCAGACATTTGCCTTTCCAGAAAAAGGCTCTGCCGAGAGCGAGCACCATGAGATGCTGAGTCTCTGGGAAAGCAGAGATCCCCAGTGCTGTTGTGGCTAAAGATAGGCTGCAGAAGGATAGTGAAGACCTGCAAGAGCTTTCAGGGCTGGCACCTTCCTTGTGGCAAAAGGAGACGTAAGTTTGCTTTTTCAGAATAAGGCTCTGCCGAGAGCGAGCACCATGACATGCTGAGTCTCTGGGAAAGCAGAGATCCCCAGTGCTGTTGTGTCTGTGGATAGGGTGCAAAGGGATTCTAAAGAACAGCAAGAAGTTTCAGGGAGGGCACCTTCCTTGTGGGAGAAGGAGCCAAATTTTTGCCTTTTCAGAAAATATTTCTGCCGAGAGCGAGCACCATGAGATGCTGAGTCTCTGGGAAAGCAGAGATCCCCAGTGCTGTTGTGCCTGTGGATAGGCTGCAGGGGGATGGTGAAGACCAGTAAGATCTTTCAGGGCTGACACCTTCCTTGTGGGATGAGCCAGATGTTTGCCTTTTCAGAAAAAGTCTCTGCCGAATTCGGCACTATGACATGCTGAGTCTCTGGGAAAGCAGAGATCCCCAGTGCTGTTGTACCTGTGGATAGGCTGCAGGGGGACGGTGAAGACCAGCAAGATCTTTCAGGGATGGCACCTTCCTTGTAGGAGAAGGAGCCAAATATTTGCCTTTCCAGAAAATGTTTCTGCCGAGAACGAGCACCGTGACATGCTGAGTCTCTGGGAAAGCAGAGATCCCCAGTGCTGTTGTGCCTAAAGATAGGCTGCAGGGGGACGGTGAAGACCAGCAAGATCTTTCAGGGCTGGCACCTTCCTTGTGGGAGAAGAAGCTGTAAGTTTTCCTTTTCAGAAAAAGCCTCTGCTAAGAGCGAGCACCATGAGATGCTGAGTCTCTGGGAAAGCAGAGATCCCCAGTGCTGTTGTGCCTGTGGATAGGCTGCAGGGGGACCGTGAAGACCAGCAAGATCTTTCAGGGCAGGCACCTTCCTTGAGGGAGAAGGAGCCAGATGTTTGCCTTTTCAGAAAAAGGCTCTGCCGAGAGTGAGCACCATGACATGCTGAGTCTCTGGGAAAGCAGAGATCCCCAGTGCTGTTGCGGCTAAAGATAGGCTGCAGGGGGATAGTGAAGACCTGCAAGAGCTTTCAGGGCTGGCACCTTCCTTGTGGGAGAAGGAGCCGTAAGTTTGCCTTTTCAGAAAATGGCTCTGCCGAGAGCGAGCACCATGACATGCTGAGTCTCTGGGAAAGCAGAGATCCCCAGTGCTGTTGTGCCTGTGGATAGGGTGCAGAGGGATTCTAAAGAACAGCAAGAACTTTCAGGGCTGGCACCTTCCTTGTGGGAGAAGAAGCCGTAAGTTTGCCTTTTCAGAAAAAGCCTCTGCCGAGAGCGAGCACCATGAGATGCTGAGTCTCTGGGAAAGCAGAGATCCCCAGTGCTGTTGTGCCTGTGGATAGGCTGCAGGGGGACGGTGAAGACCAGCAAGAACTTTCAGGGAGGGCACCTTCCTTGTGGGAGAAGGAGCCAGATGTTTGCCTTTTCAGAAAAAGGCTCTGCCGAGATCGAGCATTATGACATGCTGAGTCTCTGGGAAAGCAGAGATCCCCAGTGTGTTGTGCCTGTGGATAGGCTGCCGGGGGATGGTGAAGACCAGCAAGAGCTTTAAGGGCTGGCACCTTCCTTGTGGGAGAAGGAGCCGTAAGTTTGCCTTTTCAGAAAAAGCCTCTGCCGAGAACGAGAACTGTGATATGCGGAGTCTCTGGGAAAGCAGAGATCCCCAGTGCTGTTGCGGCTAAAGATAGGCTGCAGGGCGATAGTGAAGACCTGCAAGAGCTTTCAGGGCTGGCAGCTTCCTTGTGGGAGAAGGAGCCGTAAGTTTGCCTTTTCAGAAAAAGCCTCTGCCGAGAGCGAGCACCATGAGATGCTGAGTCTCTGGGAAAGCAGAGATCCCCAGTGCTGTTGTGCCTGAGTATAGGCTGCAGGGGGACAGTGAAGACCAGCAAGATATTTCAGGGCTGGCACCTTCCTTGTGGGAGAAGGAGCCAGCCGTTTGCCTTTTCAGAAAATGTTTCTGCCGAGAGTGACCACCGTGAGATGCTGAGTCTCTGGGAAAGCAGAGATCCCCAGTGTGTTGTGCCTGTGGATAGGCTGCCGGGGGATGGTGAAGACCAGTAAGATCTTTCAGGGCTGGCAGCTTCCTTGTGGGAGGAGCCAGATATTTGCATTTTCAGAAAAAGGCTCTGCCGAGAACTAGCACTATGACATGATGAGTCTCTGGGAAAGCAGAGATCCCCAGTGCTGTTGTGGCTAAAGATAGGCTGCAGGGGGACGGTGAAGACCAGCAAGATCTTTCAGGGATGGCACCTTCCTTGTAGGAGAAGGATCCAGACATTTGCCTTTCCAGAAAAAGTTTCTGCTGAGAACGAGCACCGTGACATGCTGAGTCTCTTGGAAAGCAGAGATCCCCAGTGCTGTTGTGCCTGTGGATAGGCTGCAGAGGGATACTGAAGACCTGCAAGTGCTTTCATGGCACGCACCTTCCTTGTGGGAGAAGGAGCCAGACGTTTGCCTTTTCAGAAAATGTTTCTGCCGAGAGCGAGCACCATGAGATGCTGAGTCTCTGGGATAGCAGAGATCCCCAGTGCTGTTGTGCCTGTGGATAGGCTGCCGGGGGATGGTGAAGACCAGTAAGATCTTTCAGGGCTGGCACCTTCCTTGTGGGAGGAGCCAGATGTTTGCCTTTTCAGAATAAGGCTCTGCCGAGAGCGAGCACCATGAGATGCTGAGTCTCTGGGAAAGCAGAGATCCCCAGTGCTCTTGTGGCTAAAGATAGGCTGTAGGAGGACGGTGAAGACCTGCAACATCTTTCAGGGCTGGCAGCTTCCTTGTAGGAGAAGGAGCCAGATATTTGCCTTTCCAGAAAAAGTTTCTGCCGAGAACGAGCACCGTGACATGCTGAGTCTCTGGGAAAGCAGAGATCCCCAGTGCTCTTGTGGCTAAAGATAGGCTGCAGGGGGACGGTGAAGACCAGCAAGATCTTTCAGGGATGGCACCTTCCTTGTGGGAGAAGGAGCCGTAAGTTTGCCTTTTCAGAAAAAGGCTCTGCCGACAGAGAGCACCATGAGATGCTGAGTCTCTGGGAAAGCAGAGATCCCCAGTGCTGTTGTGCCTGAGTATAGGCTGCAGGGGGACAGTGAAGACCAGCAAGATATTTCAGGGCTGGCACCTTCCTTGTGGGAGAAGGAGCCAGCCGTTTGCCTTTTCAGAAAATGTTTCTGCCGAGAACGAGCACCGTGACATGCTGAGTCTCTGGGAAAGCAGAGATCCCCAGTGCTGTTGTGCCTGAGGATAGGCTGCAGAGGGATACTGAAGACCTGCAAGTGCTTTTAGGTTTGGAACCTTCCTTGTGGGAGAAGGAGCCAGACGTTTGCATTTTCAGAAAATGTTTCTGCCGAGAGCGAGCACCATTAGATGCTGATTCTCTTGGAAAGCAGAGATCCCCAGTGCTGTTGCGGCTAAAGATAGGCTGCAGGGGGATAGTGAAGACCTGCAAGAGCTTTCAGGGCTGGCAGCTTCCTTGTGGGAGAAGGAGCCGTAAGTTTGCCTTTTCAGAAAAAGGCTCTGCCGAGAGCGAGCACCATGAGATGCTGAGTCTCTGGGAAAGCAGAGATCCCCAGTGCTGTTGTGCCTGTGGATAGGCTGCAGGGGGACGGTGAAGACCAGCAAGAGCTTTCAGGGATGGCACCTTCCTTGTAGTAGAAGGAGCCAGACATTTGCCTTTCCAGAAAAAGGCTCTGCCGAGAGCGAGCACCATGAGATGCTGAGTCTCTGGGAAAGCAGAGATCCCCAGTGCTGTTGTGGCTAAAGATAGGCTGCAGAAGGATAGTGAAGACCTGCAAGAGCTTTCAGGGCTGGCACCTTCCTTGTGGCAGAAGGAGACGTAAGTTTGCTTTTTCAGAATAAGGCTCTGCCGAGAGCGAGCACCATGACATGCTGAGTCTCTGGGAAAGCAGAGATCCCCAGTGCTGTTGTGTCTGTGGATAGGGTGCAAAGGGATTCTAAAGAACAGCAAGAAGTTTCAGGGAGGGCACCTTCCTTGTGGGAGAAGGAGCCAAATTTTTGCCTTTTCAGAAAATATTTCTGCCGAGAGCGAGCACCATGAGATGCTGAGTCTCTGGGAAAGCAGAGATCCCCAGTGCTGTTGTGCCTGTGGATAGGCTGCAGGGGGATGGTGAAGACCAGTAAGATCTTTCAGGGCTGACACCTTCCTTGTGGGAGGAGCCAGATGTTTGCCTTTTCAGAAAAAGTCTCTGCCGAATTCGGCACTATGACATGCTGAGTCTCTGGGAAAGCAGAGATCCCCAGTGCTGTTGTACCTGTGGATAGGCTGCAGGGGGACGGTGAAGACCAGCAAGATCTTTCAGGGATGGCACCTTCCTTGTAGGAGAAGGAGCCAAATATTTGCCTTTCCAGAAAATGTTTCTGCCGAGAACGAGCACCGTGACATGCTGAGTCTCTGGGAAAGCAGAGATCCCCAGTGCTGTTGTGCCTAAAGATAGGCTGCAGGGGGACGGTGAAGACCAGCAAGATCTTTCAGGGCTGGCACCTTCCTTGTGGGAGAAGAAGCTGTAAGTTTTCCTTTTCAGAAAAAGCCTCTGCTAAGAGCGAGCACCATGAGATGCTGAGTCTCTGGGAAAGCAGAGATCCCCAGTGCTGTTGTGCCTGTGGATAGGCTGCAGGGGGACCGTGAAGACCAGCAAGATCTTTCAGGGCAGGCACCTTCCTTGAGGGAGAAGGAGCCAGATGTTTGCCTTTTCAGAAAAAGGCTCTGCCGAGAGTGAGCACCATGACATGCTGAGTCTCTGGGAAAGCAGAGATCCCCAGTGCTGTTGTGCCTGTGGATAGGCTGCAGGGGAATAATGAAGACCTACAAGAGATTTCAGGGCTGGCACCTTCCTTGTGGGAGAAGGAGCCGTAAGTTTGGCTTTTCAGAAAATGGCTCTGTCGAGAACGAGCACCATGAGATGCTGAGTCTCTGGGAAAGCAGAGATCCCCAGTGCTGTTGTGCCTGTGGATAGGGTGCAGGGGCACAGTGAAGGCCAGCAAGATCTTTAAGGGATTGCACCTTCCTTGTAGGAGAAGGAGCCAAACATTTCCCTTTCCAGAAAATGTTTCTGCCGAGAAAGAGTACCCCGACATGCTGAGTCTCTGGTATAGCAGAGATCCCCAGTGCTGTTGTGGCTAAAGATAGGCTACAGGGGAACGGTAAAGACCAGCAACATCTTTCAGGGCTGTCACATTCCTTGTGGGAGAAGGAGCCAGACGTTTGCCTTTTCAGAAAAAGGCTCTGCCGAGAGCGAGCACCATGAGATGCTGAGTCTCTGGGAAAGCAGAGATCCCCAGTGCTGTTGTGCCTGTGGATAGGCTGCAGAGGGATACTGAAGACCTTCACGTGCTTTCAGGGCTGGCACCTTCCTTGTGGGAGAAGGAGCCAGACGTTTGCCTTTTCAGAAAAAGGCTCTACCGAGAGCGAGCACCATGAGATGCTGAGTCTATGGGAAAGCAGGGATCCCCAGTGCTGTTGTGCCTGTGGATAGGCTGCCGGCGGATGGTGAAGACCAGCAAGATCTTTCAGGGCTGGCACCTTCCTTGTGGGAGGAGCCAGATGTTTTCCTTTTCATAAAAAGGCTCTGCCGAGATCGAGCACTATGACATGCTGAGTCTCTGGGAAAGCAGAGATCCCCAGTGCTGTTGTGGCTAAAGATAGGCTGCAGGGGGACGGTGAAGACCAGCAAGATCTTTCAGGGATGGCACCTTCCTTGTGGGAGAAGAAGCCGTAAGTTTGCCTTTTCAGAAAAAGCCTCTGCCGAGAGCGAGCACCATGAGATGCTGAGTCTCTGGGAAAGCAGAGATCCCCAGTGATGTTGTGCCTGTGGATAGGGTGCAGAGGGATTCTAAAGAACAGCAAGAACTTTCAGGGCTGGCACCTTCCTTGTGGGAGAAGAAGCCGTAAGTTTGCCTTTTCAGAAAAAGCCTCTGCCGAGAGCGAGCACCATGAGATGCTGAGTCTCTGGGAAAGCAGAGATCCCCAGTGCTGTTGTGCCTGTGGATAGGCTGCAGGGGGACGGTGAAGACCAGCAAGAACTTTCAGGGAGGGCACCTTCCTTGTGGGAGAAGGAGCCAGATGTTTGCCTTTTCAGAAAAAGGCTCTGCCGAGATCGAGCATTATGACATGCTGAGTCTCTGGGAAAGCAGAGATCCCCAGTGCTGTTGTGCCTGTGGATAGGCTGCAGGGGGACGGTGAAGACCAGCAAGATCATTCAGGGATGGCACCTTCCTTGTAGGAGAAGGAGCGAGACATTTGCCTTTCCAGAAAAAGTTTCTGCCGAGAACGAGCACTGTGACAAGCTGAGTCTCTGGGAAAGCAGAGATCGCCAGTGCCGTTGTGGTTAAATATAGGCTGTAGGGGGACGGTGAAGACCATCAAGATCTTTCAGGGCTGGCACCTTCCTTGTGGGAGAAGAAGCCGTAAGATTGCCTTTTCAGAAACAGCCTCTGCCGAGAGCAAGCACCATGAGATGCTGAGTCTCTGGGAAAGCGGATATCCCCAGTGCTGTTGTGCCTATGGATAGGCTGCAGAGGGATACTAAAGACCTGCAAGTGCTTTTAGGTCTGGCGCATTCCTTCTGGGAGAAGGAGCCAGACGTTTTCATTTTCAGAAAACGTTTCTGCCGAGAGCGAGCACCATGAGATGCTGAGTCTCTAGGAAAGAAGAGATCCCCAGTGCTGTTGTGGCTAAAGATAGGCTACAGGGGAAATGTGAAGACCAGCAACATCTTTCAGGGCTGGCACCTTCCTTGTGGGAGAAGGAGCCAGACGTTTGCCTTTTCTGAAAAAGTTTCTGCCGAGAACGAGCACCGTGACATGCTGAGTCTCTGGGAAAGCAGAGATCCCCAGTGCTGTTGCGGCTAAAGATAGGCTGCAGGGGGATAGTGAAGACCTGCAAGAGCTTTCAGGGCTGGCACCTTCCTTGTGGGAGAAGGAGCCAGATGTTTGCCTTTTCAGAAAAAGCCTCTGTAGACAGTGAGCACCATGAGATGCTGAGTCTCTGGGAAAGCAGAGATCCCCAGTGCTGTTGTGCCTGTGGATAGGGTGCAGGGGCACAGTGAAGGCCAGCAAGATCTTTAAGGGATTGCACCTTCCTTGTAGGAGAAGGAGCCAAACATTTCCCTTTCCAGAAAATGTTTCTGCCGAGAAAGAGTACCCCGACATGCTGAGTCTCTGGTATAGCAGAGATCCCCAGTGCTGTTGTGGCTAAAGATAGGCTACAGGGGAACGGTAAAGACCAGCAACATCTTTCAGGGCTGTCACATTCCTTGTGGGAGAAGGAGCCAGACGTTTGCCTTTTCAGAAAAAGGCTCTGCCGAGAGCGAGCACCATGAGATGCTGAGTCTCTGGGAAAGCAGAGATCCCCAGTGCTGTTGTGCCTGTGGATAGGCTGCAGAGGGATACTGAAGACCTTCACGTGCTGTCAGGGCTGGCACCTTCCTTGTGGGAGAAGGAGCCAGACGTTTGCCTTTTCAGAAAAAGGCTCTACCGAGAGCGAGCACCATGAGATGCTGAGTCTCTAGGAAAGCAGAGATCCCCAGTGCTGTTGTGGCTAAAGATAGGCTACAGGGGAAATGTGAAGACCAGCAACATCTTTCAGGGCTGGCACCTTCCTTGTGGGAGAAGGAGCCAGACGTTTGCCTTTTCTGAAAAAGTTTCTGCCGAGAACGAGCACCGTGACATGCTGAGTCTCTGGGAAAGCAGAGATCCCCAGTGCTGTTGCGGCTAAAGATAGGCTGCAGGGGGATAGTGAAGACCTGCAAGAGCTTTCAGGGCTGGCACCTTCCTTGTGGGAGAAGGAGCCAGATGTTTGCCTTTTCAGAAAAAGGCTCTGCCGAGAGTGAGCACCATGACATGCTGAGTCTCTGGGAAAGCAGAGATCCCCAGTGCTGTTGCGGCTAAAGATAGGCTGCAGGGGGATAGTGAAGACCTGCAAGAGCTTTCAGGGCTGGCACCTTCCTTGTGGGAGAAGGAGCCGTAAGTTTGCCTTTTCAGAAAAAGGCTCTGCCGAGAGCGAGCACCATGACATGCTGAGTCTCTGGGAAAGCAGAGATCCCCAGTGCTGTTGTGCCTGTGGATAGGGTGCAGAGGGATTCTAAAGAACAGCAAGAACTTTCAGGGCTGGCACCTTCCTTGTGGGAGAAGAAGCCGTAAGTTTGCCTTTTCAGAAAAAGCCTCTGCCGAGAGCGAGCACCATGAGATGCTGAGTCTCTGGGAAAGCAGAGATCCCCAGTGCTGTTGTGCCTGTGGATAGGCTGCAGGGGGACGGTGAAGACCAGCAAGAACTTTCAGGGATGGCACCTTCCTTGTGGGAGAAGGAGCCAGATGTTTGCCTTTTCAGAAAAAGGCTCTGCCGAGATCGAGCATTATGACATGCTGAGTCTCTGGGAAAGCAGAGATCCCCAGTGTGTTGTGCCTGTGGATAGGCTGCCGGGGGATGGTGAAGACCAGCAAGAGCTTTAAGGGCTGGCACCTTCCTTGTGGGAGAAGGAGCCGTAAGTTTGCCTTTTCAGAAAAAGCCTCTGCCGAGAACGAGAACTGTGATATGCGGAGTCTCTGGGAAAGCAGAGATCCCCAGTGCTGTAGCGGCTAAAGATAGGCTGCAGGGCGATAGTGAAGACCTGCAAGAGCTTTCAGGGCTGGCAGCTTCCTTGTGGGAGAAGGAGCCGTAAGTTTGCCTTTTCAGAAAAAGCCTCTGCCGAGAGCGAGCACCATGAGATGCTGAGTCTCTGGGAAAGCAGAGATCCCCAGTGCTGTTGTGCCTGAGTATAGGCTGCAGGGGGACAGTGAAGACCAGCAAGATATTTCAGGGCTGGCACCTTCCTTGTGGGAGAAGGAGCCAGCCGTTTGCCTTTTCAGAAAATGTTTCTGCCGAGAGTGACCACCGTGAGATGCTGAGTCTCTGGGAAAGCAGAGATCCCCAGTGTGTTGTGCCTGTGGATAGGCTGCCGGGGGATGGTGAAGACCAGTAAGATCTTTCAGGGCTGGCAGCTTCCTTGTGGGAGGAGCCAGATATTTGCATTTTCAGAAAAAGGCTCTGCCGAGAACTAGCACTATGACATGATGAGTCTCTGGGAAAGCAGAGATCCCCAGTGCTGTTGTGGCTAAAGATAGGCTGCAGGGGGACGGTGAAGACCAGCAAGATCTTTCAGGGATGGCACCTTCCTTGTAGGAGAAGGAGCCAGACATTTGCCTTTCCAGAAAAAGTTTCTGCTGAGAACGAGCACCGTGACATGCTGAGTCTCTTGGAAAGCAGAGATCCCCAGTGCTGTTGTGCCTGTGGATAGGCTGCAGAGGGATACTGAAGACCTGCAAGTGCTTTCATGGCACGCACCTTCCTTGTGGGAGAAGGAGCCAGACGTTTGCCTTTTCAGAAAATGTTTCTGCCGAGAGCGAGCACCATGAGATGCTGAGTCTCTGGGATAGCAGAGATCCCCAGTGCTGTTGTGCCTGTGGATAGGCTGCCGGGGGATGGTGAAGACCAGTAAGATCTTTCAGGGCTGGCACCTTCCTTGTGGGAGGAGCCAGATGTTTGCCTTTTCAGAATAAGGCTCTGCCGAGAGCGAGCACCATGAGATGCTGAGTCTCTGGGAAAGCAGAGATCCCCAGTGCTCTTGTGGCTAAAGATAGGCTGTAGGAGGACGGTGAAGACCTGCAACATCTTTCAGGGCTGGCAGCTTCCTTGTAGGAGAAGGAGCCAGATATTTGCCTTTCCAGAAAAAGTTTCTGCCGAGAACGAGCACCGTGACATGCTGAGTCTCTGGGAAAGCAGAGATCCCCAGTGCTCTTGTGGCTAAAGATAGGCTGCAGGGGGACGGTGAAGACCAGCAAGATCTTTCAGGGATGGCACCTTCCTTGTGGGAGAAGGAGCCGTAAGTTTGCCTTTTCAGAAAAAGGCTCTGCCGACAGAGAGCACCATGAGATGCTGAGTCTCTGGGAAAGCAGAGATCCCCAGTGCTGTTGTGCCTGAGTATAGGCTGCAGGGGGACAGTGAAGACCAGCAAGATATTTCAGGGCTGGCACCTTCCTTGTGGGAGAAGGAGCCAGCCGTTTGCCTTTTCAGAAAATGTTTCTGCCGAGAACGAGCACCGTGACATGCTGAGTCTCTGGGAAAGCAGAGATCCCCAGTGCTGTTGTGCCTGAGGATAGGCTGCAGAGGGATACTGAAGACCTGCAAGTGCTTTTAGGTTTGGAACCTTCCTTGTGGGAGAAGGAGCCAGACGTTTGCATTTTCAGAAAATGTTTCTGCCGAGAGCGAGCACCATTAGATGCTGATTCTCTTGGAAAGCAGAGATCCCCAGTGCTGTTGCGGCTAAAGATAGGCTGCAGGGGGATAGTGAAGACCTGCAAGAGCTTTCAGGGCTGGCAGCTTCCTTGTGGGAGAAGGAGCCGTAAGTTTGCCTTTTCAGAAAAAGGCTCTGCCGAGAGCGAGCACCATGAGATGCTGAGTCTCTGGGAAAGCAGAGATCCCCAGTGCTGTTGTGCCTGTGGATAGGCTGCAGGGGGACGGTGAAGACCAGCAAGAGCTTTCAGGGATGGCACCTTCCTTGTAGTAGAAGGAGCCAGACATTTGCCTTTCCAGAAAAAGGCTCTGCCGAGAGCGAGCACCATGAGATGCTGAGTCTCTGGGAAAGCAGAGATCCCCAGTGCTGTTGTGGCTAAAGATAGGCTGCAGAAGGATAGTGAAGACCTGCAAGAGCTTTCAGGGCTGGCACCTTCCTTGTGGCAGAAGGAGACGTAAGTTTGCTTTTTCAGAATAAGGCTCTGCCGAGAGCGAGCACCATGACATGCTGAGTCTCTGGGAAAGCAGAGATCCCCAGTGCTGTTGTGTCTGTGGATAGGGTGCAAAGGGATTCTAAAGAACAGCAAGAAGTTTCAGGGAGGGCACCTTCCTTGTGGGAGAAGGAGCCAAATTTTTGCCTTTTCAGAAAATATTTCTGCCGAGAGCGAGCACCATGAGATGCTGAGTCTCTGGGAAAGCAGAGATCCCCAGTGCTGTTGTGCCTGTGGATAGGCTGCAGGGGGATGGTGAAGACCAGTAAGATCTTTCAGGGCTGACACCTTCCTTGTGGGAGGAGCCAGATGTTTGCCTTTTCAGAAAAAGTCTCTGCCGAATTCGGCACTATGACATGCTGAGTCTCTGGGAAAGCAGAGATCCCCAGTGCTGTTGTACCTGTGGATAGGCTGCAGGGGGACGGTGAAGACCAGCAAGATCTTTCAGGGATGGCACCTTCCTTGTAGGAGAAGGAGCCAAATATTTGCCTTTCCAGAAAATGTTTCTGCCGAGAACGAGCACCGTGACATGCTGAGTCTCTGGGAAAGCAGAGATCCCCAGTGCTGTTGTGCCTAAAGATAGGCTGCAGGGGGACGGTGAAGACCAGCAAGATCTTTCAGGGCTGGCACCTTCCTTGTGGGAGAAGAAGCTGTAAGTTTTCCTTTTCAGAAAAAGCCTCTGCTAAGAGCGAGCACCATGAGATGCTGAGTCTCTGGGAAAGCAGAGATCCCCAGTGCTGTTGTGCCTGTGGATAGGCTGCAGGGGGACCGTGAAGACCAGCAAGATCTTTCAGGGCAGGCACCTTCCTTGAGGGAGAAGGAGCCAGATGTTTGCCTTTTCAGAAAAAGGCTCTGCCGAGAGTGAGCACCATGACATGCTGAGTCTCTGGGAAAGCAGAGATCCCCAGTGCTGTTGTGCCTGTGGATAGGCTGCAGGGGAATAATGAAGACCTACAAGAGATTTCAGGGCTGGCACCTTCCTTGTGGGAGAAGGAGCCGTAAGTTTGCCTTTTCAGAAAATGGCTCTGTCGAGAACGAGCACCATGAGATGCTGAGTCTCTGGGAAAGCAGAGATCCCCAGTGCTGTTGTGCCTGTGGATAGGGTGCAGGGGCACAGTGAAGGCCAGCAAGATCTTTAAGGGATTGCACCTTCCTTGTAGGAGAAGGAGCCAAACATTTCCCTTTCCAGAAAATGTTTCTGCCGAGAAAGAGTACCCCGACATGCTGAGTCTCTGGTATAGCAGAGATCCCCAGTGCTGTTGTGGCTAAAGATAGGCTACAGGGGAACGGTAAAGACCAGCAACATCTTTCAGGGCTGTCACATTCCTTGTGGGAGAAGGAGCCAGACGTTTGCCTTTTCAGAAAAAGGCTCTGCCGAGAGCGAGCACCATGAGATGCTGAGTCTCTGGGAAAGCAGAGATCCCCAGTGCTGTTGTGCCTGTGGATAGGCTGCAGAGGGATACTGAAGACCTTCACGTGCTTTCAGGGCTGGCACCTTCCTTGTGGGAGAAGGAGCCAGACGTTTGCCTTTTCAGAAAAAGGCTCTACCGAGAGCGAGCACCATGAGATGCTGAGTCTATGGGAAAGCAGGGATCCCCAGTGCTGTTGTGCCTGTGGATAGGCTGCCGGCGGATGGTGAAGACCAGCAAGATCTTTCAGGGCTGGCACCTTCCTTGTGGGAGGAGCCAGATGTTTTCCTTTTCATAAAAAGGCTCTGCCGAGATCGAGCACTATGACATGCTGAGTCTCTGGGAAAGCAGAGATCCCCAGTGCTGTTGTGGCTAAAGATAGGCTGCAGGGGGACGGTGAAGACCAGCAAGATCTTTCAGGGCTGGCACCTTCCTTGTGGGAGAAGAAGCCGTAAGTTTGCCTTTTCAGAAAAAGCCTCTGCCGAGAGCGAGCACCATGAGATGCTGAGTCTCTGGGAAAGCAGAGATCCCCAGTGCTGTTGTGCCTGTGGATAGGCTGCAGGGGGACGGTGAAGACCAGCAAGAACTTTCAGGGAGGGCACCTTCCTTGTGGGAGAAGGAGCCAGATGTTTGCCTTTTCAGAAAAAGGCTCTGCCGAGATCGAGCATTATGACATGCTGAGTCTCTGGGAAAGCAGAGATCCCCAGTGCTGTTGTGCCTGTGGATAGGCTGCAGGGGGACGGTGAAGACCAGCAAGATCATTCAGGGATGGCACCTTCCTTGTAGGAGAAGGAGCGAGACATTTGCCTTTCCAGAAAAAGTTTCTGCCGAGAACGAGCACTGTGACAAGCTGAGTCTCTGGGAAAGCAGAGATCGCCAGTGCCGTTGTGGTTAAATATAGGCTGTAGGGGGACGGTGAAGACCATCAAGATCTTTCAGGGCTGGCACCTTCCTTGTGGGAGAAGAAGCCGTAAGATTGCCTTTTCAGAAACAGCCTCTGCCGAGAGCAAGCACCATGAGATGCTGAGTCTCTGGGAAAGCGGATATCCCCAGTGCTGTTGTGCCTATGGATAGGCTGCAGAGGGATACTAAAGACCTGCAAGTGCTTTTAGGTCTGGCGCATTCCTTCTGGGAGAAGGAGCCAGACGTTTTCATTTTCAGAAAACGTTTCTGCCGAGAGCGAGCACCATGAGATGCTGAGTCTCTAGGAAAGCAGAGATCCCCAGTGCTGTTGTGGCTAAAGATAGGCTACAGGGGAAATGTGAAGACCAGCAACATCTTTCAGGGCTGGCACCTTCCTTGTGGGAGAAGGAGCCAGACGTTTGCCTTTTCTGAAAAAGTTTCTGCCGAGAACGAGCACCGTGACATGCTGAGTCTCTGGGAAAGCAGAGATCCCCAGTGCTGTTGCGGCTAAAGATAGGCTGCAGGGGGATAGTGAAGACCTGCAAGAGCTTTCAGGGCTGGCACCTTCCTTGTGGGAGAAGGAGCCAGATGTTTGCCTTTTCAGAAAAAGCCTCTGTAGACAGTGAGCACCATGAGATGCTGATTCTCTGGGAAAGCAGAGATCCCCAGTGCTGTTGTGCCTGTGGATAGGCTGCAGGGGGACGGTGAAGACCAGCAAGATCTTTCAGGGCTGGCACCTTCCTTGTGGGAGAAGGAGCCAGACGTTTGCCTTTTCAGAAAAAGGCTCTGCCGAGAGCGAGCACCATGAGATGCTGAGTCTCTGAGAAAGCAGAGATCCCCAGTGCTGTTGCGGCTAAAGATAGGCTGCAGGGGGATAGTGAAGACCTGCAAGAGCTTTCAGGGCTGGCACCTTCCTTGTGGGAGAAGGAGCCGTAAGTTTGCCTTTTCAGAAAATGGCTCTGCCGAGAGCGAGCACCATGACATGCTGAGTCTCTGGGAAAGCAGAGATCCCCAGTGCTGTTGTGCCTGTGGATAGGGTGCAGAGGGATTCTAAAGAACAGCAAGAACTTTCAGGGCTGGCACCTTCCTTGTGGGAGAAGAAGCCGTAAGTTTGCCTTTTCAGAAAAAGCCTCTGCCGAGAGCGAGCACCATGAGATGCTGAGTCTCTGGGAAAGCAGAGATCCCCAGTGCTGTTGTGCCTGTGGATAGGCTGCAGGGGGACGGTGAAGACCAGCAAGAACTTTCAGGGAGGGCACCTTCCTTGTGGGAGAAGGAGCCAGATGTTTGCCTTTTCAGAAAAAGGCTCTGCCGAGATCGAGCATTATGACATGCTGAGTCTCTGGGAAAGCAGAGATCCCCAGTGTGTTGTGCCTGTGGATAGGCTGCCGGGGGATGGTGAAGACCAGCAAGAGCTTTAAGGGCTGGCACCTTCCTTGTGGGAGAAGGAGCCGTAAGTTTGCCTTTTCAGAAAAAGCCTCTGCCGAGAACGAGAACTGTGATATGCGGAGTCTCTGGGAAAGCAGAGATCCCCAGTGCTGTTGCGGCTAAAGATAGGCTGCAGGGCGATAGTGAAGACCTGCAAGAGCTTTCAGGGCTGGCAGCTTCCTTGTGGGAGAAGGAGCCGTAAGTTTGCCTTTTCAGAAAAAGCCTCTGCCGAGAGCGAGCACCATGAGATGCTGAGTCTCTGGGAAAGCAGAGATCCCCAGTGCTGTTGTGCCTGAGTATAGGCTGCAGGGGGACAGTGAAGACCAGCAAGATATTTCAGGGCTGGCACCTTCCTTGTGGGAGAAGGAGCCAGCCGTTTGCCTTTTCAGAAAATGTTTCTGCCGAGAGTGACCACCGTGAGATGCTGAGTCTCTGGGAAAGCAGAGATCCCCAGTGTGTTGTGCCTGTGGATAGGCTGCCGGGGGATGGTGAAGACCAGTAAGATCTTTCAGGGCTGGCAGCTTCCTTGTGGGAGGAGCCAGATATTTGCATTTTCAGAAAAAGGCTCTGCCGAGAACTAGCACTATGACATGATGAGTCTCTGGGAAAGCAGAGATCCCCAGTGCTGTTGTGCCTGTGGATAGGCTGCAGGGGGACGGTGAAGACCAGCAAGATCTTTCAGGGATGGCACCTTCCTTGTAGGAGAAGGAGCCAGACATTTGCCTTTCCAGAAAAAGTTTCTGCTGAGAACGAGCACCGTGACATGCTGAGTCTCTTGGAAAGCAGAGATCCCCAGTGCTGTTGTGCCTGAGGATAGGCTGCAGAGGGATACTGAAGACCTGCAAGAGCTTTCAGGGCTGGCACCTTCCTTGTGGGAGAAGGAGCCAGCCGTTTGCCTTTTCAGAAAATGTTTCTGCCGAGAACGAGCACCGTGACATGCTGAGTCTCTGGGAAAGCAGAGATCCCCAGTGCTGTTGTGCCTGAGGATAGGCTGCAGAGGGATACTGAAGACCTGCAAGTGCTTTTAGGTTTGGAACCTTCCTTGTGGGAGAAGGAGCCAGACGTTTGCATTTTCAGAAAATGTTTCTGCCGAGAGCGAGCACCGTGACATGCTGAGTCTCTGGGAAAGCAGAGATCCCCAGTGCTGTTGCGGCTAAAGATAGGCTGCAGGGGGATAGTGAAGACCTGCAAGAGCTTTCAGGGCTGGCAGCTTCCTTGTGGGAGAAGGAGCCGTAAGTTTGCCTTTTCAGAAAAAGGCTCTGCCGAGAGCGAGCACCATGAGATGCTGAGTCTCTGGGAAAGCAGAGATCCCCAGTGCTGTTGTGCCTGTGGATAGGCTGCAGGGGGACGGTGAAGACCAGCAAGAACTTTCAGGGAGGGCACCTTCCTTGTGGGAGAAGGAGCCAGATGTTTGCCTTTTCAGAAAAAGGCTCTGCCGAGATCGAGCATTATGACATGCTGAGTCTCTGGGAAAGCAGAGATCCCCAGTGTGTTGTGCCTGTGGATAGGCTGCCGGGCGATGGTGAAGACCAGCAAGAGCTTTAAGGGCTGGCACCTTCCTTGTGGGAGAAGGAGCCGTAAGTTTGCCTTTTCAGAAAAAGCCTCTGCCGAGAACGAGAACTGTGATATGCGGAGTCTCTGGGAAAGCAGAGATCCCCAGTGCTGTTGCGGCTAAAGATAGGCTGCAGGGCGATAGTGAAGACCTGCAAGAGCTTTCAGGGCTGGCAGCTTCCTTGTGGGAGAAGGAGCCGTAAGTTTGCCTTTTCAGAAAAAGCCTCTGCCGAGAGCGAGCACCATGAGATGCTGAGTCTCTGGGAAAGCAGAGATCCCCAGTGCTGTTGTGCCTGAGTATAGGCTGCAGGGGGACAGTGAAGACCAGCAAGATATTTCAGGGCTGGCACCTTCCTTGTGGGAGAAGGAGCCAGCCGTTTGCCTTTTCAGAAAATGTTTCTGCCGAGAGTGACCACCGTGAGATGCTGAGTCTCTGGGAAAGCAGAGATCCCCAGTGTGTTGTGCCTGTGGATAGGCTGCCGGGGGATGGTGAAGACCAGTAAGATCTTTCAGGGCTGGCAGCTTCCTTGTGGGAGGAGCCAGATATTTGCATTTTCAGAAAAAGGCTCTGCCGAGAACTAGCACTATGACATGATGAGTCTCTGGGAAAGCAGAGATCCCCAGTGCTGTTTCGCCTGTGGATAGGCTGCAGAGGGATACTGAAGACCTGCAAGATCTTTCAGGGCTGGCACCTTCCTTGTAGGAGAAGGAGCCAGACATTTGCCTTTCCAGAAAAAGTTTCTGCTGAGAACGAGCACCGTGACATGCTGAGTCTCTTGGAAAGCAGAGATCCCCAGTGCTGTTGTGCCTGAGGATAGGCTGCAGAGGGATACTGAAGACCTGCAAGAGCTTTCAGGGCTGGCACCTTCCTTGTGGGAGAAGGAGCCAGCCGTTTGCCTTTTCAGAAAATGTTTCTGCCGAGAACGAGCACCGTGACATGCTGAGTCTCTGGGAAAGCAGAGATCCCCAGTGCTGTTGTGCCTGAGGATAGGCTGCAGAGGGATACTGAAGACCTGCAAGTGCTTTTAGGTTTGGAACCTTCCTTGTGGGAGAAGGAGCCAGACGTTTGCATTTTCAGAAAATGTTTCTGCCGAGAGCGAGCACCGTGACATGCTGAGTCTCTGGGAAAGCAGAGATCCCCAGTGCTGTTGCGGCTAAAGATAGGCTGCAGGGGGATAGTGAAGACCTGCAAGAGCTTTCAGGGCTGGCAGCTTCCTTGTGGGAGAAGGAGCCGTAAGTTTGCCTTTTCAGAAAAAGGCTCTGCCGAGAGCGAGCACCATGAGATGCTGAGTCTCTGGGAAAGCAGAGATCCCCAGTGCTGTTGTGCCTGTGGATAGGCTGCAGGGGGACGGTGAAGACCAGCAAGAGCTTTCAGGGATGGCACCTTCCTTGTAGGAGAAGGAGCCAGACATTTGCCTTTCCAGAAAAAGGCTCTGCCGAGAGCGAGCACCATGAGATGCTGAGTCTCTGGGAAAGCAGAGATCCCCAGTGCTGTTGTGGCTAAAGATAGGCTGCAGAAGGATAGTGAAGACCTGCAAGAGCTTTCAGGGCTGGCACCTTCCTTGTGGCAGAAGGAGACGTAAGTTTGCTTTTTCAGAATAAGGCTCTGCCGAGAGCGAGCACCATGACATGCTGAGTCTCTGGGAAAGCAGAGATCCCCAGTGCTGTTGTGTCTGTGGATAGGGTGCAAAGGGATTCTAAAGAACAGCAAGAACTTTCAGGGAGGGCACCTTCCTTGTGGGAGAAGGAGCCAAATGTTTGCCTTTTCAGAAAATGTTTCTGCCGAGAGCGAGCACCATGAGATGCTGAGTCTATGGGAAAGCAGAGATCCCCAGTGCTGTTGTGCCTGTGGATAGGCTGCAGGGGAATGGTGAAGACCAGTAAGATCTTTCAGGGCAGACACCTTCCTTGTGGGAGGAGCCAGATGTTTGCCTTTTCAGAAAAAGTCTCTGCCGAATTCGGCACTATGACATGCTGAGTCTCTGGGAAAGCAGAGATCCCCAGTGCTGTTGTACCTGTGGATAGGCTGCAGGGGGACGGTGAAGACCAGCAAGATCTTTCAGGGATGGCACCTTCCTTGTAGGAGAAGGAGCCAAATATTTGCCTTTCCAGAAAATGTTTCTGCCGAGAACGAGCACCGTGACATGCTGAGTCTCTGGGAAAGCAGAGATCCCCAGTGCTGTTGTGGCTATTGATAGGCTGCAGGGGGACGGTGAAGACCAGCAAGATCTTTCAGGGCTGGCACCTTCCTTGTGGGAGAAGAAGCTGTAAGTTTTCCTTTTCAGAAAAAGCCTCTGCTAAGAGCGAGCACCATGAGATGCTGAGTCTCTGGGAAAGCAGAGATCCCCAGTGCTGTTGTGCCTGTGGATAGGCTGCAGGGGGACCGTGAAGACCAGCAAGATCTTTCAGGGCAGGCACCTTCCTTGTAGGAGAAGGAGCCGTAAGTTTGCCTTTTCAGAAAAAGGCTCTGCCGAGAGCGAGCACCGTGACATGCTGAGTCTCTGGGAAAGCAGAGATTCCCAGTGCTGTTGTGCCTGTGGATAGGCTTCAGGGGGATGGTGAAGACCAGCAAGATCTTTCAGCGCTGGCACCTTCCTTGTGGGAGAAGGAGCCGTAAGTTTGCCTTTTCAGAAAAAGCCTCTGCCGAGAGCGAGCACCATGAGATGCTGAGTCTCTGGGAAAGCAGAGATCCCCAGTGCTGTTGTGCCTGAGTATAGGCTGCAGGGGGACAGTGAAGACCAGCAAGATATTTCAGGGCTGGCACCTTCCTTGTGGGAGAAGGAGCCAGCCGTTTGCCTTTTCAGAAAATGTTTCTGCCGAGAGTGACCACCGTGAGATGCTGAGTCTCTGGGAAAGCAGAGATCCCCAGTGTGTTGTGCCTGTGGATAGGCTGCCGGGGGATGGTGAAGACCAGTAAGATCTTTCAGGGCTGGCAGCTTCCTTGTGGGAGGAGCCAGATATTTGCATTTTCAGAAAAAGGCTCTGCCGAGAACTAGCACTATGACATGATGAGTCTCTGGGAAAGCAGAGATCCCCAGTGCTGTTTCGCCTGTGGATAGGCTGCAGAGGGATACTGAAGACCTGCAAGATCTTTCAGGGCTGGCACCTTCCTTGTAGGAGAAGGAGCCAGACATTTGCCTTTCCAGAAAAAGTTTCTGCTGAGAACGAGCACCGTGACATGCTGAGTCTCTTGGAAAGCAGAGATCCCCAGTGCTGTTGTGCCTGAGGATAGGCTGCAGAGGGATACTGAAGACCTGCAAGAGCTTTCAGGGCTGGCACCTTCCTTGTGGGAGAAGGAGCCAGCCGTTTGCCTTTTCAGAAAATGTTTCTGCCGAGAACGAGCACCGTGACATGCTGAGTCTCTGGGAAAGCAGAGATCCCCAGTGCTGTTGTGCCTGAGGATAGGCTGCAGAGGGATACTGAAGACCTGCAAGTGCTTTTAGGTTTGGAACCTTCCTTGTGGGAGAAGGAGCCAGACGTTTGCATTTTCAGAAAATGTTTCTGCCGAGAGCGAGCACCGTGACATGCTGAGTCTCTGGGAAAGCAGAGATCCCCAGTGCTGTTGCGGCTAAAGATAGGCTGCAGGGGGATAGTGAAGACCTGCAAGAGCTTTCAGGGCTGGCAGCTTCCTTGTGGGAGAAGGAGCCGTAAGTTTGCCTTTTCAGAAAAAGGCTCTGCCGAGAGCGAGCACCATGAGATGCTGAGTCTCTGGGAAAGCAGAGATCCCCAGTGCTGTTGTGCCTGTGGATAGGCTGCAGGGGGACGGTGAAGACCAGCAAGAGCTTTCAGGGATGGCACCTTCCTTGTAGGAGAAGGAGCCAGACATTTGCCTTTCCAGAAAAAGGCTCTGCCGAGAGCGAGCACCATGAGATGCTGAGTCTCTGGGAAAGCAGAGATCCCCAGTGCTGTTGTGGCTAAAGATAGGCTGCAGAAGGATAGTGAAGACCTGCAAGAGCTTTCAGGGCTGGCACCTTCCTTGTGGCAGAAGGAGACGTAAGTTTGCTTTTTCAGAATAAGGCTCTGCCGAGAGCGAGCACCATGACATGCTGAGTCTCTGGGAAAGCAGAGATCCCCAGTGCTGTTGTGTCTGTGGATAGGGTGCAAAGGGATTCTAAAGAACAGCAAGAACTTTCAGGGAGGGCACCTTCCTTGTGGGAGAAGGAGCCAAATGTTTGCCTTTTCAGAAAATGTTTCTGCCGAGAGCGAGCACCATGAGATGCTGAGTCTATGGGAAAGCAGAGATCCCCAGTGCTGTTGTGCCTGTGGATAGGCTGCAGGGGAATGGTGAAGACCAGTAAGATCTTTCAGGGCAGACACCTTCCTTGTGGGAGGAGCCAGATGTTTGCCTTTTCAGAAAAAGTCTCTGCCGAATTCGGCACTATGACATGCTGAGTCTCTGGGAAAGCAGAGATCCCCAGTGCTGTTGTACCTGTGGATAGGCTGCAGGGGGACGGTGAAGACCAGCAAGATCTTTCAGGGATGGCACCTTCCTTGTAGGAGAAGGAGCCAAATATTTGCCTTTCCAGAAAATGTTTCTGCCGAGAACGAGCACCGTGACATGCTGAGTCTCTGGGAAAGCAGAGATCCCCAGTGCTGTTGTGGCTAAAGATAGGCTGCAGGGGGACGGTGAAGACCAGCAAGATCTTTCAGGGCTGGCACCTTCCTTGTGGGAGAAGAAGCTGTAAGTTTTCCTTTTCAGAAAAAGCCTCTGCTAAGAGCGAGCACCATGAGATGCTGAGTCTCTGGGAAAGCAGAGATCCCCAGTGCTGTTGTGCCTGTGGATAGGCTGCAGGGGGACCGTGAAGACCAGCAAGATCTTTCAGGGCAGGCACCTTCCTTGTAGGAGAAGGAGCCGTAAGTTTGCCTTTTCAGAAAAAGGCTCTGCCGAGAGCGAGCACCGTGACATGCTGAGTCTCTGGGAAAGCAGAGATTCCCAGTGCTGTTGTGCCTGTGGATAGGCTTCAGGGGGATGGTGAAGACCAGCAAGATCTTTCAGCGCTGGCACCTTCCTTGTGGGAGAAGGAGCCAGACGTTTTCCTTTTCAGAAAATGTTTCTGCCGAGAGTGAGCACCATGAGATGCTCAGTCTCTGGGAAAGCAGAGATCCCCAGTGCTGTTGTGCCTGCGGATAGGCTGCAGAGGGATACTGAAGACCTGCAAGTGCTTTCAGGGCAGGCACCTTCCTTGTGGGAGAAGGAGCCAGACGTTTACCTTTTCAGAAAATGTTTCTGCCGAGAGCGAGCACCATGAGATGCTGAGTCTCTGGGATAGCAGAGATCCCCAGTGCTGTTGTGGCTAAAGATAGGCTACAGGGGAATGGTGAAGACCAGCAAGATCTTTCAGGGCTGGCACCTTCCTTGTGGGAGAAGGAGCCGTAAGTTTGCCTTTTCAGAAAAAGGCTCTGCGAAGAGCGAGCACCATGAGATGCTGAGTCTCTGGGAAAGCAGAGATCCTCAGTGCTGTTTCGCCTGTGGATAGGCTGCAGAGGGATACTGAAGACCTGCAAGATCTTTCAGGGCTGGCACCTTCCTTGTGGGAGAAGGATCCAGACATTTGCCTTTCCAGAAAAAGTTTCTGCCGAGAGCGAGCACCATGAGATGCTGATTCTCTGGGAAAGCAGAGATCCCCAGTGCTGTTTTGGGTAAAGATAGGCTGCAGGGGGACGGTGAAGACCAGCACGATGTTTTAGGTCTGGAAACTTCCTTTTGGGAGAAGGAGCCAGCCGTTTGCCTTTTCAGAATATGTTTCTGACAAGAGCGAGCACAATTAGATGCTGATTCTCTGGGAAAACGGAGATCCCCAGTGCTGTTGTGGCTAAAGATAGGCTGCAGGGGGATAGTGAAGACCTGCAAGAGCTTTCAGGGCTGGCACCTTACTTTTGGGAGAAAGAGCCAGACGTTTGCCTTTTCAGAAAATTTTTCTGCCGAGAGCGAGCACCATGACATGCTGAATCTCTGGGAAAGCAGAGATCCCCAGTGCTGTTGTGCCTGTGGATAGGCTGCAGGGGGACGGTGAAGACCAGCAACATCTTTCAGGGCAGGCACCTTCCTTGTGGGAGAAGGAGCCGTAAGTTTGACATTTCAGAAAATGGCTCTGCCGAGAACGAGTACCGTGTGATGCTGAGTCTCTGGGAAAGCAGAGATCCCCAGTGCTGTTGTGGCTAAAGATAGGCTGCAGGGGGATATTAAAGACCTACAAGAGATTTCAGGGCTGGCACCTTCCTTGTGGCAGAAGGAGCCGTAAGTTTGCCTTACAGAAAAAAGTTTCTGCTGAGAACTAGCACCATGACATTCTCAGTCTATGGGAAAGCAGAGATCCCCAGTGCTGTTGTGCCTGTGGATAGGCTGCAGAGGGATACTGAAGACCTGCAAGTGCTTTCATGGCACGCACCTTCCTTGTGGGAGAAGGAGCCAGACGTTTGCCTTTTCAGAAAATGTTTCTGCCGAGAGCGAGCACCATGAGATGCTGAGTCTCTGGGATAGCAGAGATCCCCAGTGCTGTTGTGCCTGTGGATAGGCTGCCGGGGGATGGTGAAGACCAGTAAGATCTTTCAGGGCTGGCACCTTCCTTGTGGGAGGAGCCAGATGTTTGCCTTTTCAGAATAAGGCTCTGCCGAGAGCGAGCACCATGAGATGCTGAGTCTCTGGGAAAGCAGAGATCCCCAGTGCTCTTGTGGCTAAAGATAGGCTGTAGGAGGACGGTGAAGACCTGCAACATCTTTCAGGGCTGGCAGCTTCCTTGTAGGAGAAGGAGCCAGACATTTGCCTTTCCAGAAAAGTTTCTGCCAAGAACGAGCACCGTGACATGCTGAGTCTCTGGGAAAGCAGAGATCCCCAGTGCTGTTGTGCCTAAAGATAGGCTGCAGGGGGACGGTGAAGACCAGCAAGATCTTTCAGGGCTGGCACCTTCCTTGTGGGAGAAGAAGCTGTAAGTTTTCCTTTTCAGAAAAAGCCTCTGCTAAGAGCGAGCACCATGAGATGCTGAGTCTCTGGGAAAGCAGAGATCCCCAGTGCTGTTGTGCCTGTGGATAGGCTGCAGGGGGACCGTGAAGACCAGCAAGATCTTTCAGGGCAGGCACCTTCCTTGAGGGAGAAGGAGCCAGATGTTTGCCTTTTCAGAAAAAGGCTCTGCCGAGAGTGAGCACCATGACATGCTGAGTCTCTGGGAAAGCAGAGATCCCCAGTGCTGTTGTGCCTGTGGATAGGCTGCAGGGGAATAATGAAGACCTACAAGAGATTTCAGGGCTGGCACCTTCCTTGTGGGAGAAGGAGCCGTAAGTTTGCCTTTTCAGAAAATGGCTCTGTCGAGAACGAGCACCATGAGATGCTGAGTCTCTGGGAAAGCAGAGATCCCCAGTGCTGTTGTGCCTGTGGATAGGGTGCAGGGGCACAGTGAAGGCCAGCAAGATCTTTAAGGGATTGCACCTTCCTTGTAGGAGAAGGAGCCAAACATTTCCCTTTCCAGAAAATGTTTCTGCCGAGAAAGAGTACCCCGACATGCTGAGTCTCTGGTATAGCAGAGATCCCCAGTGCTGTTGTGGCTAAAGATAGGCTACAGGGGAACGGTAAAGACCAGCAACATCTTTCAGGGCTGTCACATTCCTTGTGGGAGAAGGAGCCAGACGTTTGCCTTTTCAGAAAAAGGCTCTGCCGAGAGCGAGCACCATGAGATGCTGAGTCTCTGGGAAAGCAGAGATCCCCAGTGCTGTTGTGCCTGAGTATAGGCTGCAGGGGGACAGTGAAGACCAGCAAGATATTTCAGGGCTGGCACCTTCCTTGTGGGAGAAGGAGCCAGCCGTTTGCCTTTTCAGAAAATGTTTCTGCCGAGAGTGACCACCGTGAGATGCTGAGTCTCTGGGAAAGCAGAGATCCCCAGTGTGTTGTGCCTGTGGATAGGCTGCCGGGGGATGGTGAAGACCAGTAAGATCTTTCAGGGCTGGCACCTTCCTTGTGGGAGGAGCCAGATGTTTTCCTTTTCATAAAAAGGCTCTGCCGAGATCGAGCACTATGACATGCTGAGTCTCTGGGAAAGCAGAGATCCCCAGTGCTGTTGTGGCTAAAGATAGGCTGCAGGGGGACGGTGAAGACCAGCAAGATCTTTCAGGGATGGCACCTTCCTTGTGGGAGAAGAAGCCGTAAGTTTGCCTTTTCAGAAAAAGCCTCTGCCGAGAGCGAGCACCATGAGATGCTGAGTCTCTGGGAAAGCAGAGATCCCCAGTGATGTTGTGCCTGTGGATAGGGTGCAGAGGGATTCTAAAGAACAGCAAGAACTTTCAGGGCTGGCACCTTCCTTGTGGGAGAAGAAGCCGTAAGTTTGCCTTTTCAGAAAAAGCCTCTGCCGAGAGCGAGCACCATGAGATGCTGAGTCTCTGGGAAAGCAGAGATCCCCAGTGCTGTTGTGCCTGTGGATAGGCTGCAGGGGGACGGTGAAGACCAGCAAGAACTTTCAGGGAGGGCACCTTCCTTGTGGGAGAAGGAGCCAGATGTTTGCCTTTTCAGAAAAAGGCTCTGCCGAGATCGAGCATTATGACATGCTGAGTCTCTGGGAAAGCAGAGATCCCCAGTGCTGTTGTGCCTGTGGATAGGCTGCAGGGGGACGGTGAAGACCAGCAAGATCATTCAGGGATGGCACCTTCCTTGTAGGAGAAGGAGCGAGACATTTGCCTTTCCAGAAAAAGTTTCTGCCGAGAACGAGCACTGTGACAAGCTGAGTCTCTGGGAAAGCAGAGATCGCCAGTGCCGTTGTGGTTAAATATAGGCTGTAGGGGGACGGTGAAGACCATCAAGATCTTTCAGGGCTGGCACCTTCCTTGTGGGAGAAGAAGCCGTAAGATTGCCTTTTCAGAAACAGCCTCTGCCGAGAGCAAGCACCATGAGATGCTGAGTCTCTGGGAAAGCGGATATCCCCAGTGCTGTTGTGCCTATGGATAGGCTGCAGAGGGATACTAAAGACCTGCAAGTGCTTTTAGGTCTGGCGCATTCCTTCTGGGAGAAGGAGCCAGACGTTTTCATTTTCAGAAAACGTTTCTGCCGAGAGCGAGCACCATGAGATGCTGAGTCTCTAGGAAAGCAGAGATCCCCAGTGCTGTTGTGGCTAAAGATAGGCTACAGGGGAAATGTGAAGACCAGCAACATCTTTCAGGGCTGGCACCTTCCTTGTGGGAGAAGGAGCCAGACGTTTGCCTTTTCTGAAAAAGTTTCTGCCGAGAACGAGCACCGTGACATGCTGAGTCTCTGGGAAAGCAGAGATCCCCAGTGCTGTTGCGGCTAAAGATAGGCTGCAGGGGGATAGTGAAGACCTGCAAGAGCTTTCAGGGCTGGCACCTTCCTTGTGGGAGAAGGAGCCAGATGTTTGCCTTTTCAGAAAAAGCCTCTGTAGACAGTGAGCACCATGAGATGCTGATTCTCTGGGAAAGCAGAGATCCCCAGTGCTGTTGTGCCTGTGGATAGGCTGCAGGGGGACGGTGAAGACCAGCAAGATCTTTCAGGGCTGGCACCTTCCTTGTGGGAGAAGGAGCCAGACGTTTGCCTTTTCAGAAAAAGGCTCTGCCGAGAGCGAGCACCATGAGATGCTGAGTCTCTGAGAAAGCAGAGATCCCCAGTGCTGTTGCGGCTAAAGATAGGCTGCAGGGGGATAGTGAAGACCTGCAAGAGCTTTCAGGGCTGGCACCTTCCTTGTGGGAGAAGGAGCCGTAAGTTTGCCTTTTCAGAAAATGGCTCTGCCGAGAGCGAGCACCATGACATGCTGAGTCTCTGGGAAAGCAGAGATCCCCAGTGCTGTTGTGCCTGTGGATAGGGTGCAGGGGCACAGTGAAGGCCAGCAAGATCTTTAAGGGATTGCACCTTCCTTGTAGGAGAAGGAGCCAAACATTTCCCTTTCCAGAAAATGTTTCTGCCGAGAAAGAGTACCCCGACATGCTGAGTCTCTGGTATAGCAGAGATCCCCAGTGCTGTTGTGGCTAAAGATAGGCTACAGGGGAACGGTAAAGACCAGCAACATCTTTCAGGGCTGTCACATTCCTTGTGGGAGAAGGAGCCAGACGTTTGCCTTTTCAGAAAAAGGCTCTGCCGAGAGCGAGCACCATGATATGCTGAGTCTCTGGGAAAGCAGAGATCCCCAGTGCTGTTGTGCCTGTGGATAGGCTGCAGAGGGATACTGAAGACCTTCACGTGCTGTCAGGGCTGGCACCTTCCTTGTGGGAGAAGGAGCCAGACGTTTGCCTTTTCAGAAAAAGGCTCTACCGAGAGCGAGCACCATGAGATGCTGAGTCTCTAGGAAAGCAGAGATCCCCAGTGCTGTTGTGGCTAAAGATAGGCTACAGGGGAAATGTGAAGACCAGCAACATCTTTCAGGGCTGGCACCTTCCTTGTGGGAGAAGGAGCCAGACGTTTGCCTTTTCTGAAAAAGTTTCTGCCGAGAACGAGCACCGTGACATGCTGAGTCTCTGGGAAAGCAGAGATCCCCAGTGCTGTTGCGGCTAAAGATAGGCTGCAGGGGGATAGTGAAGACCTGCAAGAGCTTTCAGGGCTGGCACCTTCCTTGTGGGAGAAGGAGCCAGATGTTTGCCTTTTCAGAAAAAGCCTCTGTAGACAGTGAGCACCATGAGATGCTGATTCTCTGGGAAAGCAGAGATCCCCAGTGCTGTTGTGCCTGTGGATAGGCTGCAGGGGGACGGTGAAGACCAGCAAGATCTTTCAGGGCTGGCACCTTCCTTGTGGGAGAAGGAGCCAGACGTTTGCCTTTTCAGAAAAAGGCTCTGCCGAGAGCGAGCACCATGAGATGCTGAGTCTCTGAGAAAGCAGAGATCCCCAGTGCTGTTGCGGCTAAAGATAGGCTGCAGGGGGATAGTGAAGACCTGCAAGAGCTTTCAGGGCTGGCACCTTCCTTGTGGGAGAAGGAGCCGTAAGTTTGCCTTTTCAGAAAATGGCTCTGCCGAGAGCGAGCACCATGAGATGCTGAGTCTCTGGGAAAGCAGAGATCCCCAGTGCTGTTGTGCCTGTGGATAGGGTGCAGGGGCACAGTGAAGGCCAGCAAGATCTTTAAGGGATTGCACCTTCCTTGTAGGAGAAGGAGCCAAACATTTCCCTTTCCAGAAAATGTTTCTGCCGAGAAAGAGTACCCCGACATGCTGAGTCTCTGGTATAGCAGAGATCCCCAGTGCTGTTGTGGCTAAAGATAGGCTACAGGGGAACGGTAAAGACCAGCAACATCTTTCAGGGCTGTCACATTCCTTGTGGGAGAAGGAGCCAGACGTTTGCCTTTTCAGAAAAAGGCTCTGCCGAGAGCGAGCACCATGATATGCTGAGTCTCTGGGAAAGCAGAGATCCCCAGTGCTGTTGTGCCTGTGGATAGGCTGCAGAGGGATACTGAAGACCTTCACGTGCTTTCAGGGCTGGCACCTTCCTTGTGGGAGAAGGAGCCAGACGTTTGCCTTTTCAGAAAAAGGCTCTACCGAGAACGAGCACCATGAGATGCTGAGTCTATGGGAAAGCAGGGATCCCCAGTGCTGTTGTGCCTGTGGATAGGCTGCCGGCGGATGGTGAAGACCAGCAAGATCTTTCAGGGCTGGCACCTTCCTTGTGGGAGGAGCCAGATGTTTTCCTTTTCATAAAAAGGCTCTGCCGAGATCGAGCACTATGACATGCTGAGTCTCTGGGAAAGCAGAGATCCCCAGTGCTGTTGTGGCTAAAGATAGGCTGCAGGGGGACGGTGAAGACCAGCAAGATCTTTCAGGGATGGCACCTTCCTTGTGGGAGAAGAAGCCGTAAGTTTGCCTTTTCAGAAAAAGCCTCTGCCGAGAGCGAGCACCATGAGATGCTGAGTCTCTGGGAAAGCAGAGATCCCCAGTGATGTTGTGCCTGTGGATAGGGTGCAGAGGGATTCTAAAGAACAGCAAGAACTTTCAGGGCTGGCACCTTCCTTGTGGGAGAAGAAGCCGTAAGTTTGCCTTTTCAGAAAAAGCCTCTGCCGAGAGCGAGCACCATGAGATGCTGAGTCTCTGGGAAAGCAGAGATCCCCAGTGCTGTTGTGCCTGTGGATAGGCTGCAGGGGGACGGTGAAGACCAGCAAGAACTTTCAGGGAGGGCACCTTCCTTGTGGGAGAAGGAGCCAGATGTTTGCCTTTTCAGAAAAAGGCTCTGCCGAGATCGAGCATTATGACATGCTGAGTCTCTGGGAAAGCAGAGATCCCCAGTGCTGTTGTGCCTGTGGATAGGCTGCAGGGGGACGGTGAAGACCAGCAAGATCATTCAGGGATGGCACCTTCCTTGTAGGAGAAGGAGCGAGACATTTGCCTTTCCAGAAAAAGTTTCTGCCGAGAACGAGCACTGTGACAAGCTGAGTCTCTGGGAAAGCAGAGATCGCCAGTGCCGTTGTGGTTAAATATAGGCTGTAGGGGGACGGTGAAGACCATCAAGATCTTTCAGGGCTGGCACCTTCCTTGTGGGAGAAGAAGCCGTAAGATTGCCTTTTCAGAAACAGCCTCTGCCGAGAGCAAGCACCATGAGATGCTGAGTCTCTGGGAAAGCGGATATCCCCAGTGCTGTTGTGCCTATGGATAGGCTGCAGAGGGATACTAAAGACCTGCAAGTGCTTTTAGGTCTGGCGCATTCCTTCTGGGAGAAGGAGCCAGACGTTTTCATTTTCAGAAAACGTTTCTGCCGAGAGCGAGCACCATGAGATGCTGAGTCTCTAGGAAAGCAGAGATCCCCAGTGCTGTTGTGGCTAAAGATAGGCTACAGGGGAAATGTGAAGACCAGCAACATCTTTCAGGGCTGGCACCTTCCTTGTGGGAGAAGGAGCCAGACGTTTGCCTTTTCTGAAAAAGTTTCTGCCGAGAACGAGCACCGTGACATGCTGAGTCTCTGGGAAAGCAGAGATCCCCAGTGCTGTTGCGGCTAAAGATAGGCTGCAGGGGGATAGTGAAGACCTGCAAGAGCTTTCAGGGCTGGCACCTTCCTTGTGGGAGAAGGAGCCAGATGTTTGCCTTTTCAGAAAAAGCCTCTGTAGACAGTGAGCACCATGAGATGCTGATTCTCTGGGAAAGCAGAGATCCCCAGTGCTGTTGTGCCTGTGGATAGGCTGCAGGGGGACGGTGAAGACCAGCAAGATCTTTCAGGGCTGGCACCTTCCTTGTGGGAGAAGGAGCCAGACGTTTGCCTTTTCAGAAAAAGGCTCTGCCGAGAGCGAGCACCATGAGATGCTGAGTCTCTGAGAAAGCAGAGATCCCCAGTGCTGTTGCGGCTAAAGATAGGCTGCAGGGGGATAGTGAAGACCTGCAAGAGCTTTCAGGGCTGGCACCTTCCTTGTGGGAGAAGGAGCCGTAAGTTTGCCTTTTCAGAAAATGGCTCTGCCGAGAGCGAGCACCATGACATGCTGAGTCTCTGGGAAAGCAGAGATCCCCAGTGCTGTTGTGCCTGTGGATAGGGTGCAGAGGGATTCTAAAGAACAGCAAGAACTTTCAGGGCTGGCACCTTCCTTGTGGGAGAAGAAGCCGTAAGTTTGCCTTTTCAGAAAAAGCCTCTGCCGAGAGCGAGCACCATGAGATGCTGAGTCTCTGGGAAAGCAGAGATCCCCAGTGCTGTTGTGCCTGTGGATAGGCTGCAGGGGGACGGTGAAGACCAGCAAGAACTTTCAGGGAGGGCACCTTCCTTGTGGGAGAAGGAGCCAGATGTTTGCCTTTTCAGAAAAAGGCTCTGCCGAGATCGAGCATTATGACATGCTGAGTCTCTGGGAAAGCAGAGATCCCCAGTGTGTTGTGCCTGTGGATAGGCTGCCGGGGGATGGTGAAGACCAGCAAGAGCTTTAAGGGCTGGCACCTTCCTTGTGGGAGAAGGAGCCGTAAGTTTGCCTTTTCAGAAAAAGCCTCTGCCGAGAACGAGAACTGTGATATGCGGAGTCTCTGGGAAAGCAGAGATCCCCAGTGCTGTTGCGGCTAAAGATAGGCTGCAGAGCGATAGTGAAGACCAGCAAGAGCTTTCAGGACTGGCAGCTTCCTTGTGGGAGAAGGAGCCGTAAGTTTGCCTTTTCAGAAAAAGCCTCTGCCGAGAGCGAGCACCATGAGATGCTGAGTCTCTGGGAAAGCAGAGATCCCCAGTGCTGTTGTGCCTGAGTATAGGCTGCAGGGGGACAGTGAAGACCAGCAAGATATTTCAGGGCTGGCACCTTCCTTGTGGGAGAAGGAGCCAGCCGTTTGCCTTTTCAGAAAATGTTTCTGCCGAGAGTGACCACCGTGAGATGCTGAGTCTCTGGGAAAGCAGAGATCCCCAGTGTGTTGTGCCTGTGGATAGGCTGCCGGGGGATGGTGAAGACCAGTAAGATCTTTCAGGGCTGGCAGCTTCCTTGTGGGAGGAGCCAGATATTTGCATTTTCAGAAAAAGGCTCTGCCGAGAACTAGCACTATGACATGATGAGTCTCTGGGAAAGCAGAGATCCCCAGTGCTGTTGTGCCTGTGGATAGGCTGCAGGGGGACGGTGAAGACCAGCAAGATCTTTCAGGGATGGCACCTTCCTTGTAGGAGAAGGAGCCAGACATTTGCCTTTCCAGAAAAAGTTTCTGCTGAGAACGAGCACCGTGACATGCTGAGTCTCTTGGAAAGCAGAGATCCCCAGTGCTGTTGTGCCTGAGGATAGGCTGCAGAGGGATACTGAAGACCTGCAAGAGCTTTCAGGGCTGGCACCTTCCTTGTGGGAGAAGGAGCCAGCCGTTTGCCTTTTCAGAAAATGTTTCTGCCGAGAACGAGCACCGTGACATGCTGAGTCTCTGGGAAAGCAGAGATCCCCAGTGCTGTTGTGCCTGAGGATAGGCTGCAGAGGGATACTGAAGACCTGCAAGTGCTTTTAGGTTTGGAACCTTCCTTGTGGGAGAAGGAGCCAGACGTTTGCATTTTCAGAAAATGTTTCTGCCGAGAGCGAGCACCGTGACATGCTGAGTCTCTGGGAAAGCAGAGATCCCCAGTGCTGTTGCGGCTAAAGATAGGCTGCAGGGGGATAGTGAAGACCTGCAAGAGCTTTCAGGGCTGGCAGCTTCCTTGTGGGAGAAGGAGCCGTAAGTTTGCCTTTTCAGAAAAAGGCTCTGCCGAGAGCGAGCACCATGAGATGCTGAGTCTCTGGGAAAGCAGAGATCCCCAGTGCTGTTGTGCCTGTGGATAGGCTGCAGGGGGACGGTGAAGACCAGCAAGAGCTTTCAGGGATGGCACCTTCCTTGTAGGAGAAGGAGCCAGACATTTGCCTTTCCAGAAAAAGGCTCTGCCGAGAGCGAGCACCATGAGATGCTGAGTCTCTGGGAAAGCAGAGATCCCCAGTGCTGTTGTGGCTAAAGATAGGCTGCAGAAGGATAGTGAAGACCTGCAAGAGCTTTCAGGGCTGGCACCTTCCTTGTGGCAGAAGGAGACGTAAGTTTGCTTTTTCAGAATAAGGCTCTGCCGAGAGCGAGCACCATGACATGCTGAGTCTCTGGGAAAGCAGAGATCCCCAGTGCTGTTGTGTCTGTGGATAGGGTGCAAAGGGATTCTAAAGAACAGCAAGAACTTTCAGGGAGGGCACCTTCCTTGTGGGAGAAGGAGCCAAATGTTTGCCTTTTCAGAAAATGTTTCTGCCGAGAGCGAGCACCATGAGATGCTGAGTCTATGGGAAAGCAGAGATCCCCAGTGCTGTTGTGCCTGTGGATAGGCTGCAGGGGAATGGTGAAGACCAGTAAGATCTTTCAGGGCAGACACCTTCCTTGTGGGAGGAGCCAGATGTTTGCCTTTTCAGAAAAAGTCTCTGCCGAATTCGGCACTATGACATGCTGAGTCTCTGGGAAAGCAGAGATCCCCAGTGCTGTTGTACCTGTGGATAGGCTGCAGGGGGACGGTGAAGACCAGCAAGATCTTTCAGGGATGGCACCTTCCTTGTAGGAGAAGGAGCCAAATATTTGCCTTTCCAGAAAATGTTTCTGCCGAGAACGAGCACCGTGACATGCTGAGTCTCTGGGAAAGCAGAGATCCCCAGTGCTGTTGTGGCTAAAGATAGGCTGCAGGGGGACGGTGAAGACCAGCAAGATCTTTCAGGGCTGGCACCTTCCTTGTGGGAGAAGAAGCTGTAAGTTTTCCTTTTCAGAAAAAGCCTCTGCTAAGAGCGAGCACCATGAGATGCTGAGTCTCTGGGAAAGCAGAGATCCCCAGTGCTGTTGTGCCTGTGGATAGGCTGCAGGGGGACCGTGAAGACCAGCAAGATCTTTCAGGGCAGGCACCTTCCTTGTGGGAGAAGGAGCCGTAAGTTTGCCTTTTCAGAAAAAGGCTCTGCCGAGAGCGAGCACCGTGACATGCTGAGTCTCTGGGAAAGCAGAGATTCCCAGTGCTGTTGTGCCTGTGGATAGGCTTCAGGGGGATGGTGAAGACCAGCAAGATCTTTCAGCGCTGGCACCTTCCTTGTGGGAGAAGGAGCCAGACGTTTTCCTTTTCAGAAAATGTTTCTGCCGAGAGTGAGCACCATGAGATGCTCAGTCTCTGGGAAAGCAGAGATCCCCAGTGCTGTTGTGCCTGCGGATAGGCTGCAGAGGGATACTGAAGACCTGCAAGTGCTTTCAGGGCAGGCACCTTCCTTGTGGGAGAAGGAGCCAGACGTTTACCTTTTCAGAAAATGTTTCTGCCGAGAGCGAGCACCATGAGATGCTGAGTCTCTGGGATAGCAGAGATCCCCAGTGCTGTTGTGGCTAAAGATAGGCTACAGGGGAATGGTGAAGACCAGCAAGATCTTTCAGGGCTGGCACCTTCCTTGTGGGAGAAGGAGCCGTAAGTTTGCCTTTTCAGAAAAAGGCTCTGCGAAGAGCGAGCACCATGAGATGCTGAGTCTCTGGGAAAGCAGAGATCCTCAGTGCTGTTTCGCCTGTGGATAGGCTGCAGAGGGATACTGAAGACCTGCAAGATCTTTCAGGGCTGGCACCTTCCTTGTGGGAGAAGGATCCAGACATTTGCCTTTCCAGAAAAAGTTTCTGCCGAGAGCGAGCACCATGAGATGCTGATTCTCTGGGAAAGCAGAGATCCCCAGTGCTGTTTTGGGTAAAGATAGGCTGCAGGGGGACGGTGAAGACCAGCACGATGTTTTAGGTCTGGAAACTTCCTTTTGGGAGAAGGAGCCAGCCGTTTGCCTTTTCAGAATATGTTTCTGACAAGAGCGAGCACAATTAGATGCTGATTCTCTGGGAAAACGGAGATCCCCAGTGCTGTTGTGGCTAAAGATAGGCTGCAGGGGGATAGTGAAGACCTGCAAGAGCTTTCAGGGCTGGCACCTTACTTTTGGGAGAAAGAGCCAGACGTTTGCCTTTTCAGAAAATTTTTCTGCCGAGAGCGAGCACCATGACATGCTGAATCTCTGGGAAAGCAGAGATCCCCAGTGCTGTTGTGCCTGTGGATAGGCTGCAGGGGGACGGTGAAGACCAGCAACATCTTTCAGGGCAGGCACCTTCCTTGTGGGAGAAGGAGCCGTAAGTTTGACATTTCAGAAAATGGCTCTGCCGAGAACGAGTACCGTGTGATGCTGAGTCTCTGGGAAAGCAGAGATCCCCAGTGCTGTTGTGGCTAAAGATAGGCTGCAGGGGGATATTAAAGACCTACAAGAGATTTCAGGGCTGGCACCTTCCTTGTGGCAGAAGGAGCCGTAAGTTTGCCTTACAGAAAAAAGTTTCTGCTGAGAACTAGCACCATGACATTCTCAGTCTATGGGAAAGCAGAGATCCCCAGTGCTGTTGTGCCTGTGGATAGGCTGCAGAGGGATACTGAAGACCTGCAAGTGCTTTCATGGCACGCACCTTCCTTGTGGGAGAAGGAGCCAGACGTTTGCCTTTTCAGAAAATGTTTCTGCCGAGAGCGAGCACCATGAGATGCTGAGTCTCTGGGATAGCAGAGATCCCCAGTGCTGTTGTGCCTGTGGATAGGCTGCCGGGGGATGGTGAAGACCAGTAAGATCTTTCAGGGCTGGCACCTTCCTTGTGGGAGGAGCCAGATGTTTGCCTTTTCAGAATAAGGCTCTGCCGAGAGCGAGCACCATGAGATGCTGAGTCTCTGGGAAAGCAGAGATCCCCAGTGCTCTTGTGGCTAAAGATAGGCTGTAGGAGGACGGTGAAGACCTGCAACATCTTTCAGGGCTGGCAGCTTCCTTGTAGGAGAAGGAGCCAGACATTTGCCTTTCCAGAAAAGTTTCTGCCAAGAACGAGCACCGTGACATGCTGAGTCTCTGGGAAAGCAGAGATCCCCAGTGCTCTTGTGGCTAAAGATAGGCTGCAGGGGGACGGTGAAGACCAGCAAGATCTTTCAGGGCTGGCACCTTCCTTGTGGGAGAAGGAGCCAGCCGTTTGCCTTTTCAGAAAATGTTTCTGCCGAGAACGAGCACCGTGACATGCTGAGTCTCTGGGAAAGCAGAGATCCCCAGTGCTGTTGTGCCTGAGGATAGGCTGCAGAGGGATACTGAAGACCTGCAAGTGCTTTTAGGTTTGGAACCTTCCTTGTGGGAGAAGGAGCCAGACGTTTGCATTTTCAGAAAATGTTTCTGCCGAGAGCGAGCACCATTAGATGCTGATTCTCTTGGAAAGCAGAGATCCCCAGTGCTGTTGCGGCTAAAGATAGGCTGCAGGGGGATAGTGAAGACCTGCAAGAGCTTTCAGGGCTGGCAGCTTCCTTGTGGGAGAAGGAGCTGTAAGTTTTTCTTTTCAGAAAAAGCCTCTGCTAAGAGCGAGCACCATGAGATGCTGAGTCTCTGGGAAAGCAGAGATCCCCAGTGCTGTTGTGCCTGTGGATAGGCTGCAGGGGGACCGTGAAGACCAGCAAGATCTTTCAGGGCTGGCACCTTCCTTGTGGGAGAAGGAGCCGTAAGTTTGCCTTTTCAGAAAAAGGCTCTGCCGAGAGCGAGCACCATGAGATGCTGAGTCTCTGGGAAAGCAGAGATCCCCAGTGCTGTTGTGCCTGTGGATAGGCTGCAGGGGGACGGTGCAGACCAGCAAGATCTTTTCGGGATGGCACCTTCCTTGTAGGAGAAGGAGCCAGACATTTGCCTTTCCAGAAAAAGTTTCTGCCGAGAACGAGCACCGTGACATGCTGAGTCTCTGGGAAAGCAGAGATTCCCAGTGCTGTTCTGCCTGTGGATAGGCTTCAGGGGGATGGTGAAGACCAGCAAGATCTTTCAGCGCTGGCACCTTCCTTGTGGGAGAAGGAGCCAGACGTTTTCCTTTTCAGAAAATGTTTCTGCCGAGAGTGAGCACCATGAGATGCTCAGTCTCTGGGAAAGCAGAGATCCCCAGTGCTGTTGTGCCTGCGGATAGGCTGCAGAGGGATACTGAAGACCTGCAAGTGCTTTCAGGGCAGGAACCTTCCTTGTGGGAGAAGGAGCCAGACGTTTACCTTTTCAGAAAATGTTTCTGCCGAGAGCGAGCACCATGAGATGCTGAGTCTCTGGGATAGCAGAGATCCCCAGTGCTGTTGTGGCTAAAGATAGGCTACAGGGGAATGGTGAAGACCAGCAAGATCTTTCAGGGCTGGCACCTTCCTTGTGGGAGAAGGAGCCGTAAGTTTGCCTTTTCAGAAAAAGGCTCTGCGAAGAGCGAGCACCATGAGATGCTGAGTCTCTGGGAAAGCAGAGATCCTCAGTGCTGTTTCGCCTGTGGATAGGCTGCAGAGGGATACTGAAGACCTGCAAGATCTTTCAGGGCTGGCACCTTCCTTGTGGGAGAAGGATCCAGATATTTGCCTTTCCAGAAAAAGTTTCTGCCGAGAACGAGCACCATGAGATGCTGATTCTCTGGGAAAGCAGAGATCCCCAGTGCTGTTTTGGGTAAAGATAGGCTGCAGGGGGACGGTGAAGACCAGCACGATGTTTTAGGTCTGGAAACTTCCTTTTGGGAGAAGGAGCCAGCCGTTTGCCTTTTCAGAATATGTTTCTGACAAGAGCGAGCACAATTAGATGCTGATTCTCTGGGAAAACGGAGATCCCCAGTGCTGTTGTGGCTAAAGATAGGCTGCAGGGGGATAGTGAAGACCTGCAAGAGCTTTCAGGGCTGGCACCTTACTTTTGGGAGAAAGAGCCAGACGTTTGCCTTTTCAGAAAATTTTTCTGCCGAGAGCGAGCACCATGACATGCTGAATCTCTGGGAAAGCAGAGATCCCCAGTGCTGTTGTGCCTGTGGATAGGCTGCAGGGGGACGGTGAAGACCAGCAACATCTTTCAGGGCAGGCACCTTCCTTGTGGGAGAAGGAGCCGTAAGTTTGACATTTCAGAAAATGGCTCTGCCGAGAACGAGTACCGTGTGATGCTGAGTCTCTGGGAAAGCAGAGATCCCCAGTGCTGTTGTGGCTAAAGATAGGCTGCAGGGGGATATTAAAGACCTACAAGAGATTTCAGGGCTGGCACCTTCCTTGTGGCAGAAGGAGCCGTAAGTTTGCCTTACAGAAAAAAGTTTCTGCTGAGAACTAGCACCATGACATTCTCAGTCTATGGGAAAGCAGAGATCCCCAGTGCTGTTGTGCCTGTGGATAGGCTGCCGGGGGATGCTGAAGACCAGTAAGATCTTTCAGGGCTGGCACCTTCCTTGTGGGAGGAGCCAGATGTTTGCCTTTTCAGAATAAGGCTCTGCCGAGAGCGAGCACCATGAGATGCTGAGTCTCTGGGAAAGCAGAGATCCCCAGTGCTCTTATGGCTAAAGATAGGCTGTAGGAGGACGGTGAAGACCTGCAACATCTTTCAGGGCTGGCAGCTTCCTTGTAGGAGAAGGAGCCAGACATTTGCCTTTCCAGAAAAAGTTTCTGCCAAGAACGAGCACCGTGACATGCTGAGTCTCTGGGAAAGCAGAGATCCCCAGTGCTCTTGTGGCTAAAGATAGGCTGCAGGGGGACGGTGAAGACCAGCAAGATCTTTCAGGGATGGCACCTTCCTTGTGGGAGAAGGAGCCGTAAGTTTGCCTTTTCAGAAAAAGGCTCTGCCGACAGAGAGCACCATGAGATGCTGAGTCTCTGGGAAAGCAGAGATCCCCAGTGCTGTTGTGCCTGAGTATAGGCTGCAGGGGGACGGTGAAGACCAGCAAGATCTTTCAGGGCAGGCACCTTCCTTGTGGTAGAAGGAGCCAGCCGTTTGCCTTTTCATAAAATGTTTCTGCCGAGAACGAGCACCGTGACATGCTGAGTCTCTGGGAAAGCAGAGATCCCCAGTGCTGTTGTGCCTGAGGATAGGCTGCAGAGGGATACTGAAGACCTGCAAGTGCTTTTAGGTTTGGAACCTTCCTTGTGGGAGAAGGAGCCAGACGTTTGCATTTTCAGAAAATGTTTCTGCCGAGAGCGAGCACCATTAGATGCTGATTCTCTTGGAAAGCAGAGATCCCCAGTGCTGTTGCGGCTAAAGATAGGCTGCAGGGGGATAGTGAAGACCTGCAAGAGCTTTCAGGGCTGGCAGCTTCCTTGTGGGAGAAGGAGCCGTAAGTTTGCCTTTTCAGAAAAAGGCTCTGCCGAGAGCGAGCACCATGAGATGCTGAGTCTCTGGGAAAGCAGAGATCCCCAGTGCTGTTGTGCCTGTGGATAGGCTGCAGGGGGACGGTGAAGACCAGCAAGAGCTTTCAGGGATGGCACCTTCCTTGTAGGAGAAGGAGCCAGACATTTGCCTTTCCAGAAAAAGGCTCTGCCGAGAGCGAGCACCATGAGATGCTGAGTCTCTGGGAAAGCAGAGATCCCCAGTGCTGTTGTGCCTAAAGATAGGCTGCAGAAGGATAGTGAAGACCTGCAAGAGCTTTCAGGGCTGGCACCTTCCTTGTGGCAGAAGGAGACGTAAGTTTGCTTTTTCAGAATAAGGCTCTGCCGAGAGCGAGCACCATGACATGCTGAGTCTCTGGGAAAGCAGAGATCCCCAGTGCTGTTGTGTCTGTGGATAGGGTGCAAAGGGATTCTAAAGAACAGCAAGAACTTTCAGGGAGGGCACCTTCCTTGTGGGAGAAGGAGCCAAATGTTTGCCTTTTCAGAAAATGTTTCTGCCGAGAGCGAGCACCATGAGATGCTGAGTCTCTGGGAAAGCAGAGATCCCCAGTGCTGTTGTGCCTGTGGATAGGCTGCAGGGGGATGGTGAAGACCAGTAAGATCTTTCAGGGCTGACACCTTCCTTGTGGGAGGAGCCAGATGTTTGCCTTTTCAGAAAAAGTCTCTGCCGAATTCGGCACTATGACATGCTGAGTCTCTGGGAAAGCAGAGATCCCCAGTGCTGTTGTACCTGTGGATAGGCTGCAGGGGGACGGTGAAGACCAGCAAGATCTTTCAGGGATGGCACCTTCCTTGTAGTAGAAGGAGCCAAATATTTGCCTTTCCAGAAAATGTTTCTGCCGAGAACGAGCACCGTGACATGCTGAGTCTCTGGGAAAGCAGAGATCCCCAGTGCTGTTGTGGCTAAAGATAGGCTGCAGGGGGACGGTGAAGACCAGCAAGATCTTTCAGGGCTGGCACCTTCCTTGTGGGAGAAGAAGCTCTAAGTTTTCCTTTTCAGAAAAAGCCTCTGCTAAGAGCGAGCACCATGAGATGCTGAGTCTCTGGGAAAGCAGGGATCCCCAGTGCTGTTGTGCCTGTGGATAGGCTGCAGGGGGACGGTGAAGACCAGCAAGATCTTTCAGGGCAGGCACCTTCCTTGAGGGAGAAGGAGCCAGATGTTTGCCTTTTCAGAAAAAGGCTCTGCCGAGAGTGAGCACCATGACATGCTGAGTCTCTGGGAAAGCAGAGATCCCCAGTGCTGTTGTGCCTGTGGATAGGCTGCAGGGGAATAATGAAGACCTACAAGAGATTTCAGGGCTGGCACCTTCCTTGTGGGAGAAGGAGCCGTAAGTTTGCCTTTTCAGAAAATGGCTCTGTCGAGAACGAGCACCATGAGATGCTGAGTCTCTGGGAAAGCAGAGATCCCCAGTGCTGTTGTGCCTGTGGATAGGGTGCAGGGGCACAGTGAAGGCCAGCAAGATCTTTAAGGGATTGCACCTTCCTTGTAGGAGAAGGAGCCAAACATTTCCCTTTCCAGAAAATGTTTCTGCCGAGAAAGAGCACCCCGACATGCTGAGTCTCTGGTATAGCAGAGATCCCCAGTGCTGTTGTGGCTAAAGATAGGCTACAGGGGAACGGTAAAGACCAGCAACATCTTTCAGGGCTGTCACATTCCTTGTGGGAGAAGGAGCCAGACGTTTGCCTTTTCAGAAAAAGGCTCTGCCGAGAGCGAGCACCATGATATGCTGAGTCTCTGGGAAAGCAGAGATCCCCAGTGCTGTTGTGCCTGTGGATAGGCTGCAGAGGGATACTGAAGACCTTCACGTGCTTTCAGGGCTGGCACCTTCCTTGTGGGAGAAGGAGCCAGACGTTTGCCTTTTCAGAAAAAGGCTCTACCGAGACCGAGCACCATGAGATGCTGAGTCTATGGGAAAGCAGGGATCCCCAGTGCTGTTGTGCCTGTGGATAGGCTGCCGGCGGATGGTGAAGACCAGCAAGATCTTTCAGGGCTGGCACCTTCCTTGTGGGAGGAGCCAGATGTTTTCCTTTTCATAAAAAGGCTCTGCCAAGATCGAGCACTATGACATGCTGAGTCTCTGGGAAAGCAGAGATCCCCAGTGCTGTTGTGGCTAAAGATAGGCTGCAGGGGGACGGTGAAGACCAGCAAGATCTTTCAGGGATGGCACCTTCCTTGTGGGAGAAGAAGCCGTAAGTTTGCCTTTTCAGAAAAAGCCTCTGCCGAGAGCGAGCACCATGAGATGCTGAGTCTCTGGGAAAGCAGAGATCCCCAGTGATGTTGTGCCTGTGGATAGGGTGCAGAGGGATACTAAAGAACAGCAAGAACTTTCAGGGCTGGCACCTTCCTTGTGGGAGAAGCAGCCGTATGTTTGCCTTTTCAGAAAAAGCCTCTGCCGAGAGCGAGCACCATGAGATGCTGAGTCTCTGGGAAAGCAGAGATCCCCAGTGCTGTTGTGCCTGTGGATAGGCTGCAGGGGGACGGTGAAGACCAGCAAGAACTTTCAGGGAGGGCACCTTCCTTGTGGGAGAAGGAGCCAGATGTTTGCCTTTTCAGAAAAAGGCTCTGCCGAGATCGAGCATTATGACATGCTGAGTCTCTGGGAAAGCAGAGATCCCCAGTGCTGTTGTGCCTGTGGATAGGCTGCAGGGGGACGGTGAAGACCAGCAAGATCTTTCAGGGATGGCACCTTCCTTGTAGGAGAAGGAGCGAGACATTTGCCTTTCCAGAAAAAGTTTCTGCCGAGAACGAGCACTGTGACAAGCTGAGTCTCTGGGAAAGCAGAGATCGCCAGTGCTGTTGTGGTTAAATATAGGCTGCAGGGGGACGGTGAAGACCATCAAGATCTTTCAGGGCTGGCACCTTCCTTGTGGGAGAAGAAGCCGTAAGATTGCCTTTTCAGAAACAGCCTCTGCCGAGAGCAAGCACCATGAGATGCTGAGTCTCTGGGAAAGCGGATATCCCCAGTGCTGTTGTGCCTATGGATAGGCTGCAGAGGGATACTAAAGATCTACAAGTGCTTTTAGGTCTGGCGCATTCCTTCTGGGAGAAGGAGCAAGACGTTTGCATTTTCAGAAAACGTTTCTGCCGAGAGCGAGCACCATGAGATGCTGAGTCTCTAGGAAAGCAGAGATCCCCAGTGCTGTTGTGGCTAAAGATAGGCTACAGGGGAAATGTGAAGACCAGCAACATCTTTCAGGGCTGGCACCTTCCTTGTGGGAGAAGGAGCCAGACGTTTGCCTTTTCTGAAAAAGTTTCTGCCGAGAACGAGCACCGTGACATGCTGAGTCTCTGGGAAAGCAGAGATCCCCAGTGCTGTTGTGGCTAAAGATAGGCTGCAGGGGGATAGTGAAGACCTGCAAGAGCTTTCAGGGCTGGCACCTTCCTTGTGGGAGAAGGAGCCAGATGTTTGCCTTTTCAGAAAAAGGCTCTGTAGACAGTGAGCACCATGAGATGCTGATTCTCTGGGAAAGCAGAGATCCCCAGTGCTGTTGTGCCTGTGGATAGGCTGCAGGGGGACGGTGAAGACCAGCAAGATCTTTCAGGGCTGGCACCTTCCTTGTGGGAGAAGGAGCCAGACGTTTGCCTTTTCAGAAAAAGTCTCTGCCGAGAGCGAGCACCATGAGATGCTGAGTCTCTGGGAAAGCAGAGATCCCCAGTGCTGTTGCGGCTAAAGATAGGCTGCAGGGGGATAGTGAAGACCTGCAAGAGCTTTCAGGGCTGGCAGCTTCCTTGTGGGAGAAGGAGCCGTAAGTTTGCCTTTTCAGAAAAAGACTCTGCCGAGAGCGAGCACCATGAGATGCTGAGTCTCTGGGAAAGCAGAGATCCACAGTGCTGTTGTGCCTGTGGATAGGCTGCAGGGGGACGGTGAAGACCAGCAAGAGCTTTCAGGGCTGGCACCTTCCTTGTGGGAGAAGGAGCCGTAAGTTTGCCTTTTCAGAAAAAGCCTCTGCCGAGAACGAGAACTGTGATATGCGGAGTCTCTGGGAAAGCAGAGATCCCCAGTGCTCTTGCGGCTAAAGATAGGCTGCAGAGGTATACTGAAGACCTGCAAGATCTTTCAGGGCTGGCACCTTCCTTGTGGGAGAAGGAGCCGTAAGTTTGCCTTTTCAGAAAAAGGCTCTGCCGAGAGCGAGCACCATGAGATGCTGATTCTCTGGGAAAGCAGAGATCCCCAGTGCTGTTGCGGCTAAAGATAGGCTGCAGGGGGATAGTGAAGACCTGCAAGAGCTTTCAGGGCTGGCAGCTTCCTTGTGGGAGAAGGAGCCGTATGTTTGCCTTTTCAGAAAAAGGCTCTGCCGAGAGCGAGCACCATGAGATGCTGAGTCTCTGGGAAAGCAGAGATCCCCAGTGCTGTTGTGCCTGTGGATAGGCTGCAGGGGGATGGTGAAGACCAGCAAGATCTTTCAGGGCTGGCACCTTCCTTGTGGGAGAAGGAGCCAGATGTTTGCCTTTTCAGAAAAAGGCTCTGCAGAGAGCGAGCACCATGAGATGCTGAGTCTCTGGGAAAGCAGAGATCCCCAGTGCTGTTGTGCCTGTGTATAGGCTGCAGGGGGACGGTGAAGACCAGCAAGAGCTTTCAGGGATGGCACCTTCCTTGTAGGAGAAGGAGCCAGACATTTGCCTTTCCAGAAAAAGTTTCTGCCGAGAACGAGCACCGTGACATGCTGAGTCTCTGGGAAAGCAGAGATCCCCAGTGCTGTTGTGGCTAAAGATAGGCTGCAGACGGATAGTGAAGACCTGCAAGAGCTTTCAGGGCTGGCACCTTCCTTGTGGGAGAAGGAGACGTAAGTTTGCCTTTTCAGAAAATGGCTCTGCCGAGAGCAAGCACCATGACATGCTGAGTCTCTGGGAAAGCAGAGATCCCCAGTGCTGTTGTGCCTGTGGATAGGCTGCAGGGGGACGGTGAAGACCAGCAAGAACTTTCAGGGAGGGCACCTTCCTTGTGGGAGAAGGAGCCAGATGTTTGCCTTTTCAGAAAAAGGCTCTGCCGAGATCGAGCATTATGACATGCTGAGTCTCTGGGAAAGCAGAGATCCCCAGTGCTGTTGTGCCTGAGGATAGGCTGCAGAGGGATACTGAAGACCTGCAAGTGCTTTTAGGTCTGGCGCATTCCTTGTGGGAGAAGGAGCCAGATGTCTGCATTTTCAGAAAATGTTTCTGCCGAGAGCGAGCACCATGAGATGCTGAGTCTATAGGAAAGCAGAGATCCCCAGTGCTGTTGTGGCTAAAGATAGGCTGCAGGGGGACGGTGAAGACCTGCAAGATCTTTCAGGGCTGGCACCTTCCTTGTGGGAGAAGAAGCCGTAAGATTGCCTTTTCAGAAACAGCCTCTGCCGAGAGCAAGCACCATGAGATGCTGAGTCTCTGGGAAAGTGGATATCCCCAGTGCTGTTGTGCCTATGGATAGGCTGCAGAGGGATACTAAAGACCTGCAAGTGCTTTTAGGTCTGGCGCATTCCTTCTGGGAGAAGGAGCCAGATGTTTGCATTTTCAGAAAACGTTTCTGCCGAGAGCGAGCACCATGAGATGCTGAGTCTCTAGGAAAGCAGAGATCCCCAGTGCTGTTGTGGCTAAAGATAGGCTACAGGGGAAATGTGAAGACCAGCAACATCTTTCAGGGCTGGCACCTTCCTTGTGGGAGAAGGAGCCAGACGTTTGCCTTTTCTGAAAAAGTTTCTGCCGAGAACGAGCACCGTGACATGCTGAGTCTCTGGGAAAGCAGAGATCCCCAGTGCTGTTGCGGCTAAAGATAGGCTGCAGGGGGATAGTGAAGACCTGCAAGAGCTTTCAGGGCTGGCACCTTCCTTGTGGGAGAAGGAGCCAGATGTTTGCCTTTTCAGAAAAAGGCTCTGTAGACAGTGAGCACCATGAGATGCTGATTCTCTGGGAAAGCAGAGATCCCCAGTGCTGTTGTGCCTGTGGATAGGGTGCAGAGGGATTCTAAAGAACAGCAAGAACTTTCAGGGCTGGCACCTTCCTTGTGGGAGAAGAAGCCGTAAGTTTGCCTTTTCAGAAAAAGCCTCTGCCGAGAGCGAGCACCATGAGATGCTGAGTCTCTGGGAAAGCAGAGATCCCCAGTGCTGTTGTGCCTGTGGATAGGCTGCAGGGGGACGGTGAAGACCAGCAAGAACTTTCAGGGAGGGCACCTTCCTTGTGGGAGAAGGAGCCAGATGTTTGCCTTTTCAGAAAAAGGCTCTGCCGAGATCGAGCATTATGACATGCTGAGTCTCTGGGAAAGCAGAGATCCCCAGTGTGTTGTGCCTGTGGATAGCGTGCCGGGGGATGGTGAAGACCAGCAAGAGCTTTCAGGGCTGGCACCTTCCTTGTGGGAGAAGGAGCCGTAAGTTTGCCTTTTCAGAAAAAGCCTCTGCCGAGAACTAGAACTGTGATATGCGGAGTCTCTGGGAAAGCAGAGATCCCCAGTGCTGTTGCGGCTAAAGATAGGCTGCAGGGGGATAGTGAAGACCTGCAAGACCTTTCAGGGCTGGCAGCTTCCTTGTGGGAGAAGGAGCCGTAAGTTTGCCTTTTCAGAAAAAGGCTCTGCCGAGAGCGAGCACCATGAGATGCTGAGTCTCTGGGAAAGCAGAGATCCCCAGTGCTGTTGTGCCTGTGGATAGGCTGCAGGGGGATGGTGAAGACCAGCAAGATCTTTCAGGGCTGGCACCTTCCTTGTGGGAGAAGGAGCCAGATGTTTGCCTTTTCAGAAAAAGGCTCAGCCGAGAGCGAGCACCATGACATGCTGAGTCTCTGGGAAAGCAGAGATCCCCAGTGCTGTTGTGCCTGAGGATAGGCTGCAGAGGGATACTGAAGACCTGCAAGTGCTTTCAGGGCAGGCACCTTCCTTGTGGGAGAAGGAGCCAGACGTTTGCATTTTCAGAAAATGTTTCTGCCGAGAGCGAGCACCATGAGATGCTAAGTCTCTGGGAAAACAGAGATCCCCAGTGCTGTTGTGCCTGTGGATAGGCTGCAGGCGGACGCTGAAGACCAGCAAGATCTTTCAGGGATGGCACCTTCCTTGTAGGAGAAGGAGCGAGACATTTGCCTTTCCAGAAAAAGTTTCTGCCGAGAACGAGCACTGTGACATGCTGAGTCTCTGGGAAAGCAGAGATCCCCAGTGCTGTTGTGGCTAAATATAGTCTGCAAGGGGACGGTGAAGACCATCAAGATCTTTCAGGGCTGGCACCTTCCTTGTGGGAGAAGAAGCCGTAAGATTGCCTTTTCAGAAACAGCCTCTGCCGAGAGCAAGCACCATGAGATGCTGAGTGTCTGGGAAAGCAGAGATCCCCAGTGCTGTTGTGCCTATGGATAGGCTGCAGAGGGATACTAAAGACCTGCAAGTGCTTTTAGGTCTGGCGCATTCCTTCTGGGAGAAGGAGCCAGACGTTTGCCTTTTCTGAAAAAGTTTCTGCCGAGAACGAGCACCGTGACATGCTGAGTCTCTGGGATAGCAGAGATCCCCAGTGCTGTTGTGGCTAAATATAGGCTGCAGGGGGATAGTGAAGACCTGCAAGAGCTTTCAGGGCTGGCAGCTTCCTTGTGGGAGAAGGAGCCGTAAGTTTGCCTTTTCAGAAAAAGGCTCTGCAGAGAGCGAGCACCATGAGATGCTGAGTCTCTGGGAAAGCAGAGATCCCCAGTGTAGGGATTGGCGCTCGGAAGATCTCGCGATGTACGGAAAGAGAAGGGTTAAGGGAGGCGGGATGACCGACAGGCAGTATATAAGGGCGTGACGCAGTTGAATAAACGCCATTTGCAGCATCCTCATATTGGTGTCAGTGCTCTGTGGCCCAGGGTATGGTGGACCCTGTGCCGAGTCCCACGGGGTGATCAGACGAATGTCTACAAGTGGTGACCCTGACGTGATTGGACATCGGCGGATTACGCGGGGCGTAATCGAAGGCCTGGCCAGGCATGGAAGGAGTCCTGAAGGTGTTGGACTCGTGCTCTAGAGAGGTAAAAATCCCTATGGGACAAAAAGAAGCGAAAGCTTGCCTAGAGCGGCTCCTGAAAGAGGAAGCGATAGAGCGCCCGGGGGACATATTGTCTCCTGAGTGCTGGCCGAAATGCACCGCGGCTTTAGCGGAACGGGCTATGGCGACGCAGCATGGTCCGGAGTTAAAGACGTGGGGGCGGATTAGGGCGATTTTCAGGAAAGTGCGGGAGGAGGGCTTAACATGGAAGGAAGCAAAGAGATTGATGCACGCGCAGGCGGAGCGGGGCGTGCAGGCGGATGGGGGGGCGCGGACAGAAGGGCTGACGGAGGTAGCGGAGCAGACGCCTCTGGTGCTCCCAGTGCAGCCGTCAGCACCGGCCGAACCACCGGGATACCCTTGGGAGGAGTTTGAACGGGAGCGTGAACGGGCGAGAGAGGAGGAGCGGGAGAAAGAGCGACAGTTAATTCAGGAGGCAGAGGAACCCGTGGCTGAGCAAAGGAGACGGGAGAAGGAGAGGCAGAGACTAGAGGAGGCGGAGAGGGCTGTGATGGAGGGATCAGAAAAGGAGCAGGTAGAGGAGGGAGCGGTTCCCCTGTATGATCCGGAGGATTGGGTGCCGGGACGTGTTTTGCGAACCGCGCCACAAGCTCACCCTAAGATGGCGCCGACATCCGCCTTCTCCCCGGATGTCTCTCCGGAGGTCGGGAGAGGCGGAGCACGGCCAAAGGAAGGAGGAAGGAAAGTCAGGACACCCCCTCTTACGCGCGTAGCGGAAGAGGAAGAGAGTGGGCCGGACTCAATCGAGGGGTCGGCTCAACGGTTAGAGGAGGCGTGGCAGCTGGTGGGCGGACACCGCTGTCGTCCGCCGCACGCAGCGGTAAAACAAAAGGCTATCTCCGACTGTAAGGCGCAGTCGGCAGCAGCCAGTGAAAAGGCAACGCCTATGCCTTTAATACCTGTGCCCGACCCAGCTACAGATCCGCTGCAGATGCTGCAGCGAGTAGTAGAGGAGTTGCGGGAGCAGGTGAAGCAACAGCGGCAGCTGCTACAAGCAGCTGGGGAACAGAAAGGAGTTCCCGATTCACCGAAGATCACGTTGCCAGACTGGAAAATTGTAGCAAAGGAATGTGTTATGGACGGCATACGCTTTGAAGGACCCCCTTTAGTTTGCCCAGTCCGAGCTGGTCCAGGTGGTGTAGGGGTGGAGTGGTCTCCGTTAGATAGCAAGCTTTTGCAACAAGTGAAGAAGACCGTGGATGATTACGGCTTAGGACATCCCATGACAGGCTCTCTGTTAGACGTGGTTTTTTTTTTCAGGTTCACTAACTCCCTGGGATTCGCGACAGTTTTGCAGTATGATTTTGACTCCCATTTTTTTTTGATTTAGAAGGAAGCTTGGACAAACAGATTACAAGCAGCACTAGTTGAGACCCAACAGGAAAGTGGGAAGGAGGGTGGCGCTTGGTGACACAGGGAAGAGGGTATACTGCAGTACAGTCATCAGAGCACCCAGACTCACGTGTGCGCTGGGTGCCGTCACGGTGGTTGAAACCAGACCTCAGTCAATAACGATTTGTTGTGAGTTATTTTGCAGGATGCCGTTCAGAAGATCATCTGAGTACCTGCACTGTGGTCATTGTGACCCTTGGGTGCTTGTCAAGTATGACCGCTGTGGACAACAACTCTGGAGACGCACCAGCCGAACATCAAAATGGTGTGACCGATGTTTTGAACACCGCAGATCCACTTTACAGCAACCGCTGTGTGTACCCCATAAGCAGGGGACTATGATATGCTTTTAGACAAAGCCAATCAATTACAGGAGGCAGGTGACAGTGGCTTGACAATCTCCTCTCGTCGACCTGGCAATGGCTCCTGTCTTTGATTGACTGAAAAACGTTGACTCTATTTGGAATCCTTTTGGTGGTGGTTATTATGGTTTGTTGTGGGATACCAGCACTGACTGTTTGCGTGCGGAAACTCTTTATACAGAGTGCGGGTACCCACCAGTACACGAATTACTATGAGGTGGAGGGATCACTTATACCTGTAACGCCAGTTTGTACCGTCGGTCATCCGCCATAGTGAGGGGGGAATTGTAGGGATTGGCGCTCGGAAGATCTCGCGATGTACGGAAAGAGAAGGGTTAAGGGAGGCGGGATGACCGACAGGCAGTATATAAGGGCGTGACGCAGTTGAATAAACGCCATTTGCAGCATCCTCATATTGGTGTCAGTGCTCTGTGGCCCAGGGTATGGTGGACCCTGTGCCGAGTCCCACGGGGTGATCAGACGAATGTCTACACCCCAGTGCTGTTGTGCCTGTGGATAGGCTGCAGGGGGACGGTGAAGACCAGCAAGAGCTTTCAGGGCTGGCAGCTTCCTTGTGGGAGAAGGAGCCGTAAGATTGCCTTTTCAGAAAAAGGCTCTACCGAGAGCGAGCACCATGAGATGCTGAGTCTCTGGGAAAGCAGAGATCCCCAGTGCTGTTGTGCCTGTGGATAGGCTGCAGGGGGATACTGAAGACCTGCAAGATCTTTCAGGGCTGGCACCTTCCTTGTGGGAGAAGGAGCCAGACGTTTGCCTTTTCAGAAAAAGGCTCTGCCGAGAGCGAGCACCATGAGATGCTGATTCTCTGGGAAAGCAGAGATCCCCAGTGCTGTTGCGGCTAAAGATAGGCTGCAGGGGGATAGTGAAGTCCTGCAAGAGCTTTCAGGGCTGGCAGCTTCCTTGTGGGAGAAGGAGCCGTAAGTTTGCCTTTTCAGAAAAAGGCTCTGCCGAGAGCGAGCACCATGAGATGCTGATTCTCTGGGAAAGCAGAGATCCCCAGTGCTGTTGTGCCTGTGGATAGGCTGCAGGGGGATGGTGAAGACCAGCAAGATCTTTCAGGGCTGGCACCTTCCTTTTGGGAGAAGGAGCCGTAAGATTGCCTTTTCAGAAAAAGGCTCTACCGAGAGCGAGCACCATGAGATGCTGAGTCTCTGGGAAAGCAGAGATCCCCAGTGCTGTTGTGCCTGTGGATAGGCTGCAGGGGGATACTGAAGACCTGCAAGATCTTTCAGGGCTGGCACCTTCCTTGTGGGAGAAGGAGCCAGACGTTTGCCTTTTCAGAAAAAGGCTCTGCCGAGAGCGAGCACCATGAGATGCTGAGTCTCTGGGAAAGCAGAGATCCCCAGTGCTGTTGTGCCTGTGGATAGGCTGCAGGGGGACGGTGAAGACCAGCAAGAGCTTTCAGGGATGGCACCTTCCTTGTAGGAGAAGGAGCCAGACATTTGCCTTTCCAGAAAAAAGTTTCTGCCGAGAATGAGCACCGTGACATGCTGATTCTCTGGGAAAGCAGAGATCCCCAGTGCTGTTGTGGCTAAAGATAGGCTGCAGACGGATAGTGAAGACCTGCAAGAGCTTTCAGGGCTGGCACCTTTCTTGTGGGAGAAGGAGACGTAAGTTTGCCTTTTCAGAAAATGGCACTGCAGAGAGCGAGCACCATGACATGCTGAGTCTCTGGGAAAGCAGAGATCCCCAGTGCTGTTGTGCCTGTGGATAGGGTGCAGAGGGATTCTAAAGAACAGCAAGAACTTTCAGGGCTGGCACCTTCCTTGTGGGAGAAGAAGCCTTAAGTTTGCCTTTTCAGAAAAAGCCTCTGCCGAGAGCGAGCACCATGAGATGCTGAGTCTCTGGGAAAGCAGAGATCCCCAGTGCTGTTGTGCCTGTGGATAGGCTGCAGGGGGACGGTGAAGACCAGCAAGAACTTTCAGGGAGGGCACCTTCCTTGTGGGAGAAGGAGCCAGATGTTTGCCTTTTCAGAAAAAGGTTCTGCCGAGATCGAGCATTATGACATGCTGAGTCTCTGGGAAAGCAGAGATCCCCAGTGCTGTTGTGCCTATGGATAGGCTGCAGGGGGACGGTGAAGACCAGCAAGATCTTTCAGGGATGGCACCTTCCTTGTAGGAGAAGGAGCGAGACATTTGCCTTTCCAGAAAAAGTTTCTGCCGGGTACAAGCACTGTGACATGCTGAGTCTCTGGGAAAGCAGAGATCCCCAGTGCTGTTGTGGCTAAAGATAGGCTGCAGGGGGACGGTGAAAACCAGCAAGATCTTTCAGGGCTGGCACCTTCCTTGTGGGAGAAGAAGCCGTAAGATTGACATTTCAGAAAATGTTTCTGCCGAGAGCGAGCACCATGAGATGCTGAGTCTATAGGAAAGCAGAGATCCCCAGTGCTGTTGTGGGTAAAGATAGCCTGCAGGGGGATAGTGAAGACCTGCAAGAGCTTTCAGGGCTGGCAGCTTCCTTGTGGGAGAAGGAGCCGTAAGTTTGCCTTTTCAGAAAAAGGCTCTGCCGAGAGCGAGCACCATGAGATGCTGAGTCTCTGGGAAAGCAGAGATCCCCAGTGCTGTTGTGCCTGAGTATAGGCTGCAGAGGGACAGTGAAGACCAGCAAGATATTTCAGGGCTGGCACATTCCTTGTGGGAGAAGGAGCCAGCCGTTTGCCTTTTCAGAAAATGTTTCTTCCGAGAGTGACCACCGTGAGACGCTGAGTCTCTGGGAAAGCAGAGATCCCCAGTGTGTTGTGCCTGTGGATAGGCTGCCGGGGGATGGTGAAGACCAGTAAGATCTTTCAGGGCTGGCAGCTTCCTTGTGGGAGGAGCAAGATATTTGCATTTTCAGAAAAAGGCTCTGCCGAGAACTAGCAATATGACATGATGAGTCTCTGGGAAAGCAGAGATCCCCAGTGCTGTTGTGCCTGTGGATAGGCTGCAGGGGGACGGTGAAGACCAGCAAGATCTTTCAGGGATGGCACCTTCCTTGTAGGAGAAGGAGCCAGACATTTGCCTTTCCAGAAAAAGTTTCTGCGGAGAACGAGCACCGTGACATGCTGAGTCTCTGGGAAAGCAGAGATCCCCAGTGCTGTTGTGCCTGAGGATAGGCTGCAGAGGGATACTGAAGACCTGCAAGTGCTTTTAGGTTTGGAACCTTCCTTGTGGGAGAAGGAGCCAGACGTTTGCATTTTCAGAAAATGTTTCTGCCGACAGCGAGCACCATTAGATGCTGATTCTCTGGGAAAGCAGAGATCCCCAGTGCTGTTGCGGCTAAAGATAGGCTGCAGGGGGATAGTGAAGACCTGCAAGAGCTTTCAGGGCTGGCAGCTTCCTTGTGGGAGAAGGAGCCGTAAGTTTGCCTTTTCAGAAAAAGGCTCTGCCGAGAGCGAGCACCATGAGATGCTGAGTCTCTGGGAAAGCAGAGATCCCCAGTGCTGTTGTGCCTGTGGATAGGCTGCAGGGGGACGGTGAAGACCAGCAAGATCTTTCAGGGCTGGCACCTTCCTTGTGGGAGAAGGAGCCAGACGTTTGCCTTTTCAGAAAAAGGCTCTGCCGAGAGCGAGCACCATGAGATGCTGAGTCTCTGGGAAAGCAGAGATCCCCAGTGCTGTTGTGGCTAAAGATAGGCTGCAGGGGGATAATGAATACCTACAAGAGATTTCAGGGCTGGCACCTTCCTTGTGGGAGAAGGAGCCGTAATTTTGCCTTTTCAGAAAATGGCTCTGTCGAGAACGAGCACCATGACATGCTGAGTCTCTGGGAAAGCAGAGATCCCCAGTGCTGTTGTGCCTGTGGATAGGCTGCAGAGGGATACTGAAGACCTGCAAGTGCTTTCAGGGCAGGCACCTTCCTTGTGGCAGAAGGAGCCAGACGTTTGCATTTTCAGAAAATGTTTCTGCCGAGAGCGAGCACCATGAGATGCTAAGTCTCTGGGAAAACAGAGTTCCCCAGTGCTGTTGTGCCTGTGGATAGGCTGCAGGCGGACGGTGAAGACCAGCAAGATCTTTCAGGGATGGCACCGTCCTTGTGGGAGAAGGAGCCAAATATTTCCCTTTCCAGAAAATATTTCTGCCGAGAAACAGCACCCTGACATGCTGAGTCTCTGGGATAGCAGAGATCCCCAGTGCTGTTGCGGCTAAAGATAGGCTACAGGGGAACGGTGAAGACCAGCAACATCTTTCAGGGCTGTCACCTTCCTTGTGGGAGAAGGAGCCAGACGTTTGCCTTTTCAGAAAAAGGCTCTGCCGAGAGCGAGCACCATGAGATGCTGAGTCTCTGGGAAAGCAGAGATCCCCAGTGCTGTTGTGCCTGTGGATAGGCTGCAGAGGGATACTGAAGACCTTCAAGCGCTTTCAGGGCTGGCACCTTCCTTGTGGGAGAAGGAGCCAGACGTTTGCCTTTTCAGAAAAAGGCTCTACCGAGACCGAGCACCATGAGATGCTGAGTCTCTGGGAAAGCAGAGATCCCCAGTGCTGTTGTGCCTGTGGATAGGCTGCCGGCGGATGGTGAAGACCAGTAAGATCTTTCAGGGCTGACACCTTCCTTGTGGGAGGAACCAGATGTTTGCCTTTTCAGAAAAAGGCTCTTCCGAGATTGAGCACCATGAGATGCTGAGTCTCTGGGAAAGCAGAGATCCCCAGTGCTGTTGTGGCTAAAGATAGGCTGCAGGGGGACGGTGAAGACCAGCAAGATCTTTCAGGGCTGGCACCTTCCTTGTGGGAGAAGGAGCCAGACGTTTGCCTTTTCGAAAATGTTACTGCCGAGAGCTAGCACGATGAGATGCTGAGTCTCTGGGAAAGCAGAGATCCCCAGTGCTGTTGTGCCTGTAGATAGGCTGCACGGGGTTGGTGAAGACCAGTAAGATCTTTCAGGGCTGGCACCTTCCTTGTGGGAGAAGGAGCCAGACGTTGGCCTTTTCAGAAAAAGTCTCTGCCGAGAGTGAGCAACATGAGATGCTGAGTCTCTGCGAAAGCAGAGATCCCCAGTGGTGTTGTGGCTAAAGATAGGCTGCAGGGGGACGGTGAAGACCAGCAAGATCTTTCAGGGCTGGCACCTTCCTTGTGGGAGAAGAAGCCGTAAGTTTGCCTTTTCAGAAAAAGCCTCTGCCGAGAGCGAGCACCATGAGATGCTGAGTCTCTGGGAAAGCAGAGATCCCCAGTGCTGTTGTGCCTGTGGATAGGCGGCAGAGGGATACTGAAGACCTGCAAGATCTTTCAGGGCTGGCACCTTCCTTGTGGGAGAAGGAGCCAGACGTTTGCCTTTTCAGAATAAGGCACTGTCGAGACCGAGCACCATGAGATGCTGAGTCTCTGGGAAAGCAGAGATCCCCAGTGCTGTTGTGCCTGTGGATAGGCTGCAGGGGGACGGCAAAGACCAGCAATATCTTTCAGGGCTGGCACCTTCCTTGAGGGAGAAGGAGCCGTAAGTTTGCCTTTTCAGAAAAAGCCTCTGCCGAGAGCGAGCACCATGAGATGCTGAGTCTCTGGGAAAGCAGAGATCCCCAGTGCTGTTGTGGCTAAAGATAGGCTACAGAGGGACGGTGAAGACCAGCAAGATCTTTCAGGGCTGGCACCTTCCTTGTGGGAGAATGAGCCAGACGTTTGCCTTTTCAGAAAAAGCCACTGCCGAGAGCGAGCACCATGACATGCTGAGTCTCTGGGAAAGCAGAGATCCCCAGTGCTGTTGTGCCTGAGGATAGGCTGCAGAGGGATACTGAAGACCTGCAAGTGCTTTCAGGGCAGGCACCTTCCTTGTGGGAGAAGGAGCCAGACGTTTGCCTTTTCAGAAAATGTTTCTGCCGAGAGCGAGCACCATGAGATGCTGAGTCTCTGGGAAAGCAGAGATCCCCAGTGCTGTTGTGCCTGTGAATAGGATGGAAGGGGACGGTGAAGACCAGCAACATCTTTCAGGGTTGTCACCTTCCTTGTGGGAGAAGGAGCCATACGTTTACCTTTTCAGAAAAAGGCTCTGCCGAGAGCGAGCACCATGAGATGCTGAGTCTCTGGGAAAGCAGAGATCCCCAGTGCTGTTCTGCCTGAGGATAGGCTGCAGAGAGATACTGAAGACCTGCAAGTGCTTTCAATGCAGGCAACTTCCTTGTGGGAGAAGGAGCCAGACGTTTGCCTTTTCAGAAAATGTTTCTGCCGAGATGGAGCACGATGAGATGCTGAGTCTCTGGGAAAGCAGAGATCCCCAGTGCTGTTGTGCCTTTGGATAGGCTGCAGGGGGACGGTGAAGACCAGCAACATCTTTCAGGGCTGGCACCTTCCTTGTGGGAGAAGGAGCCATAAGTTTGCCTTTTCAGAAAAAGCCTCCGCCGAGAGCGAGTACCATGAGATGCTGAGTCTCCGGGAAAGCAGAGATCCCCAGTGCTGTTTTGCCTATGGATAGGCTGCAGAGGGATACTGAAGACCTGCAAGTGCTTTTAGGGCTGGCAGCTTTCTTGAGGGAGAAGGAGCCAGATGTGGGCCTTTTCAGAAAAAGTTTCTGCCGAGAACGAGCACCGTGACATGCTGAGTCTCTGGGAAAGCAGAGAATCCCAGTGCTGTTGTGCCTGTGGATAGGCTGCAGGGGGACGGTGAAGACTAGCAAGATCTTTCAGGGCTGGCACCTTCCTTGTGGGAGAAGGAGCCAGACGTTTGCCTTTTCAGAAAATGTTTCTGCCGAGAGCGAGGACCATGAGATGCTGAGTCTCTGGGAAAGCAGACATCCCCAGTGCTGTTGTGCCTGTGGATAGGCTGCAGGAGGACGGTGAAGACCAGCAAGATCTTTCAGGGCTGGCACCTTCCTTGTGGGAGAAGGAGCCAGACGTTTGCCTTTTCAGAAAAAGGCTCTGCCTAGAGCGAGCACCATGAGATGCTGAGTCTCTGGGAAAGCAGAGATCCCCAGTGCTGTTGTGCCTGTGGATAGGCTGCAGGGGGACTGTGAAGACAAGCAAGATATTTCAGGGATGGCACCTTCCTTGTAGGAGAAGGAGCCAAACATTTGCCTTTCCAGAAAAAGGCTCTGCCGAGAGCGAGCACCATGACATGCTGAGTCTCTGGGAAAGCAGAGATCCCCAGTGCTGTTCTGCCTGAGGATAGGCTCAGAGGGATACTGAAGACCTGCAAGTGCTTTCAGGGCTGGCACCTTCCTTGTGGGAGGAGCCAGATGTTTGCCTTTTCAGAACAAGTCTCTGCGAGAGCGAGCAACATGAGATGCTGAGTCTCTGGGAAAGCAGAGATCCCCAGTGCTGTTGTGCCTGTAGATAGGCTGCAGGGGGATGGTGAAGACCAGTAAGATCTTTCAGGGCTGGCACCTTCCTTGTGGGAGGAGCCAGATGTTTGCCTTTTCAGAAAAAGTCTCTGCCGAGAGCGAGCAACATGAGATGCTGAGTCTCTGGGAAAGCAGAGATCCCCAGTGCTGTTGTGCCTGTGGATAGGCTGCAGGGGGATGTTGAAGACCAGTAAGAGCTTTCAAGGCTGGCACCTTCCTTGTGGGAGGAGCCAGATGATTGCCTTTTCAGAAAAAGTCTCTGCCGAGAGCGAGCAACATGAGATGCTGAGTCTCTGCGAAAGCAGAGATCCCCAGTGGTGTTGTGCCTGTGGATAGGCTGCAGGTGGACGGTAAAGGCCAGCAAGATCTTTCAGGGCTGGCACCTTCCTTGTGGGAGAAGGAGCCATAAGTTTGCCTTTTCAGAAAAAGCCTCTGCCGAGAGCGAGTACCATAAGATGCTGAGTCTCTGGGAAAGCAGAGATCCCCAGTGCTGTTGTGCCTGAGGATAGGCTGCATGGGGACGGTGAAGACCAGCAAGATCTTTCAGGGGTGGCACCTTCCTTGTTGGAGAATGAGCCGTAAACTTGCCTTTTCAGAAAAAGGCTCTGCCGAGAGCGAGCACCATGAGATGCTGATTCTCTGGCAAAGACGAGATCCCCAGTGCTGTTGTGCCTGTGGATAGCCTGCAGGGGGACGGTGAAGACCAGCAAGGTCTTTCAGGGCTGGCACCTTTCTTGAGGGAGAAGGAGCCTGATGTTGGCCTTTTCAGAAAAAGTTTCTGCCGAGAACGAGAACTGTGACATGCGGAGTCTCTGGGAAAGCAGAGATCTAAAGAGCTGTTGCGGCTAAAGATAGGCTGCAGAGGTATAGTGAAGACCTGCAAGAGATTTCAGGGCTGGCACCTTCTTTGTGGGAGAACGAGCCAGACGTTTGCCTTTTCAGAAAAAGCCTGTGCCAACAGCGAGCACAGTGACATGCTGAGTCTCTGGGAAACAGAAATCCCCAGTGCTCTTGCGGCTAAAGATAGGCTGCAGGGGTATAGTTAAGACCTGCAAGAGATTTCAGGGCTCGCACCTTCCTTGTGGGACAAGGAGCCTAATGTTTTCCTTTTCAGAAAATGTTTTTGCCGAGAACGAGCACCGTGACATGCTGAGTCTCTGGGAAAGCAGAGATCCCCAGTGCTGTTGTGCCTGTGGATAGGCTGCAGTAGGACAGTGAAGACCAGCACGATCTTTCAGGTATGGCACCTTCCTTGTGGGAGAAGGAGCCAGACTTTTGCCTTTTCAGAAAAAGTTACTGCTGAGAACGAGCCAGTGACATGGTAAGTCTCTAGGAAAGCAGAGATCCCCAGTGCTGTTGTGGCTAAAGATAGGCTGCATGGGGATAGTGCAGACCAGCAAGAGCTTTCAGGGATGGCAGCTTCCTTGTGTCAGAAGGAGCCGTAAGTTTGCCTATTCAGAAAAAGGCTCTGCCGAGAGCGAGCACCATGAGATGCTGAGTCTCTGGGAAAGCAGAGATGCCCCATGCTGCTGTGCCTGTGGATAGGCTGCAGGGGGACGGTGAAGACCAGACAGATCTTTCAGCATTGCAACCTTCGTTGTAGGAGTAAGTTCTGGACATTTGCGTTTTCAAAAAAAAGGCTCCACCGTATATGAGCACCGTGTGATGGTGACTCTCTGGGAAAGCAGAGATGCCCAGTGCCCTTGTGCATGTCTATAGGATGCACGTGGACGGTGAAGAGCAGCAAGAGTTTTCAGGTATGGCTCCTTTCTTGTGGGATTAGAAGCTGGATGTTTGCCCTTTCAAAAAAAAGGCTCTGCTGTATATGAGCACCGTGTGATGGTGAATCTCTGGGAAAGCAGAGATGCCCCATGCTGCAGTGCCTGCGGATATGCTGCAGGGACACAGTGAAGACCACCAAGAGCTTTCAGGACTGGCACCTTCCTTGTGGGAGACGTAGTCGGACGTTTGACTTTTCAAAATAAAGGCTCTGCGGTTACGAGCACCGTGAAATGCTGAGTCTCTGGGAAAGCACACATGCCCAGTGCTGTTGTGCTTGTGGATGGGCTGCATGGGGACGGTGAAGACTAGCACCAACGTGTAGGTCTGGCACGTTCCCTGTGGGAGAAGGAGCCGAACATTTCTCTTTTCGAAAAACGGCTCTGCCGAGAACGAGCACCGTGACATGCTGAACCTCTGTGTAAGCATAGATAACCTATGCTGCTGTGCATGTGAATGGGCTGCCGGGAGACGGTGAAGCCAGCAAGAGCTTTCAGGGCTGGCTCCTTCCTTGTGGGAGTACGAGTCGGACATTGCCTTTTCAAAAAAAAGGAGCTGCAGAGACAGAGAACAGTGAGATGCTGAGTCTCTGGGAAAGCAGACATTCCCAGTCCTTTTGTGCGTCTGGATAGGCTGCACGGTGACGCTGAAGACCACCAGCACCGTTCAGGGCTGTCATCGTCCTTGTGGGAGAAGGGGCCGGAAGTTTGCCTTTTCAAAAAAAGGCTCTGCCGAGAACGAGCACCGTCACATGCTGAGTCTCTGGGAAAGCAGAAATGCCCCATGCTGCTGTGCCTCTGGATGGGCTACAGGAGAACGGTGAAGAGCAGAACGAGTTCTCAGGGTTGGCTCCTTAATTGTGGGAGAAGGAGTTGGACATTTTCCTTTTCAAAAAAGAAATGCTGGCGGTTACGAGCACCGTGAGATGCTGAGTCTCTGGGAAAGCAGAGATGTCCTATGCTGCTGTGCCTGTGGATGGGCTGCAGGGAGACGGTGAAGACCAGCAAGAGCTTTCAGGGCTGGCTCTTTCCATGTGGGAGTAGGAGACGGGCATTTGCCTTTTCAAAAAAAAGGCTCTGCAGAGACAGAGCAGATGCTGAGACTCTGGTAAAGCAGAGGTTCCCAGTGCGGTATTGCATCTGGATAGGCAGCACGGTGACACTGAAGACCACCAGCAGCGTTCAGGGCTGGCACCTTCCATGTGGGAGAAGGGGCGGGAATTTTGCCTTTTCAAAAAAAGGCTCTGCCGAGAACGAGCACCGTCACATGCTGAGTCTCTGGGAAAGCAGAAATGCCCCATGCTGCTGTGCCTCTGGATGGGCTACAGGAGAACGGTGAAGAGCAGAACGAGTTCTCAGGGTTGGCTCCTTAATTGTGGGAGAAGGAGTTGGACATTTTCCTTTTCAAAAAAGAAATGCTGGCGGTTACGAGCACCGTGAGATGCTGAGTCTCTGGGAAAGCAGAGATGTCCTATGCTGCTGTGCCTGTGGATGGGCTGCAGGGAGACGGTGAAGACCAGCAAGAGCTTTCAGGGCTGGCTCTTTCCATGTGGGAGTAGGAGACGGGCATTTGCCTTTTCAAAAAAAAGGCTCTGCAGAGACAGAGCAGATGCTGAGACTCTGGTAAAGCAGAGGTTCCCAGTGCGGTATTGCGTCTGGATAGGCAGCACGGTGACGCTGAAGACCACCAGCAGCGTTCAGGGCTGGCACCTTCCATGTGGGAGAAGGGGCGGGAATTTTGCCTTTTCAAAAAAGGGTCTGCCGAGAACGAGCACTGTAAGATGATGAGTCTCTAAGAAAGCAGAGATGCCCCACGCTGTTGTGCCTGTGGATAGGCTGCACGGGGACGGTGAAGACCAGCCAGAGCTTTCAGGACTGGCACCTTCCTTGTTGGAGTAAGGGCCGGACATTTGCCTTTTCAAAAAAAAGGCTCTGTGGTTACGAGCACCGTGAGATGCTGAGTCTCTGGGAAAGCAGAGATGCCCAGTGCTCTTGTGCATGTGTATAGGATGCACGTGGACGGTGACGAGCAGGAAGAGCTCTGAGCAGTGGAACCTTCCATGTAGGAGTAGAAGCTGGATGTTTGTTTCTTCAAGAAAAGTTTCTGCCGAGAACGAACACCATCACATGCTGAGTCTCTCGAAAGTAGAGATGTCCAGTGCTGTTGTGCCGGTGGATAGGTTGCACGGGGACGGTGAAGACCAGCCAGAGCTTTCAGCAGTGGCACCTTCCTTGTAGGTGGAGGAGCTGGATGTTTGCCTTTTCAAAAAAAGGGCTCTGCCGTATATGAGCACCGTGTGATGGTGAGTCTGTGGGAAAGCAGAGATGCCCAGTGCTGTTGTGTGTCTGGATAGGCTGCACGGGAACAGTGAAGAGGAGCAAGATCTTTCAGGTGTGGCTCCGTCCTTGAGGGAGAAGGAATACAAGTTTTACCTATTTCAAAAAAAATGGCTCTCACGAGAATGAGCACCGTGAGATGCTGAGTCTCTGGGAAAGCAGAGATGCCCCATACTGCTGTGCCTGTGGATGGGCTACAGGGGAACGGTGAAGACGAGCAAGAGCTTTCAGGGTTGGCACCTTCGTTGTGGGAGAAGGAGCCGGAAGTTTCCCTTTTTAAAAAAAAGATCTGCCGAGAACGAGCACCGTGAGATGCTGAGTCTCTGGAAAGCAGAGATGCCTAGTGCTGTTGTGCCTGTGGATAGGCTGCACGGGGACGGTGAATACCAACCAAAGCTTTCAGCATTGGCACCTTCCTTGTAGGAGGAGGAGCTGGATGTTTGCATTTTCAAAAAAAAGGCTCTGCCGTATATGAGCACCATGTGATGGTGATTCTCTGTGAAAGCAGAGAGACCCTATGCTGTTGTGCCTGTGGATGGGCTGCAGGGAGACGGTGAAGACCAGCAAGAGCTTTCAGGGCTGGCTCCTTCCTTGTGGGAGTAGGAGTCGGACGATTGCCTTTTCAAAAAAAAGGCTCTGCCGAGAAAGAGCACCGTGAGATGCTGAGTCTCTGGGAAAGCAGAGATGCCCCATGCTGCTGTGCCTGTGGATGGGCTGCACGGGGATGGTGAAGAGCAGCAACAGCGTTCAGGCGTTGCACCTTCCTTGTGGGAGAAGGAGCTGGACGTTTGCCTTTTCCAAAAAAGGCTCTGCCGAGAACGAGGACTGTCAGATGCTGAGCCTCTGTGAAAGTAGAGATGCCCCATGCTGCTGTGCCTGTGGATGGGCTGCTCGGGGATGGTGAAGACTAGCGACAGCGATCAGGCATGGCACCTTCCTTGTGGGAAGAGGAGCCGGACGTTTAGCTTTACGGAAAACGGCTCTGCCGAGAACGAGCAGCATGATATGCTGAGCGTCTGTGAAAGCAGAGATGCCCCATGCTGCTGTGCCTGTGGATATGCTGCAGGGAGACGGTGAAGACCAGCAAGATATTTCAGGACTGGCAACTTCCTTGTGGGAGAAGTAGTCGGACGTTTGCCTTTTCAAAAAAAAGTATCTGCCCTGAACGAGCACCGTGAGATGCTGAGTCTCTGGGAAAGCAGAGATGCCCAGTGCTCTTGTGCATGTGTATAGGATGCACGTGGACGGTGACGAGCAGGAAGAGCTCTGAGCAGTGGAACCTTCCATGTAGGAGTAGAAGCTGGATGTTTGTTTCTTCAAGAAAAGTTTCTGCCGAGAACGAACACCATCACATGCTGAGTCTCTCGAAAGTAGAGATGTCCAGTGCTGTTGTGCCGGTGGATAGGTTGCACGGGGACGGTGAAGACCAGCCAGAGCTTTCAGCAGTGGCACCTTCCTTGTAGGTGGAGGAGCTGGATGTTTGCCTTTTCAAAAAAAGGGCTCTGCCGTATATGAGCACCGTGTGATGGTGAGTCTGTGGGAAAGCAGAGATGCCCAGTGCTGTTGTGTGTCTGGATAGGCTGCACGGGAACAGTGAAGAGGAGCAAGATCTTTCAGGTGTGGCTCCGTCCTTGAGGGAGAAGGAATACAAGTTTTACCTATTTCAAAAAAAATGGCTCTCACGAGAATGAGCACCGTGAGATGCTGAGTCTCTGGGAAAGCAGAGATGCCCCATACTGCTGTGCCTGTGGATGGGCTACAGGGGAACGGTGAAGACGAGCAAGAGCTTTCAGGGTTGGCACCTTCGTTGTGGGAGAAGGAGCCGGAAGTTTCCCTTTTTAAAAAAAAGATCTGCCGAGAACGAGCACCGTGAGATGCTGAGTCTCTGGAAAGCAGAGATGCCTAGTGCTGTTGTGCCTGTGGATAGGCTGCACGGGGACGGTGAATACCAACCAAAGCTTTCAGCATTGGCACCTTCCTTGTAGGAGGAGGAGCTGGATGTTTGCATTTTCAAAAAAAAGGCTCTGCCGTATATGAGCACCATGTGATGGTGATTCTCTGTGAAAGCAGAGAGACCCTATGCTGTTGTGCCTGTGGATGGGCTGCAGGGAGACGGTGAAGACCAGCAAGAGCTTTCAGGGCTGGCTCCTTCCTTGTGGGAGTAGGAGTCGGACGATTGCCTTTTCAAAAAAAAGGCTCTGCCGAGAAAGAGCACCGTGAGATGCTGAGTCTCTGGGAAAGCAGAGATGCCCCATGCTGCTGTGCCTGTGGATGGGCTGCACGGGGATGGTGAAGAGCAGCAACAGCGTTCAGGCGTTGCACCTTCCTTGTGGGAGAAGGAGCTGGACGTTTGCCTTTTCCAAAAAAGGCTCTGCCGAGAACGAGGACTGTCAGATGCTGAGCCTCTGTGAAAGTAGAGATGCCCCATGCTGCTGTGCCTGTGGATGGGCTGCTCGGGGATGGTGAAGACTAGCGACAGCGATCAGGCATGGCACCTTCCTTGTGGGAAGAGGAGCCGGACGTTTAGCTTTACGGAAAACGGCTCTGCCGAGAACGAGCAGCATGATATGCTGAGCGTCTGTGAAAGCAGAGATGCCCCATGCTGCTGTGCCTGTGGATATGCTGCAGGGAGACGGTGAAGACCAGCAAGATATTTCAGGACTGGCAACTTCCTTGTGGGAGAAGTAGTCGGACGTTTGCCTTTTCAAAAAAAAGTATCTGCCCTGAACGAGCACCGTGAGATGCTGAGTCTCTGGGAAAGCAGACATGTCCCATACTGCTGTGCTTGTGGATGGGCTGCACGGGGACGGTGAAGACTAAGGACCAGCGTGTAGGTCTGGCACGTTCCTTGTGGGAGAAGGAGCTAGACGTTTGTCTTTTCGGAAAAAGACTCTTCCGAGAACCAGCACCGTGACATACTGAGCCTCTGTTAAAGCAGAGATGCCCTATGCTGCTGTGCCTGTGGATGGGCTGCAGGGAGACGGTGAAGACCAGCAAGAGCTTTCAGGACTGGCACCTTCCTTGTGGGAGAAGGAGTCGGACATTTGCCTTTTCAAAAAAAAGTGTCTGCCCTGAAGGAGCACCGTGAGATGCTGAGTCTCTGGGAAAGCAGTGATGCCCAGTGCTCTTGTGCGTGTCTATAGGATGCACGTGGACGATGAAGAGCAGGAAGAGCTTTCAGGTCTGGCACTTCCTTGTGGGAGCAGGAGTTGGACTTTTGCCTTTTCCAAAAAAGGGCCTGCCGAGAACGAGCACTGTCAGATGCTGAGCCTCTGTGAAAGCAGAGATGCCCCATGCTGCTGTGCCTGTGGATGGGCTGCTCGGGGATGGTGAAGACTAGCAACAGAGATCAGGCGTGGCACCTTCCTTGTGGGAAAAGGATCCGGACGTTTAGCTTTACGGAAAACGGCTCTGCCGAGAACGAGCACCATGATATGCTGAGCGTCTGTGAAAGCAGACATGCCCCATGCTGCTGTGCCTGTGGATGGGCTGCACGGGGACGGTGAAGACCAGCAAGAGCGTTCAGGTGTGGCACCTTCCTTGTGGGAGTAGGAGGTGGTTGTTTGCCTTTTCAAGAAAAGGCTCTGCCGCGAACGAGCACCGTGAGATGCTCAGTCTCTGGGAAAGCAGAGATGCCCAGTGCTCTTGTGCGTGTCTATAGGATGCACGTAGACGGTGAACAGCAGGAAGAGCTTTCAGGACTGGCACCTCCCTTGTGGGAGCAGGCGCCAGACGTTTGCCTTTTCAAAAAAAGGCTCTGCCGAGAACGAGCACTGTCAGATGCTGAGCGTCTGTGAAAGAAGAAATGCCCCATGCTGCTGTGCCTGTGGATGGGCTGCACGGGGACGGAGAAGACCAGCAACAGGGTTCACGCGTGGCACCTTCCTTGTGGGAAGTGGAGCCGGACGTTTAGCTTTACGGAAAACGGCTCTGCCGAGAACCAGCACCATGATATGCTGAGCGTCTGTGAAAGCAGACATGCCCCATGCTGCTGTGCCTGTGGATGGACTGCACAGGGACGGTGAAGACCAGCAAGAGCGTTCAGGTGTGGCACCTTCCTTGTGGGAGTAGGAGCTGTTTGTTTGCCTTTACAAGAAAAGGATCTGCCGAGAACGAGCACCGTGATATGCTGAGTCTCTGGAAAGCAGAGATGTCCAGTGCTGTTGTGCCTGTGGATAGGCTGCACGGGGACGGTGAAGACCAGCCAGAGCTTTAAGCATTGGCACCTTCCATGTAGGAGTAGGAGCTGGATGTTTGCCTTTTCAAAAAAAAGGCTCTGCCGTATATGAGCACCGTGTGATGGTGAGTCTGTGGGAAAGCAGAGATGCCCAGTGCTCTTGTGCGTCTGCATAGGCTGCACGGTAACGGTGAAGAGCAGCAAGAGCATTCAGGGGTGTCTCCGTCCTTGAGGGAGAAGGAGCCGGACGTTTGCCTATTTAAAAAAAAGGCTCTGCCGAGAATGAGCACCGTGAGATGCTGAGTCTCTGGGAAAGCAGAATTGCCCCATGCTGCTGTGCCTGTGGATGGGATACAAGGGAACGGTGAAGACGAGCAAGAGCTTTCAGGGTTGGCACTTTCCTTGTTGGAGAAGGAGCCGGAAGTTTGACTTTTTCGAAAAAAGTTCTGCTGACAACGAGCACCGTGAGATGCTGAGTCTCTGGGAAAACAGAGATCCCCATGCTGCTGTGCCTGTTTATGTGCTGCAGGGAGACGGTGAAGACCAGCCAGAGCTTTCACTGTTGGCAACTTCCTTGTGGGAGTAGGAGCTGGATGTTTGCCTTTTCAAAAAAGGCTCTGCCGTATATGAGCACCTTTTAATAGTGAGTCTGTGGGAAAGCAGATATGCCCAGTGCTCCTGTGCGTCTGGATAGGCTGCACGGGAATTGTGAAGAGCAGCAAGAGCTTTCAGGTGTGGCTCCGTCCTTGAGGGAGAAGGAGTCGGAAGTTTGCCTATTTCAAAAAAAAGGCTCTGCCGAGAATGAGCACCGTGAGATGCTGAGTCTCTGGGAAAGCAGAGATGCCCCATACTGCTGTGCCTGTGGATGGGCTACAGGGGAACGGTGAAGACGAGCAAGAGCTTTCAGGGTTGGCACTTCCTTGTAGGATAATGTGCCGGAATTTTGCTGTTTTAAAAAAAAAAGATCTGCCGAGAACGAGCACTGTGAGTTGCTGAGTCTCTGGGAAAACAGAGATCCCCTTGCTGCGGTGCATGTGGATGGGCTACAGGGGAACGGTGAAGACCAGCCAGAGCATTCATCATTGGCAACTTCCTTGTGGGAGTAGGAGCTGGATCTTTGCGTTTTCAAAAAAAAGGATCTGCCAAGATGGAGTACGTGAGATGGTGAATCTCGGGGAAAGCAGAGATGCCCCATGCTGCTGTGCCTGTGGATGTGCTGCATGGAGACGGTGAAGACCAGCAAGAGCTTTCAGGACTGGCACCTTCCTTGTGGGAGAAGTAGTCGGACGTTTACCCTTTCAAAAAAAAGTGTCTGCCCTGAACGAGCACCGTGAGATGCTGAGTCTCTGGGAAAGCAGACATGCCCCAGTTCTGTTGTGCTTGTGGATGGGCTGCACGGGGACGGTGAAGATTAGCACCACCGTGTAGGTCCGGCACCTTCCTTGTGGGAGAAGTAGCCGGACGTTTCTCATTTCGGAAAACATCTCTGCCGAGAACGAGCACCGTGACATGCTGAGCCTCTCTGAAAGCAGAGATGCCCTATGCTGCTGTGCCTGTGGATGGGCTGCAGGGAGACAGTGAAGACCAGCAAGAGCTTTCAGGGCTGGCTCCTTCCTTATGGGAGTAGGAGTCGGACGTTTGCCTTTTCAAAAAAAAGTGTCTGAACTGATCGAGTACCGTGAGATGCTGAGTCTCTGGGAAAACAGAGATGCCCAGTGCTCTTGTGCATGTGTATAGGATGCACGTGACGGTGAAGAGCAGGAAGAGCTTTCAGGGCTGGCACCTTCCTTGTGGGAGCAGGAGCTAGACATTTGCCTTTTCAAAAAAAGGCTCTGCTGAGAACGAGCACTGTGAGATGCTGAATCTCTGGGAAAGCAGAGATGCCCCATACTGCTGTGGCTGTGGATGGGCTACAGGGGAACGGTGAAGACCAGCAAGAGCTTTCAGGGTTGGCACCTTCCTTGTGGGAGAAGGAACCGGAAGTTTGCCTGTTAAAAAAAAAAAAATCTGCCAAGAACGAGCACCGTGAGATGCTGAGTCTCTGAGAAAACAGAGATCTCCATGCTGCTGTGACTGTGGATGGGCTACAGGGGAACGGTGAAGACCAGCTAGAGCTTTCAGCTTTGGCAACTTCCTTGTGGGAGTAGGAGCTGGACGTTTGCCTTTTCAAAAAAAAGGGTCTGCCCTGAACGAGCACCGTGAGATGCTGAGTCTGTGGGAAAGCAGACATGCCCAGTGCTGTTGTGCTTGTGGATGGGCTGCACAGGGACGGTGAAGAGCAGGAAGAGCTTTCAGGGCTTGCTCCTTCCTTGTGGGAGTAGGAGACGGACGTTAGCCTTTTCAAAAAAAAGTCTCTGCCGAGACATAGCAGATACTGAGTCTCTGGTAAAGCAGAGATTCCCAGTGTCTTGTGCATTTGGATAGGGTGCACGGTGACGCTGAAGACCACCAGCAGCATTCAGGTCTGGCACCTTCCTTGTGGGAGAAGGGGCCGCAAGATTGCCTTTTCAAAAAAAGGCTCTGCCGAAAACGAGCACTGTCAAATGCTATAATCTCTGGGAAAGCAGAAATGGCCCATGCTGCTGTCCCTGTGGATGGACTGCAGGGGAACGGTGAAGAACATCAAGAGTTTTCAGGGCTGGCTCCTTCCTTGTGGGAGAAAAAGTCGGAGATTTGCCTTTTCAAAAAAAAGGCTCTGCCGAGAAAGAGCACCGTGAGACTCTGAGTCTCTGGGAAAGCAGAAATGCCCAGTGCTCTTGTGTGTGTATAGGATGCACGTGGACGGTGAAGAGCAGGAAGAGCTTTCAGGGCTTGCACCTTCCTTGTGGGAGAAGTAGTCGGACGTTTGCATTTTCAAAAAAAAGGGTCTGCCCTGAATGAGCACCGTGAGATGCTGAGTCTCTGGAAAAGCAGAGATGCCCATTGCTGTTGTGCTTGTGGATGGGCTGCATGGGGACGGTGAAGACTAAGGATCATCGTGTAGGTCTGGCACCTTCCTTTTGGGAGAAGGAGCCGGACGTTTCTCTTTTCGGAAAACGGCTCTGCCGAGAACGAGCACCGTGACATGCTGACCCTCTGTGAAAGCAGAGATGTCCTATGCTGCTGTGCCTGTGGATGGGCTGCAGGGAGACGGTGAAGACCAGCAAGAGCTTTCAGGGCTGGCTCTTTCCATGTGGGAGTAGGAGACGGGCGTTTGCCTTTTCAAAAAAAGGCTCTGCCGATAACGAGCACTGTCAGATGCTGATTGTCAGTGAAAGCAGAGATGCCCCATGCTGCTGTGCCTGTTGATGGGCTGCACGGGGATGGTGAAGACCATCAACAGCGTTCAGGCGTGGCACCTTCCTTGTGGGAGGAGGAGCTGAATGTTTGCCTTTTCAAGAAAAGGCTCTGCCGAGAAAGAGTACCATGAGATGCTGAGTTTCTGGAAAGCAGAGATGTCCAGTGCTGTTGTGCCTGTGGATAGGCTGCACGGGGATGTTGAAGATCAGCCAGTGCTTGCAGCATTGGCACCTTCCATTTAGGAGGAGGAGTTGGATGTTTGCCTTTTCAAAAAATAGGCTCTGCCGTATATGAGCACTGTGTGATGGTGAGTCTGTGGGAAAGCAGAGATGCCCAGTGCTGTTGTGCGTCTGGATAGGCTGCACGGGAACGGTGAAGAGCAGCTAGAGTTTCTAGGGGTGGCTCCGTTCTTGAGGGAGAAGGAGTCGGACGTTTGCCTATTTCAATAAAAAGGCTCTGACGAGAATGAGCACCGTGAGATGCTGAGTCTCTGCGAAAGCAGAGATCCCCATGCTGCTGTGCCTGTGGATATGCTGCAGGGAGACGGTGAAGACCAGCCAGAGCTTTCAGCGTTGGCAACTTCCTTGTGGGAGTAGGAGCTGGATGTTTGCCTTTTCTAAAAAAAGATCTGCCGAGAACGAGCATGGTGAGATGCTGAGTCTCTGGGAAAGGAGACATGCCCAGTGCTGTTGTGCTGTCGGCCGATGCAACAAGTCTACGGAATTCCTGACAGTTCGAGAACAGCGCGACCTTGAGCAGCTTGTAGTATATCCTTGAGAAGTCTGGAAAGATCCGAGAAGACCAGTACGAAAACAAGATACTGATAAGAAGAACCGTCCTGACAAACTCACCAATCATGAATTGTTAGTTACTAACTAAGCCAATCATATACTAACACATACTCTGAAGAAGGGGATAAAAGGTGTGTTAGAACAATAAAGTAGCCATTTTGCGTGATTTATTACTTTTCGTGTCCGTCTCTACCGCGATAAATGGTGACCCCGATGCGCCTGAGTGAACAGATCATCTAACGGTGATAAATCCAGCACTAGAGAGAAGTATACCAGCGGCGACGAGAGCTGCGAAAGAGTATACCGGCAGCGAGAAAAGCTGCGGAGACGGAGCCCGGTGAAGCTGAGAGCAGTGGAATCTGCCTCATCTGGACCTGAGCCTAGACACCTAATAAGGTGAGCCACTGGGGACTAAACTGTTAGAATGGGGCAGAAATTAACAAAAGAATAGGAGACGATTTTGTCTACCTGGAAAGCCCTGTTAAAAAGAAAAGGGGTTAAAACCCCAGAACAAAGACTGAAATGGATTTTAATACGGTGTAAGGTGCAAGGCTTTACAGCCACAACAGTTACTGCATTCAGTGTGGATGCACGGCAAACAGTGGGCTGGAAAATATTTGATGAGATCTCTAAAGGACAGAAAGAGCTCTGTAAGTTGGCGATCGTATGGCGTCTATTACGTGAGACCCTGAAGGAATGGAAAGCAGAATGTGATGCGAAAGATCAGCAAAAGAAAGATGAGAAATCAGAAAATGTTATCAATGAAAAAGTTTCTGCTCAAGTAACAGCTGCGGCCGATGCTGCAATATCAGCAGTTGCGGGCAGAAAACCCCTCACAAGCAAAATCAGATCATACCCTTATTCACCTCCTCCTCCTACGCCATTAATTACTTTACAGGGCGATGAGGGGCCCTCCTCACCTACTGGTGCGGCGGCAGAAGGGGTGACTCCATCAGCCCCCCCCGCAGAGAAAAATGTGGCGATTAACACTGAGCCGGAAAGCGAGGGCCGTAACGAAAGCCAGGGCCGTACCGAAAGTGAGGGCCGAAAGGATGGTGAGACTCAAACCGAATGTGAGGGCCACACGGAAAATGAGAGCAAAAATGAAGCTGAGGCAGAAAAATCTCTAATTGACGCTATGCGATCCCTGCAGCTCGCAGATAAAACCATACCAAAAGAACCCCTGCCATGGACTCTCCCTCCGTCCACAGTAACTGTGGTCCCAAGATCCCCTGATCAATTTTGGGAGGGAGTTAGAAGATATGCTGCCGACTCCGGCAACTGGGATCTAGTAGAACACCTCAGCCCGTGCTCTCTAACACCTGCATTTCTAAAGCCTCTAGATAACGCAGCAGAGGCTCCTGTTACATTTCCTGTTTTCAAAGCTACTGCAGGCACAAACCGGCACGATGAGCACAATCCCATAGGCTGGAGAGTAGTGCAGGATTTGCAGAATAAAGTACAAAAATTTGGAATCAATTCTCCTGAGGTAATGCAACTTATTCGTATAATTAGCACAGATCTGCTGTGTCCATATGATATTACGCATCTAGCACAAGTGCTGTTTCAGCCCGTACAATTGCAAGTATTTCAATCCACCTGGAGGCAGATGGCACGTGCGGCGGCGCTGCATGATTCACAACTGCCACAGGGTGACCCGAGATTAGGCCTTGGAGAGGATGCTTTGCTTGGTGAAGGGCAGTATAGTAACCCTCAGCTACAGGCTACATGGCCTCTGCTGGCTCTCAAACAAGCACGAAATATAGGCCTTATGGCAATAAAGCGAACAAGGGATATGGCAGCTCCGAAGCAAAAATACATCACTATCTGCCAAGGCCCCACAGAACCCTTTTTACAATTTGTAGAAAAAATATCTGCTGCCCTGGAAAAACAGGTAGAAGATGAGGTCTTAAGACAAATGCTATGCAAACAGTTGGTAAAAGATAATGCTAATGAGGACTGTCAAAAGATCATACAGGCTCTGCCAGGAGATCCTTCTGTCCCTGACATGGTAGCTGCATGTTCTAAAGTTGGGACACTGGCACACACAGTGACCACCATAGCCAATGCTATGAGAAATTCTGGAAAGTGCTCTGGGTGTGGCAGTGAAGCGCACATCATGGTAACTTCTCCACACAAAACATCACCAGGTAAACAACCAGTGCACCACTCACCGGAGATTGCTTGCAAGAAATGTGGGAAATCAGGACACTTTGCAAAACAGTGTCATTCCAAATTTCATGCTAATGGACAGCTGCTACAGGAAAACCACAAAATGAGTGTGAGAGGGCGCGCAAGGAGAACAAATCCCCTCCCGACAGCCGGCCAATTCCTCTCTGCGAACAATTGTCAGCTGCAACAGCTGGCTTAGCAGGGTTGGATGTATCCACCGCCGACACAGTAACTCTAGCCACGAAAGACATTCTTAAGGTCCCTCTTAATGCAAGGGGTCCTATAGGACGGGGACTGAGTGCATTGCTACCGGGAAGATCAGGTAGCACGTTGAATGGAATAATTGTGCATGTGGGAGTTATTGATGCTGCTTTAACAGGTCAAATTTGTGCAATGATTTCGACCCCCTACCCACCAGTACCAATCCCTAAAGGTACTCGCATTGCTCAACTTGTTCCTTTTTCGAGTTCTATTTCAAAAGCAGAACAGCGACTGTGATGCGCTGGAGGCTTCAGCTCCACAGGACCCCCTCAGGTCTGCTGGTCGCAGACTGTCTCATTATCCTGACCACATATGACATGCACACTGTTGAATCATGGAAGATCTCCAACTACAGTAAGGCTTGCAGGGCTCCTGGACACCGGAGCTGATGTGACTATTATTGCCGATTATCTGTGGCCGTCTACCTGGCCAACAGAGGAGGCTGGTATGGGAGTAGTGGGGCTGGGAGGATCCACACGTGCAAAGATAGCAGCCACTCCAGTTCCGATTGCCAATCCTGAGGGCCAACAAGCAGTTATTAAACCATATGTGATGGCAGCTCCCCTCAATTTATGGGGGAGGGATTGCTTGTCGCAGTGGGGGGTGAGAATTATCACAGATTTTTAACGGGGGCCACTGTGCTGCAGGGTGTTAGACAACCCATGCTTGTTTTAACTTGGTTAACAAATAACCCTGTGTGGGTGGATCAGCGGCCCCTACCACTTGAAAAAATTAAAGGCCCTGCAAGAATTGGTAGCAGAACAACTAGCTGCCGGACACATTGAACCATCTCACAGTCTGTGGAATGCTCCAGTGTTTGTGGAAAAAAAAAAAAAAAAAAAAAGAAGAAAAAAAAAAAAGAAATCAGGAAAATGGTGATTTTTGCATGACCTGTGGCAAGTCAATGCTGTCATGGCCATGATGGGGGCTCTGCAACCAGGCATGCCTTCACCTGCCATGATCCCTCAAGATTGGGAAATCATTGTCATGGACCTTAATGGTTGTTTTTTTTTACAATTCCACTAGCTTCCCAAGACAAAAAAAAAAAAAAAATAAATAAAAATTTTTGCATTCTCTGTGCCTTCTATCAATCATGCAGAACCAGCAAAAAGATATCAATGGAGAGTTCTGCCACAGAGCATGAAAAATTCACCAACCACTTGTCAATCGTTTGTTGCACAAGCTCTGTCACCTGTACGGGAAAAATTCCCTACTAGTTACAGTTATCACTATATGGATGACATTCTGTTAGCGTCAGACAACAAGGAGCAGTTGAACGGCATGAACAATTTGGCCACGAATTTGCTACAACAATATGAGTTAGTTATTGCCCCTGAAAAAGAGCAAAAAATAGCACCCTGGAAATATTTGGGAATGACAATTACAAATAAGCAGGTTGTGCCCCAACCTGTGAAACTTAACCCTGCAGTTAAGACACTCAGTGATGTACAGAAATTAATGGGATCCTTGAACTGGATCAGGCCCTATCTTGGACTGACCAATTCACAGTTACAACCTCTATTAGACTTATTAAAAAATTCCAATGATCCAACAGAACCCAGAATATTGAATAAGGAAGCGTTAAATGTAATTCACAGGGTGGAACAATGTATACACAGGAAATTTGTTTCTCAAATTGATCTGTCTCAATTGGTACAATTCTTTGTACTAATTGACAAAACTGTGCCATTTGGTGCTTTGGTGCAGTGGAATTCTGAGTGGGATGACCCATTACATACTTTAGAATGGATGTTTTTGTCATTTCTGGCCACGAAAAACTGCTCCTGGCTTGTTTGAACTTATTGCTGATGTAATCATAAAAGCCAGAAAACGATGTGTAGAACTAACAGGACGTGATCCAGCTACTATTGTTTTACCTGTTCAAAATTGGTACTTTCAATGGTATCTGGCAAACAATTACAAGCTGCAAGTGGCTATGGCGGGTTTTCAAGGACAGATCTCGTATCATCTACCGTCGCACCCGCTCCTGAAATTTGCTCGAGAAATACCATTTGGTCAGAAAAGCTTAAGCCAGCCGGAACCTGTGAAAGGCCCCTCTGTCTTCACAGATGGTTCTGGAAAAACAGGTAAAGCAGCAGTAGTATGGTATGAAAACAACAACTGGAACAGCAAAGTAGTGTATCAAAATGGTTCTCCACAAATAGTAGAGCTGTGTGCACATGGCACACTGAAGCAGCAGCTTCAAAAACAAAAAGGGGGAATGATTGGGGAACCACCACAGGCATGTTTAGATAACGTGGTTTATGTTCTTAGCTTTCTCTATTATGGGGATAATTCTTCTCTACCTCCTTTTTTCAACACTTCTCTTTTTTCAACACAGAATTTACAAAGAGGCATCAAAGTACACATTAAAGATTTAGTTACTGGTCAGTGGAGTGGACCATGTGAGCTGTTAACCTGGGGGCGAGGTTATGCTTGTGTTTCTACAGATACAGGCCCATAATGGACTCCCGCTTGATTTGAATGACCATCATCATCTGGAACATCCCAGAGGGTGCGGCAATATTAATACCACCTCAACCAAAAACTAAGTGTAGGTCACCTTGACCAATATAACAGGTCAAGATTCTCTGTGCATTGCAACCGCATCACAAAGTCCATGAACCAATAGAGAGGATGACTATGACTCATGCAGCGCGCCTGGCCAGCGAGCGCATGCGTCATAGGTTGCAAATGAGGCGGATTTTTGACACCCGCTGGCCACGTGTGCTGAAATCCGTTCCTCTACAAATGTATAAATACCGGGATTTTCCGAAGAGCATTGGACTGGTGTACGGCAAGGCCATCGTTGCCTCCGTGGGGACGCCCACATAAAGCTGGCACCTACCGATTGCTGGGCTGAATTTGCGGAGCAAGACAGCACGAGAATGTACAGATGGTTCATCTACCTCACAGTCCTCGGATGGACGTAGTCATGGATACCACCACAAACCAAAGAAAACATCTGGATGACCCTGGCTGACGTAACTGGACAAGATTTCTTATACCTTAGTACAACAACACCAAGCTATCCCTTTTTCACAGGTTTCATAGGGGGTTACACTGACATCGACAAAGTTTAAGAACTTATTGATGGAGACCCCTGTGCAGCAGGTCATGGACTCAATGCATGGGAATGCCTGGTTTTCACGGATCGGGCATTAACCCTCATTGCCACCCCAGGAATCACAAATTCTGGGGTCCCTGAATACAGACTGGTATAGTATTATCAGATTTACTGCTAGACATTGATAGTGTCAGACATGCTACGATATAAAATAGAGCTGGAATTGATTTCTTGCTTTTAGCACAAGGACAAAGATATTTGAGGGTTGGGGATTGTCTGGATGGTTGATATCTCTGCTCAAGACTGTGGGGGTAGTTATCTTGATTGTGATAATTATGCTTCTAATGTTGCCCTGTCTTTTCAGCCTTCTACAAAGGGCCCTGCAGAGGGCAGCCAGGATATTTTCAGCACAAATACAAAAAGGGGGAATTGTCAGGGGATGCAACAAGTCTACGGAAATCCTGACAGTTCGAGAACAGCGCGACCTTGAGCAGCTTGTAGTATATCCTTGAGAAGTCTGGAAAGATCCGAGAAGACCAGTACGAAAACAAGATACTGATAAGAAGAACTGTCCTGACAAACTCACCAATCATGAATTGTTAGTTACTAACTAAGCCAATCATACACTAACACATACTCTGAAGAAGGGGATAAAAAGGTGTGTTAGAACAATAAAGTAGTCATTTTGCGTGATCTATTACTTGTCGTGTCCGTCTCTACAGCGACATTGTGCGTCTGGATAGGCTGCACGGTGAAGCTGAAGACCACCAGCAGCGTTCAGGGCTGGCACCTTCCTTGTGGGAGAAGGGCCCGGAAGTTTGCCTTTTCAAAAAAAGGCTCTGCCGAGAAGGAGCACCGTGAGATGCTGAGTCTCTGGGAAAGCAGAGATGCCCCATACTGCTGTGCCTGTGGATGGGCTACAGGGGAACGGTGAAGACGAGCAAGAGCTTTCAGGGTTGGCACCTTCCTTGTGGGAGATGGAGCCGGAAGTTTGCCGTTTTAAAAAAAAGATCTGCCGAGAAAGAGCACCGTGAGATGCTGAGTCTCTGGGAAAGCAGAGATGCCCCATGCTGCTGTGCCTGTGGATGTGCTACAGGGAAACGGTGAACACCAGCAAGAGCTTTCAGGGCTGGATCCTTCCTTGTGGGAGAAGTGGCCGGAAGTTTGCTTTTTCCAAAAAAGGCTGTGCTGAGAACGAGCACCGTCACATGCTGAGTCTCTGGGAAAACAGAGATCCCCATGCTGTTGTGCCTGTGGATGTGCTGCAGGGAGATGGTGAAGACCAGCCAGAGCTTTCAGAGTTGGCAACTTCCTTGTAGGACTAGGAGCTGGATGTTTGCCTTTTCAAAAAAAAGGCTCTGCCGTATATGAGCACCGTGTGATGGAGAGACTGTGGGAAAGCAGAGATGCCCAGTCCTCTTTTGCATGTCTATAGGATGCACGTGGACGGTGAAGAGCAGCAAGAGTTTTCAGGATTGGCACCTTCCTTGTGGGAGAAGAAACTGGAAGTTTGCCTTTTTAAAAAAAAGATCTGCCGAGAACGAGCACCGTCAGATGCTGAGCCTCTGGGAAAGCAGAAATGCCCCATGCTGCTGTGCCTGTGGATGGGCTGCAGGGGAATGGTGAAGAGCAGCAAGAGTTTTAAGGGCTGGCTCCTTCCTTGTGGGAGAAGGAGTCGGACATTTGCCTTTTCAAAAAAAAGGCTCTGCGTTTACGAGCACGGTGAGATGCTGAGTCTCTGGAAAAGCAGAGATGCCCAGTGCTGTTGTGATTATAGGATGCACGTGGACGGTGAAGAGCAGGAAGAGCTTTCAGGGCTGGCACCTTCCTTGTGGGAGCAGGAGCTGGAAGTTTGCCTTTTCAAAAAAAGGCTCTGTCGAGAGCGAGCACCGTGAGATGCTGAGCCTCTGTGAAAGCAGAGACGTCCAGGGCTGTTGTGCCTGTGGATAGGCTGCACGGGGACGTTGAAGACCAACCAGATCCTTCAGCATTGGCACCTCCCTTGTGGGAGTAGGGTCTGGATGTTTCCCTTTTTCAGAAAAAGGCTCTGCCGAGAAGGAGCACCGTCAGATGCTGAGTCTCTGGGAAAGCAGATATTGCCCATGCTCCACTGCCTGTGGATGGCCTGTTGGAGAACGGTGAAGATCAGCAAGAGTTTTCAGGGCTGGCTCCTTCCTTGTGGGAGAAATAGTCGGATGTTTGCCTTTTCAAAAAAAAGGGTCTGCCCTTAACGAGCACCGTGAGATTCTGAGTCTCTTGGAAAGCAGACATGCCCAGTGCTGTTGTGCTTGTGGATGGGCTGCACGGGGACGGTGAAGACTAGGAGCAGCGTGTAGGTCTGGCACCTTCCTTGTGGGAGAAGGAGCCGGACGTTTCTCTATTCGGAAAACGGCACTGCCGAGAACGAGCACCATCAGATGCTGAGTCTCTGGGAAAGCAGAATTGCCCCATGCTGCTGTGCCTGTGGATGTGCTACAGGGAAACGGTGAACACCAGCAAGAGCTTTCAGGGCTGCATCCTTCCTTGTGGGAGAAGTGGCTGGAAGTTTGCTTTTTCCAAAAAAGGCTGTGCTGAGAACGAGCACCGTCACATGCTGAGTCTCTTGGAAAACAGAGATCCCCATGCTGTTGTGCCTGTGGATGTGCTGCAGGGAGATGGTGAAGACCAGCCAGAGCTTTCAGAGTTGGCAACTTCCTTGTGGGACTAGGAGCTGGATGTTTGCCTTTTCAAAAAAAAAGGCTCTGCCGTATATGAGCACCGTGTGATGGTGAGTCTGTGGGAAAGCAGAGATGCCCAGTGCTGTTGGGCGTCTGGATAGGCTGCACGGGAATTGTGATGAGCAGCAAGAGCTTTCAGGGGTGGCTCCGTCCTTGAGGAAGAAGGAGTCGGATGTTTGCCTATTACAAAAAAGAGGCTGTGACGAGAATGAGCACCGTGAGATGCTGAGTCTCTGGGAAAGCAGAGATGCCCCATACTGATGTGCCTGTGGATGGGCTACAGGGGAACGGTGAAGACGAGCAAGAGCTTTCAGGGTTGGCACCTTCCTTGTGGGAGATGGAGCCGGAAGTTTGCCGTTTTAAAAAAAAGATCTGCCGAGAAAGAGCACCGTGAGATGCTGAGTCTCTGGGAAAGCAGAGATGCCCCATGCTGCTGTGCCTGTGGATGTGCTACAGGGAAACGGTGAACACCAGCAAGAGCTTTCAGGGCTGGATCCTTCCTTGTGGGAGAAGTGGCCGGAAGTTTGCTTTTTCCAAAAAAGGCTGTGCTGAGAACGAGCACCGTCACATGCTGAGTCTCTGGGAAAACAGAGATCCCCATGCTGTTGTGCCTGTGGATGTGCTGCAGGGAGATGGTGAAGACCAGCCAGAGCTTTCAGAGTTGGCAACTTCCTTGTAGGACTAGGAGCTGGATGTTTGCCTTTTCAAAAAAAAGGCTCTGCCGTATATGAGCACCGTGTGATGGAGAGACTGTGGGAAAGCAGAGATGCCCAGTCCTCTTTTGCATGTCTATAGGATGCACGTGGACGGTGAAGAGCAGCAAGAGTTTTCAGGATTGGCACCTTCCTTGTGGGAGAAGAAACTGGAAGTTTGCCTTTTTAAAAAAAAGATCTGCCGAGAACGAGCACCGTGAGCTGCTGAGTCAGGGAAAAAAGAGATGCCCCATGCTGCTGTGCCTGTGGATGTGCTGCAGGGAGACGGTGAAGACCAGCCAGAGCTTTCAGCGTTGGCAACTTCCTTGTGGGAGTAGGAGCTGGATGTTTGCCTTTTTAAAAAAAAGGCTCTGCCGAGAAGGAGCACCGTCAGATGCTGAGCCTCTGGGAAAGCAGAAATGCCCCATGCTGCTGTGCCTGTGGATGGGCTGCAGGGGAATGGTGAAGAGCAGCAAGAGTTTTAAGGGCTGGCTCCTTCCTTGTGGGAGAAGGAGTCGGACATTTGCCTTTTCAAAAAAAAGGCTCTGCGTTTACGAGCACGGTGAGATGCTGAGTCTCTGGAAAAGCAGAGATGCCCAGTGCTGTTGTGATTATAGGATGCACGTGGACGGTGAAGAGCAGGAAGAGCTTTCAGGGCTGGCACCTTCCTTGTGGGAGCAGGAGCTGGAAGTTTGCCTTTTCAAAAAAAGGCTCTGTCGAGAGCGAGCACCGTGAGATGCTGAGCCTCTGTGAAAGCAGAGACGTCCAGGGCTGTTGTGCCTGTGGATAGGCTGCACGGGGACGTTGAAGACCAACCAGATCCTTCAGCTTTGGCACCTCCCTTGTGGGAGTAGGGTCTGGATGTTTGCCTTTTTCAGAAAAAGGCTCTGCCGAGAAGGAGCACCGTCAGATGCTGAGTCTCTGGGAAAGCAGATATTGCCCATGCTCCTCTGCCTGTGGATGGCCTGTAGGAGAACGGTGAAGATCAGCAAGAGTTTTCAGGGCTGGCTCCTTCCTTGTGGGAGAAATAGTCGGATGTTTGCCTTTTCAAAAAAAAGGGTCTGCCCTTAACGAGCACCGTGAGATTCTGAGTCTCTTGGAAAGCAGACATGCCCAGTGCTGTTGTGCTTGTGGATGGGCTGCACGGGGACGGTGAAGACTAGGAGCAGCGTGTAGGTCTGGCACCTTCCTTGTGGGAAAAGGAGCCGGACGTTTCTCTATTCGGAAAACGGCACTGCCGAGAACGAGCACCATCAGATGCTGAGTCTCTGGGAAAGCAGAATTGCCCCATGCTGCTGTGCCTGTGGATGTGCTACAGGGAAACGGTGAACACCAGCAAGAGCTTTCAGGGCTGCATCCTTCCTTGTGGGAGAAGTGGCTGGAAGTTTGCTTTTTCCAAAAAAGGCTGTGCTGAGAACGAGCACCGTCACATGCTGAGTCTCTTGGAAAACAGAGATCCCCATGCTGTTGTGCCTGTGGATGTGCTGCAGGGAGATGGTGAAGACCAGCCAGAGCTTTCAGAGTTGGCAACTTCCTTGTGGGACTAGGAGCTGGATGTTTGCCTTTTCAAAAAAAAAGGCTCTGCCGTATATGAGCACCGTGTGATGGTGAGTCTGTGGGAAAGCAGAGATGCCCAGTGCTGTTGGGCGTCTGGATAGGCTGCACGGGAACTGTGATGAGCAGCAAGAGCTTTCAGGGGTGGCTCCGTCCTTGAGGGAGAAGGAGTCTGACGTTTGCCTATTTCAAAAAAGAGGCTCTGACGAGAATGAGCACCGTGAGATGCTGAGTCTCTGGGAAAGCAGAGGTGCCCCATACTGCTGTGCCTGTGGATGGGTACAGGGGAACGGTGAAGACCAGCAAGAGCTTTCAGGGTTGGCACCTTCCTTGTGGGAGAATGAGACGGAAGTTTGCCTTTTTAAAAAAAAGGCTCTGCCGAGAACGAGCACCGTGAAATGCTGAGTCTGGGAAAACAGAGATCCCCATGCTGCTGTACCTGTGGATGCGCTGCAGGGAGACGGTGAAGTCCTGCAAGAGCTTTCAGCGTTGGCAACTTCCTTGTGGGAGTAGGAGCTGGATGTTTGCCTTTTCAACAAAAAAGGCTCTGCCGAGAAGGAGCACCGTGAGATGGTGAATCTCTGGGAAAGCAGAGGTGCCCTATGCTGCTGTGCCTGAGGATGTGCTTCAGGGAGACGGTGAAGACCAGCAAGAGCTTTCACGACTGGCACCTTCCTTGTGGGAGAAGTAGCCGGACGTCTGCCTTTAGAAAAAAAAAGCGTCTGCCCTGAACGAGCACCGTGAGATGCTGAGTCTGTGGGAAAGCAGACATGCCCAGTGCTGTTGTGCTTGTGGATGGGCTGCACGGGGACGGTGAAGACTAAGGACCAGCGTGTAGGTCTGGCACCTTCCTTGTGGGAAAAGGAGCCGGACGTTTCTCTTTTCGGAAAACGGCTCTGCCGAGAACGAGCACCGTTACATGCTGAGCCGCTGTGAAAGCAGAGATGCACTATGCTGCTGTGCCTGTGAATGGGCTGCAGGTTGACAGCGAAGACCAGCAAGAGCTTTCAGGGGTGGCTACGTCCTTGAGGGAGAAGGAGTCGGAAGTTTGCCTATTTCAAATAGAAGTCTCTGACGAGAATGAGCACCGTTTGATGCTGAGTCTGTGGGTAACAGAGATGCCCCATACTGCTGTGCCTGTGGATGGGCTACAGGGGAACGGTGAAGACGAGCAAGAGCTTTCAGGGTTGGCACCTTTCTTGTGGAAGAAGGATCCGGAAGTTTGACTTTTTAAAAAAACGTCTGTCGATAACGAGCACCGTGAAATGCTGAGTCCCTGGGAAAACAGAGATCGCCATGCTGCTGTGCCTGTGGATGTGCTGCAGGCATACGGTGAAGATCAGCCAGAGATTTCAGCGTTGGCAACTTCCTTGTGGGAGTAGGAGCTGGATGTTTGCCTTTTCAAGAAAAGGCTCTGCCGAGAACGAGCAGGGTGAGATGCTGAATCTTTGGAAAGCAGAGATGTCCAGTGCTGCTTTGCCTGTGGATGTGCTGCAGGGAGACGGTGAAGACCAGCCAGATCTTTCAGCGTCGGCAACTTCCTTGTGGGAGAAGGAGCCGGAAGTTTCTCTTTTCTGAAAACGGCTCTGCCGAGAACGAGCACCGTGACATGCTGAGCCTCTCTGAAAGCAGAGATGCCCTATGCTGCTGTGCCTGTGTAAGTGCTGCAGGGAGACGGTGAAGACCAGCAAGAGCTTTCAGGACTGCCACTTTCTTTGTGGGAGAAGTAGTCGGATGTTTGCCTTTTCAAAAAAAGGCTCTGCCCTGAACGAGCACCGTGAGATGCTGAGGCTCTGGAAAGCAGATATTTCCAGTGCTGTTGTGCCTGTGCATAGGCTGCACGGGGACGGTGAAGACCAGCCAGAGCTTTCAGCATCGGCACCTTCCATGTAGGAGGAGGAGATGGATGTTTGCCTTTTCAAAAAAAAGGCTCTGCCGTATATGAGCATCGTGTGATGGTGAGTCTGTGGGAAATCAGAGATGCCCAGTCCTGCTGTGCCTGTGGATGGGCTGCAGGGAGACGTCAAAGACCAGCAAGAGCTTTCAGGCTGGCACCTTGCATGTCGGAGAAGTAGTCGGACGTTTGCATTTTCAAAAAAAAGGCTCTGCAGAGAACGAGAACTGTGAGATGCTGAGTCTCTGTGAAAGCAGAGATGCCCCATGCTACTGTGCCTGTGGGTGGGTTGCACGGGGACGGTGAAGACCAGCAACAGCGTTCAGGCTTGGCATCTTCCTTATGGGAGTAGGAGCTGGATGTTTGCCTTTTCAAGAAAAGGCTCTGCCGAGAACGAGCACCGTGAGATGCTGATTCTCTGTGAAAGCAGAGATGTGCAGTGCTGTTGTGCCTGTGGATAGGCTGCACGGGGACGGTGGAGACCAGCCAGAGCTTTCAGCATTGGCACCCTCCTTGTAGGAGGAGGAGCTGGATGTTTGTCTTTTCAAAAAAAAGGCTGCACGGGAATGAGCACCATGACATGCTGAGTCTCTGGGAAAGCAGAAATGCCCCATACTGATGTGCCTGTGGATGGGCTACAGGGGAACGGTGAAGATGAGCAAGACCTTTCAGGGTTGGCACCTTCCTTGTTGGAGAAGGAGCCGGAAGTTTGCCTTTTTAAAAACAAGATCTGCCGTGAAAGAGCACCGTGAGATGCTGAGCCTCTTTGAAAATAGAGATCCCCATGCTGTTGTGCCTGTGGATGTGCTGCAGGGAGACGGTGAAGACCAGCCAGAGCTTTCAGCGTTGGCAACTTCCTTGTGGGAGTAGGAGCTGGATGTTTGCCTTTTTAAAAAAAAGGCTCTGCCGAGAAGGAGCACCGTCAGATGCTGAGCCTCTGGGAAAGCAGAAATGCCCCATGCTGCTGTGCCTGTGGATGGGCTGCAGGGGAATGGTGAAGAGCAGCAAGAGTTTTAAGGGCTGGCTCCTTCCTTGTGGGAGAAGGAGTCGGACATTTGCCTTTTCAAAAAAAAGGCTCTGCGTTTACGAGCACGGTGAGATGCTGAGTCTCTGGAAAAGCAGAGATGCCCAGTGCTGTTGTGATTATAGGATGCACGTGGACGGTGAAGAGCAGGAAGAGCTTTCAGGGCTGGCACCTTCCTTGTGGGAGCAGGAGCTGGAAGTTTGCCTTTTCAAAAAAAGGCTCTGTCGAGAGCGAGCACCGTGAGATGCTGAGCCTCTGTGAAAGCAGAGACGTCCAGGGCTGTTGTGCCTGTGGATAGGCTGCACGGGGACGTTGAAGACCAACCAGATCCTTCAGCTTTGGCACCTCCCTTGTGGGAGTAGGGTCTGGATGTTTGCCTTTTTCTGAAAAAGGCTCTGCCGAGAAGGAGCACCGTCAGATGCTGAGTCTCTGGGAAAGCAGATATTGCCCATGCTCCTCTGCCTGTGGATGGCCTGTAGGAGAACGGTGAAGATCAGCAAGAGTTTTCAGGGCTGGCTCCTTCCTTGTGGGAGAAATAGTCGGATGTTTGCCTTTTCAAAAAAAAGGGTCTGCCCTTAACGAGCACCGTGAGATTCTGAGTCTCTTGGAAAGCAGACATGCCCAGTGCTGTTGTGCTTGTGGATGGGCTGCACGGGGACGGTGAAGACTAGGAGCAGCGTGTAGGTCTGGCACCTTCCTTGTGGGAAAAGGAGCCGGACGTTTCTCTATTCGGAAAACGGCACTGCCGAGAACGAGCACCATCAGATGCTGAGTCTCTGGGAAAGCAGAATTGCCCCATGCTGCTGTGCCTGTGGATGTGCTACAGGGAAACGGTGAACACCAGCAAGAGCTTTCAGGGCTGCATCCTTCCTTGTGGGAGAAGTGGCTGGAAGTTTGCTTTTTCCAAAAAAGGCTGTGCTGAGAACGAGCACCGTCACATGCTGAGTCTCTTGGAAAACAGAGATCCCCATGCTGTTGTGCCTGTGGATGTGCTGCAGGGAGATGGTGAAGACCAGCCAGAGCTTTCAGAGTTGGCAACTTCCTTGTGGGACTAGGAGCTGGATGTTTGCCTTTTCAAAAAAAAAGGCTCTGCCGTATATGAGCACCGTGTGATGGTGAGTCTGTGGGAAAGCAGAGATGCCCAGTGCTGTTGGGCGTCTGGATAGGCTGCACGGGAACTGTGATGAGCAGCAAGAGCTTTCAGGGGTGGCTCCGTCCTTGAGGGAGAAGGAGTCTGACGTTTGCCTATTTCAAAAAAGAGGCTCTGACGAGAATGAGCACCGTGAGATGCTGAGTCTCTGGGAAAGCAGAGGTGCCCCATACTGCTGTGCCTGTGGATGGGTACAGGGGAACGGTGAAGACCAGCAAGAGCTTTCAGGGTTGGCACCTTCCTTGTGGGAGAATGAGACGGAAGTTTGCCTTTTTAAAAAAAAGGCTCTGCCGAGAACGAGCACCGTGAAATGCTGAGTCTGGGAAAACAGAGATCCCCATGCTGCTGTACCTGTGGATGCGCTGCAGGGAGACGGTGAAGTCCTGCAAGAGCTTTCAGCGTTGGCAACTTCCTTGTGGGAGTAGGAGCTGGATGTTTGCCTTTTCAACAAAAAAGGCTCTGCCGAGAAGGAGCACCGTGAGATGGTGAATCTCTGGGAAAGCAGAGGTGCCCTATGCTGCTGTGCCTGAGGATGTGCTTCAGGGAGACGGTGAAGACCAGCAAGAGCTTTCACGACTGGCACCTTCCTTGTGGGAGAAGTAGCCGGACGTCTGCCTTTAGAAAAAAAAAGCGTCTGCCCTGAACGAGCACCGTGAGATGCTGAGTCTGTGGGAAAGCAGACATGCCCAGTGCTGTTGTGCTTGTGGATGGGCTGCACGGGGACGGTGAAGACTAAGGACCAGCGTGTAGGTCTGGCACCTTCCTTGTGGGAAAAGGAGCCGGACGTTTCTCTTTTCGGAAAACGGCTCTGCCGAGAACGAGCACCGTTACATGCTGAGCCGCTGTGAAAGCAGAGATGCACTATGCTGCTGTGCCTGTGAATGGGCTGCAGGTTGACAGCGAAGACCAGCAAGAGCTTTCAGGGGTGGCTACGTCCTTGAGGGAGAAGGAGTCGGAAGTTTGCCTATTTCAAATAGAAGTCTCTGACGAGAATGAGCACCGTTTGATGCTGAGTCTGTGGGTAACAGAGATGCCCCATACTGCTGTGCCTGTGGATGGGCTACAGGGGAACGGTGAAGACGAGCAAGAGCTTTCAGGGTTGGCACCTTTCTTGTGGAAGAAGGATCCGGAAGTTTGACTTTTTAAAAAAACGTCTGTCGATAACGAGCACCGTGAAATGCTGAGTCCCTGGGAAAACAGAGATCGCCATGCTGCTGTGCCTGTGGATGTGCTGCAGGCATACGGTGAAGATCAGCCAGAGATTTCAGCGTTGGCAACTTCCTTGTGGGAGTAGGAGCTGGATGTTTGCCTTTTCAAGAAAAGGCTCTGCCGAGAACGAGCAGGGTGAGATGCTGAATCTTTGGAAAGCAGAGATGTCCAGTGCTGCTTTGCCTGTGGATGTGCTGCAGGGAGACGGTGAAGACCAGCCAGATCTTTCAGCGTCGGCAACTTCCTTGTGGGAGAAGGAGCCGGAAGTTTCTCTTTTCTGAAAACGGCTCTGCCGAGAACGAGCACCGTGACATGCTGAGCCTCTCTGAAAGCAGAGATGCCCTATGCTGCTGTGCCTGTGTAAGTGCTGCAGGGAGACGGTGAAGACCAGCAAGAGCTTTCAGGACTGCCACTTTCTTTGTGGGAGAAGTAGTCGGATGTTTGCCTTTTCAAAAAAAGGCTCTGCCCTGAACGAGCACCGTGAGATGCTGAGGCTCTGGAAAGCAGATATTTCCAGTGCTGTTGTGCCTGTGCATAGGCTGCACGGGGACGGTGAAGACCAGCCAGAGCTTTCAGCATCGGCACCTTCCATGTAGGAGGAGGAGATGGATGTTTGCCTTTTCAAAAAAAAGGCTCTGCCGTATATGAGCATCGTGTGATGGTGAGTCTGTGGGAAATCAGAGATGCCCAGTCCTGCTGTGCCTGTGGATGGGCTGCAGGGAGACGTCAAAGACCAGCAAGAGCTTTCAGGCTGGCACCTTGCATGTCGGAGAAGTAGTCGGACGTTTGCATTTTCAAAAAAAAGGCTCTGCAGAGAACGAGAACTGTGAGATGCTGAGTCTCTGTGAAAGCAGAGATGCCCCATGCTACTGTGCCTGTGGGTGGGTTGCACGGGGACGGTGAAGACCAGCAACAGCGTTCAGGCTTGGCATCTTCCTTATGGGAGTAGGAGCTGGATGTTTGCCTTTTCAAGAAAAGGCTCTGCCGAGAACGAGCACCGTGAGATGCTGATTCTCTGTGAAAGCAGAGATGTGCAGTGCTGTTGTGCCTGTGGATAGGCTGCACGGGGACGGTGGAGACCAGCCAGAGCTTTCAGCATTGGCACCCTCCTTGTAGGAGGAGGAGCTGGATGTTTGTCTTTTCAAAAAAAAGGCTGCACGGGAATGAGCACCATGACATGCTGAGTCTCTGGGAAAGCAGAAATGCCCCATACTGATGTGCCTGTGGATGGGCTACAGGGGAACGGTGAAGATGAGCAAGACCTTTCAGGGTTGGCACCTTCCTTGTTGGAGAAGGAGCCGGAAGTTTGCCTTTTTAAAAACAAGATCTGCCGTGAAAGAGCACCGTGAGATGCTGAGCCTCTTTGAAAATAGAGATCCCCATGCTGTTGTGCCTGTGGATGTGCTGCAGGGAGACGGTGAAGACCAGCAAGAGCTTTCACGACTGGCACCTTCCTTGTGGGAGAAGTAGTCGGATGTTTGCCTTTAAAAAAAAAAAGGGTCTGCCCTGAACGAGCACCGTGACATTCTGAGTCTCTTGGAAAGCAGACATGCCCAGTGCTCTTGTGCTTGTAGACAGGCTGCACGGGGATGGTGAAGACTAGGACCAGCGTGTAGGTCTGGCACCTTCCTTGTGGGAGAAGGAGCCGGACGTTTCTCTTTTCGGAAAACGGCTCTGCTGAGAACGAGCACCATCAGATGCTGAGTCTCTGGGAAAGCAGAATTGCCCCATGCTGCTGTGCCTGTGGATGTGCTACAGGGAAACGGTGAACACCAGCAAGAGCTTTCAGGGCTGCCTCCTTCCTTGTGGGAAAAGGATTCGGACATTTGCCTTTTCAAAAAAAACACTCTGCAGTTACCATCACCGTAAGATGCTGAGTCTCTGGAAAAGCAGAGATGCCCCATGCTGCTGTGCCTGTAGATGTGCTGCAGGGAAACGGTGAAGACCAGCAAGAGCTTTCAACGCTGGATCCTTCCTTGTGGGTGAAGGGGCCGGAAGCTTGCCTTTTCAAAAAAAAGGCTCTGCGGTTACGAGGACCGTGAGATGCTGAGTGTCTGGGAAAGCAGAGATGCCCTGTGCTCTTGTGTGTGTCTATAGGATGCACGTGGATGGTGAAGAGCAGGAAGAGTTTCCAGGGCTGGCACCTTCCTTGTGGGAGCAAGAGCTGGATGTTTGCCATTTCAAAAAAAAGGCTCTGCCGAGAACGAGCACCATGAAATGCTGAGCCTCTGTGAAAGCAGAGATGCCCCATGGTGCTGTGCGTCTGGATGGGCTGCAGGGAGACGATGAAGACGAGCAAGAGCTTTCAGGGCTGGCTCCTTCCTTGTGGGAGTAGGAGTCGGACGTTTGCCTTTTCAAAAAAAAGTCTCGGCCAAGACAGAGCAGATGCTGAGTCTCTCATAAAGCAGAGATTCCCAGTGTTCTTGTGCGTCTGTTTAGGCTGCACGGTGACGCTGAAGACCACCAGCAGCTTTCAGGGCTCGCACCTCCCTTGTGGGAAAAGTAGTCGGAAGTTTTCCTTTTCAAAAAAAGACTGCCGAGAACGAACACCGTCAGATGCTGAGTCTCTGGGAAAGCAGAAATGCCCCATGCTGCTGTGCCTGTGGATGTGCTGCAGGGAGATGGTGAAGACCAGCCAGAGCTTTCAGAGTTGGCAACTTCCTTGTGGGACTAGGAGCTGGATGTTTGCCTTTTCAAAAAAAAAGGCTCTGCCGTATATGAGCACCGTGTGATGGTGAGTCTGTGGGAAAGCAGAGATGCCCCATGCTGCTATGCCTGTGGATGTGCTGCAGGGAGACAGTGAAGACCAGCAAGATCTTTCAGGATTGGAACCTTCCTTGTGGGAGAAGTAGTCGGATGTTTGTCTTTTCAAAAAAAAAGGTTCTGCCCTGAACGAGCACTGTGAGATTCTAGTCTGTTGGAAAGCAGACATGCCCAGTGCTGTTGTGCTTGTGGATGGGCTGCACGGGGACGGTGAAGACCAGCAACAGCGTTCAGGCGTGGCACCTTCCTTGTGGGACTAGGAGCTGGATGTTTGCCTTTACAAGAAAAGGCTATGCTGAGAAAGAGCACCGTGAGATGCTGAGTCTCTGGAAAGCAGAGATGTGCAGTGCTGTTGTGCCTTTGGATAGGCTGCACGGGGACGGTGAAGACCAGCCAGAGCTTTCAGCATTGGCAACTTCCATGTAGGAGTAGGAGCTGGATGTTTCCCTTTTCAAAAAAAAGGCATTGCCGTATATGAGCACCGTGTGATGGTGAGTCTGTGGGAAAGCAGAGATGCCCAGTGCTGTTGTGCGTCTGGATAGGCTGCACGGGAATGGTGAAGAGCAGCAAGAGCTTTCAGGGGGGCTCCGTCCTTGAGGGAGATGGAGTCGGACGTTTGTCTATTTCAAAAAAAGGTCTCTGACGAGAATGAGCACCGTGAGATGCTGAGTCTCTGGGAAAGCAGAGATGCCCCATACTGATGTGCCTGTGGATGGGGTACAGGGGAACGCTGAAGACGAGCAAGAGCTTTCAGGGTTGGCACCTTCCTTGAGAGAGAAGGAGCCGGAAGTTTGCCATTTAAAAACAAGATCTGCCGAGAAGGAGCACCGTGAGATGCTGAGTCTCTGGGAAAGCAGAGATACCCAGTGCTCTTTTGCGTGTGTATAGGATGCACGTGGACGGTGAAGAGCAGGAAGAGCTTTCAGGGCTGGCACCTTTCTTGTAGGAGTAGGAGTCGGACGCTTGCCTTTTAAAAAAAAAGGCTCTGCCGAGAACGAGCACCGTAAGATGCTGAGTCTCTGGTAAAGCAGAGATGTCCAGTGCTGTTGTGCGTCTGGATAGGCTGCATGGTGACGCCGAAGACCACCAGCAGCGTTCAGGGCTGGCACCTTCCTTGTGGGAGTAGGAGCTGGATGTTTGCCTTTTCAAGAAAAGGCTCCTCTGAGAACGAGCACCGTGAGATGCTGAGTCTCTGGAAAGCAGAGATGTGCAGTGCTGTTGTGCCTGTGGATAGGCTGCACGGGGAAGGTGAAGACCAGCCAGAGCTTTTAGCACTGGCACCTTCCTTGTAGGAATAGGAGCTGGATGTTTGCCTTTTCAAAAAAAAGGCTCTGCCGTATATGAGCACCGTGTGATGGTGAGTCTGTGGGAAAGCAGAGATGTCCAGTGCTGTTGTGCGTCTGCATAGGCTGCACGGGAACAGTGAAGAGCAGCAAGAGCTTTCAGGGGTGGCTCCGTCTTTGAGGAAGAAGGAGTCGGACGTTTGCCTATTTCAAAAAATAGGCTCTGTCGAGAATGAGCACCGTGAGATGCTGAGTCTCTGGGAAAGCAGAGGTGCTCCATGCTGCTGTGCCTGTGGATGTGCTGCAGTGAGACGGTGAAGACCAGCCAGAGCTTTCAGCGTTGGCAACTTCCTTGTGGTAGTAGGAGCTGGATGTTTGCCTTTTCAAAAAAAATGCTCTGCAGAGAAGGAGCACTGTGAGATGGTGAATCTCTGGGAAAGCAGAGATGCCCCATGCTGCTGCTGTGCCTGTGGATGTGCTGCAGGGAGACGGTGAATACCAGCAAGAGCTTTCAGGACTGGCTCCTTCCTTGTGGGAGAAGGAATCGGACATTTTCCTTTTCAAAAAAAAGGCTCTGCGGTTACGAGCACCGTGAGATGGTGAATCTCTGGTAAAGCAGAGATGTCCAGTGCTGTTGTGCATCTCGATAGGCTGCATGGGAACGGTGAAGAGCAGCAAGAGCTTTCAGGGGTGGATCCGTCCTTGAGGGAGATGGAGACGGACGTTTCCCTATTTCCAAAAAAGGGCTCTGACGAGAATGAGCACCGTGACATGCTGAGTCTCTGGGAAAGAAGAGATGCCCCATACTGCTGTGCCTGTGGATGGGCTACAGCGGAACGGTGAAGATGAGCAAGAGCTTTCAGGGTTGGCACCTTCCTTGCAGGAGAAGGAGTCGGAAGTTTGCCTTGTTAAAAAAAGATCAGCCGAGAACGAGAACCGTGATATGCTGAGTCTCTGGGAAAACAGAGATACCCAAGCTGCTGTGCCTGTGGATGTGTTCCAGGGAGACGGTGAAGATCAGCCAGAACTTTCAGCCTTGGCAACTTCCTTGTGGGAGTAGGAGCTGGATGTTTGCCTTTTAAAAAAAAAGGCACAGCCGAGAAGGAGCACCCTGAGATGGTGAATCTCGGGGAAAGCAGAGATGCCCCATGCTGCTGTTCCTGTGGATGGGCTGCAGGGAGACGGTGAAGACAAGCAAGAGCTTTCAGGGCTGGCTCCTTCCTTGTGGGAATAGGAGTCGGACGTTTGCCTTTTCAAAAAAATGCTCTGCCAAGAACAATCACCGTCAGATGCTGAGTCTCTGGGAAAGCAGAAATGGCCTATGCTGCTGTGCCTGTGGATGGGCTGCAGGGGAACGGTGAAGAGCAGCAAGAGTTTTTAGGGCTGGCTCCTTCCTTGTGGGAGAAGGGGCCGGAAGTTTGCCTTTTAAAAAAAAGGCACTGCCGAGAAAGAGAACCATCAGATGTTGAGTCTCTGGGAAAGCAGAGACGCCCAGTGCTCTTGTGCGTGTCTATAGGATGCACGTGGACGGTGAAGAGCAGGAAGAGCTTTCAGGGCAGGCACCTTCCTTGTGGGAGCAGGAGCTGGACGTTAGCCTTTTCAAAAAAAGGCTCTGCCGAGAACGAGAAATGTCAGATGCTGAGTCTCTGTGAATGCAGAGATGCCCCATGCTGCTGTGCCTGTGGATGGGCTGCACGGGGACGGTGAAGACCAGCAAGAGCTTTCAGGGCTGGGTCCTTCCATTTTTGAGGAGGAGTTGGATATTTGCCTTTTCAAAAAAAACGCTCTGCCGAGACAGAGCACCGTGACATCCTAAGTGTCTGTGAAAGCAGAGATGCCCCATGCTTCTGTGCCTGTGGAAGGGCTGCACAGGGATGGTGAAGACCAGTAAGATCTTTCAGGGCTGGCACCTTCCTTGTGGGAGAAGGAGCCGTAAGTTTGCCTTTTCAGAAAATGTTTCTGCCGAGAACGAGCACCGTGAGATGCTGAGTCTCTGGAAAGCAGAGATCCCCAGTGCTGTTGTGCCTGTGGATAGGCTGCAATGGGACAGTGAAGACCAGCAAGAGCTTTCAGGGCTGGCACCTTCCTTGTGGGAGAAGGAGCCAGACGTTTGCCTTTTCAGAAAAAGTTTCTGCCGAGAAAGAGCACCGTGAGATGCTGAGTCTCTGGGAAAGCAGAGATGCCCCATACTGATGTGCCTGTGGATGGGCTACAGGGGAACGGTGAAGACGAGCAAGAGCTTTCAGGGTTGGCACCTTCCTTGTGGGAGATGGAGCCGGAAGTTTGCCGTTTTAAAAAAAAGATCTGCCGAGAAAGAGCACCGTGAGATGCTGAGTCTCTGGGAAAGCAGAGATGCCCCATGCTGCTGTGCCTGTGGATGTGCTACAGGGAAACGGTGAACACCAGCAAGAGCTTTCAGGGCTGGATCCTTCCTTGTGGGAGAAGTGGCCGGAAGTTTGCTTTTTCCAAAAAAGGCTGTGCTGAGAACGAGCACCGTCACATGCTGAGTCTCTGGGAAAACAGAGATCCCCATGCTGTTGTGCCTGTGGATGTGCTGCAGGGAGATGGTGAAGACCAGCCAGAGCTTTCAGAGTTGGCAACTTCCTTGTAGGACTAGGAGCTGGATGTTTGCCTTTTCAAAAAAAAGGCTCTGCTGTATATGAGCACCGTGTGATGGTGAGTCTGTGGGAAAGCAGAGATGCCCAGTGCTGTTGGGCGTCTGGATACGCTGCACGGGAACTGTGATGAGCAGCAAGAGCTTTCAGGGGTGGCTCCGTCCTTGAGGAAGAAGGAGTCGGATGTTTGCCTATTACAAAAAAGAGGCTCTGATGAGAATGAGCACCGTGAGATGCTGAGTCTCTGGGAAAGCAAACATGCCCAATACTGATGTGCCTGTGGATGGGCCACAGGGGAACGGTGAAGACGAGTAAGAGCTTTCAGGGTTGGCACCTTCCTTGTGGGAGATGTAGCCGGAAGTTTGCCGTTTTAAAAAAAAGATCTGCAGAGCAAGAGCACCGTGAGATGCTGAGTCTCTGGGAAAGCAGAGATGCCCCATGCTGCTGTGCCTGCGGATGTGCTACAGGGTAACGGTGAAGACCAGCAAGAGTTTTCAGGGCTGGCTCCTTCCTTGTGGGAGAAGGAGTCGGACATTTGCCTTTTCAAAAAAAAGGCTCTGCGTTTACGAGCACGGTGAGATGCTGAGTGTCTGGGAAAGCAGAGATGCCCAGTGCTGTTGTGCTTGTGGATGGGCTGCACGGGGACGGTGAAGACTAGGACAAGCGTGTAGGTCTGGCACCTTCCTTGTGGGAGAAGGAGCCAGACGTTTCTCTTTTCGGAAAACGGCTCTGCCGAGAACGAGCACCATCAGATGCTGAGTCTCTGGGAAAGCAGAAATGCCCCATGCTGCTGTGCCTGTGGATGGGCTGCAGGGAAATGGTGAACACCAGCAAGAGCTTTCAGGGCTGGCTCCTTCCTTGTGGGAGAAGTGGCCGGAAGTTTGCCTTTACCAAAAAAGCCTCTGCCGAGAACGAGCACCGTCACATGCTGAGTCTCTGGAAAGCAGAGATGTGCAGTGCTGTTGTGCCTTTGGACAGGCTGCACGGGAATGGTGAAGAGCAGCAAGAGCTTTCAGGGGTGGCTCCGTCCTTGAGGGAGAAGGAGTCTGACGTTTGCCTATTTCAAAAAAGAGGCTCTGACGAGAATGAGCACCGTGAGATGCTGAGTCTCTGGGAAAGCAGAGGTGCCCCATACTGCTGTGCCTGTGGATGGGTACAGGGGAACGGTGAAGACCAGCAAGCGCTTTCAGGGTTGGCACCTTCCTTGTGGGAGAATGAGACGGAAGTTTGCCTTTTTAAAAAAAAGGCTCTGCCGAGAACGAGCACCGTGAAATGCTGAGTCTGGGAAAACAGAGATCCCCATGCTGCTGTACCTGTGGATGCGCTGCAGGGAGACGGTGAAGTCCTGCAAGAGCTTTCAGCGTTGGCAACTTCCTTGTGGGAGTAGGAGCTGGATGTTTGCCTTTTCAACAAAAAAGGCTCTGCCGAGAAGGAGCACCGTGAGATGGTGAATCTCTGGGAAAGCAGAGGTGCCCTATGCTGCTGTGCCTGAGGATGTGCTTCAGGGAGACGGTGAAGACCAGCAAGAGCTTTCACGACTGGCACCTTCCTTGTGGGAGAAGTAGCCGGACGTCTGCCTTTAGAAAAAAAAAGCGTCTGCCCTGAACGAGCACCGTGAGATGCTGAGTCTGTGGGAAAGCAGACATGCCCAGTGCTGTTGTGCTTGTGGATGGGCTGCACGGGGACGGTGAAGACTAAGGACCAGCGTGTAGGTCTGGCACCTTCCTTGTGGGAAAAGGAGCCGGACGTTTCTCTTTTCGGAAAATGGCTCTGCCGAGAACGAGCACCGTTACATGCTGAGCCGCTGTGAAAGCAGAGATGCACTATGCTGCTGTGCCTGTGAATGGGCTGCAGGTTGACAGCGAAGACCAGCAAGAGCTTTCAGGGGTGGCTACGTCCTTGAGGGAGAAGGAGTCGGAAGTTTGCCTATTTCAAATAGAAGTCTCTGACGAGAATGAGCACCGTTTGATGCTGAGTCTGTGGGTAACAGAGATGCCCCATACTGCTGTGCCTGTGGATGGGCTACAGGGGAACGGTGAAGACGAGCAAGAGCTTTCAGGGTTGGCACCTTTCTTGTGGAAGAAGGATCCGGAAGTTTGACTTTTTAAAAAAACGTCTGTCGATAACGAGCACCGTGAAATGCTGAGTCCCTGGGAAAACAGAGATCGCCATGCTGCTGTGCCTGTGGATGTGCTGCAGGCATACGGTGAAGATCAGCCAGAGATTTCAGCGTTGGCAACTTCCTTGTGGGAGTAGGAGCTGGATGTTTGCCTTTTCAAGAAAAGGCTCTGCCGAGAACGAGCAGGGTGAGATGCTGAATCTTTGGAAAGCAGAGATGTCCAGTGCTGCTTTGCCTGTGGATGTGCTGCAGGGAGACGGTGAAGACCAGCCAGATCTTTCAGCGTCGGCAACTTCCTTGTGGGAGAAGGAGCCGGAAGTTTCTCTTTTCTGAAAACGGCTCTGCCGAGAACGAGCACCGTGACATGCTGAGCCTCTCTGAAAGCAGAGATGCCCTATGCTGCTGTGCCTGTGTAAGTGCTGCAGGGAGACGGTGAAGACCAGCAAGAGCTTTCAGGACTGCCACTTTCTTTGTGGGAGAAGTAGTCGGATGTTTGCCTTTTCAAAAAAAGGCTCTGCCCTGAACGAGCACCGTGAGATGCTGAGGCTCTGGAAAGCAGATATTTCCAGTGCTGTTGTGCCTGTGCATAGGCTGCACGGGGACGGTGAAGACCAGCCAGAGCTTTCAGCATTGGCACCTTCCATGTAGGAGGAGGAGATGGATGTTTGCCTTTTCAAAAAAAAGGCTCTGCCGTATATGAGCATCGTGTGATGGTGAGTCTGTGGGAAATCAGAGATGCCCAGTCCTGCTGTGCCTGTGGATGGGCTGCAGGGAGACGTCAAAGACCAGCAAGAGCTTTCAGGCTGGCACCTTGCATGTCGGAGAAGTAGTCGGACGTTTGCATTTTCAAAAAAAAGGCTCTGCAGAGAACGAGAACTGTGAGATGCTGAGTCTCTGTGAAAGCAGAGATGCCCCATGCTACTGTGCCTGTGGGTGGGTTGCACGGGGACGGTGAAGACCAGCAACAGCGTTCAGGCTTGGCATCTTCCTTATGGGAGTAGGAGCTGGATGTTTGCCTTTTAAAGAAAAGGCTCTGCCGAGAACGAGCACCGTGAGATGCTGATTCTCTGTGAAAGCAGAGATGTGCAGTGCTGTTGTGCCTGTGGATAGGCTGCACGGGGACGGTGAAGACCAGCCAGAGCTTTCAGCATTGGCACCTTCCATGTAGGAGGAGGAGATGGATGTTTGCCTTTTCAAAAAAAAAGGCTCTGCCGTATATGAGCATCGTGTGATGGTGAGTCTGTGGGAAATCAGAGATGCCCAGTCCTGCTGTGCCTGTGGATGGGCTGCAGGGAGACGTCAAAGACCAGCAAGAGCTTTCAGGCTGGCACCTTGCATGTCGGAGAAGTAGTTGGACGTTTGCATTTTCAAAAAAAAGGCTCTGCAGAGAACGAGAACTGTGAGATGCTGAGTCTCTGTGAAAGCAGAGATGCCCCATGCTACTGTGCCTGTGGGTGGGTTGCACGGGGACGGTGAAGACCAGCAACAGCGTTCAGGCTTGGCATCTTCCTTATGGGAGTAGGAGCTGGATGTTTGCCTTTTCAAGAAAAGGCTCTGCCGAGAACGAGCACCGTGAGATGCTGATTCTCTGTGAAAGCAGAGATGTGCAGTGCTGTTGTGCCTGTGGATAGGCTGCACGGGGACGGTGGAGACCAGCCAGAGCTTTCAGCATTGGCACCCTCCTTGTAGGAGGAGGAGCTGGATGTTTGTCTTTTCAAAAAAAAGGCTGCACGGGAATGAGCACCATGACATGCTGAGTCTCTGGGAAAGCAGAAATGCCCCATACTGATGTGCCTGTGGATGGGCTACAGGGGAACGGTGAAGATGAGCAAGACCTTTCAGGGTTGGCACCTTCCTTGTTGGAGAAGGAGCCGGAAGTTTGCCTTTTTAAAAACAAGATCTGCCGTGAAAGAGCACCGTGAGATGCTGAGCCTCTTTGAAAATAGAGATCCCCATGCTGTTGTGCCTGTGGATGTGCTGCAGGGAGACGGTGAAGACCAGCAAGAGCTTTCACGACTGGCACCTTCCTTGTGGGAGAAGTAGTCGGATGTTTGCCTTTAAAAAAAAAAAGGGTCTGCCCTGAACGAGCACCGTGACATTCTGAGTCTCTTGGAAAGCAGACATGCCCAGTGCTCTTGTGCTTGTAGACAGGCTGCACGGGGATGGTGAAGACTAGGACCAGCGTGTAGGTCTGGCACCTTCCTTGTGGGAGAAGGAGCCGGACGTTTCTCTTTTCGGAAAACGGCTCTGCTGAGAACGAGCACCATCAGATGCTGAGTCTCTGGGAAAGCAGAATTGCCCCATGCTGCTGTGCCTGTGGATGTGCTACAGGGAAACGGTGAACACCAGCAAGAGCTTTCAGGGCTGCCTCCTTCCTTGTGGGAAAAGGATTCGGACATTTGCCTTTTCAAAAAAAACACTCTGCAGTTACCATCACCGTAAGATGCTGAGTCTCTGGAAAAGCAGAGATGCCCCATGCTGCTGTGCCTGTAGATGTGCTGCAGGGAAACGGTGAAGACCAGCAAGAGCTTTCAACGCTGGATCCTTCCTTGTGGGTGAAGGGGCCGGAAGCTTGCCTTTTCAAAAAAAAGGCTCTGCGGTTACGAGGACCGTGAGATGCTGAGTGTCTGGGAAAGCAGAGATGCCCTGTGCTCTTGTGTGTGTCTATAGGATGCACGTGGATGGTGAAGAGCAGGAAGAGTTTCCAGGGCTGGCACCTTCCTTGTGGGAGCAAGAGCTGGATGTTTGCCATTTCAAAAAAAAGGCTCTGCCGAGAACGAGCACCATGAAATGCTGAGCCTCTGTGAAAGCAGAGATGCCCCATGGTGCTGTGCGTCTGGATGGGCTGCAGGGAGACGATGAAGACGAGCAAGAGCTTTCAGGGCTGGCTCCTTCCTTGTGGGAGTAGGAGTCGGACGTTTGCCTTTTCAAAAAAAAGTCTCGGCCAAGACAGAGCAGATGCTGAGTCTCTCATAAAGCAGAGATTCCCAGTGTTCTTGTGCGTCTGTTTAGGCTGCACGGTGACGCTGAAGACCACCAGCAGCTTTCAGGGCTCGCACCTCCCTTGTGGGAAAAGTAGTCGGAAGTTTTCCTTTTCAAAAAAAGACTGCCGAGAACGAACACCGTCAGATGCTGAGTCTCTGGGAAAGCAGAAATGCCCCATGCTGCTGTGCCTGTGGATGTGCTGCAGGGAGATGGTGAAGACCAGCCAGAGCTTTCAGAGTTGGCAACTTCCTTGTGGGACTAGGAGCTGGATGTTTGCCTTTTCAAAAAAAAAGGCTCTGCCGTATATGAGCACCGTGTGATGGTGAGTCTGTGGGAAAGCAGAGATGCCCCATGCTGCTATGCCTGTGGATGTGCTGCAGGGAGACAGTGAAGACCAGCAAGATCTTTCAGGATTGGAACCTTCCTTGTGGGAGAAGTAGTCGGATGTTTGTCTTTTCAAAAAAAAAGGTTCTGCCCTGAACGAGCACTGTGAGATTCTAGTCTGTTGGAAAGCAGACATGCCCAGTGCTGTTGTGCTTGTGGATGGGCTGCACGGGGACGGTGAAGACCAGCAACAGCGTTCAGGCGTGGCACCTTCCTTGTGGGACTAGGAGCTGGATGTTTGCCTTTACAAGAAAAGGCTATGCTGAGAAAGAGCACCGTGAGATGCTGAGTCTCTGGAAAGCAGAGATGTGCAGTGCTGTTGTGCCTTTGGATAGGCTGCACGGGGACGGTGAAGACCAGCCAGAGCTTTCAGCATTGGCAACTTCCATGTAGGAGTAGGAGCTGGATGTTTCCCTTTTCAAAAAAAAGGCATTGCCGTATATGAGCACCGTGTGATGGTGAGTCTGTGGGAAAGCAGAGATGCCCAGTGCTGTTGTGCGTCTGGATAGGCTGCACGGGAATGGTGAAGAGCAGCAAGAGCTTTCAGGGGGGCTCCGTCCTTGAGGGAGATGGAGTCGGACGTTTGTCTATTTCAAAAAAAGGTCTCTGACGAGAATGAGCACCGTGAGATGCTGAGTCTCTGGGAAAGCAGAGATGCCCCATACTGATGTGCCTGTGGATGGGGTACAGGGGAACGCTGAAGACGAGCAAGAGCTTTCAGGGTTGGCACCTTCCTTGAGAGAGAAGGAGCCGGAAGTTTGCCATTTAAAAACAAGATCTGCCGAGAAGGAGCACCGTGAGATGCTGAGTCTCTGGGAAAGCAGAGATACCCAGTGCTCTTTTGCGTGTGTATAGGATGCACGTGGACGGTGAAGAGCAGGAAGAGCTTTCAGGGCTGGCACCTTTCTTGTAGGAGTAGGAGTCGGACGCTTGCCTTTTAAAAAAAAAGGCTCTGCCGAGAACGAGCACCGTAAGATGCTGAGTCTCTGGTAAAGCAGAGATGTCCAGTGCTGTTGTGCGTCTGGATAGGCTGCATGGTGACGCCGAAGACCACCAGCAGCGTTCAGGGCTGGCACCTTCCTTGTGGGAGTAGGAGCTGGATGTTTGCCTTTTCAAGAAAAGGCTCCTCTGAGAACGAGCACCGTGAGATGCTGAGTCTCTGGAAAGCAGAGATGTGCAGTGCTGTTGTGCCTGTGGATAGGCTGCACGGGGAAGGTGAAGACCAGCCAGAGCTTTTAGCACTGGCACCTTCCTTGTAGGAATAGGAGCTGGATGTTTGCCTTTTCAAAAAAAAGGCTCTGCCGTATATGAGCACCGTGTGATGGTGAGTCTGTGGGAAAGCAGAGATGTCCAGTGCTGTTGTGCGTCTGCATAGGCTGCACGGGAACAGTGAAGAGCAGCAAGAGCTTTCAGGGGTGGCTCCGTCTTTGAGGAAGAAGGAGTCGGACGTTTGCCTATTTCAAAAAATAGGCTCTGTCGAGAATGAGCACCGTGAGATGCTGAGTCTCTGGGAAAGCAGAGGTGCTCCATGCTGCTGTGCCTGTGGATGTGCTGCAGTGAGACGGTGAAGACCAGCCAGAGCTTTCAGCGTTGGCAACTTCCTTGTGGTAGTAGGAGCTGGATGTTTGCCTTTTCAAAAAAAATGCTCTGCAGAGAAGGAGCACTGTGAGATGGTGAATCTCTGGGAAAGCAGAGATGCCCCATGCTGCTGCTGTGCCTGTGGATGTGCTGCAGGGAGACGGTGAATACCAGCAAGAGCTTTCAGGACTGGCTCCTTCCTTGTGGGAGAAGGAATCGGACATTTTCCTTTTCAAAAAAAAGGCTCTGCGGTTACGAGCACCGTGAGATGGTGAATCTCTGGTAAAGCAGAGATGTCCAGTGCTGTTGTGCATCTCGATAGGCTGCATGGGAACGGTGAAGAGCAGCAAGAGCTTTCAGGGGTGGATCCGTCCTTGAGGGAGATGGAGACGGACGTTTCCCTATTTCCAAAAAAGGGCTCTGACGAGAATGAGCACCGTGAGATGCTGAGTCTCTGTGAATGCAGAGATGCCCCATGCTGCTGTGCCTGTGGATGGGCTGCACGGGGACGGTGAAGACCAGCAAGAGCTTTCAGGGCTGGGTCCTTCCATTTTTGAGGAGGAGTTGGATATTTGCCTTTTCAAAAAAAACGCTCTGCCAAGACAGAGCACCGTGACATCCTAAGTGTCTGTGAAAGCAGAGATGCCCCATGCTTCTGTGCCTGTGGAAGGGCTGCACAGGGATGGTGAAGACCAGTAAGATCTTTCAGGGCTGGCACCTTCCTTGTGGGAGAAGGAGCCGTAAGTTTGCCTTTTCAGAAAATGTTTCTGCCGAGAACGAGCACCGTGAGATGCTGAGTCTCTGGAAAGCAGAGATCCCCAGTGCTGTTGTGCCTGTGGATAGGCTGCAATGGGACAGTGAAGACCAGCAAGAGCTTTCAGCATTGGTAACTTCCATGTAGGAGTAGGAGCTGGATGTTTGCCTTTTCAAAAAATAGTCTCTGCCGTATATGAGCACCGTGTGATGGTGAGTCTGTGGGAAAGCAGAGATGCCCAGTGCTGTTGTGCATCTGGATAGGCTGCATGGGAATGGAGAAGAGCAGCAAGAGATTTCAGGGGTGGCTCTGTCCTTGAGGGAGAAGGAGTCGGAAGTTTGCCTTTTTCAAAAAAAAGGCTCTGACTAGAATGAGCACCGTGAGATGCTGAGTCTCTGGGAAAGCAGAGATGCCCCATACTGATGTGCCTGTGAAAGGACTACAGTGGAACGGTGAAGACGAGCAAGAGATTTCAGGGTTGGCACCTTCCTTGTGGGAGAAGGAGTCGGAATTTGCCTTTTTAAAAAACAGATGTGCCGAGAACGAGCACCGTGAGACGCTGAGTCTCTGGGAAAGCAGAGATGCCTTATACTGCTCTGCCTGTGGTTATGCTGCAGGGAGACGGTGAAGACCAGCAACAGTGTTCAGGCGTGGCACCTTCCTTATGGGAGAAGGAGCCGGACGTTTAGCTTTACGGAAAACAGCTCTGCCGAGAACGAGCACCATGATATGCTGAGCGTCTGGGAAAGCAGATATGCCCCCTGCTGCTGTGCCTGTGGATGGGCTGCACGGAAACGGTGAAGAGCAGCAAGAGCTTTCAGGGGTGGCTCCGTCCTTGAGGGAGAAGTAGTCGGACGTTTGCCTACTTCAAAAAAAAAGGCTTTGCCGAGAATGAGCACCGTGAGATGCTGAGTCCCTGGGACAGCAGAGATGCTCCATACTGCTGTGCCTGTGGATGGGCTACAGTGGAACGGTGAAGACGAGCAAGAGCTTTCAGGGTTGGCACCATCCTTGTGGGAGAATGAGCCGGAATTTTGCCTTTTAAAACAAAGATCTGCCGAGAACGAGCACTGTGAGATGCTGAGTCTCTGGGAAAACAGAGATCCCCAAGCTGGTGTGGATGTGAATGTCATGCAGGGAGACAGTGAAGACAAGACAGATCTTTCAGCATTGGCAACTTCCTTGTGCGAGTAGGAGCTGTATCTATGCCTTTTCAAAAAAAAGGCTCTGCCGAGAAGGAGCAGCGTGAGATGGTGATTCTCTCGGAAAGGAGAGATGCCCCATGCTGCTGTACCTGCTGTACCGGTGGCTGTACCGATACTACCGCTGAGTAACGGTGGGCGTACCGCTACTACCCCACAACATTGGGTATGGGTGCCAAGCCTAAGGCGGAGCATCACGTAGGGATACCGGGTTTAACCTGTGGGGTCCGGTAGGGAGGCAGGGTGTAATCCAGCACGCACGAAGGGACAGCTGATGTTCTCTGGCACATCACAAAGGGTTCCATTCCAAGATCAGAGTACCAGTGGGGTAACAGGTTCTACATCGAAATATCGGGTAGCGATACCGGGCCTAACCCAGAGGGTTGGGTAGGAATGTCTGGTCTACACCGTTCACCCGTAACGTCATCAGGTGTACCCTAGTGAACCTGTAAGGGTTCAGGTACTACCCCGGAGTACCGGTGGGTGAACAGATACTACCGCAGTGTAAAGGTGGGGGTGCTGCTACTACCCCAGAACATCGGGTATGGGTTCCAAGACTAATGCGGAGCATGAGGTAGGGATATAGCGTACTTACTGGTTAGCTGCGGTACACCTGCTGACGTTATGGGTGCGCGGTGTAGACCAGACATTCCTACCTGACCCTCCGTGTTGACCCGGTATCCCTACCTGATGCACCGTTGTAGGCCTGGCACCTCTACCCGATACGGTTGGGTAGTACCGGTACCCCACCGGTACTCTGCGGTAGAATCGATACTTCCACCGCTACTCTAGGTTAGTACCTGAACACTTACTGGTTCACTGGGGTACACCTGCTGAAGTTACGGGCGCGCGGTTAAGGCCCAGTATCCCTACCCGATGTTTCGAGGTAGAAGCGGTTCCCCCACCGGTACTCTGGGGTTGGAACGGAACCCTTTGTGATGCGCCAGAGAACACCAGCTGTCCCTTCGTGCGCGGTGGATTAGATCCGGCCTCTCTACTGGTCCCCACCTCTTAGACCCTGTATCCCTACCTGATGCTCCGCATTAGGCTTGGCACTCATACCCGATGTTCTGGGGTAGTAGAGGTACCCCCACTGTTACTCTGCGGTAGTATCGGTACCCCCACCGGTACTCCGGGGTAGTACGTGAACCCTTACTGGTTCACTGGGTTACACCTGCTGACGTTACGGGCGCGCGGTGTAGACCAGACATTCCTACCTGAACCTCCGGGTTAGGCCCGTTGTCCCAACCTGATGCTCTGCCGTAGGCCTGGCCCCCTACCCGACAATCTGGGGTACTACCGGTACACCCACCGGTACTCTGCAGTAGTTTTGCTATACCCACCGGTACTCCTGGATTGTACCGGAACCCTTACTGGTTCGCCGGCGTACACCTAATGACCCTACGGGCACGCGGCTTTAGACCCACCCTTCTACCTGACCCTCCGGGTTAGGCCCGGTATCCCTACCCTATGTTTCGAGGTAGAAGCGGTTCCCTCACCTGTACACTGGGGTTGGAACGGAACCCTTTGTGATGCGCCAGAAAACACCAGCTGTCCCTTCGTGTGCGCTGGAGTAGACCCGGCCACCATACCAAACCCCAAAGGTTAGACCCAGTATCCCTACCTGATGCTCCGCTTTGGGCTTGGCACTCATACCCGATGTTCTGGGGTAGTAGCGGTACCCCCACCGTTACTCTGCGGTAGTATCGGTACACCCACCGGTACTCCAGGGTAGTACCTGAACCCTTACTGGTTCACTGGGGTACACCTGCTGACGTTATGGGCGCGCGGTGTAGACCAGACAATCCTACCTGACCCTCCAGCTTAGGCCCAGTATCCCTACCTAATGCTCTGCGGTAGGCCTGGCCCCCTACCCGACAATCTGGGGTAGTTCCGGTACACCCACCAGTACTCCGCGGCAGTTTTGCTATACCCACCGGTACTCCTTGATTGTACCGGAACCCTTACTGGTGCGCCGGGGTACACCTGCTGACCCTACAGGCGCGCCGCTTTACACCCACCCTTCCTACCTGACCCGCCGGGTTAGGCCCGGTATCCCTACCCTATGTTTCGAGGTAGAAGCGGTTCGCTCACCTGTACAATGGGGTTGGAACGGAACCCTTTGTGATGTGCCAGTGAAAACCAGCTGTCCCTTCGTGCACGCTGGATTAGACCTGGCCTCCCTACCGGACCCCACAGGTTAGACCCGGTATCCCTACCTGATGCTCCGCATTAGGCTTGGCACCCATACCCGACCTTCTGGGGTAGTAGCGGTACCCCCACCGTTACTCTATGGTAGTATCGGTACACCCACCGGTACTCCGAGGTAGTACGTGAACCCTTACTGGTTCACTGGGTTACACCTGCTGACGTTACGGGTGCGCGGTGTAGACCAGACATTCCTACCTGACGCTCCATGTTAGGCCCGGTATCCCTACCTGATGCTCTGTTGTTGGCCTGTTACCCCTACCCGATATGCTGGGGAAGAACCAGTACACCCACCGGTACTCTGCGGTAGTATTGGTACACCCACCGGTACTCCAGGGTAGTACCTGAACACTTAATGGTTTGCTGGGGTACCCCTGCTGACCTTACGGGCGCGCGGTGTAGACCAGACATTCCTACCTGAACCTCCGGGTTAGCCCCGGTATCCCTACCTGATGCTCTGCGGTAGGCCTGGCACCCTACCCGACAATCTGGGGTAGTACCGGTACACCCACCAGTACTCCGCGGTAGTTTTTCTATACCCACCGGTACTCCTGGATTGTACCAGAACCCTTACTGGTGCGCCGGGGTACACCTGCTGACCCTACGGGCACGCCGCTTTAGACCAACCCTTCCTAACTGACCCGCCGGGTTAGGCCCGGTATCCCTACCCGATGTTTCGAGGTAGAACCGGTTCCCCAACCGGTCCTCTGGGGTTGGAACGGAACCCTTTGTGATGCGCCAGAGAACACCAGCTGTCCCTTCGTGCACGCTGGACTAGACCTGGCCTCCCTACCGGACCCCACAGGTTAGACCCGGTATCCCTACCTGATGCTCCGCATTAGGCTTGGCACCCATACCCGACCTTCTGGGGTAGTAGCGGTACCCCCACCGTTACTCTGCGGTAGTATCGGTACACCCACCGGTTCTCCGAGGTAGTACGTGAACCCTTACTGGTTCACTGGGTTACACCTGATGACGTTACGGGTGCGCGGTGTAGACCAGACATTCCTACCTGACGCTCCATGTTAGGCCCGGTATCCCTACCTGATGCTCTGTTGTTGGCCTGTTACCCCTACCCGATATGCTGGGGAAGAACCAGTACACCCACCGGTACTCTGCGGTAGTATTGGTACACCCACCGGTACTCCAGGGTAGTACCTGAACACTTAATGGTTTGCTGGGGTACCCCTGCTGACCTTACGGGCGCGCGGTGTAGACCAGACATTCCTACCTGAACCTCCGGGTTAGCCCCGGTATCCCTACCTGATGCTCTGCGGTAGGCCTGGCACCCTACCCGACAATCTGGGGTAGTACCGGTACACCCACCAGTACTCCGCGGTAGTTTTTCTATACCCACCGGTACTCCTGGATTGTACCAGAACCCTTACTGGTGCGCCGGGGTACACCTGCTGACCCTACGGTTACGCCGCTTTAGACCAACCTTTCCTAACTGACCCGCCGGGTTAGGCCCGGTATCCCTACCCGATGTTTCGAGGTAGAACCGGTTCCCCCACCGGTACTCTGGGGTTGGAACGGAACCCTTTGTGATGCGCCAGAGAACACCAGCTGTCCCTTCGTGCACGCTGGATTAGTCCTGGCCTCCCTACCGGACCCCACAGGTTAGACCCGGTATCCCTACCTGATGCTCCGCATTAGGCTTGGCACCCATACCCGACCTTCTGGGGTAGTAGCGGTACCCACACCGTTACTCTGCGGTAGTATCGGTACACCCACCGGTACTCCGAGGTAGTACGTGAACCCTTACTGGTTCACTGGGTTACACCTGATGACGTTACGGGTGCGCGGTGTAGACCAGACATTCCTACCTGACCCTCCATGTTAGGCCCGGTATCCCTACCTGATGCTCTGTTGTTGGCCTGGCACCCCTACCCGATATGCTGGGGAAGAACCAGTACACCCACCGGTACTCTGCGGTAGTATTGGTACACCCACCGGTAATCCAGGGTAGTACCTGAACACTTAATGGTTTGCTGGGGTACCCCTGCTGACCTTACGGGCGCGCGGTGTAGACCAGACATTCCTACCTGAACCTCCGGGTTAGCCCCGGTATCCCTACCTGATGCTCTGCGGTAGGCCTGGCACCCTACCCGACAATCTGGGGTAGTACCGGTACACCCACCAGTACTCCGCGGTAGTTTTTCTATACCCACCGGTACTCCTGGATTGTACCAGAACCCTTACTGGTGCGCCGGGGTACACCTGCTGACCCTACGGGCACGCCGCTTTAGACCAACCCTTCCTAACTGACCCGCCGGGTTAGGCCCGGTATCCCTACCCGATGTTTCGAGGTAGAACCGGTTCCCCAACCGGTCCTCTGGGGTTGGAACGGAACCCTTTGTGATGCGCCAGAGAACACCAGCTGTCCCTTCGTGCACGCTGGACTAGACCTGGCCTCCCTACCGGACCCCACAGGTTAGACCCGGTATCCCTACCTGATGCTCCGCATTAGGCTTGGCACCCATACCCGACCTTCTGGGGTAGTAGCGGTACCCCCACCGTTACTCTGCGGTAGTATCGGTACACCCACCGGTTCTCCGAGGTAGTACGTGAACCCTTACTGGTTCACTGGGTTACACCTGCTGACGTTACGGGTGCGCGGTGTAGACCAGACATTCCTACCTGACGCTCCATGTTAGGCCCGGTATCCCTACCTGATGCTCTGTTGTTGGCCTGTTACCCCTACCCGATATGCTGGGGAAGAACCAGTACACCCACCGGTACTCTGCGGTAGTATTGGTACACCCACCGGTACTCCAGGGTAGTACCTGAACACTTAATGGTTTGCTGGGGTACCCCTGCTGACCTTACGGGCGCGCGGTGTAGACCAGACATTCCTACCTGAACCTCCGGGTTAGCCCCGGTATCCCTACCTGATGCTCTGCGGTAGGCCTGGCACCCTACCCGACAATCTGGGGTAGTACCGGTACACCCACCAGTACTCCGCGGTAGTTTTTCTATACCCACCGGTACTCCTGGATTGTACCAGAACCCTTACTGGTGCGCCGGGGTACACCTGCTGACCCTACGGGCACGCCGCTTTAGACCAACCCTTCCTAACTGACCCGCCGGGTTAGGCCCGGTATCCCTACCCGATGTTTCGAGGTAGAACCGGTTCCCCAACCGGTCCTCTGGGGTTGGAACGGAACCCTTTGTGATGCGCCAGTGAAAACCAGCTGTCCCTTCGTGCACGCTGGATTAGACCTGGCCTCCCTACCGGACCCCACAGGTTAGACCCGGTATCCCTACCTGATGCTCCGCATTAGGCTTGGCACCCATACCCGACCTTCTGGGGTAGTAGCGGTACCCCCACCGTTACTCTGCGGTAGTATCGGTACACCCACCGGTTCTCCGAGGTAGTACGTGAACCCTTACTGGTTCACTGGGTTACACCTGCTGACGTTACGGGTGCGCGGTGTAGACCAGACATTCCTACCTGACGCTCCATGTTAGGCCCGGTATCCCTACCTGATGCTCTGTTGTTGGCCTGTTACCCCTACCCGATATGCTGGGGAAGAACCAGTACACCCACCGGTACTCTGCGGTAGTATTGGTACACCCACCGGTACTCCAGGGTAGTACCTGAACACTTAATGGTTTGCTGGGGTACCCCTGCTGACCTTACGGGCGCGCGGTGTAGACCAGACATTCCTACCTGAACCTCCGGGTTAGCCCCGGTATCCCTACCTGATGCTCTGCGGTAGGCCTGGCACCCTACCCGACAATCTGGGGTAGTACCGGTACACCCACCAGTACTCCGCGGTAGTTTTTCTATACCCACCGGTACTCCTGGATTGTACCAGAACCCTTACTGGTGTGCCGGGGTACACCTGCTGACCCTACGGTTACGCCGCTTTAGACCAACCCTTCCTAACTGACCCGCCGGGTTAGGCCCGGTATCCCTACCCGATGTTTCGAGGTAGAACCGGTTCCCCCACCGGTACTCTGGGGTTGGAACGGAACCCTTTGTGATGCGCCAGTGAAAACCAGCTGTCCCTTCGTGCACGCTGGATTAGACCTGGCCTCCCTACCGGACCCCACAGGTTAGACCCGGTATCCCTACCTGATGCTCCGCATTAGGCTTGGCACCCATACCCGACCTTCTGGGGTAGTAGCGGTACCCCCACCGTTACTCTATGGTAGTATCGGTACACCCACCGGTACTCCGAGGTAGTACGTGAACCCTTACTGGTTCACTGGGTTACACCTGATGACGTTACGGGTGCGCGGTGTAGACCAGACATTCCTACCTGACGCTCCATGTTAGGCCCGGTATCCCTACCTGATGCTCTGTTGTTGGCCTGTTACCCCTACCCGATATGCTGGGGAAGAACCAGTACACCCACCGGTACTCTGCGGTAGTATTGGTACACCCACCGGTACTCCAGGGTAGTACCTGAACACTTAATGGTTTGCTGGGGTACCCCTGCTGACCTTACGGGCGCGCGGTGTAGACCAGACATTCCTACCTGAACCTCCGGGTTAGCCCCGGTATCCCTACCTGATGCTCTGCGGTAGGCCTGGCACCCTACCCGACAATCTGGGGTAGTACCGGTACACCCACCAGTACTCCGCGGTAGTTTTTCTATACCCACCGGTACTCCTGGATTGTACCAGAACCCTTACTGGTGCGCCGGGGTACACCTGCTGACCCTACGGGCGCGCCGCTTTAGACCCACCCTTCCTACCTGACCCTCCGGGGTAGGCCCGGTATCCCTACCCGATGTTTCGAGGTAGAACCGGTTCCCCCACCGGTACTCTGGGGTTGGAACGGAACCCTTTGTGATGCGCCAGAGAACACCAGCTGTCCCTTCGTGCACGCTGGATTAGTCCTGGCCTCCCTACCGGACCCCACAGGTTAGACCCGGTATCCCTACCTGATGCTCCGCATTGGGCTTGGCACCCATACCCGACCTTCTGGGGTAGTAGCGGTACCCACACCGTTACTCTGCGGTAGTATCGGTACACCCACCGGTACTCCGAGGTAGTACGTGAACCCTTACTGGTTCACTGGGTTACACCTGATGACGTTACGGGTGCGCGGTGTAGACCAGACATTCCTACCTGACCCTCCATGTTAGGCCCGGTATCCCTACCTGATGCTCTGTTGTTGGCCTGGCACCCCTACCCGATATGCTGGGGAAGAACCAGTACACCCACCGGTACTCTGCGGTAGTATTGGTACACCCACCGGTACTCCAGGGTAGTACCTGAACACTTAATGGTTTGCTGGGGTACCCCTGCTGACCTTACGGGCGCGCGGTGTAGACCAGACATTCCTACCTGAACCTCCGGGTTAGCCCCGGTATCCCTACCTGATGCTCTGCGGTAGGCCTGGCACCCTACCCGACAATCTGGGGTAGTACCGGTACACCCACCAGTACTCCGCGGTAGTTTTTCTATACCCACCGGTACTCCTGGATTGTACCAGAACCCTTACTGGTGCGCCGGGGTACACCTGCTGACCCTACGGGCACGCCGCTTTAGACCAACCCTTCCTAACTGACCCGCCGGGTTAGGCCCGGTATCCCTACCCGATGTTTCGAGGTAGAACCGGTTCCCCAACCGGTCCTCTGGGGTTGGAACGGAACCCTTTGTGATGCGCCAGAGAACACCAGCTGTCCCTTCGTGCACGCTGGACTAGACCTGGCCTCCCTACCGGACCCCACAGGTTAGACCCGGTATCCCTACCTGATGCTCCGCATTAGGCTTGGCACCCATACCCGACCTTCTGGGGTAGTAGCGGTACCCCCACCGTTACTCTATGGTAGTATCGGTACACCCACCGGTACTCCGAGGTAGTACGTGAACCCTTACTGGTTCACTGGGTTACACCTGCTGACGTTACGGGTGCGCGGTGTAGACCAGACATTCCTACCTGACGCTCCATGTTAGGCCCGGTATCCCTACCTGATGCTCTGTTGTTGGCCTGTTACCCCTACCCGATATGCTGGGGAAGAACCAGTACACCCACCGGTACTCTGCGGTAGTATTGGTACACCCACCGGTACTCCAGGGTAGTACCTGAACACTTAATGGTTTGCTGGGGTACCCCTGCTGACCTTACGGGCGCGCGGTGTAGACCAGACATTCCTACCTGAACCTCCGGGTTAGCCCCGGTATCCCTACCTGATGCTCTGCGGTAGGCCTGGCACCCTACCCGACAATCTGGGGTAGTACCGGTACACCCACCAGTACTCCGCGGTAGTTTTTCTATACCCACCGGTACTCCTGGATTGTACCAGAACCCTTACTGGTGCGCCGGGGTACACCTGCTGACCCTACGGTTACGCCGCTTTAGACCAACCCTTCCTACCTGACCCTCCGGGGTAGGCCCGGTATCCCTACCCGATGTTTCGAGGTAGAACCGGTTCCCCCACCGGTACTCTGGGGTTGGAACGGAACCCTTTGTGATGCGCCAGAGAACACCAGCTGTCCCTTCGTGCACGCTGGATTAGTCCTGGCCTCCCTACCGGACCCCACAGGTTAGACCCGGTATCCCTACCTGATGCTCCGCATTGGGCTTGGCACCCATACCCGACCTTCTGGGGTAGTAGCGGTACCCCCACCGTTACTCTGCGGTAGTATCGGTACACCCACCGGTTCTCCGAGGTAGTACGTGAACCCTTACTGGTTCACTGGGTTACACCTGCTGACGTTACGGGTGCGCGGTGTAGACCAGACATTCCTACCTGACGCTCCATGTTAGGCCCGGTATCCCTACCTGATGCTCTGTTGTTGGCCTGTTACCCCTACCCGATATGCTGGGGAAGAACCAGTACACCCACCGGTACTCTGCGGTAGTATTGGTACACCCACCGGTACTCCAGGGTAGTACCTGAACACTTAATGGTTTGCTGGGGTACCCCTGCTGACCTTACGGGCGCGCGGTGTAGACCAGACATTCCTACCTGAACCTCCGGGTTAGCCCCGGTATCCCTACCTGATGCTCTGCGGTAGGCCTGGCACCCTACCCGACAATCTGGGGTAGTACCGGTACACCCACCAGTACTCCGCGGTAGTTTTTCTATACCCACCGGTACTCCTGGATTGTACCAGAACCCTTACTGGTGCGCCGGGGTACACCTGCTGACCCTACGGGCACGCCGCTTTAGACCAACCCTTCCTAACTGACCCGCCGGGTTAGGCCCGGTATCCCTACCCGATGTTTCGAGGTAGAACCGGTTCCCCAACCGGTCCTCTGGGGTTGGAACGGAACCCTTTGTGATGCGCCAGAGAACACCAGCTGTCCCTTCGTGCACGCTGGACTAGACCTGGCCTCCCTACCGGACCCCACAGGTTAGACCCGGTATCCCTACCTGATGCTCCGCATTAGGCTTGGCACCCATACCCGACCTTCTGGGGTAGTAGCGGTACCCCCACCGTTACTCTATGGTAGTATCGGTACACCCACCGGTTCTCCGAGGTAGTACGTGAACCCTTACTGGTTCACTGGGTTACACCTGCTGACGTTACGGGTGCGCGGTGTAGACCAGACATTCCTACCTGACGCTCCATGTTAGGCCCGGTATCCCTACCTGATGCTCTGTTGTTGGCCTGTTACCCCTACCCGATATGCTGGGGAAGAACCAGTACACCCACCGGTACTCTGCGGTAGTATTGGTACACCCACCGGTACTCCAGGGTAGTACCTGAACACTTAATGGTTTGCTGGGGTACCCCTGCTGACCTTACGGGCGCGCGGTGTAGACCAGACATTCCTACCTGAACCTCCAGGTTAGCCCCGGTATCCCTACCTGATGCTCTGCGGTAGGCCTGGCACCCTACCCGACAATCTGGGGTAGTACCGGTACACCCACCACTACTCCGCGGTAGTTTTTCTATACCCACCGGTACTCCTGGATTGTACCAGAACCCTTACTGGTGCGCCGGGGTACACCTGCTGATCCTACGGGCGCGCCGCTTTAGACCCACCCTTCCTACCTGACCCTCCGGGGTAGGCCCGGTATCCCTACCCGATGTTTCGAGGTAGAACCGGTTCCCCCACCGGTACTCTGGGGTTGGAACGGAACCCTTTGTGATGCGCCAGAGAACACCAGCTGTCCCTTCGTGCACGCTGGATTAATCCTGGCCTCCCTACCGGACCCCACAGGTTAGACCCGGTATCCCTACCTGATGCTCCGCATTAGGCTTGGCACCCATACCCGACCTTCTGGGGTAGTAGCGGTACCCACACCGTTACTCTGCGGTAGTATCGGTACACCCACCGGTACTCCGAGGTAGTACGTGAACCCTTACTGGTTCACTGGGTTACACCTGATGACGTTACGGGTGCGCGGTGTAGACCAGACATTCGTACCTGACCCTCCATGTTAGGCCCGGTATCCCTACCTGATGCTCTGTTGTTGGCCTGGCACCCCTACCCGATATGCTGGGGTAGAACCAGTACACCCACCGGTACTCTGCGGTAGTATTGGTACACCCACCGGTAATCCAGGGTAGTACCTGAACACTTAATGGTTTGCTGGGGTACCCCTGCTGACCTTACGGGCGCGCGGTGTAGACCAGACATTCCTACCTGAACCTCCGGGTTAGCCCCGGTATCCCTACCTGATGCTCTGCGGTAGGCCTGGCACCCTACCCGACAATCTGGGGTAGTACCGGTACACCCACCAGTACTCCGCGGTAGTTTTTCTATACCCACCGGTACTCCTGGATTGTACCAGAACCCTTACTGGTGCGCCGGGGTACACCTGCTGACCCTACGGGCACGCCGCTTTAGACCAACCCTTCCTAACTGACCCGCCGGGTTAGGCCCGGTATCCCTACCCGATGTTTCGAGGTAGAACCGGTTCCCCAACCGGTCCTCTGGGGTTGGAACGGAACCCTTTGTGATGCGCCAGAGAACACCAGCTGTCCCTTCGTGCACGCTGGACTAGACCTGGCCTCCCTACCGGACCCCACAGGTTAGACCCGGTATCCCTACCTGATGCTCCGCATTAGGCTTGGCACCCATACCCGACCTTCTGGGGTAGTAGCGGTACCCCCACCGTTACTCTGCGGTAGTATCGGTACACCCACCGGTTCTCCGAGGTAGTACGTGAACCCTTACTGGTTCACTGGGTTACACCTGCTGACGTTACGGGTGCGCGGTGTAGACCAGACATTCCTACCTGACGCTCCATGTTAGGCCCGGTATCCCTACCTGATGCTCTGTTGTTGGCCTGTAACCCCTACCCGATATGCTGGGGAAGAACCAGTACACCCACCGGTACTCTGCGGTAGTATTGGTACACCCACCGGTACTCCAGGGTAGTACCTGAACACTTAATGGTTTGCTGGGGTACCCCTGCTGACCTTACGGGCGCGCGGTGTAGACCAGACATTCCTACCTGAACCTCCGGGTTAGCCCCGGTATCCCTACCTGATGCTCTGCGGTAGGCCTGGCACCCTACCCGACAATCTGGGGTAGTACCGGTACACCCACCAGTACTCCGCGGTAGTTTTTCTATACCCACCGGTACTCCTGGATTGTACCAGAACCCTTACTGGTGCGCCGGGGTACACCTGCTGACCCTACGGTTACGCCGCTTTAGACCAACCCTTCCTAACTGACCCGCCGGGTTAGGCCCGGTATCCCTACCCGATGTTTCGAGGTAGAACCGGTTCCCCCACCGGTACTCTGGGGTTGGAACGGAACCCTTTGTGATGCGCCAGTGAAAACCAGCTGTCCCTTCGTGCACGCTGGATTAGACCTGGCCTCCCTACCGGACCCCACAGGTTAGACCCGGTATCCCTACCTGATGCTCCGCATTAGGCTTGGCACCCATACCCGACCTTCTGGGGTAGTAGCGGTACCCCCACCGTTACTCTATGGTAGTATCGGTACACCCACCGGTACTCCGAGGTAGTACGTGAACCCTTACTGGTTCACTGGGTTACACCTGCTGACGTTACGGGTGCGCGGTGTAGACCAGACATTCCTACCTGACGCTCCATGTTAGGCCCGGTATCCCTACCTGATGCTCTGTTGTTGGCCTGTTACCCCTACCCGATATGCTGGGGAAGAACCAGTACACCCACCGGTACTCTGCGGTAGTATTGGTACACCCACCGGTACTCCAGGGTAGTACCTGAACACTTAATGGTTTGCTGGGGTACCCCTGCTGACCTTACGGGCGCGCGGTGTAGACCAGACATTCCTACCTGAACCTCCAGGTTAGCCCCGGTATCCCTACCTGATGCTCTGCGGTAGGCCTGGCACCCTACCCGACAATCTGGGGTAGTACCGGTACACCCACCAGTACTCCGCGGTAGTTTTTCTATACCCACCGGTACTCCTGGATTGTACCAGAACCCTTACTGGTGCGCCGGGGTACACCTGCTGACCCTACGGGCGCGCCGCTTTAGACCCACCCTTCCTACCTGACCCTCCGGGGTAGGCCCGGTATCCCTACCCGATGTTTCGAGGTAGAACCGGTTCCCCCACCGGTACTCTGGGGTTGGAACGGAACCCTTTGTGATGCGCCAGAGAACACCAGCTGTCCCTTCGTGCACGCTGGATTAGACCAGGCCTCCCTACCGGACCCCACAGGTTAGACCCGGTATCCCTACCTGATGCTCCGCATTAGGCTTGGCACCCATACCCGACCTTCTGGGGTAGTAGCGGTACCCACACCGTTACTCTGCGGTAGTATCGGTACACCCACCGGTACTCCGAGGTAGTACGTGAACCCTTACTGGTTCACTGGGTTACACCTGATGACGTTACGGGTGCGCGGTGTAGACCAGACATTCCTACCTGACGCTCCATGTTAGGCCCGGTATCCCTACCTGATGCTCTGTTGTTGGCCTGGCACCCCTACCCGATATGCTGGGGTAGAACCAGTACACCCACCGGTACTCTGCGGTAGTATTGGTACACCCACCGGTAATCCAGGGTAGTACCTGAACACTTAATGGTTTGCTGGGGTACCCCTGCTGACCTTACGGGCGCGCGGTGTAGACCAGACATTCCTACCTGAACCTCCGGGTTAGCCCCGGTATCCCTACCTGATGCTCTGCGGTAGGCCTGGCACCCTACCCGACAATCTGGGGTAGTACCGGTACACCCACCAGTACTCCGCGGTAGTTTTTCTATACCCACCGGTACTCCTGGATTGTACCAGAACCCTTACTGGTGCGCCGGGGTACACCTGCTGACCCTACGGTTACGCCGCTTTAGACCAACCCTTCCTAACTGACCCGCCGGGTTAGGCCCGGTATCCCTACCCGATGTTTCGAGGTAGAACCGGTTCCCCCACCGGTACTCTGGGGTTGGAACGGAACCCTTTGTGATGCGCCAGTGAAAACCAGCTGTCCCTTCGTGCACGCTGGATTAGACCAGGCCTCCCTACCGGACCCCACAGGTTAGACCCGGTATCCCTACCTGATGCTCCGCATTAGGCTTGGCACCCATACCCGACCTTCTGGGGTAGTAGCGGTACCCCCACCGTTACTCTATGGTAGTATCGGTACACCCACCGGTACTCCGAGGTAGTACGTGAACCCTTACTGGTTCACTGGGTTACACCTGCTGACGTTACGGGTGCGCGGTGTAGACCAGACATTCCTACCTGACGCTCCATGTTAGGCCCGGTATCCCTACCTGATGCTCTGTTGTTGGCCTGTTACCCCTACCCGATATGCTGGGGAAGAACCAGTACACCCACCGGTACTCTGCGGTAGTATTGGTACACCCACCGGTACTCCAGGGTAGTACCTGAACACTTAATGGTTTGCTGGGGTACCCCTGCTGACCTTACGGGCGCGCGGTGTAGACCAGACATTCCTACCTGAACCTCCAGGTTAGCCCCGGTATCCCTACCTGATGCTCTGCGGTAGGCCTGGCACCCTACCCGACAATCTGGGGTAGTACCGGTACACCCACCAGTACTCCGCGGTAGTTTTTCTATACCCACCGGTACTCCTGGATTGTACCAGAACCCTTACTGGTGCGCCGGGGTACACCTGCTGACCCTACGGGCGCGCCGCTTTAGACCCACCCTTCCTACCTGACCCTCCGGGGTAGGCCCGGTATCCCTACCCGATGTTTCGAGGTAGAACCGGTTCCCCCACCGGTACTCTGGGGTTGGAACGGAACCCTTTGTGATGCGCCAGAGAACACCAGCTGTCCCTTCGTGCACGCTGGATTAGTCCTGGCCTCCCTACCGGACCCCACAGGTTAGACCCGGTATCCCTACCTGATGCTCCGCATTAGGCTTGGCACCCATACCCGACCTTCTGGGGTAGTAGCGGTACCCACACCGTTACTCTGCGGTAGTATCGGTACACCCACCGGTACTCCGAGGTAGTACGTGAACCCTTACTGGTTCACTGGGTTACACCTGATGACGTTACGGGTGCGCGGTGTAGACCAGACATTCCTACCTGACCCTCCATGTTAGGCCCGGTATCCCTACCTGATGCTCTGTTGTTGGCCTGGCACCCCTACCCGATATGCTGGGGTAGAACCAGTACACCCACCGGTACTCTGCGGTAGTATTGGTACACCCACCGGTACTCCAGGGTAGTACCTGAACACTTAATGGTTTGCTGGGGTACCCCTGCTGACCTTACGGGCGCGCGGTGTAGACCAGACATTCCTACCTGAACCTCCGGGTTAGCCCCGGTATCCCTACCTGATGCTCTGCGGTAGGCCTGGCACCCTACCCGACAATCTGGGGTAGTACCGGTACACCCACCAGTACTCCGCGGTAGTTTTTCTATACCCACCGGTACTCCTGGATTGTACCAGAACCCTTACTGGTGCGCCGGGGTACACCTGCTGACCCTACGGGCGTACCGCTTTAGACCCACCCTTCCTACCTGACCCTCCAGGGTAGGCCCGGTATCCCTACCCGATGTTTCGAGGTAGAACCGGTTCCCCCACCGGTACTCTGGGGTTGGAACGGAACCCTTTGTGATGCGCCAGAGAACACCAGCTGTCCCTTCGTGCACGCTGGATTAGTCCTGGCCTCCCTACCGGACCCCACAGGTTAGACCCGGTATCCCTACCTGATGCTCCGCATTAGGCTTGGCACCCATACCCGACCTTCTGGGGTAGTAGCGGTACCCACACCGTTACTCTGCGGTAGTATCGGTACACCCACCGGTACTCCGAGGTAGTACGTGAACCCTTACTGGTTCACTGGGTTACACCTGATGACGTTACGGGTGCGCGGTGTAGACCAGACATTCCTACCTGACGCTCCATGTTAGGCCCGGTATCCCTACCTGATGCTCTGTTGTTGGCCTGGCACCCCTACCCGATATGCTGGGGTAGAACCAGTACACCCACCGGTACTCTGCGGTAGTATTGGTAAACCCACCGGTACTCCAGGGTAGTACCTGAATACTTAATGGTTTGCTGGGGTACCCCTGCTGACCTTACGGGCGCGCGGTGTAGACCAGACATTCCTACCTGAACCTCCGGGTTAGCCCCGGTATCCCTACCTGATGCTCTGCGGTAGGCCTGGCACCCTACCCGACAATCTGGGGTAGTACCGGTACACCCACCAGTACTCCGCGGTAGTTTTTCTATACCCACCGGTACTCCTGCATTGTACCAGAACCCTTACTGGTGCGCCGGGGTACACCTGCTGACCCTACGGGAGCGCCGCTTTAGACCCACCCTTCCTAACTGACCCGCCAGGGTAGTCCTGGTATCCAAACCCAATGTTTCGAGGTAGAACCGGTTCCCCCACCGGTACTCTGGGGTTGGAACGGAACCCTTTGTGATGCGCCACAGAACACCAGCTGTCCCTTCGTGCATGCTGGATTAGACCTGTGCTCCCTACCGGACCCCACAGGTTAGACCCGGTATGCCTACCTGATGCTCCGCATTAGGCTTGGCACCCATACCCGACCTTCTGGGGTAGTAGCGGTACCCCCACCGTTACTCTGCGGTAGTATCGGTACACCCACCGGTACTCTGCGGTAGTATTGGTACACCCACCGGTACTCCAGGGTAGTACCTGAACACTTAATGGTTTGCTGGGGTACCCCTGCTGACCTTACGGGTGTGAGGTGTAGACCAGACATTCCTACCTGACCCTCCGTGTTAGGCCCGGTATCCCTACCTCATGCTCTGCGGTAGGCCTGGCACCCTACCCGACAATCTGGGGTAATACCGGTACACCCACCAGTTCTCCGCGGTAGTTTTTCTATACCCACCGGTACTCCTGCATTGTACCAGAACCCTTACTGGTGCGCCGGGGTACACCTGCTGACCCTACGGGCGCGCCGCTTTAGACCCACCCTTCCTAAATGAGCCGCCAGGTTAGGCCCGGTATCCCTACCCGATGTTTCGAGGTAGAACCGGTTCCCCCACCGGTACTCTGGGGTTGGAACGGAACCCTTTGTGATGCGTCAGAGAACACCAGCTGTCCCTTCGTGCATGCTGGACTAGACCTGGCCTCCCTACCGGACCCCACAGGTTAGACCCGGTATCCCTACCTGATGCTCCGCATTAGGCTTGGCACCCATACCCGACCTTCTGGGGTAGTAGCGGTACCCCCACCGTTACTCTATGGTAGTATCGGTACACCCACCGGTTCTCCGAGGTAGTACGTGAACCCTTACTGGTTCACTGGGTTACACCTGATGACGTTACGGGGTGCGCGGTGTAGACCAGACATTCCTACCTGACGCTCCATGTTAGGCCCGGTATCCCTACCTGATGCTCTGTTGTTGGCCTGGCACCCCTACCCGACATGCTGGTGTAGAACCAGTACACCCACTGGTACTCTGCGGTAGTATTGGTACACCCACCGGTACTCCAGGGTAGTACCTGAACACTTAATGGTTTGCTGGGGTACCCCTGCTGACCTTACGGGCACGCGGTGTAGACCAGACATTCCTACCTGAACCTCCGGGTTAGCCCCGGTATCCCTACCTGATGCTCTGCGGTAGGCCTGGCACCCTACCCGACAATCTGGGGTAGTACCGGTACACCCACCAGTACTCCGCGGTAGTTTTTCTATACCCACCGGTACTCCTGGATTGTACCAGAACCCTTACTGGTGCGCCGGGGTACACCTGCTGACCCTACGGGCGCGCCGCTTTAAACCAACCCTTCCTAACTGACCCGCCGGGTTAGGCCCGGTATCCCTACCCGATGTTTCGAGGTAGAACCGGTTCCCCCACCGGTACTCTGGGGTTGGAACGGAACCCTTTGTGATGCGCCAGAGAACACCAGCTGTCCCTTCGTGCACGCTGGATTAGACCAGGCCTCCCTACCGGACCCCACAGGTTAGACCCGGTATCCCTACCTGATGCTCCGCATTAGGCTTGGCACCCATACCCGACCTTCTGGGGTAGTAGCGGTACCCCCACCGTTACTCTATGGTAGTATCGGTACACCCACCGGTACTCCGAGGTAGAACATGAACCCTTACTGGTTTACTAGGTTACACCTTATGACGTTACGGGTGCGCGGTATAGACCAGACATTCCTACCTGACACTCCATGTTAGGCCCGGTATCCCTACCTGATGCTCTGTTGTTGGCCTGGCACCCCTACCCGACATGCTGGGGTAGAACCAGTACACCCACCGGTACTCTGCGGTAGTATTGGTACACCCACCGGTACTCCAGGGTAGTACCTGAACACTTAATGGTTTGCTGGGGTACCCCTGCTGACCTTACGGGCGCGCGGTGTAGACCAGACATTCCTACCTGAACCTCCGGGTTAGCCCCGGTATCCCTACCTGATGCTCTGCGGTAGGCCTGGCACCCTACCCGACAATCTGGGGTAGTACCGGTACACCCACCAGTACTCCGCGGTAGTTTTTCTATACCCACCGGTACTCCTGCATTGTACCAGAACCCTTACTGGTGCGCCGGGGTACACCTGCTGACCCTACGGGAGCGCCGCTTTAGACCCACCCTTCCTAACTGACCCGCCAGGGTAGTCCTGGTATCCAAACCCAATGTTTCGAGGTAGAACCGGTTCCCCCACCGGTACTCTGGGGTTGGAACGGAACCCTTTGTGATGCGCCAGAGAACACCAGCTGTCCCTTCGTGCATGCTGGATTAGACCTGTGCTCCCTACCGGACCCCACAGGTTAGACCCGGTATGGCTACCTGATGCTCTGCATTAGGCTTGGCACCCATACCCGACCTTCTGGGGTAGTAGCGGTACCCCCACCGTTACTCTGCGGTAGTATCGGTACACCCACCGGTACTCTGCGGTAGTATTGGTACACCCACCGGTACTCCAGGGTAGTACCTGAACACTTAATGGTTTGCTGGGGTACCCCTGCTGACCTTACGGGCGCGCGGTGTAGACCAGACATTCCTACCTGACCCTCCGTGTTAGGCCCGGTATCCCTACCTGATGCTCTGCGGTAGGCCTGGCACCCTACCCGACAATCTGGGGTAATACCGGTACACCCACCAGTACTCCGCGGTAGTTTTTCTATACCCACCGGTACTCCTGCATTGTACCAGAACCCTTACTGGTGCGCCGGGGTGCACCTGCTGACCCTACGGGCGCGCCGCTTTAGACCCACCCTTCCTAAATGAGCCGCCAGGTTACGCCCGGTATCCCTACCCGATGTTTCGAGGTAGAACCGGTTCCCCCACCGGTACTCTGGGGTTGGAACGGAACCCTTTGTGATGCGCCAGAGAACACCAGCTGTCCCTTCGTGCACGCTGGATTAGACCAGGCCTCCCTACCGGACCCCACAGGTTAGACCCGGTTTCCCTACCTGATGCTCCGCATTAGGCTTGGCACCCATACCCGACCTTCTGGGGTAGTAGCGGTACCCCCACCGTTACTCTATGGTAGTATCGGTACACCCACCGGTACTCCGAGGTAGTACGTGAACCCTTACTGGTTCACTGGGTTACACCTGATGACGTTACGGGTGCGCGGTGTAGACCAGACATTCCTACCTGACCCTCCATGTTAGGCCCGGTATCCCTACCTGATGCTCTGTTGTTGACCTGGCACCCCTACCCGATATGCTGGGGAAGAACCAGTACACCCACCGGTACTCTGCGGTAGTATTGGTACACCCACCGGTACTCCAGGGTAGTACCTGAACACTTAATGGTTTGCTGGGGTACCCCTGCTGACCTTACGGGCGCGCGGTGTAGACCAGACATTCCTACCTGAACCTCCAGGTTAGCCCCGGTATCCCTACCTGATGCTCTGCGGTAGGCCTGGCACCCTACCCGACAATCTGGGGTAGTACCGGTACACCCACCAGTACTCCGCAGTAGTTTTTCTATACCCACCGGTACTCCTGCATTGTACCAGAACCCTTACTGGTGCGCCGGGGTACACCTGCTGACCCTACGGGCGTGCCGCTTTAGACCCACCCTTCCTACCTGACCCTCCAGGGTAGGCCCGGTATCCCTACCCGATGTTTCGAGGTAGAACCGGTTCCCCCACCGGTACTCTGGGGTTGGAACGGAACCCTTTGTGATGCGCCAGAGAACACCAGCTGTCCCTTCAAGCACGCTGGATTAGTCCTGGCCTCCCTACCGGACCCCACAGGTTAGACCCGGTATCCCTACCTGATGCTCCGCATTAGGCTTGGCACCCATACCCGACCTTCTGGGGTAGTAGCGGTACCCACACCGTTACTCTGCGGTAGTATCGGTACACCCACCGGTACTCCGAGGTAGTACGTGAACCCTTACTGGTTCACTGGGTTACACCTGATGACGTTACGGGTGCGCGGTGTAGACCAGACATTCCTACCTGACGCTCCATGTTAGGCCCGGTATCCCTACCTGATGCTCTGTTGTTGGCCTGGCACCCCTACCCGATATGCTGGGGTAGAACCAGTACACCCACCGGTACTCTGCGGTAGTATTGGTACACCCACTGGTACTCCAGGGTAGTACCTGAATACTTAATGGTTTGCTGGGGTACCCCTGCTGACCTTACGGGCGCGCGGTGTAGACCAGACATTCCTACCTGAACCTCCGGGTTAGCCCCGGTATCCCTACCTGATGCTCTGCGGTAGGCCTGGCACCCTACCCGACAATCTGGGGTAGTACCGGTACACCCACCAGTACTCCGCGGTAGTTTTTCTATACCCACCGGTACTCCTGCATTGTACCAGAACCCTTACTGGTGCGCCGGGGTACACCTGCTGACCCTACGGGAGCGCCGCTTTAGACCCACCCTTCCTAACTGACCCGCCAGGGTAGTCCTGGTATCCAAACCCAATGTTTCGAGGTAGAACCGGTTCCCCCACCGGTACTCTGGGGTTGGAACGGAACCCTTTGTGATGCGCCAGAGAACACCAGCTGTCCCTTCAAGCACGCTGGATTAGTCCTGGCCTCCCTACCGGACCCCACAGGTTAGACCCGGTATCCCTACCTGATGCTCCGCATTAGGCTTGGCACCCATACCCGACCTTCTGGGGTAGTAGCGGTACCCACACCGTTACTCTGCGGTAGTATCGGTACACCCACCGGTACTCCGAGGTAGTACGTGAACCCTTACTGGTTCACTGGGTTACACCTGATGACGTTACGGGTGCGCGGTGTAGACCAGACATTCCTACCTGACGCTCCATGTTAGGCCCGGTATCCCTACCTGATGCTCTGTTGTTGGCCTGGCACCCCTACCCGATATGCTGGGGTAGAACCAGTACACCCACCGGTACTCTGCGGTAGTATTGGTACACCCACCGGTACTCCAGGGTAGTACCTGAATACTTAATGGTTTGCTGGGGTACCCCTGCTGACCTTACGGGCGCGCGGTGTAGACCAGACATTCCTACCTGAACCTCCGGGTTAGCCCCGGTATCCCTACCTGATGCTCTGCGGTAGGCCTGGCACCCTACCCGACAATCTGGGGTAGTACCGGTACACCCACCAGTACTCCGCGGTAGTTTTTCTATACCCACCGGTACTCCTGCATTGTACCAGAACCCTTACTGGTGCGCCGGGGTACACCTGCTGACCGTACGGGAGCGCCGCTTTAGACCCACCCTTCCTAACTGACCCGCCAGGGTAGTCCTGGTATCCAAACCCAATGTTTCGAGGTAGAACCGGTTCCCCCACCGGTACTCTGGGGTTGGAACGGAACCCTTTGTGATGCGCCACAGAACACCAGCTGTCCCTTCGTGCATGCTGGATTAGACCTGTGCTCCCTACCGGACCCCACAGGTTAGACCCGGTATGCCTACCTGATGCTCCGCATTAGGCTTGGCACCCATACCCGACCTTCTGGGGTAGTAGCGGTACCCCCACCGTTACTCTGCGGTAGTATCGGTACACCCACCGGTACTCTGCGGTAGTATTGGTACACCCACCGGTACTCCAGGGTAGTACCTGAACACTTAATGGTTTGCTGGGGTACCCCTGCTGACCTTACGGGTGTGAGGTGTAGACCAGACATTCCTACCTGACCCTCCGTGTTAGGCCCGGTATCCCTACCTCATGCTCTGCGGTAGGCCTGGCACCCTACCCGACAATCTGGGGTAATACCGGTACACCCACCAGTTCTCCGCGGTAGTTTTTCTATACCCACCGGTACTCCTGCATTGTACCAGAACCCTTACTGGTGCGCCGGGGTACACCTGCTGACCCTACGGGCGCGCCGCTTTAGACCCACCCTTCCTAAATGAGCCGCCAGGTTAGGCCCGGTATCCCTACCCGATGTTTCGAGGTAGAACCGGTTCCCCCACCGGTACTCTGGGGTTGGAACGGAACCCTTTGTGATGCGCCAGAGAACACCAGCTGTCCCTTCGTGCACGCTGGATTAGACCAGGCCTCCCTACCGGACCCCACAGGTTAGACCCGGTTTCCCTACCTGATGCTCCGCATTAGGCTTGGCACCCATACCCGACCTTCTGGGGTAGTAGCGGTACCCCCACCGTTACTCTATGGTAGTATCGGTACACCCACCGGTACTCCGAGGTAGTACGTGAACCCTTACTGGTTCACTGGGTTACACCTGATGACGTTACGGGTGCGCGGTGTAGACCAGACATTCCTACCTGACCCTCCATGTTAGGCCCGGTATCCCTACCTGATGCTCTGTTGTTGGCCTGTTACCCCTACCCGATATGCTGGGGTAGAACCAGTACACCCACCGGTACTCTGCGGTAGTATTGGTACACCCACCGGTAATCCAGGGTAGTACCTGAACACTTAATGGTTTGCTGGGGTACCCCTGCTGACCTTACGGGCGCGCGGTGTAGACCAGACATTCCTACCTGAACCTCCGGGTTAGCCCCGGTATCCCTACCTGATGCTCTGCGGTAGGCCTGGCACCCTACCCGACAATCTGGGGTAGTACCGGTACACCCACCAGTACTCCGCGGTAGTTTTTCTATACCCACCGGTACTCCTGGATTGTACCAGAACCCTTACTGGTGCGCCGGGGTACACCTGCTGACCCTACGGGCACGCCGCTTTAGACCCACCCTTCCTACCTGACCCTCCGGGGTAGGCCCGGTATCCCTACCCGATGTTTCGAGGTAGAACCGGTTCCCCCACCGGTACTCTGGGGTTGGAACGGAACCCTTTGTGATGCGCCAGTGAAAACCAGCTGTCCCTTCGTGCACGCTGGATTAGACCTGGCCTCCCTACCGGACCCCACAGGTTAGACCCGGTATCCCTACCTGATGCTCCGCATTAGGCTTGGCACCCATACCCGACCTTCTGGGGTAGTAGCGGTACCCCCACCGTTACTCTATGGTAGTATCGGTACACCCACCGGTACTCCGAGGTAGTACGTGAACCCTTACTGGTTCACTGGGTTACACCTGCTGACGTTACGGGTGCGCGGTGTAGACCAGACATTCCTACCTGACGCTCCATGTTAGGCCCGGTATCCCTACCTGATGCTCTGTTGTTGGCCTGTTACCCCTACCCGATATGCTGGGGAAGAACCAGTACACCCACCGGTACTCTGCGGTAGTATTGGTACACCCACCGGTACTCCAGGGTAGTACCTGAACACTTAATGGTTTGCTGGGGTACCCCTGCTGACCTTACGGGCGCGCGGTGTAGACCAGACATTCCTACCTGAACCTCCAGGCTAGGCCCGGTATCCCTACCTGATGCTCTGCGGTAGGCCTGGCACCCTACCCGACAATCTGGGGTAGTACCGGTACACCCACCAGTACTCCGCGGTAGTTTTTCTATACCCACCGGTACTCCTGGATTGTACCAGAACCCTTACTGGTGCGCCGGGGTACACCTGCTGACCCTACGGGCGCGCCGCTTTAGACCCACCCTTCCTACCTGACCCTCCGGGGTAGGCCCGGTATCCCTACCCGATGTTTCGAGGTAGAACCGGTTCCCCCACCAGTACTCTGGGGTTGGAACGGAACCCTTTGTGATGCGCCAGAGAACACCAGCTGTCCCTTTGTGCACGCTGGATTAGTCCTGGCCTCCCTACCGGACCCCACAGGTTAGACCCGGTATCCCTACCTGATGCTCCGCATTAGGCTTGGCACCCATACCCGACCTTCTGGGGTAGTAGCGGTACCCACACCGTTACTCTGCGGTAGTATCGGTACACCCACCGGTACTCCGAGGTAGTACGTGAACCCTTACTGGTTCACTGGGTTACACCTGATGACGTTACGGGTGCGCGGTGTAGACCAGACATTCCTACCTGACGCTCCATGTTAGGCCCGGTATCCCTACCTGATGCTCTGTTGTTGGCCTGGCACCCCTACCCGATATGCTGGGGTAGAACCAGTACACCCACCGGTACTCTGCGGTAGTATTGGTACACCCACCGGTACTCCAGGGTAGTACCTGAACACTTAATGGTTTGCTGGGGTACCCCTGCTGACCTTACGGGCGCGCGGTGTAGACCAGACATTCCTACCTGAACCTCCGGGTTAGCCCCGGTATCCCTACCTGATGCTCTGCGGTAGGCCTGGCACCCTACCCGACAATCTGGGGTAGTACCGGTACACCCACCAGTACTCCGCGGTAGTTTTTCTATACCCACCGGTACTCCTGGATTGTACCAGAACACTTACTGGTGCGCCGGGGTACACCTGCTGACCCTACGGTTACGCCGCTTTAGACCAACCCTTCCTAACTGACCCGCCGGGTTAGGCCCGGTATCCCTACCCGATGTTTCGAGGTAGAACCGGTTCCCCCACCGGTACTCTGGGGTTGGAACGGAACCCTTTGTGATGCGCCAGTGAAAACCAGCTGTCCCTTCGTGCACGCTGGATTAGACCTGGCCTCCCTACCGGACCCCACAGGTTAGACCCGGTATCCCTACCTGATGCTCCGCATTAGGCTTGGCACCCATACCCGACCTTCTGGGGTAGTAGCGGTACCCCCACCGTTACTCTATGGTAGTATCGGTACACCCACCGGTACTCCGAGGTAGTACGTGAACCCTTACTGGTTCACTGGGTTACACCTGCTGACGTTACGGGTGCGCGGTGTAGACCAGACATTCCTACCTGACGCTCCATGTTAGGCCCGGTATCCCTACCTGATGCTCTGTTGTTGGCCTGTTACCCCTACCCGATATGCTGGGGAAGAACCAGTACACCCACCGGTACTCTGCGGTAGTATTGGTACACCCACCGGTACTCCAGGGTAGTACCTGAACACTTAATGGTTTGCTGGGGTACCCCTGCTGACCTTACGGGCGCGCGGTGTAGACCAGACATTCCTACCTGAACCTCCAGGTTAGCCCCGGTATCCCTACCTGATGCTCTGCGGTAGGCCTGGCACCCTACCCGACAATCTGGGGTAGTACCGGTACACCCACCAGTACTCCGCGGTAGTTTTTCTATACCCACCGGTACTCCTGGATTGTACCAGAACCCTTACTGGTGCGCCGGGGTACACCTGCTGACCCTACGGGCGCGCCGCTTTAGACCCACCCTTCCTACCTGACCCTCCGGGGTAGGCCCGGTATCCCTACCCGATGTTTCGAGGTAGAACCGGTTCCCCCACCGGTACTCTGGGGTTGGAACGGAACCCTTTGTGATGCGCCAGAGAACACCAGCTGTCCCTTCGTGCACGCTGGATTAGTCCTGGCCTCCCTACCGGACCCCACAGGTTAGACCCGGTATCCCTACCTGATGCTCCGCATTAGGCTTGGCACCCATACCCGACCTTCTGGGGTAGTATCGGTACACCCACCGGTAGTCTGCGGTAGTATTGGTACACCCACCGGTACTCCAGGGTAGTACCTGAACACTTAATGGTTTGCTGGGGTACCCCTGCTGACCTTACGGGTGTGAGGTGTAGACCAGACATTCCTACCTGACCCTCCATGTTAGGCCCGGTATCCCTACCTGATGCTCTGTTGTTGGCCTGGCACCCCTACCCGATATGCTGGGGTAGAACCAGTACACCCACCGGTACTCTGCGGTAGTATTGGTACACCCACCGGTACTCCAGGGTAGTACCTGAACACTTAATGGTTTGCTGGGGTACCCCTGCTGACCTTACGGGCGCGCGGTGTAGACCAGACATTCCTACCTGAACCTCCGGGTTAGCCCCGGTATCCCTACCTGATGCTCTGCGGTAGGCCTGGCACCCTACCCGACAATCTGGGGTAGTACCGGTACACCCACCAGTACTCCGCGGTAGTTTTTCTATACCCACCGGTACTCCTGCATTGTACCAGAACCCTTACTGGTGCGCCGGGGTACACCTGCTGACCCTACGGGAGCGCCGCTTTAGACCCACCCTTCCTAACTGACCCGCCAGGGTAGTCCTGGTATCCAAACCCAATGTTTCGAGGTAGAACCGGTTCCCCCACCGGTACTCTGGGGTTGGAACGGAACCCTTTGTGATGCGCCACAGAACACCAGCTGTCCCTTCGTGCATGCTGGATTAGACCTGTGCTCCCTACCGGACCCCACAGGTTAGACCCGGTATGCCTACCTGATGCTCCGCATTAGGCTTGGCACCCATACCCGACCTTCTGGGGTAGTAGCGGTACCCCCACCGTTACTCTGCGGTAGTATCGGTACACCCACCGGTACTCTGCGGTAGTATTGGTACACCCACCGGTACTCCAGGGTAGTACCTGGACACTTAAAGGTTTGCTGGGGTACCCCTGCTGACCTTACGGGTGTGAGGTGTAGACGAGACATTCCTACCTGACCCTCCGTGTTAGGCCCGGTATCCCTACCTCATGCTCTGCGGTAGGCCTGGCACCCTACCCGACAATCTGGGGTAATACCGGTACACCCACCAGTTCTCCGCGGTAGTTTTTCTATACCCACCGGTACTCCTGCATTGTACCAGAACCCTTACTGGTGCGCCGGGGTACACCTGCTGACCCTACGGGCGCGCCGCTTTAGACCCACCCTTCCTAAATGAGCCGCCAGGTTAGGCCCGGTATCCCTACCCGATGTTTCGAGGTAGAACCGGTTCCCCCACCGGTACTCTGGGGTTGGAACGGAACCCTTTGTGATGCGTCAGAGAACACCAGCTGTCCCTTCGTGCATGCTGGACTAGACCTGGCCTCCCTACCGGACCCCACAGGTTAGACCCGATATCCCTACCTGATGCTCCGCATTAGGCTTGGCACCCATACCCGACCTTCTGGGGTAGTAGCGGTACCCCCACCGTTACTCTATGGTAGTATCGGTACACCCACCGGTTCTCCGAGGTAGTACGTGAACCCTTACTGGTTCACTGGGTTACACCTGATGACGTTACGGGTGCGCGGTGTAGACCAGACATTCCTACCTGACGCTCCATGTTAGGCCCGGTATCCCTACCTGATGCTCTGTTGTTGGCCTGGCACCCCTACCCGACATGCTGGTGTAGAACCAGTACACCCACCGGTACTCTGCGGTAGTATTGGTACACCCACCGGTACTCCAGGGTAGTACCTGAACACTTAATGGTTTGCTGGGGTACCCCTGCTGACCTTACGGGCACGCGGTGTAGACCAGACATTCCTACCTGAACCTCCGGGTTAGCCCCGGTATCCCTACCTGATGCTCTGCGGTAGGCCTGGCACCCTACCCGACAATCTGGGGTAGTACCGGTACACCCACCAGTACTCCGCGGTAGTTTTTCTATACCCACCGGTACTCCTGGATTGTACCAGAACCCTTACTGGTGCGCCGGGGTACACCTGCTGACCCTACGGGCGCGCCGCTTTAAACCCACCCTTCCTAACTGAGCCGCCGGGTTAGGCCCGGTATCCCTACCCGATGTTTCGAGGTAGAACCGGTTCCCCCACCGGTACTCTGGGGTTGGAACGGAACCCTTTGTGATGCGCCAGAGAACACCAGCTGTCCCTTCGTGCACGCTGGATTAGACCAGGCCTCCCTACCGGACCCCACAGGTTAGACCCGGTATCCCTACCTGATGCTCCGCATTAGGCTTGGCACCCATACCCGACCTTCTGGGGTAGTAGCGGTACCCCCACCGTTACTCTATGGTAGTATCGGTACACCCACCGGTACTCCGAGGTAGAACATGAACCCTTACTGGTTTACTAGGTTACACCTTATGACGTTACGGGTGCGCGGTATAGACCAGACATTCCTACCTGACACTCCATGTTAGGCCCGGTATCCCTACCTGATGCTCTGTTGTTGGCCTGGCACCCCTACCCGACATGCTGGGGTAGAACCAGTACACCCACCGGTACTCTGCGGTAGTATTGGTACACCCACCGGTACTCCAGGGTAGTACCTGAACACTTAATGGTTTGCTGGGGTACCCCTGCTGACCTTACGGGCGCGCGGTGTAGACCAGACATTCCTACCTGAACCTCCGGGTTAGCCCCGGTATCCCTACCTGATGCTCTGCGGTAGGCCTGGCACCCTACCCGACAATCTGGGGTAGTACCGGTACACCCACCAGTACTCCGCGGTAGTTTTTCTATACCCACCGGTACTCCTGCATTGTACCAGAACCCTTACTGGTGCGCCGGGGTACACCTGCTGACCCTACGGGAGCGCCGCTTTAGACCCACCCTTCCTAACTGACCCGCCAGGGTAGTCCTGGTATCCAAACCCAATGTTTCGAGGTAGAACCGGTTCCCCCACCGGTACTCTGGGGTTGGAACGGAACCCTTTGTGATGCGCCAGAGAACACCAGCTGTCCCTTCGTGCATGCTGGATTAGACCTGTGCTCCCTACCGGACCCCACAGGTTAGACCCGGTATGGCTACCTGATGCTCTGCATTAGGCTTGGCACCCATACCCGACCTTCTGGGGTAGTAGCGGTAACCCCACCGTTACTCTGCGGTAGTATCGGTACACCCACCGGTACTCTGCGGTAGTATTGGTACACCCACCGGTACTCCAGGGTAGTACCTGAACACTTAATGGTTTGCTGGGGTACCCCTGCTGACCTTACGGGCGCGCGGTGTAGACCAGACATTCCTACCTGACCCTCCGTGTTAGGCCCGGTATCCCTACCTGATGCTCTGCGGTAGGCCTGGCACCCTACCCGACAATCTGGGGTAATACCGGTACACCCACCAGTACTCCGCGGTAGTTTTTCTATACCCACCGGTACTCCTGCATTGTACCAGAACCCTTACTGGTGCGCCGGGGTGCACCTGCTGACCCTACGGGCGCGCCGCTTTAGACCCACCCTTCCTAACTGACCCGCCGGGTTAGGCCCGGTATCCCTACCCGATGTTTCGAGGTAGAACCGGTTCCCCCACCGGTACTCTGGGGTTGGAACGGAACCCTTTGTGATGCGCCAGTGAAAACCAGCTGTCCCTTCGTGCACGCTGGATTAGACCTGGCCTCCCTACCGGACCCCACAGGTTAGACCCGGTATCCCTACCTGATGCTCCGCATTAGGCTTGGCACCCATACCCGACCTTCTGGGGTAGTAGCGGTACCCCCACCGTTACTCTATGGTAGTATCGGTACACCCACCGGTACTCCGAGGTAGTACGTGAACCCTTACTGGTTCACTGGGTTACACCTGCTGACGTTACGGGTGCGCGGTGTAGACCAGACATTCCTACCTGACGCTCCATGTTAGGCCCGGTATCCCTACCTGATGCTCTGTTGTTGGCCTGTTACCCCTACCCGATATGCTGGGGAAGAACCAGTACACCCACCGGTACTCTGCGGTAGTATTGGTACACCCACCGGTACTCCAGGGTAGTACCTGAACACTTAATGGTTTGCTGGGGTACCCCTGCTGACCTTACGGGCGCGCGGTGTAGACCAGACATTCCTACCTGAACCTCCAGGTTAGCCCCGGTATCCCTACCTGATGCTCTGCGGTAGGCCTGGCACCCTACCCGACAATCTGGGGTAGTACCAGTACACCCACCAGTACTCCGCGGTAGTTTTTCTATACCCACCGGTACTCCTGGATTGTACCAGAACCCTTACTGGTGCGCCGGGGTACACCTGCTGACCCTACGGGCGCGCCGCTTTAGACCCACCCTTCCTACCTGACCCTCCGGGGTAGGCCCGGTATCCCTACCCGATGTTTCGAGGTAGAACCGGTTCCCCCACCGGTACTCTGGGGTTGGAACGGAACCCTTTGTGATGCGCCAGAGAACACCAGCTGTCCCTTCGTGCACGCTGGATTAGTCCTGGCCTCCCTACCGGACCCCACAGGTTAGACCCGGTATCCCTACCTGATGCTCCGCATTAGGCTTGGCACCCATACCCGACCTTCTGGGGTAGTAGCGGTACCCACACCGTTACTCTGCGGTAGTATCGGTACACCCACCGGTACTCCGAGGTAGTACGTGAACCCTTACTGGTTCACTGGGTTACACCTGATGACGTTACGGGTGCGCGGTGTAGACCAGACATTCCTACCTGACGCTCCATGTTAGGCCCGGTATCCCTACCTGATGCTCTGTTGTTGGCCTGGCACCCCTACCCGATATGCTGGGGTAGAACCAGTACACCCACCGGTACTCTGCGGTAGTATTGGTACACCCACCGGTAATCCAGGGTAGTACCTGAACACTTAATGGTTTGCTGGGGTACCCCTGCTGACCTTACGGGCGCGCGGTGTAGACCAGACATTCCTACCTGAACCTCCGGGTTAGCCCCGGTATCCCTACCTGATGCTCTGCGGTAGGCCTGGCACCCTACCCGACAATCTGGGGTAGTACCGGTACACCCACCAGTACTCCGCGGTAGTTTTTCTATACCCACCGGTACTCCTGGATTGTACCAGAACCCTTACTGGTGCGCCGGGGTACACCTGCTGACCCTACGGTTACGCCGCTTTAGACCAACCCTTCCTAACTGACCCGCCGGGTTAGGCCCGGTATCCCTACCCGATGTTTCGAGGTAGAACCGGTTCCCCCACCGGTACTCTGGGGTTGGAACGGAACCCTTTGTGATGCGCCAGTGAAAACCAGCTGTCCCTTCGTGCACGCTGGATTAGACCTGGCCTCCCTACCGGACCCCACAGGTTAGACCCGGTATCCCTACCTGATGCTCCGCATTAGGCTTGGCACCCATACCCGACCTTCTGGGGTAGTAGCGGTACCCCCACCGTTACTCTATGGTAGTATCGGTACACCCACCGGTACTCCGAGGTAGTACGTGAACCCTTACTGGTTCACTGGGTTACACCTGCTGACGTTACGGGTGCGCGGTGTAGACCAGACATTCCTACCTGACGCTCCATGTTAGGCCCGGTATCCCTACCTGATGCTCTGTTGTTGGCCTGTTACCCCTACCCGATATGCTGGGGAAGAACCAGTACACCCACCGGTACTCTGCGGTAGTATTGGTACACCCACCGGTACTCCAGGGTAGTACCTGAACACTTAATGGTTTGCTGGGGTACCCCTGCTGACCTTACGGGCGCGCGGTGTAGACCAGACATTCCTACCTGAACCTCCAGGTTAGCCCCGGTATCCCTACCTGATGCTCTGCGGTAGGCCTGGCACCCTACCCGACAATCTGGGGTAGTACCGGTACACCCACCAGTACTCCGCGGTAGTTTTTCTATACCCACCGGTACTCCTGGATTGTACCAGAACCCTTACTGGTGCGCCGGGGTACACCTGCTGACCCTACGGGCGCGCCGCTTTAGACCCACCCTTCCTACCTGACCCTCCGGGGTAGGCCCGGTATCCCTACCCGATGTTTCGAGGTAGAACCGGTTCCCCCACCGGTACTCTGGGGTTGGAACGGAACCCTTTGTGATGCGCCAGAGAACACCAGCTGTCCCTTCGTGCACGCTGGATTAGTCCTGGCCTCCCTACCGGACCCCACAGGTTAGACCCGGTATCCCTACCTGATGCTCCGCATTAGGCTTGGCACCCATACCCGACCTTCTGGGGTAGTAGCGGTACCCACACCGTTACTCTGCGGTAGTATCGGTACACCCACCGGTACTCCGAGGTAGTACGTGAACCCTTACTGGTTCACTGGGTTACACCTGATGACGTTACGGGTGCGCGGTGTAGACCAGACATTCCTACCTGACCCTCCATGTTAGGCCCGGTATCCCTACCTGATGCTCTGTTGTTGGCCTGGCACCCCTACCCGATATGCTGGGGTAGAACCAGTACACCCACCGGTACTCTGCGGTAGTATTGGTACACCCACCGGTACTCCAGGGTAGTACCTGAATACTTAATGGTTTGCTGGGGTACCCCTGCTGACCTTACGGGCGCGCGGTGTAGACCAGACATTCCTACCTGAACCTCCGGGTTAGCCCCGGTATCCCTACCTGATGCTCTGCGGTAGGCCTGGCACCCTACCCGACAATCTGGGGTAGTACCGGTACACCCACCAGTACTCCGCGGTAGTTTTTCTATACCCACCGGTACTCCTGCATTGTACCAGAACCCTTACTGGTGCGCCGGGGTACACCTGCTGACCCTACGGGAGCGCCGCTTTAGACCCACCCTTCCTAACTGACCCGCCAGGGTAGTCCTGGTATCCAAACCCAATGTTTCGAGGTAGAACCGGTTCCCCCACCGGTACTCTGGGGTTGGAACGGAACCCTTTGTGATGCGCCACAGAACACCAGCTGTCCCTTCGTGCATGCTGGATTAGACCTGTGCTCCCTACCGGACCCCACAGGTTAGACCCGGTATGCCTACCTGATGCTCCGCATTAGGCTTGGCACCCATACCCGACCTTCTGGGGTAGTAGCGGTACCCCCACCGTTACTCTGCGGTAGTATCGGTACACCCACCGGTACTCTGCGGTAGTATTGGTACACCCACCGGTACTCCAGGGTAGTACCTGAACACTTAATGGTTTGCTGGGGTACCCCTGCTGACCTTACGGGTGTGAGGTGTAGACCAGACATTCCTACCTGACCCTCCGTGTTAGGCCCGGTATCCCTACCTCATGCTCTGCGGTAGGCCTGGCACCCTACCCGACAATCTGGGGTAATACCGGTACACCCACCAGTTCTCCGCGGTAGTTTTTCTATACCCACCGGTACTCCTGCATTGTACCAGAACCCTTACTGGTGCGCCGGGGTACACCTGCTGACCCTACGGGCGCGCCGCTTTAGACCCACCCTTCCTAAAAGAGCCGCCAGGTTAGGCCCGGTATCCCTACCCGATGATTCGAGGTAGAACCGGTTCCCCCACCGGTACTCTGGGCTTGGATCGGAAACCTTTGTGATGCGCCAGAGAACACCAGCTGTCCCTTCGTGCGCGCTGGACTAGACCTGGCCTCCCTACCGGACCCCACAGGTTAGACCCGGTATCCCTACCTGATGCTCCGCATTAGGCTTGGCACCCATACCCGACCTTCTGGGGTAGTAGCGGTACCTCCACCGTTACTCTATGGTAGTATCGGTACACCCACCGGTTCTCCGAGGTAGTACGTGAACCCTTACTGGTTCACTGGGTTACACCTGATGACGTTACGGGTGCGCGGTGTAGACCAGACATTCCTACCTGACGCTCCATGTTAGGCCCGGTATCCCTACCTGATGCTCTGTTGTTGGCCTGGCACCCCTACCCGACATGCTGGTGTAGAACCAGTACACCCACCGGTACTCTGCGGTAGTATTGGTACACCCACCGGTACTCCAGGGTAGTACCTGAACACTTAATGGTTTGCTGGGGTACCCCTGCTGACCTTACGGGCACGCGGTGTAGACCAGACATTCCTACCTGAACCTCCGGGTTAGCCCCGGTATCCCTACCTGATGCTCTGCGGTAGGCCTGGCACCCTACCCGACAATCTGGGGTAGTACCGGTACACCCACCAGTACTCCGCGGTAGTTTTTCTATACCCACCGGTACTCCTGGATTGTACCAGAACCCTTACTGGTGCGCCGGGGTACACCTGCTGACCCTACGGGCGCGCCGCTTTAAACCCACCCTTCCTAACTGAGCCGCCGGGTTAGGCCCGGTATCCCTACCCGATGTTTCGAGGTAGAACCGGTTCCCCCACCGGTACTCTGGGGTTGGAACGGAACCCTTTGTGATGCGCCAGAGAACACCAGCTGTCCCTTCGTGCACGCTGGATTAGACCAGGCCTCCCTACCGGACCCCACAGGTTAGACCCGGTATCCCTACCTGATGCTCCGCATTAGGCTTGGCACCCATACCCGACCTTCTGGGGTAGTAGCGGTACCCCCACCGTTACTCTATGGTAGTATCGGTACACCCACCGGTACTCCGAGGTAGAACATGAACCCTTACTGGTTTACTAGGTTACACCTTATGACGTTACGGGTGCGCGGTATAGACCAGACATTCCTACCTGACACTCCATGTTAGGCCCGGTATCCCTACCTGATGCTCTGTTGTTGGCCTGGCACCCCTACCCGACATGCTGGGGTAGAACCAGTACACCCACCGGTACTCTGCGGTAGTATTGGTACACCCACCGGTACTCCAGGGTAGTACCTGAACACTTAATGGTTTGCTGGGGTACCCCTGCTGACCTTACGGGCGCGCGGTGTAGACCAGACATTCCTACCTGAACCTCCGGGTTAGTCCCGGTATCCCTACCTGATGCTCTGCGGTAGGCCTGGCACCCTACCCGACAATCTGGGGTAGTACCGGTACACCCACCAGTACTCCGCGGTAGTTTTTCTATACCCACCGGTACTCCTGCATTGTACCAGAACCCTTACTGGTGCGCCGGGGTACACCTGCTGACCCTACGGGAGCGCCGCTTTAGACCCACCCTTCCTAACTGACCCGCCATGGTAGTCCTGGTATCCAAACCCAATGTTTCGAGGTAGAACCGGTTCCCCCACCGGTACTCTGGGGTTGGAACGGAACCCTTTGTGATGCGCCAGAGAACACCAGCTGTCCCTTCGTGCATGCTGGATTAGACCTGTGCTCCCTACCGGACCCCACAGGTTAGACCCGGTATGGCTACCTGATGCTCTGCATTAGGCTTGGCACCCATACCCGACCTTCTGGGGTAGTAGCGGTACCCCCACCGTTACTCTGCGGTAGTATCGGTACACCCACCGGTACTCTGCGGTAGTATTGGTACACCCACCGGTACTCCAGGGTAGTACCTGAACACTTAATGGTTTGCTGGGGTACCCCTGCTGACCTTACGGGCGCGCGGTGTAGACCAGACATTCCTACCTGACCCTCCGTGTTAGGCCCGGTATCCCTACCTGATGCTCTGCGGTAGGCCTGGCACCCTACCCGACAATCTGGGGTAATACCGGTACACCCACCAGTACTCCGCGGTAGTTTTTCTATACCCACCGGTACTCCTGCATTGTACCAGAACCCTTACTGGTGCGCCGGGGTGCACCTGCTGACCCTACGGGCGCGCCGCTTTAGACCCACCCTTCCTAAATGAGCCGCCAGGTTACGCCCGGTATCCCTACCCGATGTTTCGAGGTAGAACCGGTTCCCCCACCGGTACTCTGGGGTTGGAACGGAACCCTTTGTGATGCGCCAGAGAACACCAGCTGTCCCTTCGTGCACGCTGGATTAGACCAGGCCTCCCTACCGGACCCCACAGGTTAGACCCGGTTTCCCTACCTGATGCTCCGCATTAGGCTTGGCACCCATACCCGACCTTCTGGGGTAGTAGCGGTACCCCCACCGTTACTCTATGGTAGTATCGGTACACCCACCGGTACTCCGAGGTAGTACGTGAACCCTTACTGGTTCACTGGGTTACACCTGATGACGTTACGGGTGCGCGGTGTAGACCAGACATTCCTACCTGACCCTCCATGTTAGGCCCGGTATCCCTACCTGATGCTCTGTTGTTGACCTGGCACCCCTACCCGATATGCTGGGGAAGAACCAGTACACCCACCGGTACTCTGCGGTAGTATTGGTACACCCACCGGTACTCCAGGGTAGTACCTGAACACTTAATGGTTTGCTGGGGTACCCCTGCTGACCTTACGGGCGCGCGGTGTAGACCAGACATTCCTACCTGAACCTCCAGGTTAGCCCCGGTATCCCTACCTGATGCTCTGCGGTAGGCCTGGCACCCTACCCGACAATCTGGGGTAGTACCGGTACACCCACCAGTACTCCGCAGTAGTTTTTCTATACCCACCGGTACTCCTGGATTGTACCAGAACCCTTAGTGGCGCACCGGGGTACACCTGCTGACCCTACGGGCGTGCCGCTTTAGACCCACCCTTCCTACCTGACCCTCCAGGGTAGGCCCGGTATCCCTACCCGATGTTTCGAGGTAGAACCGGTTCCCCCACCGGTACTCTGGGGTTGGAACGGAACCCTTTGTGATGCGCCAGAGAACACCAGCTGTCCCTTCAAGCACGCTGGATTAGTCCTGGCCTCCCTACCGGACCCCACAGGTTAGACCCGGTATCCCTACCTGATGCTCCGCATTAGGCTTGGCACCCATACCCGACCTTCTGCGGTAGTAGCGGTACCCACACCGTTACTCTGCGGTAGTATCGGTACACCCACCGGTACTCCGAGGTAGTACGTGAACCCTTACTGGTTCACTGGGTTACACCTGATGACGTTACGGGTGCGCGGTGTAGACCAGACATTCCTACCTGACGCTCCATGTTAGGCCCGGTATCCCTACCTGATGCTCTGTTGTTGGCCTGGCACCCCTACCCGATATGCTGGGGTAGAACCAGTACACCCACCGGTACTCTGCGGTAGTATTGGTACACCCACCGGTACTCCAGGGTAGTACCTGAATACTTAATGGTTTGCTGGGGTACCCCTGCTGACCTTACGGGCGCGCGGTGTAGACCAGACATTCCTACCTGAACCTCCGGGTTAGCCCCGGTATCCCTACCTGATGCTCTGCGGTAGGCCTGGCACCCTACCCGACAATCTGGGGTAGTACCGGTACACCCACCAGTACTCCGCGGTAGTTTTTCTATACCCACCGGTACTCCTGCATTGTACCAGAACCCTTACTGGTGCGCCGGGGTACACCTGCTGACCCTACGGGAGCGCCGCTTTAGACCCACCCTTCCTAACTGACCCGCCAGGGTAGTCCTGGTATCCAAACCCAATGTTTCGAGGTAGAACCGGTTCCCCCACCGGTACTCTGGGGTTGGAACGGAACCCTTTGTGATGCGCCAGAGAACACCAGCTGTCCCTTCAAGCACGCTGGATTAGTCCTGGCCTCCCTACCGGACCCCACAGGTTAGACCCGGTATCCCTACCTGATGCTCCGCATTAGGCTTGGCACCCATACCCGACCTTCTGGGGTAGTAGCGGTACCCACACCGTTACTCTGCGGTAGTATCGGTACACCCACCGGTACTCCGAGGTAGTACGTGAACCCTTACTGGTTCACTGGGTTACACCTGATGACGTTACGGGTGCGCGGTGTAGACCAGACATTCCTACCTGACGCTCCATGTTAGGCCCGGTATCCCTACCTGATGCTCTGTTGTTGGCCTGGCACCCCTACCCGATATGCTGGGGTAGAACCAGTACACCCACCGGTACTCTGCGGTAGTATTGGTACACCCACCGGTACTCCAGGGTAGTACCTGAATACTTAATGGTTTGCTGGGGTACCCCTGCTGACCTTACGGGCGCGCGGTGTAGACCAGACATTCCTACCTGAACCTCCGGGTTAGCCCCGGTATCCCTACCTGATGCTCTGCGGTAGGCCTGGCACCCTACCCGACAATCTGGGGTAGTACCGGTACACCCACCAGTACTCCGCGGTAGTTTTTCTATACCCACCGGTACTCCTGCATTGTACCAGAACCCTTACTGGTGCGCCGGGGTACACCTGCTGACCCTACGGGAGCGCCGCTTTAGACCCACCCTTCCTAACTGACCCGCCAGGGTAGTCCTGGTATCCAAACCCAATGTTTCGAGGTAGAACCGGTTCCCCCACCGGTACTCTGGGGTTGGAACGGAACCCTTTGTGATGCGCCACAGAACACCAGCTGTCCCTTCGTGCATGCTGGATTAGACCTGTGCTCCCTACCGGACCCCACAGGTTAGACCCGGTATGCCTACCTGATGCTCCGCATTAGGCTTGGCACCCATACCCGACCTTCTGGGGTAGTAGCGGTACCCCCACCGTTACTCTGCGGTAGTATCGGTACACCCACCGGTACTCTGCGGTAGTATTGGTACACCCACCGGTACTCCAGGGTAGTACCTGAACACTTAATGGTTTGCTGGGGTACCCCTGCTGACCTTACGGGTGTGAGGTGTAGACCAGACATTCCTACCTGACCCTCCGTGTTAGGCCCGGTATCCCTACCTCATGCTCTGCGGTAGGCCTGGCACCCTACCCGACAATCTGGGGTAATACCGGTACACCCACCAGTTCTCCGCGGTAGTTTTTCTATACCCACCGGTACTCCTGCATTGTACCAGAACCCTTACTGGTGCGCCGGGGTACACCTGCTGACCCTACGGGCGCGCCGCTTTAGACCCACCCTTCCTAAATGAGCCGCCAGGTTAGGCCCGGTATCCCTACCCGATGTTTCGAGGTAGAACCGGTTCCCCCACCGGTACTCTGGGGTTGGAACGGAACCCTTTGTGATGCGTCAGAGAACACCAGCTGTCCCTTCGTGCACGCTGGACTAGACCTGGCCTCCCTACCGGACCCCACAGGTTAGACCCGGTATCCCTACCTGATGCTCCGCATTAGGCTTGGCACCCATACCCGACCTTCTGGGGTAGTAGCGGTACCTCCACCGTTACTCTATGGTAGTATCGGTACACCCACCGGTTCTCCGAGGTAGTACGTGAACCCTTACTGGTTCACTGGGTTACACCTGATGACGTTACGGGTGCGCGGTGTAGACCAGACATTCCTACCTGACGCTCCATGTTAGGCCCGGTATCCCTACCTGATGCTCTGTTGTTGGCCTGGCACCCCTACCCGACATGCTGGTGTAGAACCAGTACACCCACCGGTACTCTGCGGTAGTATTGGTACACCCACCGGTACTCCAGGGTAGTACCTGAACACTTAATGATTTGCTGGGGTACCCCTGCTGACCTTACGGGCACGCGGTGTAGACCAGACATTCCTACCTGAACCTCCGGGTTAGCCCCGGTATCCCTACCTGATGCTCTGCGGTAGGCCTGGCACCCTACCCGACAATCTGGGGTAGTACCGGTACACCCACCAGTACTCCGCGGTAGTTTTTCTATACCCACCGGTACTCCTGGATTGTACCAGAACCCTTACTGGTGCGCCGGGGTACACCTGCTGACCCTATGGGCGCGCCGCTTTAGACCCACCCTTCCTAACTGACCCGCCAGGGTAGTCCTGGTATCCAAACCCAATGTTTCGAGGTAGAACCGGTTCCCCCACCGGTACTCTGGGGTTGGAACGGAACCCTTTGTGATGCGCCAGAGAACACCAGCTGTCCCTTCGTGCACGCTGGATTAGACCAGTCCTCCCTACCGGACCCCACAGGTTAGACCCGGTTTCCCTACCTGATGCTCCGCATTAGGCTTGGCACCCATACCCGACCTTCTGGGGTAGTAGCGGTACCCCCACCGTTACTCTATGGTAGTATCGGTACAACCACCGGTACTCCGAGGTAGTACGTGAACCCTTACTGGTTCACTGGGTTACACCTGATGACGTTACGGGTGCGCGGTGTAGACCAGACATTCCTACCTGACCCTCCATGTTAGGCCCGGTATCCCTACCTGATGCTCTGTTGTTGACCTGGCACCCCTACCCGATATGCTGGGGAAGAACCAGTACACCCACCGGTACTCTGCGGTAGTATTGGTACACCCACCGGTACTCCAGGGTAGTACCTGAACACTTAATGGTTTGCTGGGGTACCCCTGCTGACCTTACGGGCGCGCGGTGTAGACCAGACATTCCTACCTGAACCTCCAGGTTAGCCCCGGTATCCCTACCTGATGCTCTGCGGTAGGCCTGGCACCCTACCCGACAATCTGGGGTAGTACCGGTACACCCACCAGTACTCCGCAGTAGTTTTTCTATACCCACCGGTACTCCTGGATTGTACCAGAACCCTTACTGGTGCGCCGGGGTACACCTGCTGACCCAACGGGCGCGCCGCTTTAGACCCACCCTTCCTAACTGGCCCTCCAGGTTAGGCCCGGTATCCCTACCCGATGTTTCGAGGTAGAACCGGTTCCCCCACCGGTACTCTGGGGTTTGAACGGAACCCTTTGTGATGCGCCAGAGAACACCAGCTGTCCCTTCGTGCACGCTGGATTAGACCTGGCCTCCCTACCGGACCCCACAGGTTAGACCCGGTATCCCTACCTGATGCTCCGCATTAGGCTTGGCACCCATACCCGACCTTCTGGGGTAGTAGCGGTACCCCCACCGGTACTCCGAGGTAGTACGTGAACCCTTACTGGTTCACTGGGTTACACCTGATGACGTTACGGGTGCGCGGTGTAGACCAGACATTCCTACCTGACCCTCCATGTTAGGCCCGGTATCCCTACCTGATGCTCTGTTGTTGGCCTGTTACCCCTACCCGATATGCTGGGGAAGAACCAGTACACCCACCGGTACTCTGCGGTAGTATTGGTACACCCACCGGTACTCCAGGGTAGTACCTGAACACTTAATGGTTTGCTGGGGTACCCCTGCTGACCTTACGGGCGCGCGGTGTAGACCAGACATTCCTACCTGAACCTCCGGGTTAGCCCCGGTATCCCTACCTGATGCTCTGCGGTAGGCCTGGCACCCTACCCGACAATCTGGGGTAGTACCGGTACACCCACCAGTACTCCGCGGTAGTTTTTCTATACCCACCGGTACTCCTGGATTGTACCAGAACCCTTACTGGTGCGCCGGGGTACCCCTGCTGACCCTACGGGCACGCCGCTTTAGACCAACCCTTCCTAACTGACCCGCCGGGTTAGGCCCGGTATCCCTACCCGATGTTTCGAGGTAGAACCGGTTCCCCCACCGGTCCTCTGGGGTTGGAACGGAACCCTTTGTGATGCGCCAGAGAACACCAGCTGTCCCTTCAAGCACGCTGGACTAGACCTGGCCTCCCTACCGGACCCCACAGGTTAGACCCGGTATCCCTACCTGATGCTCCGCATTAGGCTTGGCACCCATACCCGACCTTCTGGGGTAGTAGCGGTACCCCCACCCTTACTCTATGGTAGTATCGGTACACCCACCGGTACTCCGAGGTAGTACGTGAACCCTTACTGGTTCACTGGGTTACACCTGATGACGTTACGGGTGCGCGGTGTAGACCAGACATTCCTACCTGACGCTCCATGTTAGGCCCGGTATCCCTACCTGATGCTCTGTTGTTGGCCTGGCACCCCTACCCGATATGCTGGGGTAGAACCAGTACACCCACCGGTACTCTGCGGTAGTATTGGTACACCCACCGGTACTCCAGGGTAGTACCTGAACACTTAATGGTTTGCTGGGGTACCCCTGCTGACCTTACGGGCGCGCGGTGTAGACCAGACATTCCTACCTGAACCTCCGGGTTAGCCCCGGTATCCCTACCTGATGCTCTGCGGTAGGCCTGGCACCCTACCCGACAATCTGGGGTAGTACCGGTACACCCACCAGTACTCCGCGGTAGTTTTTCTATACCCACCGGTACTCCTGGATTGTACCAGAACCCTTACTGGTGCGCCGGGGTACACCTGCTGACCCTACGGGCGCGCCGCTTTAAACCCACCCTTCCTAAATGAGCCGCCGGGTTAGGCCCGGTATCCCTACCCGATGTTTCGAGGTAGAACCGGTTCCCCCACCGGTACTCTGGGCTTGGAACGGAACCCTTTGTGATGCGTCAGAGAACACCAGCTGTCCCTTCGTGCACGCTGGATTAGACCTGGCCTCCCTACCGGACCCCACAGGTTAGACCCGGTATCCCTACCTGATGCTCCGCATTAGGCTTGGCACCCATACCCGACCTTCTGGGGTAGTAGCGGTACCCCCACCGTTACTCTATGGTAGTATCGGTACACCCACCGGTACTCCGAGGTAGTACGTGAACCCTTACTGGTTCACTGGGGTACACCTGATGACGTTACGGGTGCGCGGTGTAGACCAGACATTCCTACCTGACCCTCCATGTTAGGCCCGGTATCCCTACCTGATGCTCTGTTGTTGGCCTGTTACCCCTATCCGATATGCTGGGGAAGAACCAGTACACCCACCGGTACTCTGCGGTAGTATTGGTACACCCACCGGTACTCCAGGCTAGTACCTGAACACTTAATGGTTTGCTGGGGTACCCCTGCTGACCTTACGGGCGCGCGGTGTAGACCAGACATTCCTACCTGAACCTCCGGGTTAGCCCCGGTATCCCTACCTGATGCTCTGCGGTAGGCCTGGCACCCTACCCGACAATCTGGGGTAGTACCGGTACACCCACCAGTACTCCGCGGTAGTTTTTCTATACCCACCGGTACTCCTGGATTGTACCAGAACCCTTACTGGTGCGCCGGGGTACACCTGCTGACCCTACGGGCACGCCGCTTTAGACAAACCCTTCCTACCTGACCCGCCGGGTTAGGCCCGGTATCCCTACCCGATGTTTCGAGGTAGAACCGGTTCCCCCACCGGTCCTCTGGGGTTGGAACGGAACCCTTTGTGATGCGCCAGAGAACACCAGCTGTCCCTTCAAGCACGCTGGACTAGACCTGGCCTCCCTACCGGACCCCACAGGTTAGACCCGGTATCCCTACCTGATGCTCCGCATTAGGCTTGGCACCCATACCCGACCTTCTGCGGTAGTAGCGGTACCCCCACCGTTACTCTATGGTAGTATCGGTACACCCACCGGTACTCCGAGGTAGTACGTGAACCCTTACTGGTTCACTGGGGTACACCTGATGATGTTACGGGTGCATGGTGTAGACCAGACATTCCTACCTGACCCTCCATGTTAGGCCCGTTATCCCTACCTGATGCTCTGTTGTTGGCCTGTTACCCCTACCCGACATGCTGGGGTAGAACCAGTACACCCACCGGTACTCTGCGGTAGTATTGGTACACCCACCGGTACTCCAGGGTAGTACCTGAACACTTAATGGTTTGCTGGGGTACCCCTGCTGACCTTACGGGCGCGCGGTGTAGACCAGACATTCCTACCTGAACCTCCGGGTTAGCCCCGGTACCCCTACCTGATGCTCTGCGGTAGGCCTGGCACCCTACCCGACAATCTGGGGTAGTACCGGTACACCCACCAGTACTCCGCGGTAGTTTTTCTATACCCACCGGTACTCCTGGATTGTACCAGAACCCTTAGTGGCGCGCCGGGGTACACCTGCTGACCCTACGGGCGCGCCGCTTTAGACCAACCCTTCCTAACTGACCCGCCGGGTTAGGCCCGGTATCCCTACCCGATGTTTCGAGGTAGAACCGGTTCCCCCACCGGTACTCTGGGGTTGGAACGGAACCCTTTGTGATGCGCCAGAGAACACCAGCTGTCCCTTCAAGCACGCTGGACTAGACCTGGCCTCCCTACCGGACCCCACAGGTTAGACCCGGTATCCCTACCTGATGCTCCGCATTAGGCTTGGCACCTATACCCGACCTTCTGGGGTAGTAGCGGTACCCCCACCCTTACTCTATGGTAGTATCGGTTTACCCACCGGTACTCCGAGGTAGTACGTGAACCCTTACTGGTTCACTGGGTTACACCTGATGAAGTTACGGGTGCGCGGTGTAGACCAGACATTCCTACCTGACGCTCCATGTTAGGCCCGGTATCCCTACCTGATGCTCCGTTGTTGGCCTGGCACCCCTACCCGATATGCTGGGGTAGAACCAGTACACCCACCGGTACTCTGCGGTAGTATTGGTACACCCACCGGTACTCCAGGGTAGTACCTGAACACTTAATGGTTTGCTGGGGTACCCCTGCTGACCTTACGGGCGCGCGGTGTAGACCAGACATTCCTACCTGAACCTCCTTGTTAGCCCCGGTATCCCTACCTGATGCTCTGCGGTAGGCCTGGCACCCTACCCGACAATCTGGGGTAGTACCGGTACACCCACCAGTACTCCGCGGTAGTTTTTCTATACCCACCGGTACTCCTGGATTGTACCAGAACCCTTACTGGTGCGCCGGGGTACCCCTGCTGACCCTACGGGCGCGCCGCTTTAGACCAACCCTTCCTAACTGACCCGCCGGGTTAGGCCCGGTATCCCTACCCGATGTTTCGAGGTAGAACCGGTTCCCCCACCGGTCCTCTGGGGTTGGAACGGAACCCTTTGTGATGCGCCAGAGAACACCAGCTGTCCCTTCAAGCACGCTGGACTAGACCTGGCCTCCCTACCGGACACCACAGGTTAGACCCGGTATCCCTACCTGATGCTCCGCATTAGGCTTGGCACCCATACCCGACCTTCTGGGGTAGTAGCGGTACCCCCACCCTTACTCTATGGTAGTATCGGTACACCCACCGGTACTCCGAGGTAGTACGTGAACCCTTACTGGTTCACTGGGTTACACCTGATGACGTTACGGGTGCGCGGTGTAGACCAGACATTCCTACCTGACGCTCCATGTTAGGCCCGGTATCCCTACCTGATGCTCTGTTGTTGGCCTGGCACCCCTACCCGATATGCTGGGGTAGAACCAGTACACCCACCGGTACTCTGCGGTAGTATTGGTACACCCACCGGTACTCCAGGCTAGTACCTGAACACTTAATGGTTTGCTGGGGTACCCCTGCTGACCTTACGGGCGCGCGGTGTAGACCAGACATTCCTACCTGAACCTCCGGGTTAGCCCCGGTACCCCTACCTGATGCTCTGCGGTAGGCCTGGCACCCTACCCGACAATCTGGGGTAGTACCGGTACACCCAGCAGTACTCCGCGGTAGTTTTTCTATACCCACCGGTACTCCTGGATTGTACCAGAACCCTTAGTGGCGCGCCGGGGTACACCTGCTGACCCTACGGGCGCGCCACTTTAGACCAACCCTTCCTAACTGACCCGCCGGGTTAGGCCCGGTATCCCTACCCGATGTTTCGAGGTAGAACCGGTTCCCCCACCGGTCCTCTGGGGTTGGAACGGAACCCTTTGTGATGCGCCAGAGAACACCAGCTGTCCCTTCAAGCACGCTGGACTAGACCTGGCCTCCCTACCGGACCCCACAGGTTAGACCCGGTATCCCTACCTGATGCTCCGCATTTGGCTTGGCACCTATACCCGACCTTCTGGGGTAGTAGCGGTACCCCCACCCTTACTCTATGGTAGTATCGGTTTACCCACCGGTACTCCGAGGTAGTACGTGAACCCTTACTGGTTCACTGGGTTACACCTGATGAAGTTACGGGTGCGCGGTGTAGACCAGACATTCCTACCTGACGCTCCATGTTAGGCCCGGTATCCCTACCTGATGCTCCGTTGTTGGCCTGGCACCCCTACCCGATATGCTGGGGTAGAACCAGTACACCCACCGGTACTCTGCGGTAGTATTGGTACACCCACCGGTACTCCAGGGTAGTACCTGAACACTTAATGGTTTGCTGGGGTACCCCTGCTGACCTTACGGGCGCGCGGTGTAGACCAGACATTCCTACCTGAACCTCCGGGTTAGCCCCGGTATCCCTACCTGATGCTCTGCGGTAGGCCTGGCACCCTACCCGACAATCTGGGGTAGTACCGGTACACCCACCAGTACTCCGCGGTAGTTTTTCTATACCCACCGGTACTCCTGGATTGTACCAGAACCCTTACTGGTGCGCCGGGGTACACCTGCTGACCCTACGGGCGCGCCGCTTTAGACCAACCCTTCCTAACTGACCCGCCGGGTTAGGCCCGGTATCCCTACCCGATGTTTCGAGGTAGAACCGGTTCCCCCACCGGTCCTCTGGGGTTGGAACGGAACCCTTTGTGATGCGCCAGAGAACACCAGCTGTCCCTTCAAGCACGCTGGACTAGACCTGGCCTCCCTACCGGACCCCACAGGTTAGACCCGGTATCCCTACCTGATGCTCCGCATTAGGCTTGGCACCCATACCCGACCTTCTGGGGTAGTAGCGGTACCCCCACCCTTACTCTATGGTAGTATCGGTACACCCACCGGTACTCCGAGGTAGTACGTGAACCCTTACTGGTTCACTGGGTTACACCTGATGACGTTACGGGTGCGCGGTGTAGACCAGACATTCCTACCTGACGCTCCATGTTAGGCCCGGTATCCCTACCTGATGCTCTGTTGTTGGCCTGGCACCCCTACCCGATATGCTGGGGTAGAACCAGTACACCCACCGGTACTCTGCGGTAGTATTGGTACACCCACCGGTACTCCAGGCTAGTACCTGAACACTTAATGGTTTGCTGGGGTACCCCTGCTGACCTTACGGGCGCGCGGTGTAGACCAGACATTCCTACCTGATCCTCCGGGTTAGCCCCGGTATCCCTACCTGATGCTCTGCGGTAGGCCTGGCACCCTACCCGACAATCTGGGGTAGTACCGGTACACCCACCAGTACTCCGCGGTAGTTTTTCTATACCCACCGGTACTCCTGGATTGTACCAGAACCCTTACTGGTGCGCCGGGGTACACCTGCTGACCCTACGGGCGCGCCGCTTTAGACCCACCCTTCCTAACTGACCCGCCGGTTTAGGCCCGGTATCCCTACCCGATGTTTCGAGGTAGAACCGTTTCCCCCACCGGTCCTCTGGGGTTGGAACGGAACCCTTTGTGATGCGCCAGAGAACACCAGCTGTCCCTTCGTGCACGCTGGACTAGACCTGGCCTCCCTACCGGACCCCACAGGTTAGACCCGGTATCCCTACCTGATGCTCCGCATTAGGCTTGGCACCCATACCCGACCTTCTGGGGTAGTAGCGGTACCCCCACCGTTACTCTATGGTAGTATCGGTACACCCACCGGTACTCCGAGGTAGTACGTGAACCCTTACTGGTTCACTGGGTTACACCTGATGACGTTACGGGTGCGCGGTGTAGACCAGACATTCCTACCTGACGCTCCATGTTAGGCCCGGTATCCCTACCTGATGCTCTGTTGTTGGCCTGGCACCCCTACCCGATATGCTGGGGTAGAACCAGTACACCCACCGGTACTCTGCGGTAGTATTGGTACACCCACCGGTACTCCAGGGTAGTACCTGAACACTTAATGGTTTGCTGGGGTACCCCTGCTGACCTTACGGGCGCGCGGTGTAGACCAGACATTCCTACCTGAACCTCCGGGTTAGCCCCGGTATCCCTACCTGATGCTCTGCGGTAGGCCTGGCACCCTACCCGACAATCTGGGGTAGTACCGGTACACCCACCAGTACTCCGCGGTAGTTTTTCTATACCCACCGGTACTCCTGGATTGTACCAGAACCCTTACTGGTGCGCCGGGGTACACCTGCTGACCCTACGGGCGCGCCGCTTTAGACCAACCCTTCCTAACTGACCCGCCGGGTTAGGCCCGGTATCCCTACCCGATGTTTCGAGGTAGAACCGGTTCCCCCACCGGTCCTCTGGTGTTGGAACGGAACCCTTTGTGATGCGCCAGAGAACACCAGCTGTCCCTTCAAGCACGCTGGACTAGACCCGGCCTCCCTACCGGACCCCACAGGTTAGACCCGGTATCCCTACCTGATGCTCCGCATTAGGCTTGGCACCCATACCCGACCTTCTGGGGTAGTAGCGGTACCCCCACCGTTACTCTATGGTAGTATCGGTACACCCACCGGTACTCCGAGGTAGTACGTGAACCCTTACTGGTTCACTGGGTTACACCTGATGACGTTACGGGTGCGCGGTGTAGACCAGACATGCCTACCTGACCCTCCATGTTAGGCCCGGTATCCCTACCTGATGCTCTGTTGTTGGCCTGGCACCCCTACCCGATATGCTGGGGTAGAACCAGTACACCCACCGGTACTCTGCGGTAGTATTGGTACACCCACCGGTACTCCAGGGTAGTACCTGAACACTTAATGGTTTGCTGGGGTACCCCTGCTGACCTTACGGGCGCGCGGTGTAGACCAGACATTCCTACCTGAACCTCCGGGTTAGCCCCGGTATCCCTACCTGATGCTCTGCGGTAGGCCTGGCACCCTACCCGACAATCTGGGGTAGTACCGGTACACCCACCAGTACTCCGCAGTAGTTTTTCTATACCCACCGGTACTCCTGCATTGTACCAGAACCCTTACTGGTGCGCCGGGGTACACCTGCTGACCCAACGGGCGCCCCGCTTTAGACCCACCCTTCCTACCTGACCCGCCGGGTTAGGCCCGGTATCCCTACCCGATGTTTCGAGGTAGAACCGGTTCCCCCACCGGTACTCTGGGGTTGGAACGGAACCCTTTGTGATGCGCCACAGAACACCAGCTGTCCCTTCGTGCACGCTGGATTAGACCTGGCCTCCCTACCGGACCCCACAGGTTAGACCCGGTATCCCTACCTGATGCTCCGCATTAGGCTTGGCACCCATACCACGACCTTCTGGGGTAGTAGCGGTACCCCCACCGTTACTCTATGGTAGTATCGGTACACCCACCGGTACTCCGAGGTAGAACGTGAACCCTTACTGGTTTACTAGGTTACACCTGATGACGTTACGGGTGCGCGGTATAGACCAGACATTCCTACCTGACCCTCCATGTTAGGCCCGGTATCCCTACCTGATGCTCTGTTGTTGGCCTGGCACCCCTACCCGATATGCTGGGGTAGAACCAGTACACCCACCGGTACTCTGCGGTAGTATTGGTACACCCACCGGTACTCCAGGGTAGTACCTGAACACTTAATGGTTTGCTGGGGTACCCCTGCTGACCTTACGGGCGCGTGGTGTAGACCGGACATTCCTACCTGAACCTCCGGGTTAGCCCCGGTATCCCTACCTGATGCTCTGCGGTAGGCCTGGCACCCTACCCGACAATCTGGGGTAGTACCGGTACACCCACCAGTACTCCGCGGTAGTTTTTCTATACCCACCGGTACTCCTGGATTGTACCAGAACCCTTACTGGTGCGCCGGGGTACACCTGCTGACCCTACGGGCGCGCCGCTTTAGACCCACCCTTCCTACCTGACCCTCCAGGGTAGGCCCGGTATCCCTACCCGATGTTTCGAGGTAGAACCGGTTCCCCCACCGGTACTCTGGGGTTGGAACGGAACCCTTTGTGATGCGCCAGAGAACACCAGCTGTCCCTTCTTGCACGCTGGATTAGTCCTGGCCTCCCTACCGGACCCCACAGGTTAGACCCGGTATCCCTACCTGATGCTCCGCATTAGGCTTGGCACCCATACCCGACCTTCTGGGGTAGTAGCGGTACCCACACCGTTACTCTGCGGTAGTATCGGTACACCCACCGGTACTCCGAGGTAGTACGTGAACCCTTACTGGTTCACTGGGGTACACCTGATGACGTTACGGGTGCGCGGTGTAGACCAGACATTCCTACCTGACCCTCCATGTTAGGCCCGTTATCCCTACCTGATGCTCTGTTGTTGGCCTGGCACCCCTACCCGATATGCTGGGGAAGAACCAGTACACCCACCGGTACTCTGCGGTAGTATTGGTACACCCACCGGTACTCCAGGGTAGTACCTGAACACTTAATGGTTTGCTGGGGTACCCCTGCTGACCTTACGGGCGCGCGGTGTAGACCAGACATTCCTACCTGAACCTCCGGGTTAGCCCCGGTATCCCTACCTGATGCTCTGCGGTAGGCCTGGCACCCTACCCGACAATCTGGGGTAGTACCGGTACACCCACCAGTACTCCGCGGTAGTTTTTCTATACCCACCGGTACTCCTGGATTGTACCAGAACCCTTACTGGTGCGCCGGGGTACACCTGCTGACCCTACGGGCGCGCCGCTTTAGACCCACCCTTCCTAACTGAGCCGCCAGGTTAGGCCCGGTATCCCTACCCGATGTTTCGAGGTAGAACCGGTTCCCCCACCGGTACTCTGGGGTTGGAACGGAACCCTTTGTGATGCGTCAGAGAACACCAGCTGTCCCTTCGTGCACGCTGGACTAGACCTGGCCTCCCTACCGGACCCCACAGGTTAGACCCGGTATCCCTACCTGATGCTCCGCATTAGGCTTGGCACCCATACCACGACCTTCTGGGGTAGTAGCGGTACCCACACCGTTACTCTGCGGTAGTATCGGTACACCCACCGGTACTCCGAGGTAGTACGTGAACCCTTACTGGTTCACTGGGGTACACCTGATGACGTTACGGGTGCGCGGTGTAGACCAGACATTCCTACCTGACGCTCCATGTTAGGCCCGGTATCCCTACCTGATGCTCTGTTGTTGGCCTGTTACCCCTACCCGATATGCTGGGGAAGAACCAGTACACCCACCGGTACTCTGCGGTAGTATTGGTACACCCACCGGTACTCCAGGGTAGTACCTGAACACTTAATGGTTTGCTGGGGTACCCCTGCTGACCTTACGGGCGCGCGGTGTAGACCAGACATTCCTACCTGAACCTCCGGGTTAGCCCCGGTATCCCTACCTGATGCTCTGCGGTAGGCCTGGCACCCTACCCGACAATCTGCGGTAGTACCGGTACACCCACCAGTACTCCGCAGTAGTTTTTCTATACCCACCGGTACTCCTGCATTGTACCAGAACCCTTACTGGTGCGCCGGGGTACACCTGCTGACCCAACGGGCGCCCCGCTTTAGACCCACCCTTCCTACCTGACCCGCCGGGTTAGGCCCGGTATCCCTACCCGATGTTTCGAGGTAGAACCGGTTCCCCCACCGGTACTCTGGGGTTGGAACGGAACCCTTTGTGATGCGCCACAGAACACCAGCTGTCCCTTCGTGCACGCTGGATTAGACCTGGCCTCCCTACCGGACCCCACAGGTTAGACCCGGTATCCCTACCTGATGCTCCGCATTAGGCTTGGCACCCATACCACGACCTTCTGGGGTAGTAGCGGTACCCCCACCGTTACTCTATGGTAGTATCGGTACACCCACCGGTACTCCGAGGTAGAACGTGAACCCTTACTGGTTTACTAGGTTACACCTGATGACGTTACGGGTTCGCGGTATAGACCAGACATTCCTACCTGACGCTCCATGTTAGGCCCGGTATCCCTACCTGATGCTCTGTTGTTGGCCTGGCACCCCTACCCGATATGCTGGGGTAGAACCAGTACACCCACCGGTACTCTGCGGTAGTATTGGTACACCCACCGGTACTCCAGGGTAGTACCTGAACACTTAATGGTTTGCTGGGGTACCCCTGCTGACCTTACGGGCGCGCGGTGTAGACCAGACATTCCTACCTGAACCTCCGGGTTAGCCCCGGTATCCCTACCTGATGCTCTGCGGTAGGCCTGGCCCCCTACCCGACAATCTGGGGTAGTACCGGTACACCTACCATTACACCGCGGTAGTTTTTCTATACCCACCGGTACTCCTGGATTGTACCAGAACCCTTACTGGTGCGCCGGGGTACACCTGCTGACCCGACGGGCGCGCCGCTTTAGACCCACCCTTCCTACCTGACCCGCCGGGTTAGGCCCGGTATCCCTACCCGATGTTTCGAGGTAGAACCGGTTCCCCCACCGGTACTCTGGGGTTGGAACGGAACCCTTTGTGATGCGCCACAGAACACCAGCTGTCCCTTCGTGCACGCTGGATTAGACCTGGCCTCCCTACCGGACCCCACAGGTTAGACCCGGTATCCCTACCTGATGCTCCGCATTAGGCTTGGCACCCATACCACGACCTTCTGGGGTAGTAGCGGTACCCCCACCGTTACTCTATGGTAGTATCGGTACACCCACCGGTACTCCGAGCTAGAACGTGAACCCTTACTGGTTTACTAGGTTACACCTGATGACGTTACGGGTTCGCGGTATAGACCAGACATTCCTACCTGACGCTCCATGTTAGGCCCGGTATCCCTACCTGATGCTCTGTTGTTGGCCTGGCACCCCTACCCGATATGCTGGGGTAGAACCAGTACACCCACCGGTACTCTGCGGTAGTATTGGTACACCCACCGGTACTCCAGGGTAGTACCTGAACACTTAATGGTTTGCTGGGGTACCCCTGCTGACCTTACGGGCGCGCGGTGTAGACCAGACATTCCTACCTGAACCTCCGGGTTAGCCCCGGTATCCCTACCTGATGCTCTGCGGTAGGCCTGGCCCCCTACCCGACAATCTGGGGTAGTACCGGTACACCTACCATTACACCGCGGTAGTTTTTCTATACCCACCGGTACTCCTGGATTGTACCAGAACCCTTACTGGTGCGCCGGGGTACACCTGCTGACCCGACGGGCGCGCCGCTTTAGACCCACCCTTCCTACCTGACCCGCCGGGTTAGGCCCGGTATCCCTACCCGATGTTTCGAGGTAGAACCGGTTCCCCCACCGGTACTCTGGGGTTGGAACGGAACCCTTTGTGATGCGCCACAGAACACCAGCTGTCCCTTCGTGCACGCTGGACTAGATCCAGCCTCCCTACCGGACCCCACAGGTTAGACCCGGTATCCCTACCTGATGCTCCGCATTAGGCTTGGCACCCATACCCGACCTTCTGGGGTAGTAGCGGTACCCCCACCGTTACTCTATGGTAGTATCGGTACACCCACCGGTTCTCCGAGGTAGTACGTGAACCCTTACTGGTTTCCTGGGGTACACATGATGACGTTACGGGTGCGCGGTGTAGACCAGACATTCCTACCTGACGCTCCATGTTAGGCCCGGTATCCCTACCTGATGCTCTGTTGTTGGCCTGGCACCCCTACCCGATATGCTGGGGTAGAACCAGTACACCCACCGGTACTCTGCGGTAGTATTGATACACCCACCGGTACTCCAGGGTAGTACCTGAACACTTAATGGTTTGCTGGGGTACCCCTGCTGACCTTACGGGCGCGCGGTGTAGACCAGACATTCCTACCTGAACCTCCGGGTTAGCCCCGGTATCCCTACCTGATGCTCTGCGGTAGGCCTGGCACCCTACCCGACAATCTGGGGTAGTACCGGTACACCCACCAGTACTCCGCGGTAGTTTTTCTATACCCACCGGTACTCCTGGATTGTACCAGAACCCTTACTGGTGCGCCGGGGTACACCTGCTGACCCTACGGGCGCGCCGCTTTAGACCAACCCTTCCTAACTGACCCGCCGGGTTAGGCCCGGTATCCCTACCCGATGTTTCGAGGTAGAACCGGTTCCCCCACCGGTCCTCTGGGGTTGGAACGGAACCCTTTGTGATGCGCCAGAGAACACCAGCTGTCCCTTCAAGCACGCTGGACTAGACCTGGCCTCCCTACCGGACCCCACAGGTTAGACCCGGTATCCCTACCTGATGCTCCGCATTAGGCTTGGCACCCATACCCGACCTTCTGGGGTAGTAGCGGTACCCCCACCGTTACTCTATGGTAGTATCGGTACACCCACCGGTACTCCGAGGTAGTACGTGAACCCTTACTGGTTCACTGGGTTACACCTGATGACGTTACGGGTGCGCGGTGTAGACCAGACATTCCTACCTGACGCTCCATTTTAGGCCCGGTATCCCTACCTGATGCTCTGTTGTTGGCCTGGCACCCCTACCCGATATGCTGGGGTAGAACCAGTACACCCACCGGTACTCTGCGGTAGTATTGGTACACCCACCGGTACTCCAGGGTAGTACCTGAACACTTAATGGTTTGCTGGGGTACCCCTGCTGACCTTACGGGCGCGCGGTGTAGACCAGACATTCCTACCTGAACCTCCGGGTTAGCCCCGGTATCCCTACCTGATGCTCTGCGGTAGGCCTGGCACCCTACCCGACAATCTGGGGTAGTACCGGTACACCCACCAGTACTCCGCGGTAGTTTTTCTATACCCACCGGTACTCCTGGATTGTACCAGAACCCTTACTGGTGCGCCGGGGTACACCTGCTGACCCTACGGGCGCGCCGCTTTAAACCCACCCTTCCTAACTGACCCGCCGGGTTAGGCCCGGTATCCCTACCCGATGTTTCGAGGTAGAACCGGTTCCCCCACCGGTCCTCTGGGGTTGGAACGGAACCCTTTGTGATGCGCCACAGAACACCAGCTGTCCCTTCAAGCACGCTGGACTAGACCTGGCCTCCCTACCGGACCCCACAGGTTAGACCCGGTATCCCTACCTGATGCTCCGCATTAGGCTTGGCACCCATACCCGACCTTCTGGGGTAGTAGCGGTACCCCCACCGTTACTCTATGGTAGTATCGGTACACCCACCGGTACTCCGAGGTAGTACGTGAACCCTTACTGGTTCACTGGGTTACACCTGATGACGTTACGGGTGCGCGGTGTAGACCAGACATTCCTACCTGACGCTCCATGTTAGGCCCGGTATCCCTACCTGATGCTCTGTTGGTGGCCTGGCACCCCTACCCGATATGCTGGGGTAGAACCAGTACACCCACCGGTACTCTGCGGTAGTATTGGTACACCCACCGGTACTCCAGGGTAGTACCTGAACACTTAATGGTTTGCTGGGGTACCCCTGCTGACCTTACGGGCGCGCGGTGTAGACCAGACATTCCTACCTGAACCTCCGGGTTAGCCCCGGTATCCCTACCTGATGCTCTGCGGTAGGCCTGGCACCCTACCCGACAATCTGGGGTAGTACCGGTACACCCACCAGTACTCCGCGGTAGTTTTTCTATACCCACCGGTACTCCTGGATTGTACCAGAACCCTTACTGGTGCGCCGGGGTACACCTGCTGACCCTACGGGCGCGCCGCTTTAGACCAACCCTTCCTAACTGACCCGCCGGGTTAGGCCCGGTATCCCTACCCGATGTTTCGAGGTAGAACCGGTTCCCCCACCGGTCCTCTGGGGTTGGAACGGAACCCTTTGTGATGCGCCAGAGAACACCAGCTGTCCCTTCAAGCACGCTGGACTAGACCTGGCCTCCCTACCGGACCCCACAGGTTAGACCCGGTATCCCTACCTGATGCTCCGCATTAGGCTTGGCACCCATACCCGACCTTCTGGGGTAGTAGCGGTACCCCCACCGTTACTCTATGGTAGTATCGGTACACCCACCGGTACTCCGAGGTAGTACGTGAACCCTTACTGGTTCACTGGGTTACACCTGATGACGTTACGGGTGCGCGGTGTAGACCAGACATTCCTACCTGACGCTCCATTTTAGGCCCGGTATCCCTACCTGATGCTCTGTTGTTGGCCTGGCACCCCTACCCGATATGCTGGGGTAGAACCAGTACACCCACCGGTACTCTGCGGTAGTATTGGTACACCCACCGGTACTCCAGGGTAGTACCTGAACACTTAATGGTTTGCTGGGGTACCCCTGCTGACCTTACGGGCGCGCGGTGTAGACCAGACATTCCTACCTGAACCTCCGGGTTAGCCCCGGTATCCCTACCTGATGCTCTGCGGTAGGCCTGGCACCCTACCCGACAATCTGGGGTAGTACCGGTACACCCACCAGTACTCCGCGGTAGTTTTTCTATACCCACCGGTACTCCTGGATTGTACCAGAACCCTTACTGGTGCGCCGGGGTACACCTGCTGACCCTACGGGCGCGCCGCTTTAAACCCACCCTTCCTAACTGACCCGCCGGGTTAGGCCCGGTATCCCTACCCGATGTTTCGAGGTAGAACCGGTTCCCCCACCGGTCCTCTGGGGTTGGAACGGAACCCTTTGTGATGCGCCACAGAACACCAGCTGTCCCTTCAAGCACGCTGGACTAGACCTGGCCTCCCTACCGGACCCCACAGGTTAGACCCGGTATCCCTACCTGATGCTCCGCATTAGGCTTGGCACCCATACCCGACCTTCTGGGGTAGTAGCGGTACCCCCACCGTTACTCTATGGTAGTATCGGTACACCCACCGGTACTCCGAGGTAGTACGTGAACCCTTACTGGTTCACTGGGTTACACCTGATGACGTTACGGGTGCGCGGTGTAGACCAGACATTCCTACCTGACGCTCCATGTTAGGCCCGGTATCCCTACCTGATGCTCTGTTGGTGGCCTGGCACCCCTACCCGATATGCTGGGGTAGAACCAGTACACCCACCGGTACTCTGCGGTAGTATTGGTACACCCACCGGTACTCCAGGGTAGTACCTGAACACTTAATGGTTTGCTGGGGTACCCCTGCTGACCTTACGGGCGCGCGGTGTAGACCAGACATTCCTACCTGAACCTCCGGGTTAGCCCCGGTATCCCTACCTGATGCTCTGCGGTAGGCCTGGCACCCTACCCGACAATCTGGGGTAGTACCGGTACACCCACCAGTACTCCGCGGTAGTTTTTCTATACCCACCGGTACTCCTGGATTGTACCAGAACCCTTACTGGTGCGCCGGGGTACACCTGCTGACCCTACGGGCGCGCCGCTTTAGACCCACCCTTCCTAACTGGCCCGCCAGGTTAGGCCCGGTATCCCTACCCGATGTTTCGAGGTAGAACCGGTTCCCCCAGCGGTACTCTGGGGTTGGAACGGAACCCTTTGTGATGCGCCACATAACACCAGCTGTCCCTTCGTGCACGCTGGACTAGACCCGGCCTCCCTACCGGACCCCACAGGTTAGACCCGGTATCCCTACCTGATGCTCCGCATTAGGCTTGGCACCCATACCCGACCTTCTGGGGTAGTAGCGGTACCCCCACCGTTACTCTATGGTAGTATCGGTACACCCACCGGTACTCCGAGGTAGTACGTGAACACTTACTGGTTTCCTTGGGTACACCTGATGACGTTACGGGTGCGCGGTGTAGACCAGACATTCCTACCTGACGCTCCATGTTAGGCCCGGTATCCCTACCTGATGCTCTGTTGTTGGCCTGGCACCCCTACCCGATATGCTGGGGTAGAACCAGTACACCCACCGGTACTCTGCGGTAGTATTGGTACACCCACCGGTACTCCAGGGTAGTACCTGAACACTTAATGGTTTGCTGGGGTACCCCTGCTGACCTTACGGGCGCGCGGTGTAGACCAGACATTCCTACCTGAACCTCCGGGTTAGCCCCGGTATCCCTACCTGATGCTCTGCGGTAGGCCTGGCACCCTACCCGACAATCTGGGGTAGTACCGGTACACCCACCAGTACTCCGCAGTAGTTTTTCTATACCCACCGGTACTCCTGGATTGTACCAGAACCCTTACTGGTGCGCCGGGGTACACCTGCTGACCCTACGGGCGCGCCGCTTTAAACCCACCCTTCCTAACTGACCCGCCGGGTTAGGCCCGGTATCCCTACCCGATGTTTCGAGGTAGAACCGGTTCCCCCACCGGTACTCTGGGGTTGGAACGGAACCCTTTGTGATGCGCCAGAGAACACCAGCTGTCTCTTCGTGCACGCTGGATTAGACCTGGCCTCCCTACCGGACCCCACAGGTTAGACCCGGTATCCCTACCTGATGCTCCGCATTAGGCTTGGCACCCATACCCGACCTTCTGGGGTAGTAGCGGTACCCCCACCATTACTCTATGGTAGTATCGGTACACCCACCGGTACTCCGAGGTAGTACGTGAACCCTTACTGGTTCACTGGGTTACACCTGATGACGTTACGGGTGCGCGGTGTAGACCAGACATTCCTACCTGACTCTCCATTTTAGGCCCGGTATCCCTACCTGATGCTCTGTTGTTGGCCTGGCACCCCTACCCGATATGCTGGGGTAGAACCAGTACACCCACCGGTACTCTGCGGTAGTATTGGTACACCCACCGGTACTCCAGGGTAGTACCTGAACACTTAATGGTTTGCTGGGGTACCCCTGCTGACCTTACGGGCGCGCGGTGTAGACCAGACATTCCTACCTGAACCTCCGGGTTAGCCCCGGTATCCCTACCTGATGCTCTGCGGTAGGCCTGGCACCCTACCCGACAATCTGGGGTAGTACCGGTACACCCACCAGTACTCCGCGGTAGTTTTTCTATACCCACCGGTACTCCTGGATTGTACCAGAACCCTTACTGGTGCGCCGGGGTACACCTGCTGACCCTACGGGCGCGCCGCTTTAGACCAACCCTTCCTAACTGACCCGCCGGGTTAGGCCCGGTATCCCTACCCGATGTTTCGAGGTAGAACCGGTTCCCCCACCGGTCCTCTGGGGTTGGAACGGAACCCTTTGTGATGCGCCAGAGAACACCAGCTGTCCCTTCAAGCACGCTGGACTAGACCTGGCCTCCCTACCGGACCCCACAGGTTAGACCCGGTATCCCTACCTGATGCTCCGCATTAGGCTTGGCACCCATACCCGACCTTCTGGGGTAGTAGCGGTACCCCCACCGTTACTCTATGGTAGTATCGGTACACGCACCGGTACTCCGAGGTAGTACGTGAACCCTTACTGGTTCACTGGGTTACACCTGATGACGTTACGGGTGCGCGGTGTAGACCAGACATTCCTACCTGACGCTCCATTTTAGGCCCGGTATCCCTACCTGATGCTCTGTTGTTGGCCTGGCACCCCTACCCGATATGCTGGGGTAGAACCAGTACACCCACCGGTACTCTGCGGTAGTATTGGTACACCCACCGGTACTCCAGGGTAGTACCTGAACACTTAATGGTTTGCTGGGGTACCCCTGCTGACCTTACGGGCGCGCGGTGTAGACCAGACATTCCTACCTGAACCTCCGGGTTAGCCCCGGTATCCCTACCTGATGCTCTGCGGTAGGCCTGGCACCCTACCCGACAATCTGGGGTAGTACCGGTACACCCACCAGTACTCCGCGGTAGTTTTTCTATACCCACCGGTACTCCTGGATTGTACCAGAACCCTTACTGGTGCGCCGGGGTACACCTGCTGACCCAACGGGCGCGCCGCTTTAGACCCACCCTTTCTAACTGGCCCGCCAGGTTAGGCCCGGTATCCCTACCCGATGTTTCGAGGTAGAACCGGTTCCCCCAGCCGTACTCTGGGGTTGGAACGGAACCCTTTGTGATGCGCCACATAACACCAGCTGTCCCTTCGTGCACGCTGGACTAGACCCGGCCTCCCTACCGGACCCCACAGGTTAGACCCGGTATCCCTACCTGATGCTCCGCATTAGGCTTGGCACCCATACCCGACCTTCTGGGGTAGTAGCGGTACCCCCACCGTTACTCTATGGTAGTATCGGTACACCCACCGGTACTCCGAGGTAGTACGTGAACACTTACTGGTTTCCTTGGGTACACCTGATGACGTTACGGGTGCGCGGTGTAGACCAGACATTCCTACCTGACGCTCCATGTTAGGCCCGGTATCCCTACCTGATGCTCTGTTGTTGGCCTGGCACCCCTACCCGATACGCTGGGGTAGAACCAGTACACCCACCGGTACTCTGCGGTAGTATTGGTACACCCACCGGTACTCCAGGGTAGTACCTGAACACTTAATGGTTTGCTGGGGTACCCCTGCTGACCTTACGGGCGCGCGGTGTAGACCAGACATTCCTACCTGAACCTCCGGGTTAGCCCCGGTATCCCTACCTGATGCTCTGCGGTAGGCCTGGCACCCTACCCGACAATCTGGGGTAGTACCGGTACACCCACCAGTACTCCGCGTTAGTTTTTCTATACCCACCGGTACTCCTGGATTGTACCAGAACCCTTACTGGTGCGCCGGGGTACACCTGCTGACCCTACGGGCGCGCCGCTTTAAACCCACCCTTCCTAACTGACCCGCCGGGTTAGGCCCGGTATCCCTACCCGATGTTTCGAGGTAGAACCGGTTCCCCCACCGGTACTCTGGGGTTGGAACGGAACCCTTTGTGATGCGCCAGAGAACACCAGCTGTCTCTTCGTGCACGCTGGATTAGACCTGGCCTCCCTACCGGACCCCACAGGTTAGACCCGGTATCCCTACCTGATGCTCCGCATTAGGCTTGGCACCCATACCCGACCTTCTGGGGTAGTAGCGGTACCCCCACCGTTACTCTATGGTAGTATCGGTACACCCACCGGTACTCCGAGGTAGTACGTGAACCCTTACTGGTTCACTGGGTTACACCTGATGACGTTACGGGTGCGCGGTGTAGACCAGACATTCCTACCTGACCCTCCATGTTAGGCCCGGTATCCCTACCTGATGCTCTGTTGTTGGCCTGGCACCCCTACCCGATATGCTGGGGAAGAACCAGTACACCCACCGGTACTCTGCGGTAGTATTGGTACACCCACCGGTACTCCAGGGTAGTACCTGAACACTTAATGGTTTGCTGGGGTACCCCTCCTGACCTTACGGGCGCGCGGTGTAGACCAGACATTCCTACCTGAACCTCCAGGTTAGCCCCGGTATCCCTACCTGATGCTCTGCGGTAGGCCTGGCACCCTACCCGACAATCTGGGGTAGTACCGGTACACCCACCAGTACTCCGCAGTAGTTTTTCTATACCCACCGGTACTCCTGCATTGTACCAGAACCCTTACTGGTGCGCCGGGGTACAACTGCTGACCCAACGGGCGCCCCGCTTTAGACCCACTCTTCCTAACTGACCCGCCAGGTTAGGCCCGGTATCCCTACCCGATGTTTCGAGGTAGAACCGGTTCCCCCACCCGTACTCTGGGGTTGGAACGGAACCCTTTGTGATGCGCCACAGAACACCAGCTGTCCCTTCGTGCACGCTGGATTAGACCTGGCCTCCCTACCGGACCCCACAGGTTAGACCCGGTATCCCTACCTGATGCTCCGCATTAGGCTTGGCACCCATACCACGACCTTCTGGGGTAGTAGCGGTACCCCCACCGTTACTCTATGGTAGTATCGGAACACCCACCGGTACTCCGAGGTAGTACGTGAACCCTTACTGGTTCACTGGGTTACACCTGATGACGTTACGGGTGCGCGGTGTAGACCAGACATTCCTACCTGACCCTCCATGTTAGGCCCGGTATCCCTACCTGATGCTCTGTTGTTGGCCTGGCACCCCTACCCGATATGCTGGGGAAGAACCAGTACACCCACCGGTACTCTGCGGTAGTATTGGTACACCCACCGGTACTCCAGGGTAGTACCTGAACACTTAATGGTTTGCTGGGGTACCCCTCCTGACCTTACGGGCGCGCGGTGTAGACCAGACATTCCTACCTGAACCTCCAGGTTAGCCCCGGTATCCCTACCTGATGCTCTGCGGTAGGCCTGGCACCCTACCCGACAATCTGGGGTAGTACCGGTACACCCACCAGTACTCCGCAGTAGTTTTTCTATACCCACCGGTACTCCTGCATTGTACCAGAACCCTTACTGGTGCGCCGGGGTACAACTGCTGACCCAACGGGCGCCCCGCTTTAGACCCACTCTTCCTAACTGACCCGCCAGGTTACGCCCGGTATCCCTACCCGATGTTTCGAGGTAGAACCGGTTCCCCCACCCGTACTCTGGGGTTGGAACGGAACCCTTTGTGATGCGCCACAGAACACCAGCTGTCCCTTCGTGCACGCTGGATTAGACCTGGCCTCCCTACCGGACCCCACAGGTTAGACCCGGTATCCCTACCTGATGCTCCGCATTAGGCTTGGCACCCATACCACGACCTTCTGGGGTAGTAGCGGTACCCCCACCGTTACTCTATGGTAGTATCGGAACACCCACCGGTACTCCGAGGTAGAACGTGAACCCTTACTGGTTTACTAGGTTACACCTGATGACGTTACGGGTTCGCGGTATAGACCAGACATTCCTACCTGACCCTCCATGTTAGGCCCGGTATCCCTACCTGATGCTCTGTTGTTGTTCTGGCACCCCTACCCGATATGCTGGGGTAGAACCAGTACACCCACCGGTACTCTGCGGTAGTATTGGTACACCCACCGGTACTCCAGGGTAGTACCTGAACACTTAATGGTTTGCTGGGGTACCCCTGCTGACCTTACGGGCGCGCGGTGTAGACCAGACATTCCTACCTGAACCTCCGGGTTAGCCCCGGTATCCCTACCTGATGCTCTGCGGTAGGCCTGGCACCCTACCCGACAATCTGGGGTAGTACCGGTACACCTACCATTACACCGCGGTAGTTTTTCTATACCCACCGGTACTCCTGGATTGTACCAGAACCCTTACTGGTGCGCTGGGGTACACCTGCTGACCCGACGGGCGCGCCGCTTTAGACCCACCCTTCCTACCTGACCCGCCGGGTTAGGCCCGGTATCCCTACCCGATGTTTCGAGGTAGAACCGGTTCCCCCACCGGTACTCTGGGGTTGGAACGGAACCCTTTGTGATGCGCCACAGAACACCAGCTGTCCCTTCAAGCACGCTGGATTAGACCTGGCCTCCCTACCGGACCCCACAGGTTAGACCCGGTATCCCTACCTGATGCTCCGCATTAGGCTTGGCACCCATACCACGACCTTCTGGGGTAGTAGCGGTACCCCCACCGTTACTCTATGGTAGTATCGGTACACCCACCGGTACTCCGAGGTAGAACGTGAACCCTTACTGGTTTACTAGGTTACACCTGATGACGTTACGGGTGCGCGGTATAGACCAGACATTCCTACCTGACCCTCCATGTTAGGCCCGGTATCCCTACCTGATGCTCTGTTGTTGGCCTGGCACCCCTACCCGATATGCTGGGGTAGAACCAGTACACCCACCGGTACTCTGCGGTAGTATTGGTACACCCACCGGTACTCCAGGGTAGTACCTGAACACTTAATGGTTTGCTGGGGTACCCCTGCTGACCTTACGGGCGCGTGGTGTAGACCGGACATTCCTACCTGAACCTCCGGGTTAGCCCCGGTATCCCTACCTGATGCTCTGCGGTAGGCCTGGCACCCTACCCGACAATCTGGGGTAGTACCGGTACACCTACCATTTACACCGCGTTAGTTTTTCTATACCCACCGGTACTCCTGGATTGTACCAGAACCCTTACTGGTGCGCCGGGGTACACCTGCTGACCCGACGGGCGCGCCGCTTTAGACCCACCCTTCCTACCTGACCCGCCGGGTTAGGCCCGGTATCCCTACCCGATGTTTCGAGGTAGAACCGGTTCCCCCACCGGTACTCTGGGCTTGGAACGGAACCCTTTGTGATGCGCCACAGAACACCAGCTGTCCCTTCGTGCACGCTGGACTAGATCCAGCCTCCCTACCGGACCCCACAGGTTAGACCCGGTATCCCTACCTGATGCTCCGCATTAGGCTTGGCACCCATACCCGACCTTCTGGGGTAGTAGCGGTACCCCCACCGTTACTCTATGGTAGTATCGGTACACCCACCGGTTCTCCGAGGTAGTACGTGAACCCTTACTGGTTCACTGGGTTACACCTGATGACGTTACGGGTGCGCGGTGTAGACCAGACATTCCTACCTGACGCTCCATGTTAGGCCCGGTATCCCTACCTGATGCTCTGTTGTTGGCCTGGCACCCCTACCCGATATGCTGGGGAAGAACCAGTACACCCACCGGTACTCTGCGGTAGTATTGGTACACCCACCGGTACTCCAGGGTAGTACCTGAACACTTAATGGTTTGCTGGGGTACCCCTGCTGACCTTACGGGCGTGCTGTGTAGACCAGACATTCCTACCTGACCCTCCAGGTTAGCCCCGGTATCCCTACCTGATGCTCTGCGGTAGGCCTGGCACCCTACCCGACAATCTGGGGTAGTACCGGTACACCCACCAGTACTCCGCGGTAGTTTTTCTATACCCACCGGTACTCCTGGATTGTACCAGAACCCTTACTGGTGCGCCGGGGTACACCTGCTGACCCTACGGGCGCGCCGCTTTAGACCCACCCTTCCTACCTGACCCTCCAGGGTAGGCCCGGTATCCCTACCCGATGTTTCGAGGTAGAACCGGTTCCCCCACCGGTACTCTGGGGTTGGAACGGAACCCTTTGTGATGCGCCAGAGAACACCAGCTGTCCCTTCGTGCACGCTGGATTAGTCCTGGCCTCCCTACCGGACCCCACAGGTTAGACCCGGTATCCGTACCTGATGCTCCGCATTAGGCTTGGCACCCATACCCGACCTTCTGGGGTAGTAGCGGTACCCACACCGTTACTCTGCGGTAGTATCGGTACACCCACCGGTACTCCGAGGTAGTACGTGAACCCTTACTGGTTCACTGGGGTACACCTGATGACGTTACGGGTGCGCGGTGTAGACCAGACATTCCTACCTGACCCTCCATGTTAGGCCCGTTATCCCTACCTGATGCTCTGTTGTTGGCCTGGCACCCCTACCCGATATGCTGGGGAAGAACCAGTACACCCACCGGTACTCTGCGGTAGTATTGGTACACCCACCGGTACTCCAGGGTAGTACCTGAACACTTAATGGTTTGCTGGGGTACCCCTGCTGACCTTACGGGCGCGCGGTGTAGACCAGACATTCCTACCTGAACCTCCGGGTTAGCCCCGGTATCCCTACCTGATGCTCTGCGGTAGGCCTGGCACCCTACCCGACAATCTGGGGTAGTACCGGTACACCCACCAGTACTCCGCGGTAGTTTTTCTATACCCACCGGTACTCCTGGATTGTACCAGAACCCTTACTGGTGCGCCGGGGTACACCTGCTGACCCTACGGGCGCGCCGCTTTAGACCCACCCTTCCTAACTGAGCCGCCAGGTTAGGCCCGGTATCCCTACCCGATGTTTCGAGGTAGAACCGGTTCCCCCACCGGTACTCTGGGGTTGGAACGGAACCCTTTGTGATGCGTCAGAGAACACCAGCTGTCCCTTCGTGCACGCTGGACTAGACCTGGCCTCCCTACCGGACCCCACAGGTTAGACCCGGTATCCCTACCTGATGCTCCGCATTAGGCTTGGCACCCATACCACGACCTTCTGGGGTAGTAGCGGTACCCACACCGTTACTCTGCGGTAGTATCGGTACACCCACCGGTACTCCGAGGTAGTACGTGAACCCTTACTGGTTCACTGGGTTACACCTGCTGACGTTACGGGTGCGCGGTGTAGACCAGACATTCCTACCTGACGCTCCATGTTAGGCCCGGTATCCCTACCTGATGCTCTGTTGTTGGCCTGTTACCCCTACCCGATATGCTGGGGAAGAACCAGTACACCCACCGGTACTCTGCGGTAGTATTGGTACACCCACCGGTACTCCAGGGTAGTACCTGAACACTTAATGGTTTGCTGGGGTACCCCTGCTGACCTTACGGGCGCACGGTGTAGACCAGACATTCCTACCTGAACCTCCAGGTTAGCCCCGGTATCCCTACCTGATGCTCTGCGGTAGGCCTGGCACCCTACCCGACAATCTGCGGTAGTACCGGTACACCCACCAGTACTCCGCGGTAGTTTTTCTATACCCACCGGTACTCCTGCATTGTACCAGAACCCTTACTGGTGCGCCGGGGTACACCTGCTGACCCAACGGGCGCCCCGGTTTAGACCCACCCTTCCTAAATGGCCCGCCAGGTTAGGCCCGGTATCCCTACCCGATGTTTCGAGGTAGAACCGGTTCCCCCACCGGTACTCTGGGGTTGGAACGGAACCCTTTGTGATGCGCCACAGAACACCAGCTGTCACTTCGTGCACGCTGGATTAGACCTGGCCTCCCTACCGGACCCCACAGGTTAGACCCGGTATCCCTACCTGATGCTCCGCATTAGGCTTGGCACCCATACCACGACCTTCTGGGGTAGTAGCGGTACCCCCACCTTTACTCTATGGTAGTATCGGTACACCCACCGGTACTCCGAGGTAGAACGTGAACCCTTACTGGTTTACTAGGTTACACCTGATGACGTTACGGGTGCGCGGTATAGACCAGACATTCCTACCTGACCCTCCATGTTAGGCCCGGTATCCCTACCTGATGCTCTGTTGTTGGCCTGGCACCCCTACCCGATATGCTGGGGTAGAACCAGTACACCCACCGGTACTCTGCGGTAGTATTGGTACACCCACCGGTACTCCAGGCTAGTACCTGAACACTTAATGGTTTGCTGGGGTACACCTGCTGACCTTAAGGGCGTGCTGTGTAGACCAGACATTCCTACCTGAACCTCCAGGTTAGCCCCGGTATCCCTACCTGATGCTCTGCGGTAGGCCTGGCACCCTACCCGACAATCTGGGGTAGTACCGGTACACCCACCAGTACTCCGCAGTAGTTTTTCTATACCCACCGGTACTCCTGCATTGTACCAGAACCCTTACTGGTGCGCCGGGGTACACCTGCTGACCCGACGGGCGCGCCGCTTTAGACCCACCCTTCCTACCTGACCCGCCGGGTTAGGCCCGGTATCCCTACCCGATGTTTCGAGGTAGAACCGGTTCCCCCACCGGTACTCTGGGCTTGGAACGGAACCCTTTGTGATGCGCCACAGAACACCAGCTGTCCCTTCGTGCACGCTGGACTAGATCCAGCCTCCCTACCGGACCCCACAGGTTAGACCCGGTATCCCTACCTGATGCTCCGCATTAGGCTTGGCACCCATACCCGACCTTCTGGGGTAGTAGCGGTACCCCCACCGTTACTCTATGGTAGTATCGGTACACCCACCGGTTCTCCGAGGTAGTACGTGAACCCTTACTGGTTCACTGGGTTATACCTGATGACGTTACGGGTGCGCGGTGTAGACCAGACATTCCTACCTGACGCTCCATGTTAGGCCCGGTATCCCTACCTGATGCTCTGTTGTTGGCCTGGCACCCCTACCCGATATGCTGGGGAAGAACCAGTACACCCACCGGTACTCTGCGGTAGTATTGGTACACCCACCGGTACTCCAGGGTAGTACCTGAACACTTAATGTTTTGCTGGGGTACCCCTGCTGACCTTACGGGCGTGCTGTGTAGACCAGACATTCCTACCTGAACCTCCAGGTTAGCCCCGGTATCCCTACCTGATGCTCTGCGGTAGGCCTGGCCCCCTACCCGACAATCTGGGGTAGTACCGGTACACCCACCAGTACTCCGCGGTAGTTTTTCTATACCCACCGGTACTCCAGGATTGTACCAGAACCCTTACTGGTGCGCCGGGGTACACCTGCTGACCCTACGGGCGCGCCGCTTTAGACCCACCCTTCCTACCTGACCCTCCGGGGTAGGCCCGGTATCCCTACCCGATGTTTCGAGGTAGAACCGGTTCCCCCACCGGTACTCTGGGGTTGGAACGGAACCCTTTGTGATGCGCCAGAGAACACCAGCTGTCCCTTCGTGCACGCTGGATTAGTCCTGGCCTCCCTACCGGACCCCACAGGTTAGACCCGGTATCCCTACCTGATGCTCCGCATTAGGCTTGGCACCCATACCCGACCTTCTGCGGTAGTAGCGGTACCCACACCGTTACTCTGCGGTAGTATCGGTACACCCACCGGTACTCCGAGGTAGTACGTGAACCCTTACTGGTTCACTGGGGTACACCTGATGACGTTACGGGTGCGCGGTGTAGACCAGACATTCCTACCTGACCCTCCATGTTAGGCCCGTTATCCCTACCTGATGCTCTGTTGTTGGCCTGGCACCCCTACCCGATATGCTGGGGAAGAACCAGTACACCCACCGGTACTCTGCGGTAGTATTGGTACACCCACCGGTACTCCAGGCTAGTACCTGAACACTTAATGGTTTGCTGGGGTACCCCTGCTGACCTTACGGGCGCGCGGTGTAGACCAGACATTCCTACCTGAACCTCCGGGTTAGCCCCGGTATCCCTACCTGATGCTCTGCGGTAGGCCTGGCACCCTACCCGACAATCTGGGGTAGTACCGGTACACCCACCAGTACTCCGCGGTAGTTTTTCTATACCCACCGGTACTCCTGGATTGTACCAGAACCCTTACTGGTGCGCCGGGGTACACCTGCTGACCCTACGGGCGCGCCGCTTTAGACCCACCCTTCCTAACTGAGCCGCCAGGTTAGGCCCGGTATCCCTACCCGATGTTTCGAGGTAGAACCGGTTCCCCCACCGGTACTCTGGGGTTGGAACGGAACCCTTTGTGATGCGTCAGAGAACACCAGCTGTCCCTTCGTGCACGCTGGACTAGACCTGGCCTCCCTACCGGACCCCACAGGTTAGACCCGGTATCCCTACCTGATGCTCCGCATTAGGCTTGGCACCCATACCCGACCTTCTGGGGTAGTAGCGGTACCCCCACCGTTACTCTATGGTAGTATCGGTACACCCACCGGTACTCCGAGGTAGTACGTGAACCCTTACTGGTTCACTGGGTTACACCTGATGACGTTACGGGTGCGCGGTGTAGACCAGACATTCCTACCTGACGCTCCATGTTAGGCCCGGTATCCCTACCTGATGCTCTGTTGTTGGCCTGTTACCCCTACCCGATATGCTGGGGAAGAACCAGTACACCCACCGGTACTCTGCGGTAGTATTGGTACACCCACCGGTACTCCAGGGTAGTACCTGAACACTTAATGGTTTGCTGGGGTACCCCTGCTGACCTTACGGGCGCGCGGTGTAGACCAGACATTCCTACCTGAACCTCCAGGTTAGCCCCGGTATCCCTACCTGATGCTCTGCGGTAGGCCTGGCACCCTACCCGACAATCTGCGGTAGTACCGGTACACACACCAGTACTCCGCAGTAGTTTTTCTATACCCACCGGTACTCCTGCATTGTACCAGAACCCTTACTGGTGCGCCGGGGTACACCTGCTGACCCAACGGGCGCCCCGCTTTAGACCCACCCTTCCTAACTGGCCCGCCAGGTTAGGCCCGGTATCCCTACCCGATGTTTCGAGGTAGAACCGGTTCCCCCACCAGTACTCTGGGGTTGGAACGGAACCCTTTGTGATGCGCCACAGAACACCAGCTGTCCCTTCGTGCACGCTGGATTAGACCTGGCCTCCCTACCGGACCCCACAGGTTAGACCCGGTATCCCTACCTGATGCTCCGCATTAGGCTTGGCACCCATACCACAACCTTCTGGGGTAGTAGCGGTACCCCCACCGTTACTCTATGGTAGTATCGGTACACCCACCGGTACTCCGAGGTAGAACGTGAACCCTTACTGGTTTACTAGGTTACACCTGATGACGTTACGGGTGCGCGGTATAGACCAGACATTCCTACCTGACCCTCCATGTTAGGCCCGGTATCCCTACCTGATGCTCTGTTGTTGTTCTGGCACCCCTACCCGATATGCTGGGGTAGAACCAGTACACCCACCGGTACTCTGCGGTAGTATTGGTACACCCACCGGTACTCCAGGGTAGTACCTGAACACTTAATGGTTTGCTGGGGTACCCCTGCTGACCTTACGGGCGCGCGGTGTAGACCAGACATTCCTACCTGAACCTCCGGGTTAGCCCCGGTATCCCTACCTGATGCTCTGCGGTAGGCCTGGCACCCTACCCGACAATCTGGGGTAGTACCGGTACACCTACCATTACACCGCGGTAGTTTTTCTATACCCACCGGTACTCCTGGATTGTACCAGAACCCTTACTGGTGCGCTGGGGTACACCTGCTGACCCGACGGGCGCGCCGCTTTAGACCCACCCTTCCTACCTGACCCGCCGGGTTAGGCCCGGTATCCCTACCCGATGTTTCGAGGTAGAACCGGTTCCCCCAACGGTACTCTGGGGTTGGAACGGAACCCTTTGTGATGCGCCACAGAACACCAGCTGTCCCTTCGTGCACGCTGGACTAGACCCAGCCTCCCTACCGGACCCCACAGGTTAGACCCGGTATCCCTACCTGATGCTCCGCATTAGGCTTGGCACCCATACCCGATGTTCTGGGGTACTAGCGGTACCCCCACCGTTACTCTGCGGTAGTATCGGTACACCCACCGGTACTCCGGGGTAGTACGTGAACCCTTACTGGTTCACTGGGGTACACCTGCTGACGTTACTGGCGCGCGGTGTAGACCAGACATTCCTACCTGACCCTCCTTTTTAGGCCCGGTATCCCTACCTGATGCTCCGTTGTTGGCCTGGCACCCATACCCGATATGCTGGGGTAGTACCGGTACCCCCGCCGGTACTCTGCGGTAGTATTGGTACACCCACCGGTACTCCAGGGCAGTACCTGAACACTTACTGGTTCGCTGGGGTACACCTGCTGACCTTTGGGGCGTGCTATGTAGACCAGACATTCCTACCTGACCCTCCAGGCTAGGCCCGGTATCCCTACCTGATGCTCTGCGGTAGGCCTGGCCCCCTACCCGACAATCTGGGGTAGTACCGGTACACCCACAGGGACTCCGCGGTACTTTTGCTATACCCACCGGTACTCCTGGATTGTACCGGAACCCTTACTGGTGCGCCGGGGTACACCTGCTGACCCTACGGGCACACTGCTTTGGACCCACCCTTCCTACCTGACCCGCCGGGGTAGGCCTGGTATACCTACCCGATCTTTCGAGGTAGAACCGGTTCCCCCACCGGTACTCTGGGTTTGGAACGGAACCCTTTCTGATGCGCCAGAGAACACCAGCTGTCCCTTCGTGCGCGCTGGACTAGACCCGGCCTCCCTTCCGGGCACCACAGGTTAGACCCGCTATCCCTACCTGATGCTCCGCATTAGGCTTGGCACCCATACCCGATGTTCTGGGGTACTAGCGGTACCCCCACCGTTACTCTGCGGTAGTATCGGTACACCCACCGGTACTCCGGGGTAGTACGTGAACCCTTACTGGTTCACTGGGGTACACCTGCTGACGTTACTGGCGTGCGGTGTAGACCAGACATTCCTACCTGACCCTCTGTTTTAGGCCCGGTATCCCTACCTGATGCTCCGTTGTTGGCCTGGCACCCCTACCCGATATGCTGGGGTAGTACCGGTACCCCCACCGGTACTCTGCGGTAGTATTGGTACACCCACCGGTACTCCAGGGTAGTACCTGAACCCTTACTGGTTCGCTGGGGTACACCTGCTGACCTTACGGGCGTGCTGTGTAGACCAGACATTCCTACCTGACCCTCCAGGCTAGGCCCGGTATCCCTACCTGATGCTCTGCGGTAGGCCTGGCCCCCTACCCGACAATCTGGGGTAGTACCGGTACACCCACAGGGACTCCGCGGTAATTTTGCTATACACACCGGTACTCCTGGATTGTACCGGAACCCTTACTGGTGCGCCGGGTTACACCTGCTGACCCTACGGGCACACTGCTTTGGACCCACCCTTCCTACCTGACCCGCCGGGGTAGGCCTGGTATACCTACCCGATGTTTCGAGGTAGAACCGGTTCCCCCACCGGTACTCTGGGGTTGGAACGGAACCCTTTCTGATGCGCCAGAGAACACCAGCTGTCCCTTCGTGCGCACTGGACTAGACCTGGCCTCCCTACCGGACCCCACAGGTTAGACCCGCTATCCCTAACTGATGCTCCGCATTAGGCTTGGCACCCATACCCGATGTTCTGGGGTAGTAGCGGTACCCCCACCGTTACTCTGCGGTAGTATCGGTACACCCACCGGTACTCCTGGGTAGTACGTGAACCCTTACTGGTTCACTGGGGTACACCTGATGACGTTACTGGCGTGCGGTGTAGACCAGACATTCCTACCTGACCCTCTGTTTTAGGCCCGGTATCCCTACCTGATGCTCCGTTGTTGGCCTGGCACCCCTACCCGATATGCTGGGGTAGTACCGGTACCCCCACCGGTACTCTGCGGTAGTATTGGTACACCCACCGGTACTCCAGGGTAGTACCTGAACCCTTACTGGTTCGCTGGGGTACACCTGCTGACCTTACGGGCGTGCTGTGTAGACCAGACATTCCTACCTGACCCTCCAGGCTAGGCCCGGTATCCCTACCTGATGCTCTGCGGTAGGCCTGGCCCCCTACCCGACAATCTGGGGTAGTACCGGTACACCCACAGGGACTCCGCGGTACTTTTGCTATACCCACCGGTACTCCTGGATTGTACCGGAACCCTTACTGGTGCGCCGGGGTACACCTGCTGACCCTACGGGCACACTGCTTTGGACCCACCCTTCCTACCTGACCCGCCGGGGTAGGTCTGGTATACCTACCCGATGTTTCGAGGTAGAACCGATTCCCCCACCGGTACTCTGGGCTTGGAACGGAAACCTTTCTGATGCGCCAGAGAACACCAGCTGTCCCTTCGTGCGCACTGGACTAGACCTGGCCTCCCTACCGGACCCCACAGGTTAGACCCGCTATCCCTAACTGATGCTCCGCATTAGGCTTGGCACCCATACCCGATGTTCTGGGGTACTAGCGGTACCCCCACCGTTACTCTGCGGTAGTATCGGTACACCCACCGGTACTCCGGGGTAGTACGTGAACCCTTACTGGTTCACTGGGGTACACCTGCTGACGTTACTGGCGTGCGGTGTAGACCAGACATTCCTACCTGACCCTCCATTTTAGGCCCGGTATCCCTACCTGATGCTCCGTTGTTGGCCTGGCACCCCTACCCGATATGCTGGGGTAGTACCGGTACCCCCACCGGTACTCTGCGGTAGTATTGGTACACCCACCGGTACTCCAGGGTAGTACCTGAACCCTTACTGGTTCGCTGGGGTACACCTGCTGACCTTACGGGCGTGCTGTGTAGACCAGACATTCCTATCTGACCCTCCAGGCTAGGCCCGGTATCCCTACCTGATGCTCTGCGGTAGGCCTGGCCCCCTACCCGACAATCTGGGGTAGTACCTGTACACCCACAGGTACTCCGCGCTACTTTTGCTATACCCACCGGTACTCCTGGATTGTACCGGAACCCTTACTGGTGCGCCGGGGTACACCTGCTGACCCTACGGGCACACTGCTTTGGACCCACCCTTCCTACCTGACCCGCCGGGGTAGGCCTGGTATACCTACCCGATGTTTCGAGGTAGAACCGGTTCCCCCACCGGTACTCTGGGTTTGGAACGGAACCCTTTCTGATGCGCAGAGAACACCAGCTGTCCCTTCGTGCGCGCTGGACTAGACCCGGCCTCCCTTCCGGGCACCACAGGTTAGACCCGCTATCCCTACCTGATGCTCCGCATTAGGCTTGGCACCCATACCCGATGTTCTGGGGTACTAGCGGTACCCCCACCGTTACTCTGCGGTAGTATCGGTACACCCACCGGTACTCCGGGGTAGTACGTGAACCCTTACTGGTTCACTGGGGTACACCTGATGACGTTACTGGCGTGCGGTGTAGACCAGACATTCCTACCTGACCCTCTGTTTTAGGCCCGGTATCCCTACCTGATGCTCCGTTGTTGGCCTGGCACCCCTACCCGATATGCTGGGGTAGTACCGGTACCCCCACCAGTACTCTGCGGTAGTATTGGTACACCCACCGGTACTCCAGGGTAGTACCTGAACCCTTACTGGTTCGCTGGGGTACACCTGCTGACCTTACGGGCGTGCTGTGTAGACCAGACATTCCTACCTGACCCTCCAGGCTAGGCCCGGTATCCCTACCTGATGCTCTGCGGTAGGCCTGGCCCCCTACCCGACAATCTGGGGTAGTACCGGTACACCCACAGGTACTCAGCGGTAATTTTGCTATACACACCGATACTCCTGGATTGTACCGGAACCCTTACTGGTGCGCCGGGTTACACCTGCTGACCCTACGGGCACACTGCTTTGGACCCACCCTTCCTACCTGACCCGCCGGGGAAGGCCTGGTATACCTACCCGATGTTTCGAGGTAGAACCGGTTCCCCCACCGGTACTCTGGGGTTGGAACGGAACCCTTTCTGATGCGCCAGAGAACACCAGCTGTCCCTTCGTGCGCACTGGACTAGACCTGGCCTCCCTACCGGACCCCACAGGTTAGACCCGCTATCCCTAACTGATGCTCCGCATTAGGCTTGGCACCCATACCCGATGTTCTGGGGTAGTAACGGTACCCCCACCGTTACTCTGCGGTAGTATCGGTACACCCACCGGTACTCCGGGGTAGTACGTGAACCCTTACTGGTTCACTGGGGTACACCTGCTGACGTTACTGGCGTGCGGTGTAGACCAGACATTCCTACCTGACCCTCCGTTTTAGGCCCGGTATCCCTACCTGATGCTCCGTTGTTGGCCTGGCACCCCTACCCGATATGCTGGGGTAGTACCGGTACCCCCACCGGTACTCTGCGGTAGTATTGGTACACCCACTGGTACTCCAGGGTAGTACCTGAACCCTTACTGGTTCGCTGGGGTACACCTGCTGACCTTTGGGGCGTGCTGTGTAGACCAGACATTCCTACCTGACCCTCCAGGCTAGGCCCGGTATCCCTACCTGATGCTCTGCGGTAGGCCTGGCCCCCTACCCGACAATCTGGGGTAGTACCGGTACACCCACAGGTACTCAGCGGTAATTTTGCTATACACACCGGTACTCCTGGATTGTACCGGAACCCTTACTGGTGCGCCGGGTTACACCTGCTGACCCTACGGGCACACTGCTTTGGACCCACCCTTCCTACCTGACCCGCCGGGGAAGGCCTGGTATACCTACCCGATGTTTCGAGGTAGAACCGGTTCCCCCACCGGTACTCTGGGGTTGGAACGGAACCCTTTGTGATGCGCCAGAGAACACCAGCTGTCCCTTCGTGCGCACTGGACTAGACCTGGCCTCCCTACCGGACCCCACAGGTTAGACCCGCTATCCCTACCTGATGCTCCGCATTAGGCTTGGCACCCATACCCGATGTTCTGGGGTACTAGGGGTACCCCCACCGTTACTCTGCGGTAGTATCGGTACACCCACCGGTACTCCGGGGTAGTACGTGAACCCTTACTGGTTCACTGGGGTACACCTGCTGACGTTACTGGCGTGCGGTGTAGACCAGACATTCCTACCTGACCCTCCGTTTTAGGCCCGGTATCCCTACCTGATGCTCCGTTGTTGGCCTGGCACCCCTACCCGATATGCTGGGGTAGTACCGGTACCCCCACCGGTACTCTGCGGTAGTATTGGTACACCCACCGGTACTCCAGGGTAGTACCTGAACCCTTACTGGTTCGCTGGGGTACACCTGCTGACCTTTGGGGCGTGCTGTGTAGACCAGACATTCCTACCTGACCCTCCAGGCTAGGCCCGGTATCCCTACCTGATGCTCTGCGGTAGGCCTGGCCCCCTACCCGACAATCTGGGGTAGTACCGGTACACCCACAGGTACTCAGCGGTAATTTTGCTATACACACCGGTACTCCTGGATTGTACCGGAACCCTTACTGGTGCGCCGGGTTACACCTGCTGACCCTACGGGCACACTGCTTTGGACCCACCCTTCCTACCTGACCCGCCGGGGAAGGCCTGGTATACCTACCCGATGTTTCGAGGTAGAACCGGTTCCCCCACCGGTACTCTGGGGTTGGAACGGAACCCTTTGTGATGCGCCAGAGAACACCAGCTGTCCCTTCGTGCGCACTGGACTAGACCTGGCCTCCCTACCGGACCCCACAGGTTAGACCCGCTATCCCTACCTGATGCTCCGCATTAGGCTTGGCACCCATACCCGATGTTCTGGGGTACTAGGGGTACCCCCACCGTTACTCTGCGGTAGTATCGGTACACCCACCGGTACTCCGGGGTAGTACGTGAACCCTTACTGGTTCACTGGGGTACACCTGCTGACGTTACTGGCGTGCGGTGTAGACCAGACATTCCTACCTGACCCTCCGTTTTAGGCCCGGTATCCCTACCTGATGCTCCGTTGTTGGCCTGGCACCCCTACCCGATATGCTGGGGTAGTACCGGTACCCCCACCGGTACTCTGCGGTAGTATTGGTACTCCCACCGGTACTCCAGGGTAGTACCTGAACCCTTACTGGTTCGCTGGGGTACACCTGCTGACCTTTGGGGCGTGCTGTGTAGACCAGACATTCCTACCTGACCCTCCAGGCTAGGCCCGGTATCCCTACCTGATGCTCTGCGGTAGGCCTGGCCCCCTACCCGACAATCTGGGGTAGTACCGGTACACCCACAGGTATTCCGCGCTACTTTTGCTATACCCACCGGTACTCCTGGATTGTACCGGAACCCTTACTGGTGCGCCGGGGTACACCTGCTGACCCTACGGGCACACTGCTTTGGACCCACCCTTCCTACCTGACCCACCGGGGTAGGCCTGGTATACCTACCCGATGTTTCGAGGTAGAACCGGTTCCCCCACCGGTACTCTGGGGTTGGAACGGAACCCTTTCTGATGCGCCAGAGAACACCAGCTGTCCCTTCGTGCGCACTGGACTAGACCTGGCCTCCCTACCGGACCCCACAGGTTAGACCCGCTATCCCTAACTGATGCTCCGCATTAGGCTTGGCACCCATACCCGATGTTCTGGGGTACTAGCGGTACCCCCACCGTTACTCTGCGGTAGTATCGGTACACCCACCGGTACTCCGGGGTAGTACGTGAACCCTTACTGGTTCACTGGGGTACACCTGCTGACGTTACTGGCGTGCGGTGTAGACCAGACATTCCTACCTGACCCTCCGTTTTAGGCCCGGTATCCCTACCTGATGCTCCGTTGTTGGCCTGGCACCCCTACCCGATATGCTGGGGTAGTACCGGTACCCCCACCGGTACTCTGCGGTAGTATTGGTACACCCACCGGTACTCCAGGGTAGTACCTGAACCCTTACTGGTTCGCTGGGGTACACCTGCTGACCTTACGGGCGTGCTGTGTAGACCAGACATTCCTACCTGACCCTCCAGGCTAGGCCCGGTATCCCTACCTGATGCTCTGCGGTAGGCCTGGCCCCCTACCCGACAATCTGGGGTAGTACCGGTACACCCACAGGGACTCCGCGCTACTTTTGCTATACCCACCGGTACTCCTGGATTGTACCGGAACCCTTACTGGTGCGCCGGGGTACACCTGCTGACCCTACGGGCACACTGCTTTGGACCCACCCTTCCTACCTGACCCGCCGGGGTAGGCCTGGTATACCTACCCGATGTTTCGAGGTAGAACCGGTTCCCCCACCGGTACTCTGGGCTTGGAACGGAACCCTTTCTGATGCGCCAGAGAACACCAGCTGTCCCTTCGTGCGCGCTGGACTAGACCCGGCCTCCCTTCCGGGCACCACAGGTTAGACCCGCTATCCCTACCTGATGCTCCGCATTAGGCTTGGCACCCATACCCGATGTTCTGGGGTACTAGCGGTACCCCCACCGTTACTCTGCGGTAGTATCGGTACACCCACCGGTACTCCGGGGTAGTACGTGAACCCTTACTGGTTCACTGGGGTACACCTGCTGACGTTACTGGCGTGCGGTGTAGACCAGACATTCCTACCTGACCCTCTGTTTTAGGCCCGGTATCCCTACCTGATGCTCCGTTGTTGGCCTGGCACCCCTACCCGATATGCTGGGGTAGTACCGGTACCCCCACCGGTACTCTGCGGTAGTATTGGTACACCCACCGGTACTCCAGGGTAGTACCTGAACCCTTACTGGTTCGCTGGGGTACACCTGCTGACCTTACGGGCGTGCTGTGTAGACCAGACATTCCTACCTGATCCTCCAGGCTAGGCCCGGTATCCCTACCTGATGCTCTGCGGTAGGCCTGGCCCCCTACCCGACAATCTGGGGTAGTACCGGTACACCCACAGGTACTCCGCGCTACTTTTGCTATACCCACCGGTACTCCTGGATTGTACCGGAACCCTTACTGGTGCGCCGGGGTACACCTGCTGACCCTACGGGCACACTGCTTTGGACCCACCCTTCCTACCTGACCCGCCGGGGTAGGCCTGGTATACCTACCCGATGTTTCGAGGTAGAACCGGTTCCCCCACCGGTACTCTGGGTTTGGAACGGAACCCTTTCTGATGCGCAGAGAACACCAGCTGTCCCTTCGTGCGCGCTGGACTAGACCCGGCCTCCCTTCCGGGCACCACAGGTTAGACCCGCTATCCCTACCTGATGCTCCGCATTAGGCTTGGCACCCATACCCGATGTTCTGGGGTACTAGCGGTACCCCCACCGTTACTCTGCGGTAGTATCGGTACACCCACCGGTACTCCGGGGTAGTACGTGAACCCTTACTGGTTCACTGGGGTACACCTGATGACGTTACTGGCGTGCGGTGTAGACCAGACATTCCTACCTGACCCTCTGTTTTAGGCCCGGTATCCCTACCTGATGCTCCGTTGTTGGCCTGGCACCCCTACCCGATATGCTGGGGTAGTACCGGTACCCCCACCAGTACTCTGCGGTAGTATTGGTACACCCACCGGTACTCCAGGGTAGTACCTGAACCCTTACTGGTTCGCTGGGGTACACCTGCTGACCTTACGGGCGTGCTGTGTAGACCAGACATTCCTACCTGACCCTCCAGGCTAGGCCCGGTATCCCTACCTGATGCTCTGCGGTAGGCCTGGCCCCCTACCCGACAATCTGGGGTAGTACCGGTACACCCACAGGTACTCAGCGGTAATTTTGCTATACCCACCGGTACTCCTGGATTGTACCGGAACCCGTACTGGTGCGCCGGGTTACACCTGCTGACCCTACGGGCACACTGCTTTGGACCCACCCTTCCTACCTGACCCGCCGGGGAAGGCCTGGTATACCTACCCGATGTTTCGAGGTAGAACCGGTTCCCCCACCGGTACTCTGGGTTTGGAACGGAACCCTTTCTGATGCGCCAGAGAACACCAGCTGTCCCTTCGTGCGCACTGGACTAGACCTGGCCTCCCTACCGGACCCCACAGGTTAGACCAGCTATCCCTACCTGATGCTCCGCATTAGGCTTGGCACCCATACCCGATGTTCTGGGGTAGTAACGGTACCCCCACCGTTACTCTGCGGTAGTATCGGTACACCCACCGGTACTCCGGGGTAGTACGTGAACCCTTACTGGTTCACTGGGGTACACCTGCTGACGTTACTGGCGTGCGGTGTAGACCAGACATTCCTACCTGACCCTCCGTTTTAGGCCCGGTATCCCTACCTGATGCTCCGTTGTTGGCCTGGCACCCCTACCCAATATGCTGGGGTAGTACCGGTACCCCCACCGGTACTCTGCGGTAGTATTGGTACACCCACCGGTACTCCAGGGTAGTACCTGAACCCTTACTGGTTCGCTGGGGTACACCTGCTGACCTTTGGGGCGTGCTATGTAGACCAGACATTCCTACCTGACCCTCCAGGCTAGGCCCGGTATCCCTACCTGATGCTCTGCGGTAGGCCTGGCCCCCTACCCGACAATCTGGGGTAGTACCAGTACACCCACAGGTACTCCGCGGTACTTTTGCTATACCCACCGGTACTCCTGGATTGTACCGGAACCCTTACTGGTGCGCCGGGGTACACCTGCTGACCCTACGGGCACACTGCTTTGGACCCACCCTTCCTACCTGACCCGCCGGGGTAGGCCTGGTATACCTACCCGATCTTTCGAGGTAGAACCGGTTCCCCCACCGGTACTCTGGGGTTGGAACGGAACCCTTTGTGATGCGCCAGAGAACACCAGCTGTCCCTTCGTGCACGCTGGATTAGTCCTGGCCTCCCTACCGGACCCCACAGGTTAGACCCGGTATCCCTACCTGATGCTCCGCATTAGGCTTGGCACCCATACCCGACCTTCTGGGGTAGTAGCGGTACCCACACCGTTACTCTGCGGTAGTATCGGTACACCCACCGGTACTCCGGGGTAGTACGTGAACCCTTACTGGTTCACTGGGGTACACCTGCTGACGTTACTGGCGTGCGGTATAGACCAGACATTCCTACCTGACCCTCCGTTTTAGGCCCGGTATCCCTACCTGATGCTCCGTTGTTGGCCTGGCACCCCTACCCGATATGCTGGGGTAGTACCGGTACCCCCACCGGTACTCTGCGGTAGTATTGGTACACCCACCGGTACTCCAGGGTAGTACCTGAACCCTTACTGGTTCGCTGGGGTACACCTGCTGACCTTACGGGCGTGCTGTGTAGACCAGACATTCCTACCTGACCCTCCAGGCTAGGCCCGGTATCCCTACCTGATGCTCTGCGGTAGGCCTGGCCCCCTACCCGACAATCTGGGGTAGTACCGGTACACCCACAGGGACTCCGCGGTACTTTTGCTATACCCACCGGTACTCCTGGATTGTACCGGAACCCTTACTGGTGCGCCGGGGTACACCTGCTGACCCTACGGGCACACTGCTTTGGACCCACCCTTCCTACCTGACCCGCCGGGGTAGGCCTGGTATACCTACCCGATGTTTCGAGGTAGAACCGGTTCCCCCACCGGTACTCTGGGTTTGGAACGGAACCCTTTCTGATGCGCCAGAGAACACCAGCTGTCCCTTCGTGCGCGCTGGACTAGACCCGGCCTCCCTACCGGACACCACAGGTTAGACCCGCTATCCCTACCTGATGCTCCGCATTAGGCTTGGCACCCATACCCGATATTCTGGGGTAGTAGCGGTACCCCACCGTTACTCTGCGGTAGTATCGGTACACCCACCGGTACTCCGGGGTAGTACGTGAACCCTTACTGGTTCGCTGGGGTACACCTGATGACGTTACTGGCGCGCGGTGTACACCAGACATTCCTACCTGACCCTCCGTTTTAGGCCCGGTATCCCTACCTGATGCTCCGTTGTTGGCCTGGCACCCCTACCCGATATGCTGGGGTAGTACCGGTACCCCCACCGGTACTCTGCGGTAGTATTGGTACACCCACCGGTACTCCAGGGTAGTACCTGAACCCTTACTGGTTCGCTGGGGTACACCTGCTGACCTTACGGGCGTGCTGTGTAGACCAGACATTCCTACCTGACCCTCCAGGCTAGGCCCGGTATCCCTACCTGATGCTCTGCGGTAGGCCTGGCCCCCTACCCGACAATCTGGGGTAGTACCGGTACACCCACAGGTACTCCGCGGTACTTTTGCTATACCCACCGGTACTCCTGGATTGTACCGGAACCCTTACTGGTGCGCCGGGGTACACCAGCTGACCCTATGGGCACACTGCTTTGGACCCACCCTTCCTACCTGACCCGCCGGGGTAGGCCTGGTATACCTACCCGATGTTTCGAGGTAGAACCGGTTCCCCCACCGGTACTCTGGGTTTGGAACGGAACCCTTTCTGATGCGCCAGAGAACACCAGCTGTCCCTTCGTGCGCGCTGGACTAGACCCGGCCTCCCTGCCGGACACCACAGGTTAGACCCGCTATCCCTACCTGATGCTCCGCATTAGGCTTGGCACCCATACCCGATGTTCTGGGGTAGTAGCGGTACCCCCACCGTTACTCTGCGGTAGTATCGGTACACCCACCGGTACTCCGGGGTAGTACGTGAACCCTTACTGGTTCGCTGCGTTACACCTGATGACGTTACTGGCGCGCGGTGTACACCAGACATTCCTACCTGACCCTCCGTTTTAGGCCCGGTATCCCTACCTGATGCTCCGTTGTTGGCCTGGCACCCCTACCCGATATGCTGGGGTAGTACCGGTACCCCCGCCGGTACTCTGCGGTAGTATTGGTACACCCACCGGTACTCCAGGGCAGTACCTGAACACTTACTGGTTCGCTGGGGTACACCTGCTGACCTTTGGGGCGTGCTATGTAGACCAGACATTCCTACCTGACCCTCCAGGCTAGGCCCGGTATCCCTACCTGATGCTCTGTGGTAGGCCTGGCCCCCTACCCGACAATCTGGGGTAGTACCGGTACACCCACAGGGACTCCGCGGTAATTTTGCTATACCCACCGGTACTCCTGGATTGTACCGGAACCCTTACTGGTGCGCCAGGTTACACCTGCTGACCCTACGGGCACACTGCTTTGGACCCACCCTTCCTACCTGACCCGCCGGTGTAGGCCTGGTATACCTACCCGATGTTTCGAGGTAGAACCGGTTCCCCCACCGGTACTCTGGGTTTGGAACGGAACTCTTTCTGATGCGCCAGAGAACACCAGCTGTCCCTTCGTGCGCGCTGCACTAGACCCGGCCTCCCTTCCGGACCCCACAGGTTAGACCCGCTATCCCTACCTGATGCTCCGCATTAGGCTTGGCACCCATACCCGATGTTCTGGGGTAGTAGCGGTGCCCCCACCGTTACTCTGCGGTAGTATCGGTACACCCACCGGTACTCCGGGGTAGTACGTGAACCCTTACTGGTTCACTGGGTTACACCTGATGACGTTACTGGTGCGCGGTGTAGACCAGACATTCCTACCTGACCCTCCGTTTTAGGCCCGGTATCCCTACCTGATGCTCCGTTGTTGGCCTGGCACCCATACCCGATATGCTGGGGTAGTACCGGTACCCCCACCGGTACTCTGCGGTAGTATTGGTACACCCACCGGTACTCCAGGGCAGTACCTGAACACTTACTGGTTCGCTGGGGTACACTTGCTGAACTTTGGGGCGTGCTATGTAGACCAGACATTCCTACCTGACCCTCCAGGCTAGGCCCGGTATCCCTACCTGATGCTCTGCGGTAGGCCTGGCCCCCTACCCGACAATCTGGGGTAGTACCGGTACACCCACAGGTACTCCGCGGTACTTTTGCTATACCCACCGGTACTCCTGGATTGTACCGGAACCCTTACTGGTGCGCCGGGGTACACCTGCTGACCCTACGGGCACACTGCTTTGGACCCACCCTTCCTACCTGACCCGCCGGGGTAGGCCTGGTATACCTACCCGATGTTTCGAGGTAGAACCGGTTCCCCCACCGGTACTCTGGGTTTGGAACGGAACCCTTTCTGATGCGCCAGAGAACACCAGCTGTCCCTTCGTGCGCGCTGGACTAGACCCGGCCTCCCTTCCGGGCACCACAGGTTAGACCCGCTATCCCTACCTGATGCTCCGCATTAGGCTTGGCACCCATACCCGATGTTCTGGGGTAGTAGCGGTACCCCCACCGTTACTCTGCGGTAGTATCGGTACACCCACCGGTACTCCGGGGTAGTACGTGAACCCTTACTGGTTCACTGGGGTACACCTGCTGACGTTACTGGCGTGCGGTGTAGACCAGACATTCCTACCTGACCCTCTGTTTTAGGCCCGGTATCCCTACCTGATGCTCCGTTGTTGGCCTGGCACCCCTACCCGATATGCTGGGGTAGTACCGGTACCCCCACTGGTACTCTGCGGTAGTATTGGTACACCCACCGGTACTCCAGGGTAATACCTGAACCCTTACTGGTTCGCTGGGGTACACCTGCTGACCTTACGGGCGTGCTGTGTAGACCAGACATTCCTACCTGACCCTCCAGGCTAGGCCCGGTATCCCTACCTGATGCTCTGCGGTAGGCCTGGCCCCCTACCCGACAATCTGGGGTAGTACCGGTACACCCACAGGTACTCCGCGCTACTTTTGCTATACCCACCGGTACTCCTGGATTGTACCGGAACCCTTACTGGTGCGCCGGGGTACACCTGCTGACCCTACGGGCACACTGCTTTGGACCCACCCTTCCTACGTGACCCTCCGGGGTAGGCCTGGTATACCTACCCGATGTTTCGAGGTAGAACCGGTTCCCCCACCGGTACTCTGGGTTTGGAACGGAACCCTTTCTGATGCGCCAGAGAACACCAGCTGTCCCTTCGTGCGCGCTGGACTAGACCCGGCCTCCCTTCCGGGCACCACAGGTTAGACCCGCTATCCCTACCTGATGCTCCGCATTAGGCTTGGCACCCATACCCGATGTTCTGGGGTACTAGCGGTACCCCCACCGTTACTCTGCGGTAGTATCGGTACACCCACCGGTACTCCGGGGTAGTACGTGAACCCTTACTGGTTCACTGGGGTACACCTGCTGACGTTACTGGCGTGCGGTGTAGACCAGACATTCCTACCTGACCCTCCATTTTAGGCCCGGTATCCCTACCTGATGCTCCGTTGTTGGCCTGGCACCCCTACCCGATATGCTGGGGTAGTACCGGTACCCCCACCGGTACTCTGCGGTAGTATTGGTACACTCACCGGTACTCCAGGGTAGTACCTGAACCCTTACTGGTTCGCTGGGGTACACCTGCTGACCTTACGGGCGTGCTGTGTAGACCAGACATTCCTACCTGACCCTCCAGGCTAGGCCCGGTATCCCTACCTGATGCTCTGCGGTAGGCCTGGCCCCCTACCCGACAATCTGGGCTAGTACCGGTACACCCACAGGGACTCCGCGGTAATTTTGCTATACACACCGGTACTCCTGGATTGTACCGGAACCCTTACTGGTGCGCCGGGTTACACCTGCTGACCCTACGGGCACACTGCTTTGGACCCACCCTTCCTACCTGACCCGCCGGGGTAGGCCTGGTATACCTACCCGATCTTTCGAGGTAGAACCGGTTCCCCCACCGGTACTCTGGGGTTGGAACGGAACCCTTTGTGATGCGCCAGAGAACACCAGCTGTCCCTTCGTGCACGCTGGATTAGTCCTGGCCTCCCTACCGGACCCCACAGGTTAGACCCGGTATCCCTACCTGATGCTCCGCATTAGGCTTGGCACCCATACCCGACCTTCTGGGGTAGTAGCGGTACCCACACCGTTACTCTGCGGTAGTATCGGTACACCCACCGGTACTCCGGGGTAGTACGTGAACCCTTACTGGTTCACTGGGGTACACCTGCTGACGTTACTGGCGTGCGGTATAGACCAGACATTCCTACCTGACCCTCCGTTTTAGGCCCGGTATCCCTACCTGATGCTCCGTTGTTGGCCTGGCACCCCTACCCGATATGCTGGGGTAGTACCGGTACCCCCACCGGTACTCTGCGGTAGTATTGGTACACCCACCGGTACTCCAGGGTAGTACCTGAACCCTTACTGGTTCGCTGGGGTACACCTGCTGACCTTACGGGCGTGCTGTGTAGACCAGACATTCCTACCTGACCCTCCAGGCTAGGCCCGGTATCCCTACCTGATGCTCTGCGGTAGGCCTGGCCCCCTACCCGACAATCTGGGGTAGTACCGGTACACCCACAGGTACTCCGCGGTACTTTTGCTATACCCACCGGTACTCCTGGATTGTACCGGAACCCTTACTGGTGCGCCGGGGTACACCAGCTGACCCTACGGGCACACTGCTTTGGACCCACCCTTCCTACCTGACCCGCCGGGGTAGGCCTGGTATACCTACCCGATGTTTCGAGGTAGAACCGGTTCCCCCACCGGTACTCTGGGTTTGGAACGGAACCCTTTCTGATGCGCCAGAGAACACCAGCTGTCCCTTCGTGCGCGCTGGACTAGACCCGGCCTCCCTACCGGACACCACAGGTTAGACCCGCTATCCCTACCTGATGCTCCGCATTAGGCTTGGCACCCATACCCGATATTCTGGGGTAGTAGCGGTACCCCACCGTTACTCTGCGGTAGTATCGGTACACCCACCGGTACTCCGGGGTAGTACGTGAACCCTTACTGGTTCGCTGGGGTACACCTGATGACGTTACTGGCGCGCGGTGTACACCAGACATTCCTACCTGACCCTCCGTTTTAGGCCCGGTATCCCTACCTGATGCTCCGTTGTTGGCCTGGCACCCCTACCCGATATGCTGGGGTAGTACCGGTACCCCCACCGGTACTCTGCGGTAGTATTGGTACACCCACCGGTACTCCAGGGTAGTACCTGAACCCTTACTGGTTCGCTGGGGTACACCTGCTGACCTTACGGGCGTGCTGTGTAGACCAGACATTCCTACCTGACCCTCCAGGCTAGGCCCGGTATCCCTACCTGATGCTCTGCGGTAGGCCTGGCCCCCTACCCGACAATCTGGGGTAGTACCGGTACACCCACAGGTACTCCGCGGTACTTTTGCTATACCCACCGGTACTCCTGGATTGTACCGGAACCCTTACTGGTGCGCCGGGGTACACCAGCTGACCCTACGGGCACACTGCTTTGGACCCACCCTTCCTACCTGACCCGCCGGGGTAGGCCTGGTATACCTACCCGATGTTTCGAGGTAGAACCGGTTCCCCCACCGGTACTCTGGGTTTGGAACGGAACCCTTTCTGATGCGCCAGAGAACACCAGCTGTCCCTTCGTGCGCGCTGGACTAGACCCGGCCTCCCTGCCGGACACCACAGGTTAGACCCGCTATCCCTACCTGATGCTCCGCATTAGGCTTGGCACCCATACCCGATGTTCTGGGGTAGTAGCGGTACCCCCACCGTTACTCTGCGGTAGTATCGGTACACCCACCGGTACTCCGGGGTAGTACGTGAACCCTTACTGGTTCGCTGCGTTACACCTGATGACGTTACTGGCGCGCGGTGTACACCAGACATTCCTACCTGACCCTCCGTTTTAGGCCCGGTATCCCTACCTGATGCTCCGTTGTTGGCCTGGCACCCCTACCCGATATGCTGGGGTAGTACCGGTACCCCCGCCGGTACTCTGCGGTAGTATTGGTACACCCACCGGTACTCCAGGGCAGTACCTGAACACTTACTGGTTCGCTGGGGTACACCTGCTGACCTTTGGGGCGTGCTATGTAGACCAGACATTCCTACCTGACCCTCCAGGCTAGGCCCGGTATCCCTACCTGATGCTCTGTGGTAGGCCTGGCCCCCTACCCGACAATCTGGGGTAGTACCGGTACACCCACAGGGACTCCGCGGTAATTTTGCTATACCCACCGGTACTCCTGGATTGTACCGGAACCCTTACTGGTGCGCCAGGTTACACCTGCTGACCCTACGGGCACACTGCTTTGGACCCACCCTTCCTACCTGACCCGCCGGTGTAGGCCTGGTATACCTACCCGATGTTTCGAGGTAGAACCGGTTCCCCCACCGGTACTCTGGGTTTGGAACGGAACTCTTTCTGATGCGCCAGAGAACACCAGCTGTCCCTTCGTGCGCGCTGGACTAGACCCGGCCTCCCTTCCGGACCCCACAGGTTAGACCCGCTATCCCTACCTGATGCTCCGCATTAGGCTTGGCACCCATACCCGATGTTCTGGGGTAGTAGCGGTGCCCCCACCGTTACTCTGCGGTAGTATCGGTACACCCACCGGTACTCCGGGGTAGTACGTGAACCCTTACTGGTTCACTGGGTTACACCTGATGACGTTACTGGTGCGCGGTGTAGACCAGACATTCCTACCTGACCCTCCATTTTAGGCCCGGTATCCCTACCTGATGCTCCGTTGTTGGCCTGGCACCCATACCCGATATGCTGGGGTAGTACCGGTACCCCCACCGGTACTCTGCGGTAGTATTGGTACACCCACCGGTACTCCAGGGCAGTACCTGAACACTTACTGGTTCGCTGGGGTACACTTGCTGAACTTTGGGGCGTGCTATGTAGACCAGACATTCCTACCTGACCCTCCAGGCTAGGCCCGGTATCCCTACCTGATGCTCTGCGGTAGGCCTGGCCCCCTACCCGACAATCTGGGGTAGTACCGGTACACCCACAGGTACTCCGCGGTACTTTTGCTATACCCACCGGTACTCCTGGATTGTACCGGAACCCTTACTGGTGCGCCGGGGTACACCTGCTGACCCTACGGGCACACTGCTTTGGACCCACCCTTCCTACCTGACCCGCCGGGGTAGGCCTGGTATACCTACCCGATGTTTCGAGGTAGAACCGGTTCCCCCACCGGTACTCTAGGTTTGGAACGGAACCCTTTCTGATGCGCCAGAGAACACCAGCTGTCCCTTCGTGCGCGCTGGACTAGACCCGGCCTCCCTTCCGGGCACCACAGGTTAGACCCGCTATCCCTACCTGATGCTCCGCATTAGGCTTGGCACCCATACCCGATGTTCTGGGGTAGTAGCGGTACCCCCACCGTTACTCTGCGGTAGTATCGGTACACCCACCGGTACTCCGGGGTAGTACGTGAACCCTTACTGGTTCACTGGGGTACACCTGCTGACGTTACTGGCGTGCGGTGTAGACCAGACATTCCTACCTGACCCTCTGTTTTAGGTCCGGTATCCCTACCTGATGCTCCGTTGTTGGCCTGGCACCCCTACCCGATATGCTGGGGTAGTACCGGTACCCCCACCGGTACTCTGCGGTAGTATTGGTACACCCACCGGTACTCCAGGGTAATACCTGAACCCTTACTGGTTCGCTGGGGTACACCTGCTGACCTTACGGGCGTGCTGTGTAGACCAGACATTCCTACCTGACCCTCCAGGCTAGGCCCGGTATCCCTACCTGATGCTCTGCGGTAGGCCTGGCCCCCTACCCGACAATCTGGGGTAGTACCGGTACACCCACAGGGACTCCGCGCTACTTTTGCTATACCCACCGGTACTCCTGGATTGTACCGGAACCCTTACTGGTGCGCCGGGGTACACCTGCTGACCCTACGGGCACACTGCTTTGGACCCACCCTTCCTACGTGACCCTCCGGGGTAGGCCTGGTATACCTACCCGATGTTTCGAGGTAGAACCGGTTCCCCCACCGGTACTCTGGGTTTGGAACGGAACCCTTTCTGATGCGCGAGAGAACACCAGCTGTCCCTTCGTGCGCGCTGGACTAGACCCGGCCTCCCTTCCGGGCCCCACAGGTTAGACCCGCTATCCCTACCTGATGCTCCGCATTAGGCTTGGCACCCATACCCGATGTTCTGGGGTACTAGCGGTACCCCCACCGTTACTCTGCGGTAGTATCGGTACACCCACCGGTACTCCGGGGTAGTACGTGAACCCTTACTGGTTCACTGGGGTACACCTGCTGACGTTACTGGCGTGCGGTGTAGACCAGACATTCCTACCTGACCCTCCATTTTAGGCCCGGTATCCCTACCTGATGCTCCGTTGTTGGCCTGGCACCCCTACCCGATATGCTGGGGTAGTACCGGTACCCCCACCGGTACTCTGCGGTAGTATTGGTACACCCACCGGTACTCCAGGGTAGTACCTGAACCCTTACTGGTTCGCTGGGGTACACCTGCTGACCTTACGGGCGTGCTGTGTAGACCAGACATTCCTACCTGACCCTCCAGGCTAGGCCCGGTATCCCTACCTGATGCTCTGCGGTAGGCCTGGCCCCCTACCCGACAATCTGGGCTAGTACCGGTACACCCACAGGGACTCCGCGGTAATTTTGCTATACACACCGGTACTCCTGGATTGTACCGGAACCCTTACTGGTGCGCCGGGTTACACCTGCTGACCCTACGGGCACACTGCTTTGGACCCACCCTTCCTACCTGACCCGCCGGGGTAGGCCTGGTATACCTACCCGATCTTTCGAGGTAGAACCGGTTCCCCCACCGGTACTCTGGGGTTGGAACGGAACCCTTTCTGATGCGCCAGAGAACACCAGCTGTCCCTTCGTGCGCACTGGACTAGACCTGGCCTCCCTACCGGACCCCACAGGTTAGACCCGCTATCCCTACCTGATGCTCCGCATTAGGCTTGGCACCCATACCCGATGTTCTGGGGTAGTAACGGTACCCCCACCGTTACTCTGCGGTAGTATCGGTACACCCACCGGTACTCCGGGGTAGTACGTGAACCCTTACTGGTTCACTGGGGTACACCTGCTGACGTTACTGGCGTGCGGTGTAGACCAGACATTCCTACCTGACCCTCCGTTTTAGGCCCGGTATCCCTACCTGATGCTCCGTTGTTGGCCTGGCACCCCTACCCGATATGCTGGGGTAGTACCGGTACCCCCACCGGTACTCTGCGGTAGTATTGGTACACCCACCGGTACTCCAGGGTAGTACCTGAACCCTTACTGGTTCGCTGGGGTACACCTGCTGACCTTACGGGCGTGCTGTGTAGACCAGACATTCCTACCTGACCCTCCAGGCTAGGCCCGGTATCCCTACCTGATGCTCTGCGGTAGGCCTGGCCCCCTATCCGACAATCTGGGGTAGTACCGGTACACCCACAGGTACTCCGCGGTACTTTTGCTATACCCACCGGTACTCCTGGATTGTACCGGAACCCTTACTGGTGCGCCGGGGTACACCTGCTGACCCTACGGGCACACTGCTTTGGACCCACCCTTCCTACGTGACCCTCCGGCGTAGGCCTGGTATACCTACCCGATGTTTCGAGGTAGAACCGGTTCCCCCACCGGTACTCTGGGTTTGGAACGGAACCCTTTGTAATGCGCCAGAGAACACCAGCTGTCCCTTCGTGCGCGCTGGACTAGACCCGGCCTCCCTTCCGGGCACCACAGGTTAGACCCGCTATCCCTACCTGATGCTCCGCATTAGGCTTGGCACCCATACCCGATGTTCTGGGGTAGTAGCGGTGCCCCCACCGTTACTCTGCGGTAGTATCGGTACACCCACCGGTACTCCGGGGTAGTACGTGAACCCTTACTGGTTCACTGGGTTACACCTGATGACGTTACTGGCGCGCGGTGTAGACCAGACATTCCTACCTGACCCTCCGTTTTAGGCCCGGTATCCCTACCTGATGCTCCGTTGTTGGCCTGGCACCCATACCCGATATGCTGGGGTAGTACCGCTACCCCCACCGGTACTCTGCGGTAGTATTGGTACACCCACCGGTACTCCAGGGCAGTACCTGAACACTTACTGGTTCGCTGGGGTACACTTGCTGAACTTTGGGGCGTGCTATGTAGACCAGACATTCCTACCTGACCCTCCAGGCTAGGCCCGGTATCCCTACCTGATGCTCTGCGGTAGGCCTGGCCCCCTACCCGACAATCTGGGGTAGTACCGGTACACCCACCAGTACTCCGCGGTACTTTTGCTATACCCACCGGTACTCCTGGATTGTACCGGAACCCTTACTGGTGCGCCGGGGTACACCTGCTGACCCTACGGGCACACTGCTTTGGACCCACCCTTCCTACCTGACCCGCCGGGGTAGGCCTGGTATACCTACCCGATGTTTCGAGGTAGAACCGGTTCCCCCACCGGTACTCTGGGTTTGGAACGGAACCCTTTCTGATGCGCCAGAGAACACCAGCTGTCCCTTCGTGCGCGCTGGACTAGACCCGGCCTCCCTTCCGGGCACCACAGGTTAGACCCGCTATCCCTACCTGATGCTCCGCATTAGGCTTGGCACCCATACCCGATGTTCTGGGGTAGTAGCGGTACCCCCACCGTTACTCTGCGGTAGTATCGGTACACCCACCGGTACTCCGGGGTAGTACGTGAACCCTTACTGGTTCACTGGGGTACACCTGCTGACGTTACTGGCGTGCGGTGTAGACCAGACATTCCTACCTGACCCTCTGTTTTAGGCCCGGTATCCCTACCTGATGCTCCGTTGTTGGCCTGGCACCCCTACCCGATATGCTGGGGTAGTACCGGTACCCCCACCGGTACTCTGCGGTAGTATTGGTACACCCACCGGTACTCCAGGGTAATACCTGAACCCTTACTGGTTCGCTGGGGTACACCTGCTGACCTTACGGGCGTGCTGTGTAGACCAGACATTCCTACCTGACCCTCCAGGCTAGGCCCGGTATCCCTACCTGATGCTCTGCGGTAGGCCTGGCCCCCTACCCGACAATCTGGGGTAGTACCGGTACACCCACAGGTACTCCGCGCTACTTTTGCTATACCCACCGGTACTCCTGGATTGTACCGGAACCCTTACTGGTGCGCCGGGGTACACCTGCTGACCCTACGGGCACACTGCTTTGGACCCACCCTTCCTACCTGACCCGCCGGGGTAGGCCTGGTATACCTACCCGATGTTTCGAGGTAGAACCGGTTCCCCCACCGGTACTCTGGGTTTGGAACGGAACCCTTTCTGATGCGCCAGAGAACACCAGCTGTCCCTTCGTGCGCGCTGGACTAGACCCGGCCTCCCTTCCGGGCACCACAGGTTAGACCCGCTATCCCTACCTGATGCTCCGCATTAGGCTTGGCACCCATACCCGATGTTCTGGGGTACTAGCGGTACCCCCACCGTTACTCTGCGGTAGTATCGGTACACCCACCGGTACTCCGGGGTAGTACGTGAACCCTTACTGGTTCACTGGGGTACACCTGCTGACGTTACTGGCGTGCGGTGTAGACCAGACATTCCTACCTGACCCTCCGTTTTAGGCCCGGTATCCCTACCTGATGCTCCGTTGTTGGCCTGGCACCCCTACCCGATATGCTGGGGTAGTACCGGTACCCCCACCGGTACTCTGCGGTAGTATTGGTACACCCACCGGTACTCCAGGGTAGTACCTGAACCCTTACTGGTTCGCTGGGGTACACCTGCTGACCTTACGGGCGTGCTGTGTAGACCAGACATTCCTACCTGACCCTCCAGGCTAGGCCCGGTATCCCTACCTGATGCTCTGCGGTAGGCCTGGCCCCCTACCCGACAATCTGGGCTAGTACCGGTACACCCACAGGGACTCCGCGGTAATTTTGCTATACACACCGGTACTCCTGGATTGTACCGGAACCCTTACTGGTGCGCCGGGTTACACCTGCTGACCCTACGGGCACACTGCTTTGGACCCACCCTTCCTACCTGACCCGCCGGGGTAGGCCTGGTATACCTACCCGATCTTTCGAGGTAGAACCGGTTCCCCCACCGGTACTCTGGGGTTGGAACGGAACCCTTTCTGATGCGCCAGAGAACACCAGCTGTCCCTTCGTGCGCACTGGACTAGACCTGGCCTCCCTACCGGACCCCACAGGTTAGACCCGCTATCCCTACCTGATGCTCCGCATTAGGCTTGGCACCCATACCCGATGTTCTGGGGTAGTAACGGTACCCCCACCGTTACTCTGCGGTAGTATCGGTACACCCACCGGTACTCCGGGGTAGTACGTGAACCCTTACTGGTTCACTGGGGTACACCTGCTGACGTTACTGGCGTGCGGTGTAGACCAGACATTCCTACCTGACCCTCCGTTTTAGGCCCGGTATCCCTACCTGATGCTCCGTTGTTGGCCTGGCACCCCTACCCGATATGCTGGGGTAGTACCGGTACCCCCACCGGTACTCTGCGGTAGTATTGGTACACCCACTGGTACTCCAGGGTAGTACCTGAACCCTTACTGGTTCGCTGGGGTACACCTGCTGACCTTTGGGGCGTGCTGTGTAGACCAGACATTCCTACCTGACCCTCCAGGCTAGGCCCGGTATCCCTACCTGATGCTCTGCGGTAGGCCTGGCCCCCTACCCAACAATCTGGGGTAGTACCGGTACACCCACAGGTACTCCGCGGTACTTTTGCTATACCCACCGGTACTCCTGGATTGTACCGGAACCCTTACTGGTGCGCCGGGGTACACCTGCTGACCCTACGGGCACACTGCTTTGGACCCACCCTTCCTACCTGACCCGCCGGGGTAGGCCTGGTATACCTACCCGATGTTTCGAGGTAGAACCGGTTCCCCCACCGGTACTCTGGGGTTGGAACGGAACCCTTTCTGATGCGCCAGAGAACACCAGCTGTCCCTTCGTGCGCACTGGACTAGACCTGGCCTCCCTTCCGGACCCCACAGGTTAGACCCGCTATCCCTACCTGATGCTCCGCATTAGGCTTGGCACCCATACCCGATGTTCTGGGGTAGTAACGGTACCCACACCGTTACTCTGCGGTAGTATCGGTACACCCACCGGTACTCCGGGGTAGTACGTGAACCCTTACTGGTTCACTGGGGTACACCTGATGACGTGTCAGGCACGCGGTGTAGACCAGACATTCCTACCTGACCCTCCGTTTTAGGCCCGGTATCCCTACCTGATGCTCCGTTGTTGGCCTGGCACCCCTACCCGATATGCTGGCGTAGTACCGGTACCCCCACCGGTACTCTGCGGTAGTATTGGTACACCCACCGGTACTCCAGGGTAGTACCTGAACCCTTACTGGTTCGCTGGGGTACACCTGCTGACCTTACGGGCGTGCTGTGTAGACCAGACATTCCTACCTGACCCTCCAGGCTAGGCCCGGTATCCCTACCTGATGCTCTGCGGTAGGCCTGGCCCCCTACCCGACAATCTGGGGTAGTACCGGTACACCCACAGGGACTCCGCGGTAATTTTGCTATACCCACCGGTACTCCTGGATTGTACCGGAACCCTTACTGGTGCGCCGGGGTACACCTGCTGACCCTACGGGCACACTGCTTTGGACCCACCCTTCCTACCTGACCCGCCGGGGTAGGCCTGGTATACCTACCCGATGTTTCGAGGTAGAACCGGTTCCCCCACCGGTACTCTGGGTTTGGAACGGAAACCTTTCTGATGCGCCAGAGAACACCAGCTGTCCCTTCGTGCGCGCTGGACTAGACCCGGCCTCCCTTCCGGGCACCACAGGTTAGACCCGCTATCCCTACCTGATGCTCCGCATTAGGCTTGGCACCCATACCCGATGTTCTGGGGTAGTAACGGTACCCCCACCGTTACTCTGCGGTAGTATCGGTACACCCACCGGTACTCCGGGGTAGTACGTGAACCCTTACTGGTTCACTGGGGTACACCTGCTGACGTTACTGGCGTGCGGTGTAGACCAGACATTCCTACCTGACCCTCCGTTTTAGGCCCGGTATCCCTACCTGATGCTCCGTTGTTGGCCTGGCACCACTACCCGATATGCTGGGGTAGTACCGGTACCCCCACCGGTACTCTGCAGTAGTATTGGTACACCCACCGGTACTCCAGGGTAGTATCTGAACCCTTACTGGTTCGCTGGGGTACACCTGCTGACCTTACGGGCGTGCTGTGTAGACCAGACATTCCTACCTGACCCTCCAGGCTAGGCCCGGTATCCCTACCTGATGCTCTGCGGTAGGCCTGGCCCCCTATCCGACAATCTGGGGTAGTACCGGTACACCCACAGGTACTCCGCGGTACTTTTGCTATACCCACCGGTACTCCTGGATTGTACCGGAACCCTTACTGGTGCGCCGGGGTACACCAGCTGACCCTACGGGCACACTGCTTTGGACCCACCCTTCCTACCTGACCCGCCGGGGTAGGCCTGGTATACCTACCCGATGTTTCGAGGTAGAACCGGTTCCCCCACCGGTACTCTGGGTTTGGAACGGAACCCTTTCTGATGCGCCAGAGAACACCAGCTGTCCCTTCGTGAGCGCTGGACTAGACCCGGCCTCCCTACCGGACACCACAGGTTAGACCCGCTATCCCTACCTGATGCTCCGCATTAGGCTTGGCACCCATACCCGATCTTCTGGGGTAGTAGCGGTACCCCCACCGTTACTCTGCGGTAGTATCGGTACACCCACCGGTACTCCGGGGTAGTACGTGAACCCTTACTGGTTCACTGGGGTACACCTGCTGACGTTACTGGCGTGCGGTGTAGACCAGACATTCCTACCTGACCCTCCGTTTTAGGCCCGGTATCCCTACCTGATGCTCCGTTGTTGGCCTGGCACCCCTACCCGATATGCTGGGGTAGTACCGCTACCCCCACCGGTACTCTGCGGTAGTATTGGTACACCCACCGGTACTCCAGGGTAGTACCTGAACCCTTACTGGTTCGCTGGGGTACACCTGCTGACCTTACGGGCGTGCTGTGTAGACCAGACATTCCTACCTGACCCTCCAGGCTAGGCCCGGTATCCCTACCTGATGCTCTGCGGTAGGCCTGGCCCCCTACCCGACAATCTGGGGTAGTACCGGTACACCCACAGGTACTCCGCGGTACTTTTGCTATACCCACCGGTACTCCTGGATTGTACCGGAACCCTTACTGGTGCGCCGGGGTACACCTGCTGACCCTACGGGCACACTGCTTTGGACCCACCCTTCCTACCTGACCCGCCGGGGTAGGCCTGGTATACCTACCCGATCTTTCGAGGTAGAACCGGTTCCCCCACCGGTACTCTGGGGTTGGAACGGAACCCTTTCTGATGCGCCAGAGAACACCAGCTGTCCCTTCGTGCGCACTGGACTAGACCTGGCCTCCCTTCCGGACCCCACAGGTTAGACCCGCTATCCCTACCTGATGCTCCGCATTAGGCTTGGCACCCATACCCGATGTTCTGGGGTAGTAACGGTACCCCCACCGTTACTCTGCGGTAGTATCGGTACACCCACCGGTACTCCGGGGTAGTACGTGAACCCTTACTGGTTCACTGGGGTACACCTGATGACGTGTCAGGCACGCGGTGTAGACCAGACATTCCTACCTGACCCTCCGTTTTAGGCCCGGTATCCCTACCTGATGCTCCGTTGTTGGCCTGGCACCCCTACCCGATATGCTGGGGTAGTACCGGTACCCCCACCGGTACTCTGCGGTAGTATTGGTACACCCACCGGTACTCCAGGGTAGTACCTGAACCCTTACTGGTTCGCTGGGGTACACCTGCTGACCTTACGGGCGTGCTGTGTAGACCAGACATTCCTACCTGACCCTCCAGGCTAGGCCCGGTATCCCTACCTGATGCTCTGCGGTAGGCCTGGCCCCCTACCCGACAATCTGGGGTAGTACCGGTACACCCACAGGGACTCCGCGGTACTTTTGCTATACCCACCGGTACTCCTGGATTGTACCGGAACCCTTACTGGTGCGCCGGGGTACACCTGCTGACCCTACGGGCACACTGCTTTGGACCCACCCTTCCTACCTGACCCGCCGGGGTAGGCCTGGTATACCTACCCGATGTTTCGAGGTAGAACCGGTTCCCCCACCGGTACTCTGGGTTTGGAACGGAAACCTTTCTGATGCGCCAGAGAACACCAGCTGTCCCTTCGTGCGCGCTGGACTAGACCCGGCCTCCCTTCCGGGCACCACAGGTTAGACCCGCTATCCCTACCTGATGCTCCGCATTAGGCTTGGCACCCATACCCGATGTTCTGGGGTAGTAACGGTACCCCCACCGTTACTCTGCGGTAGTATCGGTACACCCACCGGTACTCCGGGGTAGTACGTGAACACTTACTGGTTCACTGGGGTACACCTGCTGACGTTACTGGCGTGCGGTGTAGACCAGACATTCCTACCTGACCCTCCGTTTTAGGCCCGGTATCCCTACCTGATGCTCCGTTGTTGGCCTGGCACCACTACCCGATATGCTGGGGTAGTACCGGTACCCCCACCGGTACTCTGCGGTAGTATTGGTACACCCACCGGTACTCCAGGGTAGTATCTGAACCCTTACTGGTTCGCTGGGGTACACCTGCTGACCTTACGGGCGTGCTGTGTAGACCAGACATTCCTACCTGACCCTCCAGGCTAGGCCCGGTATCCCTACCTGATGCTCTGCGGTAGGCCTGGCCCCCTATCCGACAATCTGGGGTAGTACCGGTACACCCACAGGTACTCCGCGGTACTTTTGCTATACCCACCGGTACTCCTGGATTGTACCGGAACCCTTACTGGTGCGCCGGGGTACACCAGCTGACCCTACGGGCACACTGCTTTGGACCCACCCTTCCTACCTGACCCGCCGGGGTAGGCCTGGTATACCTACCCGATGTTTCGAGGTAGAACCGGTTCCCCCACCGGTACTCTGGGTTTGGAACGGAACCCTTTCTGATGCGCCAGAGAACACCAGCTGTCCCTTCGTGCGCGCTGGACTAGACCCGGCCTCCCTACCGGACACCACAGGTTAGACCCGCTATCCCTACCTGATGCTCCGCATTAGGCTTGGCACCCATACCCGATCTTCTGGGGTAGTAGCGGTACCCCCACCGTTACTCTGCGGTAGTATCGGTACACCCACCGGTACTCCGGGGTAGTACGTGAACCCTTACTGGTTCACTGGGGTACACCTGCTGACGTTACTGGCGTGCGGTGTAGACCAGACATTCCTACCTGACCCTCCGTTTTAGGCCCGGTATCCCTACCTGATGCTCCGTTGTTGGCCTGGCACCCCTACCCGATATGCTGGGGTAGTACCGGTACCCCCACCGGTACTCTGCGGTAGTATTGGTACACCCACCGGTACTCCAGGGTAGTACCTGAACCCTTACTGGTTCGCTGGGGTACACCTGCTGACCTTTGGGGCGTGCTATGTAGACCAGACATTCCTACCTGACCCTCCAGGCTAGGCCCGGTATCCCTACCTGATGCTCTGCGGTAGGCCTGGCCCCCTACCCGACAATCTGGGGTAGTACCGGTACACCCACAGGTACTCCGCGGTACTTTTGCTATACCCACCGGTACTCCTGGATTGTACCGGAACCCTTACTGGTGCGCCGGGGTACACCTGCTGACCCTACGGGCACACTGCTTTGGACCCACCCTTCCTACCTGACCCGCCGGGGTAGGCCTGGTATACCTACCCGATCTTTCGAGGTAGAACCGGTTCCCCCACCGGTACTCTGGGGTTGGAACGGAACCCTTTCTGATGCGCCAGAGAACACCAGCTGTCCCTTCGTGCGCACTGGACTAGAGCCGGCCTCCCTTCCGGGCACCACAGGTTAGACCCGCTATCCCTACCTGATGCTCCGCATTAGGCTTGGCACCCATACCCGATGTTCTGGGGTAGTAACGGTACCCCCACCGTTACTCTGCGGTAGTATCGGTACACCCACCGGTACTCCGGGGTAGTACGTGAACCCTTACTGGTTCACTGGGGTACACCTGCTGACGTTACTGGCGTGCGGTGTAGACCAGACATTCCTACCTGACCCTCCGTTTTAGGCCCGGTATCCCTACCTGATGCTCCGTTGTTGGCCTGGCACCACTACCCGATATGCTGGGGTAGTACCGGTACCCCCACCGGTACTCTGCGGTAGTATTGGTACACCCACCGGTACTCCAGGGTAGTATCTGAACCCTTACTGGTTCGCTGGGGTACACCTGCTGACCTTACGGGCGTGCTGTGTAGACCAGACATTCCTACCTGACCCTCCAGGCTAGGCCCGGTATCCCTACCTGATGCTCTGCGGTAGGCCTGGCCCCCTATCCGACAATCTGGGGTAGTACCGGTACACCCACAGGTACTCCGCGGTACTTTTGCTATACCCACCGGTACTCCTGGATTGTACCGGAACCCTTACTGGTGCGCCGGGGTACACCAGCTGACCCTACGGGCACACTGCTTTGGACCCACCCTTCCTACCTGACCCGCCGGGGTAGGCCTGGTATACCTACCCGATGTTTCGAGGTAGAACCGGTTCCCCCACCGGTACTCTGGGTTTGGAACGGAACCCTTTCTGATGCGCCAGAGAACACCAGCTGTCCCTTCGTGCGCGCTGGACTAGACCCGGCCTCCCTACCGGACACCACAGGTTAGACCCGCTATCCCTACCTGATGCTCCGCATTAGGCTTGGCACCCATACCCGATCTTCTGGGGTAGTAGCGGTACCCCCACCGTTACTCTGCGGTAGTATCGGTACACCCACCGGTACTCCGGGGTAGTACGTGAACCCTTACTGGTTCACTGGGGTACACCTGCTGACGTTACTGGCGTGCGGTGTAGACCAGACATTCCTACCTGACCCTCCGTTTTAGGCCCGGTATCCCTACCTGATGCTCCGTTGTTGGCCTGGCACCCCTACCCGATATGCTGGGGTAGTACCGGTACCCCCACCGGTACTCTGCGGTAGTATTGGTACACCCACCGGTACTCCAGGGTAGTACCTGAACCCTTACTGGTTCGCTGGGGTACACCTGCTGACCTTTGGGGCGTGCTATGTAGACCAGACATTCCTACCTGACCCTCCAGGCTAGGCCCGGTATCCCTACCTGATGCTCTGCGGTAGGCCTGGCCCCCTACCCGACAATCTGGGGTAGTACCGGTACACCCACAGGTACTCCGCGGTACTTTTGCTATACCCACCGGTACTCCTGGATTGTACCGGAACCCTTACTGGTGCGCCGGGGTACACCTGCTGACCCTACGGGCACACTGCTTTGGACCCACCCTTCCTACCTGACCCGCCGGGGTAGGCCTGGTATACCTACCCGATCTTTCGAGGTAGAACCGGTTCCCCCACCGGTACTCTGGGGTTGGAACGGAACCCTTTCTGATGCGCCAGAGAACACCAGCTGTCCCTTCGTGCGCACTGGACTAGAGCCGGCCTCCCTTCCGGGCACCACAGGTTAGACCCGCTATCCCTACCTGATGCTCCGCATTAGGCTTGGCACCCATACCCGATGTTCTGGGGTAGTAACGGTACCCCCACCGTTACTCTGCGGTAGTATCGGTACACCCACCGGTACTCCGGGGTAGTACGTGAACCCTTACTGGTTCACTGGGGTACACCTGCTGACGTTACTGGCGTGCGGTGTAGACCAGACATTCCTACCTGACCCTCCGTTTTAGGCCCGGTATCCCTACCTGATGCTCCGTTGTTGGCCTGGCACCACTACCCGATATGCTGGGGTAGTACCGGTACCCCCACCGGTACTCTGCGGTAGTATTGGTACACCCACCGGTACTCCAGGGTAGTATCTGAACCCTTACTGGTTCGCTGGGGTACACCTGCTGACCTTACGGGCGTGCTGTGTAGACCAGACATTCCTACCTGACCCTCCAGGCTAGGCCCGGTATCCCTACCTGATGCTCTGCGGTAGGCCTGGCCCCCTATCCGACAATCTGGGGTAGTACCGGTACACCCACAGGTACTCCGCGGTACTTTTGCTATACCCACCTGTACTCCTGGATTGTACCGGAACCCTTACTGGTGCGCCGGGGTACACCAGCTGACCCTACGGGCACACTGCTTTGGACCCACCCTTCCTACCTGACCCGCCGGGGTAGGCCTGGTATACCTACCCGATCTTTCGAGGTAGAACCGGTTCCCCCACCGGTACTCTGGGCTTGGAACGGAACCCTTTCTGATGCGCCAGAGAACACCAGCTGTCCCTTCGTGCGCGCTGGACTAGACTCGGCCTCCCTACCGGACACCACAGGTTAGACCCGCTATCCCTACCTGATGCTCCGCATTAGGCTTGGCACCCATACCCGATGTTCTGGGGTAGTAGCGGTACCCCCACCGTTACTCTGCGGTAGTATCGGTACACCCACCGGTACTCCGGGGTAGTACGTGAACCCTTACTGGTTCACTGGGGTACACCTGCTGACGTTACTGGCGTGCGGTGTAGACCAGACATTCCTACCTGACCCTCCGTTTTAGGCCCGGTATCCCTACCTGATGCTCCGTTGTTGGCCTGGCACCCCTACCCGATATGCTGGGGTAGTACCGGTACCCCCACCGGTACTCTGCGGTAGTATTGGTACATCCACCGGTACTCCAGGGTAGTACCTGAACCCTTACTGGTTCGCTGGGGTACACCTGCTGACCTTTGGGGCGTGCTATGTAGACCAGACATTCCTACCTGACCCTCCAGGCTAGGCCCGGTATCCCTACCTGATGCTCTGCGGTAGGCCTGGCCCCCTACCCGACAATCTGGGGTACTATCGGTACACCCACCGGTACTCCGCGGTACTTTTGCTATACCCACCGGTACTCCTGGATTGTACCGGAACCCTTACTGGTGCGCCGGGGTACACCTGCTGACCCTACGGGCACACTGCTTTGGACCCACCCTTCCTACCTGACCCGCCGGGGTAGGCCTGGTATACCTACCCGATCTTTCGAGGTAGAACCGGTTCCCCCACCGGTACTCTGGGGTTGGAACGGAACCCTTTCTGATGCGCCAGAGAACACCAGCTGTCCCTTCGTGCGCGCTGGACTAGACCTGGCCTCCCTACCGGACCCCACAGGTTAGACCCGCTATCCCTACCTGATGCTCCGCATTAGGCTTGGCACCCATACCCGATGTTCTGGGGTAGTAACGGTACCCACACCGTTACTCTGCGGTAGTATCGGTACACCCACCGGTACTCCGGGGTAGTACGTGAACCCTTACTGGTTCACTGGGGTACACCTGCTGACGTTACTGGCGCGCGGTGTAGACCAGACATTCCTACCTGACCCTCCGTTTTAGGCCCGGTATCCCTACCTGATGCTCCGTTGTTGGCCTGGCACCCCTACCCGATATGCTGGGGTAGTACCGGTACCCCCACCGGTACTCTGCGGTAGTATTGGTACACCCACCGGTACTCCAGGGTAGTACCTGAACCCTTACTGGTTCGCTGGGGTACACCTGCTGAACTTACGGGCGTGCTGTGTAGACCAGACATTCCTACCTGACCCTCCAGGCTAGGCCCGGTATCCCTACCTGATGCTCTGCGGTAGGCCTGGCCCCCTATCCGACAATCTGGGGTAGTACCGGTACACCCACAGGGACTCCGCGGTAATTTTGCTATACCCACCGGTACTCCAGGATTGTACCGGAACCCTTACTGGTGCGCCGGGGTACACCTGCTGACCCTACGGGCACACTGCTTTGGACCCACCCTTCCTACGTGACCCTCCGGGGTAGGCCTGGTATACCTACCCGATGTTTCGAGGTAGAACCGGTTCCCCCACCGGTACTCTGGGCTTGGAACAGAAACCTTTGTGATGCGCCAGAGAACACCAGCTGTACCTTCGTGCGCGCTGGACTAGACCTGGCCTCCCTTCCGGACCCCACAGGTTAGACCCGCTATCCCTATCTGATGCTCCGCATTAGGCTTGGCACCCATACCCGATGTTCTGGGGTACTAGCGGTACCCCCACCGTTACTCTGCGGTAGTATCGGTACACCCACCGGTACTCCGGGGTAGTACGTGAACCCTTACTGGTTCACTGGGGTACACCCGATGACGTTACTGGCGCGCGGTGTAGACCAGACATTCCTACCTGACCCTCCTTTTTAGGCCCGGTATCCCTACCTGATGCTCCGTTGTTGGCCTGGCACCCCTACCCGATATGCTGGGGTAGTACCGGTACCCCCACCGGAAGTCTGCGGTAGTATTGGTACACCCACCGGTACTCCAGGGCAGTACCTGAACACTTCCTGGTTCGCTGGGGTACACCTGCTGACCTTTGGGGTGTGCTATGTAGACCAGACATTCCTACCTGACCCTCCAGGCTAGGCCCGGTATCCCTACCTGATGCTCTGCGGTAGGCCTGGCCCCCTACCCGACAATCTGGGGTAGTACCGGTACACCCACAGGTACTCCGCGCTACTTTTGCTATACCCACCGGTACTCCTGGATTGTACCGGAACCCTTACTGGTGCGCCGGGGTACACCTGCTGACCCTACGGGCACACTGCTTTGGACCCACCCTTCCTACCTGACCCGCCGGGGTAGGCCTGGTATACCTACCCGATGTTTCGAGGTAGAACCGGTTCCCCCACCGGTACTCTGGGTTTGGAACGGAACCCTTTCTGATGCGCCAGAGAACACCAGCTGTCCCTTCGTGCGCGCTGGACTAGACCCGGCCTCCCTTCCGGGCACCACAGGTTAGACCCGCTATCCCTACCTGATGCTCCGCATTAGGCTTGGCACCCATACCCGATGTTCTGGGGTACTAGCGGTACCCCCACCGTTACTCTGCGGTAGTATCGGTACACCCACCGGTACTCCGGGGTAGTACGTGAACCCTTACTGGTTCACTGGGGTGCACCTGCTGACGTTACTGGCGTGCGGTGTAGACCAGACATTCCTACCTGACCCTCTGTTTTAGGCCCGGTATCCCTACCTGATGCTCCGTTGTTGGCCTGGCACCCCTACCCGATATGCTGGGGTAGTACCGGTACCCCCACCGGTTTCTGCGGTAGTATTGGTACACCCACCGGTACTCCAGGGTAGTACCTGAACCCTTACTGGTTCGCTGGGGTACACCTGCTGACCTTACGGGCGTGCTGTGTAGACCAGACATTCCTACCTGACCCTCCAGGCTAGGCCCGGTATCCCTACCTGATGCTCTGCGGTAGGCCTGGCCCCCTACCCGACAATCTGGGGTAGTACCGGTACACCCACAGGGACTCCGCGGTAATTTTGCTATACCCACCGGTACTCCAGGATTGTACCGGAACCCTTACTGGTGTGCCGGGTTACACCTGCTGACCCTACGGGCACACTGCTTTGGACCCACCCTTCCTACCTGACCCGCCGGGGTAGGCCTGGTATACCTACCCGATGTTTCAAGGTAGAACCGGTTCCCCCACCGGTACTCTGGTGTTGGAACGGAACCCTTTCTGATGCGCCAGAGAACTCCAGCTGTCCCTTCGTGCGCACTGGACTAGACCTGGCCTCCCTACCGGACCCCACAGGTTAGACCCGCTATCCCTACCTGATGCTCCGCATTAGGCTTGGCACCCATACCCGATGTTCTGGGGTAGTAACGGTACCCCCACCGTTACTCTGCGGTAGTATCGGTACACCCACCGGTACTCCGGGGTAGTACGTGAACCCTTACTGGTTCACTGGGGTACACCTGCTGACGTTACTGGCGTGCGGTGTAGACCAGACATTCCTACCTGACCCTCCATTTTAGGCCCGGTATCCCTACCTGATGCTCTGTTGTTGGCCTGGCACCCCCACCCGATATGCTGGGGTAGTACCGGTACCCCCACCGGTACTCTGCGGTAGTATTGGTACACCCACCGGTACTCCAGGGCAATACCTGAACACTTACTGGTTCGCTGGGGTACACCTGCTGACCTTACGGGCGTGCTGTGTAGACCAGACATTCCTACCTGACCCTCCAGGCTAGGCCCGGTATCCCTACCTGATGCTCTGCGGTAGGCCTGGCCCCCTACCCGACAATCTGGGGTAGTACCGGTACACCCACAGGTACTCCGCGCTACTTTTGCTATACCCACCGGTACTCCTGGATTGTACCGGAACCCTTACTGGTGCGCCGGGGTACACCTGCTGACCCTACGGGCACACTGCTTTGGACCCACCCTTCCTACCTGACCCGCCGGGGTAGGCCTGGTATACCTACCCGATCTTTCGAGGTAGAACCGGTTCCCCCACCGGTACTCTGGGGTTGGAACGGAACCCTTTCTGATGCGCCAGAGAACACCAGCTGTCCCTTCGTGCGCGCTGGACTAGACCTGGCCTCCCTACCGGACCCCACAGGTTAGACCCGCTATCCCTACCTGATGCTCCGCATTAGGCTTGGCACCCATACCCGATGTTCTGGGGTAGTAACGGTACCCACACTGTTACTCTGCGGTAGTATCGGTACACCCACCGGTACTCCGGGGTAGTACGTGAACCCTTACTGGTTCACTGGGGTACACCTGCTGACGTTACTGGCGTGCGGTATAGACCAGACATTCCTACCTGACCCTCCGTTTTAGGCCCGGTATCCCTACCTGATGCTCCGTTGTTGGCCTGGCACCCCTACCCGATATGCTGGGGTAGTACCGGTACCCCCACCGGTACTCTGCGGTAGTATTGGTACACCCACCGGTACTCCAGGGTAGTACCTGAACCCTTACTGGTTCGCTGGGGTACACCTGCTGAACTTACGGGCGTGCTGTGTAGACCAGACATTCCTACCTGACCCTCCAGGCTAGGCCCGGTATCCCTACCTGATGCTCTGCGGTAGGCCTGGCCCCCTATCCGACAATCTGGGGTAGTACCGGTACACCCACAGGGACTCCGCGGTAATTTTGCTATACCCACCGGTACTCCAGGATTGTACCGGAACCCTTACTGGTGCGCCGGGGTACACCTGCTGAACCTACGGGCACACTGCTTTGGACCCACCCTTCCTACGTGACCCTCCGGGGTAGGCCTGGTATACCTACCCGATGTTTCGAGGTAGAACCGGTTCCCCCACCGGTACTCTGGGCTTGGAACAGAAACCTTTGTGATGCGCCAGAGAACACCAGCTGTACCTTCGTGCGCGCTGGACTAGACCTGGCCTCCCTTCCGGACCCCACAGGTTAGACCCGCTATCCCTACCTGATGCTCCGCATTAGGCTTGGCACCCATACCCGATGTTCTGGGGTACTAGCGGTACCCCCACCGTTACTCTGCGGTAGTATCGGTACACCCACCGGTACTCCGGGGTAGTACGTGAACCCTTACTGGTTCACTGGGGTACACCCGATGACGTTACTGGCGCGCGGTGTAGACCAGACATTCCTACCTGACCCTCCTTTTTAGGCCCGGTATCCCTACCTGATGCTCCGTTGTTGGCCTGGCACCCCTACCCGATATGCTGGGGTAGTACCGGTACCCCCACCGGAACTCTGCGGTAGTATTGGTACACCCACCGGTACTCCAGGGCAGTACCTGAACACTTCCTGGTTCGCTGGGGTACACCTGCTGACCTTTGGGGTGTGCTATGTAGACCAGACATTCCTACCTGACCCTCCAGGCTAGGCCCGGTATCCCTACCTGGTGCTCTGCGGTAGGCCTGGCCCCCTACCCGACAATCTGGGGTAGTACCGGTACACCCACAGGTACTCCGCGGTACTTTTGCTATACCCACCGGTACTCCTGGATTGTACCGGAACCCTTACTGGTGCGCCGGGGTACACCTGCTGACCCTACGGGCACACTGCTTTGGACCCACCCTTCCTACCTGACCCGCCGGGGTAGGCCTGGTATACCTACCCGATGTTTCGAGGTAGAACCGGTTCCCCCACCGGTACTCTGGGTTTGGAACGGAACCCTTTCTGATGCGCCAGAGAACACCAGCTGTCCCTTCGTGCGCGCTGGACTAGACCCGGCCTCCCTTCCGGGCACCACAGGTTAGACCCGCTATCCCTACCTGATGCTCCGCATTAGGCTTGGCACCCATACCCGATGTTCTGGGGTACTAGCGGTACCCCCACCGTTACTCTGCGGTAGTATCGGTACACCCACCGGTACTCCGGGGTAGTACGTGAACCCTTACTGGTTCACTGGGGTGCACCTGCTGACGTTACTGGCGTGCGGTGTAGACCAGACATTCCTACCTGACCCTCTGTTTTAGGCCCGGTATCCCTACCTGATGCTCCGTTGTTGGCCTGGCACCCCTACCCGATATGCTGGGGTAGTACCGGTACCCCCACCGGTTTCTGCGGTAGTATTGGTACACCCACCGGTACTCCAGGGTAGTACCTGAACCCTTACTGGTTCGCTGGGGTACACCTGCTGACCTTACGGGCGTGCTGTGTAGACCAGACATTCCTACCTGACCCTCCAGGCTAGGCCCGGTATCCCTACCTGATGCTCTGTGGTAGGCCTGGCCCCCTACCCGACAATCTGGGGTAGTACCGGTACACCCACAGGGACTCCGCGGTAATTTTGCTATACCCACCGGTACTCCAGGATTGTACCGGAACCCTTACTGGTGTGCCGGGTTACACCTGCTGACCCTACGGGCACACTGCTTTGGACCCACCCTTCCTACCTGACCCGCCGGGGTAGGCCTGGTATACCTACCCGATGTTTCAAGGTAGAACCGGTTCCCCCACCGGTACTCTGGTGTTGGAACGGAACCCTTTCTGATGCGCCAGAGAACTCCAGCTGTCCCTTCGTGCGCACTGGACTAGACCTGGCCTCCCTACCGGACCCCACAGGTTAGACCCGCTATCCCTACCTGATGCTCCGCATTAGGCTTGGCACCCATACCCGATGTTCTGGGGTACTAGCGGTACCCCCACCGTTACTCTGCGGTAGTATCGGTACACCCACCGGTACTCCGGGGTAGTACGTGAACCCTTACTGGTTCGCTGGGGTACACCTGATGACGTTACTGGCGCGCGGTGTACACCAGACATTCCTACCTGACCCTCCGTTTTAGGCCCGGTATCCCTACCTGATGCTCCGTTGTTGGCCTGGCACCCCTACCCGATATGCTGGGGTAGTACCGGTACCCCCGCCGGTACTCTGCGGTAGTATTGGTACACCCACCGGTACTCCAGGGCAGTACCTGAACACTTACTGGTTCGCTGGGGTACACCTGCTGACCTTTGGGGCGTGCTATGTAGACCAGACATTCCTACCTGACCCTCCAGGCTAGGCCCGGTATCCCTACCTGATGCTCTGCGGTAGGCCTGGCCCCCTACCCGACAATCTGGGGTAGTACCGGTACACCCACAGGTACTCCGCGGTACTTTTGCTATACCCACCGGTACTCCTGGATTGTACCGGAACCCTTATTGGTGCGCCGGGGTACACCTGCTGACCCTACGGGCACACTGCTTTGGACCCACCCTTCCTACCTGACCCGCCGGGGTAGGCCTGGTATACCTACCCGATGTTTCGAGGTAGAACCGGTTCCCCCACCGGTACTCTGGGCTTGGAACGGAAACCTTTGTGATGCGCCAGAGAATACCAGCTGTCCCTTCGTGCGCGCTGGACTAGACCTGGCCTCCCTACCGGACCCCACAGGTTAGACCCGCTATCCCTACCTGATGCTCCGCATTAGGCTTGGCACCCATACCCGATGTTCTGGGGTAGTAGCGGTACCCCCACTGTTACTCTGCAGTAGTATCGGTACACCCACCGGTACTCCGGGGTAGTACGTGAACCCTTACTGGTTCACTGGGGTACACCTGATGACGTTACGGGTGCGCGGTATAGACCAGACATTCTTCCTGACCCTCCGTGTTAGGCCCGGTATCCCTACCTGATGCTCCGTTGTTGGCCTGGCACCCCTACCCGATATGCTGGGGTAGTACCGCTACCCCCACCGATACTCTGCGGTAGTATTGGTACACCCACAGGTACTCCAGGGTAGTACCTGAACTCTTACTGGTTCGCTAGGGTACACCTGCTGACCTTACGGGCGTGCTCTGTAGACCAGACATTCCTACCTGACCCTCCAGGCTAGGCCCGGTATCCCTACCTGATGCCCTAAGGTAGGCCTGGCCCCCTACCCGACAATCTGGGGTAGTACCGGTACACCCACAGGGACTCCGCGGTAGTTTTGCTATACCCACCGGTACTCCTGGATTGTACCGTAACCCTTACTGGTGCGCCGGGGTACACCTGCTGACCCTACGGGCACACTGCTTTGGACCCACCCTTCCTACCTGACCCGCCGGGGTAGGCCTGGTATACCTACCCGAAGTTTCGAGGTAGAACCGGTTCCCCCACCGGTACTCTGGGTTTGAAACGGAACCCTTTGTGATGCGCCAGAGAACACCAGCTGTCCCTTCGTGCGCGCTGGACTAGACCCGGCCTCCCTACCTGACCACACATGTTAGACCCGCTATCCCTACCTGATGCTCCGCATTAGGCTTGGCACCCATACCCGATGTTCTGGGGTAGTAGCGGTACCCCCACCGTTACTCTGCAGTAGTATCGGTACACCCACCGGTACTCCGGGGTAGTACGTGAACCCTTACTGGTTCACTGGGGTACACCTGCTGACGTTACTGGCGTGCGGTGTAGACCAGACATTCCTACCTGACCCTCCGTTTTAGTCCCGGTATCCCTACCTGATGCTCCGTTGTTGGCCTGGCACCCCTACCCGATATGCTGGGGTAGTACCGGTACCCCCGCCGGTACTCTGCGGTAGTATTGGTACACCCACCAGTACTCCAGGGTAGTACCTGAACCCTTACTGGTTCGCTGGGGTACACCTGCTGACCTTACGGGCGTGCTGTGTAGACCAGACATTCCTACCTGACCCTCCAGGCTAGGCCCGGTATCCCTACCTGATGCTCTGCGGTAGGCCTGGCCCCCTACCCGACAATCTGGGGTAGTACCGGTACACCCACAGGGACTCCGCGGTACTTTTGCTATACCCACCGGTACTCCTGGATTGTACCGGAACCCTTACTGGTGCGCCGGGGTACACCTGCTGACCCTACGGGCACACTGCTTTGGACCCACCCTTCCTACCTGACCCTCCGGGGTAGGCCTGGTATACCTACCCGATGTTTCGAGGTAGAACCGGTTCCCCACCGGTACTCTGGGTTTGGAACGGAACCCTTTCTGATGCGCCAGAGAACACCAGCTGTCCCTTCGTGCGCGCTGGACTAGACCTGGCCTCCCTACCGGACCCCACAGGTTAGACCCGCTATCCCTACCTGATGCTCCGCATTAGGCTTGGCACCCATACCCGATGTTCTGGGGTAGTAGCGGTACCCCCACCGTTACTCTGCGGTAGTATCGGTACACCCACCGGTACTCCTGGGTAGTACGTGAACCCTTACTGGTTCACTGGGGTACACCTGCTGACGTTACTGGCGCGCGGTGTAGACCAGTTATTCCTACCTGACCCTCCGTTTTAGTCCCGGTATCCCTACTTGATGCTCCGTTGTTGGCCTGGCACCCCTACCCGATATGCTGGGGTAGTACCGGTACCCCCACCGGTACTCTGCGGTAGTATTGGTACACCCACCGGTACTCCAGGGTAGTACCTGAACCCTTACTGGTTCGCTGGGGTACACCTGCTGACCTTACGGGCGTGCTGTGTAGACCAGACATTCCTACCTGACCCTCCAGGCTAGGCCCGGTATCCCTACCTGATGCTCTGCGGTAGGCCTGGCCCCCTACCCGACAATCTGGGGTAGTACCGGTACACCCACAGGTACTCCGCGGTACTTTTGCTATACCCACCGGTACTCCTGGATTGTACCGGAACCCTTACTGGTGCGCCGGGGTACACCTGCTGACCCTACGGGCACACTGCTTTGGACCCACCCTTCCTTCCTGACCCGCCGGGGTAGGCCTGGTATACCTACCCGATGTTTCGAGGTAGAACCGGTTCCCCCACCGGTACTCTGGGTTTGGAACGGAACCCTTTCTGATGCGCCAGAGAACACCAGCTGTCCCTTCGTGCGCGCTGGACTAGACCCGGCCTCCCTTCCGGGCACCACAGGTTAGACCCGCTATCCCTACCTGATGCTCCGCATTAGGCTTGGCACCCATACCCGATGTTCTGGGGTACTAGCGGTACCCCCACCGTTACTCTGCGGTAGTATCGGTACACCCACCGGTACTCCGGGGTAGTACGTGAACCCTTACTGGTTCACTGGGGTACACCTGCTGACGTTACTGGCGTGCGGTGTAGACCAGACATTCCTACCTGACCCTCTGTTTTAGGCCCGGTATCCCTACCTGATGCTCCGTTGTTGGCCTGGCACCCCTACCCGATATGCTGGGGTAGTACCGGTACCCCCACCGGTACTCTGCGGTAGTATTGGTACACCCACCGGTACTCCAGGGTAGTACCTGAACCCTTACTGGTTCGCTGGGGTACACCTGCTGACCTTACGGGCGTGCTGTGTAGACCAGACATTCCTACCTGACCCTCCAGGCTAGGCCCGGTATCCCTACCTGATGCTCTGCGGTAGGCCTGGCCCCCTACCCGACAATCTGGGGTAGTACCGGTACACCCACAGGGACTCCGCGGTAATTTTGCTATACCCACCGGTACTCCAGGATTGTACCGGAACCCTTACTGGTGAGCCGGGTTACACCTGCTGACCCTACGGGCACACTGCTTTGGACCCACCCTTCCTACCTGACCCGCCGGGGTAGGCCTGGTATACCTACCCGATGTTTCAAGGTAGAACCGGTTCCCCCACCGGTACTCTGGTGTTGGAACGGAACCCTTTCTGATGCGCCAGAGAACTCCAGCTGTCCCTTCGTGCGCACTGGACTAGACCTGGCCTCCCTACCGGACCCCACAGGTTAGACCCGCTATCCCTACCTGATGCTCCGCATTAGGCTTGGCACCCATACCCGATGTTCTGGGGTACTAGCGGTACCCCCACCGTTACTCTGCGGTAGTATCGGTACACCCACCGGTACTCCGGGGTAGTACGTGAACCCTTACTGGTTCGCTGGGGTACACCTGATGACGTTACTGGCGCGCGGTGTACACCAGACATTCCTACCTGACCCTCCGTTTTAGGCCCGGTATCCCTACCTGATGCTCCGTTGTTGGCCTGGCACCCCTACCCGATATGCTGGGGTAGTACCGGTACCCCCACCGGTACTCTGCGGTAGTATTGGTACACCCACCGGTACTCCAGGGCAGTACCTGAACACTTACTGGTTCGCTGGGGTACACCTGCTGACCTTTGGGGCGTGCTATGTAGACCAGACATTCCTACCTGACCCTCCAGGCTAGGCCCGGTATCCCTACCTGATGCTCTGCGGTAGGCCTGGCCCCCTACCCGACAATCTGGGGTAGTACCGGTACACCCACAGGTACTCCGCGGTACTTTTGCTATACCCACCGGTACTCCTGGATTGTACCGGAACCCTTATTGGTGCGCCGGGGTACACCTGCTGACCCTACGGGCACACTGCTTTGGACCCACCCTTCCTACCTGACCCGCCGGGGTAGGCCTGGTATACCTACCCGATGTTTCGAGGTAGAACCGGTTCCCCCACCGGTACTCTGGGCTTGGAACGGAAACCTTTGTGATGCGCCAGAGAACACCAGCTGTCCCTTCGTGCGCGCTGGACTAGACCTGGCCTCCCTACCGGACCCCACAGGTTAGACCCGCTATCCCTACCTGATGCTCCGCATTAGGCTTGGCACCCATACCCGATGTTCTGGGGTAATAGCGGTACCCCCACCGTTACTCTGCAGTAGTATCGGTACACCCACCGGTACTCCGGGGTAGTACGTGAACCCTTACTGGTTCACTGGGGTACACCTGATGACGTTTCGGGCACGCGGTATAGACCAGACATTCTTCCTGACCCTCCCTGTTAGGCCCGGTATCCCTACCTGATGCTCCGTTGTTGGCCTGGCACCCCTACCCGATATGCTGGGGTAGTACCGCTACCCCCACCGATACTCTGCGGTAGTATTTGTACACCCACCGGTACTCCAGGGTAGTACCTGAACTCTTACTGGTTCGCTAGGGTACACCTGCTGACCTTACGGGCGTGCTCTGTAGACCAGACATTCCTACCTGACCCTCCAGGCTAGGCCCGGTATCCCTACCTGATGCCCTAAGGTAGGCCTGGCCCCCTACCCGACAATCTGGGGTAGTACCGGTACACCCACAGGGACTCCGCGGTAGTTTTGCTATACCCACCGGTACTCCTGGATTGTACCGTAACCCTTACTGGTGCGCCGGGGTACACCTGCTGACCCTACGGGCACACTGCTTTGGACCCACCCTTCCTACCTGACCCTCCGGGGTAGGCCTGGTATACCTACCCGAAGTTTCGAGGTAGAACCGGTTCCCCCACCGGTACTCTGGGTTTGAAACGGAACCCTTTGTGATGCGCCAGAGAATACCAGCTGTCCCTTCGTGCGCGCTGGACTAGACCCGGCCTCCCTACCTGACCCCACATGTTAGACCCGCTATCCCTACCTGATGCTCCGCATTAGGCTTGGCACCCATACCCGATGTTCTGGGGTAGTAGCGGTACCCCCACCGTTACTCTGCAGTAGTATCGGTACACCCACCGGTACTCCGGGGTAGTACGTGAACCCTTACTGGTTCACTGGGGTACACCTGCTGACGTTACTGGCGCGCGGTGTAGACCAGACATTCCTACCTGACCCTCCATTTTAGGCCCGGTATCCCTACCAGATGCTCCGTTGTTGGCCTGGCACCCATACCCGATATGCTGGGGTAGTACCGGTACCCCCAACGGTACTCTGCGGTAGTATTGGTACATCCACCGATACTCCAGGGCAGTACCTGAACACTTACTGGTTCGCTGGGGTACACCTGCTGACCTTACGGGCGTGCTGTGTAGACCAGACATTCCTACCTGACCCTCCAGGCTAGGCCCGGTATCCCTACCTGATGCTCTGCGGTAGGCCTGGCCCCCTACCCGACAATCTGGGGTAGTACCGGTACACCCACAGGTACTCCGCGCTACTTTTGGTATACCCACCGGTACTCCTGGATTGTACCGGAACCCTTACTGGTGCGCCGGGGTACACCTGCTGACCCTACGGGCACACTGCTTTGGACCCACCCTTCCTACCTGACCCGCCGGGGTAGGCCTGGTATACCTACCCGATGTTTCGAGGTAGAACCGGTTCCCCACCGGTACTCTGGGTTTGGAACGGAACCCTTTCTGATGCGCCAGAGAACACCAGCTGTCCCTTCGTGCGCGCTGGACTAGACCTGGCCTCTCTACCGGACCCCACAGGTTAGACCCGCTATCCCTACCTGATGCTCCGCATTAGGCTTGGCACCCATACCCGATGTTCTGGGGTAGTAACGGTACCCCCACCGTTACTCTGCGGTAGTATCGGTACACCCACCGGTACTCCGGGGTAGTACGTGAACCCTTACTGGTTCACTGGGGTACACCTGCTGACGTTACTGGCGTGCGGTGTAGACCAGACATTCCTACCTGACCCTCCAGGCTAGGCCCGGTATCCCTACCTGATGCTCTGCGGTAGGCCTGGCCCCCTACCCGACAATCTGGGGTAGTACCGGTACACCCACAGGTACTCCGCGGTACTTTTGCTATACCCACCGGTACTCCTGGATTGTACCGGAACCCTTACTGGTGCGCCGGGGTACACCTGCTGACCCTACGGGCACACTGCTTTGGACCCACCCTTCCTACCTGACCCGCCGGGGTAGGCCTGGTATACCTACCCGATGTTTCGAGGTAGAACCGGTTCCCCCACCGGTACTCTGGGCTTGGAAGGGAACCCTTTGTGATGCGCCAGAGAACACCAGCTGTCCCTTCGTGCGCGCTGGACTAGACCCGGCCTCCCTTCCGGACCCCACAGGTTAGACCCGCTATCCCTACCTGATGCTCCGCATTAGGCTTGGCACCCATACCCGATGTTCTGGGGTAGTAGCGGTACCCCCACCGTTACTCTGCGGTAGTATCGGTACACCCACCGGTACTCCGGGGTAGTACGTGAACCCTTACTGGTTCACTGGGGTACACCTGATGACGTTACTGGCGCGCGGTGTAGAGCAGACATTCCTACCTGACCCTCTGTTTTAGGCCCGGTATCCCTACCTGATGCTCCGTTGTTGGCCTGGCACCCCTACCCGATATGCTGGGGTAGTACCGGTACCCCCACCGGTACTCTGCGGTAGTATTGGTACACCCACCGGTACTCCAGGGTAGTACCTGAACCCTTACTGGTTCGCTGGGGTACACCTGCTGACCTTACGGGCGTGCTGTGTAGACCAGACATTCCTACCTGACCCTCCAGGCTAGGCCCGGTATCCCTACCTGATGCTCTGCGGTAGGCCTGGCCCCCTACCCGACAATCTGGGGTAGTACCGGTACACCCACAGGGACTCCGCGGTAATTTTGCTATACCCACCGGTACTCCAGGATTGTACCGGAACCCTTACTGGTGAGCCGGGTTACACCTGCTGACCCTACGGGCACACTGCTTTGGACCCACCCTTCCTACCTGACCCGCCGGGGTAGGCCTGGTATACCTACCCGATGTTTCAAGGTAGAACCGGTTCCCCCACCGGTACTCTGGTGTTGGAACGGAACCCTTTCTGATGCGCCAGAGAACTCCAGCTGTCCCTTCGTGCGCACTGGACTAGACCTGGCCTCCCTACCGGACCCCACAGGTTAGACCCGCTATCCCTACCTGATGCTCCGCATTAGGCTTGGCACCCATACCCGATGTTCTGGGGTAGTAACGGTACCCCCACCGTTACTCTGCGGTAGTATCGGTACACCCACCGGTACTCCGGGGTAGTACGTGAACCCTTACTGGTTCACTGGGGTACACCTGCTGACGTTACTGGCGCGCGGTGTAGACCAGACATTCCTACCTGACCCTCCATTTTAGGCCCGGTATCCCTACCTGATGCTCTGTTGTTGGCCTGGCACCCCCACCCAATATGCTGGGGTAGTACCGGTACCCCCACCGGTACTCTGCGGTAGTATTGGTACACCCACCGGTACTCCAGGGCAGTACCTGAACACTTACTGGTTCGCTGGGGTACACCTGCTGACCTTACGGGCGTGCTGTGTAGACCAGACATTCCTACCTGACCCTCCAGGCTAGGCCCGGTATCCCTACCTGATGCTCTGCGGTAGGCCTGGCCCCCTACCCGACAATCTGGGGTAGTACCGGTACACCCACAGGTACTCCGCGCTACTTTTGCTATACCCACCGGTACTCCTGGATTGTACCGGAACCCTTACTGGTGCGCCGGGGTACACCTGCTGACCCTACGGGCACACTGCTTTGGACCCACCCTTCCTACCTGACCCGCCGGGGTAGGCCTGGTATACCTACCCGATGTTTCGAGGTAGAACCGGTTCCCCCACCGGTACTCTGGGCTTGGAACAGAAACCTTTGTGATGCGCCAGAGAACACCAGCTGTCCCTTCGTGCGCGCTGGACTAGACCTGGCATTCCTTCCGGGCACCACAGGTTAGACCCGCTATCCCTACCTGATGCTCCGCATTAGGCTTGGCACCCATACCCGATGTTCTGGGGTACTAGCGGTACCCCCACCGTTACTCTGCGGTAGTATCGGTACACCCACCGGTACTCCGGGGTAGTACGTGAACCCTTACTGGTTCGCTGGGGTACACCTGATGACGTTACTGGCGCGCGGTGTACACCAGACATTCCTACCTGACCCTCCGTTTTAGGCCCGGTATCCCTACCTGATGCTCCGTTGTTGGCCTGGCACCCCTACCCGATATGCTGGGGTAGTACCGGTACCCCCGCCGGTACTCTGCGGTAGTATTGGTACACCCACCGGTACTCCAGGGCAGTACCTGAACACTTACTGGTTCGCTGGGGTACACCTGCTGACTTTTGGGGCGTGCTATGTAGACCAGACATTCCTACCTGACCCTCCAGGCTAGGCCCGGTATCCCTACCTGATGCTCTGCGGTAGGCCTGGCCCCCTACCCGACAATCTGGGGTAGTACCGGTACACCCACAGGTACTCCGCGGTACTTTTGCTATACCCACCGGTACTCCTGGATTGTACCGGAACCCTTATTGGTGCGCCGGGGTACACCTGCTGACCCTACGGGCACACTGCTTTGGACCCACCCTTCCTACCTGACCCGCCGGGGTAGGCCTGGTATACCTACCCGATGTTTCGAGGTAGAACCGGTTCCCCCACCGGTACTCTGGGCTTGGAACGGAAACCTTTGTGATGCGCCAGAGAACACCAGCTGTCCCTTCGTGCGCGCTGGACTAGACCTGGCCTCCCTACCGGACCCCACAGGTTAGACCCGCTATCCCTACCTGATGCTCCGCATTAGGCTTGGCACCCATACCCGATGTTCTGGGGTAGTAGCGGTACCCCCACCGTTACTCTGCAGTAGTATCGGTACACCCACCGGTACTCCGGGGTAGTACGTGAACCCTTACTGGTTCACTGGGGTACACCTGATGACGTTTCGGGCACGCGGTATAGACCAGACATTCTTCCTGACCCTCCGTGTTAGGCCCGGTATCCCTACCTGATGCTCCGTTGTTGGCCTGGCACCCCTACCCGATATGCTGGGGTAGTACCGCTACCCCCACCGATACTCTGCGGTAGTATCGGTACACCAACCGGTACTCCGGGGTAGTACGTGAACCCTTACTGGTTCACTGGGGTACACCTGCTGACGTTACTGGCGCGCGGTGTAGAGCAGACATTCCTACCTGACCCTCTGTTTTAGGCCCGGTATCCCTACCTGATGCTCCGTTGTTGGCCTGGCACCACTACCCGAAATGCTGGGGTAGTACCGCTACCCCCACCGGTACTCTGCGGTAGTATTGGTACACCCACCGGTAATCCAGGGCAGTACCTGAACACTTACTGGATCGCTGGGGTACACCTGCTGACCTTTGGGGCGTGCTATGTAGACCAGACATTCCTACCGGACCCTCCAGGCTAGGCCCGGTATCCCTACCTGATGCTCTGCGGTAGGCCTGGCCCCCTACCCGACAATCTGGGGTAGTACCGGTACACCCACAGGTACTCCGCGGTACTTTTGCTATACCCACCGGTACTCCTGGATTGTACCGGAACCCTTACTGGTGCGCCGGGGTACACCTGCTGACCCTACGGGCACACTACTTTGGACCCACCCTTCCTACCTGACCCGCCGGGGTAGGCCTGGTATACCTACCCGATGTTTCGAGGTAGAACCGGTTCCCCCACCGGTACTCTGGGCTTGGAACGGAAACCTTTGTGATGCGCCAGAGAACACCAGCTGTCCCTTCAAGCACGCTGGACTAGACCTGGCCTCCCTACCGGACCCCACAGGTTAGACCCGCTATCCCTACCTGATGCTCCGCATTAGGCTTGGCACCCATACCCGATGTTCTGGGGTAGTAGCGGTACCCCCACCGTTACTCTGCGGTAGTATCGGTACACCCACCGGTACTCCTGGGTAGTACGTGAACCCTTACTGGTTCACTGGGGTACACCTGCTGACGTTACTGGCGCGCGGTGTAGACCAGTTATTCCTACCTGACCCTCCGTTTTAGTCCCGGTATCCCTACTTGATGCACCGTTGTTGGCCTTGCACCCCTACCCGATATGCTGGGGTAGTACCGGTACCCCCACCGGTACTCTGCGGTAGTATTGGTACACCCACCGGTACTCCAGGGTAGTACCTGAACCCTTACTGGTTCGCTGGGGTACACCTGCTGACCTTATGGGCGTGCTGTGTAGACCAGACATTCCTACCTGACCCTCCAGGCTAGGCCCGGTATCCCTACCTGATGCTCTGCGGTAGGCCTGGCCCCCTACCCGACAATCTGGGGTAGTACCGGTACACCCACAGGTACTCCGCGGTACTTTTGCTATACCCACCGGTACTCCTGGATTGTACCGGAACCCTTACTGGTGCGCCGGGGTACACCTGCTGACCCTACGGGCACACTGCTTTGGACCCACCCTTCCTACCTGACCCGCCGGTGTAGGCCTGGTATACATACCCGATGTTTCGAGGTAGAACCGGTTCCCCCACCGGTACTCGGGGCTTGGAACGGAACCCTTTGTGATGCGCCAGAGAACACCAGCTGTCCCTTCGTGCGCGCTGGACTAGACCCGGCCTCCCTTCCGGACACCACAGGTTAGACCCGCTATCCCTACCTGATGCTCCGCATTAGGCTTGGCACCCATACCCGATGTTCTGGGGTAGTAGCGGTACCCCCACCGTTACTCTGCGGTAGTATTCAGTACACCCACCGGTACTCCGGGGTAGTACGTGAATCCTTACTGGTTCACTGGGGTACACCTGATGACGTTACTGGCGTGCGGTGTAGACCAGACATTCCTACCTGACCCTCCGTTTTAGTCCCGGTATCCCTACCTGATGCTCCGTTGTTGGCCTGGCACCCCTACCCGAAATGCTGGGGTAGTACCGCTACCCCCACCGGTACTCTGCGGTAGTATTGGTACACCCACCGGTACTCCAGGGCAGTACCTGAACACTTCCTGGTTCGCTGGGGTACACCTGCTGACCTTACGGGCGTGCTGTGTAGACCAGACATTCCTACCTGACCCTCCAGGCTAGGCCCGGTATCCCTACCTGATGCTCTGCGGTAGGCCTGGCCCCCTACCCGACAATCTGGGGTAGTACCGGTACACCCACAGGTACTCCGCGGTACTTTTGCTATACCCACCGGTACTCCTGGATTGTACCGGAACCCTTACTGGTGCGCCGGGGTACACCTGCTGACCCTACGGGCACACTGCTTTGGACCCACCCTTCCTACCTGACCCGCCGGGGTAGGCCTGGTATACCTACCCGATGTTTCGAGGTAGAACCGGTTCCCCGACCGGTACTCTGGGCTTGGAACGGAAACCTTTGTGATGCGCCAGAGAACACCAGCTGTCCCTTCGTGCGCGCTGGACTAGACCCGGCCTCCCTTCCGGACACCACAGGTTAGACCCGCTATCCCTACCTGATGCTCCGCATTAGGCTTGGCACCCATACCCGATGTTCTGGGGTAGTAGCGGTACCCCCACCGTTACTCTGCGGTAGTATCGGTACACCCACCGGTACTCCGGGGTAGTACGTGAACCCTTACTGGTTCACTGGGGTACACCTGCTGACGTTACTGGCGCGCGGTGTAGACCAGACATTCCTACCTGACCCTCTGTTTTAGGCCCGGTATCCCTACCTGATGCTCCGTTGTTGGCCTGGCACCACTACCCGAAATGCTGGGGTAGTACCGCTACCCCCACCGGTACTCTGCGGTAGTATTGGTACACCCACTTGTACTCCAGGGCAGTACCTGAACACTTCCTGGTTCGCTGGGGTACACCTGCTGACCTTACGGGCGTGCTGTGTAGACCAGACATTCCTACCTGACCCTCCAGGCTAGGCCCGGTATCCCTACCTGATGCTCTGCGGTAGGCCTGGCCCCCTACCCGACAATCTGGGGTAGTACCGGTACACCCACAGGTACTCCGCGGTACTTTTGCTATACCCACTGGTACTCCTGGATTGTACCGGAACCCTTACTGGTGCGCCGGGGTACACCTGCTGACCCTACGGGCACACTGCTTTGGACCCACCCTTCCTACCTGACCCGCCGGGGTAGGCCTGGTATACCTACCCGATGTTTCGAGGTAGAACCGGTTCCCCCACCGGTACTCTGGGCTTGGAACGGAAACCTTTGTGATGCGCCAGAGAACAACAGCTGTCCCTTCGTGCGCGCTGGACTAGACCTGGCCTCCCTACCGGACCCCACAGGTTAGACCCACTATCCCTACCTGATGCTCCGCATTAGGCTTGGCACCCATACCCGATGTTCTGGGGTAGTAGCGGTACCCCCACCGTTACTCTGCGGTAGTATCGGTACACCCACCGGTACTCCGGGGTAGTACGTGAACCCTTACTGGTTCACTGGGGTACACCTGATGACGTTACTGGCGCGTGGTGTAGACCAGACATTCCTACCTGACCCTCCGTTTTAGTCCCGGTATCCCTACCTGATGCTCCGTTGTTGGCCTGGCACCACTACCCGAAATGCTGGGGTAGTACCGCTACCCCCACTGGTACTCTGCGGTAGTATTGGTACACCCACCGGTACTCCAGGGCAGTACCTGAACACTTCCTGGTTCGCTGGGGTACACCTGCTGACCTTACGGGCGTGCTGTGTAGACCAGACATTCCTACCTGACCCTCCAGGCTAGGCCCGGTATCCCTACCTGATGCTCTGCGGTAGGCCTGGCCCCCTACCCGACAATCTGGGGTAGTACCGGTACACCCACAGGTACTCCGCGGTACTTTTGCTATACCCACTGGTACTCCTGGATTGTACCGGAACCCTTACTGGTGCGCCGGGGTACACCTGCTGACCCTACGGGCACACTGCTTTGGACCCACCCTTCCTACCTGACCCGCCGGGGTAGGCCTGGTATACCTACCCGATGTTTCGAGGTAGAACCGGTTCCCCCACCGGTACTCTGGGCTTGGAACGGAAACCTTTGTGATGCGCCAGAGAACACCAGCTGTCCCTTCGTGCGCGCTGGACTAGACCTGGCCTCCCTACCGGACCCCACAGGTTAGACCCACTATCCCTACCTGATGCTCCGCATTAGGCTTGGCACCCATACCCGATGTTCTGGGGTACTAGCGGTACCCCCACCGTTACTCTGCGGTAGTATCGGTACACCCACCGGTACTCCGGGGTAGTACGTGAACCCTTACTGGTTCACTGGGGTACACCTGCTGACGTTACTGGCGCGCGGTGTAGACCAGACATTCCTACCTGACCCTCCGTTTTAGTCCCGGTATCCCTACCTGATGCTCCGTTGTTGGCCTGGCACCCCTACCCGATATGCTGGGGTAGTACCGGTACCCCCACCGGTACTCTGCGGTAGAATTGGTACACCCACCGGTACTCCAGGGTAGTACCTGAACCCTTACTGGTTCGCTGGGGTACACCTGCTGACCTTACGGGCGTTTTGTGTAGACCAGACATTCCTACCTGACCCTCCAGGCTAGGCCCGGTATCCATACTTGATGCTCTGCGGTAGGCCTGGCCCCCTACCCGACAATCTGGGGTAGTACCGGTACACCCACAGGTACTCCGCGGTACTTTTGCTATACCCACCGGTACTCCTGGATTGTACCGGAACCCTTACTGTTGCGCCGGGGTACACCTGCTGACCCTACGGGCACACTGCTTTGGACCCACCCTTCCTACCTGACCCTCCGGGGTAGGCCTGGTATACCTACCCGATGTTTCGAGGTAGAACCGGTTCCCCCACCGGTACTCTGGGCTTGGAACGGAAACCTTTGTGATGCGCCAGAGAACACCAGCTGTACCTTCGTGCGCGCTGAACTAGACCTGGCCTCCCTACCGGACCCCACAGGTTAGACCCACTATCCCTACCTGATGCTCCGCATTAGGCTTGGCACCCATACCCGATGTTCTGGGGTAGTAGCGGTACCCCCACCGTTACTCTGCGGTAGTATCGGTACACCCACCGGTACTCCGGGGTAGTACGTGAACCCTTACTGGTTCACTGGGGTACACCTGCTGACGTTACTGGCGTGCGGTGTAGACCAGACATTCCTACCTGACCCTCCGTTTTAGTCCCGGTATCCCTACCTGATGCTCCGTTGTTGGCCTGGCACCCCTACCCGATATGCTGGGGTAGTACCGGTACCCCCGCCGGTACTCTGCGGTAGTATTGGTACACCCACCAGTACTCCAGGGTAGTACCTGAACCCTTACTGGTTCGCTGGGGTACACCTGCTGACCTTACGGGCGTGCTGTGTAGACCAGACATTCCTACCTGACCCTCCAGGCTAGGCCCGGTATCCCTACCTGATGCTCTGCGGTAGGCCTGGCCCCCTACCCGACAATCTGGGGTAGTACCGGTACACCCACAGGGACTCCGCGGTACTTTTGCTATACCCACCGGTACTCCTGGATTGTACCGGAACCCTTACTGGTGCGCCGGGGTACACCTGCTGACCCTACGGGCACACTGCTTTGGACCCACCCTTCCTACCTGACCCGCCGGTGTAGGCCTGGTATACCTACCCGATGTTTCGAGGTAGAACCGGTTCCCCCACCGGTACGCGGGGCTTGGAACGGAACCCTTTGTGATGCGCCAGAGAACACCAGCTGTCCCTTCGTGCGCGCTGGACTAGACCCGGCCTCCCTTCCGGACACCACATGTTAGACCCGCTATCCCTACCTGATGCTCCGCATTAGGCTTGGCACCCATACCCGATGTTCTGGGGTAGTAGCGGTACCCCCACCGTTACTCTGCGGTAGTATCGGTACACCCACCGGTACTCCGGGGTAGTACGTGAACCCTTACTGGTTCACTGGGGTACACCTGCTGACGTTACTGGCGCGCGGTGTAGACCAGACATTCCTACCTGACCCTCCGTTTTAGTCCCGGTATCCCTACCTGATGCTCCGTTGTTGGCCTGGCACCCCTACCCGATATGCTGGGGTAGTACCGGTACCCCCACCGGTACTCTGCGGTAGAATTGGTACACCCACCGGTACTCCAGGGTAGTACCTGAACCCTTACTGGTTCGCTGGGGTACACCTGCTGACCTTACGGGCGTTTTGTGTAGACCAGACATTCCTACCTGACCCTCCAGGCTAGGCCCGGTATCCATACCTGATGCTCTGCGGTAGGCCTGGCCCCCTACCCGACAATCTGGGGTAGTACCGGTACACCCACAGGTACTCCGCGGTACTTTTGCTATACCCACCGGTACTCCTGGATTGTACCGGAACCCTTACTGTTGCGCCGGGGTACACCTGCTGACCCTACGGGCACACTGCTTTGGACCCACCCTTCCTACCTGACCCACCGGGGTAGGCCTGGTATACCTACCCGATGTTTCGAGGTAGAACCGGTTCCCCCACCGGTACTCTGGGCTTGGAACGGAAACCTTTGTGATGCGCCAGAGAACACCAGCTGTCCCTTCGTGCGCGCTGGACTAGACCCGGCCTCCCTTCCGGACACCACAGGTTAGACCCGCTATCCCTACCTGATGCTCCGCATTAGGCTTGGCACCCATACCCGATGTTCTGGGGTAGTAACGGTACCCCCACCGTTACTCTGCGGTAGTATCGGTACACCCACCGGTACTCCGGGGTAGTACGTGAACCCTTACTGGTTCACTGGGGTACACCTGATGACGTTTCCGGCACGCGGTATAGACCAGACATTCTTCCTGACCCTCCGTGTTAGTCCCGGTATCCCTACCTGATGCTCCTTGTTGGCCTGGCACCCCTACCCGATATGCTGGGGTAGTACCGGTACCCCCACCGGTACTCTGCGGTAGTATTGGTACACCCACCGGTACTCCAGGGCAGTACCTGAACTCTTAGTGGTTAACTGGGGTACAGCTGCTGACCTTACGGGCGTGCTCTGTAGACCAGACATTCCTACCTGACCCTCCAGGCTAGGACCGGTATCCCTACCTGATGCTCTACGGCAGGCCTGGCCCCCTATCCGACAATCTGGGGTAGGACCGGTACACCCACAGGTACTCCACGGTACTTTTGCTATACCCAACGGTACTCCTGGATTGTACCAGAACCCTTACTGGTGCGCCGGGGTACACCTGCTGACCCTACGGGCACACTGCTTTGGACCCACCCTTCCTACCTGACCCTCCGGGGTAGGCCTGGTATACCTACCCGATGTTTCGAGGTAGAACCGGTTCCCCCACCGGTACTCTGGGCTTGGAACGGAACCCTTTGTGATGCGCCAGAGAACACCAGCTGTCCCTTCGTGCGCGCTGGACTAGACCCGGCGTCCCTTCCGGACCCCACAGGTTAGACCCGCTATCCCTACCTGATGCTCCGCATTAGGCTTGGCACCCATACCCGATGTTCTGGGGTAGTAGCGGTACCCCCACCGTTACTCTGCAGTAGTATCGGTACACCCACCGGTACTCCGGGGTAGTACGTGAACCCTTACTGGTTCACTGGGGTACACCTGCTGACCTTACTGGCGCGCGGTGTAGACCAGACATTCCTACCTGACCCTCTCTTTTAGGCCCGGTATCCCTACCTGATGCTCCGTTGTTGGCCTGGCACCACTACCCGAAATGCTGGGGTAGTACCGGTACCCCCACCGGCACTCTGCGGTAGTATTGGTACACCCACCGGTACTCCAGGGCACTACCTGAACACTTCCTGGTTCGCTGGGGTACACCTGCTGACCTTACGGGCGTGCTGTGTAGACCAGACATTCCTACCTGACCCTCCAGGCTAGGCCCGGTATCCCTACCTGATGCTCTGCGGTAGGCCTGGCCCCCTACCCGACAATCTGGGGTAGTACCGGTACACCCACAGGGACTCCGCGGTACTTTTGCTATACCCACCGGTACTCCTGGATTGTACCGGAACCCTTACTGGTGCGCCGGGGTACACCTGCTGACCCTACGGGCACACTGCTTTGGACCCACCCTTCCTACCTGACCCGCCGGTGTAGGCCTGGTATACCTACCCGATGTTTCGAGGTAGAACCGGTTCCCCCACCGGTACTCGGGGCTTGGAACGGAACCCTTTGTGATGCGCCAGAGAACACCAGCTGTCCCTTCGTGCGCGCTGGACTAGACCCGGCCTCCCTTCCGGACACCACAGGTTAGACCCGCTATCCCTACCTGATGCTCCGCATTAGGCTTGGCACCCATACCCGATGTTCTGGGGTAGTAGCGGTACCCCCACCGTTACTCTGCGGTAGTATCGGTACACCCACCGGTACTCCGGGGTAGTACGTGAACCCTTACTGGTTCACTGGGGTACACCTGCTGACGTTACTGGCGTGCGGTGTAGACCAGACATTCCTACTTGACCCTCCGTTTTAGTCCCGGTATCCCTACCTGAAGCTCCGCTGTTGGCCTGGCACCCATACCTGATATTCTGGGGTAGTACCGCTACCCCCACCGGTACTCTGCGGTAGTATTGGTACACCCACCGGTACTCCAGGGTAGTACCTGAACCCTTACTGGTTCGCTGGGGTACACCTGCTGACCTTACGGGCGTGCTGTGTAGACCAGACATTCCTACCTGACCCTCCAGGCTAGGCCCGGTATCCCTACCTGATGCTCTGCGGTAGGCCTGGCCCCCTACCCGACAATCTGGGGTAGTACCGGTACACCCACAGGTACTCCGCGGTACTTTTGCTATACCCACCGGTACTCCTGGATTGTACCGGAACCCTTACTGGTGCGCCGGGGTACACCTGCTGACCCTACGGGCACACTGCTTTGGACCCACCCTTCCTACCTGACCCGCCGGGGTAGGCCTGGTATACCTACCCGATGTTTCGAGGTAGAACCGGTTCCCCCACCGGTACTCTGGGCTTGGAACGGAAACCTTTGTGATGCGCCAGAGAACACCAGCTGTCCCTTCGTGCGCGCTGGACTAGACCCGGCCTCCCTTCCGGACACCACAGGTTAGACCCGCTATCCCTACCTGATGCTCCGCATTAGGCTTGGCACCCATACCCGATGTTCTGGGGTAGTAGCGGTACCCCCACCGTTACTCTGCGGTAGTATCGGTACACCCACCGGTACTCCGGGGTAGTACGTGAACCCTTACTGGTTCACTGGGGTACACCTGCTGACGTTACTGGCGCGCGGTGTAGACCAGACATTCCTACATGACCCTCTGTTTTAGGCCCGGTATCCCTACCTGATGGTCCCTTGTTGGCCTGGCACCCCTACCCGATATGCTGGGGTAGTACCGCTACCCCCACCGGTACTCTGCGGTAGTATTGGTACACCCACCGGTACTCCAGGGTAGTACCTGAACCCTTACTGGTTCGCTGGGGTACACCTGCTGACCTTACGGGCGTGCTGTGTAGACCAGACATTCCTACCTGACCCTCCAGGCTAGGCCCGGTATCCCTACCTGATGCTCTGCGGTAGGCCTGGCCCCCTACCCGACAATCTGGGGTAGTACCGGTACACCCACAGGTACTCCGCGGTACTTTTGCTATACCCACTGGTACTCCTGGATTGTACCGGAACCCTTACTGGTGCGCCGGGGTACACCTGCTGACCCTACGGGCACACTGCTTTGGACCCACCCTTCCTACCTGACCCGCCGGGGTAGGCCTGGTATACCTACCCGATGTTTCGAGGTAGAACCGGTTCCCCACCGGTACTCTGGGCTTTGAACGGAACCCTTTGTGATGCGCCAGAGAACACCAGCTGTCCCTTCGTGCGCGCTGAACTAGACCTGGCCTCCCTACCGGACCCCACAGGTTAGACCCACTATCCCTACCTGATGCTCCGCATTAGGCTTGGCACCCATACCCGATGTTCTGGGGTAGTAGCGGTACCCCCACCGTTACTCTGCGGTAGTATCGGTACACCCACCGGTACTCCAGGGTAGTACCTGAACCCTTACTGGTTCGCTGGGGTACACCTGGTGACCTTACGGGCGTGCTGTGTAGACCAGACATTCCTACCTGACCCTCCAGGCTAGGCCCGGTATCCCTACCTGATGCTCTGCAGTAGGCCTGGCCCCCTACCCGACAATCTGGGGTAGTACCGGTACACCCACAGGGACTCCGCGGTACTTTTGCTATACCCACCGGTACTCCTGGATTGTACCGGAACCCTTACTGGTGCGCCGGGGTACACCTGCTGACCCTACGGGCACACTGCTTTGGACCCACCCTTCCTACCTGACCCGCCGGTGTAGGCCTGGTATACCTACCCGATGTTTCGAGGTAGAACCGGTTCCCCCACCGGTACTCGGGGCTTGGAACGGAACCCTTTGTGATGCGCCAGAGAACACCAGCTGTCCCTTCGTGCGCGCTGGACTAGACCCGGCCTCCCTTCCGGACACCACATGTTAGACCCGCTATCCCTACCTGATGCTCCGCATTAGGCTTGGCACCCATACCCGATGTTCTGGGGTAGTAGCGGTACCCCCACCGTTACTCTGCGGTAGTATCGGTACACCCACCGGTACTCCGGGGTAGTACGTGAACCCTTACTGGTTCACTGGGGTACACCTGCTGACGTTACTGGCGTGCGGTGTAGACCAGACATTCCTACTTGACCCTCCGTTTTAGTCCCGGTATCCCTACCTGATGCTCCGTTGTTGGCCTGGCACCCCTACTTGATATTCTGGGGTAGTACCGCTACCCCCACCGGTACTCTGCGGTAGTATTGGTACACCCACCGGTACTCCAGGCTAGTACCTGAACCCTTACTGGTTCGCTGGGGTACACCTGCTGACCTTACGGGCGTTTTGTGTAGACCAGACATTCCTACCTGACCCTCCAGGCTAGGCCCGGTATCCCTACCTGATGCTCTGCGGTAGGCCTGGCCCCCTACCCGCCAATCTGGGGTAGTACCGGTACACCCACAGGGACTCCGCGGTACTTTTGCTATACCCACCGGTACTCCTGGATTGTACCGGAACCCTTACTGGTGCGCCGGGGTACACCTGCTGACCCTACGGGCACACTGCTTTGGACCCACCCTTCCTACCTGACCCGCCGGGGTAGGCCTGGTATACCTACCCGATGTTTCGAGGTAGAACCGGTTCCCCCACCGGTACTCTGGGCTTGGAACGGAAACCTTTGTGATGCGCCAGAGAACACCAGCTGTCCCTTCGTGCGCGCTGGACTAGACCCGTCCTCCCTTCCGGACACCACAGGTTAGACCCGCTATCCCTACCTGATGCTCCGCATTAGGCTTGGCACCCATACCCGATGTTCTGGGGTAGTAGCGGTACCCCCACCGTTACTCTGCGGTAGTATCGGTACACCCACCGGTACTCCGGGGTAGTACGTGAACCCTTACTGGTTCACTGGGGTACACCTGCTGACGTTACTGGCACGCGGTGTAGACCAGACATTCCTACCTGACCCTCTGTTTTAGGCCCGGTATCCCTACCTGATGCTCCGTTGTTGGCCTGGCACCCCTACCCGATATGCTGGGGTAGTACCGCTACCCCCACCGGTACTCTGCGGTAGTATTGGTACACCCACCGGTACTCCAGGGTAGTACCTGAACCCTTACTGGTTCGCTGGGGTACACCTGCTGACCTTACGGGCGTGCTGTGTAGACCAGACATTCCTACCTGACCCTCCAGGCTAGGCCCGGTATCCCTACCTGATGCTCTGCGGTAGGCCTGGCCCCCTACCCGACAATCTGGGGTAGTACCGGTACACCCACAGGTACTCCGCGGTAGTTTTGCTATACCCACCGGTACTCCTGGATTGTACCGGAACCCTTACTGGTGCGCCGGGGTACACCTGCTGACCCTACGGGCACACTGCTTTGGACCCACCCTTCCTACCTGACCCGCCGGGGTAGGCCTGGTATACCTACCCGATGTTTCGAGGTAGAACCGGTTCCCCCACCGGTACTCTGGGCTTGGAACGGAAACCTTTGTGATGCGCCAGAGAACACCAGCTGTCCCTTCGTGCGCGCTGGACTAGACCTGGCCTCCCTACCGGACCCCACAGGTTAGACCCGCTATCCCTACCTGATGCTCCGCATTAGGCTTGGCATCCATACCCGATGTTCTGGGGTAGTAGCGGTACCCCCATCGTTACTCTGCAGTAGTATCGGTACACCCACCGGTACTCCGGGGTAGTACGTGAACCCTTACTGGTTCACTGGGGTACACCCGCTGACGTTACTGGCGTGCGGTGTAGACAAGACATTCCTACTTGACCCTCCGTTTTAGTCCCGGTATCCCTACCTGATGCTCCGTTGTTGGCCTGGCACCCCTACCCGATATGCTGGGGTAGTACCGGTACCCCCACCGGTACTCTGCGGTAGTATTGGTACACCCACCAGTACTCCAGGGTAGTACCTGAACCCTTACTGGTGCGCTGGGGTACACCTGCTGACCTTACGGGCGTGCTGTGTAGACCAGACATTCCTACCTGACCCTCCAGGCTAGGCCCGGTATCCCTACCTGATGCTCTGCGGTAGGCCTGGCCCCCTACCCGACAATCTGGGGTAGTACCGGTACACCCACAGGGACTCCGCGGTACTTTTGCTATACCCACCGGTACTCCTGGATTGTACCGGAACCCTTACTGGTGCGCCGGGGTACACCTGCTGACCCTACGGGCACACTGCTTTGGACCCACCCTTCCTACCTGACCCGCCGGTGTAGGCCTGGTATACCTACCCGATGTTTCGAGGTAGAACCGGTTCCCCCACCGGTACTCGGGGCTTGGAACGGAACCCTTTGTGATGCGCCAGAGAACACCAGCTGTCCCTTCGTGCGCGCTGGACTAGACCCGGCCTCCCTTCCGGACACCACATGTTAGACCCGCTACCCTACCTGATGCTCCGCATTAGGCTTGGCACCCATACCCGATGTTCTGGGGTAGTAGCGGTACCCCCACCGTTACTCTGCGGTAGTATCGGTACACCCACCGGTACTCCGGGGTAGTACGTGAACCCTTACTGGTTCACTGGGGTACACCTGCTGACGTTACTGGCGTGCGGTGTAGACCAGACATTCCTACTTGACCCTCCGTTTTAGTCCCGGTATCCCTACCTGATGCTCCGTTGTTGGCCTGGCACCCCTACTTGATATTCTGGGGTAGTACCGCTACCCCCACCGGTACTCTGCGGTAGTATTGGTACACCCACCGGTACTCCAGGCTAGTACCTGAACCCTTACTGGTTCGCTGGGGTACACCTGCTGACCTTACGGGCGTTTTGTGTAGACCAGACATTCCTACCTGACCCTCCAGGCTAGGCCCGGTATCCCTACCTGATGCTCTGCGGTAGGCCTGGCCCCCTACCCGCCAATCTGGGGTAGTACCGGTACACCCACAGGGACTCCGCGGTACTTTTGCTATACCCACCGGTACTCCTGGATTGTACCGGAACCCTTACTGGTGCGCCGGGGTACACCTGCTGACCCTACGGGCACACTGCTTTGGACCCACCCTTCCTACCTGACCCGCCGGGGTAGGCCTGGTATACCTACCCGATGTTTCGAGGTAGAACCGGTTCCCCCACCGGTACTCTGGGCTTGGAACGGAAACCTTTGTGATGCGCCAGAGAACACCAGCTGTCCCTTCGTGCGCGCTGGACTAGACCCGTCCTCCCTTCCGGACACCACAGGTTAGACCCGCTATCCCTACCTGATGCTCCGCATTAGGCTTGGCACCCATACCCGATGTTCTGGGGTAGTAGCGGTACCCCCACCGTTACTCTGCGGTAGTATCGGTACACCCACCGGTACTCCGGGGTAGTACGTGAACCCTTACTGGTTCACTGGGGTACACCTGCTGACGTTACTGGCGCACGGTGTAGACCAGACATTCCTACCTGACCCTCTGTTTTAGGCCCGGTATCCCTACCTGATGCTCCGTTGTTGGCCTGGCACCCCTACTTGATATTCTGGGGTAGTACCGGTACCCCCACCGGTACTCTGCGGTAGTATTGGTACACCCACCGGTACTCCAGGGTAGTACCTGAACCCTTACTGGTTCGCTGGGGTACACCTGCTGACCTTACGGGCGTGCTGTGTAGACCAGACATTCCTACCTGACCCTCCAGGCTAGGCCCGGTATCCCTACCTGATGCTCTGCGGTAGGCCTGGCCCCCTACCCGCCAATCTGGGGTAGTACCTGTACACCCACAGGTACTCCGCGGTACTTTTGCTATACCCACCGGTACTCCTGGATTGTACCGGAACCCTTACTGGTGCGCCGGGGTACACCTGCTGACCCTACGGGCACACTGCTTTGGACCCACCCTTCCTACCTGACCCGCCGGGGTAGGCCTGGTATACCTACCCGATGTTTCGAGGTAGAACCGGTTCCCCCACCGGTACTCTGGGCTTGGAACGGAAACCTTTGTGATGCGCCAGAGAACACCAGCTGTCCCTTCGTGCGCGCTGGACTAGACCCGGCCTCCCTTCCGGACACCACAGGTTAGACCCGCTATCCCTACCTGATGCTCCGCATTAGGCTTGGCACCCATACCCGATGTTCTGGGGTAGTAACGGTACCCCCACCGTTACTCTGCGGTAGTATCGGTACACCCACCGGTACTCCGGGGTAGTACGTGAACCCTTACTGGTTCACTGGGGTACACCTGATGACGTTTCCGGCACGCGGTATAGACCAGACATTCTTCCTGACCCTCCGTGTTAGTCCCGGTATCCCTACCTGATGCTCCTTGTTGGCCTGGCACCCCTACCCGATATGCTGGGGTAGTACCGGTACCCCCACCGGTACTCTGCGGTAGTATTGGTACACCCACCGGTACTCCAGGGCAGTACCTGAACTCTTAGTGGTTAACTGGGGTACAGCTGCTGACCTTACGGGCGTGCTCTGTAGACCAGACATTCCTACCTGACCCTCCAGGCTAGGACCGGTATCCCTACCTGATGCTCTACGGCAGGCCTGGCCCCCTATCCGACAATCTGGGGTAGGACCGGTACACCCACAGGTACTCCACGGTACTTTTGCTATACCCAACGGTACTCCTGGATTGTACCAGAACCCTTACTGGTGCGCCGGGGTACACCTGCTGACCCTACGGGCACACTGCTTTGGACCCACCCTTCCTACCTGACCCTCCGGGGTAGGCCTGGTATACCTACCCGATGTTTCGAGGTAGAACCGGTTCCCCCACCGGTACTCTGGGCTTGGAACGGAACCCTTTGTGATGCGCCAGAGAACACCAGCTGTCCCTTCGTGCGCGCTGGACTAGACCCGGCGTCCCTTCCGGACCCCACAGGTTAGACCCGCTATCCCTACCTGATGCTCCGCATTAGGCTTGGCACCCATACCCGATGTTCTGGGGTAGTAGCGGTACCCCCACCGTTACTCTGCGGTAGTATCGGTACACCCACCGGTACTCCGGGGTAGTACGTGAACCCTTACTGGTTCACTGGGGTACACCTGCTGACCTTACTGGCGCGCGGTGTAGACCAGACATTCCTACCTGACCCTCTCTTTTAGGCCCGGTATCCCTACCTGATGCTCCGTTGTTGGCCTGGCACCACTACCCGAAATGCTGGGGTAGTACCGGTACCCCCACCGGCACTCTGCGGTAGTATTGGTACACCCACCGGTACTCCAGGGCACTACCTGAACACTTCCTGGTTCGCTGGGGTACACCTGCTGACCTTACGGGCGTGCTGTGTAGACCAGACATTCCTACCTGACCCTCCAGGCTAGGCCCGGTATCCCTACCTGATGCTCTGCGGTAGGCCTGGCCCCCTACCCGACAATCTGGGGTAGTACCGGTACACCCACAGGGACTCCGCGGTACTTTTGCTATACCCACCGGTACTCCTGGATTGTACCGGAACCCTTACTGGTGCTCCGGGGTACACCTGCTGACCCTACGGGCACACTGCTTTGGACCCACCCTTCCTACCTGACCCGCCGGTGTAGGCCTGGTATACCTACCCGATGTTTCGAGGTAGAACCGGTTCCCCCACCGGTACTCGGGGCTTGGAACGGAACCCTTTGTGATGCGCCAGAGAACACCAGCTGTCCCTTCGTGCGCGCTGGACTAGACCCGGCCTCCCTTCCGGACACCACATGTTAGACCCGCTATCCCTACCTGATGCTCCGCATTAGGCTTGGCACCCATACCCGATGTTCTGGGGTAGTAGCGGTACCCCCACCGTTACTCTGCGGTAGTATCGGTACACCCACCGGTACTCCGGGGTAGTACGTGAACCCTTACTGGTTCACTGGGGTACACCTGCTGACGTTACTGGCGTGCGGTGTAGACCAGACATTCCTACTTGACCCTCCGTTTTAGTCCCGGTATCCCTACCTGATGCTCCGTTGTTGGCCTGGCACCCGTACTTGATATTCTGGGGTAGTACCGCTACCCCCACCGGTACTCTGCGGTAGTATTGGTACACCCACCGGTACTCCAGGGTAGTACCTGAACCCTTACTGGTTCGCTGGGGTACACCTGCTGACCTTACGGGCGTGCTGTGTAGACCAGACATTCCTACCTGACCCTCCAGGCTAGGCCCGGTATCCCTACCTGATGCTCTGCGGTAGGCCTGGCCCCCTACCCGACAATCTGGGGTAGTACCGGTACACCCACAGGTACTCCGCGGTACTTTTGCTATACCCACCGGTACTCCTGGATTGTACCGGAACCCTTACTGGTGCGCCGGGGTACACCTGCTGACCCTACGGGCACACTGCTTTGGACCCACCCTTCCTACCTGACCCGCCGGGGTAGGCCTGGTATACCTACCCGATGTTTCGAGGTAGAACCGGTTCCCCCACCGGTACTCTGGGCTTGGAACGGAAACCTTTGTGATGCGCCAGAGAACACCAGCTGTCCCTTCGTGCGCGCTGGACTAGACCCGGCCTCCCTTCCGGACACCACAGGTTAGACCCGCTATCCCTACCTGATGCTCCGCATTAGGCTTGGCACCCATACCCGATGTTCTGGGGTAGTAGCGGTACCCCCACCGTTACTCTGCGGTAGTATCGGTACACCCACCGGTACTCCGGGGTAGTACGTGAACCCTTACTGGTTCACTGGGGTACACCTGCTGACGTTACTGGCACGCGGTGTAGACCAGACATTCCTACCTGACCCTCTGTTTTAGGCCCGGTATCCCTACCTGATGCTCCGTTGTTGGCCTGGCACCCCTACCCGATATGCTGGGGTAGTACCGCTACCCCCACCGGTACTCTGCGGTAGTATTGGTACACCCACCGGTACTCCAGGGTAGTACCTGAACCCTTACTGGTTCGCTGGGGTACACCTGCTGACCTTACGGGCGTGCTGTGTAGACCAGACATTCCTACCTGACCCTCCAGGCTAGGCCCGGTATCCCTACCTGATGCTCTGCGGTAGGCCTGGCCCCCTACCCGACAATCTGGGGTAGTACCGGTACACCCACAGGTACTCCGCGGTACTTTTGCTATACCCACTGGTACTCCTGGATTGTACCGGAACCCTTACTGGTGCGCCGGGGTACACCTGCTGACCCTACGGGCACACTGCTTTGGACCCACCCTTCCTAGCTGACCCTCCGGGCTAGGCCTGGTATACCTACCCGATGTTTCGAGGTAGAACCGGTTCCCCACCGGTACTCTGGGCTTTGAACGGAACCCTTTGTGATGCGCCAGAGAACACCAGCTGTCCCTTCGTGCGCGCTGAACTAGACCTGGCCTCCCTACCGGACCCCACAGGTTAGACCCACTATCCCTACCTGATGCTCCGCATTAGGCTTGGCACCCATACCCGATGTTCTGGGGTAGTAGCGGTACCCCCACCGTTACTCTGCGGTAGTATCGGTACACCCACCGGTACTCCAGGGTAGTACCTGAACCCTTACTGGTTCGCTGGGGTACACCTGGTGACCTTACGGGCGTGCTGTGTAGACCAGACATTCCTACCTGACCCTCCAGGCTAGGCCCGGTATCCCTACCTGATGCTCTGCGGTAGGCCTGGCCCCCTACCCGACAATCTGGGGTAGTACCGGTACACCCACAGGGACTCCGCGGTACTTTTGCTATACCCACCGGTACTCCTGGATTGTACCGGAACCCTTACTGGTGCGCCGGGGTACACCTGCTGACCCTACGGGCACACTGCTTTGGACCCACCCTTCCTACCTGACCCGCCGGTGTAGGCCTGGTATACCTACCCGATGTTTCGAGGTAGAACCGGTTCCCCCACCGGTACTCGGGGCTTGGAACGGAACCCTTTGTGATGCGCCAGAGAACACCAGCTGTCCCTTCGTGCGCGCTGGACTAGACCCGGCCTCCCTTCCGGACACCACATGTTAGACCCGCTATCCCTACCTGATGCTCCGCATTAGGCTTGGCACCCATACCCGATGTTCTGGGGTAGTAGCGGTACCCCCACCGTTACTCTGCGGTAGTATCGGTACACCCACCGGTACTCCGGGGTAGTACGTGAACCCTTACTGGTTCACTGGGGTACACCTGCTGACGTTACTGGCGTGCGGTGTAGACCAGACATTCCTACTTGACCCTCCGTTTTAGTCCCGGTATCCCTACCTGATGCTCCGTTGTTGGCCTGGCACCCCTACTTGATATTCTGGGGTAGTACCGCTACCCCCACCGGTACTCTGCGGTAGTATTGGTACACCCACCGGTACTCCAGGCTAGTACCTGAACCCTTACTGGTTCGCTGGGGTACACCTGCTGACCTTACGGGCGTTTTGTGTAGACCAGACATTCCTACCTGACCCTCCAGGCTAGGCCCGGTATCCCTACCTGATGCTCTGCGGTAGGCCTGGCCCCCTACCCGCCAATCTGGGGTAGTACCGGTACACCCACAGGGACTCCGCGGTACTTTTGCTATACCCACCGGTACTCCTGGATTGTACCGGAACCCTTACTGGTGCGCCGGGGTACACCTGCTGACCCTACGGGCACACTGCTTTGGACCCACCCTTCCTACCTGACCCGCCGGGGTAGGCCTGGTATACCTACCCGATGTTTCGAGGTAGAACCGGTTCCCCCACCGGTACTCTGGGCTTGGAACGGAAACCTTTGTGATGCGCCAGAGAACACCAGCTGTCCCTTCGTGCGCGCTGGACTAGACCCGTCCTCCCTTCCGGACACCACAGGTTAGACCCGCTATCCCTACCTGATGCTCCGCATTAGGCTTGGCACCCATACCCGATGTTCTGGGGTAGTAGCGGTACCCCCACCGTTACTCTGCGGTAGTATCGGTACACCCACCGGTACTCCGGGGTAGTACGTGAACCCTTACTGGTTCACTGGGGTACACCTGCTGACGTTACTGGCGCGCGGTGTAGACCAGACATTCCTACCTGACCCTCTGTTTTAGGCCCGGTATCCCTACCTGATGCTCCGTTGTTGGCCTGGCACCCCTACCCGATATGCTGGGGTAGTACCGCTACCCCCACCGGTACTCTGCGGTAGTATTGGTACACCCACCGGTACTCCAGGGTAGTACCTGAACCCTTACTGGTTCGCTGGGGTACACCTGCTGACCTTACGGGCGTGCTGTGTAGACCAGACATTCCTACCTGACCCTCCAGGCTAGGCCCGGTATCCCTACCTGATGCTCTGCGGTAGGCCTGGCCCCCTACCCGACAATCTGGGGTAGTACCGGTACACCCACAGGTACTCCGCGGTACTTTTGCTATACCCACCGGTACTCCTGGATTGTACCGGAACCCTTACTGGTGCGCCGGGGTACACCTGCTGACCCTACGGGCACACTGCTTTGGACCCACCCTTCCTACCTGACCCGCCGGGGTAGGCCTGGTATACCTACCCGATGTTTCGAGGTAGAACCGGTTCCCCCACCGGTACTCTGGGCTTGGAACGGAAACCTTTGTGATGCGCCAGAGAACACCAGCTGTCCCTTCGTGCGCGCTGGACTAGACCTGGCCTCCCTACCGGACCCCACAGGTTAGACCCGCTATCCCTACCTGATGCTCCGCATTAGGCTTGGCATCCATACCCGATGTTCTGGGGTAGTAGCGGTACCCCCATCGTTACTCTGCAGTAGTATCGGTACACCCACCGGTACTCCGGGGTAGTACGTGAACCCTTACTGGTTCACTGGGGTACACCCGCTGACGTTACTGGCGTGCGGTGTAGACAAGACATTCCTACTTGACCCTCCGTTTTAGTCCCGGTATCCCTACCTGATGCTCCGTTGTTGGCCTGGCACCCCTACCCGATATGCTGGGGTAGTACCGGTACCCCCACCGGTACTCTGCGGTAGTATTGGTACACCCACCAGTACTCCAGGGTAGTACCTGAACCCTTACTGGTTCGCTGGGGTACACCTGCTGACCTTACGGGCGTGCTGTGTAGACCAGACATTCCTACCTGACCCTCCAGGCTAGGCCCGGTATCCCTACCTGATGCTCTGCGGTAGGCCTGGCCCCCTACCCGACAATCTGGGGTAGTACCGGTACACCCACAGGGACTCCGCGGTACTTTTGCTATACCCACCGGTACTCCTGGATTGTACCGGAACCCTTACTGGTGCGCCGGGGTACACCTGCTGACCCTACGGGCACACTGCTTTGGACCCACCCTTCCTACCTGACCCGCCGGTGTAGGCCTGGTATACCTACCCGATGTTTCGAGGTAGAACCGGTTCCCCCACCGGTACTCGGGGCTTGGAACGGAACCCTTTGTGATGCGCCAGAGAACACCAGCTGTCCCTTCGTGCGCGCTGGACTAGACCCGGCCTCCCTTCCGGACACCACATGTTAGACCCGCTATCCCTACCTGATGCTCCGCATTAGGCTTGGCACCCATACCCGATGTTCTGGGGTAGTAGCGGTACCCCCACCGTTACTCTGCGGTAGTATCGGTACACCCACCGGTACTCCGGGGTAGTACGTGAACCCTTACTGGTTCACTGGGGTACACCTGCTGACGTTACTGGCGTGCGGTGTAGACCAGACATTCCTACTTGACCCTCCGTTTTAGTCCCGGTATCCCTACCTGATGCTCCGTTGTTGGCCTGGCACCCCTACTTGATATTCTGGGGTAGTACCGCTACCCCCACCGGTACTCTGCGGTAGTATTGGTACACCCACCGGTACTCCAGGCTAGTACCTGAACCCTTACTGGTTCGCTGGGGTACACCTGCTGACCTTACGGGCGTTTTGTGTAGACCAGACATTCCTACCTGACCCTCCAGGCTAGGCCCGGTATCCCTACCTGATGCTCTGCGGTAGGCCTGGCCCCCTACCCGCCAATCTGGGGTAGTACCGGTACACCCACAGGGACTCCGCGGTACTTTTGCTATACCCACCGGTACTCCTGGATTGTACCGGAACCCTTACTGGTGCGCCGGGGTACACCTGCTGACCCTACGGGCACACTGCTTTGGACCCACCCTTCCTACCTGACCCGCCGGGGTAGGACTGGTATACCTACCCGATGTTTCGAGGTAGAACCGGTTCCCCCACCGGTACTCTGGGCTTGGAACGGAAACCTTTGTGATGCGCCAGAGAACACCAGCTGTCCCTTCGTGCGCGCTGGACTAGACCTGGCCTCCCTACCGGACCCCACAGGTTAGACCCGCTATCCCTACCTGATGCTCCGCATTAGGCTTGGCACCCATACCCGATGTTCTGGGGTAGTAGCGGTACCCCCACCGTTACTCTGCGGTAGTATCGGTACACCAACCGGTACTCCGGGGTAGTACGTGAACCCTTACTGGTTCACTGGGGTACACCCGCTGACGTTACTGGCGTGCGGTGTAGACCAGACATTCCTACTTGACCCTCCGTTTTAGTCCCGGTATCCCTACCTGATGCTCCGTTGTTGGCCTGGCACCCCTACCCGATATGCTGGGGTAGTACCGGTACCCCTACCGGTACTCTGCGGTAGTATTGGTACACCCACCGGTACTCCAGGGTAGTACCTGAACCCTTACTGGTTCGCTGGGGTACACCTGCTGACCTTACGGGCGTGCTGTGTAGACCAGACATTCCTACCTGACCCTCCAAGTTAGGCCCGGTATCCCTACCTGATGCTCTGCGCTACGCCTGGCCCCCTACCCGACAATCTGGGGTAGTACCGGTACACCCACAGGGACTCCGCGGTACTTTTGCTATACCCACCGGTACTCCTGGATTGTACCGGAACCCTTACTGGTGCGCCGGGGTACACCTGCTGACCCTACGGGCACACTGCTTTGGACCCACCCTTCCTACCTGACCCGCCGGGGTAGGCCTGGTATACATACCCGATGTTTCGAGGTAGAACCGGTTCCCCCACCGGTACTCTGGGCTTGGAACGGAAACCTTTGTGATGCGCCAGAGAACACCAGCTGTCCCTTCGTGCGCGCTGGACTAGACCCGGCCTCCCTTCCGGACACCACAGGTTAGACCCGCTATCCCTACCTGATGCTCCGCATATGGCTTGGCACCCATACCCGATGTTCTGGGGTAGTAGCGGTACCCCCACCGTTACTCTGCAGTAGTATCGGTACACCCACCGGTACTCCGGGGTAGTACGTGAACCCTTACTGGTTCACTGGGGTACACCCGCTGACGTTACTGGCGTGCGGTGTAGACAAGACATTCCTACTTGACCCTCCGTTTTAGTCCCGGTATCCCTACCTGATGCTCCGTTGTTGGCCTGGCACCCCTACCCGATATGCTGGGGTAGTACCGGTACCCCTACCGGTACTCTGCGGTAGTATTGGTACACCCACCGGTACTCCAGGGTAGTACCTGAACCCTTACTGGTTTGCTGGGGTACACCTGCTGACCTTACGGGCGTGCTGTGTAGACCAGACATTCCTACCTGACCCTCCAGGCTAGGCCCGGTATCCCTACCTGATGCTCTGCGCTACGCCTGGCCCCCTACCCGACAATCTGGGGTAGTACCGGTACACCCACAGGGACTCCGCGGTACTTTTGCTATACCCACCGGTACTCCTGGATTGTACCGGAACCCTTACTGGTGCGCCGGGGTACACCTGCTGACCCTACGGGCACACTGCTTTGGACCCACCCTTCCTACCTGACCCGCCGGGGTAGGACTGGTATACCTACCCGATGTTTCGAGGTAGAACCGGTTCCCCCACCGGTACTCTGGGTTTGAAACGGAACCCTTTCTGATGCGCCAGAGAACACCAGCTGTCCCTTCGTGCGCGCTGGACTAGACCCGCCCTCCCTTCCGGACCCCACAGGTTAGACCCGCTATCCCTACCTGATGCTCCGCATTAGGCTTGGCACCCATACCCGATGATCTGGGGTACTAGCGGTACCCCCACCGTTACTCTGCAGTAGTATCGGTACACCCACCGGTACTCCGGGGTAGTACGTGAACCCTTACTGGTTCACTGGGGTACACCTGCTGACGTTACGGGGACGCGGTGTAGACCAGACATTCCTACCTGACCCTCCGTTTTAGGCCCGGTATCCCTACCTGATGCTCCGTTGTTGGCCTGGCACCCCTACCCGATATGCTGGGGTATTACCGGTACCCCCACCGGTACTCTGCGGTAGTATTGGTACACCCACCGGTACTCCAGGGTAGTACCTGAACCCTTACTGGTTCGCTGGGGTACACCTGCTGACCTTACGGGCGTGCTGTGTAGACCAGACATTCCTACCTGACCCTCCAGGCTAGGCCCGGTATCCCTACCTGATGCTCTGCGGTAGGCCTGGCCCCCTACCCGACAATCTGGGGTAGTACCGGTACACCCACAGGTACTCCGCGGTACTTTTGCTATACCCACCGGTACTCCTGGATTGTACCGGAACACTTACTGGTGCGCCGGGGTACACCTGCTGACCCTACGGGCACACTGCTTTGGACCCACCCTTCCTACCTGACCCGCCGGGGTAGGACTGGTATACCCACCCGATGTTTCGAGGTAGAACCGGTTCCCCCACCGGTACTCTGGGCTTGGAACGGAACCCTTTCTGATGCGCCAGAGAACACCAGCTGTCCCTTCGTGCGCGCTGGACTAGACCCGGCCTCCCTTCCGGACCCCACAGGTTAGACCCGCTATCCCTACCTGATGCTCCGCATTAGGCTTGGCACCCATACCCGATGTTCTGGGGTAGTAGCGGTACCCCCACCGTTACTCTGCGGTAGTATCGGTACACCCACCGGTACTCCGGGGTAGTACGTGAACCCTTACTGGTTCACTGGGGTACACCTGCTGACGTTACTGGCGTGCGGTGTAGACCAGACATTCCTACTTGACCCTCCGTTTTAGTCCCGGTATCCCTACCTGATGCTCCGTTGTTGGCCTGGCACCCGTACTTGATATTCTGGGGTAGTACCGCTACCCCCACCGGTACTCTGCGGTAGTATTGGTACACCCACCGGTACTCCAGGGTAGTACCTGAACCCTTACTGGTTCGCTGGGGTACACCTGCTGACCTTACGGGCGTGCTGTGTAGACCAGACATTCCTACCTGACCCTCCAGGCTAGGCCCGGTATCCCTACCTGATGCTCTGCGGTAGGCCTGGCCCCCTACCCGACAATCTGGGGTAGTACCGGTACACCCACAGGTACTCCGCGGTACTTTTGCTATACCCACCGGTACTCCTGGATTGTACCGGAACCCTTACTGGTGCGCCGGGGTACACCTGCTGACCCTACGGGCACACTGCTTTGGACCCACCCTTCCTACCTGACCCGCCGGGGTAGGCCTGGTATACCTACCCGATGTTTCGAGGTAGAACCGGTTCCCCCACCGGTACTCTGGGCTTGGAACGGAAACCTTTGTGATGCGCCAGAGAACACCAGCTGTCCCTTCGTGCGCGCTGGACTAGACCCGGCCTCCCTTCCGGACACCACAGGTTAGACCCGCTATCCCTACCTGATGCTCCGCATTAGGCTTGGCACCCATACCCGATGTTCTGGGGTAGTAGCGGTACCCCCACCGTTACTCTGCGGTAGTATCGGTACACCCACCGGTACTCCGGGGTAGTACGTGAACCCTTACTGGTTCACTGGGGTACACCTGCTGACGTTACTGGCGCGCGGTGTAGACCAGACATTCCTACCTGACCCTCTGTTTTAGGCCCGGTATCCCTACCTGATGCTCCGTTGTTGGCCTGGCACCCCTACCCGATATGCTGGGGTAGTACCGCTACCCCCACCGGTACTCTGCGGTAGTATTGGTACACCCACCGGTACTCCAGGGTAGTACCTGAACCCTTACTGGTTCGCTGGGGTACACCTGCTGACCTTACGGGCGTGCTGTGTAGACCAGACATTCCTACCTGACCCTCCAGGCTAGGCCCGGTATCCCTACCTGATGCTCTGCGGTAGGCCTGGCCCCCTACCCGACAATCTGGGGTAGTACCGGTACACCCACAGGTACTCCGCGGTACTTTTGCTATACCCACTGGTACTCCTGGATTGTACCGGAACCCTTACTGGTGCGCCGGGGTACACCTGCTGACCCTACGGGCACACTGCTTTGGACCCACCCTTCCTACCTGACCCGCCGGGGTAGGCCTGGTATACCTACCCGATGTTTCGAGGTAGAACCGGTTCCCCACCGGTACTCTGGGCTTTGAACGGAACCCTTTGTGATGCGCCAGAGAACACCAGCTGTCCCTTCGTGCGCGCTGAACTAGACCTGGCCTCCCTACCGGACCCCACAGGTTAGACCCACTATCCCTACCTGATGCTCCGCATTAGGCTTGGCACCCATACCCGATGTTCTGGGGTAGTAGCGGTACCCCCACCGTTACTCTGCGGTAGTATCGGTACACCCACCGGTACTCCGGGGTAGTACGTGAACCCTTACTGGTTCACTGGGGTACACCTGCTGACGTTACTGGCGCGCGGTGTAGACCAGACATTCCTACCTGACCCTCCGTTTTAGTCCCGGTATCCCTACCTGATGCTCCGTTGTTGGCCTGGCACCCCTACCCGATATGCTGGGGTAGTACCGGTACCCCCACCGGTACTCTGCGGTAGTATTGGTACACCCACCAGTACTCCAGGGTAGTACCTGAACCCTTACTGGTTCGCTGGGGTACACCTGGTGACCTTACGGGCGTGCTGTGTAGACCAGACATTCCTACCTGACCCTCCAGGCTAGGCCCGGTATCCCTACCTGATGCTCTGCGGTAGGCCTGGCCCCCTACCCGACAATCTGGGGTAGTACCGGTACACCCACAGGGACTCCGCGGTACTTTTGCTATACCCACCGGTACTCCTGGATTGTACCGGAACCCTTACTGGTGCGCCGGGGTACACCTGCTGACCCTACGGGCACACTGCTTTGGACCCACCCTTCCTACCTGACCCGCCGGTGTAGGCCTGGTATACCTACCCGATGTTTCGAGGTAGAACCGGTTCCCCCACCGGTACTCGGGGCTTGGAACGGAACCCTTTGTGATGCGCCAGAGAACACCAGCTGTCCCTTCGTGCGCGCTGGACTAGACCCGGCCTCCCTTCCGGACACCACATGTTAGACCCGCTATCCCTACCTGATGCTCCGCATTAGGCTTGGCACCCATACCCGATGTTCTGGGGTAGTAGCGGTACCCCCACCGTTACTCTGCGGTAGTATCGGTACACCCACCGGTACTCCGGGGTAGTACGTGAACCCTTACTGGTTCACTGGGGTACACCTGCTGACGTTACTGGCGTGCGGTGTAGACCAGACATTCCTACTTGACCCTCCGTTTTAGTCCCGGTATCCCTACCTGATGCTCCGTTGTTGGCCTGGCACCCCTACTTGATATTCTGGGGTAGTACCGCTACCCCCACCGGTACTCTGCGGTAGTATTGGTACACCCACCGGTACTCCAGGCTAGTACCTGAACCCTTACTGGTTCGCTGGGGTACACCTGCTGACCTTACGGGCGTTTTGTGTAGACCAGACATTCCTACCTGACCCTCCAGGCTAGGCCCGGTATCCCTACCTGATGCTCTGCGGTAGGCCTGGCCCCCTACCCGCCAATCTGGGGTAGTACCGGTACACCCACAGGGACTCCGCGGTACTTTTGCTATACCCACCGGTACTCCTGGATTGTACCGGAACCCTTACTGGTGCGCCGGGGTACACCTGCTGACCCTACGGGCACACTGCTTTGGACCCACCCTTCCTACCTGACCCGCCGGGGTAGGCCTGGTATACCTACCCGATGTTTCGAGGTAGAACCGGTTCCCCCACCGGTACTCTGGGCTTGGAACGGAAACCTTTGTGATGCGCCAGAGAACACCAGCTGTCCCTTCGTGCGCGCTGGACTAGACCCGTCCTCCCTTCCGGACACCACAGGTTAGACCCGCTATCCCTACCTGATGCTCCGCATTAGGCTTGGCACCCATACCCGATGTTCTGGGGTAGTAGCGGTACCCCCACCGTTACTCTGCGGTAGTATCGGTACACCCACCGGTACTCCGGGGTAGTACGTGAACCCTTACTGGTTCACTGGGGTACACCTGCTGACGTTACTGGCGCGCGGTGTAGACCAGACATTCCTACCTGACCCTCTGTTTTAGGCCCGGTATCCCTACCTGATGCTCCGTTGTTGGCCTGGCACCCCTACCCGATATGCTGGGGTAGTACCGCTACCCCCACCGGTACTCTGCGGTAGTATTGGTACACCCACCGGTACTCCAGGGTAGTACCTGAACCCTTACTGGTTCGCTGGGGTACACCTGCTGACCTTACGGGCGTGCTGTGTAGACCAGACATTCCTACCTGACCCTCCAGGCTAGGCCCGGTATCCCTACCTGATGCTCTGCGGTAGGCCTGGCCCCCTACCCGACAATCTGGGGTAGTACCGGTACACCCACAGGTACTCCGCGGTACTTTTGCTATACCCACCGGTACTCCTGGATTGTACCGGAACCCTTACTGGTGCGCCGGGGTACACCTGCTGACCCTACGGGCACACTGCTTTGGACCCACCCTTCCTACCTGACCCGCCGGGGTAGGCCTGGTATACCTACCCGATGTTTCGAGGTAGAACCGGTTCCCCCACCGGTACTCTGGGCTTGGAAGGGAACCCTTTGTGATGCGCCAGAGAACACCAGCTGTCCCTTCGTGCGCGCTGGACTAGACCTGGCCTCCCTACCGGACCCCACAGGTTAGACCCGCTATCCCTACCTGATGCTCCGCATTAGGCTTGGCATCCATACCCGATGTTCTGGGGTAGTAGCGGTACCCCCCATCGTTACTCTGCAGTAGTATCGGTACACCCACCGGTACTCCGGGGTAGTACGTGAACCCTTACTGGTTCACTGGGGTACACCCGCTGACGTTACTGGCGTGCGGTGTAGACAAGACATTCCTACTTGACCCTCCGTTTTAGTCCCGGTATCCCTACCTGATGCTCCGTTGTTGGCCTGGCACCCCTACCCGATATGCTGGGGTAGTACCGGTACCCCCACCGGTACTCTGCGGTAGTATTGGTACACCCACCAGTACTCCAGGGTAGTACCTGAACCCTTACTGGTTCGCTGGGGTACACCTGCTGACCTTACGGGCGTGCTGTGTAGACCAGACATTCCTACCTGACCCTCCAGGCTAGGCCCGGTATCCCTACCTGATGCTCTGCGGTAGGCCTGGCCCCCTACCCGACAATCTGGGGTAGTACCGGTACACCCACAGGGACTCCGCGGTACTTTTGCTATACCCACCGGTACTCCTGGATTGTACCGGAACCCTTACTGGTGCGCCGGGGTACACCTGCTGACCCTACGGGCACACTGCTTTGGACCCACCCTTCCTACCTGACCCGCCGGTGTAGGCCTGGTATACCTACCCGATGTTTCGAGGTAGAACCGGTTCCCCCACCGGTACTCGGGGCTTGGAACGGAACCCTTTGTGATGCGCCAGAGAACACCAGCTGTCCCTTCGTGCGCGCTGGACTAGACCCGGCCTCCCTTCCGGACACCACATGTTAGACCCGCTATCCCTACCTGATGCTCCGCATTAGGCTTGGCACCCATACCCGATGTTCTGGGGTAGTAGCGGTACCCCCACCGTTACTCTGCGGTAGTATCGGTACACCCACCGGTACTCCGGGGTAGTACGTGAACCCTTACTGGTTCACTGGGGTACACCTGCTGACGTTACTGGCGTGCGGTGTAGACCAGACATTCCTACTTGACCCTCCGTTTTAGTCCCGGTATCCCTACCTGATGCTCCGTTGTTGGCCTGGCACCCCTACTTGATATTCTGGGGTAGTACCGCTACCCCCACCGGTACTCTGCGGTAGTATTGGTACACCCACCGGTACTCCAGGCTAGTACCTGAACCCTTACTGGTTCGCTGGGGTACACCTGCTGACCTTACGGGCGTTTTGTGTAGACCAGACATTCCTACCTGACCCTCCAGGCTAGGCCCGGTATCCCTACCTGATGCTCTGCGGTAGGCCTGGCCCCCTACCCGCCAATCTGGGGTAGTACCGGTACACCCACAGGGACTCCGCGGTACTTTTGCTATACCCACCGGTACTCCTGGATTGTACCGGAACCCTTACTGGTGCGCCGGGGTACACCTGCTGACCCTACGGGCACACTGCTTTGGACCCACCCTTCCTACCTGACCCGCCGGGGTAGGCCTGGTATACCTACCCGATGTTTCGAGGTAGAACCGGTTCCCCCACCGGTACTCTGGGCTTGGAACGGAAACCTTTGTGATGCGCCAGAGAACACCAGCTGTCCCTTCGTGCGCGCTGGACTAGACCCGTCCTCCCTTCCGGACACCACAGGTTAGACCCGCTATCCCTACCTGATGCTCCGCATTAGGCTTGGCACCCATACCCGATGTTCTGGGGTAGTAGCGGTACCCCCACCGTTACTCTGCGGTAGTATCGGTACACCCACCGGTACTCCGGGGTAGTACGTGAACCCTTACTGGTTCACTGGGGTACACCTGCTGACGTTACTGGCGCACGGTGTAGACCAGACATTCCTACCTGACCCTCTGTTTTAGGCCCGGTATCCCTACCTGATGCTCCGTTGTTGGCCTGGCACCCCTACTTGATATTCTGGGGTAGTACCGGTACCCCCACCGGTACTCTGCGGTAGTATTGGTACACCCACCGGTACTCCAGGGTAGTACCTGAACCCTTACTGGTTCGCTGGGGTACACCTGCTGACCTTACGGGCGTGCTGTGTAGACCAGACATTCCTACCTGACCCTCCAGGCTAGGCCCGGTATCCCTACCTGATGCTCTGCGGTAGGCCTGGCCCCCTACCCGCCAATCTGGGGTAGTACCGGTACACCCACAGGTACTCCGCGGTACTTTTGCTATACCCACCGGTACTCCTGGATTGTACCGGAACCCTTACTGGTGCGCCGGGGTACACCTGCTGACCCTACGGGCACACTGCTTTGGACCCACCCTTCCTACCTGACCCGCCGGGGTAGGCCTGGTATACCTACCCGATGTTTCGAGGTAGAACCGGTTCCCCCACCGGTACTCTGGGCTTGGAACGGAAACCTTTGTGATGCGCCAGAGAACAACAGCTGTCCCTTCGTGCGCGCTGGACTAGACCTGGCCTCCCTACCGGACCCCACAGGTTAGACCCGCTATCCCTACCTGATGCTCCGCATTAGGCTTGGCACCCATACCCGATGTTCTGGGGTAGTAGCGGTACCCCCACCGTTACTCTGCGGTAGTATCGGTACACCAACCGGTACTCCGGGGTAGTACGTGAACCCTTACTGGTTCACTGGGGTACACCCGCTGACGTTACTGGCGTGCGGTGTAGACCAGACATTCCTACTTGACCCTCCGTTTTAGTCCCGGTATCCCTACCTGATGCTCCGTTGTTGGCCTGGCACCCCTACCCGATATGCTGGGGTAGTACCGGTACCCCCACCGGTACTCTGCGGTAGTATTGGTACACCCACCGGTACTCCAGGGTAGTACCTGAACCCTTACTGGTTCGCTGGGGTACACCTGCTGACCTTACGGGCGTGCTGTGTAGACCAGACATTCCTACCTGACCCTCCAAGTTAGGCCCGGTATCCCTACCTGATGCTCTGCGCTACGCCTGGCCCCCTACCCGACAATCTGGGGTAGTACCGGTACACCCACAGGGACTCCGCGGTACTTTTGCTATACCCACCGGTACTCCTGGATTGTACCGGAACCCTTACTGGTGCGCCGGGGTACACCTGCTGACCCTACGGGCACACTGCTTTGGACCCACCCTTCCTACCTGACCCGCCGGGGTAGGCCTGGTATACATACCCGATGTTTCGAGGTAGAACCGGTTCCCCCACCGGTACTCTGGGCTTGGAACGGAAACCTTTGTGATGCGCCAGAGAACACCAGCTGTCCCTTCGTGCGCGCTGGACTAGACCCGGCCTCCCTTCCGGACACCACAGGTTAGACCCGCTATCCCTACCTGATGCTCCGCATATGGCTTGGCACCCATACCCGATGTTCTGGGGTAGTAGCGGTACCCCCACCGTTACTCTGCAGTAGTATCGGTACACCCACCGGTACTCCGGGGTAGTACGTGAACCCTTACTGGTTCACTGGGGTACACCCGCTGACGTTACTGGCGTGCGGTGTAGACAAGACATTCCTACTTGACCCTCCGTTTTAGTCCCGGTATCCCTACCTGATGCTCCGTTGTTGGCCTGGCACCCCTACCCGATATGCTGGGGTAGTACCGGTACCCCTACCGGTACTCTGCGGTAGTATTGGTACACCCACCGGTACTCCAGGGTAGTACCTGAACCCTTACTGGTTTGCTGGGGTACACCTGCTGACCTTACGGGCGTGCTGTGTAGACCAGACATTCCTACCTGACCCTCCAGGCTAGGCCCGGTATCCCTACCTGATGCTCTGCGCTACGCCTGGCCCCCTACCCGACAATCTGGGGTAGTACCGGTACACCCACAGGGACTCCGCGGTACTTTTGCTATACCCACCGGTACTCCTGGATTGTACCGGAACCCTTACTGGTGCGCCGGGGTACACCTGCTGACCCTACGGGCACACTGCTTTGGACCCACCCTTCCTACCTGACCCGCCGGGGTAGGACTGGTATACCTACCCGATGTTTCGAGGTAGAACCGGTTCCCCCACCGGTACTCTGGGTTTGAAACGGAACCCTTTCTGATGCGCCAGAGAACACCAGCTGTCCCTTCGTGCGCGCTGGACTAGACCCGCCCTCCCTTCCGGACCCCACAGGTTAGACCCGCTATCCCTACCTGATGCTCCGCATTAGGCTTGGCACCCATACCCGATGATCTGGGGTACTAGCGGTACCCCCACCGTTACTCTGCAGTAGTATCGGTACACCCACCGGTACTCCGGGGTAGTACGTGAACCCTTACTGGTTCACTGGGGTACACCTGCTGACGTTACGGGGACGCGGTGTAGACCAGACATTCCTACCTGACCCTCCGTTTTAGGCCCGGTATCCCTACCTGATGCTCCGTTGTTGGCCTGGCACCCCTACCCGATATGCTGGGGTATTACCGGTACCCCCACCGGTACTCTGCGGTAGTATTGGTACACCCACCGGTACTCCAGGGTAGTACCTGAACCCTTACTGGTTCGCTGGGGTACACCTGCTGACCTTACGGGCGTGCTGTGTAGACCAGACATTCCTACCTGACCCTCCAGGCTAGGCCCGGTATCCCTACCTGATGCTCTGCGGTAGGCCTGGCCCCCTACCCGACAATCTGGGGTAGTACCGGTACACCCACAGGGACTCCGCGGTACTTTTGCTATACCCACCGGTACTCCTGGATTGTACCGGAACACTTACTGGTGCGCCGGGGTACACCTGCTGACCCTACGGGCACACTGCTTTGGACCCACCCTTCCTACCTGACCCGCCGGGGTAGGACTGGTATACCCACCCGATGTTTCGAGGTAGAACCGGTTCCCCCACCGGTACTCTGGGTTTGGAACGGAACCCTTTGTGATGCGCCAGAGAACACCAGCTGTCCCTTCGTGCGCGCTGGACTAGACCCGGCCTCCCTTCCGGACCCCACAGGTTAGACCCGCTATCCCTACCTGATGCTCCGCATTAGGCTTGGCACCCATACCCGATGTTCTGGGGTACTAGCGGTACCCCCACCGTTACTCTGCAGTAGTATCGGTACACCCACCAGTACTCCGGGGTAGTACGTGAACCCTTACTGGTTCACTGGGGTACACCTGCTGACGTTACTGGTGCGCGGTGTAGACCAGACATTCCTACCTGACCCTCCGTTTTAGGCCCGGTATCCCTACCTGATGCTCCGTTGTTGGCCTGGCACCCCTACCCGATATGCTGGGGTAGTACCGGTACCCCCACCGGTACTCTGCGGTAGAATTGGTACACCCACCGGTACTCCAGGGTAGTACCTGAACTCTTACTGGTTCGCTGGGGTACACCTGCTAACCTTACGGGCGTGCTCTGTAGACCAGACATTCCTACCTGACCCTCCAGGCTAGGCCCGGTATCCCTACCTGATGCTCTGCGGTAGGCCTGGCCCCCTATCCGACAATCTGGGGTAGTACCGGTACACCCACAGGGACTCCGCGGTACTTTTGCTATACCCACCGGTACTCCTGGATTGTACCAGAACACTTACTGGTGCGCCGGGGTACACCTGCTGACCCTACGGGCACACTGCTTTGGACCCACCCTTCCTACCTGACCCGCCGGGGTAGGCCTGGTATACCTACCCGATGTTTCGAGGTAGAACCGGTTCCCCCACCGGTACTCTGGGCTTGGAACGGAAACCTTTGTGATGCGCCAGAGAACACCAGCTGTCCCTTCGTGCGCGCTGGACTAGACCCGGCCTTCCTTCCGGACCCCACAGGTTAGACCCGCTATCCCTACCTGATGCTCCGCATTAGGCTTGGCACCCATACCCGATGTTCTGGGGTACTAGCGGTACCCCCACCGTTACTCTGCGGTAGTATCGGTACACCCACCGGTACTCCGGGGTAGTACGTGAACCCTTACTGGTTCACTGGGGTACACCTGATGACGTTACGGGGACGCGGTGTAGAGCAGACATTCCTACCTGACCCTCCGTTTTAGGCCCGGTATCCCTACCTGATGCTCCGTTATTGGCCTGGCACCCCTACCCGATATGCTGGGGTAGTACCGGTACCCCCACCGGTACTCTGCGGTAGTATTGGTACACCCACCGGTACTCCAGGGCAGTACCTGAACACTTACTGGTTCGCTGGGGTACACCTGCTTGACCTTACGGGCGTGCTCTGTAGACCAGACATTCCTACCTGACCCTCCAGGCTAGGCCCGGTATCCCTACCTGATGCTCTGCGGTAGGCCTGGCCCCCTACCCGACAATCTGGGGTAGTACCGGTACACCCACAGGTACTCCGCGGTACTTTTGCTATACCCACCGGTACTCCTGGATTGTACCGGAACCCTTACTGGTGCGCCGGGGTACACCTGCTGACCCTACGGGCACACTGCTTTGGACCCACCCTTCCTACCTGACCCGCCTTGGTAGGCCTGGTATACCTACCCGATGTTTCGAGGTAGAACCGGTTCCCCCACCGGTACTCTGGGTTTGAAACGGAACCCTTTCTGATGCGCCAGAGAACACCAGCTGTCCCTTCGTGCGCGCTGGACTAGACCCGGCCTTCCTTCCGGACCCCACAGGTTAGACCCGCTATCCCTACCTGATGCTCCGCATTAGGCTTGGCACCCATACCCGATGTTCTGGGGTACTAGCGGTACCCCCACCGTTACTCTGCGGTAGTATCGGTACACCCACCGGTACTCCGGGGTAGTACGTGAACCCTTACTGGTTCACTGGGGTACACCTGCTGACGTTACGGGGACGCGGTGTAGACCAGACATTCCTACCTGACCCTCCGTTTTAGGCCCGGTATCCCTACCTGATGCTCCGTTGTTGGCCTGGCACCCCTACCCGATATGCTGGGGTAGTACCGGTACCCCCACCGGTACTCTGCGGTAGTATTGGTACACCCACCGGTACTCCAGGGTAGTACCTGAACCCTTACTGGTTCGCTGGGGTACACCTGCTGACCTTACGGGCGTGCTCTGTAGACCAGACATTCCTACCTGACCCTCCAGGCTAGGCCCGGTATCCCTACCTGATGCTCTGCGGTAGGCCTGGCCCCCTACCTGACAATCTGGGGTAGTACCGGTACACCCACAGGGACTCCGCGGTACTTTTGCTATACCCACCGGTACTCCTGGATTGTACCGGAACCCTTACTGGTGCGCCGGGGTACACCTGCTGACCCTACGGGCACACTGCTTTGGACCCACCATTCCTACCTGACCCGCCGGGGTAGGCCTGGTATACCTACCCGATGTTTCGAGGTAGAACCGGTTCCCCCACCGGTACTCTGGGGTTGGAACGGAAACCTTTGTGATGCGCCAGAGAACACCAGCTGTCCCTTCGTGCGCGCTGGACTAGACCCGGCCTCCCTACCGGACCCCACATGTTAGACCCGCTATCCCTACCTGATGCTCCGCATTAGGCTTGGCACCCATGCCCGATGTTCTGGGGTAGTAGCGGTACCCCCACCGTTACTCTGCGGTAGTATCGGTACACCCACCGGTACTCCGGGGTAGTACGTGAACCCTTACTGGTTCACTGGGGTACACCTGATGACGTTACGGGGACGCGGTGTAGACCAGACATTCCTACCTGACCCTCCGTTTTAGGCCCGGTATCCCTACCTGATGCTCCGTTGTTGGCCTGGCACCCCTACCCGATATGCTGGGGTAGTACCGCTACCCCCACCGGTACTCTGCGGTAGTATTGGTACACCCACCGGTACTCCAGGGTAGTACCTGAACACTTACTGGTTCGCTGGGGTACACCTGCTGACCTTACGGGCGTGCTCTGTAGACCAGACATTCCTACCTGACCCTCCAGGCTAGGCCCAGTATCCCTACCTGATGCTCTGCGGTAGGCCTGGCCCCCTACCCGACAATCTGGGGTAGTACCGGTACACCCACAGGGACTCCGCGGTACTTTTGCTATACCCACCGGTACTCCTGGATTGTACCGGAACCCTTACTGGTGCGCCGGGGTACACCTGCTGACCCTACGGGCACACTGCTTTGGACCCACCCTTCCTACCTGACCCGCCGGGGTAGGCCTGGTATACCTACCCGATGTTTCGAGGTAGAACCGGTTCCCCCACCGGTACTCTGGGTTTGAAACGGAACCCTTTCTGATGCGCCAGAGAACACCAGCTGTCCCTTCGTGCGCGCTGGACTAGACCCGGCCTTCCTTCCGGACCCCACAGGTTAGACCCGCTATCCCTACCTGATGCTCCGCATATGGCTTGGCACCCATACCCGATGTTCTGGGGTAGTAGCGGTACCCCCACCGTTACTCTGCGGTAGTATCGGTACACCCACCGGTACTCCGGGGTAGTACGTGAACCCTTACTGGTTCACTGGGGTACACCTGATGACGTTACGGGGACGCGGTGTAGACCAGACATTCCTACCTGACCCTCCGTTTTAGGCCCGGTATCCCTACCTGATGCTCCGTTGTTGGCCTGGCACCCCTACCCGATATGCTGGGGTAGTACCGGTACCCCCACCGGTACTCTGCGATAGTATTGGTACACCCACCGGTACTCCAGGGTAGTACCTGAACTCTTACTGGTTCGCTGGGGTACACCTGCTGACCTTACAGGCGTGCTGTGTAGACCAGACATTCCTACCTGACCCTCCAGGCTAGGCCCGGTATCCCTACCTGATGCTCTACGGTAGGCCTGGCCCCCTATCCGACAATCTGGGGTAGTACCTGTACACCCACAGGTACTCCGCGGTACTTTTGCTATACCCACCGGTACTCCTGGATTGTACCGTAATCCTTACTGCTGCGCCGGGGTACACCTGCTGACCCTACGGGCACACTGCTTTGGACCCACCCTTCCTACCTGACCCGCCGGGGTAGGCCTGGTATACCTACCCGATGTTTCGAGGTAGAACCGGTTCCCCCACCGGTACTCTGGGTTTGGAACGGAACCCTTTCTGATGCGCCAGAGAACACCAGCTGTCCCTTCGTGCGCGCTGGACTAGACCCGGCCTTCCTTCCGAACCCCACAGTTTAGACCCGCTATCCCTACCTGATGCTCCGCATTAGGCTTGGCACCCATACCCGATGTTCTGGGGTACTAGCGGTACCCCCACCGTTACTCTGCAGTAGTATCGGTACACCCACCGGTACTCCGGGGTAGTACGTGAACCCTTACTGGGTCACTGGGGTATACCTGCTGACGTTACTGGCGTGCGGTGTAGACCAGACATTCCTACCTGACCCTCTGTTTTAGGCCCGGTATCCCTACCTGATGCTCCGTTGTTGGCCTGGCACCCCTACCCGATATGCTGGGGTAGTACCGGTACCCCCACCGGTACTCTGCGGTAGTATTGGTACACCCACCGGTACTCCAGGGTAGTACCTGAACCCTTACTGGTTCGCTGGGGTACACCTGCTGACCTTACGGGCGTGCTGTGTAGACCAGACATTCCTACCTGACCCTCCAGGCTAGGCCCGGTATCCCTACCTGATGCTCTGCGCTACGCCTGGCCCCCTACCCGACAATCTGGGGTAGTACCGGTACACCCACAGGTACTCCGCGGTACTTTTGCTATACCCACCGGTACTCCTGGATTGTACCGGAACACTTACTGGTGCGCCGGGGTACACCTGCTGACCCTACGGGCACACTGCTTTGGACCCACCCTTCCTACCTGACCCGCCGGGGTAGGACTGGTATACCCACCCGATGTTTCGAGGTAGAACCGGTTCCCCCACCGGTACTCTGGGCTTGGAACGGAACCCTTTCTGATGCGCCAGAGAACACCAGCTGTCCCTTCGTGCGCGCTGGACTAGACCCGGCCTCCCTTCCGGACCCCACAGGTTAGACCCGCTATCCCTACCTGATGCTCCGCATTAGGCTTGGCACCCATACCCGATGTTCTGGGGTACTAGCGGTACCCCCACCGTTACTCTGCAGTAGTATCGGTACACCCACCAGTACTCCGGGGTAGTACGTGAACCCTTACTGGTTCACTGGGGTACACCTGCTGACGTTACTGGTGCGCGGTGTAGACCAGACATTCCTACCTGACCCTCCGTTTTAGGCCCGGTATCCCTACCTGATGCTCCGTTGTTGGCCTGGCACCCCTACCCGATATGCTGGGGTAGTACCGGTACCCCCACCGGTACTCTGCGGTAGAATTGGTACACCCACCGGTACTCCAGGGTAGTACCTGAACTCTTACTGGTTCGCTGGGGTACACCTGCTAACCTTACGGGCGTGCTCTGTAGACCAGACATTCCTACCTGACCCTCCAGGCTAGGCCCGGTATCCCTACCTGATGCTCTGCGGTAGGCCTGGCCCCCTATCCGACAATCTGGGGTAGTACCGGTACACCCACAGGGACTCCGCGGTACTTTTGCTATACCCACCGGTACTCCTGGATTGTACCAGAACACTTACTGGTGCGCCGGGGTACACCTGCTGACCCTACGGGCACACTGCTTTGGACCCACCCTTCCTACCTGACCCGCCGGGGTAGGCCTGGTATACCTACCCGATGTTTCGAGGTAGAACCGGTTCCCCCACCGGTACTCTGGGCTTGGAACGGAAACCTTTGTGATGCGCCAGAGAACACCAGCTGTCCCTTCGTGCGCGCTGGACTAGACCCGGCCTTCCTTCCGGACCCCACAGGTTAGACCCGCTATCCCTACCTGATGCTCCGCATTAGGCTTGGCACCCATACCCGATGTTCTGGGGTACTAGCGGTACCCCCACCGTTACTCTGCGGTAGTATCGGTACACCCACCGGTACTCCGGGGTAGTACGTGAACCCTTACTGGTTCACTGGGGTACACCTGATGACGTTACGGGGACGCGGTGTAGAGCAGACATTCCTACCTGACCCTCCGTTTTAGGCCCGGTATCCCTACCTGATGCTCCGTTATTGGCCTGGCACCCCTACCCGATATGCTGGGGTAGTACCGGTACCCCCACCGGTACTCTGCGGTAGTATTGGTACACCCACCGGTACTCCAGGGCAGTACCTGAACACTTACTGGTTCGCTGGGGTACACCTGCTTGACCTTACGGGCGTGCTCTGTAGACCAGACATTCCTACCTGACCCTCCAGGCTAGGCCCGGTATCCCTACCTGATGCTCTGCGGTAGGCCTGGCCCCCTACCCGACAATCTGGGGTAGTACCGGTACACCCACAGGTACTCCGCGGTACTTTTGCTATACCCACCGGTACTCCTGGATTGTACCGGAACCCTTACTGGTGCGCCGGGGTACACCTGCTGACCCTACGGGCACACTGCTTTGGACCCACCCTTCCTACCTGACCCGCCTTGGTAGGCCTGGTATACCTACCCGATGTTTCGAGGTAGAACCGGTTCCCCCACCGGTACTCTGGGTTTGAAACGGAACCCTTTCTGATGCGCCAGAGAACACCAGCTGTCCCTTCGTGCGCGCTGGACTAGACCCGGCCTTCCTTCCGGACCCCACAGGTTAGACCCGCTATCCCTACCTGATGCTCCGCATATGGCTTGGCACCCATACCCGATGTTCTGGGGTAGTAGCGGTACCCCCACCGTTACTCTGCGGTAGTATCGGTACACCCACCGGTACTCCGGGGTAGTACGTGAACCCTTACTGGTTCACTGGGGTACACCTGATGACGTTACGGGGACGCGGTGTAGGCCAGACATTCCTACCTGACCCTCCGTTTTAGGCCCGGTATCCCTACCTGATGCTCCGTTGTTGGCCTGGCACCCCTACCCGATATGCTGGGGTAGTACCGGTACCCCCACCGGTACTCTGCGATAGTATTGGTACACCCACCGGTACTCCAGGGTAGTACCTGAACTCTTACTGGTTCGCTGGGGTACACCTGCTGACCTTACAGGCGTGCTGTGTAGACCAGACATTCCTACCTGACCCTCCAGGCTAGGCCCGGTATCCCTACCTGATGCTCTACGGTAGGCCTGGCCCCCTATCCGACAATCTGGGGTAGTACCTGTACACCCACAGGTACTCCGCGGTACTTTTGCTATACCCACCGGTACTCCTGGATTGTACCGTAATCCTTACTGCTGCGCCGGGGTACACCTGCTGACCCTACGGGCACACTGCTTTGGACCCACCCTTCCTACCTGACCCGCCGGGGTAGGCCTGGTATACCTACCCGATGTTTTGAGGTAGAACCGGTTCCCCCACCGGTACTCTGGGTTTGGAACGGAACCCTTTCTGATGCGCCAGAGAACACCAGCTGTCCCTTCGTGCGCGCTGGACTAGACCCGGCCTTCCTTCCGAACCCCACAGTTTAGACCCGCTATCCCTACCTGATGCTCCGCATTAGGCTTGGCACCCATACCCGATGTTCTGGGGTAGTAGCGGTACCCCCACCGTTACTCTGCGGTAGTATCGGTACACCCACCGGTACTCCGGGGTAGTACGTGAACCCTTACTGGTTCACTGGGGTACACCTGCTGACGTTACTGGCGTGCGGTGTAGACCAGACATTCCTACCTGACCCTCTGTTTTAGGCCCAGTATCCCTACCTGATGCTCCGTTGTTGGCCTGGCACCCCTACCCGATATGCTGGGGTAGTACCGGTACCCCCACCGGTACTCTGCGGTAGTATTGGTACACCCACCGGTACTCCAGGGTAGTACCTGAACCCTTACTGGTTCGCTGGGGTACACCTGCTGACCTTACGGGCGTGCTGTGTAGACCAGACATTCCTACCTGACCCTCCAGGCTAGGCCCGGTATCCCTACCTGATGCTCTGCGCTACGCCTGGCCCCCTACCCGACAATCTGGGGTAGTACCGGTACACCCACAGGTACTCCGCGGTACTTTTGCTATACCCACTGGTACTCCTGGATTGTACCGGAACCCTTACTGGTGCGCCGGGGTACACCTGCTGACCCTACGGGCACACTGCTTTGGACCCACCCTTCCTACCTGACCCGCCGGGGTAGGCCTGGTATACCTACCCGATGTTTCGAGGTAGAACCGGTTCCCCCACCGGTACTCTGGGTTTGGAACGGAACCCTTTCTGATGCGCCAGAGAACACCAGCTGTCCCTTCGTGCGCGCTGGACTAGACCCGGCCTCCCTTCCGGACACCACAGGTTAGACCCGCTATCCCTACCTGATGCTCCGCATTAGGCTTGGCACCCATACCCGATGTTCTGGGGTAGTAGCGGTACCCCCACCGTTACTCTGCGGTAGTATCGGTACACCCACCGGTACTCCGGGGTAGTACGTGAACCCTTACTGGTTCACTGGGGTACACCTGATGACGTTACGGGGACGCGGTGTAGACCAGACATTCCTACCTGACCCTCCGTTTTAGGCCCGGTATCCCTACCTGATGCTCCGTTGTTGGCCTGGCACCCCTACCCGATATGCTGGGGTAGTACCGGTACCCCCACCGGTACTCTGCGGTAGTATTGGTACACCCACCGGTACTCCAGGGTAGTACCTGAACCCTTACTGGTTCGCTGGGTTACACCTGCTGACCTTACGGGCGTGCTGTGTAGACCAGACATTCCTACCTGACCCTCCAGGCTAGGCCCGGTATCCCTACCTGATGCTCTGCGGTAGGCCTGGCCCCCTACCCGACAATCTGGAATAGTACCGGTACACCCACAGGGACTCCGCGGTACTTTTGCTATACCCACCGGTACTCCTGGATTGTACTGGAACACTTACTGGTGCGCCGGGGTACACCTGCTGACCCTACGGGCACACTGCTTTGGACCCACCCTTCCTACCTGACCCGCCGGGGTAGGACTGGTATACCTACCCGATGTTTCGAGGTACAACCGGTTCCCCCACCGGTACTCTGGGTTTGAAACGGAACCCTTTCTGATGCGCCAGAGAACACCAGCTGTCCCTTCGTGCGCGCTGGACTAGACCCGGCCTCCCTTCCGGACCCCACAGGTTAGACCCGCTATCCCTACCTGATGCTCCGCATTAGGCTTGTCACCCATACCCGATGTTCTGGGGTACTAGCGGTACCCCCATCGTTACTCTGCAGTAGTATCGGTACACCCACCGGTACTCCGGGGTAGTACGTGAACCCTTACTGGTTCACTGGGGTACACCTGCTGACGTTACGGGGACGCGGTGTAGACCAGACATTCCTACCTGACCCTCCGTTTAAGGCCCGGTATCCCTACCTGATGCTCCGTTGTTGGCCTGGCACCCCTACCCGATATGCTGGGGTAGTACCGCTACCCCCACCGGTACTCTGCGGTAGTATTGGTACACCCACCGGTACTCCAGGGTAGTACCTGAACCCTTACTGGTTCGCTGGGGTACACCTGCTGACCTTACGGGCGTGCTGTGTAGACCAGACATTCCTACCTGACCCTCCAGGCTAGGCCCGGTATCCCTACCTGATGCTCTGCGCTACGCCTGGCCCCCTACCCGACAATCTGGGGTAGTACCGGTACACCCACAGGTACTCCGCGGTACTTTTCCTATACCCACCGGTACTCCTGGATTGTACCGGAACACTTACTGGTGTGCCGGGGTACACCTGCTGACCCTACGGGCACACTGCTTTGGACCCACCCTTCCTACCTGACCCGCCGGGGTAGGCCTGGTATACCTACCCGATGTTTCGAGGTAGAACCGGTTCCCCCACCGGTACTCTGGGGTTGGAACGGAAACCTTTGTGATGCGCCAGAGAACACCAGCTGTCCCTTCGTGCGCGCTGGACTAGACCCGGCCTCCCTTCCGGACCCCACAGGTTAGACCCGCTATCCCTACCTGATGCTCCGCATTAGGCTTGGCACCCATACCCGATGTTCTGGGGTACTAGCGGTACCCCCACCGTTACTCTGCAGTAGTATCGGTACACCCACCGGTACTCCGGGGTAGTACGTGAACCCTTACTGGTTCACTGAGGTACACCTGCTGACGTTACTGGCGTGCGGTGTAGACCAGACATTCCTACCTGACCCTCCGTTTTAGGCCCGGTATCCCTACCTGATGCTCCGTTGTTGGCCTGGCACCCCTACCCGATATGCTGGGGTAGTACCGGTACCCCCACCGGTACTCTGCGGTAGTATTGGTACACCCACCGGTACTCCAGGGTAGTACCTGAACCCTTACTGGTTCGCTGGGGTACACCTGCTGACCTTACGGGCGTGCTCTGTAGACCAGACATTCCTACCTGACCCTCCAGGCTAGGCCAGGTATCCCTACCTGATGCTCTACGGTAGGCCTGGCCCCCTACCCGACAATCTGGGGTAGTACCGGTACACCCACAGGGACTCCGCGGTAATTTTGCTATACCCACTGGTACTCCTGGATTGTACCGTAACCCTTACTGGTGCGCCGGGGTACACCTGCTGACCCTACGGGCACACTGCTTTGGACCCACCCTTCCTACCTGACCCGCCGGGGTAGGACTGGTATACCTACCCGATGTTTCGAGGTAGAACCGGTTCCCCCACCGGTACTCTGGGGTTGGAACGGAAACCTTTGTGATGCGCCAGAGAACACCAGCTGTCCCTTCGTGCGCGCTGGACTAGACCTGGCCTCCCTACCGGACCCCACAGGTTAGACCCGCTATCCCTACCTGATGCTCCGCATTAGGCTTGGCACCCATACCCGATGTTCTGGGGTACTAGCGGTACCCCCACCGTTACTCTGCAGTAGTATCTGTACACCCACCGGTACTCCGGGGTAGTACGTGAACCCTTACTGGTTCACTGGGGTACACCTGCTGACGTTACTGGCGTGCGGTGTAGACCAGACATTCCTACATGACCCTCTGTTTTAGGCCCGGTATCCCTACCTGATGCTCAGTTGTTGGCCTGGCACCCCTACCCGATATGCTGGGGTAGTACCGGTACCCCCACCGGTAGTCTGCGGTAGTATTGGTACACCCACCGGTACTCCAGGGTAGTACCTGAACCCTTACTGGTTCGCTGGGGTACACCTGCTGACCTTACGGGCGTGCTGTGTAGACCAGACATTCCTACCTGACCCTCCAGGCTAGGCCCGGTATCCCTACCTGATGCTCTGCGGTAGGCCTGGCCCCCTACCCGACAATCTGGGGTAGTACCGGTACACCCACCGGGACTCCGCGGTACTTTTGCTATACCCACCGGTACTCCTGGATTGTACCGGAACCCTTACTGGTGCGCCGGGGTACACCTGCTGACCCTACGGGCACACTGCTTTGGACCCACCCTTCCTACCTGACCCGCCGGCGTAGGCCTGGTATACCTAACCGATGTTTCGAGGTAGAACCGGTTCCCCCACCGGTACTCTGGGTTTGGAACGGAACCCTTTATGATGCGCCAGAGAACACCAGCTGTCCCTTCGTGCGCGCTGGACTAGACCCGTCCTCCCTTCCGGACCCCACAGGTTAGACCCGCTATCCCTACCTGAAGCTCCGCATTAGGCTTGGCACCCATACCCGATGTTCTGGGGTAGTAGCGGTACCCCCACCGTTACTCTGCGGTAGTATCGGTACACCCACCGGTACTCCGGGGTAGTACGTGAACCCTTACTGGTTCACTGGGGTACACCTGCTGACGTTACGGGGACGCGGTGTAGACCAGACATTCCTACCTGACCCTCCGTTTTAGGCCCGGTATCCCTACCTGATGCTCCGTTGTTGGCCTGGCACCCCTACCCGATATGCTGGGGTAGTACCGGTACCCCCACCGGTACTCTGCGGTAGTATTGGTAACACCCACCGGTACTCCAGGGCAGTACCTGAACACTTCCTTGTTCGCTGGGGTACACCTGCTGACCTTACAGGCGTGCTGTGTAGACCAGACATTCCTACCTGACCCTCCAGGCTAGGCCCGGTATCCCTACCTGATGCTCTGCGGTAGGCCTGGCCCCCTACCCGACAATCTGGGGTAGTACCGGTACACCCACAGGTACTCCGCGGTACTTTTGCTATACCCACTGGTACTCCTGGATTGTACCGGAACCCTTACTGGTGCGCCGGGGTACACCTGCTGACCCTACGGGCACACTGCTTTGGACCCACCCTTCCTACCTGACCCGCCGGGGTAGGCCTGGTATACCTACCCGATGTTTCGAGGTAGAACCGGTTCCCCCACCGGTACTCTGGGCTTGGAACGGAAACCTTTGTGATGCGCCAGAGAACACCAGCTGTCCCTTCGTGCGCGCTGGACTAGACCTGGCCTCCCTACCGGACCCCACAGGTTAGACCCGCTATCCCTACCTGATGCTCCGCATTAGGCTTGGCACCCATACCCGATGTTCTGGGGTACTAGCGGTACCCCCACCGTTACTCTGCGGTAGTATCGGTACACCCACCGGTACTCCGGGGTAGTACGTGAACCCTTACTGGTTCACTGGGGTACACCTGCTGACGTTACGGGGACGCGGTGTAGACCAGACATTCCTACCTGACCCTCCGTTTTAGGCCCGGTATCCCTACCTGATGCTCCGTTGTTGGCCTGGCACCCCTACCCGATATGCTGGGGTAGTACCGGTACCCCCACCGGTACTCTGCGGTAGTATTGGTACACCCACCGGTACTCCAGGGTAGTACCTGAACCCTTACTGGTTCGCTGGGGTACACCTGCTGACCTTACGGGCGTGCTCTGTAGACCAGACATTCCTACCTGACCCTCCAGGGTAGGCCCGGTATCCCTAACTGATGCTCTGCGGTAGGCCTGGCCCCCTACCCGACAATCTGGGGTAGTACCGGTACACCCACAGGGACTCCGCGGTACTTTTGCTATACCCACCGGTACTCCTGGATTGTACCGGAACCCTTACTGGTGCGCCGGGGTACACCTGCTGACCCTACGGGCACACTGCTTTGGACCCACCCTTCCTACCTGACCCGCCGGCGTAGGCCTGGTATACCTAACCGATGTTTCGAGGTAGAACCGGTTCCCCCACCGGTACTCTGGGTTTGGAACGGAACCCTTTATGATGCGCCAGAGAACACCAGCTGTCCCTTCGTGCGCGCTGGACTAGACCCGTCCTCCCTTCCGGACCCCACAGGTTAGACCCGCTATCCCTACCTGAAGCTCCGCATTAGGCTTGGCACCCATACCCGATGTTCTGGGGTAGTAGCGGTACCCCCACCGTTACTCTGCGGTAGTATCGGTACACCCACCGGTACTCCGGGGTAGTACGTGAACCCTTACTGGTTCACTGGGGTACACCTGCTGACGTTACGGGGACGCGGTGTAGACCAGACATTCCTACCTGACCCTCCGTTTTAGGCCCGGTATCCCTACCTGATGCTCCGTTGTTGGCCTGGCACCCCTACCCGATATGCTGGGGTAGTACCGGTACCCCCACCGGTACTCTGCGGTAGTATTGGTAACACCCACCGGTACTCCAGGGCAGTACCTGAACACTTCCTTGTTCGCTGGGGTACACCTGCTGACCTTACAGGCGTGCTGTGTAGACCAGACATTCCTACCTGACCCTCCAGGCTAGGCCCGGTATCCCTACCTGAAGCTCTGCGGTAGGCCTGGCCCCCTACCCGACAATCTGGGGTAGTACCGGTACACCCACAGGTACTCCGCGGTACTTTTGCTATACCCACTGGTACTCCTGGATTGTACCGGAACCCTTACTGGTGCGCCGGGGTACACCTGCTGACCCTACGGGCACACTGCTTTGGACCCACCCTTCCTACCTGACCCGCCGGGGTAGGCCTGGTATACCTACCCGATGTTTCGAGGTAGAACCGGTTCCCCCACCGGTACTCTGGGCTTGGAACGGAAACCTTTGTGATGCGCCAGAGAACACCAGCTGTCCCTTCGTGCGCGCTGGACTAGACCTGGCCTCCCTACCGGACCCCACAGGTTAGACCCGCTATCCCTACCTGATGCTCCGCATTAGGCTTGGCACCCATACCCGATGTTCTGGGGTACTAGCGGTACCCCCACCGTTACTCTGCGGTAGTATCGGTACACCCACCGGTACTCCGGGGTAGTACGTGAACCCTTACTGGTTCACTGGGGTACACCTGCTGACGTTACGGGGACGCGGTGTAGACCAGACATTCCTACCTGACCCTCCGTTTTAGGCCCGGTATCCCTACCTGATGCTCCGTTGTTGGCCTGGCACCCCTACCCGATATGCTGGGGTAGTACCGGTACCCCCACCGGTACTCTGCGGTAGTATTGGTACACCCACCGGTACTCCAGGGTAGTACCTGAACCCTTACTGGTTCGCTGGGGTACACCTGCTGACCTTACGGGCGTGCTCTGTAGACCAGACATTCCTACCTGACCCTCCAGGCTAGGCCCGGTATCCCTAACTGATGCTCTACGGTAGGCCTGGCCCCCTATCCGACAATCTGGGGTAGTACCGGTACACCCACAGGGACTCCGCGGTACTTTTGCTATACCCACCGGTACTCCTGGATTGTACCAGAACCCTTACTGGTGCGCCGGGTACACCTGCTGACCCTACGGGCACACTGCTTTGGACCCACCCTTCCTACCTGACCCGCCGGGGTAGGCCTGGTATACCTACCCGATGTTTCGAGGTAGAACCGGTTCCCCCACCGGTACTCTGGGGTTGGAACGGAAACCTTTGTGATGCGCCAGAGAACACCAGCTGTCCCTTCGTGCGCGCTGGACTAGACCTGGCCTCCCTACCGGACCCCACAGGTTAGACCCGCTATCCCTACCTGATGCTCCGCATTAGGCTTGGCACCCATACCCGATATTCTGGGGTAGTAGCGGTACCCCCACCGTTACTCTGCGGTAGTATCGGTACACCCACCGGTACTCCGGGGTAGTACGTGAACCCTTACTGGTTCACTGGGGTACACCTGATGACGTTACGGGGACGCGGTGTAGACCAGACATTCCTACCTGACCCTCCGTTTTAGGCCCGGTATCCCTACCTGATGCTCCGTTGTTGGCCTGGCACCCCTACCCGATATGCTGGGGTAGTACCGGTACCCCCACCGGTACTCTGCGGTAGTATTGGTACACCCACCGGTACTCCAGGGTAGTACCTGAACCCTTACTGGTTCGCTGGGGTACACCTGCTGACCTTACGGGCGTGCTGTGTAGACCAGACATTCCTACCTGACCCTCCAGGGTAGGCCCGGTATCCCTACCTGATGCTCTGCGGTAGGCCTGGCCCCCTACCCGACAATCTGGGGTAGTACCGGTACACCCACAGGTACTCCGCGGTACTTTTGCTATACCCACTGGTACTCCTGGATTGTACCGGAACCCTTACTGGTGCGCCGGGGTACACCTGCTGACCCTACGGGCACACTGCTTTGGACCCACCCTTCCTACCTGACCCGCCGGGGTAGGCCTGGTATACCTACCCGATGTTTCGAGGTAGAACCGGTTCCCCCACCGGTACTCTGGGCTTGGAACGGAAACCTTTGTGATGCGCCAGAGAACACCAGCTGTCCCTTCGTGCGCGCTGGACTAGACCTGGCCTCCCTACCGGACCCCACAGGTTAGACCCGCTATCCCTACCTGATGCTCCGCATTAGGCTTGGCACCCATACCCGATGTTCTGGGGTACTAGCGGTACCCCCACCGTTACTCTGCGGTAGTATCGGTACACCCACCGGTACTCCGGGGTAGTACGTGAACCCTTACTGGTTCACTGGGGTACACCTGCTGACGTTACGGGGACGCGGTGTAGACCAGACATTCCTACCTGACCCTCCGTTTTAGGCCCGGTATCCCTACCTGATGCTCCGTTGTTGGCCTGGCACCCCTACCCGATATGCTGGGGTAGTACCGGTACCCCCACCGGTACTCTGCGGTAGTATTGGTACACCCACCGGTACTCCAGGGTAGTACCTGAACCCTTACTGGTTCGCTGGGGTACACCTGCTGACCTTACGGGCGTGCTCTGTAGACCAGACATTCCTACCTGACCCTCCAGGCTAGGCCCGGTATCCCTACCTGATGCTCTACGGTAGGCCTGGCCCCCTATCCGACAATCTGGGGTAGTACCGGTACACCCACAGGGACTCCGCGGTACTTTTGCTATACCCACCGGTACTCCTGGATTGTACCAGAACCCTTACTGGTGCGCCGGGTACACCTGCTGACCCTACGGGCACACTGCTTTGGACCCACCCTTCCTACCTGACCCGCCGGGGTAGGCCTGGTATACCTACCCGATGTTTCGAGGTAGAACCGGTTCCCCCACCGGTACTCTGGGGTTGGAACGGAAACCTTTGTGATGCGCCAGAGAACACCAGCTGTCCCTTCGTGCGCGCTGGACTAGACCTGGCCTCCCTACCGGACCCCACAGGTTAGACCCGCTATCCCTACCTGATGCTCCGCATTAGGCTTGGCACCCATACCCGATATTCTGGGGTAGTAGCGGTACCCCCACCGTTACTCTGCGGTAGTATCGGTACACCCACCGGTACTCCGGGGTAGTACGTGAACCCTTACTGGTTCACTGGGGTACACCTGATGACGTTACGGGGACGCGGTGTAGACCAGACATTCCTACCTGACCCTCCGTTTTAGGCCCGGTATCCCTACCTGATGCTCCGTTGTTGGCCTGGCACCCCTACCCGATATGCTGGGGTAGTACCGGTACCCCCACCGGTACTCTGCGGTAGTATTGGTACACCCACCGGTACTCCAGGGTAGTACCTGAACTCTTACTGGTTCGCTGGGGTACACCTGCTGACCTTACGGGCGTGCTGTGTAGACCAGACATTCCTACCTGACCCTCCAGGCTAGGCCCGGTATCCCTACCTGATGCTCTACGGTAGGCCTGGCCCCCTATCCGACAATCTGGGGTAGTACCTGTACACCCACAGGTACTCCGCGGTACTTTTGCTATACCCACCGGTACTCCTGGATTGTACCGTAATCCTTACTGGTGCGCCAGGGTACACCTGCTGACCCTACGGGCACACTGCTTTGGACCCACCCTTCCTACCTGACCCGCCGGGGTAGGCCTGGTATACCTACCCGATGTTTCGAGGTAGAACCGGTTCCCCCACCGGTACTCTGGGTTTGAAACGGAACCCTTTCTGATGCGCCAGAGAACACCAGCTGTCCCTTCGTGCGCGCTGGACTAGACCCGGCCTCCCTTCCGGACCCCACAGGTTAGACCCGCTATCCCTACCTGATGCTCCGCATTAGGCTTGGCACCCATACCCGATGTTCTGGGGTACTAGCGGTACCCCCACCGTTACTCTGCGGTAGTATCGGTACACCCACCGGTACTCCGGGGTAGTACGTGAACCCTTACTGGTTCACTGGGGTACACCTGATGACGTTTTGGGCACGCGGTGTAGACCAGACATTCCTACCTGACCCTCTGTGTTAGGCCCGGTATCCCTACCTGATGCTCCGTTGTTGGCCTGGCACCCCTACCCGATATGCTGGGGTAGTACCGGTACCCCCACCGGTACTCTGCGGTAGTATTGGTACACCCACCGGTACTCCAGGGTAGTACCTGAACCCTTACTGGTTCGCTGGGGTACACCTGCTGACCTTACGGGCGTGCTGTGTAGACCAGACATTCCTACCTGACCCTCCAGGCTAGGCCCAGTATCCCTACCTGATGCTCTGCGGTAGGCCTGGCCCCCTACCCGACAATCTGGGGTAGTACCGGTACACCCACAGGTACTCCGCGGTACTTTTCATATACCCACCGGTACTCCTGGATTGTACCGGAACACTTACTGGTGTGCCGGGGTACACCTGCTGACCCTACGGGCACACTGATTTGGACCCACCCTTCCTACCTGACCCGACGGGGTAGGCCTGGTATACCTACCCGATGTTTCGAGGTAGAATCGGTTCCCCCACCGGTACTCTGGGTTTGGAACGGAACCCTTTGTGATGCGCCAGAGAACACCAGCTGTCCCTTCGTGCGCGCTGGACTAGACCCGGCCTCCCTTCCGGACCCCACAGGTTAGACCCGCTATCCCTACCTGATGCTCCGCATTAGGCTTGGCACCCATACCCGATGTTCTGGGGTAGTAGCGTTACCCCCACCGTTACTCTGCGGTAGTATCGGTACACCCACCGGTACTCCGGGGTAGTACGTGAACCCTTACTGGTTCACTGGGGTACACCTGATGACGTTACTGGCGCGCGGAGTAGACCAGACATTCCTACCTGACCCTCCGTTTTAAGCCCGGTATCCCTACCTGATGCTCCGTTGTTGGCCTGGCACCCCTACCCGATATGCTGGGGTAGTACCGCTACCCCCACCGGTACTCTGCGGTAGTATTGGTACACCCACCGGTACTCCAGGGTAGTACCTGAACCCTTACTGGTTCGCTGGGGTACACCTGCTGAACTTACGGGCGTGCTCTGTAGACCAGACATTCCTACCTGACCCTCCAGGCTAGGCCCGGTATCCCTACCTGATGCTCTGCGGTAGGCCTGGCCCCCTACCCGACAATCTGGGGTAGTACCGGTACACCCACAGGTACTCCGTGGTACTTTTGCTATACCCAGTGGTACTCCTGGATTGTACCGGAACCCTTACTGGTGCGCCAGGGTACACCTGCTGACCCTACGGGCACACTGCTTTGGACCCACCCTTCCTACCTGACCTGCCGGGGTAGGCCTGGTATACCTACCCGATGTTTCGAGGTAGAACCGGTTCCCCCACCGGTACTCTGGGTTTGGAACGGAACCCTTTGTGATGCGCCAGAGAACACCAGCTGTCCCTTCGTGCGCGCTGGATTAGACCCGTCCTCCCTTCCGGACACCACAGGTTAGACCCGCTATCCCTACCTGATGCTCCGCATTAGGCTTGGCACCCATACCCGATGTTCTGGGGTAGTAGCGGTACCCCCACCGTTACTCTGCGGTACTATCGGTACACCCACTGGTACTCCGGGGTAGTACGTGAACCCTTACTGGTTCACTGGGGTACACCTGATGACGTTACTGGCGCGCGGTGTAGACCAGACATTCCTACCTGACCCTCCGTTTTAGGCCCAGTATCCCAACCTGATGCTCCGTTGTTGGCCTGGCACCCCTACCCGATATGCTGGGGTAGTACCGGTACCCCCACCGGTACTCTGCGGTAGTATTGGTACACCCACCGGTACTCCAGGGTAGTACCTGAACCCTTACTGGTTCGCTGGGGTACACCCGCTGACCTTACGGGCGTGCTCTGTAGACCAGACATTCCTACCTGACCCTCCAGGCTAGGCCCGGTATCCCTACCTGATGCTCTACGGTAGGCCTGGCCCCCTATCCGACAATCTGGGGTAGTACCGGTACACCCACAGGGACTCCGCGGTACTTTTGCTATACCCACCGGTACTCCTGGATTGTACCAGAACCCTTACTGGTGCGCCGGGGTACACCTGCTGACCCTACGGGCACACTGCTTTGGACCCACCCTTCCTACCTGACCCGCTGGGGTAGGCCTGCTATACCTACCCGATGTTTCGAGGTAGAACCGGTTCCCCCACCGGTACTCTGGGTTTGGAACGGAACCCTTTGTGATGCGCCAGAGAACACCAGCTGTCCCTTCGTGCGCGCTGGACTAGACCCGGCCTCCCTTCCGGACCCCACAGGTTAGACCCGCTATCCCTACCTGATGCTCCGCATTAGGCTTGGCACCCATACCCGATGTTCTGGGGTACTAGCGGTACCCCCACCGTTACTCTGCGGTAGTATCGGTACACCCACCGGTACTCCGGGGTAGTACGTGAACACTTACTGGTTCACTGGGGTACACCTGATGACGTTACTGGCGCGCGGTGTAGACCAGACTTTCCTACCTGACCCTCCGTTTTAGGCCCGGTATCCCTACCTGATGCTCCGTTGTTCGCCTGGCACCCCTACCCGATATGCTGGGGTAGTACCGGTACCCCCACCGGTACTCTGCGGTAGTATTGGTACACCCACCGGTACTCCAGGGCAGTACCTGAACACTTCCTGGTTCGCTGGGGTACACCTGCTGACCTTACAGGCGTGCTGTGTAGACCAGACATTCCTACCTGACCCTCCAGGCTAGGCCCGGTATCCCTACCTGATGCTCTGCGGTAGGCCTGGCCCCCTACCCGACAATCTGGGGTACTACCGGTACACCCACAGGTACTCCGCGGTACTTTTGCTATACCCACTGGTACTCCTGGATTGTACCGGAACCCTTACTGGTGCGCCGGGGTACACCTGCTGACCCTACGGGCACACTGCTTTGGACCCACCCTTCCTACCTGACCCGCCGGGGTAGGCCTGGTATACCTACCCGATGTTTCGAGGTAGAACCGGTTCCCCCACCGGTACTCTGGGCTTGGAACGGAAACTTTTGTGATGCGCCAGAGAACACCAGCTGTCCCTTCGTGCGCGCTGGATTAGACCCGTCCTCCCTTCCGGACACCACAGGTTAGACCCGCTATCCCTACCTGATGCTCCGCATTAGGCTTGGCACCCATACCCGATGTTCTGGGGTAGTAGCGGTACCCCCACCGTTACTCTGCGGTAGTATCGGTACACCCACCGGTACTCCGGGGTAGTACGTGAACCCTTACTGGTTCACTGGGGTACACCTGATGACGTTACTGGCGCGCGGTGTAGACCAGACATTCCTACCTGACCCTCCGTTTTAGGCCCAGTATCCCAACCTGATGCTCCGTTGTTGGCCTGGCACCCCTACCCGATATGCTGGGGTAGTACCGGTACCCCCACCGGTACTCTGCGGTAGTATTGGTACACCCACCGGTACTCCAGGGTAGTACCTGAACCCTTACTGGTTCGCTGGGGTACACCTGCTGACCTTACGGGCGTGCTCTGTAGACCAGACATTCCTACCTGACCCTCCAGGCTAGGCCCGGTATCCCTACCTGATGCTCTACGGTAGGCCTGGCCCCCTATCCGACAATCTGGGGTAGTACCGGTAAACCCACAGGGACTCCGCGGTACTTTTGCTATACCCACCGGTACTCCTGGATTGTACCAGAACCCTTACTGGTGCGCCGGGGTACACCTGCTGACCCTACGGGCACACTGCTTTGGACCCACCCTTCCTACCTGACCCGCCGGGGTAGGCCTGCTATACCTACCCGATGTTTCGAGGTAGAACCGGTTCCCCCACCGGTACTCTGGGTTTGGAACGGAACCCTTTGTGATGCGCCAGAGAACACCAGCTGTCCCTTCGTGCGCGCTGGACTAGACCCGGCCTCCCTTCCGGACCCCACAGGTTAGACCCGCTATCCCTACCTGATGCTCCGCATTAGGCTTGGCACCCATACCCGATGTTCTGGGGTACTAGCGGTACCCCCACCGTTACTCTGCGGTAGTATCGGTACACCCACCGGTACTCCGAGGTAGTACGTGAACCCTTACTGGTTCACTGGGGTACACCTGCTGACATTTCGGTCACGCGGTATAGACCAGACATTCTTCCTGACCCTCCGTGTTAGTCCCGGTATCCCTACCTGATGCTCCGTTGTTGGCCTGGCACCCCTACCCGATATGCTGGGGTAGTACCGGTACCCCCACCGTTACTCTGCGGTAGTATCGGTACACCCACCGGTACTCCGGGGTAGTACGTGAACCCTTACTGGTTCACTGGGGTACACCTGCTGACATTTCGGTCACGCGGTATAGACCAGACATTCTTCCTGACCCTCCGTGTTAGTCCCGGTATCCCTACCTGATGCTCCGTTGTTGGCCTGGCACCCCTACCCGATATGCTGGGGTAGTACCGGTACCCCCACCGGTACTCTGCGGTAGTATTGGTACACCCACCGGTACTCCAGGCTAGTACCTGAACCCTTACTGGTTCGCTGGGGTACACCTGCTGACCTTACGGGCGTGCTGTGTAGACCAGACATTCCTACCTGACCCTCCAGGCTAGGCCCAGTATGCCTACCTGATGCTCTGCGGTAGGCCTGGCCCCCTACCCGACAATCTGGGGTAGTACCGGTACACCCACAGGTACTCCGCGGTACTTTTCCTATACCCACCGGTACTCCTGGATTGTACCGGAACACTTACTGGTGTGCCGGGGTACACCTGCTGACCCTACGGTCACACTGCTTTGGACCCACCCTTCCTACCTGACCCGCCGGGGTAGGCCTGGTATACCTACCCGATGTTTCGAGGTAGAATCGGTTCCCCCACCGGTACTCTGGGTTTGGAACGGAACCCTTTGTGATGCGCCAGAGAACACCAGCTGTCCCTTCGTGCGTGCTGGACTAGACCAGGCCTCCCTTCCGGACCCCACAGGTTAGACCCGCTATCCCTACCTGATGCTCCGCATTAGGCTTGGCACCCATAACCGATGTTCTGGGGTAGTAGCGGTACCCCCACCGTTACTCTGCGGTAGTATCGGTACACCCACCGGTACTCCGGGGTAGTACGTGAACCCTTACTGGTTCACTGGGGTACACCTGATGACGTTACTGGCGCGCGGAGTAGACCAGACATTCCTACCTGACCCTCCTTTTTAGGCCCGGTATCCCTACCTGATGCTCCGTTGTTGGCCTGGCACCCCTACCCGATATGCTGGGGTAGTACCACTACCCCCACCGGTACTCTGCGGTAGTATTGGTACACCCACCGGTACTCAAGGGTAGTACCTGAACCCTTACTGGTTCGCTGGGGTACACCTGCTGACCTTACGGGCGTGCTGTGTAGACCAGACATTCCTACCTGACCCTCCAGGCTAGGCCCGGTATCCCTACCTGATGCTCTACGGTAGGCCTGGCCCCCTACCCGACAATCTGGGGTACTACCGGTACACCCACAGGTACTCCGCGGTACTTTTGCTATACCCACCGGTATTCCTGGATTGTACCGGAACCCTTACTGTTGCGCCGGGGTACACCTGCTGACCCTACGGGCACACTGCTTTGGACCCACCCTTCCTACCTGACCCGCCGGGGTAGGCCTGGTATACCTACCCGATGTTTCGAGGTAGAACCGGTTCCCCCACCGGTACTCTGGGTTTGAAACGGAACCCTTTCTGATGCGCCAGAGAACACCAGCTGTCCCTTCGTGCGCGCTGGACTAGACCCGGCCTTCCTTCCGGACCCCACAGGTTAGACCCGCTATCCCTACCTGATGCTCCGCATTAGGCTTGGCACCCATACCCGATGTTCTGGGGTACTAGCGGTACCCCCACCGTTACTCTGCAGTAGTATCGGTACACCCACCGGTACTCCGGGGTAGTACGTGAACCCTTACTGGTTCACTGGGGTACACCTGCTGACGTTACTGGCGTGCGGTGTAGACCAGACATTCCTAACTGACCCTCTGTTTTAGGCCCGGTATCCCTACCTGATGCTCCGTTGTTGGCCTGGCACCCCTACCCGATATGCTGGGGTAGTACCGGTACCCCCACCGGTACTCTGCCGTGGTATTGGTACACCCACCGGTACTCCAGGGCAGTACCTGAACACTTCCTGGTTCGCTGGGGTACACCTGCTGACCTTACAGGCGTGCTGTGTAGACCAGACATTCCTACCTGACCCTCCAGGCTAGGCCCGGTATCCCTACCTGATGCTCTGCGGTAGGCCTGGCCCCCTACCCGACAATCTGGGGTAGTACCGGTACACCCACCTGTACTCCGCGGTACTTTTGCTATACCCACTGGTACTCCTGGATTGTACCGGAACCCTTACTGGTGCGCCGGGGTACACCTGCTGACCCTACGGGCACACTGCTTTGGACCCACCCTTCCTACCTGACCCGCCGGGGTAGGTCTGGTATACCTACCCGATGTTTCGAGGTAGAACTGGTTCCCCCACCGGTACTCTGGGCTTGGAACGGAAACCTTTGTGATGCGCCAGAGAACACCAGCTGTCCCTTCGTGCGCGCTGGACTAGACCTGGCCTCCCTATCGGACCCCACAGGTTACACCCGCTATCCCTACCTGATGCTCCGCATTAGGCTTGGCACCCATAACCGATGTTCTGGGGTACTAGCGGTACCCCCACCGTTACTCTGCGGTAGTATCGGTACACCCACCGGTACTCCGGGGTAGTACGTGAACCCTTACTGGTTCACTGCTGTACACCTGCTGACGTTACGGGGACGCGGTGTAGACCAGACATTCCTACCTGACCCTCCCTTTTAGGCCCGGTATCCCTACCTGATGCTCCGTTGTTGGCCTGGCACCCCTACCCGATATGCTGGGGTAGTACCGGTACCCCCACCGGTACTCTGCGGTAGTATTGGTACACCCACCGGTACTCCAGGGTAGTACCTGAACCCTTACTGGTTCGCTGGGGTACACCTGCTGACCTTACGGGCGTGCTGTGTAGACCAGACATTCCTACCTGACCCTCCAGGCTAGGCCCGGTATCCCTACCTGATGCTCTGCGCTACGCCTGGCCCCCTACCCGACAATCTGGGGTAGTACCGGTACACCCACAGGTACTCCGCGGTACTTTTGCTATACCCACCAGTACTCCTGGATTGTACCGGAACCCTTACTGGCGCGCCGGGGTACACCTGCTGACCCTACGGGCACACTGCTTTGGACCCACCCTTCCTACCTGACCCGCCGGGGTAGGCCTGGTATACCTACCCGATGTTTCGAGGTAGAACCGGTTCCCCCACTGGTACTCTGGGCTTGGAACGGAAACCTTTGTGATGCGCCAGAGAACACCAGCTGTCCCTTCGTGCGCGCTGGACTAGACCTTGCCTCCCTACCGGACCCCACAGGTTTGACCCGCTATCCCTACCTGATGCTGCGCTTTAGGCTTGGCACCCATACCCGATGTTCTGGGGCAGTAACGGTACCCCCACCGTTACTCTGCGGTAGTATCGGTACACCCACCGGTACTCCGGGGTAGTACGTGAACCCTTACCGGTTCACTGGGTTACACCTGCTGACGTTACGGCGACGCGGTGTAGACCAGACATTCCTACCTGACCCTCCGTTTTAGGCCCGGTATCCCTACCTGATGCCCCGTTGTTGGCCTGGCACCCCTACCCGATATGCTGGGGTAGTACCGGTACCCCCACCGGTACTCTGCGGTAGTATTGGTACACCCACCGGTACTCCAGGGTAGTACCTGAAGTCTTACTGGTTCGCTGGGGTACACCTGCTGACCTTACGGGCGTGCTCTGTAGACCAGACATTCCTACCTGACCCTCCAGGCTAGGCCCGGTATCCCTACCTGATGCTCTACGGTAGGCCTGGCCCCCTATCCGACAATCTGGGGTACTACCGGTACACCCACAGGGACTCCGCGGTACTTTTACTTTACCCAACGGTACTCCTGGATTGTACCAGAACCCTTACTGGTGCGCCGGGGTACACCTGCTGACCCTACGGGCACACTGCTTTGGACCCACCCTTCCTACCTGACCCGCCGGGGTAGGCCTGGTATACCTACCCGATCTTTCGAGGTAGAACCGGTTCCCCCACCGGTACTCTGGGTTTGGAACGGAACCCTTTCTGATGCGCCAGAGAACACCAGCTGTCCCTTCGTGCGCGCTGGACTAGACCCGGCCTCCCTTCCGGACCCCACAGGTTAGACACGCTATCCCTACCTGATGCTCCGCATTAGGCTTGGCACCCATACCCGATGTTCTGGGGTAGTAGCGGTACCCCCACCGTTACTCTGCGGTAGTATCGGTACACCCACCGGTACTCCGGGGTAGTACGTGAACCCTTACTGGTTCACTGGGGTACACCTGATGACGTTACTGGCGCGCGGAGTAGACCAGACATTCCTACCTGACCCTCCGTTTTAGGCCCGGTATCCCTACCTGATGCTCCGTTGTTGGCCTGGCACCCCTACCCGATATGCTGGGGTAGTACCGCTACCCCCACCGGTACTCTGCGGTAGTATTGGTACACCCACCGGTACTCCAGGGCAGTACCTGAACACTTCCTGGTTCGCTGGGGTCCACCTGCTGACCTTACGGGCGTGCTGTGTAGACCAGACATTCCTACCTGACCCTCCAGGCTAGGCCCGGTATCCCTACCTGATGCTCTACGGTAGGCCTGGCCCCCTATCCGACAATCTGGGGTACTACCGGTACACCCACAGGGACTCCGCGGTACTTTTGCTATACCCACCGGTACTCCTGGATTGTACCAGAACCCTTACTGGTGCGCCGGGGTACACCTGCTGATCCTACGGGCACACTGCTTTGGACCCACCCTTCCTACCTGACCCGCCGGGGTAGGACTGGTATACCTACCCGATGTTTCGAGGTAGAACCGGTTCCCCCACCGGTACTCTGGGTTTGAAACGGAACCCTTTCTGATGCGCCAGAGAACACCAGCTGTCCCTTCGTGCGCGCTGGACTAGACCCGGCCTTCCTTCCGGACCCCACAGGTTAGACCCGCTATCCCTACCTGATGCTCCGCATTAGGCTTGGCACCCATACCCGATGTTCTGGGGCAGTAACGGTACCCCCACCGTTACTCTGCGGTAGTATCGGTACACCCACCGGTACTCCGGGGTAGTACGTGAACCCTTACTGGTTCACTGGGGTACACCTGCTGACGTTACGGGGACGCGGTGTAGACCAGACATTCCTACCTGACCCTCCGTTTTAGGCCCGGTATCCCTACCTGATGCTCCGTTGTTGGCCTGGCACCCCTACCCGATATGCTGGGGTAGTACCGCTACCCCCACCGGTACTCTGCGGTAGTATTGGTACACCCACCGGTACTCCAGGGCAGTACCTGAACACTTACTGGTTCGCTGGGGTCCACCTGCTGACCTTACGGGCGTGCTGTGTAGACCAGACATTCCTACCTGACCCTCCAGGCTAGGCCCGGTATCCCTACCTGATGCTCTGCGGTAGGCCTGGCCCCCTACCCGACAATCTGGGTAGTACCGGTACACCCACAGGTACTCCGTGGTACTTTTGCTATACCCACTGGTACTCCTGGATTGTACCGGAACCCTTACTGGTGCGCCGGGGTACACCTGCTGACCCTACGGGCACACTGCTTTGGACCCACCCTTCCTACCTGACCCGCCGGGGTAGGCCTGGTATACCTACCCGATCTTTCGAGGTAGAACCGGTTCCCCCACCGGTACTCTGGGCTTGGAACGGAAACCTTTGTGATGCGCCAGAGAACACCAGCTGTCCCTTCGTGCGCGCTGGACTAGACCTTGCCTCCCTACCGGACCCCACAGGTTAGACCCGCTATCCCTACCTGATGCTGCGCTTTAGGCTTGGCACCCATACCCGATGTTCTGGGGCAGTAACGGTACCCCCACCGTTACTCTGCGGTAGTATCGGTACACCCACCGGTACTCCGGGGTAGTACGTGAACCCTTACTGGTTCACTGGGGTACACCTGCTGACGTTACAGGGACGCGGTGTAGACCAGACATTCCTACCTGACCCTCCGTTTTAGGCCCGGTATCCCTACCTGATGCCCCGTTGTTGGCCTGGCACCCCTACCCGATATGCTGGGGTAGTACCGCTACCCCCACCGGTACTCTGCGGTAGTATTGGTACACCCACCGGTACTCCAGGGCAGTACCTGAACACTTACTGGTTCGCTGGGGTCCACCTGCTGACCTTACGGGCGTGCTCTGTAGACCAGACATTCCTACCTGACCCTCCAGGCTAGGCCCGGTATCCCTACCTGATGCTCTGCGGTAGGCCTGGCCCCCTACCCGACAATCTGGGTAGTACCGGTACACCCACAGGTACTCCGCGGTACTTTTGCTATACCCACTGGTACTCCTGGATTGTACCGGAACCCTTACTGGTGCGCCGGGGTACACCTGCTGACCCTACGGGCACACTGCTTTGGACCCACCCTTCCTACCTGACCCGCCGGGGTAGGCCTGGTATACCTACCCGATCTTTCGAGGTAGAACCGGTTCCCCCACCGGTACTCTGGGCTTGGAACGGAAACCTTTGTGATGCGCCAGAGAACACCAGCTGTCCCTTCGTGCGCGCTGGACTAGACCTTGCCTCCCTACCGGACCCCACAGGTTAGACCCGCTATCCCTACCTGATGCTGCGCTTTAGGCTTGGCACCCATACCCGATGTTCTGGGGCAGTAACGGTACCCCCACCGTTACTCTGCGGTAGTATCGGTACACCCACCGGTACTCCGGGGTAGTACGTGAACCCTTACTGGTTCACTGGGGTACACCTGCTGACGTTACAGGGACGCGGTGTAGACCAGACATTCCTACCTGACCCTCCGTTTTAGGCCCGGTATCCCTACCTGATGCCCCGTTGTTGGCCTGGCACCCCTACCCGATATGCTGGGGTAGTACCGGTACCCCCACCGGTACTCTGCGGTAGTATTGGTACACCCACCGGTACTCCAGGGTAGTACCTGAACACTTACTGGTTCGCTGGGGTACACCTGCTGACCTTACGGGCGTGCTGTGTAGACCAGACATTCCTACCTGACCCTCCAGGCTAGGCCCGGTATCCCTACCTGATGCTCTACGGTAGGCCTGGCCCCCTATCCGACAATCTGGGGTACTACCGGTACACCCACAGGGACTCCGCGGTACTTTTACTTTACCCAACGGTACTCCTGGATTGTACCAGAACCCTTACTGGTGCGCCGGGGTACACCTGCTGACCCTACGGGCACACTGCTTTGGACCCACCCTTCCTACCTGACCCGCCGGGGTAGGCCTGGTATACCTACCCGATCTTTCGAGGTAGAACCGGTTCCCCCACCGGTACTCTGGGTTTGGAACGGAACCCTTTGTGATGCGCCAGAGAACACCAGCTGTCCCTTCGTGCGCGCTGGACTAGACCCGTCCTCCCTTCCGGACACCACAGGTTAGACCCGCTATCCCTACCTGATGCTCCGCATTAGGCTTGGCACCCATACCCGATGTTCTGGGGTAGTAGCGGTACCCCCACCGTTACTCTGCGGTAGTATCGGTACACCCACCGGTACTCCGGGGTAGTACGTGAACCCTTACTGGTTCACTGGGGTACACTTGATAACGTTACTGGCGCGCGGTGTAGACCAGACATTCCTACCTGACCCTCCGTTTTAGGCCCGGTATCCCTACCTGATGCTCCGTTGTTGGCCTGGCACCCCTACCCGATATGCTGGGGTAGTACCGCTACCCCCACCGGTACTCTGCGGTAGTATTGGTACACCCACCGGTACTCCAGGGTAGTACCTGAACCCTTACTGGTTCGCTGGGGTACACCTGCTGACCTTACGGGCGTGCTGTGTAGACCAGACATTCCTACCTGACCCTCCAGGCTAGGCCCGGTATCCCTACCTGATGCTCTGCGGTAGGCCTGGCCCCCTACCCGACAATCTGGGGTAGTACCGGTACACCCACAGGGACTCCGCGGTACTTTTGCTATACCCACCGGTACTCCTGGATTGTACCGGAACCCTTACTGGTGCGCCGGGGTACACCTGCTGACCCTACGGGCACACTGCTTTGGACCCACCCTTCCTACCTGACCCGCCGGGGTAGGTCTGGTATACATACCCGATGTTTCGAGGTAGAACCGATTCCCCCACCGGTACTCTGGGCTTGGAACGGAACCCTTTGTGATGCGCCAGAGAACACCAGCTGTCCCTTCGTGCGCGCTGGACTAGACCCGGCCTCCCTTCCGGACCCCACAGTTTAGACCCGCTATCCCTACCTGATGCTCCGCATTAGGCTTGGCACCCATACCCGATGTTCTGGGGTAGTAGCGGTACCCCCACCGTTACTCTGCGGTAGTATCGGTACACCCACCGGTACTCCGGGGTAGTACGTGAACCCTTACTGGTTCACTGGGGTACACCTGATGACGTTACTGGCGCGCGGTGTAGACCAGACATTCCTACCTGACCCTCCGTTTTAGGCCCGGTATCCCTACCTGATGCTCCGTTGTTGGCCTGGCACCCCTACCCAATATGCTGGGGTAGTACCGGTACCCCCACCGGTACTCTGCGGTAGTATTGGTACACCCACCGGTACTCCAGGGTAGTACCTGAACACTTCCTGGTTCGCTGGGGTACACCTGCTGACCTTACGGGCGTGCTGTGTAGACCAGACATTCCTACCTGACCCTCCAGGCTAGGCCCGGTATCCCTACCTGATGCTCTGCGGTAGGCCTGGCCCCCTACCCGACAATCTGGGGTAGTACCGGTACACCCACCGGGACTCCGCGGTACTTTTGCTATACCCACCGGTACTCCTGGATTGTACCGGAACCCTTACTGGTGCGCCGGGGTACACCTGCTGACCCTACGGGCACACTGCTTTGGACCCACCCTTCCTACCTGACCCGCCGGGGTAGGCCTGGTATACCTACCCGATGTTTCGAGGTAGAACCGGTTCCCCCACCGGTACTCTGGGCTTGGAACGGAAACCTTTGTGATGCGCCAGAGAACACCAGCTGTCCCTTCGTGTGCGCTGGACTAGACCTGGCCTCCCTTCCGGACCCCACAGGTTAGACCCGCTATCCCTACCTGATGCTCCGCATTAGGCTTGGCACCCATACCCGATGTTCTGGGGTAGTAGCGGTACCCCCACCGTTACTCTGCGGTAGTATCGGTAAACCCACCGGTACTCCGGGGTAGTACGTGAACCCTTACTGGTTCACTGGGGTACACCTGATGACGTTACTGGCGCGCGGTGTAGACCAGACATTCCTACCTGACCCTCCGTTTTAGGCCCGGTATCCCTACCTGATGCTCCGTTGTTGGCCTGGCACCCCTACCCGATATGCTGGGGTAGTACCGCTACCCCCACCGGTACTCTGCGGTAGTATTGGTACACCCACCGGTACTCCAGGGCAGTACCTGAACACTTACTGGTTCGCTGGGGTACACCTGCTGACCTTACGGGCGTGCTGTGTAGACCAGACATTCCTACCTGACCCTCCAGGCTAGGCCCGGTATCCCTACCTGATGCTCTGCGGTAGGCCTGGCCCCCTACCCGACAATCTGGGGTAGTACCGGTACACCCACAGGTACTCCGCGGTACTTTTGCTATACCGACTGGTACTCCTGGATTGTACCGGAACCCTTACTGGTGCGCCGGGGTACACCTGCTGACCCTACGGGCACACTGCTTTGGACCCACCCTTCCTACCTGACCCGCCGGGGTAGGCCTGGTATACCTACCCGATGTTTCGAGGTAGAACCGGTTCCCCCACCGGTACTCTGGGCTTGGAACGGAACCCTTTGTGATGCGCCAGAGAACACCAGCTGTCCGTGTGCGCTGGACTAGACCCGGCCTCCCTTCCGGACCCCACAGGTTAGACCCGCTATCCCTACCTGATGCTCCGCATTAGGCTTGGCACCCATACCCGATGTTCTGGGGTAGTAGCGGTACCCCCACCGTTACTCTGCGGTAGTATCGGTACACCCACCGGTACTCCGGGGTAGTACGTGAACCCTTACTGGTTCACTGGGGTACACCTGCTGACGTTACTGGCGCGCGGTGTAGACCAGACATTCCTACCTGACCCTCCATTTTAGGCCCGGTATCCCTACCTGATGCTCCGTTGTTGGCCTGGCACCCCTACCCAATATGCTGGGGTAGTACCGGTACCCCCACCGGTACTCTGCGGTAGTATTGGTACACCCACCGGTACTCCAGGGTAGTACCTGAACACTTCCTGGTTCGCTGGGGTACACCTGCTGACCTTACGGGCGTGCTGTGTAGACCAGACATTCCTACCTGACCCTCCAGGCTAGGCCCGGTATCCCTACCTGATGCTCTGCGGTAGGCCTGGCCCCCTACCCGACAATCTGGGGTAGTACCGGTACACCCACCGGGACTCCGCGGTACTTTTGCTATACCCACCGGTACTCCTGGATTGTACCGGAACCCTTACTGGTGCGCCGGGGTACACCTGCTGACCCTACGGGCACACTGCTTTGGACCCACCCTTCCTACCTGACCCGCCGGGGTAGGACTGGTATACCTACCCGATGTTTCGAGGTAGAACCGGTTCCACCACCGGTACTCTGGGTTTGGAACGGAACCCTTTGTAATGCGCCAGAGAACACCAGCTGTCCCTTCGTGCGCGCTGGACTAGACCCGGCCTCCCTTCCGGACACCACAGGTTAGACCCGTTATCCCTACCTGATGCTCCGCATTAGGCTTGGCACCCATACCCGATGTTCTGGGGTAGTAGCGGTACCCCCACCGTTACTCTGCGGTAGTATCGGTACACCCACCGGTACTCCGGGGTAGTACGTGAACCCTTACTGGTTCACTGGGGTACACCTGATGACGTTACTGGCGCGCGGAGTAGACCAGACATTCCTACCTGACCCTCCTTTTTAGGCCCGGTATCCCTACCTGATGCTCCGTTGTTGGCCTGGCACCCCTACCCGATATGCTGGGGTAGTACCACTACCCCCACCGGTACTCTGCGGTAGTATTGGTACACCCACCGGTACTCAAGGGTAGTACCTGAACCCTTACTGGTTCGCTGGGGTACACCTGCTGAACTTACGGGCGTGCTCTGTAGACCAGACATTCCTACCTGACCCTCCAGGCTAGGCCCGGTATCCCTACCTGATGCTCTACGGTAGGCCTGGCCCCCTACCCGACAATCTGGGGTACTACCGGTACACCCACAGGTACTCCGCGGTACTTTTGCTATACCCACCGGTATTCCTGGATTGTACCGGAACCCTTACTGTTGCGCCGGGGTACACCTGCTGACCCTACGGGCACACTGCTTTGGACCCACCCTTCCTACCTGACCCGCCGGGGTAGGCCTGGTATACCTACCCGATGTTTCGAGGTAGAACCGGTTCCCCCACCGGTACTCTGGGTTTGAAACGGAACCCTTTCTGATGCGCCAGAGAACACCAGCTGTCCCTTCGTGCGCGCTGGACTAGACCCGGCCTTCCTTCCGGACCCCACAGGTTAGACCCGCTATCCCTACCTGATGCTCCGCATTAGGCTTGGCACCCATACCCGATGTTCTGGGGTACTAGCGGTACCCCCACCGTTACTCTGCAGTAGTATCGGTACACCCACCGGTACTCCGGGGTAGTACGTGAACCCTTACTGGTTCACTGGGGTACACCTGCTGACGTTACTGGCGTGCGGTGTAGACCAGACATTCCTACCTGACCCTCTGTTTTAGGCCCGGTATCCCTACCTGATGCTCCGTTGTTGGCCTGGCACCCCTACCCGATATGCTGGGGTAGTACCGGTACCCCCACCGGTACTCTGCCGTGGTATTGGTACACCCACCGGTACTCCAGGGCAGTACCTGAACACTTCCTGGTTCGCTGGGGTACACCTGCTGACCTTACAGGCGTGCTGTGTAGACCAGACATTCCTACCTGACCCTCCAGGCTAGGCCCGGTATCCCTACCTGATGCTCTGCGGTAGGCCTGGCCCCCTACCCGACAATCTGGGGTAGTACCGGTACACCCACCTGTACTCCGCGGTACTTTTGCTATACCCACTGGTACTCCTGGATTGTACCGGAACCCTTACTGGTGCGCCGGGGTACACCTGCTGACCCTACGGGCACACTGCTTTGGACCCACCCTTCCTACCTGACCCGCCGGGGTAGGTCTGGTATACCTACCCGATGTTTCGAGGTAGAACTGGTTCCCCCACCGGTACTCTGGGCTTGGAACGGAAACCTTTGTGATGCGCCAGAGAACACCAGCTGTCCCTTCGTGCGCGCTGGACTAGACCTGGCCTCCCTATCGGACCCCACAGGTTACACCCGCTATCCCTACCTGATGCTCCGCATTAGGCTTGGCACCCATAACCGATGTTCTGGGGTACTAGCGGTACCCCCACCGTTACTCTGCGGTAGTATCGGTACACCCACCGGTACTCCGGGGTAGTACGTGAACCCTTACTGGTTCACTGCTGTACACCTGCTGACGTTACGGGGACGCGGTGTAGACCAGACATTCCTACCTGACCCTCCCTTTTAGGCCCGGTATCCCTACCTGATGCTCCGTTGTTGGCCTGGCACCCCTACCCGATATGCTGGGGTAGTACCGGTACCCCCACCGGTACTCTGCGGTAGTATTGGTACACCCACCGGTACTCCAGGGTAGTACCTGAACCCTTACTGGTTCGCTGGGGTACACCTGCTGACCTTACGGGCGTGCTGTGTAGACCAGACATTCCTACCTGACCCTCCAGGCTAGGCCCGGTATCCCTACCTGATGCTCTGCGCTACGCCTGGCCCCCTACCCGACAATCTGGGGTAGTACCGGTACACCCACAGGTACTCCGCGGTACTTTTGCTATACCCACCAGTACTCCTGGATTGTACCGGAACCCTTACTGGCGCGCCGGGGTACACCTGCTGACCCTACGGGCACACTGCTTTGGACCCACCCTTCCTACCTGACCCGCCGGGGTAGGCCTGGTATACCTACCCGATGTTTCGAGGTAGAACCGGTTCCCCCACTGGTACTCTGGGCTTGGAACGGAAACCTTTGTGATGCGCCAGAGAACACCAGCTGTCCCTTCGTGCGCGCTGGACTAGACCTTGCCTCCCTACCGGACCCCACAGGTTTGACCCGCTATCCCTACCTGATGCTGCGCTTTAGGCTTGGCACCCATACCCGATGTTCTGGGGCAGTAACGGTACCCCCACCGTTACTCTGCGGTAGTATCGGTACACCCACCGGTACTCCGGGGTAGTACGTGAACCCTTACTGGTTCACTGGGGTACACCTGCTGACGTTACGGCGACGCGGTGTAGACCAGACATTCCTACCTGACCCTCCGTTTTAGGCCCGGTATCCCTACCTGATGCCCCGTTGTTGGCCTGGCACCCCTACCCGATATGCTGGGGTAGTACCGGTACCCCCACCGGTACTCTGCGGTAGTATTGGTACACCCACCGGTACTCCAGGGTAGTACCTGAAGTCTTACTGGTTCGCTGGGGTACACCTGCTGACCTTACGGGCGTGCTCTGTAGACCAGACATTCCTACCTGACCCTCCAGGCTAGGCCCGGTATCCCTACCTGATGCTCTACGGTAGGCCTGGCCCCCTATCCGACAATCTGGGGTACTACCGGTACACCCACAGGGACTCCGCGGTACTTTTACTTTACCCAACGGTACTCCTGGATTGTACCAGAACCCTTACTGGTGCGCCGGGGTACACCTGCTGACCCTACGGGCACACTGCTTTGGACCCACCCTTCCTACCTGACCCGCCGGGGTAGGCCTGGTATACCTACCCGATCTTTCGAGGTAGAACCGGTTCCCCCACCGGTACTCTGGGTTTGGAACGGAACCCTTTCTGATGCGCCAGAGAACACCAGCTGTCCCTTCGTGCGCGCTGGACTAGACCCGGCCTCCCTTCCGGACCCCACAGGTTAGACCCGCTATCCCTACCTGATGCTCCGCATTAGGCTTGGCACCCATACCCGATGTTCTGGGGTAGTAGCGGTACCCCCACCGTTACTCTGCGGTAGTATCGGTACACCCACCGGTACTCCGGGGTAGTACGTGAACCCTTACTGGTTCACTGGGGTACACCTGATGACGTTACTGGCGCGCGGAGTAGACCAGACATTCCTACCTGACCCTCCGTTTTAGGCCCGGTATCCCTACCTGATGCTCCGTTGTTGGCCTGGCACCCCTACCCGATATGCTGGGGTAGTACCGCTACCCCCACCGGTACTCTGCGGTAGTATTGGTACACCCACCGGTACTCCAGGGCAGTACCTGAACACTTCCTGGTTCGCTGGGGTCCACCTGCTGACCTTACGGGCGTGCTGTGTAGACCAGACATTCCTACCTGACCCTCCAGGCTAGGCCCGGTATCCCTACCTGATGCTCTACGGTAGGCCTGGCCCCCTATCCGACAATCTGGGGTACTACCGGTACACCCACAGGGACTCCGCGGTACTTTTGCTATACCCACCGGTACTCCTGGATTGTACCAGAACCCTTACTGGTGCGCCGGGGTACACCTGCTGATCCTACGGGCACACTGCTTTGGACCCACCCTTCCTACCTGACCCGCCGGGGTAGGACTGGTATACCTACCCGATGTTTCGAGGTAGAACCGGTTCCCCCACCGGTACTCTGGGTTTGAAACGGAACCCTTTCTGATGCGCCAGAGAACACCAGCTGTCCCTTCGTGCGCGCTGGACTAGACCCGGCCTTCCTTCCGGACCCCACAGGTTAGACCCGCTATCCCTACCTGATGCTCCGCATTAGGCTTGGCACCCATACCCGATGTTCTGGGGCAGTAACGGTACCCCCACCGTTACTCTGCGGTAGTATCGGTACACCCACCGGTACTCCGGGGTAGTACGTGAACCCTTACTGGTTCACTGGGGTACACCTGCTGACGTTACGGGGACGCGGTGTAGACCAGACATTCCTACCTGACCCTCCGTTTTAGGCCCGGTATCCCTACCTGATGCTCCGTTGTTGGCCTGGCACCCCTACCCGATATGCTGGGGTAGTACCGCTACCCCCACCGGTACTCTGCGGTAGTATTGGTACACCCACCGGTACTCCAGGGCAGTACCTGAACACTTACTGGTTCGCTGGGGTCCACCTGCTGACCTTACGGGCGTGCTCTGTAGACCAGACATTCCTACCTGACCCTCCAGGCTAGGCCCGGTATCCCTACCTGATGCTCTGCGGTAGGCCTGGCCCCCTACCCGACAATCTGGGTAGTACCGGTACACCCACAGGTACTCCGCGGTACTTTTGCTATACCCACCGGTACTCCTGGATTGTACCGGAACCCTTACTGGTGCGCCGGGGTACACCTGCTGACCCTACGGGCACACTGCTTTGGACCCACCCTTCCTACCTGACCCGCCGGGGTAGGCCTGGTATACCTACCCGATCTTTCGAGGTAGAACCGGTTCCCCCACCGGTACTCTGGGCTTGGAACGGAAACCTTTGTGATGCGCCAGAGAACACCAGCTGTCCCTTCGTGCGCGCTGGACTAGACCTTGCCTCCCTACCGGACCCCACAGGTTAGACCCGCTATCCCTACCTGATGCTGCGCTTTAGGCTTGGCACCCATACCCGATGTTCTGGGGCAGTAACGGTACCCCCACCGTTACTCTGCGGTAGTATCGGTACACCCACCGGTACTCCGGGGTAGTACGTGAACCCTTACTGGTTCACTGGGGTACACCTGCTGACGTTACAGGGACGCGGTGTAGACCAGACATTCCTACCTGACCCTCCGTTTTAGGCCCGGTATCCCTACCTGATGCCCCGTTGTTGGCCTGGCACCCCTACCCGATATGCTGGGGTAGTACCGCTACCCCCACCGGTACTCTGCGGTAGTATTGGTACACCCACCGGTACTCCAGGGTAGTACCTGAACACTTACTGGTTCGCTGGGGTCCACCTGCTGACCTTACGGGCGTGCTGTGTAGACCAGACATTCCTACCTGACCCTCCAGGCTAGGCCCGGTATCCCTACCTGATGCTCTGCGGTAGGCCTGGCCCCCTACCCGACAATCTGGGTAGTACCGGTACACCCACAGGTACTCCGTGGTACTTTTGCTATACCCACTGGTACTCCTGGATTGTACCGGAACCCTTACTGGTGCGCCGGGGTACACCTGCTGACCCTACGGGCACACTGCTTTGGACCCACCCTTCCTACCTGACCCGCCGGGGTAGGCCTGGTATACCTACCCGATCTTTCGAGGTAGAACCGGTTCCCCCACCGGTACTCTGGGCTTGGAACGGAAACCTTTGTGATGCGCCAGAGAACACCAGCTGTCCCTTCGTGCGCGCTGGACTAGACCTTGCCTCCCTACCGGACCCCACAGGTTAGACCCGCTATCCCTACCTGATGCTGCGCTTTAGGCTTGGCACCCATACCCGATGTTCTGGGGCAGTAACGGTACCCCCACCGTTACTCTGCGGTAGTATCGGTACACCCACCGGTACTCCGGGGTAGTACGTGAACCCTTACTGGTTCACTGGGGTACACCTGCTGACGTTACAGGGACGCGGTGTAGACCAGACATTCCTACCTGACCCTCCGTTTTAGGCCCGGTATCCCTACCTGATGCCCCGTTGTTGGCCTGGCACCCCTACCCGATCTGCTGGGGTAGTACCGCTACCCCCACCGGTACTCTGCGGTAGTATTGGTACACCCACCGGTACTCCAGGGCAGTACCTGAACACTTACTGGTTCGCTGGGGTCCACCTGCTGACCTTACGGGCGTGCTGTGTAGACCAGACATTCCTACCTGACCCTCCAGGCTAGGCCCGGTATCCCTACCTGATGCTCTGCGGTAGGCCTGGCCCCCTACCCGACAATCTGGGTAGTACCGGTACACCCACAGGTACTCCGTGGTACTTTTGCTATACCCACTGGTACTCCTGGATTGTACCGGAACCCTTACTGGTGCGCCGGGGTACACCTGCTGACCCTACGGGCACACTGCTTTGGACCCACCCTTCCTACCTGACCCGCCGGGGTAGGCCTGGTATACCTACCCGATCTTTCGAGGTAGAACCGGTTCCCCCACCGGTACTCTGGGCTTGGAACGGAAACCTTTGTGATGCGCCAGAGAACACCAGCTGTCCCTTCGTGCGCGCTGGACTAGACCTTGCCTCCCTACCGGACCCCACAGGTTAGACCCGCTATCCCTACCTGATGCTGCGCTTTAGGCTTGGCACCCATACCCGATGTTCTGGGGCAGTAACGGTACCCCCACCGTTACTCTGCGGTAGTATCGGTACACCCACCGGTACTCCGGGGTAGTACGTGAACCCTTACTGGTTCACTGGGGTACACCTGCTGACGTTACAGGGACGCGGTGTAGACCAGACATTCCTACCTGACCCTCCGTTTTAGGCCCGGTATCCCTACCTGATGCCCCGTTGTTGGCCTGGCACCCCTACCCGATATGCTGGGGTAGTACCGGTACCCCCACCGGTACTCTGCGGTAGTATTGGTACACCCACCGGTACTCCAGGGTAGTACCTGAACACTTACTGGTTCGCTGGGGTACACCTGCTGACCTTACGGGCGTGCTGTGTAGACCAGACATTCCTACCTGACCCTCCAGGCTAGGCCCGGTATCCCTACCTGATGCTCTACGGTAGGCCTGGCCCCCTATCCGACAATCTGGGGTACTACCGGTACACCCACAGGGACTCCGCGGTACTTTTACTTTACCCAACGGTACTCCTGGATTGTACCAGAACCCTTACTGGTGCGCCGGGGTACACCTGCTGACCCTACGGGCACACTGCTTTGGACCCACCCTTCCTACCTGACCCGCCGGGGTAGGCCTGGTATACCTACCCGATCTTTCGAGGTAGAACCGGTTCCCCCACCGGTACTCTGGGTTTGGAACGGAACCCTTTGTGATGCGCCAGAGAACACCAGCTGTCCCTTCGTGCGCGCTGGACTAGACCCGTCCTCCCTTCCGGACACCACAGGTTAGACCCGCTATCCCTACCTGATGCTCCGCATTAGGCTTGGCACCCATACCCGATGTTCTGGGGTAGTAGCGGTACCCCCACCGTTACTCTGCGGTAGTATCGGTACACCGACCGGTACTCCGGGGTAGTACGTGAACCCTTACTGGTTCACTGGGGTACACTTGATAACGTTACTGGCGCGCGGTGTAGACCAGACATTCCTACCTGACCCTCCGTTTTAGGCCCGGTATCCCTACCTGATGCTCCGTTGTTGGCCTGGCACCCCTACCCGATATGCTGGGGTAGTACCGCTACCCCCACCGGTACTCTGCGGTAGTATTGGTACACCCACCGGTACTCCAGGGTAGTACCTGAACCCTTACTGGTTCGCTGGGGTACACCTGCTGACCTTACGGGCGTGCTGTGTAGACCAGACATTCCTACCTGACCCTCCAGGCTAGGCCCGGTATCCCTACCTGATGCTCTGCGGTAGGCCTGGCCCCCTACCCGACAATCTGGGGTAGTACCGGTACACCCACAGGGACTCCGCGGTACTTTTGCTATACCCACCGGTACTCCTGGATTGTACCGGAACCCTTACTGGTGCGCCGGGGTACACCTGCTGACCCTACGGGCACACTGCTTTGGACCCACCCTTCCTACCTGACCCGCCGGGGTAGGACTGGTATACCTACCCGATGTTTCGAGGTAGAACCGATTCCCCCACCGGTACTCTGGGCTTGGAACGGAACCCTTTGTGATGCGCCAGAGAACACCAGCTGTCCCTTCGTGCGCGCTGGACTAGACCCGGCCTCCCTTCCGGACCCCACAGGTTAGACCCGCTATCCCTACCTGATGCTCCGCATTAGGCTTGGCACCCATACCCGATGTTCTGGGGTAGTAGCGGTACCCCCACCGTTACTCTGCGGTAGTATCGGTACACCCACCGGTACTCCGGGGTAGTACGTGAACCCTTACTGGTTCACTGGGGTACACCTGATGACGTTACTGGCGCGCGGTGTAGACCAGACATTCCTACCTGACCCTCCGTTTTAGGCCCGGTATCCCTACCTGATGCTCCGTTGTTGGCCTGGCACCCCTACCCAATATGCTGGGGTAGTACCGGTACCCCCACCGGTACTCTGCGGTAGTATTGGTACACCCACCGGTACTCCAGGGTAGTACCTGAACACTTCCTGGTTCGCTGGGGTACACCTGCTGACCTTACGGGCGTGCTGTGTAGACCAGACATTCCTACCTGACCCTCCAGGCTAGGCCCGGTATCCCTACCTGATGCTCTGCGGTAGGCCTGGCCCCCTACCCGACAATCTGGGGTAGTACCGGTACACCCACCGGGACTCCGCGGTACTTTTGCTATACCCACCGGTACTCCTGGATTGTACCGGAACCCTTACTGGTGCGCCGGGGTACACCTGCTGACCCTACGGGCACACTGCTTTGGACCCACCCTTCCTACCTGACCCGCCGGGGTAGGCCTGGTATACCTACCCGATGTTTCGAGGTAGAATCGGTTCCCCCACCGGTACTCTGGGTTTGGAACGGAACCCTTTGTGATGCGCCAGAGAACATCAGGTGTCCCTTCGTGCGCGCTGGACTAGACCCGTCCTCCCTTCCGGACACCACAGGTTAGACCCGCTATCCCTACCTGATGCTCCGCATTAGGCTTGGCACCCATACCCGATGTTCTGGGGTAGTAGCGGTACCCCCACCGTTACTCTGCGGTAGTATCGGTACACCCACCGGTACTCCGGGGTAGTACGTGAACCCTTACTGGTTCACTGGGGTACACCTGATAACGTTACTGGCGCGCGGTGTAGACCAGACATTCCTACCTGACCCTCCGTTTTAGGCCCGGTATCCCTACCTGATGCTCCGTTGTTGGCCTGGCACCCCTACCCGATATGCTGGGGTAGTACCGCTACCCCCACCGGTACTCTGCGGTAGTATTGGTACACCCACCGGTACTCCAGGGTAGTACCTGAACCCTTACTGGTTCGCTGGGGTACACCTGCTGACCTTACGGGCGTGCTGTGTAGACCAGACATTCCTACCTGACCCTCCAGGCTAGGCCCGGTATCCCTACCTGATGCTCTGCGGTAGGCCTGGCCCCCTACCCGACAATCTGGGGTAGTACCGGTACACCCACCGGGACTCCGCGGTACTTTTGCTATACCCACCGGTACTCCTGGATTGTACCGGAACCCTTACTGGTGCGCCGGGGTACACCTGCTGACCCTACGGGCACACTGCTTTGGACCCACCCTTCCTACCTGACCCGCCGGGGTAGGTCTGGTATACATACCCGATGTTTCGAGGTAGAACCGATTCCCCCACCGGTACTCTGGGCTTGGAACGGAACCCTTTGTGATGCGCCAGAGAACACCAGCTGTCCCTTCGTGCGCGCTGGACTAGACCTGGCCTCCCTTCCGGACCCCACAGGTTAGACCCGCTATCCCTACCTGATGCTCCGCATTAGGCTTGGCACCCATACCCGATGTTCTGGGGTAGTAGCGGTACCCCCACCGTTACTCTGCGGTAGTATCGGTACACCCACCGGTACTCCGGGGTAGTACGTGAACCCTTACTGGTTCACTTGGGTACACCTGATGACGTTACTGGCGCGCGGTGTAGACCAGACATTCCTACCTGACCCTCCGTTTTAGGCCCGGTATCCCTACCTGATGCTCCGTTGTTGGCCTGGCACCCCTACCCAATATGCTGGGGTAGTACCGGTACCCCCACCGGTACTCTGCGGTAGTATTGGTACACCCACCGGTACTCCAGGGTAGTACCTGAACACTTCCTGGTTCGCTGGGGTACACCTGCTGACCTTACGGGCGTGCTGTGTAGACCAGACATTCCTACCTGACCCTCCAGGCTAGGCCCGGTATCCCTACCTGATGCTCTGCGGTAGGCCTGGCCCCCTACCCGACAATCTGGGGTAGTACCGGTACACCCACCGGGACTCCGCGGTACTTTTGCTATACACACCGGTACTCCTGGATTGTACCGGAACCCTTACTGGTGCGCCGGGGTACACCTGCTGACCCTACGGGCACACTGCTTTGGACCCACCCTTCCTACCTGACCCGCCGGGGTAGGTCTGGTATACATACCCGATGTTTCGAGGTAGAACCGATTCCCCCACCGGTACTCTGGGCTTGGAACGGAACCCTTTGTGATGCGCCAGAGAACACCAGCTGTCCCTTTGTGCGCGCTGGACTAGACCCGGCCTCCCTTCCGGACCCCACAGGTTAGACCCGGTATCCCTACCTGATGCTCCGCATTAGGCTTGGCACCCATACCCGATGTTCTGGGGTAGTAGCGGTACCCCCACCGTTACTCTTCGGTAGTATCGGTACACCCACCGGTACTCCGGGGTAGTACGTGAACCCTTACTGGTTCACTGGGGTACACCTGATGACGTTACTGGCGCGCGGTGTAGACCAGACATTCCTACCTGACCCTCCGTTTTAGGCCCGGTATCCCTACCTGATGCTCCGTTGTTGGCCTGGCACCCCTACCCAATATGCTGGGGTAGTACCGGTACCCCCACCGGTACTCTGCGGTAGTATTGGTACACCCACCGGTACTCCAGGGTAGTACCTGAACACTTCCTGGTTCGCTGGGGTACACCTGCTGACTTTACGGGCGTGCTGTGTAGACCAGACATTCCTACCTGACCCTCCAGGCTAGGCCCGGTATCCCTACCTGATGCTCTGCGGTAGGCCTGGCCCCCTACCCGACAATCTGGGGTAGTACCGGTACACCCACCGGGACTCCGCGGTACTTTTGCTATACCCACCGGTACTCCTGGATTGTACCGGAACCCTTACTGGTGCGCCGGGGTACACCTGCTGACCCTACGGGCACACTGCTTTGGACCCACCCTTCCTACCTGACCCGCCGGGGTAGGACTGGTATACCTACCCGATGTTTCGAGGTAGAACCGGTTCCCCCACCGGTACTCTGGGTTTGGAACGGAACCCTTTGTAATGCGCCAGAGAACACCAGCTGTCCCTTCGTGCGCGCTGGACTAGACCCGGCCTCCCTTCCGGACACCACAGGTTAGACCCGTTATCCCTACCTGATGCTCCGCATTAGGCTTGGCACCCATACCCGATGTTCTGGGGTAGTAGCGGTACCCCCACCGTTACTCTGCGGTAGTATCGGTACACCCACCGGTACTCCGGGGTAGTACGTGAACCCTTACTGGTTCACTGGGGTACACCTGATGACGTTACTGGCGCGCGGTGTAGACCAGACATTCCTACCTGACCCTCCGTTTTAGGCCCGGTATCCCTACCTGATGCTCCGTTGTTGGCCTGGCACCCCTACCCAATATGCTGGGGTAGTACCGGTACCCCCACCGGTACTCTGCGGTAGTATTGGTACACCCACCGGTACTCCAGGGTAGTACCTGAACACTTCCTGGTTCGCTGGGGTACACCTGCTGACCTTACGGGCGTGCTGTGTAGACCAGACATTCCTACCTGACCCTCCAGGCTAGGCCCGGTATCCCTACCTGATGCTCTGCGGTAGGCCTGGCCCCCTACCCTACAATCTGAGGTAGTACCGGTACACCCATCGGGACTCCGCGGTACTTTTGCTATACCCACCGGTACTCCTGGATTGTACCGGAACCCTTACTGGTGCGCCGGGGTACACCTGCTGACCCTACGGGCACACTGCTTTGGACCCACCCTTCCTACCTGACCCGCCGGGGTAGGCCTGGTATACCTACCCGATGTTTCGAGGTAGAACCGGTTCCCCCACCGGTACTCTGGGTTTGGAACGGAACCCTTTGTAATGCGCCAGAGAACAACAGCTGTCCCTTCGTGCGCGCTGGACTAGACCCGGCCTCCCTTCCGGACCCCACAGGTTAGACCCGCTATCCCTACCTGATGCTCCGCATTAGGCTTGGCACCCATACCCGATGTTCTGGGGTAGTAGCGGTACCCCCACCGTTACTCTGCTTTAGTATCGGTACACCCACCGGTACTCCGGGGTAGTACGTGAACCCTTACTGGTTCACTGGGGTACACCTGCTGACGTTACTGGCGCGCGGTGTAGACCAGACATTCCTACCTGACCCTCCGTTTTAGGCCCGGTATCCCTACCTGATGCTCCGTTGTTGGCCTGGCACCCCTACCCGATATGCTGGGGTAGTACCGCTACCCCCACCGGTACTCTGCGGTAGTATTGGTACACCCACCGGTTCTCCAGGGCAGTACCTGAACACTTACTGGTTTGCTGGGGTACACCTGCTGACCTTACGGGCGTGCTGTGTAGACCAGACATTCCTACCTGACCCTCCAGGCTAGGCCCGGTATCCCTACCTGATGCTCTGCGGTAGGCCTGGCCCCCTTCCCAACAATCTGGGGTAGTACCGGTACACCCACAGGGACTCCGCGGTACTTTTGCTATACCCACCGGTACTCCTGGATTGTACCGGAACCCTTACTGGTGCGCCGGGGTACACCTGCTGACCCTACGGGCACACTGCTTTGGACCCACCCTTCCTACCTGACCCGCCGGTGTAGGTCTGGTATACATACCCGATGTTTCGAGGTAGAACCGATTCCCCCACCGGTACTCTGGGCTTGGAACGGAACCCTTTGTGATGCGCCAGAGAACACCAGCTGTCCCTTCGTGCGCGCTGGACTAGACCCGGCCTCCCTTCCGGACCCCACAGGTTAGACCCGGTATCCCTACCTGATGCTCCACATTAGGCTTGGCACCCATACCCGATGTTCTGGGGTAGTAGCGGTACCCCCACCGTTACTCTGCGGTAGTATCGGTACACCCACCGGTACTCCGGGGTAGTACGTGAACCCTTACTGGTTCACTGGGGTACACCTGCTGACGTTACTGGCGCGCGGTGTAGACCAGACATTCCTACCTGACCCTCCGTTTTAGGCCCGGTATCCCTACCTGATGCTCCGTTGTTGGCCTGGCACCCCTACCCAATATGCTGGGGTAGTACCGGTACCCCCACCGGTACTCTGCGGTAGTATTGGTACACCCACCGGTACTCCAGGGTAGTACCTGAACACTTCCTGGTTCGCTGGGGTACACCTGCTGACCTTACGGGCGTGCTGTGTAGACCAGACATTCCTACCTGACCCTCCAGGCTAGGCCCGGTATCCCTACCTGATGCTCTGCGGTAGGCCTGGCCCCCTACCCGACAATCTGGGGTACTACCGGTACACCCACCAGTACTCCGCGGTACTTTTGCTATACCCACCGGTACTCCTGGATTGTACCGGAACCCTTACTGGTGCGCCGGGGTACACCTGCTGACCCTACGGGCACACTGCTTTGGACCCACCCTTCCTACCTGACCCGCCGGGGTAGGCCTGGTATACCTACCCGATGTTTCGAGGTAGAACCGGTTCCCCCACCGGTACTCTGGGCTTGGAACGGAAACCTTTGTGATGCGCCAGAGAACACCAGCTGTACCTTCGTGCGCGCTGGACTAGACCCGGCCTCCCTTCCTGACCCCACAGGTTAGACCCGCTATCCCTACCTGATGCTCTGCATTAGGCTTGGCACCCATACCCGATGTTCTGGGGCAGTAACGGTACCCCCACCGTTACTCTGCGGTAGTATCGGTACACCCACCGGTACTCCGGGGTAGTACGTGAACCCTTACTGGTTCACTGGGGTACACCTGCTGACGTTACTGGCGTGCGGTGTAGACCAGACATTCCTACCTGACCCTCCGTTTTAGGCCCGGTATCCCTACCTGATGCTCCGTTGTTGGCCTGGCACCCCTACCCGATATGCTGGGGTAGTACCGCTACCCCCACCGGTACTCTGCAGTAGTATTGGTACACCCACCGGTACTCCAGGGTAGTACCTGAACACTTACTGGTTCGCTGGGGTACACCTGCTGACCTTACGGGCGTGCTGTGTAGACCAGACATTCCTACCTGACCCTCCAGGCTAGGCCCGGTATCCCTACCTGATGCTCTGCGGTAGGCCTGGCCCCCTACCCGACAATCTGGGGTAGTACCGGTACACCCACAGGGACTCCGCGGTACTTTTGCTATACCCACTGGTACTCCTGGATTGTACCGGAACCCTTACTGGTGCGCCGGGGTACACCTGCTGACCCTACGGGCACACTGCTTTGGACCCACCCTTCCTACCTGACCCGCCGGGGTAGGCCTGGTATACCTACCCGATGTTTCGAGGTAGAACCGGTTCCCCCACCGGTACTCTGGGCTTGGAACGGAAAACTTTCTGATGCGCCAGAGAACACCAGCTGTCCCTTCGTGCGCGCTGGACTAGACGCGGCCTCCCTACCGGACCCCACAGGTTAGACCCGCTATCCCTACCTGATGCTCCGCATCAGGCTTGGCACCCATACCCGATGTTCTGGGGTAGTAGCGGTACCCCCACCGTTACTCTGCGGTAGTATCGGTACACCCACCGGTACTCCGGGGTAGTACGTGAACCCTTACTGGTTCACTGGGGTACACCTGCTGACGTTACTGGCGCACGGTGTAGACCAGACATTTCTACCTGACCCTCCATTTTAGGCCCGGTATCCCTACCTGATGCTCCGTTGTTGGCCTGGCACCCCTACCCGATATGCTGGGGTAGTACCGGTACCCCCACCGGTACTCTGCGGTACTATTGCTACACCCATCGGTACTCCAGGGCAGTACCTGAACACTTACTGGTGCGCCGGGGTACACCTGCTGACCCTACGGGCACACAGCTTTGGACCCACCCTTCCTACCTGACCCGCCGGGGTAGGCCTGGTATACCTACCCGATGTTTCGAGGTAGAACCGGTTCCCCCACCGGTACTCTGGGGTTGTAACGGAACCCTTTGTGATGCGCCAGAGAACACCAGCTGTCCCTTCGTGCGCGCTGAACTAGACCCGGCATCCCTACCGAACCCCACAGTTTAGACCCTCTATCCCTACCTGATGCTCCGCATTAGGCTTGGCACCCATACCCGATGTTCTGGGGTAGTAGCGGTACCCCCACCTTTACTCTGCGGTAGTATCGGTACAACCACCGGTACTCCGGGGTAGTACGTGAACCCTTACTGGTTCACTGGGGTACACCTGCTGACGTTACTGGCGTGCGGTGTAGACCAGACATTCCTACCTGACCCTCCGTTTTAGGCCCGGTATCCCTACCTGATGCTCCGTTGTTGGCCTGGCACCCCTACCCGATATGCTGGGGTAGTACCGGTACCCCCACCGGTACTCTGCGGTAGTATTGGTACACCCACCGGTACTCCAGGGTAGTACCTGAACCCTTACTGGTTCGCTGGGGTACACCTGCTGACCTTACGGGCGTGCTGTGTAGACCAGACATTCCTACCTGACCCTCCAGGCTAGGCCCGGTATCCCTACCTGATGCTCTGCGGTAGGCCTGGCCCCCTACCCGACAATCTGGGGTAGTACCGGTACACCCACCAGTACTCCGCGGTACTTTTGCTATACCCACCGGTACTCCTGGATTGTACCGGCACCCTTACTGGTGCGCCGGGGTACACCTGCTGACCCTACGGGCACACTGCTTTGGACCCACCCTTCCTACCTGACCCGCCGGGGTAGGCCTGGTATACCTACCCGATGTTTCGAGGTAGAACCGGTTCCCCCACCGGTACTCTGGGGTTGGAACGGAAACCTTTGTGATGCGCCAGAGAACACCAGCTGTCCCTTCGTGCGCGCTGGACTAGACCCGGCCTCCCTACCGGACCCCACAGGTTAGACCCGCTATCCCTACCTGATGCTCCGCATTAGGCTTGGCACCCATACCCGATGTTCTGGGGTAGTAGCGGTACCCCCACTGTTACTCTGCGGTAGTATCGGTACACCCACCGGTACTCCGGGGTAGTACGTGAACCCTTACTGGTTCACTGGGGTACACCTGCTGACGTTTCGGGCACGCGGTATAGACCAGACATTCTTCCTGACCCTCCGTGTTAGTCCCGGTATCCCTACCTGATGCTCCGTTGTTGGCCTGGCACCCCTACCCGATATGCTGGGGTAGTACCGCTACCCCCACCGGTACTCTGCGGTAGTATTGGTACACCCACCGGTACTCCAGGGTAGTACCTGAACCCTTACTGGTTCGCTGGGGTACACCTGCTGACCTTACGGGCGTGCTGTGTAGACCAGACATTCCTACCTGACCCTCCAGGCTAGGCCCGGTATCCCTACCTGATGCTCTGCGGTAGGCCTGGCCCCCTACACGACAATCTGGGGTAGTACCGGTACACCCACCAGTACTCCGCGGTAGTTTTGCTATACCCACCGGTACTCCTGGATTGTACCGGAACCCTTACTGGTGCGCCGGGGTACACCTGCTGACCCTACGGGCACACTGCTTTGGACCCACCCTTCCTACCTGACCCGCCGGGGTAGGCCTGGTATACCTACCCGATGTTTCGAGGTAGAACTGGTTCCCCCACCGGTACTCTTGGCTTGTAACGGAAACCTTTGTGATGCGCCAGAGAACACCAGCTGTCCCTTCGTGCGCGCTGGACTAGACCTGGCCTCCCTACCGGACCCCACAGGTTAGACCCGCTATCCCTACCTGATGCTCCGCATTAGGCTTGGCACCCATACCCGATGTTCTGGGGTAGTAGCGGTACCCCCACCGTTACTCTGCGGTAGTATCGGTACACCCACCGGTACTCCGGGGTAGTATGTGAACCCTTACTGGTTCACTGGGGTACACCTGCTGACGTTTCGGGCACGCGGTATAGACCAGACATTCTTCCTGACCCTCCGTGTTAGTCCCGGTATCCCTACCTGATGCTCCGTTGTTGGCCTGGCACCCCTACCCGATATGCTGGGGTAGTACCGCTACCCCCACCGGTACTCTGTGGTAGTATTGGTACACCCACCGGTACTCCAGGGTAGTACCTGAACCCTTACTGGTTCGCTGGGGTACACCTGCTGACCTTACGGGCGTGCTGTGTAGACCAGACATTCCTACCTGACCCTCCAGGCTAGGCCCGGTATCCCTACCTGATGCTCTGCGGTAGGCCTGGCCCCCTACCCGACAATCTGGGGTAGTACCGGTACACCCACAGGGACTCCGCGGTACTTTTGCTATACCCACCGGTACTCCTGGATTGTACCGGAACCCTTACTGGTGCGCCGGGGTACACCTGCTGACCCTACGGGCACACTGCTTTGGACCCACCCTTCCTACCTGACCCGCCGGGGTAGGCCTGGTATACCTACCCGATGTTTCGAGGTAGAACCGGTTCCCCCACCGGTACTCTGGGCTTGGAACGGAAACCTTTCTGATGCGCCAGAGAACACCAGCTGTCCCTTCGTGCGCGCTGGACTAGACCCGGCCTCCCTACCGGACCCCACAGGTTAGACCCGCTATCCCTACCTGATGCTCCGCATTAGGCTTGGCACCCATACCCGATGTTCTGGGGTAGGAGCGGTACCCCCACCGTTACTCTGCGGTAGTATCGGTACACCCACCGGTACTCCGGGGTAGTACGTGAACCCTTACTGGTTCACTGGGTTACACCTGATGACGTTACTGGCACGTGTTGTAGACCAGACATTCCTACCTGACCCTCCGTTTTAGGCCCGGTATCCCTACCTGAAGCTCTGCGGTAGGCCTGGCCTCCTACCTGACAATCTGGGGTAGGACCGGTACACCCAGAGGTACTCCGCGGTAATTTTGCTATACCCACCGGTACTCCTGAATTGTACTGGAACCCTTACTGGTGCGCCGGGGTACACCTGCTGACCCTACGGGCGCGCCGCTTTACGCCCACCCTTCCTACCTGACCCGCCGGGGTAGGCATGGTATACCTACCCGATGTTTCGAGGTAGAACCGGTTCCCCCACCAGTACTCTGGGGTTGTAACGGAACCCTTTGTGATGCGCCAGAGAACACCAGCTGTCCCTTCGTGCGCGCTGGACTAGACCCGGCATCCCTACCGAACCCCACAGGTTAGACCCTCTATCCCTACCTGTGCTCCGCATTAGGCTTGGCACCCATACCCGATGTTCTGGGGTAGTAGCGGTACCCCCACCGTTACTCTGCGGTAGTATCGGTACAACCACCGGTACTCCGGGGTAGTACGTGAACCCTTACTGGTTCACTGGGGTACACCTGCTGACGTTACTGGCGTGCGGTGTAGACCAGACATTCCTACCTGACCCTCCGTTTTAGGCCCGGTATCCCTACCTGATGCTCCGTTGTTGGCCTGGCACTCCTACCCGATATGCTGGCGTAGTACCGGTACCCCCACCGGTACTCTGCGGTAGAATTGGTACACCCACCGGTACTCCAGGGTAGTACCTGAACACTTACTGGTTCGCTGGGGTACACCTGCTGACCTTACGGGCGTGCTGTGTAGACCAGACATTCCTACCTGACCCTCCAGGCTAGGCCCGGTATCCCTACCTGATGCTCTGCGGTAGGCCTGGCCCCCTACCCGACAATCTGGGGTAGTACCGGTACACCCACAGGGACTCCGCGGTACTTTTGCTATACCCACCGGTACTCCTGGATTGTACCGGAACCCTTACTGGTGCGCCGGGGTACACCTGCTGACCCTACGGGCACACTGCTTTGGACCCACCCTTCCTACCTGACCCGCCGGGGTAGGCCTGGTATACCTACCCGATGTTTCGAGGTAGAACCGGTTCCCCCACCGGTACTCTGGGCTTGGAACGGAAACCTTTGTGATGCGCCAGAGAACACCAGCTGTCCCTTCGTGCGCGCTGGACTAGACCCGGCCTCCCTTCCGGACCCCACAGGTTAGACCCGCTATCCCTACCTGATGCTCCGCATTAGGCTTGGCACCCATACCCGATGTTCTGGGGTAGTAGCGGTACCCCCACCGTTACTCTGCGGTAGTATTCGTACACCCACCGGTACTCCGGGGTAGTACGTGAACCCTTACTGGTTCACTGGGGTACACCTGATGACGTTACTGGCGTGCGGTGTAGACCAGACATTCCTACCTGACCCTCCGTTTTAGGCCCGGTATCCCTACCTGATGCTCCGTTGTTGGCCTGGCACCCCTACCCGATATGCTGGGGTAGTACCGGTACCCCCACCGGTACTCTGCGGTAGTATTGGTACACCCACCGGTACTCCAGGGTAGTACCTGAACCCTTACTGGTTCGCTGGGGTACACCTGCTGAACTTACGGGCATGCTGTGTAGACCAGACATTCCTACCTGACCCTCCAGGCTAGGCCCGGTATCCCTACCTGATGCTCTGCGGTAGGCCTGGCCCCCTACCCGACAATCTGGGGTACTACCGGTACACCCACAGGGACTCCGCGGTACTTTTGCTATACCCACTGGTACTCCTGGATTGTACCGGAACCCTTACTGGTGCGCCGGGGTACACCTGCTGACCCTACGGGCACACTGCTTTGGACCCACCCTTCCTACCTGACCCGCCGGGGTAGGCCTGGTATACCTACCCGATGTTTCGAGGTAGAACCGGTTCCCCCACCGGTACTCTGGGCTTGGAACGGAAACCTTTGTGATGCGCCAGAGAACACCAGCTGTCCCTTCGTGCGCGCTGGACTAGACCTGGCCTCCCTACCGGACCCCACAGGTTAGACCCGCTATCCCTACCTGATGCTCCGCATTAGGCTTGGCACCCATACCCGATGTTCTGGGGTAGTAACGGTACCCCCACCGTTACTCTGCGGTAGTATCGGTACACCCACCGGTACTCCGGGGTAGTACGTGAACGCTTACTGGTTCACTGGGTTACACCTGCTGACGTTACTGGCGCGCGGTGTAGACCAGACATTCTTCCTGAACCTCCGTGTTAGTCCCGGTATCCCTACCTGATGCTCCGTTGTTGGCCTGGCACCCCTACCCGATATGCTGGGGTAGTACCGCTACCCCCACCGGTACTCTGCGGTAGTATTGGTACACCCACCGGTACTCCAGGGTAGTACCTGAACACTTACTGGTTCGCTGGGGTACACCTGCTGACCTTACGGGCGTGCTGTGTAGACCAGACATTCCTACCTGACCCTCCAGGCTAGGCCCGGTATCCCTACCTGATGCTCTGCGGTAGGCCTGGCCCCCTACCCGACAATCTGGGGTAGTACCGGTACACCCACAGGGACTCCGCGGTACTTTTGCTATACCCACCGGTACTCCTGGATTGTACCGGAACCCTTACTGGTGCGCCGGGGTACACCTGCTGACCCTACGGGCACACGGCTTTGGACCCACCCTTCCTACCTGACCCGCCGGGGTAGGCCTGGTATACCTACCCGATGTTTCGAGGTAGAACCGGTTCCCCCACCGGTACTCTGGGCTTGGAACGGAAACCTTTCTGATGCGCCAGAGAACACCAGCTGTCCCTTCGTGCGCGCTGGACTAGACCCGGCCTCCCTTCCGGACCCCACAGGTTAGACCCGCTATCCCTACCTGATGCTCCGCATTAGGCTTGGCACCCATACCCGATGTTCTGGGGTAGTAGCGGTACCCCCACCGTTAATCTGCGGTAGTATCGGTACACCCACCGGTACTCCGGGGTAGTACGTGAACCCTTACTGGTTCACTGGGGTACACCTGCTGACGTTACTGGCGTGCGGTGTAGACCAGACATTCCTACCTGACCCTCCGTTTTAGGCCCGGTATCCCTACCTGATGCTCCGTTGTTGGCCTGGCACCCCTACCCGATATGCTGGGGTAGTACCGGTACCCCCACCGGTACTCTGCGGTAGTATTGGTACACCCACCGGTACTCCAGGGTAGTACCTGAACACTTACTGGTTCGCTGGGGTACACCTGCTGACCTTACGGGCGTGCTGTGTAGACCAGACATTCCTACCTGACCCTCCAGGCTAGGCCCGGTATCCCTACCTGATGCTCTGCGGTAGGCCTGGCCCCCTACCCGACAATCTGGGGTACTACCGGTACACCCACAGGTACTCCGCGGTACTTTTGCTATACCCACTGGTACTCCTGGATTGTACCAGAACCCTTACTGGTGCGCCGGGGTACACCTGCTGACCCTACGGGCACACTGCTTTGGACCCACCCTTCCTACCTGACCCGCCGGGGTAGGCCTGGTATACCTACCCGATGTTTCGAGGTAGAACCGGTTCCCCCACCGGTACTCTGGGCTTGGAACGGAAACCTTTGTGATGAGCCAGAGAACACCAGCTGTCCCTTCGTGCGCGCTGGACTAGACCTGGCCTCCCTACCGGACCCCACAGGTTAGACCCGCTATCCCTACCTGATGCTCCGCATTAGGCTTGGCACCCATACCCGATGTTCTGGGGTAGTAACGGTACCCCCACCGTTACTCTGCGGTAGTATCGGTACACCCACCGGTACTCCGGGGTAGTACGTGAACGCTTACTGGTTCACTGGGGTACACCTGCTGACGTTACTGGCGCACGGTGTAGACCAGACATTTCTACCTGACCCTCCATTTTAGGCCCGGTATCCCTACCTGATGCTCCGTTGTTGGCCTGGCACCCCTACCCGATATGCTGGGGTAGTACCGGTACCCCCACCGGTACTCTGCGGTACTATTGCTACACCCATCGGTACTCCAGGGCAGTACCTGAACACTTACTGGTGCGCCGGGGTACACCTGCTGACCCTACGGGCACACAGCTTTGGACCCACCCTTCCTACCTGACCCGCCGGGGTAGGCCTGGTATACCTACCCGATGTTTCGAGGTAGAACCGGTTCCCCCACCGGTACTCTGGGGTTGGAACGGAACCCTTTGTGATGCGCCAGAGAACACCAGCTGTCCCTTCGTGCGCGCTGGACTAGACCTGGCCTCCCTACCGGACCCCACAGGTTAGACCCGCTATCCCTATCTGATGATCCGCATTAGGCTTGGCACCCATACCCGATGTTCTGGGGTACTAGCGGTACCCCCACCGTTACTCTGCGGTAGTATCGGTACACCCACCGGTACTCCGGGGTAGTACGTGAACCCTTACTGGTTCACTGGGGTACACCTGCTGACGTTACTGGCGCGCGGTGTAGACTAGACATTCTTCCTGACCCTCCGTGTTAGTCCCGGTATCCCTACCTGATGCTCCGTTGTTGGCCTGGCACCCCTACCCGATATGCTGGGGTAGTACCGCTACCCCCACCGGTACTCTGCGGTAGTATTGGTACACCCACCGGTACTCCAGGGTAGTACCTGAACCCTTACTGGTTCGCTGGGGTACACCTGCTGACCTTACGGGCGTGCTGTGTAGACCAGACATTCCTACCTGACCCTCCAGGCTAGGCCCGGTATCCCTACCTGATGCTCTGCGGTAGGCCTGGCCTCCTACCTGACAATCTGGGGTAGGACCGGTACACCCAGAGGTACTCCGCGGTAATTTTGCTATACCCACCGGTACTCCTGAATTGTACTGGAACCCTTACTGGTGCGCCGGGGTACACCTGCTGACCCTACGGGCGCGCCGCTTTACGCCCACCCTTCCTACCTGACCCGCCGGGGTAGGCCTGGTATACCTACCCGATGTTTCGAGGTAGAACCGGTTCCCCCACCGGTACTCTGGGGTTGTAACGGAACCCTTTGTGATGCGCCAGAGAACACCAGCTGTCCCTTCGTGCGCGCTGGACTAGACCCGGCATCCCTACCGAACCCCACAGGTTAGACCCTCTATCCCTACCTGATGCTCCGCATTAGGCTTGGCACCCATACCCGATGTTCTGGGGTAGTAGCGGTACCCCCACCGTTACTCTGCGGTAGTATCGGTACAACCACCGGTACTCCGGGGTAGTACGTGAACCCTTACTGGTTCACTGGGGTACACCTGCTGACGTTACTGGCGTGCGGTGTAGACCAGACATTCCTACCTGACCCTCCGTTTTAGGCCCGGTATCCCTACCTGATGCTCCGTTGTTGGCCTGGCACTCCTACCCGATATGCTGGCGTAGTACCGGTACCCCCACCGGTACTCTGCGGTAGTATTGGTACACCCACCGGTACTCCAGGGTAGTACCTGAACACTTACTGGTTCGCTGGGGTACACCTGCTGACCTTACGGGCGTGCTGTGTAGACCAGACATTCCTACCTGACCCTCCAGGCTAGGCCCGGTATCCCTACCTGATGCTCTGCGGTAGGCCTGGCCCCCTACCCGACAATCTGGGGTAGTACCGGTACACCCACAGGGACTCCGCGGTACTTTTGCTATACCCACCGGTACTCCTGGATTGTACCGGAACCCTTACTGGTGCGCCGGGGTACACCTGCTGACCCTACGGGCACACTGCTTTGGACCCACCCTTCCTACCTGACCCGCCGGGGTAGGCCTGGTATACCTACCCGATGTTTCGAGGTAGAACCGGTTCCCCCACCGGTACTCTGGGCTTGGAACGGAAACCTTTGTGATGCGCCAGAGAACACCAGCTGTCCCTTCGTGCGCGCTGGACTAGACCCGGCCTCCCTTCCGGACCCCACAGGTTAGACCCGCTATCCCTACCTGATGCTCCGCATTAGGCTTGGCACCCATACCCGATGTTCTGGGGTAGTAGCGGTACCCCCACCGTTACTCTGCGGTAGTATCGGTACACCCACCGGTACTCCGGGGTAGTACGTGAACCCTTACTGGTTCACTGGGGTACACCTGATGACGTTACTGGCGTGCGGTGTAGACCAGACATTCCTACATGACCCTCCGTTTTAGGCCCGGTATCCCTACCTGATGCTCCGTTGTTGGCCTGGCACCCCTACCCGATATGCTGGGGTAGTACCGGTACCCCCACCGGTACTCTGCGGTAGTATTGGTACACCCACCGGTACTCCAGGGTAGTACCTGAACCCTTACTGGTTCGCTGGGGTAAACCTGCTGACCTTACGGGCGTGCTGTGTAGACCAGACATTCCTACCTGACCCTCCAGGCTAGGCCCGGTATCCCTACCTGATGCTCTGCGGTAGGCCTGGCCCCCTACCCGACAATCTGGGGTACTACCGGTACACCCACAGGGACTCCGCGGTACTTTTGCTATACCCACCGGTACTCCTGGATTGTACCGGAACCCTTACTGGTGCGCCGGGGTACACCTGCTGACCCTACGGGCACACTGCTTTGGACCCACCCTTCCTACCTGACCCGCCGGGGTAGGCCTGGTATACCTACCCGATGTTTCGAGGTAGAACTGGTTCCCCCACCGGTACTCTGGGCTTGGAACGGAAACCTTTGTGATGCGCCAGAGAACACCAGCTGTCCCTTCGTGCGCGCTGGACTAGACCTGGCCTCCCTACCGGACCCCACAGGTTAGACCCGCTATCCCTACCTGATGCTCCGCATTAGGCTTGGCACCCATACCCGATGTTCTGGGGTAGTAACGGTACCCCCACCGTTACTCTGCGGTAGTATCGGTACACCCACCGGTACTCCGGGGTAGTACGTGAACTCTTACTGGTTCACTGGGGTACACCTGATGACGTTACTGGCGCACGGTGTAGACCAGACATTTCTACCTGACCCTCCATTTTAGGCCCGGTATCCCTACCTGATGCTCCGTTGTTGGCCTGGCACCCCTACCCGATATGCTGGCGTAGTACCGGTACCCCCACCGGTACTCTGCGGTAGTATTGGTACACCCACCGGTACTCCAGGGTAGTACCTGAACACTTACTGGTTCGCTGGGGTACACCTGCTGACCTTACGGGCGTGCTGTGTAGACCAGACATTCCTACCTGACCCTCCAGGCTAGGCCCGGTATCCCTACCTGATGCTCTGCGGTAGGCCTGGCCCCCTACCCGACAATCTGGGGTAGTACCGGTACACCCACAGGGACTCCGCGGTACTTTTGCTATACCCACCGGTACTCCTGGATTGTACCGGAACCCTTACTGGTGCGCCGGGGTACACCTGCTGACCCTACGGGCACACTGCTTTGGACCCACCCTTCCTACCTGACCCGCCGGGGTAGGCCTGGTATACCTACCCGATGTTTCGAGGTAGAACCGGTTCCCCCACCGGTACTCTGGGCTTGGAACGGAAACCTTTGTGATGCGCCAGAGAACACCAGCTGTCCCTTCGTGCGCGCTGGACTAGACCCGGCCTCCCTTCCGGACCCCACAGGTTAGACCCGCTATCCCTACCTGATGCTCCGCATTAGGCTTGGCACCCATACCCGATGTTCTGGGGTAGTAGCGGTACCCCCACCGTTACTCTGCTGTAGTATCGGTACACCCACCGGTACTCCGGGGTAGTACGTGAACCCTTACTGGTTCACTGGGGTACACCTGATGACGTTACTGGCGTGCGGTGTAGACCAGACATTCCTACCTGACCCTCCGTTTTAGGCCCGGTATCCCTACCTGATGCTCCGTTGTTGGCCTGGCACCCCTACCCGATATGCTGGGGTAGTACCGCTACCCCCACCGGTACTCTGCGGTAGTATTGGTACACCCACCGGTACTCCACGGTAGTACCTGAACACTTACTGGTTCGCTGGGGTACACCTGCTGACCTTACGGGCGTGCTGTGTAGACCAGACATTCCTACCTGACCCTCCAGGCTAGGCCCGGTATCCCTACCTGATGCTCTGCGGTAGGCCTGGCCCCCTACCCGACAATCTGGGGTACTACCGGTACACCCACAGGGACTCCGCGGTACTTTTGCTATACCCACTGGTACTCCTGGATTGTACCGGAACCCTTACTGGTGCGCCGGGGTACACCTGCTGACCCTACGGGCACACTGCTTTGGACCCACCCTTCCTACCTGACCCGCCGGGGTAGGCCTGGTATACCTACCCGATGTTTCGAGGTAGAACCGGTTCCCCCACCGGTACTCTGGGCTTGGAACGGAAACCTTTGTGATGCGCCAGAGAACACCAGCTGTCCCTTCGTGCGCGCTGGACTAGACCTGGCCTCCCTACCGGACCCCACAGGTTAGACCCGCTATCCCTACCTGATGCTCCGCATTAGGCTTGGCACCCATACCCGATGTTCTGGGGTAGTAACGGTACCCCCACCGTTAATCTGCGGTAGTATCGGTACAACCACCGGTACTCCGGGGTAGTACGTGAACCCTTACTGGTTCACTGGGGTACACCTGCTGACGTTACTGGCGTGCGGTGTAGACCAGACATTCCTACCTGACCCTCCGTTTTAGGCCCGGTATCCCTACCTGATGCTCCGTTGTTGGCCTGGCACCCCTACCCGATATGCTGGGGTAGTACCGGTACCCCCACCGGTACTCTGCGGTAGTATTGGTACACCCACCGGTACTCCAGGGTAGTACCTGAACACTTACTGGTTCGCTGGGGTACACCTGCTGACCTTACGGGCGTGCTGTGTAGACCAGACATTCCTACCTGACCCTCCAGGCTAGGCCCGGTATCCCTACCTGATGCTCTGCGGTAGGCCTGGCCCCCTACCCGACAATCTGGGGTACTACCGGTACACCCACAGGTACTCCGCGGTACTTTTGCTATACCCACTGGTACTCCTGGATTGTACCGGAACCCTTACTGGTGCGCCGGGGTACACCTGCTGACCCTACGGGCACACTGCTTTGGACCCACCCTTCCTACCTGACCCGCCGGGGTAGGCCTGGTATACCTACCCGATGTTTCGAGGTAGAACCGGTTCCCCCACCGGTACTCTGGGCTTGGAACGGAAACCTTTGTGATGCGCCAGAGAACACCAGCTGTCCCTTCGTGCGCGCTGGACTAGACCCGGCCTCCCTTCCGGACCCCACAGGTTAGACCCGCTATCCCTACCTGATGCTCCGCATTAGGCTTGGCACCCATACCCGATGTTCTGGGGTAGTAGCGGTACCCCCACCGTTACTCTGCGGTAGTATCGGTACACCCACCGGTACTCCGGGGTAGTACGTGAACCCTTACTGGTTCACTGGGGTACACCTGCTGACGTTACTGGCGCACGGTGTAGACCAGACATTTCTACCTGACCCTCCATTTTAGGCCCGGTATCCCTACCTGATGCTCCGTTGTTGGCCTGGCACCCCTACCCGATATGCTGGGGTAGTACCGGTACCCCCACCGGTACTCTGCGGTACTATTGCTACACCCATCGGTACTCCAGGGCAGTACCTGAACACTTACTGGTGCGCCGGGGTACACCTGCTGACCCTACGGGCACACAGCTTTGGACCCACCCTTCCTACCTGACCCGCCGGGGTAGGCCTGGTATACCTACCCGATGTTTCGAGGTAGTACCGGTTCCCCCACCGGTACTCTGGGGTTGGAACGGAACCCTTTGTGATGCGCCAGAGAACACCAGCTGTCCCTTCGTGCGCGCTGGACTAGACCTGGCCTCCCTACCGGACCCCACAGGTTAGACCCGCTATCCCTATCTGATGATCCGCATTAGGCTTGGCACCCATACCCGATGTTCTGGGGTACTAGCGGTACCCCCACCGTTACTCTGCGGTAGTATCGGTACACCCACCGGTACTCCGGGGTAGTACGTGAACCCTTACTGGTTCACTGGGTTACACCTGCTGACGTTACTGGCGCGCGGTGTAGACCAGACATTCTTCCTGACCCTCCGTGTTAGTCCCGGTATCCCTACCTGATGCTCCGTTGTTGGCCTGGCACCCCTACCCGATATGCTGGGGTAGTACCGCTACCCCCACCGGTACTCTGCGGTAGTATTGGTACACCCACCGGTACTCCAGGGTAGTACCTGAACCCTTACTGGTTCGCTGGGGTACACCTGCTGACCTTACGGGCGTGCTGTGTAGACCAGACATTCCTACCTGACCCTCCAGGCTAGGCCCGGTATCCCTACCTGATGCTCTGCGGTAGGCCTGGCCCCCTACCCGACAATCTGGGGTACTACCGGTACACCCACAGGGACTCCGCGGTACTTTTGCTATACCCACTGGTACTCCTGGATTGTACCGGAACCCTTACTGGTGCGCCGGGGTACACCTGCTGACCCTACGGGCACACGGCTTTGGACCCACCCTTCCTACCTGACCCGCCGGGGTAGGCCTGGTATACCTACCCGATGTTTCGAGGTAGAACCGGTTCCCCCGCCGGTACTCTGGGCTTGGAACGGAAACCTTTCTGATGCGCCAGAGAAGACCAGCTGTCCCTTCGTGCGCGCTGGACTAGACCCGGCCTCCCTTCCGGACCCCACAGGTTAGACCCGCTATCCCTACCTGATGCTCCGCATTAGGCTTGGCACCCATACCCGATGTTCTGGGGTAGTAGCGGTACCCCCACCGTTACTCTGCGGTAGTATCGGTACAACCACCGGTACTCCGGGGTAGTACGTGAACCCTTACTGGTTCACTGGGGTACACCTGCTGACGTTACTGGCACGTGGTGTAGACCAGACATTCCTACCTGACCCTCCGTTTTAGGCCCGGTATCCCTACCTGATGCTCCGTTGTTGGCCTGGCACCCCTACCCGATATGCTGGGGTAGTACCGGTACCCCCACCGGTACTCTGCGGTAGTATTGGTACACCCACCGGTACTCCAGGGTAGTACCTGAACCCTTACTGGTTCGCTGGGGTACACCTGCTGACCTTACGGGCGTGCTGTGTAGACCAGACATTCCTACCTGACCCTCCAGGCTAGGCCCGGTATCCCTACCTGATGCTCTGCGGTAGGCCTGGCCTCCTACCCGACAATCTGGGGTAGTACCGGTACACCCACAGGTACTCCGTGGTACTTTTGCTATACCCACTGGTACTCCTGGATTGTACCGGAACCCTTACTGGTGCGCCGGGGTACACCTGCTGACCCTACGGGCACACTGCTTTGGACCCACCCTTACTACCTGACCCGCCGGGGTAGGCCTGGTATACCTACCCGATGTTTCGAGGTAGAACCGGTTCCCCCACCGGTACTCTGGGCTTGGAACGGAAACCTTTGTGATGAGCCAGAGAACACCAGCTGTCCCTTCGTGCGCGCTGGACTAGACCTGGCCTCCCTACCGGACCCCACAGGTTAGACCCGCTATCCCTACCTGATGCTCCGCATTAGGCTTGGCACCCATACCCGATGTTCTGGGGTAGTACCGGTACCCCCACCGGTACTCTGCGGTAGTATTGGTACACCCACCGGTACTCCAGGGTAGTACCTGAACACTTACTGGTTCGCTGGGGTACACCTGCTGACCTTACGGGCGTGCTGTGTAGACCAGACATTCCTACCTGACCCTCCAGGCTAGGCCCGGTATCCCTACCTGGTGCTCTGCGGTAGGCCTGGCCCCCTACCCGACAATCTGGGGTAGTACCGGTACACCCACCAGTACTACGCGGTACTTTTGCTATACCCACCGGTACTCCTGGATTGTACCGGAACCCTTACTGGTGCGCCGGGGTACACCTGCTGACCCTACGGGCACACTGCTTTGGACCCACCCTTCCTACCTGACCCGCCGGGGTAGGCCTGGTATACCTACCCGATGTTTCGAGGTAGAACCGGTTCCCCCACCGGTACTCTGGGCTTGGAACGGAAACCTTTCTGATGCGCCAGAGAACACCAGCTGTCCCTTCGTGCGCGCTGGACAAGACCCGGCCTCCCTTCCGGACCCCACAGGTTAGACGCGCTATCCCTACCTGATGCTCCGCATTAGGCTTGGCACCCATACCCGATGTTCTGGGGTAGTAGCGGTATCCCCACCGTTACTCTGCGGTAGTATCGGTACACCCACCGGTACTCCGGGGTAGTACGTGAACCCTTACTGGTTCACTGGGGTACACCTGCTGACGTTACTGGCGCGCGGTGTAGACCAGACATTCCTACCTGACCCTCCGTTTTAGGCCCGGTATCCCTACCTGATGCTCCGTTGTTGGCCTGGCACCCCTACCCGATATGCTGGGGTAGTACCGGTACCCCCACCGGTACTCTGCGGTAGTATTGGTACACCCACCGGTACTCCAGGGTAGTACCTGAACCCTTACTGGTTCGCTGGGGTACACCTGCTGACCTTACGGGCGTGCTGTGTAGACCAGACATTCCTACCTGACCCTCCAGGCTAGGCCCGGTATCCCTAACTGATGCTCTGCGGTAGGCCTGGCCTCCTACCCGACAATCTGGGGTAGTACCGGTACACCCACAGGTACTCCGTGGTACTTTTGCTATACCCACTGGTACTCCTGGATTTTACCGGAACCCTTACTGGTGCGCCGGGGTACACCTGCTGACCCTACGGGCACACTGCTTTGGACCCACCCTTCCTACCTGACCCGCCGGGGTAGGCCTGGTATACCTACCCGATGTTTCGAGGTAGTACCGGTTCCCCCACCGGTACTCTGGGGTTGGAACAGAACCCTTTGTGATGCGCCAGAGAACACCAGCTGTCCCTTCGTGCGCGCTGGACTAGACCTGGCCTCCCTACCGGACCCCACAGGTTAGACCCGCTATCCCTATCTGATGCTCCGCATTAGGCTTGGCACCCATACCCGATGTTCTGGGGTACTAGCGGTACCCCCACCGTTACTCTGCGGTAGTATCGGTACACCCACCGGTACTCCGGGGTAGTACGTGAACCCTTACTGGTTCACTGGGTTACACCTGCTGACGTTACTGGCGCGCGGTGTAGACCAGACATTCTTCCTGAACCTCCGTGTTAGTGCCGGTATCCCTACCTGATGCTCCGTTGTTGGCCTGGCACCCCTACCCGATATGCTGGGGTAGTACCGCTACCCCCACCGGTACTCTGCGGTAGTATTGGTACACCCACCGGTACTCCAGGGTAGTACCTGAACCCTTACTGGTTCGCTGGGGTACACCTGCTGACCTTACGGGCGTGCTGTGTAGACCAGACATTCCTACCTGACCCTCCAGGCTAGGCCCGGTATCCCTACCTGATGCTCTGCGGTAGGCCTGGCCCCCTACCCGACAATCTGGGCTAGTACCGGTACACCCACAGGGACTCCGCGGTACTTTTGCTATACCCACCGGTACTCCTGGATTGTACCGGAACCCTTACTGGTGCGCCGGGGTACACCTGCTGACCCTACGGGCACACGGCTTTGGACCCACCCTTCCTACCTGACCCGCCGGGGTAGGCCTGGTATACCTACCCGATGTTTCGAGGTAGAACCGGTTCCCCCACCGGTACTCTGGGCTTGGAACGGAAACCTTTCTGATGCGCCAGAGAACACCAGCTGTCCCTTCGTGCGCGCTGGACTAGACCCGGCCTCCCTTCCGGACCCCACAGGTTAGACCCGCTATCCCTACCTGATGCTCCGCATTAGGCTTGGCACCCATACCCGATGTTCTGGGGTAGTAGCGGTACCCCCACCGTTACTCTGCGGTAGTATCGGTACAACCACCGGTACTCCGGGGTAGTACGTGAACCCTTACTGGTTCACTGGGGTACACCTGCTGACGTTACTGGCACGTGGTGTAGACCAGACATTCCTACCTGACCCTCCGTTTTAGGCCCGGTATCCCTACCTGATGCTCCGTTGTTGGCCTGGCACCCCTACCCGATATGCTGGGGTAGTACCGGTACCCCCACCGGTACTCTGCGGTAGTATTGGTACACCCACCGGTACTCCAGGGTAGTACCTGAACACTTACTGGTTTGCTGGGGTACACCTGCTGACCTTACGGGCGTGCTGTGTAGACCAGACATTCCTACCTGACCCTCCAGGCTAGGCCCGGTATCCCTACCTGATGCTCTGCGGTAGGCCTGGCCCCCTACCCGACAATCTGGGGTAGTACCGGTACACCCACAGGTACTCCGCGGTACTTTTGCTATACCCACTGGTACTCCTGGATTGTACCGGAACCCTTACTGGTGCGCCGGGGTACACCTGCTGACCCTACGGGCACACTGCTTTGGACCCACCCTTCCTACCTGACCCGCCGGGGTAGGCCTGGTATACCTACCCGATGTTTCGAGGTAGAACCGGTTCCCCCACCGGTACTCTGGGCTTGGAACGGAAACCTTTGTGATGAGCCAGAGAACACCAGCTGTCCCTTCGTGCGCGCTGGACTAGACCTGGCCTCCCTACCGGACCCCACAGGTTAGACCCGCTATCCCTACCTGATGCTCCGCATTAGGCTTGGCACCCATACCCGATGTTCTGGGGTAGTACCGGTACCCCCACCGGTACTCTGCGGTAGTATTGGTACACCCACCGGTACTCCAGGGTAGTACCTGAACACTTACTGGTTCGCTGGGGTACACCTGCTGACCTTCCGGGCGTGCTGTGTAGACCAGACATTCCTACCTGACCCTCCAGGCTAGGCCCGGTATCCCTACCTGGTGCTCTGCGGTAGGCCTGGCCCCCTACCCGACAATCTGGGGTAGTACCGGTACACCCACCAGTACTACGCGGTACTTTTGCTATACCCACCGGTACTCCTGGATTGTACCGGAACCCTTACTGGTGCGCCGGGGTACACCTGCTGACCCTACGGGCACACTGCTTTGGACCCACCCTTCCTACCTGACCCGCCGGGGTAGGCCTGGTATACCTACCCGATGTTTCGAGGTAGAACCGGTTCCCCCACCGGTACTCTGGGCTTGGAACGGAAACCTTTCTGATGCGCCAGAGAACACCAGCTGTCCCTTCGTGCGCGCTGGTCAAGACCCGGCCTCCCTTCCGGACCCCACAGGTTAGACGCGCTATCCCTACCTGATGCTCCGCATTAGGCTTGGCACCCATACCCGATGTTCTGGGGTAGTAGCGGTATCCCCACCGTTACTCTGCGGTAGTATCGGTACACCCACCGGTACTCCGGGGTAGTACGTGAACCCTTACTGGTTCACTGGGGTACACCTGCTGACGTTACTGGCGCGCGGTGTAGACCAGACATTCCTACCTGACCCTCCGTTTTAGGCCCGGTATCCCTACCTGATGCTCCGTTGTTGGCCTGGCACCCCTACCCGATATGCTGGGGTAGTACCGGTACCCCCACCGGTACTCTGCGGTAGTATTGGTACACCCACCGGTACTCCAGGGTAGTACCTGAACCCTTACTGGTTCGCTGGGGTACACCTGCTGACCTTACGGGCGTGCTGTGTAGACCAGACATTCCTACCTGACCCTCCAGGCTAGGCCCGGTATCCCTAACTGATGCTCTGCGGTAGGCCTGGCCTCCTACCCGACAATCTGGGGTAGTACCGGTACACCCACAGGTACTCCGTGGTACTTTTGCTATACCCACTGGTACTCCTGGATTTTACCGGAACCCTTACTGGTGCGCCGGGGTACACCTGCTGACCCTACGGGCACACTGCTTTGGACCCACCCTTCCTACCTGACCCGCCGGGGTAGGCCTGGTATACCTACCCGATGTTTCGAGGTAGTACCGGTTCCCCCACCGGTACTCTGGGGTTGGAACAGAACCCTTTGTGATGCGCCAGAGAACACCAGCTGTCCCTTCGTGCGCGCTGGACTAGACCTGGCCTCCCTACCGGACCCCACAGGTTAGACCCGCTATCCCTATCTGATGCTCCGCATTAGGCTTGGCACCCATACCCGATGTTCTGGGGTACTAGCGGTACCCCCACCGTTACTCTGCGGTAGTATCGGTACACCCACCGGTACTCCGGGGTAGTACGTGAACCCTTACTGGTTCACTGGGTTACACCTGCTGACGTTACTGGCGCGCGGTGTAGACCAGACATTCTTCCTGAACCTCCGTGTTAGTGCCGGTATCCCTACCTGATGCTCCGTTGTTGGCCTGGCACCCCTACCCGATATGCTGGGGTAGTACCGCTACCCCCACCGGTACTCTGCGGTAGTATTGGTACACCCACCGGTACTCCAGGGTAGTACCTGAACCCTTACTGGTTCGCTGGGGTACACCTGCTGACCTTACGGGCGTGCTGTGTAGACCAGACATTCCTACCTGACCCTCCAGGCTAGGCCCGGTATCCCTACCTGATGCTCTGCGGTAGGCCTGGCCCCCTACCCGACAATCTGGGGTAGTACCGGTACACCCACAGGGACTCCGCGGTACTTTTGCTATACCCACCGGTACTCCTGGATTGTACCGGAACCCATACTGGTGCGCCGGGGTACACCTGCTGACCCTACGGGCACACGGCTTTGGACCCACCCTTCCTACCTGACCCGCCGGGGTAGGCCTGGTATACCTACCCGATGTTTCGAGGTAGAACCGGTTCCCCCACCGGTACTCTGGGCTTGGAACGGAAACCTTTCTGATGCGCCAGAGAACACCAGCTGTCCCTTCGTGCGCGCTGGACTAGACCCGGCCTCCCTTCCGGACCCCACAGGTTAGACCCGCTATCCCTACCTGATGCTCCGCATTAGGCTTGGCACCCATACCCGATGTTCTGGGGTAGTAGCGGTACCCCCACCGTTACTCTGCGGTAGTATCGGTACAACCACCGGTACTCCGGGGTAGTACGTGAACCCTTACTGGTTCACTGGGGTACACCTGCTGACGTTACTGGCACGTGGTGTAGACCAGACATTCCTACCTGACCCTCCGTTTTAGGCCCGGTATCCCTACCTGATGCTCCGTTGTTGGCCTGGCACCCCTACCCGATATGCTGGGGTAGTACCGGTACCCCCACCGGTACTCTGCGGTAGTATTGGTACACCCACCGGTACTCCAGGGTAGTACCTGAACACTTACTGGTTTGCTGGGGTACACCTGCTGACCTTACGGGCGTGCTGTGTAGACCAGACATTCCTACCTGACCCTCCAGGCTAGGCCCGGTATCCCTACCTGATGCTCTGCGGTAGGCCTGGCCCCCTACCCGACAATCTGGGGTAGTACCGGTACACCCACAGGTACTCCGCGGTACTTTTGCTATACCCACTGGTACTCCTGGATTGTACCGGAACCCTTACTGGTGCGCCGGGGTACACCTGCTGACCCTACGGGCACACTGCTTTGGACCCACCCTTCCTACCTGACCCGCCGGGGTAGGCCTGGTATACCTACCCGATGTTTCGAGGTAGTACCGGTTCCCCCACCGGTACTCTGGGGTTGGAACGGAACCCTTTGTGATGCGCCAGAGAACACCAGCTGTCCCTTCGTGCGCGCTGGACTAGACCTGGCCTCCCTACCGGACCCCACAGGTTAGACCCGCTATCCCTATCTGATGCTCCGCATTAGGCTTGGCACCCATACCCGATGTTCTGGGGTACTAGCGGTACCCCCACCGTTACTCTGCGGTAGTATCGGTACACCCACCGGTACTCCGGGGTAGTACGTGAACCCTTACTGGTTCACTGGGTTACACCTGCTGACGTTACTGGCGCGCGGTGTAGACCAGACATTCTTCCTGACCCTCCGTGTTAGTCCCGGTATCCCTACCTGATGCTCCGTTGTTGGCCTGGCACCCCTACCCGATATGCTGGGGTAGTACCGCTACCCCCACCGGTACTCTGCGGTAGTATTGGTACACCCACCGGTACTCCTGGATTGTACCGGAACCCTTACTGGTGCGCCGGGGTACACCTGCTGACCCTACGGGCACACTGCTTTGGACCCACCCTTCCTACCTGACCCGCCGGGGTAGGCCTGGTATACTTACCCGATGTTTCGAGGTAGAACCGGTTCCCCCACCAGTACTCTGGGCTTGGAACGGAAACCTTTGTGATGAGCCAGAGAACACCAGCTGTCCCTTCGTGCGCGCTGGACTAGACCTGGCCTCCCTACCGGACCCCACAGGTTAGACCCGCTATCCCTACCTGATGCTCCGCATTAGGCTTGGCACCCATACCCGATGTTCTGGGGTAGTAACGGTACCCCCACCGTTACTCTGCGGTAGTATCGGTACACCCACCGGTACTCCGGGGTAGTACGTGAACCCTTACTGGTTCACTGGGGTACACCTGCTGACGTTACTGGCGCGCGGTGTAGACCAGACATTCCTACCTGACCCTCCGTTTTAGGCCCGGTATCCCTACCTGATGCTCCGTTGTTGGCCTGGCACCCCTACCCGATATGCTGGGGTAGTACCGGTACCCCCACCGGTACTCTGCGGTAGTATTGGTACACCCACCGGTACTCCAGGGTAGTACCTGAACACTTACTGGTTCGCTGGGGTACACCTGCTGACCTTACGGGCGTGCTGTGTAGACCAGACATTCCTACCTGACCCTCCAGGCTAGGCCCGGTATCCCTACCTGATGCTCTGCGGTAGGCCTGGCCCCCTACCCGACAATCTGGGGTACTACCGGTACACCCACAGGGACTCCGCGGTACTTTTGCTATACCCACTGGTACTCCTGGATTGTACCGGAACCCTTACTGGTGCGCCGGGGTACACCTCCTGACCCTACGGGCACACTGCTTTGGACCCACCCTTCCTACCTGACCCGCCGGGGTAGGCCTGGTATACTTACCCGATGTTTCGAGGTAGAACCGGTTCCCCCACCGGTACTCTGGGCTTGGAACGGAAACCTTTGTGATGAGCCAGAGAACACCAGCTGTCCCTTCGTGCGCGCTGGACTAGACCTGGCCTCCCTACCGGACCCCACAGGTTAGACCCGCTATCCCTATCTGATGCTCCGCATTAGGCTTGGCACCCATACCCGATGTTCTGGGGTACTAGCGGTACCCCCACCGTTACTCTGCGGTAGTATCGGTACACCCACCGGTACTCCGGGGTAGTACGTGAACCCTTACTGGTTCACTGGGGTACACCTGCTGACGTTTCGGGCACGCGGTATAGACCAGACATTCTTCCTGACCCTCCGTGTTAGTCCCGGTATCCCTACCTGATGCTCCGTTGTTGGCCTGGCACCCCTACCCGATATGCTGGGGTAGTACCGCTACCCCCACCGGTACTCTGCGGTAGTATTGGTACACCCACCGGTACTCCAGGGTAGTACCTGAACACTTACTGGTTCGCTGGGGTACACCTGCTGACCTTACGGGCGTGCTGTGTAGACCAGACATTCCTACCTGACCCTCCAGGCTAGGCCCGGTATCCCTACCTGATGCTCTGCGGTAGGCCTGGCCCCCTACCCGACAATCTGGGGTACTACCGGTACACCCACAGGGACTCCGCGGTAGTTTTTCTATACCCACCGGTACTCCTGGATTGTACCGGAACCCTTACTGGTGCGCCGGGGTACACCTGCTGACCCTACGGGCACACTGCTTTGGACCCACCCTTCCTACCTGACCCGCCGGGGTAGGCCTGGTATACCTACCCGATGTTTCGAGGTAGTACCGGTTCCCCCACCGGTACTCTGGGGTTGGAACGGAACCCTTTGTGATGCGCCAGAGAACACCAGCTGTCCCTTCGTGCGCGCTGGACTAGACCTGGCCTCCCTACCGGACCCCACAGGTTAGACCCGCTATCCCTATCTGATGCTCCGCATTAGGCTTGGCACCCATACCCGATGTTCTGGGGTACTAGCGGTACCCCCACCGTTACTCTGCGGTAGTATCGGTACACCCACCGGTACTCCGGGGTAGTACGTGAACCCTTACTGGTTCACTGGGGTACACCTGCTGACGTTTCGGGCACGCGGTATAGACCAGACATTCTTCCTGACCCTCCGTGTTAGTCCCGGTATCCCTACCTGATGCTCCGTTGTTGGCCTGGCACCCCTACCCGATATGCTGGGGTAGTACCGCTACCCCCACCGGTACTCTGCGGTAGTATTGGTACACCCACCGGTACTCCAGGGTAGTACCTGAACACTTACTGGTTCGCTGGGGTACACCTGCTGACCTTACGGGCGTGCTGTGTAGACCAGACATTCCTACCTGACCCTCCAGGCTAGGCCCGGTATCCCTACCTGATGCTCTGCGGTAGGCCTGGCCCCCTACCCGACAATCTGGGGTACTACCGGTACACCCACAGGGACTCCGCGGTACTTTTGCTATACCCACTGGTACTCCTGGATTGTACCGGAACCCTTACTGGTGCGCCGGGGTACACCTGCTGACCCTACGGGCACACTGCTTTGGACCCACCCTTCCTACCTGACCCGCCGGGGTAGGCCTGGTATACCTACCCGATGTTTCGAGGTAGAACCGGTTCCCCCACCGCTACTCTGGGCTTGGAACGGAAACCTTTCTGATGCGCTAGAGAACACCAGCTGTCCCTTCGTGCGCGCTGGACTAGACCTGGCCTCCCTACCGGACCCCACAGGTTAGACCCGCTATCCCTACCTGATGCTCCGCATTAGGCTTGGCACCCATACCCGATGTTCTGGGGTAGTAACGGTACCCCCACCGTTACTCTGCGGTAGTATCGGTACACCCACCGGTACTCCGGGGTAGTACGTGAACGCTTACTGTTTCACTGGGTTACACCTGATGACGTTACTGGCGCGCGGTGTAGACCAGACATTCCTACCTGACCCTCCGTTTTAGGCCCGGTATCCCTACCTGATGCTCCGTTGTTGGCCTGGCACCCCTACCCGATATGCTGGGGTAGTACCGCTACCCCCACCGGTACTCTGCGGTAGTATTGGTACACCCACCGGTACTCCAGGGTAGTACCTGAACACTTACTGGTTCGCTGGGGTACACCTGCTGACCTTACGGGCGTGCTGTGTAGACCAGACATTCCTACCTGACCCTCCAGGCTAGGCCCGGTATCCCTACCTGATGCTCTGCGGTAGGCCTGGCCCCCTACCCGACAATCTGGGGTAGTACCGGTACACCCACCAGTACTACGCGGTACTTTTGCTATACCCACCGGTACTCCTGGATTGTACCGGAACCCTTACTGGTGCGCCGGGGTACACCTGCTGACCCTACGGGCACACTGCTTTGGACCCACCCTTCCTACCTGACCCGCCGGGGTAGGCCTGGTATACCTACCCGATGTTTCGAGGTAGAACCGGTTCCCCCACCGGTACTCTGGGCTTGGAACGGAAACCTTTCTGATGCGCCAGAGAACACCAGCTGTCCCTTCGTGCGCGCTGGACAAGACCCGGCCTCCCTTCCGGACCCCACAGGTTAGACGCGCTATCCCTACCTGATGCTCCGCATTAGGCTTGGCACCCATACCCGATGTTCTGGGGTAGTAGCGGTACCCCAACCGTTACTCTGCGGTAGTATCGGTACACCCACCGGTACTCCGGGGTAGTATGTGAACCCTTACTGGTTCACTGGGGTACACCTGCTGACGTTACTGGCGTGCGGTGTAGACCAGACATTCCTACCTGACCCTCCGCTTTAGGCCCGGTATCCCTACCTGATGCTCCGTTGTTGGCCTGGCACCCCTACCCGATATGCTGGGGTAGTACCGGTACCCCCACCGGTACTCTGCGGTAGTATTGGTACACCCACCGGTACTCCAGGGTAGTACCTGAACCCTTACTGGTTCGCTGGGGTACACCTGCTGACCTTACGGGCGTGCTGTGTAGACCAGACATTCCTACCTGGCCCTCCAGGCTAGGCCCGGTATCCCTACCTGATGCTCTGCGGTAGGCCTGGCCTCCTACCCGACAATCTGGGGTAGTACCGGTACACCGACAGGTACTCCGTGGTACTTTTGCTATACCCACCGGTACTCCTGGATTGTACCGGAACCCTTACTGGTGCGCCGGGGTACACCTGCTGACCCTACGGGCACACTGCTTTGGACCCACCCTTCCTACCTGACCCGCCGGGGTAGGCCTGGTATACCTACCCGATGTTTCGAGGTAGTACCGGTTCCCCCACCGGTACTCTGGGGTTGGAACGGAACCCTTTGTGATGCGCCAGAGAACACCAGCTGTCCCTTCGTGCGCGCTGGACTAGACCTGGCCTCCCTACCGGACCCCACAGGTTAGACGCGCTATCCCTATCTGATGCTCCGCATTAGGCTTGGCACCCATACCCGATGTTCTGGGGTACTAGCGGTACCCCCACCGTTACTCTGCGGTAGTATCGGTACACCCACCGGTACTCCGGGGTAGTACGTGAACCCTTACTGGTTCACTGGGTTACACCTGCTGACGTTACTGGCGCGCGGTGTAGACCAGACATTCTTCCTGACCCTCCGTGTTAGTCCCGGTATCCCTACCTGATGCTCCGTTGTTGGCCTGGCACCCCTACCCGATATGCTGGGGTAGTACCGGTACCCCCACCGGTACTCTGCGGTAGTATTGGTACACCCACCGGTACTCCAGGGTAGTACCTGAACACTTACTGGTTCGCTGGGGTACACCTGCTGACCTTACGGGCGTGCTGTGTAGACCAGACATTCCTACCTGACCCTCCAGGCTAGGCCCGGTATCCCTACCTGATGCTCTGCGGTAGGCCTGGCCCCCTACCCGACAATCTGGGGTACTACCGGTACACCCACAGGGACTCCGCGGTAGTTTTTCTATACCCACCGGTACTCCTGGATTGTACCGGAACCCTTACTGGTGCGCCGGGGTACACCTGCTGACCCTACGGGCACACTGCTTTGGACCCACCCTTCCTACCTGACCCGCCGGGGTAGGCCTGGTATACCTACCCGATGTTTCGAGGTAGTACCGGTTCCCCCACCGGTACTCTGGGGTTGGAACGGAACCCTTTGTGATGCGCCAGAGAACACCAGCTGTCCCTTCGTGCGCGCTGGACTAGACCTGGCCTCCCTACCGGACCCCACAGGTTAGACCCGCTATCCCTATCTGATGCTCCGCATTAGGCTTGGCACCCATACCCGATGTTCTGGGGTACTAGCGGTACCCCCACCGTTACTCTGCGGTAGTATCGGTACACCCACCGGTACTCCGGGGTAGTACGTGAACCCTTACTGGTTCACTGGGGTACACCTGCTGACGTTTCGGGCACGCGGTATAGACCAGACATTCTTCCTGACCCTCCGTGTTAGTCCCGGTATCCCTACCTGATGCTCCGTTGTTGGCCTGGCACCCCTACCCGATATGCTGGGGTAGTACCGCTACCCCCACCGGTACTCTGCGGTAGTATTGGTACACCCACCGGTACTCCAGGGTAGTACCTGAACACTTACTGGTTCGCTGGGGTACACCTGCTGACCTTACGGGCGTGCTGTGTAGACCAGACATTCCTACCTGACCCTCCAGGCTAGGCCCGGTATCCCTACCTGATGCTCTGCGGTAGGCCTGGCCCCCTACCCGACAATCTGGGGTACTACCGGTACACCCACAGGGACTCCGCGGTACTTTTGCTATACCCACTGGTACTCCTGGTTTGTACCGGAACCCTTCCTGGTGCGCCGGGGTACACCTGCTGACCCTACGGGCACACTGCTTTGGACCCACCCTTCCTACCTGACCCGCCGGGGTAGGCCTGGTATACCTACCCGATGTTTCGAGGTAGAACCGGTTCCCCCACCGCTACTCTGGGCTTGGAACGGAAACCTTTCTGATGCGCTAGAGAACACCAGCTGTCCCTTCGTGCGCGCTGGACTAGACCTGGCCTCCCTACCGGACCCCACAGGTTAGACCCGCTATCCCTACCTGATGCTCCGCATTAGGCTTGGCACCCATACCCGATGTTCTGGGGTAGTAACGGTACCCCCACCGTTACTCTGCGGTAGTATCGGTACACCCACCGGTACTCCGGGGTAGTACGTGAACGCTTACTGTTTCACTGGGTTACACCTGATGACGTTACTGGCGCGCGGTGTAGACCAGACATTCCTACCTGACCCTCCGTTTTAGGCCCGGTATCCCTACCTGATGCTCCGTTGTTGGCCTGGCACCCCTACCCGATATGCTGGGGTAGTACCGGTACCCCCACCGGTACTCTGCGGTAGTATTGGTACACCCACCGGTACTCCAGGGTAGTACCTGAACCCTTACTGGTTCGCTGGGGTACACCTGCTGACCTTACGGGCGTGCTGTGTAGACCAGACATTCCTACCTGACCCTCCAGGCTAGGCCCGGTATCCCTACCTGATGCTCTGCGGTAGGCCTGGCCTCCTACCCGACAATCTGGGGTAGTACCGGTACACCCACAGGTACTCCGTGGTACTTTTGCTATACCCACTGGTACTCCTGGATTGTACCGGAACCCTTACTGGTGCGCCGGGGTACACCTGCTGACCCTACGGGCACACTGCTTTGGACCCACCCTTCCTACCTGACCCGCCGGGGTAGGCCTGGTATACCTACCCGATGTTTCGAGGTAGAACCGGTTCCCCCACCGGTACTCTGGGCTTGGAACGGAAACCTTTCTGATGCGCCAGAGAACACCAGCTGTCCCTTCGTGCGCGCTGGACTAGACCCGGCCTCCCTTCCGGACCCCACAGGTTAGACCCGCTATCCCTACCTGATGCTCCGCATTAGGCTTGGCACCCATACCCGATGTTCTGGGGTAGTAGCGGTACCCCCACCGTTACTCTGCGGTAGTATCGGTACAACCACCGGTACTCCGGGGTAGTACGTGAACCCTTACTGGTTCACTGGGGTACACCTGCTGACGTTACTGGCACGTGGTGTAGACCAGACATTCCTACCTGACCCTCCGTTTTAGGCCCGGTATCCCTACCTGATGCTCCGTTGTTGGCCTGGCACCCCTACCCGATATGCTGGGGTAGTACCGGTACCCCCACCGGTACTCTGCGGTAGTATTGGTACACCCACCGGTACTCCAGGGTAGTACCTGAACCTTTACTGGTTCGCTGGGGTACACCTGCTGACCTTACGGGCGTGCTGTGTAGACCAGACATTCCTACCTGACCCTCCAGGCTAGGCCCGGTATCCCTACCTGATGCTCTGCGGTAGGCCTGGCCCCCTACCCGACAATCTGGGGTAGTACCGGTACACCCACCAGTACTCCGCGGTAGTTTTTCTATACCCACCGGTACTCCTGGATTGTACCGGAACCCTTACTGGTGCGCCGGGGTACACCTGCTGACCCTACGGGCACACTGCTTTGGACCCACCCTTCCTACCTGACCCGCCGGGGTAGGCCTGGTATACCTACCCGATGTTTCGAGGTAGTACCGGTTCCCCCACCGGTACTCTGGGGTTGGAACGGAACCCTTTGTGATGCGCCAGAGAACACCAGCTGTCCCTTCGTGCGCGCTGGACTAGACCTGGCCTCCCTACCGGACCCCACAGGTTAGACCCGCTATCCCTATCTGATGCTCCGCATTAGGCTTGGCACCCATACCCGATGTTCTGGGGTACTAGCGGTACCCCCACCGTTACTCTGCGGTAGTATCGGTACACCCACCGGTACTCCGGGGTAGTACGTGAACCCTTACTGGTTCACTGGGTTACACCTGCTGACGTTACTGGCGCGCGGTGTAGACCAGACATTCTTCCTGACTCTCCGTGTTAGTCCCGGTATCCCTACCTGATGCTCCGTTGTTGGCCTGGCACCCCTACCCGATATGCTGGGGTAGTACCGCTACCCCCACCGGTACTCTGCGGTAGTATTGGTACACCCACCGGTACTCCAGGGTAGTACCTGAACACTTACTGGTTCGCTGGGGTACACCTGCTGACCTTACGGGCGTGCTGTGTAGACCAGACATTCCTACCTGACCCTCCAGGCTAGGCCCGGTATCCCTACCTGATGCTCTGCGGTAGGCCTGGCCCCCTACCCGACAATCTGGGGTACTACCGGTACACCCACAGGGACTCCGCGGTACTTTTGCTATACCCACTGGTACTCCTGGATTGTACCGGAACCCTTACTGGTGCGCCGGGGTACACCTGCTGACCCTACGGGCACACTGCTTTGGACCCACCCTTCCTACCTGACCCGCCGGGGTAGGCCTGGTATACTTACCCGATGTTTCGAGGTAGAACCGGTTCCCCCACCGGTACTCTGGGCTTGGAACGGAAACCTTTGTGATGAGCCAGAGAACACCAGCTGTCCCTTCGTGCGCGCTGGACTAGACCTGGCCTCCCTACCGGACCCCACAGGTTAGACCCGCTATCCCTACCTGATGCTCCGCATTAGGCTTGGCACCCATACCCGATGTTCTGGGGTAGTAACGGTACCCCCACCGTTACTCTGCGGTAGTATCGGTACACCCACCGGTACTCCGGGGTAGTACGTGAACGCTTACTGGTTCACTGGGTTACACCTGCTGACGTTACTGGCGCACGGTGTAGACCAGACATTTCTACCTGACCCTCCATTTTAGGCCCGGTATCCCTACCTGATGCTCCGTTGTTGGCCTGGCACCCCTACCCGATATGCTGGGGTAGTACCGGTACCCCCACCGGTACTCTGCGGTAGTATTGGTACACCCATCGGTACTCCAGGGCAGTACCTGAACACTTACTGGTGCGCCGGGGTACACCTGCTGACCCTACGGGCACACAGCTTTGGACCCACCCTTCCTACCTGACCCGCCGGTGTAGGCCTGGTATACCTACCCGATGTTTCGAGGTAGAACCGGTTCCCCCACCGGTACTCTGGGCTTGGAACGGAACCCTTTGTGATGCGCCAGAGAACACCAGCTGTCCCTTCGTGCGCGCTGGACTAGACCTGGCCTCCCTACCGGACCCCACAGGTTAGACCCGCTATCCCTATCTGATGCTCCGCATTAGGCTTGGCACCCATACCCGATGTTCTGGGGTACTAGCGGTACCCCCACCGTTACTCTGCGGTAGTAACGGTACAACCACCGGTACTCCGGGGTAGTACGTGAACCCTTACTGGTTCACTGGGGTACACCTGCTGACGTTACTGGCGCGCGGTGTAGACCAGACATTCTTCCTGACCCTCCGTGTTAGTCCCGGTATCCCTACCTGATGCTCCTTTGTTGGCCTGGCACCCCTACCCGATATGCTGGGGTAGTACCGCTACCCCCACCGGTACTCTGCGGTAGTATTGGTACACCCACCGGTACTCCAGGGTAGTACCTGAACCTTTACTGGTTCGCTGGGGTACACCTGCTGACCTTACGGGCGTGCTGTGTAGACCAGACATTCCTACCTGACCCTCCAGGCTAGGCCCGGTATCCCTACCTGATGCTCTGCGGTAGGCCTGGCCCCCTACCCGACAATCTGGGGTAGTACCGGTACACCCACAGGGACTCCGCGGTACTTTTGCTATACCCACCGGTACTCCTGGATTGTACCGGAACCCTTACTGGTGCGCCGGGGTACACCTGCTGACCCTACGGGCACACTGCTTTGGACCCACCCTTCCTACCTGACCCGCCGGGGTAGGCCTGGTATACCTACCCGATGTTTCGAGGTAGAACCGGTTCCCCCACCGGTACTCTGGGCTTGGAACGGAAACCTTTCTGATGCGCCAGAGAACACCAGCTGTCCCTTCGTGCGCGCTGGACAAGACCCGGCCTCCCTTCCGGACCCCACAGGTTAGACGCGCTATCCCTACCTGATGCTCCGCATTAGGCTTGGCACCCATACCCGATGTTCTGGGGTAGTAGCGGTACCCCCACCGTTACTCTGCGGTAGTATCGGTACACCCACCGGTACTCCGGGGTAGTACGTGAACCCTTACTGGTTCACTGGGGTACACCTGCTGACGTTACTGGCGCGCGGTGTAGACCAGACATTCCTACCTGACCCTCCGTTTTAGGCCCGGTATCCCTACCTGATGCTCCGTTGTTGGCCTGGCACCCCTACCCGATATGCTGGGGTAGTACCGGTACCCCCACCGGTACTCTGCGGTAGTATTGGTACACCCACCGGTACTCCAGGGTAGTACCTGAACCCTTACTGGTTCGCTGGGGTACACCTGCTGACCTTACGGGCGTGCTGTGTAGACCAGACATTCCTACCTGACCCTCCAGGCTAGGCCCGGTATCCCTACCTGATGCTCTGCGGTAGGCCTGGCCTCCTACCCGACAATCTGGGGTAGTACCGGTACACCCACAGGTACTCCGTGGTACTTTTGCTATACCCACTGGTACTCCTGGATTGTACCGGAACCCTTACTGGTGCGCCGGGGTACACCTGCTGACCCTACGGGCACACTGCTTTGGACCCACCCTTCCTACCTGACCCGCCGGGGTAGGCCTGGTATACCTACCCGATGTTTCGAGGTAGAACCGGTTCCCCCACCGGTACTCTGGGGTTGGAACGGAACCCTTTGTGATGCGCCAGAGAACACCAGCTGTCCCTTCGTGCGCGCTGGACTAGACCTGGCCTCCCTACCGGACCCCACAGGTTAGACCCGCTATCCCTACCTGATGCTCCGCATTAGGCTTGGCACCCATACCCGATGTTCTGGGGTACTAGCGGTACCCCCACCGTTACTCTGCGGTAGTATCGGTACACCCACCGGTACTCCGGGGTAGTACGTGAACCCTTACTGGTTCACTGGGTTACACCTGCTGACGTTACTGGCGCGCGGTGTAGACCAGACATTCTTCCTGACCCTCCGTGTTAGTCCCGGTATCCCTACCTGATGCTCCGTTGTTGGCCTGGCACCCCTAACCGATATGCTGGGGTAGTACCGCTACCCCCACCGGTACTCTGCGGTAGTATTGGTACACCCACCGGTACTCCAGGGTAGTACCTGAACCCTTACTGGTTCGCTGGGGTACACCTGCTGACCTTACGGGCGTGCTGTGTAGACCAGACATTCCTACCTGACCCTCCAGGCTAGGCCCGGTATCCCTACCTGATGCTCTGCGGTAGGCCTGGCCCCCTACCCGACAATCTGGGGTAGTACCGGTACACCCACAGGGACTCCGCGGTACTTTTGCTATACCCACTGGTACTCCTGGATTGTACCGGAACCCTTACTGGTGCGCCGGGGTACACCTGCTGACCCTACGGGCACACTGCTTTGGACCCACCCTTCCTACCTGACCCGCCGGGGTAGGCCTGGTATACCTACCCGATGTTTCGAGGTAGAACCGGTTCCCCCACCGGTACTCTGGGCTTGGAACGGAAACCTTTCTGATGCGCCAGAGAACACCAGCTGTCCCTTCGTGCGCGCTGGACTAGACCTGGCCTCCCTACCGGACCCCACAGGTTAGACCCGCTATCCCTATCTGATGCTCCGCATTAGGCTTGGCACCCATACCCGATGTTCTGGGGTACTAGCGGTACCCCCACCGTTACTCTGCGGTAGTATCGGTACACCCACCGGTACTCCGGGGTAGTACGTGAACCCTTACTGGTTCACTGGGGTACACCTGCTGACGTTTCGGGCACGCGGTATAGACCAGACATTCTTCCTGACCCTCCGTGTTAGTCCCGGTATCCCTACCTGATGCTCCGTTGTTGGCCTGGCACCCCTACCCGATATGCTGGGGTAGTACCGCTACCCCCACCGGTACTCTGCGGTAGTATTGGTACACCCACCGGTACTCCAGGGTAGTACCTGAACACTTACTGGTTCGCTGGGGTACACCTGCTGACCTTACGGGCGTGCTGTGTAGACCAGACATTCCTACCTGACCCTCCAGGCTAGGCCCGGTATCCCTACCTGATGCTCTGCGGTAGGCCTGGCCCCCTACCCGACAATCTGGGGTACTACCGGTACACCCACAGGGACTCCGCGGTACTTTTGCTATACCCACTGGTACTCCTGGATTGTACCGGAACCCTTACTGGTGCGCCGGGGTACACCTGCTGACCCTACGGGCACACTGCTTTGGACCCACCCTTCCTACCTGACCCGCCGGGGTAGGCCTGGTATACCTACCCGATGTTTCGAGGTAGAACCGGTTCCCCCACCGCTACTCTGGGCTTGGAACGGAAACCTTTCTGATGCGCCAGAGAACACCAGCTGTCCCTTCGTGCGCGCTGGACTAGACCTGGCCTCCCTACCGGACCCCACAGGTTAGACCCGCTATCCCTACCTGATGCTCCGCATTAGGCTTGGCACCCATACCCGATGTTCTGGGGTAGTAACGGTACCCCCACCGTTACTCTGCGGTAGTATCGGTACACCCACCGGTACTCCGGGGTAGTACGTGAACGCTTACTGTTTCACTGGGTTACACCTGATGACGTTACTGGCGCGCGGTGTAGACCAGACATTCCTACCTGACCCTCCGTTTTAGGCCCGGTATCCCTACCTGATGCTCCGTTGTTGGCCTGGCACCCCTACCCGATATGCTGGGGTAGTACCGCTACCCCCACCGGTACTCTGCGGTAGTATTGGTACACCCACCGGTACTCCAGGGTAGTACCTGAACCCTTACTGGTTCGCTGGGGTACACCTGCTGACCTTACGGGCGTGCTGTGTAGACCAGACATTCCTACCTGACCCTCCAGGCTAGGCCCGGTATCCCTACCTGATGCTCTGCGGTAGGCCTGGCCTCCTACCCGACAATCTGGGGTAGTACCGGTACACCCACAGGTACTCCGTGGTACTTTTGCTATACCCACCGGTACTCCTGGATTGTACCGGAACCCTTACTGGTGCGCCGGGGTACACCTGCTGACCCTACGGGCACACTGCTTTGGACCCACCCTTCCTACCTGACCCGCCGGGGTAGGCCTGGTATACCTACCCGATGTTTCGAGGTAGAACCGGTTCCCCCACCGGTACTCTGGGCTTGGAACGGAAACCTTTCTGATGCGCCAGAGAACACCAGCTGTCCCTTCGTGCGCGCTGGACAAGACCCGGCCTCCCTTCCGGACCCCACAGGTTAGACGCGCTATCCCTACCTGATGCTCCGCATTAGGCTTGGCACCCATACCCGATGTTCTGGGGTAGTAGCGGTACCCCCACCGTTACTCTGCGGTAGTATCGGTACACCCACCGGTACTCCGGGGTAGTATGTGAACCCTTACTGGTTCACTGGGGTACACCTGCTGACGTTACTGGCGCGCGGTGTAGACCAGACATTCTTCCTGACTCTCCGTGTTAGTCCCGGTATCCCTACCTGATGCTCCGTTGTTGGCCTGGCACCCCTACCCGATATGCTGGGGTAGTACCGCTACCCCCACCGGTACTCTGCGGTAGTATTGGTACACCCACCGGTACTCCAGGGTAGTACCTGAACACTTACTGGTTCGCTGGGGTACACCTGCTGACCTTACGGGCGTGCTGTGTAGACCAGACATTCCTACCTGACCCTCCAGGCTAGGCCCGGTATCCCTACCTGATGCTCTGCGGTAGGCCTGGCCCCCTACCCGACAATCTGGGGTACTACCGGTACACCCACAGGGACTCCGCGGTACTTTTGCTATACCCACTGGTACTCCTGGATTGTACCGGAACCCTTACTGGTGCGCCGGGGTACACCTGCTGACCCTACGGGCACACTGCTTTGGACCCACCCTTCCTACCTGACCCGCCGGGGTAGGCCTGGTATACTTACCCGATGTTTCGAGGTAGAACCGGTTCCCCCACCGGTACTCTGGGCTTGGAACGGAAACCTTTGTGATGAGCCAGAGAACACCAGCTGTCCCTTCGTGCGCGCTGGACTAGACCTGGCCTCCCTACCGGACCCCACAGGTTAGACCCGCTATCCCTACCTGATGCTCCGCATTAGGCTTGGCACCCATACCCGATGTTCTGGGGTAGTAACGGTACCCCCACCGTTACTCTGCGGTAGTATCGGTACACCCACCGGTACTCCGGGGTAGTACGTGAACGCTTACTGGTTCACTGGGTTACACCTGCTGACGTTACTGGCGCACGGTGTAGACCAGACATTTCTACCTGACCCTCCATTTTAGGCCCGGTATCCCTACCTGATGCTCCGTTGTTGGCCTGGCACCCCTACCCGATATGCTGGGGTAGTACCGGTACCCCCACCGGTACTCTGCGGTAGTATTGGTACACCCATCGGTACTCCAGGGCAGTACCTGAACACTTACTGGTGCGCCGGGGTACACCTGCTGACCCTACGGGCACACAGCTTTGGACCCACCCTTCCTACCTGACCCGCCGGTGTAGGCCTGGTATACCTACCCGATGTTTCGAGGTAGAACCGGTTCCCCCACCGGTACTCTGGGCTTGGAACGGAACCCTTTGTGATGCGCCAGAGAACACCAGCTGTCCCTTCGTGCGCGCTGGACTAGACCTGGCCTCCCTACCGGACCCCACAGGTTAGACCCGCTATCCCTATCTGATGCTCCGCATTAGGCTTGGCACCCATACCCGATGTTCTGGGGTACTAGCGGTACCCCCACCGTTACTCTGCGGTAGTAACGGTACAACCACCGGTACTCCGGGGTAGTACGTGAACCCTTACTGGTTCACTGGGGTACACCTGCTGACGTTACTGGCGCGCGGTGTAGACCAGACATTCTTCCTGACCCTCCGTGTTAGTCCCGGTATCCCTACCTGATGCTCCTTTGTTGGCCTGGCACCCCTACCCGATATGCTGGGGTAGTACCGCTACCCCCACCGATACTCTGCGGTAGTATTGGTACACCCACCGGTACTCCAGGGTAGTACCTGAACCTTTACTGGTTCGCTGGGGTACACCTGCTGACCTTACGGGCGTGCTGTGTAGACCAGACATTCCTACCTGACCCTCCAGGCTAGGCCCGGTATCCCTACCTGATGCTCTGCGGTAGGCCTGGCCCCCTACCCGACAATCTGGGGTAGTACCGGTACACCCACAGGGACTCCGCGGTACTTTTGCTATACCCACCGGTACTCCTGGATTGTACCGGAACCCTTACTGGTGCGCCGGGGTACACCTGCTGACCCTACGGGCACACTGCTTTGGACCCACCCTTCCTACCTGACCCGCCGGGGTAGGCCTGGTATACCTACCCGATGTTTCGAGGTAGAACCGGTTCCCCCACCGGTACTCTGGGCTTGGAACGGAAACCTTTCTGATGCGCCAGAGAACACCAGCTGTCCCTTCGTGCGCGCTGGACAAGACCCGGCCTCCCTTCCGGACCCCACAGGTTAGACGCGCTATCCCTACCTGATGCTCCGCATTAGGCTTGGCACCCATACCCGATGTTCTGGGGTAGTAGCGGTACCCCCACCGTTACTCTGCGGTAGTATCGGTACACCCACCGGTACTCCGGGGTAGTACGTGAACCCTTACTGGTTCACTGGGGTACACCTGCTGACGTTACTGGCGCGCGGTGTAGACCAGACATTCCTACCTGACCCTCCGTTTTAGGCCCGGTATCCCTACCTGATGCTCCGTTGTTGGCCTGGCACCCCTACCCGATATGCTGGGGTAGTACCGGTACCCCCACCGGTACTCTGCGGTAGTATTGGTACACCCACCGGTACTCCAGGGTAGTACCTGAACCCTTACTGGTTCGCTGGGGTACACCTGCTGACCTTACGGGCGTGCTGTGTAGACCAGACATTCCTACCTGACCCTCCAGGCTAGGCCCGGTATCCCTACCTGATGCTCTGCGGTAGGCCTGGCCTCCTACCCGACAATCTGGGGTAGTACCGGTACACCCACAGGTACTCCGTGGTACTTTTGCTATACCCACTGGTACTCCTGGATTGTACCGGAACCCTTACTGGTGCGCCGGGGTACACCTGCTGACCCTACGGGCACACTGCTTTGGACCCACCCTTCCTACCTGACCCGCCGGGGTAGGCCTGGTATACCTACCCGATGTTTCGAGGTAGTACCGGTTCCCCCACCGGTACTCTGGGGTTGGAACGGAACCCTTTGTGATGCGCCAGAGAACACCAGCTGTCCCTTCGTGCGCGCTGGACTAGACCTGGCCTCCCTACCGGACCCCACAGGTTAGACCCGCTATCCCTACCTGATGCTCCGCATTAGGCTTGGCACCCATACCCGATGTTCTGGGGTACTAGCGGTACCCCCACCGTTACTCTGCGGTAGTATCGGTACACCCACCGGTACTCCGGGGTAGTACGTGAACCCTTACTGGTTCACTGGGTTACACCTGCTGACGTTACTGGCGCGCGGTGTAGACCAGACATTCTTCCTGACCCTCCGTGTTAGTCCCGGTATCCCTACCTGATGCTCCGTTGTTGGCCTGGCACCCCTAACCGATATGCTGGGGTAGTACCGCTACCCCCACCGGTACTCTGCGGTAGTATTGGTACACCCACCGGTACTCCAGGGTAGTACCTGAACCCTTACTGGTTCGCTGGGGTACACCTGCTGACCTTACGGGCGTGCTGTGTAGACCAGACATTCCTACCTGACCCTCCAGGCTAGGCCCGGTATCCCTACCTGATGCTCTGCGGTAGGCCTGGCCCCCTACCCGACAATCTGGGGTAGTACCGGTACACCCACAGGGACTCCGCGGTACTTTTGCTATACCCACTGGTACTCCTGGATTGTACCGGAACCCTTACTGGTGCGCCGGGGTACACCTGCTGACCCTACGGGCACACTGCTTTGGACCCACCCTTCCTACCTGACCCGCCGGGGTAGGCCTGGTATACCTACCCGATGTTTCGAGGTAGAACCGGTTCCCCCACCGGTACTCTGGGCTTGGAACGGAAACCTTTCTGATGCGCCAGAGAACACCAGCTGTCCCTTCGTGCGCGCTGGACTAGACCTGGCCTCCCTACCGGACCCCACAGGTTAGACCCGCTATCCCTATCTGATGCTCCGCATTAGGCTTGGCACCCATACCCGATGTTCTGGGGTACTAGCGGTACCCCCACCGTTACTCTGCGGTAGTATCGGTACACCCACCGGTACTCCGGGGTAGTACGTGAACCCTTACTGGTTCACTGGGGTACACCTGCTGACGTTTCGGGCACGCGGTATAGACCAGACATTCTTCCTGACCCTCCGTGTTAGTCCCGGTATCCCTACCTGATGCTCCGTTGTTGGCCTGGCACCCCTACCCGATATGCTGGGGTAGTACCGCTACCCCCACCGGTACTCTGCGGTAGTATTGGTACACCCACCGGTACTCCAGGGTAGTACCTGAACACTTACTGGTTCGCTGGGGTACACCTGCTGACCTTACGGGCGTGCTGTGTAGACCAGACATTCCTACCTGACCCTCCAGGCTAGGCCCGGTATCCCTACCTGATGCTCTGCGGTAGGCCTGGCCCCCTACCCGACAATCTGGGGTACTACCGGTACACCCACAGGGACTCCGCGGTACTTTTGCTATACCCACTGGTACTCCTGGATTGTACCGGAACCCTTACTGGTGCGCCGGGGTACACCTGCTGACCCTACGGGCACACTGCTTTGGACCCACCCTTCCTACCTGACCCGCCGGGGTAGGCCTGGTATACCTACCCGATGTTTCGAGGTAGAACCGGTTCCCCCACCGCTACTCTGGGCTTGGAACGGAAACCTTTCTGATGCGCCAGAGAACACCAGCTGTCCCTTCGTGCGCGCTGGACTAGACCTGGCCTCCCTACCGGACCCCACAGGTTAGACCCGCTATCCCTACCTGATGCTCCGCATTAGGCTTGGCACCCATACCCGATGTTCTGGGGTAGTAACGGTACCCCCACCGTTACTCTGCGGTAGTATCGGTACACCCACCGGTACTCCGGGGTAGTACGTGAACGCTTACTGTTTCACTGGGTTACACCTGATGACGTTACTGGCGCGCGGTGTAGACCAGACATTCCTACCTGACCCTCCGTTTTAGGCCCGGTATCCCTACCTGATGCTCCGTTGTTGGCCTGGCACCCCTACCCGATATGCTGGGGTAGTACCGCTACCCCCACCGGTACTCTGCGGTAGTATTGGTACACCCACCGGTACTCCAGGGTAGTACCTGAACCCTTACTGGTTCGCTGGGGTACACCTGCTGACCTTACGGGCGTGCTGTGTAGACCAGACATTCCTACCTGACCCTCCAGGCTAGGCCCGGTATCCCTACCTGATGCTCTGCGGTAGGCCTGGCCTCCTACCCGACAATCTGGGGTAGTACCGGTACACCCACAGGTACTCCGTGGTACTTTTGCTATACCCACCGGTACTCCTGGATTGTACCGGAACCCTTACTGGTGCGCCGGGGTACACCTGCTGACCCTACGGGCACACTGCTTTGGACCCACCCTTCCTACCTGACCCGCCGGGGTAGGCCTGGTATACCTACCCGATGTTTCGAGGTAGAACCGGTTCCCCCACCGGTACTCTGGGCTTGGAACGGAAACCTTTCTGATGCGCCAGAGAACACCAGCTGTCCCTTCGTGCGCGCTGGACAAGACCCGGCCTCCCTTCCGGACCCCACAGGTTAGACGCGCTATCCCTACCTGATGCTCCGCATTAGGCTTGGCACCCATACCCGATGTTCTGGGGTAGTAGCGGTACCCCCACCGTTACTCTGCGGTAGTATCGGTACACCCACCGGTACTCCGGGGTAGTATGTGAACCCTTACTGGTTCACTGGGGTACACCTGCTGACGTTACTGGCGTGCGGTGTAGACCAGACATTCCTACCTGACCCTCCGTTTTAGGCCCGGTATCCCTACCTGATGCTCCGTTGTTGGCCTGGCACCCCTACCCGATATGCTGGGGTAGTACCGGTACCCCCACCGGTACTCTGCGGTAGTATTGGTACACCCACCGGTACTCCAGGGTAGTACCTGAACCCTTACTGGTTCGCTGGGGTACACCTGCTGACCTTACGGGCGTGCTGTGTAGACCAGACATTCCTACCTGGCCCTCCAGGCTAGGCACGGTATCCCTACCTGATGCTCTGCGGTAGGCCTGGCCTCCTACCCGACAATCTGGGGTAGTACCGGTACACCCACAGGTACTCCGTGGTACTTTTGCTATACCCACCGGTACTCCTGGATTGTACCGGAACCCTTACTGGTGCGCCGGGGTACACCTGCTGACCCTACGGGCACACTGCTTTGGACCCACCCTTCCTACCTGACCCGCCGGGGTAGGCCTGGTATACCTACCCGATGTTTCGAGGTAGTACCGGTTCCCCCACCGGTACTCTGGGGTTGGAACGGAACCCTTTGTGATGCGCCAGAGAACACCAGCTGTCCCTTCGTGCGCGCTGGACTAGACCTGGCCTCCCTACCGGACCCCACAGGTTAGACGCGCTATCCCTATCTGATGCTCCGCATTAGGCTTGGCACCCATACCCGATGTTCTGGGGTACTAGCGGTACCCCCACCGTTACTCTGCGGTAGTATCGGTACACCCACCGGTACTCCGGGGTAGTACGTGAACCCTTACTGGTTCACTGGGTTACACCTGCTGACGTTACTGGCGCGCGGTGTAGACCAGACATTCTTCCTGACCCTCCGTGTTAGTCCCGGTATCCCTACCTGATGCTCCGTTGTTGGCCTGGCACCCCTACCCGATATGCTGGGGTAGTACCGCTACCCCCACCGGTACTCTGCGGTAGTATTGGTACACCCACCGGTACTCCAGGGTAGTACCTGAACCCTTACTGGTTCGCTGGGGTACACCTGCTGACCTTACGGGCGTGCTGTGTAGACCAGACATTCCTACCTGACCCTCCAGGCTAGGCCCGGTATCCCTACCTGATGCTCTGCGGTAGGCCTGGCCCCCTACCCGACAATCTGGGGTAGTACCGGTACACCCACAGGGACTCCGCGGTACTTTTGCTATACCCACCGGTACTCCTGGATTGTACCGGAACCCTTACTGGTGCGCCGGGGTACACCTGCTGACCCTACGGGCACACTGCTTTGGACCCACCCTTCCTACCTGACCCGCCGGGGTAGGCCTGGTATACCTACCCGATGTTTCGAGGTAGAACCGGTTCCCCCACCGGTACTCTGGGCTTGGAACGGAAACCTTTCTGATGCGCCAGAGAACACCAGCTGTCCCTTCGTGCGCGCTGGACAAGACCCGGCCTCCCTTCCGGACCCCACAGGTTAGACGCGCTATCCCTACCTGATGCTCCGCATTAGGCTTGGCACCCATACCCGATGTTCTGGGGTAGTAGCGGTACCCCCACCGTTACTCTGCGGTAGTATCGGTACACCCACCGGTACTCCGGGGTAGTATGTGAACCCTTACTGGTTCACTGGGGTACACCTGCTGACGTTACTGGCGTGCGGTGTAGACCAGACATTCCTACCTGACCCTCCGTTTTAGGCCCGGTATCCCTACCTGATGCTCCGTTGTTGGCCTGGCACCCCTACCCGATATGCTGGGGTAGTACCGGTACCCCCACCGGTACTCTGCGGTAGTATTGGTACACCCACCGGTACTCCAGGGTAGTACCTGAACCCTTACTGGTTCGCTGGGGTACACCTGCTGACCTTACGGGCGTGCTGTGTAGACCAGACATTCCTACCTGACCCTCCAGGCTAGGCCCGGTATCCCTACCTGATGCTCTGCGGTAGGCCTGGCCTCCTACCCGACAATCTGGGGTAGTACCGGTACACCCACAGGTACTCCGTGGTACTTTTGCTATACCCACCGGTACTCCTGGATTGTACCGGAACCCTTACTGGTGCGCCGGGGTACACCTGCTGACCCTACGGGCACACTGCTTTGGACCCACCCTTCCTACCTGACCCGCCGGGGTAGGCCTGGTATACCTACCCGATGTTTCGAGGTAGAACCGGTTCCCCCACCGGTACTCTGGGGTTGGAACGGAACCCTTTGTGATGCGCCAGAGAACACCAGCTGTCCCTTCGTGCGCGCTGGACTAGACCCGGCCTCCCTTCCGGACCCCACAGGTTAGACCCGCTATCCCTACCTGATGCTCCGCATTAGGCTTGGCACCCATACCCGATGTTCTGGGGTAGTAGCGGTACCCCCACCGTTACTCTGCGGTAGTATCGGTACAACCACCGGTACTCCGGGGTAGTACGTGAACCCTTACTGGTTCACTGGGGTACACCTGCTGACGTTACTGGCACGTGGTGTAGACCAGACATTCCTACCTGACCCTCCGTTTTAGGCCCGGTATCCCTACCTGATGCTCCGTTGTTGGCCTGGCACCCCTACCCGATATGCTGGGGTAGTACCGGTACCCCCACCGGTACTCTGCGGTAGTATTGGTACACCCACCGGTACTCCAGGGTAGTACCTGAACACTTACTGGTTCGCTGGGGTACACCTGCTGACCTTACGGGCGTGCTGTGTAGACCAGACATTCCTACCTGACCCTTCAGGCTAGGCCCGGTATCCCTACCTGATGCTCTGCGGTAGGCCTGGCCCCCTACCCGACAATCTGGGGTACTACCGGTACACCCACAGGGACTCCGTGGTACTTTTGCTATACCCACTGGTACTCCTGGATTGTACCGGAACCCTTACTGGTGCGCCGGGGTACACCTGCTGACCCTACGGGCACACTGCTTTGGACCCACCCTTCCTACCTGACCCGCCGGGGTAGGCCTGGTATACTTACCCGATGTTTCGAGGTAGAACCGGTTCCCCCACCGGTACTCTGGGCTTGGAACGGAAACCTTTGTGATGAGCCAGAGAACACCAGCTGTCCCTTCGTGCGCGCTGGACTAGACCCGGCCTCCCTTCCGGACCCCACAGGTTAGACCCGCTATCCCTACCTGATGCTCCGCATTAGGCTTGGCACCCATACCCGATGTTCTGGGGTAGTAGCGGTACCCCCACCGTTACTCTGCGGTAGTATCGGTACAACCACCGGTACTCCGGGGTAGTACGTGAACCCTTACTGGTTCACTGGGGTACACCTGCTGACGTTACTGGCACGTGGTGTAGACCAGACATTCCTACCTGACCCTCCGTTTTAGGCCCGGTATCCCTACCTGATGCTCCGTTGTTGGCCTGGCACCCCTACCCGATATGCTGGGGTAGTACCGGTACCCCCACCGGTACTCTGCGGTAGTATTGGTACACCCACCGGTACTCCAGGGTAGTACCTGAACACTTACTGGTTCGCTGGGGTACACCTGCTGACCTTACGGGCGTGCTGTGTAGACCAGACATTCCTACCTGACCCTTCAGGCTAGGCCCGGTATCCCTACCTGATGCTCTGCGGTAGGCCTGGCCCCCTACCCGACAATCTGGGGTACTACCGGTACACCCACAGGGACTCCGTGGTACTTTTGCTATACCCACTGGTACTCCTGGATTGTACCGGAACCCTTACTGGTGCGCCGGGGTACACCTGCTGACCCTACGGGCACACTGCTTTGGACCCACCCTTCCTACCTGACCCGCCGGGGTAGGCCTGGTATACTTACCCGATGTTTCGAGGTAGAACCGGTTCCCCCACCGGTACTCTGGGCTTGGAACGGAAACCTTTGTGATGAGCCAGAGAACACCAGCTGTCCCTTCGTGCGCGCTGGAATAGACCTGGCCTCCCTACCGGACCCCACAGGTTAGACCCGCTATCCCTACCTGATGCTCCGCATTAGGCTTGGCACCCATACCCGATGTTCTGGGGTAGTAACGGTACCCCCACCGTTACTCTGCGGTAGTATCGGTACACCCACCGGTACTCCGGGGTAGTACGTGAACCCTTACTGGTTCACTGGGTTACACCTGCTGACGTTACTGGCGCACGGTGTAGACCAGACATTTCTACCTGACCCTCCATTTTAGGCCCGGTATCCCTACCTGATGCTCCGTTGTTGGCCTGGCACCCCTACCCGATATGCTGGGGTAGTACCGCTACCCCCACCGGTACTCTGCGGTAGTATTGGTACACCCACCGGTACTCCAGGGTAGTACCTGAACCCTTACTGGTTCGCTGGGGTACACCTGCTGACCTTACGGGCGTGCTGTGTAGACCAGACATTCCTACCTGACCCTCCAGGCTAGGCCCGGTATCCCTACCTGATGCTCTGCGGTAGGCCTGGCCCCCTACCCGACAATCTGGGGTAGTACCGGTACACCCACAGGGACTCCGCGGTACTTTTGCTATACCCACCGGTACTCCTGGATTGTACCGGAACCCTTACTGGTGCGCCGGGGTACACCTGCTGACCCTACGGGCACACGGCTTTGGACCCACCCTTCCTACCTGACCCGCCGGGGTAGGCCTGGTATACCTACCCGATGTTTCGAGGTAGAACCGGTTCCCCCACCGGTACTCTGGGCTTGGAACGGAAACCTTTCTGATGCGCCAGAGAACACCAGCTGTCCCTTCGTGCGCGCTGGACTAGACCCGGCCTCCCTTCCGGACCCCACAGGTGAGACCCGCTATCCCTACCTGATGCTCCGCATTAGGCTTGGCACCCATACCCGATGTTCTGGGGTAGTAGCGGTACCCCCACCGTTACTCTGCGGTAGTATCGGTACAACCACCGGTACTCCGGGGTAGTACGTGAACCCTTACTGGTTCACTGGGGTACACCTGCTGACGTTACTGGCACGTGGTGTAGACCAGACATTCCTACCTGACCCTCCGTTTTAGGCCCGGTATCCCTACCTGATGCTCCGTTGTTGGCCTGGCACCCCTACCCGATATGCTGGGGTAGTACCGGTACCCCCACCGGTACTCTGCGGTAGTATTGGTACACCCACCGGTACTCCAGGGTAGTACCTGAACCTTTACTGGTTCGCTGGGGTACACCTGCTGACCTTACGGGCGTGCTGTGTAGACCAGACATTCCTACCTGACCCTCCAGGCTAGGCCCGGTATCCCTACCTGATGCTCTGCGGTAGGCCTGACCCCCTACCCGACAATCTGGGGTAGTACCGGTACACCCACAGGGACTCCGCGGTAGTTTTTCTATACCCACCGGTACTCCTGGATTGTACCGGAACCCTTACTGGTGCGCCGGGGTACACCTGCTGACCCTACGGGCACACTGCTTTGGACCCACCCTTCCTACCTGACCCGCCGGGGTAGGCCTGGTATACCTACCCGATGTTTCGAGGTAGTACCGGTTCCCCCACCGGTACTCTGGGGTTGGAACGGAACCCTTTGTGATGCGCCAGAGAACACCAGCTGTCCCTTCGTGCGCGCTGGACTAGACCTGGCCTCCCTACCGGACCCCACAGGTTAGACCCGCTATCCCTATCTGATGCTCCGCATTAGGCTTGGCACCCATACCCGATGTTCTGGGGTACTAGCGGTACCCCCACCGTTACTCTGCGGTAGTATCGGTACACCCACCGGTACTCCGGGGTAGTACGTGAACCCTTACTGGTTCACTGGGTTACACCTGCTGACGTTACTGGCGCGCGGTGTAGACCAGACATTCTTCCTGACTCTCCGTGTTAGTCCCGGTATCCCTACCTGATGCTCCGTTGTTGGCCTGGCACCCCTACCCGATATGCTGGGGTAGTACCGCTACCCCCACCGGTACTCTGCGGTAGTATTGGTACACCCACCGGTACTCCAGGGTAGTACCTGAACCCTTACTGGTTCGCTGGGGTACACCTGCTGACCTTACGGGCGTGCTGTGTAGACCAGACATTCCTACCTGACCCTCCAGGCTAGGCCCGGTATCCCTACCTGATGCTCTGCGGTAGGCCTGGCCCCCTACCCGACAATCTGGGGTAGTACCGGTACACCCACAGGGACTCCGCGGTACTTTTGCTATACCCACCGGTACTCCTGGATTGTACCGGAACCCTTACTGGTGCGCCGGGGTACACCTGCTGACCCTACGGGCACACGGCTTTGGACCCACCCTTCCTACCTGACCCGCCGGGGTAGGCCTGGTATACCTACCCGATGTTTCGAGGTAGAACCGGTTCCCCCACCGGTACTCTGGGCTTGGAACGGAAACCTTTCTGATGCGCCAGAGAACACCAGCTGTCCCTTCGTGCGCGCTGGACTAGACCCGGCCTCCCTTCCGGACCCCACAGGTGAGACCCGCTATCCCTACCTGATGCTCCGCATTAGGCTTGGCACCCATACCCGATGTTCTGGGGTAGTAGCGGTACCCCCACCGTTACTCTGCGGTAGTATCGGTACAACCACCGGTACTCCGGGGTAGTACGTGAACCCTTACTGGTTCACTGGGGTACACCTGCTGACGTTACTGGCACGTGGTGTAGACCAGACATTCCTACCTGACCCTCCGTTTTAGGCCCGGTATCCCTACCTGATGCTCCGGTGTTGGCCTGGCACCCCTACCCGATATGCTGGGGTAGTACCGGTACCCCCACCGGTACTCTGCGGTAGTATTGGTACACCCACCGGTACTCCAGGGTAGTACCTGAACCTTTACTGGTTCGCTGGGGTACACCTGCTGACCTTACGGGCGTGCTGTGTAGACCAGACATTCCTACCTGACCCTCCAGGCTAGGCCCGGTATCCCTACCTGATGCTCTGCGGTAGGCCTGACCCCCTACCCGACAATCTGGGGTAGTACCGGTACACCCACAGGGACTCCGCGGTAGTTTTTCTATACCCACCGGTACTCCTGGATTGTACCGGAACCCTTACTGGTGCGCCGGGGTACACCTGCTGACCCTACGGGCACACTGCTTTGGACCCACCCTTCCTACCTGACCCGCCGGGGTAGGCCTGGTATACTTACCCGATGTTTCGAGGTAGAACCGGTTCCCCCACCGGTACTCTGGGCTTGGAACGGAAACCTTTGTGATGAGCCAGAGAACACCAGCTGTCCCTTCGTGCGCGCTGGACTAGACCTGACCTCCCTACCGGACCCCACAGGTTAGACCCGCTATCCCTACCTGATGCTCCGCATTAGGCTTGGCACCCATACCCGATGTTCTGGGGTAGTAACGGTACACCCACCGTTACTCTGCGGTAGTATCGGTACACCCACCGGTACTCCGGGGTAGTACGTGAACGCTTACTGGTTCACTGGGTTACACCTGCTGACGTTACTGGCGCACGGTGTAGACCAGACATTTCTACCTGACCCTCCATTTTAGGCCCGGTATCCCTACCTGATGCTCCGTTGTTGGCCTGGCACCCCTACCCGATATGCTGGGGTAGTACCGGTACCCCCACCGGTACTCTGCGGTAGTATTGGTACACCCATCGGTACTCCAGGGCAGTACCTGAACACTTACTGGTGCGCCGGGGTACACCTGCTGACCCTACGGGCACACAGCTTTGGACCCACCCTTCCTACCTGACCCGCCGGTGTAGGCCTGGTATACCTACCCGATGTTTCGAGGTAGAACCGGTTCCCCCACCGGTACTCTGGGCTTGGAACGGAACCCTTTGTGATGCGCCAGAGAACACCAGCTGTCCCTTCGTGCGCGCTGGACTACACCTGGCCTCCCTACCGGACCCCACAGGTTAGACCCGCTATCCCTATCTGATGCTCCGCATTAGGCTTGGCACCCATACCCGATGTTCTGGGGTACTAGCGGTACCCCCACCGTTACTCTGCGGTAGTAACGGTACAACCACCGGTACTCCGGGGTAGTACGTGAACCCTTACTGGTTCACTGGGGTACACCTGCTGACGTTACTGGCGCGCGGTGTAGACCAGACATTCTTCCTGACCCTCCGTGTTAGTCCCGGTATCCCTACCTGATGCTCCGTTGTTGGCCTGGCACCCCTACCCGATATGCTGGGGTAGTACCGCTACCCCCACCGGTACTCTGCGGTAGTATTGGTACACCCACCGGTACTCCAGGGTAGTACCTGAACCTTTACTGGTTCGCTGGGGTACACCTGCTGACCTTACGGGCGTGCTGTGTAGACCAGACATTCCTACCTGACCCTCCAGGCTAGGCCCGGTATCCCTACCTGATGCTCTGCGGTAGGCCTGGCCCCCTACCCGACAATCTGGGGTAGTACCGGTACACCCACCAGTACTACGCGGTACTTTTGCTATACCCACCGGTACTCCTGGATTGTACCGGAACCCTTACTGGTGCGCCGGGGTACACCTGCTGACCCTACGGGCACACTGCTTTGGACCCACCCTTCCTACCTGACCCGCCGGGGTAGGCCTGGTATACCTACCCGATGTTTCGAGGTAGAACCGGTTCCCCCACCGGTACTCTGGGCTTGGAACGGAAACCTTTCTGATGCGCCAGAGAACACCAGCTGTCCCTTCGTGCGCGCTGGACTAGACCCGGCCTCCCTTCCGGACCCCACAGGTTAGACCCGCTATCCCTACCTGATGCTCCGCATTAGGCTTGGCACCCATACCCGATGTTCTGGGGTACTAGCGGTACCCCCACCGTTACTCTGCGGTAGTATCGGTACACCCACCGGTACTCCGGGGTAGTACGTGAACCCTTACTGGTTCACTGGGTTACACCTGCTGACGTTACTGGCGCGCGGTGTAGACCAGACATTCTTCCTGACCCTCCGTGTTAGTCCCGGTATCCCTACCTGATGCTCCGTTGTTGGCCTGGCACCCCTACCCGATATGCTGGGGTAGTACCGCTACCCCCACCGGTACTCTGCGGTAGTATTGGTACACCCACCGGTACTCCAGGGTAGTACCTGAACCCTTACTGGTTCACTGGGGTACACCTGCTGACCTTACGGGCGTGCTGTGTAGACCAGACATTCCTACCTGACCCTCCAGGCTAGGCCCGGTATCCCTACCTGATGCTCTGCGGTAGGCCTGGCCCCCTACCCGACAATCTGGGGTAGTACCGGTACACCCACAGGGACTCCGTGGTACTTTTGCTATACCCACTGGTACTCCTGGATTGTACCGGAACCCTTACTGGTGCGCCGGGGTACACCTGCTGACCCTACGGGCACACTGCTTTGGACCCACCCTTCCTACCTGACCCGCCGGGGTAGGCCTGGTATACTTACCCGATGTTTCGAGGTAGAACCGGTTCCCCCACCGGTACTCTGGGCTTGGAACGGAAACCTTTGTGATGAGCCAGAGAACACCAGCTGTCCCTTCGTGCGCGCTGGAATAGACCTGGCCTCCCTACCGGACCCCACAGGTTAGACCCGCTATCCCTACCTGATGCTCCGCATTAGGCTTGGCACCCATACCCGATGTTCTGGGGTAGTAACGGTACCCCCACCGTTACTCTGCGGTAGTATCGGTACACCCACCGGTACTCCGGGGTAGTACGTGAACGCTTACTGGTTCACTGGGTTACACCTGCTGACGTTACTGGCGCACGGTGTAGACCAGACATTTCTACCTGACCCTCCATTTTAGGCCCGGTATCCCTACCTGATGCTCCGTTGTTGGCCTGGCACCCCTACCCGATATGCTGGGGTAGTACCGCTACCCCCACCGGTACTCTGCGGTAGTATTGGTACACCCACCGGTACTCCAGGGTAGTACCTGAACCCTTACTGGTTCGCTGGGGTACACCTGCTGACCTTACGGGCGTGCTGTGTAGACCAGACATTCCTACCTGACCCTCCAGGCTAGGCCCGGTATCCCTACCTGATGCTCTGCGGTAGGCCTGGCCCCCTACCCGACAATCTGGGGTAGTACCGGTACACCCACAGGGACTCCGCGGTACTTTTGCTATACCCACCGGTACTCCTGGATTGTACCGGAACCCTTACTGGTGCGCCGGGGTACACCTGCTGACCCTACGGGCACACGGCTTTGGACCCACCCTTCCTACCTGACCCGCCGGGGTAGGCCTGGTATACCTACCCGATGTTTCGAGGTAGTACCGGTTCCCCCACCGGTACTCTGGGGTTGGACCGGAACCCTTTGTGATGCGCCAGAGAACACCAGCTGTCCCTTCGTGCGCGCTGGACTAGACCTGGCCTCCCTACCGGACCCCACAGGTTAGACCCGCTATCCCTATCTGATGCTCCGCATTAGGCTTGGCACCCATACCCGATGTTCTGGGGTACTAGCGGTACCCCCACCGTTACTCTGCGGTAGTATCGGTACACCCACCGGTACTCCGGGGTAGTACGTGAACCCTTACTGGTTCACTGGGTTACACCTGCTGACGTTACTGGCGCGCGGTGTAGACCAGACATTCTTCCTGACCCTCCGTGTTAGTCCCGGTATCCCTACCTGATGCTCCGTTGTTGGCCTGGCACCCCTACCCGATATGCTGGGGTAGTACCGCTACCCCCACCGGTACTCTGCGGTAGTATTGGTACACCCACCGGTACTCCAGGGTAGTACCTGAACCCTTACTGGTTCACTGGGGTACACCTGCTGACCTTACGGGCGTGCTGTGTAGACCAGACATTCCTACCTGACCCTCCAGGCTAGGCCCGGTATCCCTACCTGATGCTCTGCGGTAGGCCTGGCCCCCTACCCGACAATCTGGGGTAGTACCGGTACACCCACAGGGACTCCGTGGTACTTTTGCTATACCCACTGGTACTCCTGGATTGTACCGGAACCCTTACTGGTGCGCCGGGGTACACCTGCTGACCCTACGGGCACACTGCTTTGGACCCACCCTTCCTACCTGACCCGCCGGGGTAGGCCTGGTATACTTACCCGATGTTTCGAGGTAGAACCGGTTCCCCCACCGGTACTCTGGGCTTGGAACGGAAACCTTTGTGATGAGCCAGAGAACACCAGCTGTCCCTTCGTGCGCGCTGGAATAGACCTGGCCTCCCTACCGGACCCCACAGGTTAGACCCGCTATCCCTACCTGATGCTCCGCATTAGGCTTGGCACCCATACCCGATGTTCTGGGGTAGTAACGGTACCCCCACCGTTACTCTGCGGTAGTATCGGTACACCCACCGGTACTCCGGGGTAGTACGTGAACGCTTACTGGTTCACTGGGTTACACCTGCTGACGTTACTGGCGCACGGTGTAGACCAGACATTTCTACCTGACCCTCCATTTTAGGCCCGGTATCCCTACCTGATGCTCCGTTGTTGGCCTGGCACCCCTACCCGATATGCTGGGGTAGTACCGCTACCCCCACCGGTACTCTGCGGTAGTATTGGTACACCCACCGGTACTCCAGGGTAGTACCTGAACCCTTACTGGTTCGCTGGGGTACACCTGCTGACCTTACGGGCGTGCTGTGTAGACCAGACATTCCTACCTGACCCTCCAGGCTAGGCCCGGTATCCCTACCTGATGCTCTGCGGTAGGCCTGGCCCCCTACCCGACAATCTGGGGTAGTACCGGTACACCCACAGGGACTCCGCGGTACTTTTGCTATACCCACCGGTACTCCTGGATTGTACCGGAACCCTTACTGGTGCGCCGGGGTACACCTGCTGACCCTACGGGCACACGGCTTTGGACCCACCCTTCCTACCTGACCCGCCGGGGTAGGCCTGGTATACCTACCCGATGTTTCGAGGTAGTACCGGTTCCCCCACCGGTACTCTGGGGTTGGAACGGAACCCTTTGTGATGCGCCAGAGAACACCAGCTGTCCCTTCGTGCGCGCTGGACTAGACCTGGCCTCCCTACCGGACCCCACAGGTTAGACCCGCTATCCCTATCTGATGCTCCGCATTAGGCTTGGCACCCATACCCGATGTTCTGGGGTACTAGCGGTACCCCCACCGTTACTCTGCGGTAGTATCGGTACACCCACCGGTACTCCGGGGTAGTACGTGAACCCTTACTGGTTCACTGGGTTACACCTGCTGACGTTACTGGCGCGCGGTGTAGACCAGACATTCTTCCTGACTCTCCGTGTTAGTCCCGGTATCCCTACCTGATGCTCCGTTGTTGGCCTGGCACCCCTACCCGATATGCTGGGGTAGTACCGCTACCCCCACCGGTACTCTGCGGTAGTATTGGTACACCCACCGGTACTCCAGGGTAGTACCTGAACCCTTACTGGTTCGCTGGGGTACACCTGCTGACCTTACGGGCGTGCTGTGTAGACCAGACATTCCTACCTGACCCTCCAGGCTAGGCCCGGTATCCCTACCTGATGCTCTGCGGTAGGCCTGGCCCCCTACCCGACAATCTGGGGTACTACCGGTACACCCACAGGGACTCCGCGGTACTTTTGCTATACCCACTGGTACTCCTGGATTGTACCGGAACCCTTACTGGTGCGCCGGGGTACACCTGCTGACCCTACGGGCACACTGCTTTGGACCCACCCTTCCTACCTGACCCGCCGGGGTAGGCCTGGTATACTTACCCGATGTTTCGAGGTAGAACCGGTTCCCCCACCGGTACTCTGGGCTTGGAACGGAAACCTTTGTGATGAGCCAGAGAACACCAGCTGTCCCTTCGTGCGCGCTGGACTAGACCTGGCCTCCCTACCGGACCCCACAGGTTAGACCCGCTATCCCTACCTGATGCTCCGCATTAGGCTTGGCACCCATACCCGATGTTCTGGGGTAGTAACGGTACCCCCACCGTTACTCTGCGGTAGTATCGGTACACCCACCGGTACTCCGGGGTAGTACGTGAACGCTTACTGGTTCACTGGGTTACACCTGCTGACGTTACTGGCGCACGGTGTAGACCAGACATTTCTACCTGACCCTCCATTTTAGGCCCGGTATCCCTACCTGATGCTCCGTTGTTGGCCTGGCACCCCTACCCGATATGCTGGGGTAGTACCGGTACCCCCACCGGTACTCTGCGGTAGTATTGGTACACCCATCGGTACTCCAGGGCAGTACCTGAACACTTACTGGTGCGCCGGGGTACACCTGCTGACCCTACGGGCACACTGCTTTGGACCCACCCTTCCTACCTGACCCGCCGGTGTAGGCCTGGTATACCTACCCGATGTTTCGAGGTAGAACCGGTTCCCCCACCGGTACTCTGGGCTTGGAACGGAACCCTTTGTGATGCGCCAGAGAACACCAGCTGTCCCTTCGTGCGCGCTGGACTACACCTGGCCTCCCTACCGGACCCCACAGGTTAGACCCGCTATCCCTATCTGATGCTCCGCATTAGGCTTGGCACCCATACCCGATGTTCTGGGGTACTAGCGGTACCCCCACCGTTACTCTGCGGTAGTAACGGTACAACCACCGGTACTCCGGGGTAGTACGTGAACCCTTACTGGTTCACTGGGGTACACCTGCTGACGTTACTGGCGCGCGGTGTAGACCAGACATTCTTCCTGACCCTCCGTGTTAGTCCCGGTATCCCTACCTGATGCTCCGTTGTTGGCCTGGCACCCCTACCCGATATGCTGGGGTAGTACCGCTACCCCCACCGGTACTCTGCGGTAGTATTGGTACACCCACCGGTACTCCAGGGTAGTACCTGAACCTTTACTGGTTCGCTGGGGTACACCTGCTGACCTTACGGGCGTGCTGTGTAGACCAGACATTCCTACCTGACCCTCCAGGCTAGGCCCGGTATCCCTACCTGATGCTCTGCGGTAGGCCTGGCCCCCTACCCGACAATCTGGGGTAGTACCGGTACACCCACAGGGACTCCGCGGTACTTTTGCTATACCCACTGGTACTCCTGGATTGTACCGGAACCCTTACTGGTGCGCCGGGGTACACCTGCTGACCCTACGGGCACACTGCTTTGGACCCACCCTTCCTACCTGACCCGCCGGGGTAGGACTGGTATACCTACCCGATGTTTCGAGGTAGAACCGGTTCCCCCACCGGTACTCTGGGCTTGGAACGGAAACCTTTCTGATGCGCCAGAGAACACCAGCTGTCCCTTCGTGCGCGCTGGACTAGACCCGGCCTCCCTTCCGGACCCCACAGGTTAGACCCGCTATCCCTACCTGATGCTCCGCATTAGGCTTGGCACCCATACCCGATGTTCTGGGGTAGTAGCGGTACCCCCACCGTTACTCTGCGGTAGTATCGGTACAACCACCGGTACTCCGGGGTAGTACGTGAACCCTTACTGGTTCACTGGGGTACACCTGCTGACGTTACTGGCACGTGGTGTAGACCAGACATTCCTACCTGACCCTCCGTTTTAGGCCCGGTATCCCTACCTGATGCTCCGTTGTTGGCCTGGCACCCCTACCCGATATGCTGGGGTAGTACCGGTACCCCCACCGGTACTCTGCGGTAGTATTGGTACACCCACCGGTACTCCAGGGTAGTACCTGAACCTTTACTGGTTCGCTGGGGTACACCTGCTGACCTTACGGGCGTGCTGTGTAGACCAGACATTCCTACCTGACCCTCCAGGCTAGGCCCGGTATCCCTACCTGATGCTCTGCGGTAGGCCTGACCCCCTACCCGACAATCTGGGGTAGTACCGGTACACCCACCAGTACTCCGCGGTAGTTTTTCTATACCCACCGGTACTCCTGGATTGTACCGGAACCCTTACTGGTGCGCCGGGGTACACCTGCTGACCCTACGGGCACACGGCTTTGGACCCACCCTTCCTACCTGACCCGCCGGGGTAGGACTGGTATACCTACCCGATGTTTCGAGGTAGAACCGGTTCCCCCACCGGTACTCTGGGCTTGGAACGGAAACCTTTCTGATGCGCCAGAGAACACCAGCTGTCCCTTCGTGCGCGCTGGACTAGACCCGGCCTCCCTTCCGGACCCCACAGGTTAGACCCGCTATCCCTACCTGATGCTCCGCATTAGGCTTGGCACCCATACCCGATGTTCTGGGGTAGTAGCGGTACCCCCACCGTTACTCTGCGGTAGTATCGGTACAACCACCGGTACTCCGGGGTAGTACGTGAACCCTTACTGGTTCACTGGGGTACACCTGCTGACGTTACTGGCACGTGGTGTAGACCAGACATTCCTACCTGACCCTCCGTTTTAGGCCCGGTATCCCTACCTGATGCTCCGTTGTTGGCCTGGCACCCCTACCCGATATGCTGGGGTAGTACCGGTACCCCCACCGGTACTCTGCGGTAGTATTGGTACACCCACCGGTACTCCAGGGTAGTACCTGAACCTTTACTGGTTCGCTGGGGTACACCTGCTGACCTTACGGGCGTGCTGTGTAGACCAGACATTCCTACCTGACCCTCCAGGCTAGGCCCGGTATCCCTACCTGATGCTCTGCGGTAGGCCTGACCCCCTACCCGACAATCTGGGGTAGTACCGGTACACCCACCAGTACTCCGCGGTAGTTTTTCTATACCCACCGGTACTCCTGGATTGTACCGGAACCCTTACTGGTGCGCCGGGGTACACCTGCTGACCCTACGGGCACACTGCTTTGGACCCACCCTTCCTACCTGACCCGCCGGGGTAGGCCTGGTATACCTACCCGATGTTTCGAGGTAGTACCGGTTCCCCCACCGGTACTCTGGGGTTGGAACGGAACCCTTTGTGATGCGCCAGAGAACACCAGCTGTCCCTTCGTGCGCGCTGGACTAGACCTGGCCTCCCTACCGGACCCACAGGTTAGACCCGCTATCCCTATCTGATGCTCCGCATTAGGCTTGGCACCCATACCCGATGTTCTGGGGTACTAGCGGTACCCCCACCGTTACTCTGCGGTAGTATCGGTACACCCACCGGTACTCCGGGGTAGTACGTGAACCCTTACTGGTTCACTGGGTTACACCTGCTGACGTTACTGGCGCGCGGTGTAGACCAGACATTCTTCCTGACCCTCCGTGTTAGTCCCGGTATCCCTACCTGATGCTCCGTTGTTGGCCTGGCACCCCTACCCGATATGCTGGGGTAGTACCGCTACCCCCACCGGTACTCTGCGGTAGTATTGGTACACCCACCGGTACTCCAGGGTAGTACCTGAACACTTACTGGTTCGCTGGGGTACACCTGCTGACCTTACGGGCGTGCTGTGTAGACCAGACATTCCTACCTGACCCTCCAGGCTAGGCCCGGTATCCCTACCTGATGCTCTGCGGTAGGCCTGGCCCCCTACCCGACAATCTGGGGTACTACCGGTACACCCACAGGGACTCCGCGGTACTTTTGCTATACCCACTGGTACTCCTGGATTGTACCGGAACCCTTACTGGTGCGCCGGGGTACACCTGCTGACCCTACGGGCACACTGCTTTGGACCCACCCTTCCTACCTGACCCGCCGGGGTAGGCCTGGTATACCTACCCGATGTTTCGAGGTAGAACCGGTTCCCCCACCGGTACTCTGGGCTTGGACCGGAAACCTTTCTGATGCGCCAGAGAACACCAGCTGTCCCTTCGTGCGCGCTGGACTAGACCCGGCCTCCCTTCCGGACCCCACAGGTTAGACCCGCTATCCCTACCTGATGCTCCGCATTAGGCTTGGCACCCATACCCGATGTTCTGGGGTAGTAGCGGTACCCCCACCGTTACTCTGCGGTAGTATCGGTACAACCACCGGTACTCCGGGGTAGTACGTGAACCCTTACTGGTTCACTGGGGTACACCTGCTGACGTTACTGGCACGTGGTGTAGACCAGACATTCCTACCTGACCCTCCGTTTTAGGCCCGGTACCCTACCTGATGCTCCGTTGTTGGCCTGGCACCCCTACCCGATATGCTGGGGTAGTACCGGTACCCCCACCGGTACTCTGCGGTAGTATTGGTACACCCACCGGTACTCCAGGGTAGTACCTGAACCTTTACTGGTTCGCTGGGGTACACCTGCTGACCTTACGGGCGTGCTGTGTAGACCAGACATTCCTACCTGACCCTCCAGGCTAGGCCCGGTATCCCTACCTGATGCTCTGCGGTAGGCCTGACCCCCTACCCGACAATCTGGGGTAGTACCGGTACACCCACCAGTACTCCGCGGTAGTTTTTCTATACCCACCGGTACTCCTGGATTGTACCGGAACCCTTACTGGTGCGCCGGGGTACACCTGCTGACCCTACGGGCACACTGCTTTGGACCCACCCTTCCTACCTGACCCGCCGGGGTAGGCCTGGTATACCTACCCGATGTTTCGAGGTAGTACCGGTTCCCCCACCGGTACTCTGGGGTTGGAACGGAACCCTTTGTGATGCGCCAGAGAACACCAGCTGTCCCTTCGTGCGCGCTGGACTAGACCTGGCCTCCCTACCGGACCCACAGGTTAGACCCGCTATCCCTATCTGATGCTCCGCATTAGGCTTGGCACCCATACCCGATGTTCTGGGGTACTAGCGGTACCCCCACCGTTACTCTGCGGTAGTATCGGTACACCCACCGGTACTCCGGGGTAGTACGTGAACCCTTACTGGTTCACTGGGTTACACCTGCTGACGTTACTGGCGCGCGGTGTAGACCAGACATTCTTCCTGACCCTCCGTGTTAGTCCCGGTATCCCTACCTGATGCTCCGTTGTTGGCCTGGCACCCCTACCCGATATGCTGGGGTAGTACCGCTACCCCCACCGGTACTCTGCGGTAGTATTGGTACACCCACCGGTACTCCAGGGTAGTACCTGAACCCTTACTGGTTCGCTGGGGTACACCTGCTGACCTTACGGGCGTGCTGTGTAGACCAGACATTCCTACCTGACCCTCCAGGCTAGGCCCGGTATCCCTACCTGATGCTCTGCGGTAGGCCTGGCCCCCTACCCGACAATCTGGGGTACTACCGGTACACCCACAGGGACTCCGCGGTACTTTTGCTATACCCACTGGTACTCCTGGATTGTACCGGAACCCTTACTGGTGCGCCGGGGTACACCTGCTGACCCTACGGGCACACTGCTTTGGACCCACCCTTCCTACCTGACCCGCCGGGGTAGGCCTGGTATACTTACCCGATGTTTCGAGGTAGAACCGGTTCCCCCACCGGTACTCTGGGCTTGGAACGGAAACCTTTCTGATGAGCCAGAGAACACCAGCTGTCCCTTCGTGCGCGCTGGACTAGACCTGGCCTCCCTACCGGACCCCACAGGTTAGACCCGCTATCCCTACCTGATGCTCCGCATTAGGCATGGCACCCATACCCGATGTTCTGGGGTAGTAACGGTACCCCCACCGTTACTCTGCGGTAGTATCGGTACACCCACCGGTACTCCGGGGTAGTACGTGAACCCTTACTGGTTCACTGGGTTACACCTGCTGACGTTACTGGCGCACGGTGTAGACCAGACATTTCTACCTGACCCTCCATTTTAGGCCCGGTATCCCTACCTGATGCTCCGTTGTTGGCCTGGCACCCCTACCCGATATGCTGGGGTAGTACCGGTACCCCCACCGGTACTCTGCGGTAGTATTGGTACACCCATCGGTACTCCAGGGCAGTACCTGAACACTTACTGGTGCGCCGGGGTACACCTGCTGACCCTACGGGCACACTGCTTTGGACCCAGCCTTCCTACCTGACCCGCCGGGGTAGGCCTGGTATACCTACCCGATGTTTCGAGGTAGAACCGGTTCCCCCACCGGTACTCTGGGCTTGGAACGGAAACGTTTCTGATGCGCCAGAGAACACCAGCTGTCCCTTCGTGCGCGCTGGACAAGACCCGGCCTCCCTTCCGGACCCCACAGGTTAGACGCGCTATCCCTACCTGATGCTCCGCATTAGGCTTGGCACCCATACCCGATGTTCTGGGGTAGTAGCGGTACCCCCACCGTTACTCTGCGGTAGTATCGGTACACCCACCGGTACTCCGGGGTAGTATGTGAACCCTTACTGGTTCACTGGGGTACACCTGCTGACGTTACTGGCGTGCGGTGTAGACCAGACATTCCTACCTGACCCTCCGTTTTAGGCCCGGTATCCCTACCTGATGCTCCGTTGTTGGCCTGGCACCCCTACCCGATATGCTGGGGTAGTACCGGTACCCCCACCGGTACTCTGCGGTAGTATTGGTACACCCACCGGTACTCCAGGGTAGTACCTGAACCCTTACTGGTTCGCTGGGGTACACCTGCTGACCTTACGGGCGTGCTGTGTAGACCAGACATTCCTACCTGACCCTCCAGGCTAGGCCCGGTATCCCTACCTGATGCTCTGCGGTAGGCCTGGCCTCCTACCCGACAATCTGGGGTAGTACCGGTACACCCACAGGTACTCCGTGGTACTTTTGCTATACCCACTGGTACTCCTGGATTGTACCGGAACCCTTACTGGTGCGCCGGGGTACACCTGCTGACCCTACGGGCACACTGCTTTGGACCCACCCTTCCTACCTGACCCGCCGGGGTAGGCCTGGTATACCTACCCGATGTTTCGAGGTAGTACCGGTTCCCCCACCGGTACTCTGGGGTTGGAACGGAACCCTTTGTGATGCGCCAGAGAACACCAGCTGTCCCTTCGTGCGCGCTGGACTAGACCTGGCCTCCCTACCGGACCCCACAGGTTAGACCCGCTATCCCTATCTGATGCTCCGCATTAGGCTTGGCACCCATACCCGATGTTCTGGGGTACTAGCGGTACCCCCACCGTTACTCTGCGGTAGTATCGGTACACCCACCGGTACTCCGGGGTAGTACGTGAACCCTTACTGGTTCACTGGGTTACACCTGCTGACGTTACTGGCGCGCGGTGTAGACCAGACATTCTTCCTGACCCTCCGTGTTAGTCCCGGTATCCCTACCTGATGCTCCGTTGTTGGCCTGGCACCCCTACCCGATATGCTGGGGTAGTACCGCTACCCCCACCGGTACTCTGCGGTAGTATTGGTACACCCACCGGTACTCCAGGGTAGTACCTGAACCCTTACTGGTTCGCTGGGGTACACCTGCTGACCTTACGGGCGTGCTGTGTAGACCAGACATTCCTACCTGACCCTCCAGGCTAGGCCCGGTATCCCTACCTGATGCTCTGCGGTAGGCCTGGCCCCCTACCCGACAATCTGGGGTAGTACCGGTACACCCACAGGGACTCCGCGGTACTTTTGCTATACCCACCGGTACTCCTGGATTGTACCGGAACCCTTACTGGTGCGCCGGGGTACACCTGCTGACCCTACGGGCACACGGCTTTGGACCCACCCTTCCTACCTGACCCGCCGGGGTAGGCCTGGTATACCTACCCGATGTGTCGAGGTAGAACCGGTTCCCCCACCGGTACTCTGGGCTTGGAACGGAAACCTTTCTGATGCGCCAGAGAACACCAGCTGTCCCTTCGTGCGCGCTGGACTAGACCCGGCCTCCCTTCCGGACCCCACAGGTTAGACCCGCTATCCCTACCTGATGCTCCGCATTAGGCTTGGCACCCATACCCGATGTTCTGGGGTAGTAGCGGTACCCCCACCGTTACTCTGCGGTAGTATCGGTACACCCACCGGTACTCCGGGGTAGTACGTGAACCCTTACTGGTTCACTGGGGTACACCTGCTGACGTTACTGGCACGTGGTGTAGACCAGACATTCCTACCTGACCCTCCGTTTTAGGCCCGGTATCCCTACCTGATGCTCCGTTGTTGGCCTGGCACCCCTACCCGATATGCTGGGGTAGTACCGGTACCCCCACCGGTACTCTGCGGTAGTATTGGTACACCCACCGGTACTCCAGGGCAGTACCTGAACACTTACTGGTGCGCCGGGGTACACCTGCTGACCCTACGGGCACACTGCTTTGGACCCACCCTTCCTACCTGACCCGCCGGGGTAGGACTGGTATACCTACCCGATGTTTCGAGGTACAACCGGTTCCCCCACCGGTACTCTGGGCTTGGAACGGAAACCTTTCTGATGCGCCAGAGAACACCAGCTGTCCCTTCGTGCGCGCTGGACAAGACCCGGCCTCCCTTCCGGACCCCACAGGTTAGACGCGCTATCCCTACCTGATGCTCCGCATTAGGCTTGGCACCCATACCCGATGTTCTGGGGTAGTAGCGGTACCCCCACCGTTACTCTGCGGTAGTATCGGTACACCCACCGGTACTCCGGGGTAGTATGTGAACCCTTACTGGTTCACTGGGGTACACCTGCTGACGTTACTGGCGTGCGGTGTAGACCAGACATTCCTACCTGACCCTCCGTTTTAGGCCCGGTATCCCTACCTGATGCTCCGTTGTTGGCCTGGCACCCCTACCCGATATGCTGGGGTAGTACCGGTACCCCCACCGGTACTCTGCGGTAGTATTGGTACACCCACCGGTACTCCAGGGTAGTACCTGAACCCTTACTGGTTCGCTGGGGTACACCTGCTGACCTTACGGGCGTGCTGTGTAGACCAGACATTCCTACCTGACCCTCCAGGCTAGGCCCGGTATCCCTACCTGATGCTCTGCGGTAGGCCTGGCCTCCTACCCGACAATCTGGGGTAGTACCGGTACACCCACAGGTACTCCGTGGTACTTTTGCTATACCCACCGGTACTCCTGGATTGTACCGGAACCCTTACTGGTGCGCCGGGGTACACCTGCTGACCCTACGGGCACACTGCTTTGGACCCACCCTTCCTACCTGACCCGCCGGGGTAGGCCTGGTATACCTACCCGATGTTTCGAGGTAGTACCGGTTCCCCCACCGGTACTCTGGGGTTGGAACGGAACCCTTTGTGATGCGCCAGAGAACACCAGCTGTCCCTTCGTGCGCGCTGGACTAGACCTGGCCTCCCTACCGGACCCCACAGGTTAGACCCGCTATCCCTACCTGATGCTCCGCATTAGGCTTGGCACCCATACCCGATGTTCTGGGGTAGTAGCGGTACCCCCACCGTTACTCTGCGGTAGTATCGGTACACCCACCGGTACTCCGGGGTAGTACGTGAACCCTTACTGGTTCACTGGGTTACACCTGCTGACGTTACTGGCGCGCGGTGTAGACCAGACATTCTTCCTGACCCTCCGTGTTAGTCCCGGTATCCCTACCTGATGCTCCGTTGTTGGCCTGGCACCCCTACCCGATATGCTGGGGTAGTACCGCTACCCCCACCGGTACTCTGCGGTAGTATTGGTACACCCACCGGTACTCCAGGTTAGTACCTGAACCCTTACTGGTTCGCTGGAGTACACCTGCTGACCTTACGGGCGTGCTGTGTAGACCAGACATTCCTACCTGACCCTCCAGGCTAGGCCCGGTATCCCTACCTGATGCTCTGCGGTAGGCCTGGCCTCCTACCCGACAATCTGGGGTAGTACCGGTACACCCACAGGTACTCCGTGGTACTTTTGCTATACCCACCGGTACTCCTGGATTGTACCGGAACCCTTACTGGTGCGCCGGGGTACACCTGCTGACCCTACGGGCACACTGCTTTGGACCCACCCTTCCTACCTGACCCGCCGGGGTAGGCCTGGTATACCTACCCGATGTTTCGAGGTAGTACCGGTTCCCCCACCGGTACTCTGGGGTTGGAACGGAACCCTTTGTGATGCGCCAGAGAACACCAGCTGTCCCTTCGTGCGCGCTGGACTAGACCTGGCCTCCCTACCGGACCCCACAGGTTAGACGCGCTATCCCTATCTGATGCTCCGCATTAGGCTTGGCACCCATACCCGATGTTCTGGGGTACTAGCGGTACCCCCACCGTTACTCTGCGGTAGTATCGGTACACCCACCGGTACTCCGGGGTAGTACGTGAACCCTTACTGGTTCACTGGGTTACACCTGCTGACGTTACTGGCGCGCGGTGTAGACCAGACATTCTTCCTGACCCTCCGTGTTAGTCCCGGTATCCCTACCTGATGCTCCGTTGTTGGCCTGGCACCCCTACCCGATATGCTGGGGTAGTACCGCTACCCCCACCGGTACTCTGCGGTAGTATTGGTACACCCACCGGTACTCCAGGGTAGTACCTGAACCCTTACTGGTTCGCTGGGGTACACCTGCTGACCTTTCGGGCGTGCTGTGTAGACCAGACATTCCTACCTGACCCTCCAGGCTAGGCCCGGTATCCCTACCTGATGCTCTGCGGTAGGCCTGGCCCCCTACCCGACAATCTGGGGTAGTACCGGTACACCCACAGGGACTCCGCGGTACTTTTGCTATACCCACCGGTACTCCTGGATTGTACCGGAACCCTTACTGGTGCGCCGGGGTACACCTGCTGACCCTACGGGCACACTGCTTTGGACCCACCCTTCCTACCTGACCCGCCGGGGTAGGCCTGGTATACTTACCCGATGTTTCGAGGTAGAACCGGTTCCCCCACCGGTACTCTGGGCTTGGAACGGAAACCTTTGTGATGAGCCAGAGAACACCAGCTGTCCCTTCGTGCGCGCTGGACTAGACCTGGCCTCCCTACCGGACCCCACAGGTTAGACCCGCTATCCCTACCTGATGCTCCGCATTAGGCTTGGCACCCATACCCGATGTTCTGGGGTAGTAACGGTACCCCCACCGTTACTCTGCGGTAGTATCGGTACACCCACCGGTACTCCGGGGTAGTACGTGAACCCTTACTGGTTCACTGGGTTACACCTGCTGACGTTACTGGCGCACGGTGTAGACCAGACATTTCTACCTGACCCTCCATTTTAGGCCCGGTATCCCTACCTGATGCTCCGTTGTTGGCCTGGCACCCCTACCCGATATGCTGGGGTAGTACCGGTACCCCCACCGGTACTCTGCGGTAGTATTGGTACACCCATCGGTACTCCAGGGCAGTACCTGAACACTTACTGGTGCGCCGGGGTACACCTGCTGACCCTACGGGCACACAGCTTTGGACCCACCCTTCCTACCTGACCCGCCGGTGTAGGCCTGGTATACCTACCCGATGTTTCGAGGTAGAACCGGTTCCCCCACCGGTACTCTGGGCTTGGAACGGAACCCTTTGTGATGCGCCAGAGAACACCAGCTGTCCCTTCGTGCGCGCTGGACTAGACCTGGCCTCCCTACCGGACCCCACAGGTTAGACCCGCTATCCCTATCTGATGCTCCGCATTAGGCTTGGCACCCATACCCGATGTTCTGGGGTACTAGCGGTACCCCCACCGTTACTCTGCGGTAGTAACGGTACAACCACCGGTACTCCGGGGTAGTACGTGAACCCTTACTGGTTCACTGGGGTACACCTGCTGACGTTACTGGCGCGCGGTGTAGACCAGACATTCTTCCTGACCCTCCGTGTTAGTCCCGGTATCCCTACCTGATGCTCCTTTGTTGGCCTGGCACCCCTACCCGATATGCTGGGGTAGTACCGCTACCCCCACCGGTACTCTGCGGTAGTATTGGTACACCCACCGGTACTCCAGGGTAGTACCTGAACCTTTACTGGTCGCTGGGGTACACCTGCTGACCTTACGGGCGTGCTGTGTAGACCAGACATTCCTACCTGACCCTCCAGGCTAGGCCCGGTATCCCTACCTGATGCTCTGCGGTAGGCCTGGCCCCCTACCCGACAATCTGGGGTAGTACCGGTACACCCACAGGGACTCCGCGGTACTTTTGCTATACCCACCGGTACTCCTGGATTGTACCGGAACCCTTACTGGTGCGCCGGGGTACACCTGCTGACCCTACGGGCACACTGCTTTGGACCCACCCTTCCTACCTGACCCGCCGGGGTAGGCCTGGTATACCTACCCGATGTTTCGAGGTAGAACCGGTTCCCCCACCGGTACTCTGGGCTTGGAACGGAAACCTTTCTGATGCGCCAGAGAACACCAGCTGTCCCTTCGTGCGCGCTGGACAAGACCCGGCCTCCCTTCCGGACCCCACAGGTTAGACGCGCTATCCCTACCTGATGCTCCGCATTAGGCTTGGCACCCATACCCGATGTTCTGGGGTAGTAGCGGTACCCCCACCGTTACTCTGCGGTAGTATCGGTACACCCACCGGTACTCCGGGGTAGTATGTGAACCCTTACTGGTTCACTGGGGTACACCTGCTGACGTTACTGGCGTGCGGTGTAGACCAGACATTCCTACCTGACCCTCCGTTTTAGGCCCGGTATCCCTACCTGATGCTCCGTTGTTGGCCTGGCACCCCTACCCGATATGCTGGGGTAGTACCGGTACCCCCACCGGTACTCTGCGGTAGTATTGGTACACCCACCGGTACTCCAGGGTAGTACCTGAACCCTTACTGGTTCGCTGGGGTACACCTGCTGACCTTACGGGCGTGCTGTGTAGACCAGACATTCCTACCTGACCCTCCAGGCTAGGCCCGGTATCCCTACCTGATGCTCTGCGGTAGGCCTGGCCTCCTACCCGACAATCTGGGGTAGTACCGGTACACCCACAGGTACTCCGTGGTACTTTTGCTATACCCACTGGTACTCCTGGATTGTACCGGAACCCTTACTGGTGCGCCGGGGTACACCTGCTGACCCTACGGGCACACTGCTTTGGACCCACCCTTCCTACCTGACCCGCCGGGGTAGGCCTGGTATACCTACCCGATGTTTCGAGGTAGTACCGGTTCCCCCACCGGTACTCTGGGGTTGGAACGGAACCCTTTGTGATGCGCCAGAGAACACCAGCTGTCCCTTCGTGCGCGCTGGACTAGACCTGGCCTCCCTACCGGACCCCACAGGTTAGACCCGCTATCCCTACCTGATGCTCCGCATTAGGCTTGGCACCCATACCCGATGTTCTGGGGTACTAGCGGTACCCCCACCGTTACTCTGCGGTAGTATCGGTACACCCACCGGTACTCCGGGGTAGTACGTGAACCCTTACTGGTTCACTGGGTTACACCTGCTGACGTTACTGGCGCGCGGTGTAGACCAGACATTCTTCCTGACCCTCCGTGTTAGTCCCGGTATCCCTACCTGATGCTCCGTTGTTGGCCTGGCACCCCTAACCGATATGCTGGGGTAGTACCGCTACCCCCACCGGTACTCTGCGGTAGTATTGGTACACCCACCGGTACTCCAGGGTAGTACCTGAACCCTTACTGGTTCACTGGGGTACACCTGCTGACCTTACGGGCGTGCTGTGTAGACCAGACATTCCTACCTGACCCTCCAGGCTAGGCCCGGTATCCCTACCTGATGCTCTGCGGTAGGCCTGGCCCCCTACCCGACAATCTGGGGTAGTACCGGTACACCCACAGGGACTCCGCGGTACTTTTGCTATACCCACTGGTACTCCTGGATTGTACCGGAACCCTTACTGGTGCGCCGGGGTACACCTGCTGACCCTACGGGCACACTGCTTTGGACCCACCCTTCCTACCTGACCCGCCGGGGTAGGCCTGGTATACCTACCCGATGTTTCGAGGTAGAACCGGTTCCCCCACCGGTACTCTGGGGTTGGAACGGAACCCTTTGTGATGCGCCAGAGAACACCAGCTGTCCCTTCGTGCGCGCTGGACTAGACCTGGCCTCCCTACCGGACCCCACAGGTTAGACGCGCTATCCCTATCTGATGCTCCGCATTAGGCTTGGCACCCATACCCGATGTTCTGGGGTACTAGCGGTACCCCCACCGTTACTCTGCGGTAGTATCGGTACACCCACCGGTACTCCGGGGTAGTACGTGAACCCTTACTGGTTCACTGGGGTACACCTGCTGACGTTTCGGGCACGCGGTATAGACCAGACATTCTTCCTGACCCTCCGTGTTAGTCCCGGTATCCCTACCTGATGCTCCGTTGTTGGCCTGGCACCCCTACCCGATATGCTGGGGTAGTACCGCTACCCCCACCGGTACTCTGCGGTAGTATTGGTACACCCACCGGTACTCCAGGGTAGTACCTGAACACTTACTGGTTCGCTGGGGTACACCTGCTGACCTTACGGGCGTGCTGTGTAGACCAGACATTCCTACCTGACCCTCCAGGCTAGGCCCGGTATCCCTACCTGATGCTCTGCGGTAGGCCTGGCCCCCTACCCGACAATCTGGGGTACTACCGGTACACCCACAGGGACTCCGCGGTACTTTTGCTATACCCACTGGTACTCCTGGATTGTACCGGAACCCTTACTGGTGCGCCGGGGTACACCTGCTGACCCTACGGGCACACTGCTTTGGACCCACCCTTCCTACCTGACCCGCCGGGGTAGGCCTGGTATACCTACCCGATGTTTCGAGGTAGAACCGGTTCCCCCACCGCTACTCTGGGCTTGGAACGGAAACCTTTCTGATGCGCCAGAGAACACCAGCTGTCCCTTCGTGCGCGCTGGACTAGACCTGGCCTCCCTACCGGACCCCACAGGTTAGACCCGCTATCCCTACCTGATGCTCCGCATTAGGCTTGGCACCCATACCCGATGTTCTGGGGTAGTAGCGGTACCCCCACCGTTACTCTGCGGTAGTATCGGTACACCCACCGGTACTCCGGGGTAGTACGTGAACGCTTACTGTTTCACTGGGTTACACCTGATGACGTTACTGGCGCGCGGTGTAGACCAGACATTCCTACCTGACCCTCCGTTTTAGGCCCGGTATCCCTACCTGATGCTCCGTTGTTGGCCTGGCACCCCTACCCGATATGCTGGGGTAGTACCGCTACCCCCACCGGTACTCTGCGGTAGTATTGGTACACCCACCGGTACTCTAGGGTAGTACCTGAACCCTTACTGGTTCGCTGGGGTACACCTGCTGACCTTACGGGCGTGCTGTGTAGACCAGACATTCCTACCTGACCCTCCAGGCTAGGCCCGGTATCCCTACCTGATGCTCTGCGGTAGGCCTGGCCTCCTACCCGACAATCTGGGGTAGTACCGGTACACCCACAGGTACTCCGTGGTACTTTTGCTATACCCACCGGTACTCCTGGATTGTACCGGAACCCTTACTGGTGCGCCGGGGTACACCTGCTGACCCTACGGGCACACTGCTTTGGACCCACCCTTCCTACCTGACCCGCCGGGGTAGGCCTGGTATACCTACCCGATGTTTCGAGGTAGAACCGGTTCCCCCACCGGTACTCTGGGCTTGGAACGGAAACCTTTCTGATGCGCCAGAGAACACCAGCTGTCCCTTCGTGCGCGCTGGACAAGACCCGGCCTCCCTTCCGGACCCCACAGGTTAGACGCGCTATCCCTACCTGATGCTCCGCATTAGGCTTGGCACCCATACCCGATGTTCTGGGGTAGTAGCGGTACCCCCACCGTTACTCTGCGGTAGTATCGGTACACCCACCGGTACTCCGGGGTAGTATGTGAACCCTTACTGGTTCACTGGGGTACACCTGCTGACGTTACTGGCGTGCGGTGTAGACCAGACATTCCTACCTGACCCTCCGTTTTAGGCCCGGTATCCCTACCTGATGCTCCGTTGTTGGCCTGGCACCCCTACCCGATATGCTGGGGTAGTACCGGTACCCCCACCGGTACTCTGCGGTAGTATTGGTACACCCACCGGTACTCCAGGGTAGTACCTGAACCCTTACTGGTTCGCTGGGGTACACCTGCTGACCTTACGGGCGTGCTGTGTAGACCAGACATTCCTACCTGGCCCTCCAGGCTAGGCACGGTATCCCTACCTGATGCTCTGCGGTAGGCCTGGCCTCCTACCCGACAATCTGGGGTAGTACCGGTACACCCACAGGTACTCCGTGGTACTTTTGCTATACCCACCGGTACTCCTGGATTGTACCGGAACCCTTACTGGTGCGCCGGGGTACACCTGCTGACCCTACGGGCACACTGCTTTGGACCCACCCTTCCTACCTGACCCGCCGGGGTAGGCCTGGTATACCTACCCGATGTTTCGAGGTAGTACCGGTTCCCCCACCGGTACTCTGGGGTTGGAACGGAACCCTTTGTGATGCGCCAGAGAACACCAGCTGTCCCTTCGTGCGCGCTGGACTAGACCTGGCCTCCCTACCGGACCCCACAGGTTAGACGCGCTATCCCTATCTGATGCTCCGCATTAGGCTTGGCACCCATACCCGATGTTCTGGGGTACTAGCGGTACCCCCACCGTTACTCTGCGGTAGTATCGGTACACCCACCGGTACTCCGGGGTAGTACGTGAACCCTTACTGGTTCACTGGGTTACACCTGCTGACGTTACTGGCGCGCGGTGTAGACCAGACATTCTTCCTGACCCTCCGTGTTAGTCCCGGTATCCCTACCTGATGCTCCGTTGTTGGCCTGGCACCCCTACCCGATATGCTGGGGTAGTACCGCTACCCCCACCGGTACTCTGCGGTAGTATTGGTACACCCACCGGTACTCCAGGGTAGTACCTGAACCCTTACTGGTTCGCTGGGGTACACCTGCTGACCTTACGGGCGTGCTGTGTAGACCAGACATTCCTACCTGACCCTCCAGGCTAGGCCCGGTATCCCTACCTGATGCTCTGCGGTAGGCCTGACCCCCTACCCGACAATCTGGGGTAGTACCGGTACACCCACAGGGACTCCGCGGTACTTTTGCTATACCCACCGGTACTCCTGGATTGTACCGGAACCCTTACTGGTGCGCCGGGGTACACCTGCTGACCCTACGGGCACACTGCTTTGGACCCACCCTTCCTACCTGACCCGCCGGGGTAGGCCTGGTATACCTACCCGATGTTTCGAGGTAGAACCGGTTCCCCCACCGGTACTCTGGGCTTGGAACGGAAAACTTTCTGATGCGCCAGAGAACACCAGCTGTCCCTTCGTGCGCGCTGGACAAGACCCGGCCTCCCTTCCGGACCCCACAGGTTAGACGCGCTATCCCTACCTGATGCTCCGCATTAGGCTTGGCACCCATACCCGATGTTCTGGGGTAGTAGCGGTACCCCCACCGTTACTCTGCGGTAGTATCGGTACACCCACCGGTACTCCGGGGTAGTATGTGAACCCTTACTGGTTCACTGGGGTACACCTGCTGACGTTACTGGCGTGCGGTGTAGACCAGACATTCCTACCTGACCCTCCGTTTTAGGCCCGGTATCCCTACCTGATGCTCCGTTGTTGGCCTGGCACCCCTACCCGATATGCTGGGGTAGTACCGGTACCCCCACCGGTACTCTGCGGTAGTATTGGTACACCCACCGGTACTCCAGGGTAGTACCTGAACCCTTACTGGTTCGCTGGGGTACACCTGCTGACCTTACGGGCGTGCTGTGTAGACCAGACATTCCTACCTGACCCTCCAGGCTAGGCCCGGTATCCCTACCTGATGCTCTGCGGTAGGCCTGGCCTCCTACCCGACAATCTGGGGTAGTACCGGTACACCCACAGGTACTCCGTGGTACTTTTGCTATACCCACCGGTACTCCTGGATTGTACCGGAACCCTTACTGGTGCGCCGGGGTACACCTGCTGACCCTACGGGCACACTGCTTTGGACCCACCCTTCCTACCTGACCCGCCGGGGTAGGCCTGGTATACATACCCGATGTTTCGAGGTAGAACCGATTCCCCCACCGGTACTCTGGGGTTGGAACGGAACCCTTTGTGATGCGCCAGAGAACACCAGCTGTCCCTTCGTGCGCGCTGGACTAGACCCGGCCTCCCTTCCGGACCCCACAGGTTAGACGCGCTATCCCTACCTGATGCTCCGCATTAGGCTTGGCACCCATACCCGATGTTCTGGGGTACTAGCGGTACCCCCACCGTTACTCTGCGGTAGTATCGGTACACCCACCGGTACTCCGGGGTAGTACGTGAACCCTTACTGGTTCACTGGGGTACACCTGCTGACGTTACTGGCACGCGGTGTAGACCAGACATTCCTACCTGACCCTCCGTTTTAGGCCCGGTATCCCTACCTGATGCTCCGTTGTTGGCCTGGCACCCCTACCCGATATGCTGGGGTAGTACCGGTACCCCCACCGGTACTCTGCGGTAGTATTGGTACACCCACCGGTACTCCAGGGTAGTACCTGAACACTTACTGGTTCGCTGGGGTACACCTGCTGACCTTACGGGCGTGCTGTGTAGACCAGACATTCCTACCTGACCCTCCAGGCTAGGCCCGGTATCCCTACCTGATGCTCTGCGGTAGGCCTGGCCCCCTACCCGACAATCTGGGGTACTACCGGTACACCCACAGGGACTCCGCGGTACTTTTGCTATACCCACTGGTACTCCTGGATTGTACCGGAACCCTTACTGGTGCGCCGGGGTACACCTGCTGACCCTACGGGCACACTGCTTTGGACCCACCCTTCCTACCTGACCCGCCGGGGTAGGCCTGGTATACTTACCCGATGTTTCGAGGTAGAACCGGTTCCCCCACCGGTACTCTGGGCTTGGAACGGAAACCTTTGTGATGAGCCAGAGAACACCAGCTGTCCCTTCGTGCGCGCTGGACTAGACCTGGCCTCCCTACCGGACCCCACAGGTTAGACCCGCTATCCCTACCTGATGCTCCGCATTAGGCTTGGCACCCATACCCGATGTTCTGGGGTAGTAACGGTACCCCCACCGTTACTCTGCGGTAGTATCGGTACACCCACCGGTACTCCGGGGTAGTACGTGAACGCTTACTGGTTCACTGGGTTACACCTGCTGACGTTACTGGCGCACGGTGTAGACCAGACATTTCTACCTGACCCTCCATTTTAGGCCCGGTATCCCTACCTGATGCTCCGTTGTTGGCCTGGCACCCCTACCCGATATGCTGGGGTAGTACCGGTACCCCCACCGGTACTCTGCGGTAGTATTGGTACACCCATCGGTACTCCAGGGCAGTACCTGAACACTTACTGGTGCGCCGGGGTACACCTGCTGACCCTACGGGCACACAGCTTTGGACCCACCCTTCCTACCTGACCCGCCGGTGTAGGCCTGGTATACCTACCCGATGTTTCGAGGTAGAACCGGTTCCCCCACCGGTACTCTGGGCTTGGAACGGAACCCTTTGTGATGCGCCAGAGAACACCAGCTGTCCCTTCGTGCGCGCTGGACTACACCTGGCCTCCCTACCGGACCCCACAGGTTAGACCCGCTATCCCTATCTGATGCTCCGCATTAGGCTTGGCACCCATACCCGATGTTCTGGGGTACTAGCGGTACCCCCACCGTTACTCTGCGGTAGTAACGGTACAACCACCGGTACTCCGGGGTAGTACGTGAACCCTTACTGGTTCACTGGGGTACACCTGCTGACGTTACTGGCGCGCGGTGTAGACCAGACATTCTTCCTGACCCTCCGTGTTAGTCCCGGTATCCCTACCTGATGCTCCGTTGTTGGCCTGGCACCCCTACCCGATATGCTGGGGTAGTACCGCTACCCCCACCGGTACTCTGCGGTAGTATTGGTACACCCACCGGTACTCCAGGGTAGTACCTGAACCTTTACTGGGTCGCTGGGGTACACCTGCTGACCTTACGGGCGTGCTGTGTAGACCAGACATTCCTACCTGACCCTCCAGGCTAGGCCCGGTATCCCTACCTGATGCTCTGCGGTAGGCCTGGCCCCCTACCCGACAATCTGGGGTAGTACCGGTACACCCACCAGTACTACGCGGTACTTTTGCTATACCCACCGGTACTCCTGGATTGTACCGGAACCCTTACTGGTGCGCCGGGGTACACCTGCTGACCCTACGGGCACACTGCTTTGGACCCACCCTTCCTACCTGACCCGCCGGGGTAGGCCTGGTATACCTACCCGATGTTTCGAGGTAGAACCGGTTCCCCCACCGGTACTCTGGGCTTGGAACGGAAACCTTTCTGATGCGCCAGAGAACACCAGCTGTCCCTTCGTGCGCGCTGGACAAGACCCGGCCTCCCTTCCGGACCCCACAGGTTAGACGCGCTATCCCTACCTGATGCTCCGCATTAGGCTTGGCACCCATACCCGATGTTCTGGGGTAGTAGCGGTACCCCCACCGTTACTCTGCGGTAGTATCGGTACACCCACCGGTACTCCGGGGTAGTATGTGAACCCTTACTGGTTCACTGGGGTACACCTGCTGACGTTACTGGCGTGCGGTGTAGACCAGACATTCCTACCTGACCCTCCGTTTTAGGCCCGGTATCCCTACCTGATGCTCCGTTGTTGGCCTGGCACCCCTACCCGATATGCTGGGGTAGTACCGGTACCCCCACCGGTACTCTGCGGTAGTATTGGTACACCCACCGGTACTCCAGGGTAGTACCTGAACACTTACTGGTTCGCTGGGGTACACCTGCTGACCTTACGGGCGTGCTGTGTAGACCAGACATTCCTACCTGACCCTCCAGGCTAGGCCCGGTATCCCTACCTGATGCTCTGCGGTAGGCCTGGCCTCCTACCCGACAATCTGGGGTAGTACCGGTACACCCACAGGTACTCCGTGGTACTTTTGCTATACCCACTGGTACTCCTGGATTGTACCGGAACCCTTACTGGTGCTCCGGGGTACACCTGCTGACCCTACGGGCACACTGCTTTGGACCCACCCTTCCTACCTGACCCGCCGGGGTAGGCCTGGTATACCTACCCGATGTTTCGAGGTAGTACCGGTTCCCCCACCGGTACTCTGGGGTTGGAACGGAACCCTTTGTGATGCGCCAGAGAACACCAGCTGTCCCTTCGTGCGCGCTGGACTAGACCTGGCCTCCCTACCGGACCCCACAGGTTAGACCCGCTATCCCTACCTGATGCTCCGCATTAGGCTTGGCACCCATACCCGATGTTCTGGGGTACTAGCGGTACCCCCACCGTTACTCTGCGGTAGTATCGGTACACCCACCGGTACTCCGGGGTAGTACGTGAACCCTTACTGGTTCACTGGGTTACACCTGCTGACGTTACTGGCGCGCGGTGTAGACCAGACATTCTTCCTGACCCTCCGTGTTAGTCGCGGTATCCCTACCTGATGCTCCGTTGTTGGCCTGGCACCCCTACCCGATATGCTGGGGTAGTACCGCTACCCCCACCGGTACTCTGCGGTAGTATTGGTACACCCACCGGTACTCCAGGGTAGTACCTGAACCCTTACTGGTTCACTGGGGTACACCTGCTGACCTTACGGGCGTGCTGTGTAGACCAGACATTCCTACCTGACCCTCCAGGCTAGGCCCGGTATCCCTACCTGATGCTCTGCGGTAGGCCTGGCCCCCTACCCGACAATCTGGGGTAGTACCGGTACACCCACAGGGACTCCGCGGTACTTTTGCTATACCCACTGGTACTCCTGGATTGTACCGGAACCCTTACTGGTGCGCCGGGGTACACCTGCTGACCCTACGGGCACACTGCTTTGGACCCACCCTTCCTACCTGACCCGCCGGGGTAGGACTGGTATACCTACCCGATGTTTCGAGGTAGAACCGGTTCCCCCACCGGTACTCTGGGCTTGGAACGGAAACCTTTCTGATGCGCCAGAGAACACCAGCTGTCCCTTCGTGCGCGCTGGACAAGACCCGGCCTCCCTTCCGGACCCCACAGGTTAGACGCGCTATCCCTACCTGATGCTCCGCATTAGGCTTGGCACCCATACCCGATGTTCTGGGGTACTAGCGGTACCCCCACCGTTACTCTGCGGTAGTATCGGTACACCCACCGGTACTCCGGGGTAGTACGTGAACCCTTACTGGTTCACTGGGTTACACCTGCTGACGTTACTGGCGCGCGGTGTAGACCAGACATTCTTCCTGACCCTCCGTGTTAGTCCCGGTATCCCTACCTGATGCTCCGTTGTTGGCCTGGCACCCCTACCCGATATGCTGGGGTAGTACCGCTACCCCCACCGGTACTCTGCGGTAGTATTGGTACACCCACCGGTACTCCAGGGTAGTACCTGAACCCTTACTGGTTCGCTGGGGTACACCTGCTGACCTTACGGGCGTGCTGTGTAGACCAGACATTCCTACCTGACCCTCCAGGCTAGGCCCGGTATCCCTACCTGATGCTCTGCGGTAGGCCTGGCCCCCTACCCGACAATCTGGGGTAGTACCGGTACACCCACAGGGACTCCGCGGTACTTTTGCTATACCCACCGGTACTCCTGGATTGTACCGGAACCCTTACTGGTGCGCCGGGGTACACCTGCTGACCCTACGGGCACACGGCTTTGGACCCACCCTTCCTACCTGACCCGCCGGGGTAGGCCTGGTATACCTACCCGATGTTTCGAGGTAGAACCGGTTCCCCCACCGGTACTCTGGGCTTGGAACGGAAACCTTTCTGATGCGCCAGAGAACACCAGCTGTCCCTTCGTGCGCGCTGGACTAGACCCGGCCTCCCTTCCGGACCCCACAGGTTAGACCCGCTATCCCTACCTGATGCTCCGCATTAGGCTTGGCACCCATACCCGATGTTCTGGGGTAGTAGCGGTACCCCCACCGTTACTCTGCGGTAGTATCGGTACAACCACCGGTACTCCGGGGTAGTACGTGAACCCTTACTGGTTCACTGGGGTACACCTGCTGACGTTACTGGCACGTGGTGTAGACCAGACATTCCTACCTGACCCTCCGTTTTAGGCCCGGTATCCCTACCTGATGCTCCGTTGTTGGCCTGGCACCCCTACCCGATATGCTGGGGTAGTACCGGTACCCCCACCGGTACTCTGCGGTAGTATTGGTACACCCACCGGTACTCCAGGGTAGTACCTGAACCTTTACTGGTTCGCTGGGGTACACCTGCTGACCTTACGGGCGTGCTGTGTAGACCAGACATTCCTACCTGACCCTCCAGGCTAGGCCCGGTATCCCTACCTGATGCTCTGCGGTAGGCCTGACCCCCTACCCGACAATCTGGGGTAGTACCGGTACACCCACCAGTACTCCGCGGTAGTTTTTCTATACCCACCGGTACTCCTGGATTGTACCGGAACCCTTACTGGTGCGCCGGGGTACACCTGCTGACCCTACGGGCACACGGCTTTGGACCCACCCTTCCTACCTGACCCGCCGGGGTAGGCCTGGTATACCTACCCGATGTTTCGAGGTAGAACCGGTTCCCCCACCGGTACTCTGGGCTTGGAACGGAAACCTTTCTGATGCGCCAGAGAACACCAGCTGTCCCTTCGTGCGCGCTGGACTAGACCCGGCCTCCCTTCCGGACCCCACAGGTTAGACCCGCTATCCCTACCTGATGCTCCGCATTAGGCTTGGCACCCATACCCGATGTTCTGGGGTAGTAGCGGTACCCCCACCGTTACTCTGCGGTAGTATCGGTACAACCACCGGTACTCCGGGGTAGTACGTGAACCCTTACTGGTTCACTGGGGTACACCTGCTGACGTTACTGGCACGTGGTGTAGACCAGACATTCCTACCTGACCCTCCGTTTTAGGCCCGGTATCCCTACCTGATGCTCCGTTGTTGGCCTGGCACCCCTACCCGATATGCTGGGGTAGTACCGGTACCCCCACCGGTACTCTGCGGTAGTATTGGTACACCCACCGGTACTCCAGGGTAGTACCTGAACCTTTACTGGTTCGCTGGGGTACACCTGCTGACCTTACGGGCGTGCTGTGTAGACCAGACATTCCTACCTGACCCTCCAGGCTAGGCCCGGTATCCCTACCTGATGCTCTGCGGTAGGCCTGACCCCCTACCCGACAATCTGGGGTAGTACCGGTACACCCACCAGTACTCCGCGGTAGTTTTTCTAGACCCACCGGTACTCCTGGATTGTACCGGAACCCTTACTGGTGCGCCGGGGTACACCTGCTGACCCTACGGGCACACTGCTTTGGACCCACCCTTCCTACCTGACCCGCCGGGGTAGGCCTGGTATACCTACCCGATGTTTCGAGGTAGTACCGGTTCCCCCACCGGTACTCTGGGGTTGGAACGGAACCCTTTGTGATGCGCCAGAGAACACCAGCTGTCCCTTCGTGCGCGCTGGACTAGACCTGGCCTCCCTACCGGACCCACAGGTTAGACCCGCTATCCCTATCTGATGCTCCGCATTAGGCTTGGCACCCATACCCGATGTTCTGGGGTACTAGCGGTACCCCCACCGTTACTCTGCGGTAGTATCGGTACACCCACCGGTACTCCGGGGTAGTACGTGAACCCTTACTGGTTCACTGGGTTACACCTGCTGACGTTACTGGCGCGCGGTGTAGACCAGACATTCTTCCTGACCCTCCGTGTTAGTCCCGGTATCCCTACCTGATGCTCCGTTGTTGGCCTGGCACCCCTACCCGATATGCTGGGGTAGTACCGCTACCCCCACCGGTACTCTGCGGTAGTATTGGTACACCCACCGGTACTCCAGGGTAGTACCTGAACACTTACTGGTTCGCTGGGGTACACCTGCTGACCTTACGGGCGTGCTGTGTAGACCAGACATTCCTACCTGACCCTCCAGGCTAGGCCCGGTATCCCTACCTGATGCTCTGCGGTAGGCCTGGCCCCCTACCCGACAATCTGGGGTACTACCGGTACACCCACAGGGACTCCGCGGTACTTTTGCTATACCCACTGGTACTCCTGGATTGTACCGGAAACCTTACTGGTGCGCCGGGGTACACCTGCTGACCCTACGGGCACACTGCTTTGGACCCACCCTTCCTACCTGACCCTCCGGGGTAGGCCTGGTATACCTACCCGATGTTTCGAGGTAGAACCGGTTCCCCCACCGGTACTCTGGGCTTGGAACGGAAACCTTTCTGATGCGCCAGAGAACACCAGCTGTCCCTTCGTGCGCGCTGGACTAGACCCGGCCTCCCTTCCGGACCCCACAGGTTAGACCCGCTATCCCTACCTGATGCTCCGCATTAGGCTTGGCACCCATACCCGATGTTCTGGGGTAGTAGCGGTACCCCCACCGTTACTCTGCGGTAGTATCGGTACAACCACCGGTACTCCGGGGTAGTACGTGAACCCTTACTGGTTCACTGGGGTACACCTGCTGACGTTACTGGCACGTGGTGTAGACCAGACATTCCTACCTGACCCTCCGTTTTAGGCCCGGTATCCCTACCTGATGCTCCGTTGTTGGCCTGGCACCCCTACCCGATATGCTGGGGTAGTACCGGTACCCCCACCGGTACTCTGCGGTAGTATTGGTACACCCACCGGTACTCCAGGGTAGTACCTGAACCTTTACTGGTTCGCTGGGGTACACCTGCTGACCTTACGGGCGTGCTGTGTAGACCAGACATTCCTACCTGACCCTCCAGGCTAGGCCCGGTATCCCTACCTGATGCTCTGCGGTAGGCCTGACCCCCTACCCGACAATCTGGGGTAGTACCGGTACACCCACCAGTACTCCGCGGTAGTTTTTCTATACCCACCGGTACTCCTGGATTGTACCGGAACCCTTACTGGTGCGCCGGGGTACACCTGCTGACCCTACGGGCACACTGCTTTGGACCCACCCTTCCTACCTGACCCGCCGGGGTAGGCCTGGTATACCTACCCGATGTTTCGAGGTAGTACCGGTTCCCCCACCGGTACTCTGGGGTTGGAACGGAACCCTTTGTGATGCGCCAGAGAACACCAGCTGTCCCTTCGTGCGCGCTGGACTAGACCTGGCCTCCCTACCGGACCCACAGGTTAGACCCGCTATCCCTATCTGATGCTCCGCATTAGGCTTGGCACCCATACCCGATGTTCTGGGGTACTAGCGGTACCCCCACCGTTACTCTGCGGTAGTATCGGTACACCCACCGGTACTCCGGGGTAGTACGTGAACCCTTACTGGTTCACTGGGTTACACCTGCTGACGTTACTGGCGCGCGGTGTAGACCAGACATTCTTCCTGACCCTCCGTGTTAGTCCCGGTATCCCTACCTGATGCTCCGTTGTTGGCCTGGCACCCCTACCCGATATGCTGGGGTAGTACCGCTACCCCCACCGGTACTCTGCGGTAGTATTGGTACACCCACCGGTACTCCAGGGTAGTACCTGAACACTTACTGGTTCGCTGGGGTACACCTGCTGACCTTACGGGCGTGCTGTGTAGACCAGACATTCCTACCTGACCCTCCAGGCTAGGCCCGGTATCCCTACCTGATGCTCTGCGGTAGGCCTGGCCCCCTACCCGACAATCTGGGGTACTACCGGTACACCCACAGGGACTCCGCGGTACTTTTGCTATACCCACTGGTACTCCTGGATTGTACCGGAACCCTTACTGGTGCGCCGGGGTACACCTGCTGACCCTACGGGCACACTGCTTTGGACCCACCCTTCCTACCTGACCCGCCGGGGTAGGCCTGGTATACTTACCCGATGTTTCGAGGTAGAACCGGTTCCCCCACCGGTACTCTGGGCTTGGAACGGAAACCTTTGTGATGAGCCAGAGAACACCAGCTGTCCCTTCGTGCGCGCTGGACTAGACCTGGCCTCCCTACCGGACCCCACAGGTTAGACCCGCTATCCCTACCTGATGCTCCGCATTAGGCTTGGCACCCATACCCGATGTTCTGGGGTAGTAACGGTACCCCCACCGTTACTCTGCGGTAGTATCGGTACACCCACCGGTACTCCGGGGTAGTACGTGAACCCTTACTGGTTCACTGGGTTACACCTGCTGACGTTACTGGCGCACGGTGTAGACCAGACATTTCTACCTGACCCTCCATTTTAGGCCCGGTATCCCTACCTGATGCTCCGTTGTTGGCCTGGCACCCCTACCCGATATGCTGGGGTAGTACCGGTACCCCCACCGGTACTCTGCGGTAGTATTGGTACACCCATCGGTACTCCAGGGCAGTAACTGAACACTTACTGGTGCGCCGGGGTACACCTGCTGACCCTACGGGCACACTGCTTTGGACCCAGCCTTCCTACCTGACCCGCCGGGGTAGGACTGGTATACCTACCCGATGTTTCGAGGTACAACCGGTTCCCCCACCGGTACTCTGGGCTTGGAACGGAAACCTTTCTGATGCGCCAGAGAACACCAGCTGTCCCTTCGTGCGCGCTGGACAAGACCCGGCCTCCCTTCCGGACCCCACAGGTTAGACGCGCTATCCCTACCTGATGCTCCGCATTAGGCTTGGCACCCATACCCGATGTTCTGGGGTAGTAGCGGTACCCCCACCGTTACTCTGCGGTAGTATCGGTACACCCACCGGTACTCCGGGGTAGTATGTGAACCCTTACTGGTTCACTGGGGTACACCTGCTGACGTTACTGGCGTGCGGTGTAGACCAGACATTCCTACCTGACCCTCCGTTTTAGGCCCGGTATCCCTACCTGATGCTCCGTTGTTGGCCTGGCACCCCTACCCGATATGCTGGGGTAGTACCGGTACCCCCACCGGTACTCTGCGGTAGTATTGGTACACCCACCGGTACTCCAGGGTAGTACCTGAACCCTTACTGGTTCGCTGGGGTACACCTGCTGACCTTACGGGCGTGCTGTGTAGACCAGACATTCCTACCTGACCCTCCAGGCTAGGCCCGGTATCCCTACCTGATGCTCTGCGGTAGGCCTGGCCCCCTACCCGACAATCTGGGGTAGTACCGGTACACCCACAGGGACTCCGCGGTACTTTTGCTATACCCACCGGTACTCCTGGATTGTACCGGAACCCTTACTGGTGCGCCGGGGTACACCTGCTGACCCTACGGGCACACGGCTTTGGACCCACCCTTCCTACCTGACCCGCCGGGGTAGGCCTGGTATACCTACCCGATGTTTCGAGGTAGAACCGGTTCCCCCACCGGTACTCTGGGCTTGGAACGGAAACCTTTCTGATGCGCCAGAGAACACCAGCTGTCCCTTCGTGCGCGCTGGACTAGACCCGGCCTCCCTTCCGGACCCCACAGGTTAGACCCGCTATCCCTACCTGATGCTCCGCATTAGGCTTGGCACCCATACCCGATGTTCTGGGGTAGTAGCGGTACCCCCACCGTTACTCTGCGGTAGTATCGGTACACCCACCGGTACTCCGGGGTAGTACGTGAACCCTTACTGGTTCACTGGGGTACACCTGCTGACGTTACTGGCACGTGGTGTAGACCAGACATTCCTACCTGACCCTCCGTTTTAGGCCCGGTATCCCTACCTGATGCTCCGTTGTTGGCCTGGCACCCCTACCCGATATGCTGGGGTAGTACCGGTACCCCCACCGGTACTCTGCGGTAGTATTGGTACACCCATCGGTACTCCAGGGCAGTACCTGAACACTTACTGGTGCGCCGGGGTACACCTGCTGACCCTACGGGCACACTGCTTTGGACCCACCCTTCCTACCTGACCCGCCGGGGTAGGACTGGTATACCTACCCGATGTTTCGAGGTACAACCGGTTCCCCCACCGGTACTCTGGGCTTGGAACGGAAACCTTTCTGATGCGCCAGAGAACACCAGCTGTCCCTTCGTGCGCGCTGGACTAGACCTGGCCTCCCTACCGGACCCCACAGGTTAGACCCGCTATCCCTACCTGATGCTCCGCATTAGGCTTGGCACCCATACCCGATGTTCTGGGGTAGTAGCGGTACCCCCACCGTTACTCTGCGGTAGTATCGGTACACCCACCGGTACTCCGGGGTAGTACGTGAACCCTTACTGGTTCACTGGGTTACACCTGCTGACGTTACTGGCGCGCGGTGTAGACCAGACATTCTTCCTGACCCTCCGTGTTAGTCCCGGTATCCCTACCTGATGCTCCGTTGTTGGCCTGGCACCCCTACCCGATATGCTGGGGTAGTACCGCTACCCCCACCGGTACTCTGCGGTAGTATTGGTACACCCACCGGTACTCCAGGTTAGTACCTGAACCCTTACTGGTTCGCTGGGGTACACCTGCTGACCTTACGGGCGTGCTGTGTAGACCAGACATTCCTACCTGACCCTCCAGGCTAGGCCCGGTATCCCTACCTGATGCTCTGCGGTAGGCCTGGCCCCCTACCCGACAATCTGGGGTAGTACCGGTACACCCACAGGGACTCCGCGGTACTTTTGCTATACCCACCGGTACTCCTGGATTGTACCGGAACCCTTACTGGTGCGCCGGGGTACACCTGCTGACCCTACGGGCACACGGCTTTGGACCCACCCTTCCTACCTGACCCGCCGGGGTAGGCCTGGTATACCTACCCGATGTTTCGAGGTAGAACCGGTTCCCCCACCGGTACTCTGGGCTTGGAACGGAACCCTTTGTGATGCGCCAGAGAACACCAGCTGTCCCTTCGTGCGCGCTGGACTAGACCTGGCCTCCCTACCGGACCCCACAGGTTAGACCCGCTATCCCTATCTGATGCTCCGCATTAGGCTTGGCACCCATACCCGATGTTCTGGGGTACTAGCGGTACCCCCACCGTTACTCTGCGGTAGTAACGGTACAACCACCGGTACTCCGGGGTAGTACGTGAACCCTTACTGGTTCACTGGGGTACACCTGCTGACGTTACTGGCGCGCGGTGTAGACCAGACATTCTTCCTGACCCTCCGTGTTAGTCCCGGTATCCCTACCTGATGCTCCGTTGTTGGCCTGGCACCCCTACCCGATATGCTGGGGTAGTACCGCTACCCCCACCGGTACTCTGCAGTAGTATTGGTACACCCACCGGTACTCCAGGGTAGTACCTGAACCTTTACTGGTTCGCTGGGGTACACCTGCTGACCTTACGGGCGTGCTCTGTAGACCAGACATTCCTACCTGACCCTCCAGGCTAGGCCCGGTATCCCTACCTGATGCTCTGCGGTAGGCCTGGCCCCCTACACGACAATCTGGGGTAGTACCGGTACACCCACCAGTACTCCGCGGTAGTTTTTCTATACCCACCGGTACTCCTGGATTGTACCGGAACCCTTACTGGTGCGCCGGGGTACACCTGCTGACCCTACGGGCACACTGCTTTGGACCCACCCTTCCTACCTGACCCGCCGGGGTAGGACTGGTATACCTACCCGATGTTTCGAGGTAGAACCGGTTCCCCCACCGGTACTCTGGGCTTGGAACGGAAACCTTTGTGATGCGCCAGAGAACACCAGCTGTCCCTTCGTGCGCGCTGGACTAGACCTGGCCTCCCTACCGGACCCCACAGGTTAGACCCGCTATCCCTACCTGATGCTCCGCATTAGGCTTGGCACCCATACCCGATGTTCTGGGGTAGTAGCGGTACCCCCACCGTTACTCTGCGGTAGTATCGGTACACCCACCGGTACTCCGGGGTAGTACGTGAACCCTTACTGGTTCACTGGGGTACACCTGCTGACGTTTCGGGCACGCGGTATAGACCAGACATTCTTCCTGACCCTCCGTGTTAGTCCCGGTATCCCTACCTGATGCTCCGTTGTTGGCCTGGCACCCCTACCCGATATGCTGGGGTAGTACCGCTACCCCCACCGGTACTCTGCGGTAGTATTGGTACACCCACCGGTACTCCAGGGTAGTACCTGAACACTTACTGGTTCGCTGGGGTACACCTGCTGACCTTACGGGCGTGCTGTGTAGACCAGACATTCCTACCTGACCCTCCAGGCTAGGCCCGGTATCCCTACCTGATGCTCTGCGGTAGGCCTGGCCCCCTACCCGACAATCTGGGGTACTACCGGTACACCCACAGGGACTCCGCGGTACTTTTGCTATACCCACTGGTACTCCTGGATTGTACCGGAACCCTTACTGGTGCGCCGGGGTACACCTGCTGACCCTACGGGCACACTGCTTTGGACCCACCCTTCCTACCTGACCCGCCGGGGTAGGCCTGGTATGCCTACCCGATGTTTCGAGGTAGAACCGGTTCCCCCACCGCTACTCTGGGCTTGGAACGGAAACCTTTGTGATGCGCCAGAGAACACCAGCTGTCCCTTCGTGCGCGCTGGACTAGACCTGGCCTCCCTACCGGACCCCACAGGTTAGACCCGCTATCCCTACCTGATGCTCCGCATTAGGCTTGGCACCCATACCCGATGTTCTGGGGTAGTAACGGTACCTCCACCGTTACTCTGCGGTAGTATCAGTACACCCACCGGTACTCCGGGGTAGTACGTGAACGCTTACTGTTTCACTGGGTTACACCTGATGACGTTACTGGCGCGCGGTGTAGACCAGACATTCCTACCTGACCCTCCGTTTTAGGCCCGGTATCCCTACCTGATGCTCCGTTGTTGGCCTGGCACCCCTACCCGATATGCTGGGGTAGTACCGCTACCCCCACCGGTACTCTGCGGTAGTATTGGTACACCCACCGGTACTCCAGGGTAGTACCTGAACACTTACTGGTTCGCTGGGGTACACCTGCTGACCTTACGGGCGTGCTGTGTAGACCAGACATTCCTACCTGACCCTCCAGGCTAGGCCCGGTATCCCTACCTGATGCTCTGCGGTAGGCCTGGCCCCCTACCCGACAATCTGGGGTAGTACCGGTACACCCACGAGTACTACGCGGTACTTTTGCTATACCCACCGGTACTCCTGGATTGTACCGGAACCCTTACTGGTGCGCCGGGGTACACCTGCTGACCCTACGGGCACACTGCTTTGGACCCACCCTTCCTACCTGACCCGCCGGGGTAGGCCTGGTATACCTACCCGATGTTTCGAGGTAGAACCGGTTCCCCCACCGGTACTCTGGGCTTGGAACGGAAACCTTTCTGATGCGCCAGAGAACACCAGCTGTCCCTTCGTGCGCGCTGGACAAGACCCGGCCTCCCTTCCGGACCCCACAGGTTAGACGCGCTATCCCTACCTGATGCTCCGCATTAGGCTTGGCACCCATACCCGATGTTCTGGGGTAGTAGCGGTACCCCCACCGTTACTCTGCGGTAGTATCGGTACACCCACCGGTACTCCGGGGTAGTACGTGAACCCTTACTGGTTCACTGGGTTACACCTGCTGACGTTACTGGCGCGCGGTGTAGACCAGACATTCCTACCTGACCCTCCGTGTTAGTCCCGGTATCCCTACCTGATGCTCCGTTGTTGGCCTGGCACCCCTACCCGATATGCTGGGGTAGTACCGCTACCCCCACCGGTACTCTGCGGTAGTATTGGTACACCCACCGGTACTCCAGGGTAGTACCTGAACCCTTACTGGTTCGCTGGGGTACACCTGCTGACCTTACGGGCGTGCTGTGTAGACCAGACATTCCTACCTGACCCTCCAGGCTAGGCCCGGTATCCCTACCTGATGCTCTGCGGTAGGCCTGGCCCCCTACCCGACAATCTGGGGTAGTACCGGTACACCCACAGGGACTCCGCGGTACTTTTGCTATACCCACCGGTACTCCTGGATTGTACCGGAACCCTTACTGGTGCGCCGGGGTACACCTGCTGACCCTACGGGCACACGGCTTTGGACCCACCCTTCCTACCTGACCCGCCGGGGTAGGCCTGGTATACCTACCCGATGTTTCTAGGTAGTACCGGTTCCCCCACCGGTACTCTGGGCTTGGAACGGAACCCTTTGTGATGCGCCAGAGAACACCAGCTGTCCCTTCGTGCGCGCTGGACTAGACCTGGCCTCCCTACCGGACCCCACAGGTTAGACCCGCTATCCCTATCTGATGCTCCGCATTAGGCTTGGCACCCATACCCGATGTTCTGGGGTACTAGCGGTACCCCCACCGTTACTCTGCGGTAGTAACGGTACAACCACCGGTACTCCGGGGTAGTACGTGAACCCTTACTGGTTCACTGGGGTACACCTGCTGACGTTACTGGCGCGCGGTGTAGACCAGACATTCTTCCTGACCCTCCGTGTTAGTCCCGGTATCCCTACCTGATGCTCCGTTGTTGGCCTGGCACCCCTACCCGATATGCTGGGGTAGTACCGCTACCCCCACCGGTACTCTGCAGTAGTATTGGTACACCCACCGGTACTCCAGGGTAGTACCTGAACCTTTACTGGTTCGCTGGGGTACACCTGCTGACCTTACGGGCGTGCTCTGTAGACCAGACATTCCTACCTGACCCTCCAGGCTAGGCCCGGTATCCCTACCTGATGCTCTGCGGTAGGCCTGGCCCCCTACACGACAATCTGGGGTAGTACCGGTACACCCACCAGTACTCCGCGGTAGTTTTTCTATACCCACCGGTACTCCTGGATTGTACCGGAACCCTTACTGGTGCGCCGGGGTACACCTGCTGACCCTACGGGCACACTGCTTTGGACCCACCCTTCCTACCTGACCCGCCGGGGTAGGACTGGTATACCTACCCGATGTTTCGAGGTAGAACCGGTTCCCCCACCGGTACTCTGGGCTTGGAACGGAAACCTTTGTGATGCGCCAGAGAACACCAGCTGTCCCTTCGTGCGCGCTGGACTAGACCTGGCCTCCCTACCGGACCCCACAGGTTAGACCCGCTATCCCTACCTGATGCTCCGCATTAGGCTTGGCACCCATACCCGATGTTCTGGGGTAGTAGCGGTACCCCCACCGTTACTCTGCGGTAGTATCGGTACACCCACCGGTACTCCGGGGTAGTACGTGAACCCTTACTGGTTCACTGGGGTACACCTGCTGACGTTTCGGGCACGCGGTATAGACCAGACATTCTTCCTGACCCTCCGTGTTAGTCCCGGTATCCCTACCTGATGCTCCGTTGTTGGCCTGGCACCCCTACCCGATATGCTGGGGTAGTACCGCTACCCCCACCGGTACTCTGCGGTAGTATTGGTACACCCACCGGTACTCCAGGGTAGTACCTGAACACTTACTGGTTCGCTGGGGTACACCTGCTGACCTTACGGGCGTGCTGTGTAGACCAGACATTCCTACCTGACCCTCCAGGCTAGGCCCGGTATCCCTACCTGATGCTCTGCGGTAGGCCTGGCCCCCTACCCGACAATCTGGGGTACTACCGGTACACCCACAGGGACTCCGCGGTACTTTTGCTATACCCACTGGTACTCCTGGATTGTACCGGAACCCTTACTGGTGCGCCGGGGTACACCTGCTGACCCTACGGGCACACTGCTTTGGACCCACCCTTCCTACCTGACCCGCCGGGGTAGGCCTGGTATGCCTACCCGATGTTTCGAGGTAGAACCGGTTCCCCCACCGCTACTCTGGGCTTGGAACGGAAACCTTTCTGATGCGCCAGAGAACACCAGCTGTCCCTTCGTGCGCGCTGGACTAGACCTGGCCTCCCTACCGGACCCCACAGGTTAGACCCGCTATCCCTACCTGATGCTCCGCATTAGGCTTGGCACCCATACCCGATGTTCTGGGGTAGTAACGGTACCCCCACCGTTACTCTGCGGTAGTATCGGTACACCCACCGGTACTCCGGGGTAGTACGTGAACCCTTACTGGTTCACTGGGGTACACCTGATGACGTTACTGGCGCGCGGTGTAGACCAGACATTCCTACCTGACCCTCCGTTTTAGGCCCGGTATCCCTACCTGATGCTCCGTTGTTGGCCTGGCACCCCTACCCGATATGCTGGGGTAGTACCGCTACCCCCACCGGTACTCTGCGGTAGTATTGGTACACCCACCGGTACTCCAGGGTAGTACCTGAACCCTTACTGGTTCGCTGGGGTACACCTGCTGACCTTACGGGCGTGCTGTGTAGACCAGACATTCCTACCTGACCCTCCAGGCTAGGCCCGGTATCCCTACCTGATGCTCTGCGGTAGGCCTGGCCCCCTACCCGACAATCTGGGGTAGTACCGGTACACCCACGAGTACTACGCGGTACTTTTGCTATACCCACCGGTACTCCTGGATTGTACCGGAACCCTTACTGGTGCGCCGGGGTACACCTGCTGACCCTACGGGCACACTGCTTTGGACCCACCCTTCCTACCTGACCCGCCGGGGTAGGCCTGGTATACCTACCCGATGTTTCTAGGTAGTACCGGTTCCCCCACCGGTACTCTGGGCTTGGAACGGAAACCTTTCTGATGCGCCAGAGAACACCAGCTGTCCCTTCGTGCGCGCTGGACAAGACCCGGCCTCCCTTCCGGACCCCACAGGTTAGACGCGCTATCCCTACCTGATGCTCCGCATTAGGCTTGGCACCCATACCCGATGTTCTGGGGTAGTAGCGGTACCCCCACCGTTACTCTGCGGTAGTATCGGTACACCCACCGGTACTCCGGGGTAGTACGTGAACCCTTACTGGTTCACTGGGGTACACCTGCTGACGTTACTGGCGCGCGGTGTAGACCAGACATTCCTACCTGACCCTCCGTTTTAGGCCCGGTATCCCTACCTGATGCTCCGTTGTTGGCCTGGCACCCCTACCCGATATGCTGGGGTAGTACCGGTACCCCCACCGGTACTCTGCGGTAGTATTGGTACACCCACCGGTACTCCAGGGTAGTACCTGAACCCTTACTGGTTCGCTGGGGTACACCTGCTGACCTTACGGGCGTGCTGTGTAGACCAGACATTCCTACCTGACCCTCCAGGCTAGGCCCGGTATCCCTACCTGATGCTCTGCGGTAGGCCTGGCCCCCTACCCGACAATCTGGGGTAGTACCGGTACACCCACAGGGACTCCGCGGTACTTTTGCTATACCCACCGGTACTCCTGGATTGTACCGGAACCCTTACTGGTGCGCCGGGGTACACCTGCTGACCCTACGGGCACACTGCTTTGGACCCACCCTTCCTACCTGACCCGCCGGGGTAGGCCTGGTATACTTACCCGATGTTTCGAGGTAGAACCGGTTCCCCCACCGGTACTCTGGGCTTGGAACGGAACCCTTTGTGATGCGCCAGAGAACACCAGCTGTCCCTTCGTGCGCGCTGGACTAGACCTGGCCTCCCTACCGAACCCCACAGGTTAGACCCGCTATCCCTACCTGATGCTCCGCATTAGGCTTGGCACCCATACCCGATGTTCTGGGGTAGTAGCGGTACCCCCACCGTTACTCTGCGGTAGTATCGGTACACCCACCGGTACTCCGGGGTAGTACGTGAACCCTTACTGGTTCACTGGGGTACACCTGCTGACGTTACTGGCGTGCGGTGTAGACCAGACATTCCTACCTGACCCTCCGTTTTAGGCCCGGTATCCCTACCTGATGCTCCGTTGTTGGCCTGGCACCCCTACCCGATATGCTGGGGTAGTACCGGTACCCCCACCGGTACTCTGCGGTAGTATTGGTACACCCACCGGTACTCCAGGGTAGTACCTGAACCCTTACTGGTTCGCTGGGGTACACCTGCTGACCTTACGGGCGTGCTGTGTAGACCAGACATTCCTACCTGACCCTCCAGGCTAGGCCCAGTATCCCTACCTGATGCTCTGCGGTAGGCCTGGCCCCCTACCCGACAATCTGGGGTAGTACCGGTACACCCACCAGTACTACGCGGTACTTTTGCTATACCCACCGGTACTCCTGGATTGTACCGGAACCCTTACTGGTGCGCCGGGGTACACCTGCTGACCCTACGGGCACACTGCTTTGGACCCACCCTTCCTACCTGACCCGCCGGGGTAGGCCTGGTATACCTACCCGATGTTTCGAGGTAGAACCGGTTCCCCCACCGGTACTCTGGGCTTGGAACGGAAACCTTTCTGATGCGCCAGAGAACACCAGCTGTCCCTTCGTGCGCGCTGGACTAGACCCTGCCACCCTTCCGGACCCCACACGTTAGACCCGCTATCCCTACCTGATGCTCCGCATTAGGCTTGGCACCCATACCCGATGTTCTGGGGTAGTAGCGGTACCCCCACCGTTACTCTGCGGTAGTATCGGTACACCCACCGGTACTCCGGGGTAGTACGTGAACCCTTACTGGTTCACTGGGGTACACCTGCTGACGGTACTGGCGCGCGGTGTAGACCAGACATTCCTACCTGACCCTCCGTTTTAGGCCCGGTATCCCTACCTGATGCTCCGTTGTTGGCCTGGCACCCCTACCCGATATGCTGGGGTAGTACCGGTACCCCCACCGGTACTCTGCGGTAGTATTGGTACACCCACCGGTACTCCAGGGCAGTACCTGAACCCTTACTGGTTCGCTGGGGTACACCTGCTGACCTTACGGGCGTGCTGTGTAGACCAGACATTCCTACCTGACCCTCCAGGCTAGGCCCGGTATCCCTACCTGATGCTCTGCGGTAGGCCTGGCCCCCTACCCGACAATCTGGGGTACTACCGGTACACCCACCAGTACTCCGCGGTAGTTTTTCTATACCCACCGGTACTCCTGGATTGTACCGGAACCCTTACTGGTGCGCCGGGGTACACCTGCTGACCCTACGGGCACACTGCTTTGGACCCACCCTTCCTACCTGACCCGCCGGGGTAGGCCTGGTATACCTACCCGATGTTTCGAGGTAGAACCGGTTCCCCCACCGGTACTCTGGGCTTGGAACGGAAACCTTTCTGATGCGCCAGAGAACACCAGCTGTCCCTTCGTGCGCGCTGGACTAGACCTGGCCTCCCTTCCGGACCCCACAGGTTAGACCCGCTATCCCTACCTGATGCTCCGCATTAGGCTTGGCACCCATACCCGATGTTCTGGGGTAGTAGCGGTACCCCCACCGTTACTCTGCGGTAGTATCGGTACACCCACCGATACTCCGGGGTAGTACGTGAACCCTTACTGGTTCACTGGGGTACACCTGATGACGTTACTGGCACGTGGTGTAGACCAGACATTCCTACCTGACCCTCCGTTTTAGGCCCGGTATCCCTACCTGATGCTCCGTTGTTGGCCTGGCACCCCTACCCGATATGCTGGGGTAGTACCGGTACCCCCACCGGTACTCTGCGGTAGTATTGGTACACCCACCGGTACTCCAGGGTAGTACCTGAACCCTTACTGGTTCGCTGGGGTACACCTGCTGACCTTACGGGCGTGCTGTGTAGACCAGACATTCCTACCTGACCCTCCAGGCTAGGCCCGGTATCCCTACCTGATGCTCTGCGGTAGGCCTGGCCCCCTACCCGACAATCTGGGGTAGTACCGGTACACCCACGAGTACTACGCGGTACTTTTGCTATACCCACCGGTACTCCTGGATTGTACCGGAACCCTTACTGGTGCGCCGGGGTACACCTGCTGACCCTACGGGCACACTGCTTTGGACCCACCCTTCCTACCTGACCCGCCGGGGTAGGCCTGGTATACCTACCCGATGTTTCTAGGTAGTACCGGTTCCCCCACCGGTACTCTGGGCTTGGAACGGAAACCTTTCTGATGCGCCAGAGAACACCAGCTGTCCCTTCGTGCGCGCTGGACAAGACCCGGCCTCCCTTCCGGACCCCACAGGTTAGACGCGCTATCCCTACCTGATGCTCCGCATTAGGCTTGGCACCCATACCCGATGTTCTGGGGTAGTAGCGGTACCCCCACCGTTACTCTGCGGTAGTATCGGTACACCCACCGGTACTCCGGGGTAGTACGTGAACCCTTACTGGTTCACTGGGGTACACCTGCTGACGTTACTGGCGCGCGGTGTAGACCAGACATTCCTACCTGACCCTCCGTTTTAGGCCCGGTATCCCTACCTGATGCTCCGTTGTTGGCCTGGCACCCCTACCCGATATGCTGGGGTAGTACCGGTACCCCCACCGGTACTCTGCGGTAGTATTGGTACACCCACCGGTACTCCAGGGTAGTACCTGAACCCTTACTGGTTCGCTGGGGTACACCTGCTGACCTTACGGGCGTGCTGTGTAGACCAGACATTCCTACCTGACCCTCCAGGCTAGGCCCGGTATCCCTACCTGATGCTCTGCGGTAGGCCTGGCCCCCTACCCGACAATCTGGGGTAGTACCGGTACACCCACAGGGACTCCGCGGTACTTTTGCTATACCCACCGGTACTCCTGGATTGTACCGGAACCCTTACTGGTGCGCCGGGGTACACCTGCTGACCCTACGGGCACACTGCTTTGGACCCACCCTTCCTACCTGACCCGCCGGGGTAGGCCTGGTATACTTACCCGATGTTTCGAGGTAGAACCGGTTCCCCCACCGGTACTCTGGGCTTGGAACGGAACCCTTTGTGATGCGCCAGAGAACACCAGCTGTCCCTTCGTGCGCGCTGGACTAGACCTGGCCTCCCTACCGAACCCCACAGGTTAGACCCGCTATCCCTACCTGATGCTCCGCATTAGGCTTGGCACCCATACCCGATGTTCTGGGGTAGTAGCGGTACCCCCACCGTTACTCTGCGGTAGTATCGGTACACCCACCGGTACTCCGGGGTAGTACGTGAACCCTTACTGGTTCACTGGGGTACACCTGCTGACGTTACTGGCGTGCGGTGTAGACCAGACATTCCTACCTGACCCTCCGTTTTAGGCCCGGTATCCCTACCTGATGCTCCGTTGTTGGCCTGGCACCCCTACCCGATATGCTGGGGTAGTACCGGTACCCCCACCGGTACTCTGCGGTAGTATTGGTACACCCACCGGTACTCCAGGGTAGTACCTGAACCCTTACTGGTTCGCTGGGGTACACCTGCTGACCTTACGGGCGTGCTGTGTAGACCAGACATTCCTACCTGACCCTCCAGGCTAGGCCCAGTATCCCTACCTGATGCTCTGCGGTAGGCCTGGCCCCCTACCCGACAATCTGGGGTAGTACCGGTACACCCACCAGTACTACGCGGTACTTTTGCTATACCCACCGGTACTCCTGGATTGTACCGGAACCCTTACTGGTGCGCCGGGGTACACCTGCTGACCCTACGGGCACACTGCTTTGGACCCACCCTTCCTACCTGACCCGCCGGGGTAGGCCTGGTATACCTACCCGATGTTTCGAGGTAGAACCGGTTCCCCCACCGGTACTCTGGGCTTGGAACGGAAACCTTTCTGATGCGCCAGAGAACACCAGCTGTCCCTTCGTGCGCGCTGGACTAGACCCTGCCACCCTTCCGGACCCCACACGTTAGACCCGCTATCCCTACCTGATGCTCCGCATTAGGCTTGGCACCCATACCCGATGTTCTGGGGTAGTAGCGGTACCCCCACCGTTACTCTGCGGTAGTATCGGTACACCCACCGGTACTCCGGGGTAGTACGTGAACCCTTACTGGTTCACTGGGGTACACCTGCTGACGGTACTGGCGCGCGGTGTAGACCAGACATTCCTACCTGACCCTCCGTTTTAGGCCCGGTATCCCTACCTGATGCTCCGTTGTTGGCCTGGCACCCCTACCCGATATGCTGGGGTAGTACCGGTACCCCCACCGGTACTCTGCGGTAGTATTGGTACACCCACCGGTACTCCAGGGTAGTACCTGAACCCTTACTGGTTCGCTGGGGTACACCTGCTGACCTTACGGGCGTGCTGTGTAGACCAGACATTCCTACCTGACCCTCCAGGCTAGGCCCGGTATCCCTACCTGATGCTCTGCGGTAGGCCTGGCCCCCTACCCGACAATCTGGGGTACTACCGGTACACCCACCAGTACTCCGCGGTAGTTTTTCTATACCCACCGGTACTCCTGGATTGTACCGGAACCCTTACTGGTGCGCCGGGGTACACCTGCTGACCCTACGGGCACACTGCTTTGGACCCACCCTTCCTACCTGACCCGCCGGGGTAGGCCTGGTATACCTACCCGATGTTTCGAGGTAGAACCGGTTCCCCCACCGGTACTCTGGGCTTGGAACGGAAACCTTTCTGATGCGCCAGAGAACACCAGCTGTCCCTTCGTGCGCGCTGGACTAGACCTGGCCTCCCTTCCGGACCCCACAGGTTAGACCCGCTATCCCTACCTGATGCTCCGCATTAGGCTTGGCACCCATACCCGATGTTCTGGGGTAGTAGCGGTACCCCCACCGTTACTCTGCGGTAGTATCGGTACACCCACCGATACTCCGGGGTAGTACGTGAACCCTTACTGGTTCACTGGGGTACACCTGATGACGTTACTGGCACGTGGTGTAGACCAGACATTCCTACCTGACCCTCCGTTTTAGGCCCGGTATCCCTACCTGATGCTCCGTTGTTGGCCTGGCACCCCTACCCGATATGCTGGGGTAGTACCGGTACCCCCACCGGTACTCTGCGGTAGTATTGGTACACCCACCGGTACTCCAGGGTAGTACCTGAACCCTTACTGGTTCGCTGGGGTACACCTGCTGACCTTACGGGCGTGCTGTGTAGACCAGACATTCCTACCTGACCCTCCAGGCTAGGCCCGGTATCCCTACCTGATGCTCTGCGGTAGGCCTGGCCTCCTACCTGACAATCTGGGGTAGGACCGGTACACCCAGAGGTACTCCGCGGTAATTTTGCTATACCCACCGGTACTACTGAATTGTACCGGAACCCTTACTGGTGCGCCGGGGTACACCTGCTGACACTACGGGCGCGCCGCTTTACGCCCACCCTTCCTACCTGACCCGCCGGGGTAGGCCTGGTATACCTACCCGATGTTTCGAGGTAGAACCGGTTCCCCCACCGGTACTCTGGGCTTGGAACGGAAACCTTTCTGATGCGCCAGAGAACACCAGCTGTCCCTTCGTGCGCGCTGGACTAGACCCGGCCTCCCTTCCGGACCCCACAGGTTAGACCCGCTATCCCTACCTGATGCTCCGCATTAGGCTTGGCACCCATACCCGATGTTCTGGGGTAGTAGCGGTACCCCCACCGTTACTCTGCGGTAGTATCGGTACACCCACCGGTACTCCGGGGTAGTACGTGAACCCTTACCGGTTCACTGGGGTACACCTGCTGACGTTACTGGCGTGCGGTGTAGACCAGACATTCCTACCTGACCCTCCGTGTTAGTCCCGGTATCCCTACCTGATGCTCCGTTGTTGGCCTGGCACCCCTACCCGATATGCTGGGGTAGTACCGGTACCCCCACCGGTACTCTGCGGTAGTATTGGTACACCCACCGGTACTCCAGGGTAGTACCTGAACCCTTACTGGTTCGCTGGGGTACACCTGCTGACCTTACGGGCGTGCTGTGTAGACCAGACATTCCTACCTGACCCTCCAGGCTAGGCCCAGTATCCCTACCTGATGCTCTGCGGTAGGCCTGGCCCCCTACCCGACAATCTGGGGTAGTACCGGTACACCCACCAGTACTCCGCGGTACTTTTGCTATACCCACCGGTACTCCTGGATTGTACCGGAACCCTTACTGGTGCGCCGGGGTACACCTGCTGACCCTACGGGCACACTGCTTTGGACCCACCCTTCCTACCTGACCCGCCGGGGTAGGCCTGGTATACCTACCCGATGTTTCGAGGTAGAACCGGTTCCCCCACCGGTACTCTGGGCTTGGAACGGAAACCTTTCTGATGCGCCAGAGAACACCAGCTGTCCCTTCGTGCGCGCTGGACTAGACCCTGCCACCCTTCCGGACCCCACACGTTAGACCCGCTATCCCTACCTGATGCTCCGCATTAGGCTTGGCACCCATACCCGATGTTCTGGGGTAGTAGCGGTACCCCCACCGTTACTCTGCGGTAGTATCGGTACACCCACCGGTACTCCGGGGTAGTACGTGAACCCTTACTGGTTCACTGGGGTACACCTGCTGACGTTACTGGCGCGCGGTGTAGACCAGACATTCCTACCTGACCCTCCGTTTTAGGCCCGGTATCCCTACCTGATGCTCCGTTGTTGGCCTGGCACCCCTACCTGATATGCTGGGGTAGTACCGGTACCCCCACCGGTACTCTGCGGTAGTATTGGTACACCCACCGGTACTCCAGGGTAGTACCTGAACCCTTACTGGTTCGCTGGGGTACACCTGCTGACCTTACGGGCGTGCTGTGTAGACCAGACATTCCTACCTGACCCTCCAGGCTAGGCCCGGTATCCCTACCTGATGCTCTGCGGTAGGCCTGGCCCCCTACCCGACAATCTGGGGTACTACCGGTACACCCACCAGTACTCCGCGGTAGTTTTTCTATACCCACCGGTACTCCTGGATTGTACCGGAACCCTTACTGGTGCGCCGGGGTACACCTGCTGACCCTACGGGCACACTGCTTTGGACCCACCCTTCCTACCTGACCCGCCGGGGTAGGACTGGTATACCTACCCGATGTTTCGAGGTAGAACCGGTTCCCCCACCGGTACTCTGGGCTTGGAACGGAAACCTTTGTGATGCGCCAGAGAACACCAGCTGTCCCTTCGTGCGCGCTGGACTAGACCCGGCCTCCCTTCCGGACACCACAGGTTAGACCCGCTATCCCTACCTGATGCTCCGCTTTAGGCTTGGCACCCATACCCGATGTTCTGGGGTAGTAGCGGTACCCCCACCGTTACTCTGCGGTAGTATCGGTACACCCACCGGTACTCCGGGGTAGTACGTGAACCCTTACTGGTTCACTGGGGTACACCTGATGACGTTACTGGCGCACGGTGTAGACCAGACATTCCTACCTGACCCTCCGTTTTAGGCCCGGTATCCCTACCTGATGCTCCGTTGTTGGCCTGGCACCCCTACCCGATATGCTGGGGTAGTACCGGTACCCCCACCGGTACTCTGCGGTAGTATTGGTACACCCATCGGTACTCCAGGGAAGTACCTGAACACTTACTGGTGCGCCGGGGTACACCTGCTGACCCTACGGGCACACAGCTTTGGACCCACCCTTCCTACCTGACCCGCCGGGGTAGGCCTGGTATACCTACCCGATGATTCGAGGTAGTACCGGTTCCCCCACCGGTACTCTGGGGTTGGAACGGAACCCTTTGTGATGCGCCAGAGAACACCAGCTGTCCCTTCGTGCGCGCTGGACTAGACCTGGCCTCCCTACCGGACCCCACAGGTTAGACCCGCTATCCCTACCTGATGCTCCGCATTAGGCTTGGCACCCATACCCGATGTTCTGGGGTAGTAGCGGTACCCCCACCGTTACTCTGCGGTAGTATCGGTACACCCACCGGTACTCCGGTGTAGTACGTGAACCCTTACTGGTTCACTGGGGTACACCTGCTGACGTTTCGGGCACGCGGTATAGACCAGACATTCTTCCTGACCCTCCGTGTTAGTCCCGGTATCCCTACCTGATGCTCCGTTGTTGGCCTGGCACCCCTACCCGATATGCTGGGGTAGTACCAGTACCCCCACCGGTACTCTGCGGTAGTATTGGTACACCCACCGGTACTCCAGGGTAGTACCTGAACCCTTACTGGTTCGCTGGGGTACACCTGCTGACCTTACGGGCGTGCTCTGTAGACCAGACATTCCTACCTGACCCTCCAGGCTAGGCCCGGTATCCCTACCTGATGCTCTGCGGTAGGCCTGGCCTCCTACCTGACAATCTGGGGTAGGACCGGTACACCCAGAGGTACTCCGCGGTAATTTTGCTATACCCACCGGTACTCCTGAATTGTACCGGAACCCTTACTGGTGCGCCGGGGTACACCTGCTGACACTACGGGCGCGCCGCTTTACGCCCACCCTTACTACCTGACCCGCCGGGGTAGGCCTGGTATACCTACCCGATGTTTCGAGGTAGAACCGGTTCCCCCACCGGTACTCTGGGCTTGGAACGGAAACCTTTCTGATGCGCCAGAGAACACCAGCTGTCCCTTCGTGCGCGCTGGACTAGACCCGGCCTCCCTTCCGGACCCCACAGGTTAGACCCGCTATCCCTACCTGATGCTCCGCATTAGGCTTGGCACCCATACCCGATGTTCTGGGGTAGTAGCGGTACCCCCACCGTTACTCTGTGGTAGTATCGGTACACCCACCGGTACTCCGGGGTAGTACGTGAACCCTTACTGGTTCACTGGGGTACACCTGCTGACGTTACTGGCGTGCGGTGTAGACCAGACATTCCTACCTGACCCTCCGTTTTAGGCCCGGTATCCCTACCTGATGCTCCGTTGTTGGCCTGGCACCCCTACCCGATATGCTGGGGTAGTACCGGTACCCCCACCGGTACTCTGCGGTAGTATTGGTACACCCACCGGTACTCCAGGGTAGTACCTGAACCCTTACTGGTTCGCTGGGGTACACCTGCTGACCTTACGGGCGTGCTGTGTAGACCAGACATTCCTACCTGACCCTCCAGGCTAGGCCCAGTATCCCTACCTGATGCTCTGCGGTAGGCCTGGCCCCCTACCCGACAATCTGGGGTAGTACCGGTACACCCACCAGTACTCCGCGGTACTTTTGCTATACCCACCGGTACTCCTGGATTGTACCGGAACCCTTACTGGTGCGCCGGGGCACACCTGCTGACCCTACGGGCACACTGCTTTGGACCCACCCTTCCTACCTGACCCGCCGGGGTAGGCCTGGTATACCTACCCGATGTTTCGAGGTAGAACCGGTTCCCCCACCGGTACTCTGGGCTTGGAACGGAAACCTTTCTGATGCGCCAGAGAACACCAGCTGTCCCTTCGTGCGCGCTGGACTAGACCCTGCCACCCTTCCGGACCCCACACGTTAGACCCGCTATCCCTACCTGATGCTCCGCATTAGGCTTGGCACCCATACCCGATGTTCTGGGGTAGTAGCGGTACCCCCACCGTTACTCTGCGGTAGTATCGGTACACCCACCGGTACTCCGGGGTAGTACGTGAACCCTTACTGGTTCACTGGGGTACACCTGCTGACGTTACTGGCGCGCGGTGTAGACCAGACATTCCTACCTGACCCTCCGTTTTAGGCCCGGTATCCCTACCTGATGCTCCGTTGTTGGCCTGGCACCCCTAACCGATATGCTGGGGTAGTACCGGTACCCCCACCGGTACTCTGCGGTAGTATTGGTACACCCACCGGTACTCCAGGGTAGTACCTGAACCCTTACTGGTTCGCTGGGGTACACCTGCTGACCTTACGGGCGTGCTGTGTAGACCAGACATTCCTACCTGACCCTCCAGGCTAGGCCCGGTATCCCTACCTGATGCTCTGCGGTAGGCCTGGCCCCCTACCCGACAATCTGGGGTAGTACCGGTACACCCACCGGTACTCCGCGGTACTTTTGCTATACCCACCGGTACTCCTGGATTGTACCGGAACCCTTACTGGTGCGCCGGGGTACACCTGCTGACCCTACGGGCACACTGCTTTGGACCCACCCTTCCTACCTGACCCGCCGGTGTAGGCCTGGTATACCTACCCGATGATTCGAGGTAGAACCGGTTCCCCCACCGGTACTCTGGGGTTGGAACGGAAACCTTTGTGATGCGCCAGAGAACATCAGCTGTCCCTTCGTGCGCGCTGGACTAGACCTGGCCTCCCTACCGGACCCCACAAGTTAGACCCGCTATCCCTACCTGATTCTCCGCATTAGGCTTGGCACCCATACCCGATGTTCTGGGGTAGTAACGGTACCCCACCGTTATTCTGCGGTAGTATCGGTACACCCACCGGTACTCTGGGGTAGTACGTGAACCCTTACTGGTTCACTGGGGTACACCTGCTGACGTTACTGGCGCACGGTGTAGACCAGACATTCCTACCTGACCCTCCAGGCTAGGCCCGGTATCCCTACCTGATGCTCCGTTGTTGGCCTGGCACCCCTACCCGATATGCTGGGGTAGTACCGGTACCCCCACCGGTACTCTGCGGTAGTATTGGTACACCCACCGGTACTGCAGGGTAGTACCTGAACCCTTACTGGTTCGCTGGGGTACACCTGCTGACCTTACGGGCGTGCTCTGTAGACCAGACATTCCTACCTGACCCTCCAGGCTAGGCCCGGTATCCCTACCTGATGCTCTGCGGTAGGCCTGGCCCCCTACCCGACAATCTGGGGTAGTACCGGTACACCCACAGGGACTCCGCGTTACTTTTGCTATACCCACCGGTACTCCTGGATTGTACCGGAACCCTTACTGGTGCGCCGGGGTACACCTGCTGACCCTACGGGCACACTGCTTTGGACCCACCCTTCCTACCTGACCCGCCGGGGTAGGCCTGGTATACCTACCCGATGTTTCGAGGTAGAACCGGTTCCCCCACCGGTACTCTGGGCTTGGAACGGAAACCTTTGTGATGCGCCAGAGAACACCAGCTGTCCCTTCGTGCGCGCTGGACTAGACCCGGCCTCCCTTCCGGACCCCACAGGTTAGACCCGCTATCCCTACCTGATGCTCCGCATTAGGCTTGGCACCCATACCCGATGTTCTGGGGTAGTAGCGGTACCCCCACCGTTACTCTGCGGTAGTATCGGTACACCCACCGGTACTCCGGGGTAGTACGTGAACCCTTACTGGTTCACTGGGGTACACCTGCTGACGTTACTGGCGTGCGGTGTAGACCAGACATTCCTACCTGACCCTCCGTTTTAGGCCCGGTATCCCTACCTGATGCTCCATTGTTGGCCTGGCACCCCTACCCGATATGCTGGGGTAGTACCGGTACCCCCACCGGTACTCTGCGGTAGTATTGGTACACCCATCGGTACTCCAGGGCAGTACCTGAACACTTACTGGTGCGCCGGGGTACACCTGCTGACCCTACGGGCACACAGCTTTGGACCCACCCTTCCTACCTGACCCGCCGGGGTAGGCCTGGTATACCTACCCGATGATTCGAGGTAGAACCGGTTCCCCCACCGGTACTCTGGGCTTGGAACGGAACCCTTTGTGATGCGCCAGAGAACACCAGCTGTCCCTTCGTGCGCGCTGGACTAGACCTGGCCTCCCTACCGGACCCCACAGGTTAGACCCGCTATCCCTACCTGATGCTCCGCATTAGGCTTGGCACCCATACCCGATGTTCTGGGGTAGTAGCGGTACCCCCACCGTTACTCTGCGGTAGTATCGGTACACCCACCGGTACTCCGGGGTAGTACGTGAACCCTTACTGGTTCACTGGAGTACACCTGCTGACGTTTCGGGCACGCGGTATAGACCAGACATTCTTCCTGACCCTCCGTGTTAGTCCCGGTATCCCTACCTGATGCTCCGTTGTTGGCCTGGCACCCCTACCCGATATGCTGGGGTAGTACCGGTACCCCCACCGGTACTCTGCGGTAGTATTGGTACACCCACCGGTACTCCAGGGTAGTACCTGAACCCTTACTGGTTCGCTGGGGTACACCTGCTGACCTTACGGGCGTGCTGTGTAGACCAGACATTCCTACCTGACCCTCCAGGCTAGGCCCGGTATCCCTACCTGATGCTCTGCGGTAGGCCTGGCCCCCTACCCGACAATCTGGGGTAGTACCGGTACACCCACAGGGACTCCGCGGTACTTTTGCTATACCCACCGGTACTCCTGGATTGTACCGGAACCCTTACTGGTGCGCCGGGGTACACCTGCTGACCCTACGGGCACACTGCTTTGGACCCACCCTTCCTACCTGACCCGCCGGGGTAGGCCTGGTATACCTACCCGATGTTTCGAGGTAGAACCGGTTCCCCCACCGGTACTCTGGGCTTGGAACGGAAACCTTTGTGATGCGCCAGAGAACACCAGCTGTCCCTTCGTGCGCGCTGGACTAGACCCGGCCTCCCTTCCGGACCCCACAGGTTAGACCCGCTATCCCTACCTGATGCTCCGCATTAGGCTTGGCACCCATACCCGATGTTCTGGGGTAGTAGCGGTACCCCCACCGTTACTCTGCGGTAGTATCGGTACACCCACCGGTACTCCGGGGTAGTACGTGAACCCTTACTGGTTCACTGGGGTACACCTGCTGACGTTACTGGCGTGCGGTGTAGACCAGACATTCCTACCTGACCCTCCGTTTTAGGCCCGGTATCCCTACCTGATGCTCCATTGTTGGCCTGGCACCCCTACCCGATATGCTGGGGTAGTACCGGTACCCCCACCGGTACTCTGCGGTAGTATTGGTACACCCATCGGTACTCCAGGGCAGTACCTGAACACTTACTGGTGCGCCGGGGTACACCTGCTGACCCTACGGGCACACAGCTTTGGACCCACCCTTCCTACCTGACCCGCCGGGGTAGGCCTGGTATACCTACCCGATGATTCGAGGTAGTACCGGTTCCCCCACCGGTACTCTGGGGTTGGAACGGAACCCTTTGTGATGCGCCAGAGAACACCAGCTGTCCCTTCGTGCGCGCTGGACTAGACCTGGCCTCCCTACCGGACCCCACAGGTTAGACCCGCTATCCCTACCTGATGCTCCGCATTAGGCTTGGCACCCATACCCGATGTTCTGGGGTAGTAGCGGTACCCCCACCGTTACTCTGCGGTAGTATCGGTACACCCACCGGTACTCCGGGGTAGTACGTGAACCCTTACTGGTTCACTGGAGTACACCTGCTGACGTTTCGGGCACGCGGTATAGACCAGACATTCTTCCTGACCCTCCGTGTTAGTCCCGGTATCCCTACCTGATGCTCCGTTGTTGGCCTGGCACCCCTACCCGATATGCTGGGGTAGTACCGGTACCCCCACCGGTACTCTGCGGTAGTATTGGTACACCCACCGGTACTCCAGGGTAGTACCTGAACCCTTACTGGTTCGCTGGGGTACACCTGCTGACCTTACGGGCGTGCTGTGTAGACCAGACATTCCTACCTGACCCTCCAGGCTAGGCCCGGTATCCCTACCTGATGCTCTGCGGTAGGCCTGGCCCCCTACCCGACAATCTGGGGTAGTACCGGTACACCCACCGGTACTCCGCGGTACTTTTGCTATACCCACCGGTACTCCTGGATTGTACCGGAACCCTTACTGGTGCGCCGGGGTACACCTGCTGACCCTACGGGCACACTGCTTTGGACCCACCCTTCCTACCTGACCCGCCGGTGTAGGCCTGGTATACCTACCCGATGATTCGAGGTAGAACCGGTTCCCCCACCGGTACTCTGGGCTTGGATCGGAAACCTTTGTGATGCGCCAGAGAACACCAGCTGTCCCTTCGTGCGCGCTGGACTAGACCTGGCCTCCCTACCGGACCCCACAGGTTAGACCCGCTATCCCTACCTGATGCTCCGCATTAGGCTTGGCACCCATACCCGATGTTCTGGGGTAGTAACGGTACCCCACCGTTACTCTGCGGTAGTATCGGTACACCCACCGGTACTCCGGGGTAGTACGTGAACCCTTACTGGTTCACTGGGGTACACCTGCTGACGTTACTGGCGCACGGTGTAGACCAGACATTCCTACCTGACCCTCCAGGCTAGGCCCGGTATCCCTACCTGATGCTCCGTTGTTGGCCTGGCACCCCTACCCGATATGCTGGGGTAGTACCGGTACCCCCACCGGTACTCTGCGGTAGTATTGGTACACCCACCGGTACTCCAGGGTAGTACCTGAACCCTTACTGGTTCGCTGGGGTACACCTGCTGACCTTACGGGCGTGCTGTGTAGACCAGACATTCCTACCTGACCCTCCAGGCTAGGCCCGGTATCCCTACCTGATGCTCTGCGGTAGGCCTGGCCCCCTACCCGACAATCTGGGGTAGTACCGGTACACCCACAGGGACTCCGCGGTACTTTTGCTATACCCACCGGTACTCCTGGATTGTACCGGAACCCTTACTGGTGCGCCGGGGTACACCTGCTGACCCTACGGGCACACTGCTTTGGACCCACCCTTCCTACCTGACCCGCCGGGGTAGGCCTGGTATACCTACCCGATGTTTCGAGGTAGAACCGGTTCCCCCACCGGTACTCTGGGCTTGGAACGGAAACCTTTCTGATGCGCCAGAGAACACCAGCTGTCCCTTCGTGCGCGCTGGACTAGACCCGGCCTCCCTTCCGGACCCCACAGGTTAGACCCGCTATCCCTACCTGATGCTCCGCATTAGGCTTGGCACCCATACCTGATGTTCTGGGGTAGTAGCGGTACCCCCACCGTTACTCTGCGGTAGTATCGGTACACCCACCGGTACTCCGGGGTAGTACGTGAACCCTTACTGGTTCACTGGGGTACACCTGCTGACGTTACTGGCGTGCGGTGTAGACCAGACATTCCTACCTGACCCTCCGTTTTAGGCCCGGTATCCCTACCTGATGCTCCGTTGTTGGCCTGGCACCCCTACCCGATATGCTGGGGTAGTACCGGTACCCCCACCGGTACTCTGCGGTAGTATTGGTACACCCACCGGTACTCCAGGGTAGTACCTGAACACTTACTGGTTCGCTGGGGTACACCTGCTGACCTTACGGGCGTGCTGTGTAGACCAGACATTCCTACCTGACCCTCCAGGCTAGGCCCGGTATCCCTACCTGATGCTCTACGGTAGGCCTGGCCCCCTACCCGACAATCTGGGGTAGTACCGGTACACCCACAGGTACTCCGCGGTACTTTTGCTATACCCACCGGTACTCCTGGATTGTACCGGAACCCTTACTGGTGCGCCGGGGTACACCTGCTGACCCTACGGGCACACTGCTTTGGACCCACCCTTCCTACCTGACCCGCCGGTGTAGGCCTGGTATACCTACCCGATGTTTCGAGGTAGAACCGGTTCCCCCACCGGTACTCTGGGGTTGGAACGGAACCCTTTCTGATGCGCCAGAGAACACCAGCTGTCCCTTCGTGCGCGCTGCACTAGACCCGGCCTCCCTACCGGACCCCACAGGTTACACCCGCTATCCCTACCTGATGCTCCACATTAGGCTTGGCACCCATACCCGATGTTCTGGGGTAGTAGCGGTACCCCAACCGTTACTCTGCGGTAGTATCGGTACACCCACCGGTACTCCAGGGTAGTACGTGAGCCCTTACTGGTTCACTGGGGTACACCTGCTGACGTTAAGGGCACGCGGTATAGACCAGACATTCCTACCTGACCCTCCGTGTTAGACCCGGTATCCCTACCTGATGCTCCGTTGTTGGCTTGGCACCCCGACCTGATATGCTGGGGTATTACCGCTACCCCCACCGGTACTCTGCGGTAGTATTGGTACACCCACCGGTACTCCAGGGTAGTACTTGTACTCTTACAGGTTCGCTGGGGTACACCTGCTGACCTTACGGGCGTGCTGTGTAGACCAGACATTCCTACCTGACCCTCCAGGCTAGGCCCGGTATCCCTACCTGATGCTCTGCGATACGCCTTGCCCCCTAAAGGACAATCTGGCGTAGTACCTGTACACCCACCGGTACTCCGCGGTAGTTTTGCTATACCCACCGGTACTCCTGGATTGTACCGGAACCCTTACTGTTGCGACGGGGTACACCTGCTGACCCTACGGGCACACTGCTTTGGACCCACCCTTCCTACCTGACCCGCCAGGGTAGGCCTGGTATACCTACCCGATGTTTCTAGGTAGTACCGGTTCCCCCACCGGTACTCTGGGGTTGGAACGGAACCCTTTGTGATGCGCCAGAGAACACCAGCTGTCCCTTCGTGCGCGCTGGACTAGACCTGGCCTCCCTACCGGACCCCACAGGTTAGACCCGGTATCCCTACCTGATGCTCCGCATTATGCTTGGCACCCATACCCGATGTTCTGGGGTAGTATCGGTACACCCACCGGTACTCCGGGGTAGTACGTGAGCCCTTACTGGTTCACTGGGTTACACCTGCTGACGTTTCGGTCACGCGGTATAGACCAGACATTCTTCCTGACCCTCCGTGTTAGTCTTGGTATCCCTACCTGATGCTCCGTTGTTGGCCTGGCACCCCTACCCGATATGCTGGGGTAGTACCGGTACCCCCACCGGTACTCTGCGGTAGTATTGGTACACCCACCGGTACTCCAGGGCAGTACCTGAACACTTACTGGTTCGCTGGGGTACGCCTGCTGTCATTACGGGCGTGCTGTGTAGACCAGACATTCCTACCTGACCCTCCAGGCTAGGCCCGGTATCCCTACCTGATGCTCTGCGGTAGGCCTGGCCCCCTACCTGACAATCTGGGGTACTACCGGTACACCCACAGGTACTCCGCGGTACTTTTGCTATACCCACCGGTACTCCTGAATTGTACTGGAACCCTTACTGGTGCGCCGGGGTACACCTGCTGACCCTACGGGCGCGCCGCTTTACGCCCACCCTTCCTACCTGACCCGCCGGGGTAGGCCTGGTATACCTACCCGGTGTTTCGAGGTAGAACCGGTTCCCCCACCGGTACTCTGGGCTTGGATCGGAAACCTTTCTGATGCGCCAGAGAACACCAGCTGTCCCTTCGTGCGCGCTGGACTAGACCCGGCCTCCCTTCCGGACCCCACAGGTTAGACCCGCTATCCCTACCTGATGCTCCGCATTAGGCTTGGCACCCATACCCGATGTTCTGGGGTAGTAGCGGTACCCCCACCTTTACTCTGCGGTAGTATCGGTACAACCACCGGTACTCCGGGGTAGTACGTGAACCCTTACTGGTTCACTGGGGTACACCTGCTGACGTTACTGGCGTGCGGTGTAGACCAGACATTCCTACCTGACCCTCCGTTTTAGGCCCGGTATCCCTACCTGATGCTCCGTTGTTGGCCTGGCACCCCTACCCGATATGCTGGGGTAGTACCGGTACCCCCACCGGTACTCTGCGGTAGTATTGGTACACCCACCGGTACTCCAGGGTAGTACCTGAACACTTACTGGTTCGCTGGGGTACACCTGCTGACCTTACGGGTGTGCTGTGTAGACCAGACATTCCTACCTGACCCTCCAGGCTAGGCCCGGTATCCCTACCTGATGCTCTGCGGTAGGCCTGGCCCCCTACCCGACAATCTGGGGTACTACCGGTACACCCACAGGTACTCCGCGGTACTTTTGCTATACCCACTGGTACTCCTGGATTGTACCGGAACCCTTAGTGGTGCGCCGGGGTACACCTGCTGACCCTACGGGCACACAGCTTTGGACCCACCCTTCCTACCTGACCCGCCGGTGTAGGCCTGGTATACCTACCCGATGATTCGAGGTAGTACCGGTTCCCCCACCGGTACTCTGGGGTTGGAACGGAAACCTTTGTGATGCGCCAGAGAACACCAGCTGTCCCTTCGTGCGCGCTGGACTAGACCTGGCCTCCCTACCGGACCCCACAGGTTAGACCCGCTATCCCTACCTGATGCTCCGCATTAGGCTTGGCACCCATACCCGATGTTCTGGGGTAGTAGCGGTACCCCCACCGTTACTCTGCCGTAGTATCGGTACACCCACCGGTACTCCGGGGTAGTACGTGAACCCTTACTGGTTCACTGGAGTACACCTGATGACGTTTCAGGCACGCAGTATAGAACAGACATTCTTCCTGACCCTCCGTGTTAGTCCCGGTATCCCTACCTGATGCTCCGTTGTTGGCCTGGCACCCCTACCCGATATGCTGGGGTAGTACCGGTACCCCCACCGGTACTCTGCGGTAGTATTGGTACACCCACCGGTACTCCAGGGTAGTACCTGAACCCTTACTGGTTCGCTGGGGTACACCTGCTGACCTTACAGGCGTGCTGTGTAGACCAGACATTCCTACCTGACCCTCCAGGCTAGGCCCAGTATCCCTACCTGATGCTCTGCGGTAGGCCTGGCCCCCTACCCGACAATCTGGGGTAGTACCGGTACACCCACAGGTACTCCGCGGTACTTTTGCTATACCCACCGGTACTCCTGGATTGTACCGGAACCCTTACTGGTGCGCCGGGGTACACCTGCTGACCCTATGGGCACACAGCTTTGGACCCACCCTTCCTACGTGACCCTCCGGGGTAGGCCTGGTATACCTACCCGATGTTTCGAGGTAGAACCGGTTCCCCCACCGGTACTCTGGGGTTGGAACGGAACCCTTTGTGATGCGCCAGAGAACACCAGCTGTCCCTTCGTGCGCGCTGCACTAGACCCGGCCTCCCTACCGGACCCCACAGGTTAGACCCGCTATCCCTACCTGATGCTCCACATTAGGCTTGGCACCCATACCCGATGTTCTGGGGTAGTAGCGGTACCCCAACCGTTACTCTGCGGTAGTATCGGTACACCCACCGGTACTCCAGGGTAGTACGTGAGCCCTTACTGGTTCACTGGGGTACACATGATGACGTTAAGGGCACGCGGTATAGACCAGACATTCCTACCTGACCCTCCGTGTTAGACCCGGTATCCCTACCTGATGCTCCGTTGTTGGCTTGGCACCCCTACCTGATATGCTGGGGTAGTACCGCTACCCCCACCGGTACTCTGCGGTAGTATTGGTACACCCACCGGTACTCCAGGGTAGTACTTGTACTCTTACAGGTTCGCTGGGGTACACCTGCTGACCTTACGGGCGTGCTGTGTAGACCAGACATTCCTACCTGACCCTCCAGGCTAGGCCCGGTATCCCTACCTGATGCTCTGCGCTACGCCTTGCCCCTAAAGGACAATCTGGGGTAGTACCTGTACACCCACCGGTACTCCGCGGTAGTTTTGCTATACCCACCGGTACTCCTGGATTGTACCGGAACCCTTACTGGTGCGCCGGGGTACACCTGCTGACCCTACGGGCACACTGCTTTGGACCCACCCTTCCTACCTGACCCGCCGGGGTAGGCCTGGTATACCTACCCGATGTTTCTAGGTAGTACCGGTTCCCCCACCGGTACTCTGGGGTTGGAACGGAACCCTTTGTGATGCGCCAGAGAACACCAGCTGTCCCTTCGTGCGCGCTGGACTAGACCTGGCCTCCCTACCGGACCCCACAGGTTAGACCCGGTATCCCTACCTGATGCTCCGCGTTAGGCTTGGCACCCATACCCGATGTTCTGGGGTAGTATCGGTACACCCACCGGTACTCCGGGGTAGTACGTGAGCCCTTACTGGTTCACTGGGTTACACCTGCTGACGTTTCGGTCACGCGGTATAGACCAGACATTCTTCCTGACCCTCCGTGTTAGTCTTGGTATCCCTACCTGATGCTCCGTTGTTGGCCTGGCACCCCTACCCGATATGCTGGGGTAGTACCGCTACCCCCACCGGTACTCTGCGGTAGTATTGGTACACCCACCGGTACTCCAGGGCAGTACCTGAACACTTACTGGTTCGCTGGGGTACGCCTGCTGTCATTACGGGCGTGCTGTGTAGACCAGACATTCCTACCTGACCCTCCAGGCTAGGCCCGGTATCCCTACCTGATGCTCTGCGGTAGGCCTGGCCCCCTACCCGACAATCTGGGGTACTACCGGTACACCCACAGGTACTCCGCGGTACTTTTGCTATACCCACTGGTACTCCTGGATTGTACCGGAACCCTTAGTGGTGCGCCGGGGTACACCTGCTGACCCTACGGGCACACAGCTTTGGACCCACCCTTCCTACCTGACCCGCCGGTGTAGGCCTGGTATACCTACCCGATGATTCGAGGTAGTACCGGTTCCCCCACCGGTACTCTGGGGTTGGAACGGAAACCTTTGTGATGCGCCAGAGAACACCAGCTGTCCCTTCGTGCGCGCTGGACTAGACCTGGCCTCCCTACCGGACCCCACAGGTTAGACCCGCTATCCCTACCTGATGCTCCGCATTAGGCTTGGCACCCATACCCGATGTTCTGGGGTAGTAGCGGTACCCCCACCGTTACTCTGCCGTAGTATCGGTACACCCACCGGTACTCCGGGGTAGTACGTGAACCCTTACTGGTTCACTGGAGTACACCTGATGACGTTTCAGGCACGCAGTATAGAACAGACATTCTTCCTGACCCTCCGTGTTAGTCCCGGTATCCCTACCTGATGCTCCGTTGTTGGCCTGGCACCCCTACCCGATATGCTGGGGTAGTACCGGTACCCCCACCGGTACTCTGCGGTAGTATTGGTACACCCACCGGTACTCCAGGGTAGTACCTGAACCCTTACTGGTTCGCTGGGGTACACCTGCTGACCTTACAGGCGTGCTGTGTAGACCAGACATTCCTACCTGACCCTCCAGGCTAGGCCCAGTATCCCTACCTGATGCTCTGCGGTAGGCCTGGCCCCCTACCCGACAATCTGGGGTAGTACCGGTACACCCACAGGTACTCCGCGGTACTTTTGCTATACCCACCGGTACTCCTGGATTGTACCGGAACCCTTACTGGTGCGCCGGGGTACACCTGCTGACCCTATGGGCACACAGCTTTGGACCCACCCTTCCTACGTGACCCTCCGGGGTAGGCCTGGTATACCTACCCGATGTTTCGAGGTAGAACCGGTTCCCCCACCGGTACTCTGGGGTTGGAACGGAACCCTTTGTGATGCGCCAGAGAACACCAGCTGTCCCTTCGTGCGCGCTGCACTAGACCCGGCCTCCCTACCGGACCCCACAGGTTAGACCCGCTATCCCTATCTGATGCTCCACATTAGGCTTGGCACCCATACCCGATGTTCTGGGGTAGTAGCGGTACCCCAACCGTTACTCTGCGGTAGTATCGGTACACCCACCGGTACTCCAGGGTAGTACGTGAGCCCTTACTGGTTCACTGGGGTACACATGATGACGTTAAGGGCACGCGGTATAGACCAGACATTCCTACCTGACCCTCCGTGTTAGACCCGGTATCCCTACCTGATGCTCCGTTGTTGGCTTGGCACCCCTACCTGATATGCTGGGGTAGTACCGCTACCCCCACCGGTACTCTGCGGTAGTATTGGTACACCCACCGGTACTCCAGGGTAGTACTTGTACTCTTACAGGTTCGCTGGGGTACACCTGCTGACCTTACGGGCGTGCTGTGTAGACCAGACATTCCTACCTGACCCTCCAGGCTAGGCCCGGTATCCCTACCTGATGCTCTGCGCTACGCCTTGCCCCTAAAGGACAATCTGGGGTAGTACCTGTACACCCACCGGTACTCCGCGGTAGTTTTGCTATACCCACCGGTACTCCTGGATTGTACCGGAACCCTTACTGGTGCGCCGGGGTACACCTGCTGACCCTACGGGCACACTGCTTTGGACCCACCCTTCCTACCTGACCCGCCGGGGTAGGCCTGGTATACCTACCCGATGTTTCTAGGTAGTACCGGTTCCCCCACCGGTACTCTGGGGTTGGAACGGAACCCTTTGTGATGCGCCAGAGAACACCAGCTGTCCCTTCGTGCGCGCTGGACTAGACCTGGCCTCCCTACCGGACCCCACAGGTTAGACCCGGTATCCCTACCTGATGCTCCGCGTTAGGCTTGGCACCCATACCCGATGTTCTGGGGTAGTATCGGTACACCCACCGGTACTCCGGGGTAGTACGTGAGCCCTTACTGGTTCACTGGGTTACACCTGCTGACGTTTCGGTCACGCGGTATAGACCAGACATTCTTCCTGACCCTCCGTGTTAGTCTTGGTATCCCTACCTGATGCTCCGTTGTTGGCCTGGCACCCCTACCCGATATGCTGGGGTAGTACCGGTACCCCCACCGGTACTCTGCGGTAGTATTGGTACACCCACCGGTACTCCAGGGCAGTACCTGAACACTTACTGGTTCGCTGGGGTACGCCTGCTGTCATTACGGGCGTGCTGTGTAGACCAGACATTCCTACCTGACCCTCCAGGCTAGGCCCGGTATCCCTACCTGATGCTCTGCGGTAGGCCTGGCCCCCTACCCGACAATCTGGGGTACTACCGGTACACCCACAGGTACTCCGCGGTACTTTTGCTATACCCACCGGTACTCCTGAATTGTACTGGAACCCTTACTGGTGCGCCGGGGTACACCTGCTGACCCTACGGGCGCGCCGCTTTACGCCCACCCTTCCTACCTGACCCGCCGGGGTAGGCCTGGTATACCTACCCGGTGTTTCGAGGTAGAACCGGTTCCCCCACCGGTACTCTGGGCTTGGATCGGAAACCTTTCTGATGCGCCAGAGAACACCAGCTGTCCCTTCGTGCGCGCTGGACTAGACCCGGCCTCCCTTCCGGACCCCACAGGTTAGACCCGCTATCCCTACCTGATGCTCCGCATTAGGCTTGGCACCCATACCCGATGTTCTGGGGTAGTAGCGGTACCCCCACCTTTACTCTGCGGTAGTATCGGTACAACCACCGGTACTCCGGGGTAGTACGTGAACCCTTACTGGTTCACTGGGGTACACCTGCTGACGTTACTGGCGTGCGGTGTAGACCAGACATTCCTACCTGACCCTCCGTTTTAGGCCCGGTATCCCTACCTGATGCTCCGTTGTTGGCCTGGCACCCCTACCCGATATGCTGGGGTAGTACCGGTACCCCCACCGGTACTCTGCGGTAGTATTGGTACACCCACCGGTACTCCAGGGTAGTACCTGAACACTTACTGGTTCGCTGGGGTACACCTGCTGACCTTACGGGCGTGCTGTGTAGACCAGACATTCCTACCTGACCCTCCAGGCTAGGCCCGGTATCCCTACCTGATGCTCTGCGGTAGGCCTGGCCCCCTACCCGACAATCTGGGGTACTACCGGTACACCCACAGGTACTCCGCGGTACTTTTGCTATACCCACTGGTACTCCTGGATTGTACCGGAACCCTTAGTGGTGCGCCGGGGTACACCTGCTGACCCTACGGGCACACAGCTTTGGACCCACCCTTCCTACCTGACCCGCCGGTGTAGGCCTGGTATACCTACCCGATGATTCGAGGTAGTACCGGTTCCCCCACCGGTACTCTGGGGTTGGAACGGAAACCTTTCTGATGCGCCAGAGAACACCAGCTGTCCCTTCGTGCGCGCTGGACTAGACCTGGCCTCCCTACCGGACCCCACAGGTTAGACCCGCTATCCCTACCTGATGCTCCGCATTAGGCTTGGCACCCATACCCGATGTTCTGGGGTAGTAGCGGTACCCCCACCGTTACTCTGCCGTAGTATCGGTACACCCACCGGTACTCCGGGGTAGTACGTGAACCCTTACTGGTTCACTGGAGTACACCTGATGACGTTTCAGGCACGCGGTATAGAACAGACATTCTTCCTGACCCTCCGTGTTAGTCCCGGTATCCCTACCTGATGCTCCGTTGTTGGCCTGGCACCCCTACCCGATATGCTGGGGTAGTACCGGTACCCCCACCGGTACTCTGCGGTAGTATTGGTACACCCACCGGTACTCCACGGTAGTACCTGAACCCTTACTGGTTCGCTGGGGTACACCTGCTGACCTTACAGGCGTGCTGTGTAGACCAGACATTCCTACCTGACCCTCCAGGCTAGGCCCAGTATCCCTACCTGATGCTCTGCGGTAGGCCTGGCCCCCTACCCGACAATCTGGGGTAGTACCGGTACACCCACAGGTACTCCGCGGTACTTTTGCTATACCCACCGGTACTCCTGGATTGTACCGGAACCCTTACTGGTGCGCCGGGGTACACCTGCTGACCCTATGGGCACACAGCTTTGGACCCACCCTTCCTACCTGACCCGCCGGGGTAGGCCTGGTATACCTACCCGATGTTTCGAGGTAGAACCGGTTCCCCCACCGGTACTCTGGGGTTGGAACGGAACCCTTTGTGATGCGCCAGAGAACACCAGCTGTCCCTTCGTGCGCGCTGCACTAGACCCGGCCTCCCTACCGGACCCCACAGGTTAGACCCGCTATCCCTACCTGATGCTCCACATTAGTCTTGGCACCCATACCCGATGTTCTGGGGTAGTAGCGGTACCCCAACCGTTACTCTGCGGTAGTATCGGTACACCCACCGGTACTCCAGGGTAGTACGTGAGCCCTTACTGGTTCACTGGGGTACACATGATGACGTTAAGGGCACGCGGTATAGACCAGACATTCCTACCTGACCCTCCGTGTTAGACCCGGTATCCCTACCTGATGCTCCGTTGTTGGCTTGGCACCCCTACCTGATATGCTGGGGTAGTACCGCTACCCCCACCGGTACTCTGCGGTAGTATTGGTACACCCACCGGTACTCCAGGGTAGTACTTGTACTCTTACAGGTTCGCTGGGGTACACCTGCTGACCTTACGGGCGTGCTGTGTAGACCAGACATTCCTACCTGACCCTCCAGGCTAGGCCCGGTATCCCTACCTGATGCTCTGCGCTACGCCTTGCCCCTAAAGGACAATCTGGGGTAGTACCTGTACACCCACCGGTACTCCGCGGTAGTTTTGCTATACCCACCGGTACTCCTGGATTGTACCGGAACCCTTACTGTTGCGACGGGGTACACCTGCTGACCCTACGGGCACACTGCTTTGGACCCACCCTTCCTACCTGACCCGCCGGGGTAGGCCTGGTATACCTACCCGATGTTTCGAGGTAGTACCGGTTCCCCCACCGGTACTCTGGGGTTGGAACGGAACCCTTTGTGATGCGCCAGAGAACACCAGCTGTCCCTTCGTGCGCGCTGGACTAGACCTGGCCTCCCTACCGGACCCCACAGGTTAGACCCGGTATCCCTACCTGATGCTCCGCGTTAGGCTTGGCACCCATACCCGATGTTCTGGGGTAGTATCGGTACACCCACCGGTACTCCGGGGTAGTACGTGAGCCCTTACTGGTTCACTGGGTTACACCTGCTGACGTTTCGGTCACGCGGTATAGACCAGACATTCTTCCTGACCCTCCGTGTTAGTCTTGGTATCCCTACCTGATGCTCCGTTGTTGGCCTGGCACCCCTACCCGATATGCTGGGGTAGTACCGGTACCCCCACCGGTACTCTGCGGTAGTATTGGTACACCCACCGGTACTCCAGGGCAGTACCTGAACACTTACTGGTTCGCTGGGGTACGCCTGCTGTCATTACGGGCGTGCTGTGTAGACCAGACATTCCTACCTGACCCTCCAGGCTAGGCCCGGTATCCCTACCTGATGCTCTGCGGTAGGCCTGGCCCCCTACCCGACAATCTGGGGTAGTACCGGTACACCCACAGGTACTCCGCGTAGTTTTGCTATACCCACCGGTACTCCTGGATTTTACCGGAACCCTTTCTGGTGCGCCGGGGTACACCTGCTGACCCTACGGGCACACTGCTTTGGACCCACCCATCCTACCTGACCCGCCGGTGTAGGCCTGGTATACCTACCCGATGTTTCGAGGTAGAACCGGTTCCCCCACCGGTACTCTGGGGTTGGAACGGAACCCTTTGTGATGCGCCAGAGAACACCAGCTGTCCCTTCGTGCGCGCTGGACTAGACCCGGCCTCCCTTCCGGACACCACAGGTTAGACCCGCTATCCCTACCTGATTCTCCGCTTTAGGCTTGGCACCCATACCCGATGTTCTGGGGTAGTAGCGGTACCCCCACCGTTACTCTGCAGTAGTATCGGTACACCCACCGGTACTCCGGGGTAGTACGTGAACCCTTACTGGTTCACTGGAGTACACCTGATGACGTTTCAGGCACGCGGTATAGAACAGACATTCTTCCTGACCCTCCGTGTTAGTCCCGGTATCCCTACCTGATGCTCCGTTGTTGGCCTGGCACCCCTACCCGATATGCTGGGGTAGTACCGGTACCCCCACCGGTACTCTGCGGTAGTATTGGTACACCCACCGGTACTCCAGGGTAGTACCTGAACCCTTACTGGTTCGCTGGGGTACACCTGTTGACCTTACGGGCGTGCTGTGTAGACCAGACATTCCTACCTGACCCTCCAGGCTAGGCCCGGTATCCCTACCTGATGCTCTACGGTAGGCCTGGCCCCCTACCCGACAATCTGGGGTAGTACCGGTACACCCACAGGTACTCCGCGGTACTTTTGCTATACCCACCGGTACTCCTGGATTGTACCGGAACCCTTACTGGTGCGCCGGGGTACACCTGCTGACCCTATGGGCACACTGCTTTGGACCCACCCTTCCTACCTGACCCGCCGGGGTAGGCCTGGTATACCTACCCGATGTTTCGAGGTAGAACCGGTTCCCCCACCGGTACTCTGGGGTTGTAACGGAACCCTTTGTGATGCGCCAGAGAACACCAGCTGTCCCTTCGTGCGCGCTGCACTAGACCCGGCCTCCCTACCGGACCCCACAGGTTAGACCCGGTATCCCTACCTGATGCTCCACATTAGGCTTGGCACCCATACCCGATGTTCTGGGGTAGTAGCGGTACCCCAACCGTTACTCTGCGGTAGTATCGGTACACCCACCGGTACTCCAGGGTAGTACGTGAGCCCTTACTGGTTCACTGGGGTACACATGATGACGTTAAGGGCACACGGTATAGACCAGACATTCCTACCTGATCCTCCGTGTTAGACCCGGTATCCCTACCTGATGCTCCGTTGTTGGCTTGGCACCCCTACCTGATATGCTGGGGTAGTACCGCTACCCCCACCGGTACTCTGCGGTAGTATTGGTACACCCACCGGTACTCCAGGGTAGTACTTGTACTCTTACAGGTTCGCTGGGGTACACCTGCTGACCTTACGGGCGTGCTGTGTAGACCAGACATTCCTACCTGACCCTCCAGGCTAGGCCCGGTATCCCTACCTGATGCTCTGCGCTACGCCTTGCCCCTAAAGGACAATCTGGGGTAGTACCTGTACACCCACCGGTACTCCGCGGTAGTTTTGCTATACCCACCGGTACTCCTGGATTGTACCGGAACCCTTACTGTTGCGACGGGGTACACCTGCTGACCCTACGGGCACACTGCTTTGGACCCACCCTTCCTACCTGACCCGCCGGGGTAGGCCTGGTATACCTACCCGATGTTTCTAGGTAGTACCGGTTCCCCCACCGGTACTCTGGGGTTGGAACGGAACCCTTTGTGATGCGCCAGAGAACACCAGCTGTCCCTTCGTGCGCGCTGGACTAGACCTGGCCTCCCTACCGGACCCCACAGGTTAGACCCGGTATCCCTACCTGATGCTCCGCGTTAGGCTTGGCACCCATACCCGATGTTCTGGGGTAGTATCGGTACACCCACCGGTACTCCGGGGTAGTACGTGAGCCCTTACTGGTTCACTGGGTTACACCTGCTGACGTTTCGGTCACGCGGTATAGACCAGACATTCTTCCTGACCCTCCGTGTTAGTCTTGGTATCCCTACCTGATGCTCCGTTGTTGGCCTGGCACCCCTACCCGATATGCTGGGGTAGTACCGGTACCCCCACCGGTACTCTGCGGTAGTATTGGTACACCCACCGGTACTCCAGGGCAGTACCTGAACACTTACTGGTTCGCTGGGGTACGCCTGCTGTCATTACGGGCGTGCTGTGTAGACCAGACATTCCTACCTGACCCTCCAGGCTAGGCCCGGTATCCCTACCTGATGCTCTGCGGTAGGCCTGGCCCCCTACCCGACAATCTGGGGTAGTACCGGTACACCCACAGGTACTCCGCGTAGTTTTGCTATACCCACCGGTACTCCTGGATTTTACCGGAACCCTTTCTGGTGCGCCGGGGTACACCTGCTGACCCTACGGGCACACTGCTTTGGACCCACCCATCCTACCTGACCCGCCGGTGTAGGCCTGGTATACCTACCCGATGTTTCGAGGTAGAACCGGTTCCCCCACCGGTACTCTGGGGTTGGAACGGAACCCTTTGTGATGCGCCAGAGAACACCAGCTGTCCCTTCGTGCGCGCTGGACTAGACCTGGCCTCCCTTCCGGACACCACAGGTTAGACCCGCTATCCCTACCTGATGCTCCGCTTTAGGCTTGGCACCCATACCCGATGTTCTGGGGTAGTAGCGGTACCCCCACCGTTACTCTGCAGTAGTATCGGTACACCCACCGGTACTCCGGCGTAGTACGTGAACCCTTACTGGTTCACTGGAGTACACCTGATGACGTTTCAGGCATGCGGTATAGAACAGACATTCTTCCTGACCCTCCGTGTTAGTCCCGGTATCCCTACCTGATGCTCCGTTGTTGGCCTGGCACCCCTACCCGATATGCTGGGGTAGTACCGGTACCCCCACCGGTACTCTGCGGTAGTATTGGTACACCCACCGGTACTCCAGGGTAGTACCTGAACCCTTACTGGTTCGCTGGGGTACACCTGTTGACCTTACGGGCGTGCTGTGTAGACCAGACATTCCTACCTGACCCTCCAGGCTAGGCCCGGTATCCCTACCTGATGCTCTACGGTAGGCCTGGCCCCCTACCCGACAATCTGGGGTAGTACCGGTACACCCACAGGTACTCCGCGGTACTTTTGCTATACCCACCGGTACTCCTGGATTGTACCGGAACCCTTACTGGTGCGCCGGGGTACACCTGCTGACCCTATGGGCACACTGCTTTGGACCCACCCTTCCTACCTGACCCGCCGGGGTAGGCCTGCTATACCTACCCGATGTTTCGAGGTAGAACCGGTTCCCCCACCGGTACTCTGGGGTTGTAACGGAACCCTTTGTGATGCGCCAGAGAACACCAGCTGTCCCTTCGTGCGCGCTGCACTAGACCCGGCCTCCCTACCGGACCCCACAGGTTAGACCCGCTATCCCTACCTGATGCTCCACATTAGGCTTGGCACCCATACCCGATGTTCTGGGGTAGTAGCGGTACCCCAACCGTTACTCTGCGGTAGTATCGGTACACCCACCGGTACTCCAGGGTAGTACGTGAGCCCTTACTGGTTCACTGGGGTACACATGATGACGTTAAGGGCACGCGGTATAGACCAGACATTCCTACCTGATCCTCCGTGTTAGACCCGGTATCCCTACCTGATGCTCCGTTGTTGGCTTGGCACCCCTACCTGATATGCTGGGGTAGTACCGCTACCCCCACCGGTACTCTGCGGTAGTATTGGTACACCCACCGGTACTCCAGGGTAGTACTTGTACTCTTACAGGTTCGCTGGGGTACACCTGCTGACCTTACGGGCGTGCTGTGTAGACCAGACATTCCTACCTGACCCTCCAGGCTAGGCCCGGTATCCCTACCTGATGCTCTGCGCTACGCCTTGCCCCTAAAGGACAATCTGGGGTAGTACCTGTACACCCACCGGTACTCCGCGGTAGTTTTGCTATACCCACCGGTACTCCTGGATTGTACCGGAACCCTTACTGTTGCGACGGGGTACACCTGCTGACCCTACGGGCACACTGCTTTGGACCCACCCTTCCTACCTGACCCGCCGGGGTAGGCCTGGTATACCTACCCGATGTTTCTAGGTAGTACCGGTTCCCCCACCGGTACTCTGGGGTTGGAACGGAACCCTTTGTGATGCGCCAGAGAACACCAGCTGTCCCTTCGTGCGCGCTGGACTAGACCTGGCCTCCCTACCGGACCCCACAGGTTAGACCCGGTATCCCTACCTGATGCTCCGCGTTAGGCTTGGCACCCATACCCGATGTTCTGGGGTAGTATCGGTACACCCACCGGTACTCCGGGGTAGTACGTGAGCCCTTACTGGTTCACTGGGTTACACCTGCTGACGTTTCGGTCACGCGGTATAGACCAGACATTCTTCCTGACCCTCCGTGTTAGTCTTGGTATCCCTACCTGATGCTCCGTTGTTGGCCTGGCACCCCTACCCGATATGCTGGGGTAGTACCGGTACCCCCACCGGTACTCTGCGGTAGTATTGGTACACCCACCGGTACTCCAGGGCAGTACCTGAACACTTACTGGTTCGCTGGGGTACGCCTGCTGTCATTACGGGCGTGCTGTGTAGACCAGACATTCCTACCTGACCCTCCAGGCTAGGCCCGGTATCCCTACCTGATGCTCTGCGGTAGGCCTGGCCCCCTACCCGACAATCTGGGGTAGTACCGGTACACCCACCGGTACTCCGCGGTAATTTTGCTATACCCACCGGTACTCCTGGATTTTACCGGAACCCTTTCTGGTGCGCCGGGGTACACCTGCTGACCCTACGGGCACACTGCTTTGGACCCACCCATCCTACCTGACCCGCCGGTGTAGGCCTGGTATACCTACCCGATGTTTCGAGGTAGAACCGGTTCCCCCACCGGTACTCTGGGGTTGGAACGGAACCCTTTGTGATGCGCCAGAGAACACCAGCTGTCCCTTCGTGCGCGCTGGACTAGACCTGGCCTCCCTTCCGGACACCACAGGTTAGACCCGCTATCCCTACCTGATGCTCCGCTTTAGGCTTGGCACCCATACCCGATGTTCTGGGGTAGTAGCGGTACCCCCACCGTTACTCTGCAGTAGTATCGGTACACCCACCGGTACTCCGGCGTAGTACGTGAACCCTTACTGGTTCACTGGAGTACACCTGATGACGTTTCAGGCATGCGGTATAGAACAGACATTCTTCCTGACCCTCCGTGTTAGTCCCGGTATCCCTACCTGATGCTCCGTTGTTGGCCTGGCACCCCTACCCGATATGCTGGGGTAGTACCGGTACCCCCACCGGTACTCTGCGGTAGTATTGGTACACCCACCGGTACTCCAGGGTAGTACCTGAACCCTTACTGGTTCGCTGGGGTACACCTGTTGACCTTACGGGCGTGCTGTGTAGACCAGACATTCCTACCTGACCCTCCAGGCTAGGCCCGGTATCCCTACCTGATGCTCTACGGTAGGCCTGGCCCCCTACCCGACAATCTGGGGTAGTACCGGTACACCCACAGGTACTCCGCGGTACTTTTGCTATACCCACCGGTACTCCTGGATTGTACCGGAACCCTTACTGGTGCGCCGGGGTACACCTGCTGACCCTATGGGCACACTGCTTTGGACCCACCCTTCCTACCTGACCCGCCGGGGTAGGCCTGGTATACCTACCCGATGTTTCAAGGTAGAACCGGTTCCCCCACCGGTACTCTGGGGTTGTAACGGAACCCTTTGTGATGCGCCAGAGAACACCAGCTGTCCCTTCGTGCGCGCTGCACTAGACCCGGCCTCCCTACCGGACCCCACAGGTTAGACCCGCTATCCCTACCTGATGCTCCACATTAGGCTTGGCACCCATACCCGATGTTCTGGGGTAGTAGCGGTACCCCAACCGTTACTCTGCGGTAGTATCGGTACACCCACCGGTACTCCAGGGTAGTACGTGAACCCTTACTGGTTCACTGGGGTACACATGATGACGTTAAGGGCACGCGGTATAGACCAGACATTCCTACCTGATCCTCCGTGTTAGACCCGGTATCCCTACCTGATGCTCCGTTGTTGGCTTGGCACCCCTACCTGACATGCTGGGGTAGTACCGCTACCCCCACCGGTACTCTGCGGTAGTATTGGTACACCCACCGGTACTCCAGGGTAGTACTTGTACTCTTACAGGTTCGCTGGGGTACACCTGCTGACCTTACGGGCGTGCTGTGTAGACCAGACATTCCTACCTGACCCTCCAGGCTAGGCCCGGTATCCCTACCTGATGCTCTGCGCTACGCCTTGCCCCTAAAGGACAATCTGGGGTAGTACCTGTACACCGACCGGTACTCCGCGGTAGTTTTGCTATACCCACCGGTACTCCTGGATTGTACCGGAACCCTTACTGTTGCGACGGGGTACACCTGCTGACCCTACGGGCACACTGCTTTGGACCCACCCTTCCTACCTGACCCGCCGGGGTAGGCCTGGTATACCTACCCGATGTTTCTAGGTAGTACCGGTTCCCCCACCGGTACTCTGGGGTTGGAACGGAACCCTTTGTGATGCGCCAGAGAACACCAGCTGTCCCTTCGTGCGCGCTGGACTAGACCTGGCCTCCCTACCGGACCCCACAGGTTAGACCCGGTATCCCTACCTGATGCTCCGCGTTAGGCTTGGCACCCATACCCGATGTTCTGGGGTAGTATCGGTACACCCACCGGTACTCCGGGGTAGTACGTGAGCCCTTACTGGTTCACTGGGTTACACCTGCTGACGTTTCGGTCACGCGGTATAGACCAGACATTCTTCCTGACCCTCCGTGTTAGTCTTGGTATCCCTACCTGATGCTCCGTTGTTGGCCTGGCACCCCTACCCGATATGCTGGGGTAGTACCGGTACCCCCACCGGTACTCTGCGGTAGTATTGGTACACCCACCGGTACTCCAGGGCAGTACCTGAACACTTACTGGTTCGCTGGGGTACGCCTGCTGTCATTACGGGCGTGCTGTGTAGACCAGACATTCCTACCTGACCCTCCAGGCTAGGCCCGGTATCCCTACCTGATGCTCTGCGGTAGGCCTGGCCCCCTACCCGACAATCTGGGGTAGTACCGGTACACCCACAGGTACTCCGCGTAGTTTTGCTATACCCACCGGTACTCCTGGATTTTACCGGAACCCTTTCTGGTGCGCCGGGGTACACCTGCTGACCCTACGGGCACACTGCTTTGGACCCACCCATCCTACCTGACCCGCCGGTGTAGGCCTGGTATACCTACCCGATGTTTCGAGGTAGAACCGGTTCCCCCACCGGTACTCTGGGGTTGGAACGGAACCCTTTGTGATGCGCCAGAGAACACCAGCTGTCCCTTCGTGCGCGCTGGACTAGACCTGGCCTCCCTTCCGGACACCACAGGTTAGACCCGCTATCCCTACCTGATGCTCCGCTTTAGGCTTGGCACCCATACCCGATGTTCTGGGGTAGTAGCGGTACCCCCACCGTTACTCTGCAGTAGTATCGGTACACCCACCGGTACTCCGGGGTAGTACGTGAACCCTTACTGGTTCACTGGAGTACACCTGATGACGTTTCAGGCACGCGGTATAGAACAGACATTCTTCCTGACCCTCCGTGTTAGTCCCGGTATCCCTACCTGATGCTCCGTTGTTGGCCTGGCACCCCTACCCGATATGCTGGGGTAGTACCGGTACCCCCACCGGTACTCTGCGGTAGTATTGGTACACCCGCCGGTACTCCAGGGTAGTACCTGAACCCTTACTGGTTCGCTGGGGTACACCTGTTGACCTTACGGGCGTGCTGTGTAGACCAGACATTCCTACCTGACCCTCCAGGCTAGGCCCGGTATCCCTACCTGATGCTCTACGGTAGGCCTGGCCCCCTACCCGACAATCTGGGGTAGTACCGGTACACCCACAGGTACTCCGCGGTACTTTTGCTATACCCACCGGTACTCCTGGATTGTACCGGAACCCTTACTGGTGCGCCGGGGTACACCTGCTGACCCTACGGGCACACTGCTTTGGACCCACCCTTCCTACCTGACCCGCCGGGGTAGGCCTGGTATACCTACCCGATGTTTCGAGGTAGAACCGGTTCCCCCACCGGTACTCTGGGGTTGGAACGGAACCCTTTGTGATGCGCCAGAGAACACCAGCTGTCCCTTCGTGCGCGCTGCACTAGACCCGGCCTCCCTACCGGACCCCACAGGTTAGACCCGCTATCCCTACCTGATGCTCCACATTAGGCTTGGCACCCATACCCGATGTTCTGGGGTAGTAGCGGTACCCCAACCGTTACTCTGCGGTAGTATCGGTACACCCACCGGTACTCCAGGGTAGTACGTGAGCCCTTACTGGTTCACTGGGGTACACATGATGACGTTAAGGGCACGCGGTATAGACCAGACATTCCTACCTGATCCTCCGTGTTAGACCCGGTATCCCTACCTGATGCTCCGTTGTTGGCTTGGCACCCCTACCTGATATGCTGGGGTAGTACCGCTACCCCCACCGGTACTCTGCGGTAGTATTGGTACACCCACCGGTACTCCAGGGTAGTACTTGTACTCTTACAGGTTCGCTGGGGTACACCTGCTGACCTTACGGGCGTGCTGTGTAGACCAGACATTCCTACCTGACCCTCCAGGCTAGGCCCGGTATCCCTACCTGATGCTCTGCGCTACGCCTTGCCCCTAAAGGACAATCTGGGGTAGTACCTGTACACCCACCGGTACTCCGCGGTAGTTTTGCTATACCCACCGGTACTCCTGGATTGTACCGGAACCCTTACTGTTGCGACGGGGTACACCTGCTGACCCTACGGGCACACTGCTTTGGACCCACCCTTCCTACCTGACCCGCCGGGGTAGGCCTGGTATACCTACCCGATGTTTCTAGGTAGTACCGGTTCCCCCACCGGTACTCTGGGGTTGGAACGGAACCCTTTGTGATGCGCCAGAGAACACCAGCTGTCCCTTCGTGCGCGCTGGACTAGACCTGGCCTCCCTACCGGACCCCACAGGTTAGACCCGGTATCCCTACCTGATGCTCCGCGTTAGGCTTGGCACCCATACCCGATGTTCTGGGGTAGTATCGGTACACCCACCGGTACTCCGGGGTAGTACGTGAGCCCTTACTGGTTCACTGGGTTACACCTGCTGACGTTTCGGTCACGCGGTATAGACCAGACATTCTTCCTGACCCTCCGTGTTAGTCTTGGTATCCCTACCTGATGCTCCGTTGTTGGCCTGGCACCCCTACCCGATATGCTGGGGTAGTACCGGTACCCCCACCGGTACTCTGCGGTAGTATTGGTACACCCACCGGTACTCCAGGGCAGTACCTGAACACTTACTGGTTCGCTGGGGTACGCCTGCTGTCATTACGGGCGTGCTGTGTAGACCAGACATTCCTACCTGACCCTCCAGGCTAGGCCCGGTATCCCTACCTGATGCTCTGCGGTAGGCCTGGCCCCCTACCCGACAATCTGGGGTAGTACCGGTACACCCACAGGTACTCCGCGTAGTTTTGCTATACCCACCGGTACTCCTGGATTTTACCGGAACCCTTTCTGGTGCGCCGGGGTACACCTGCTGACCCTACGGGCACACTGCTTTGGACCCACCCATCCTACCTGACCCGCCGGTGTAGGCCTGGTATACCTACCCGATGTTTCGAGGTAGAACCGGTTCCCCCACCGGTACTCTGGGGTTGGAACGGAACCCTTTGTGATGCGCCAGAGAACACCAGCTGTCCCTTCGTGCGCGCTGGACTAGACCCGGCCTCCCTTCCGGACACCACAGGTTAGACCCGCTATCCCTACCTGATGCTCCGCTTTAGGCTTGGCACCCATACCCGATGTTCTGGGGTAGTAGCGGTACCCCCACCGTTACTCTGCAGTAGTATCGGTACACCCACCGGTACTCCGGCGTAGTACGTGAACCCTTACTGGTTCACTGGAGTACACCTGATGACGTTTCAGGCATGCGGTATAGAACAGACATTCTTCCTGACCCTCCGTGTTAGTCCCGGTATCCCTACCTGATGCTCCGTTGTTGGCCTGGCACCCCTACCCGATATGCTGGGGTAGTACCGGTACCCCCACCGGTACTCTGCGGTAGTATTGGTACACCCACCGGTACTCCAGGGTAGTACCTGAACCCTTACTGGTTCGCTGGGGTACACCTGTTGACCTTACGGGCGTGCTGTGTAGACCAGACATTCCTACCTGACCCTCCAGGCTAGGCCCGGTATCCCTACCTGATGCTCTACGGTAGGCCTGGCCCCCTATCCGACAATCTGGGGTAGTACCGGTACACCCACAGGTACTCCGCGGTACTTTTGCTATACCCACCGGTACTCCTGGATTGTACCGGAACCCTTACTGGTGCGCCGGGGTACACCTGCTGACCCTATGGGCACACTGCTTTGGACCCACCCTTCCTACCTGACCCGCCGGGGTAGGCCTGGTATACCTACCCGATGTTTCGAGGTAGAACCGGTTCCCCCACCGGTACTCTGGGGTTGTAACGGAACCCTTTGTGATGCGCCAGAGAACACCAGCTATCCCTTCGTGCGCGCTGCACTAGACCCGGCCTCCCTACCGGACCCCACAGGTTAGACCCGCTATCCCTACCTGATGCTCCACATTAGGCTTGGCACCCATACCCGATGTTCTGGGGTAGTAGCGGTACCCCAACCGTTACTCTGCGGTAGTATCGGTACACCCACCGGTACTCCAGGGTAGTACGTGAGCCCTTACTGGTTCACTGGGGTACACATGATGACGTTAAGGGCACGCGGTATAGACCAGACATTCCTACCTGACCCTCCGTGTTAGACCCGGTATCCCTACCTGATGCTCCGTTGTTGGCTTGGCACCCCTACCTGATATGCTGGGGTAGTACCGCTACCCCCACCGGTACTCTGCGGTAGTATTGGTACACCCACCGGTACTCCAGGGTAGTACTTGTACTCTTACAGGTTCGCTGGGGTACACCTGCTGACCTTACGGGCGTGCTGTGTAGACCAGACATTCCTACCTGACCCTCCAGGCTAGGCCCGGTATCCCTACCTGATGCTCTGCGCTACGCCTTGCCCCTAAAGGACAATCTGGGGTAGTACCTGTACACCCACCGGTACTCCGCGGTAGTTTTGCTATACCCACCGGTACTCCTGGATTGTACCGGAACCCTTACTGTTGCGACGGGGTACACCTGCTGACCCTACGGGCACACTGCTTTGGACCCACCCTTCCTACCTGACCCGCCGGGGTAGGCCTGGTATACCTACCCGATGTTTCTAGGTAGTACCGGTTCCCCCACCGGTACTCTGGGGTTGGAACGGAACCCTTTGTGATGCGCCAGAGAACACCAGCTGTCCCTTCGTGCGCGCTGGACTAGACCTGGCCTCCCTACCGGACCCCACAGGTTAGACCCGGTATCCCTACCTGATGCTCCGCGTTAGGCTTGGCACCCATACCCGATGTTCTGGGGTAGTATCGGTACACCCACCGGTACTCCGGGGTAGTACGTGAGCCCTTACTGGTTCACTGGGTTACACCTGCTGACGTTTCGGTCACGCGGTATAGACCAGACATTCTTCCTGACCCTCCGTGTTAGTCTTGGTATCCCTACCTGATGCTCTGTTGTTGGCCTGGCACCCCTACCCGATATGCTGGGGTAGTACCGGTACCCCCACCGGTACTCTGCGGTAGTATTGGTACACCCACCGGTACTCCAGGGCAGTACCTGAACACTTACTGGTTCGCTGGGGTACGCCTGCTGTCATTACGGGCGTGCTGTGTAGACCAGACATTCCTACCTGACCCTCCAGGCTAGGCCCGGTATCCCTACCTGATGCTCTGCGGTAGGCCTGGCCCCCTACCCGACAATCTGGGGTAGTACCGGTACACCCACAGGTACTCCGCGTAGTTTTGCTATACCCACCGGTACTCCTGGATTTTACCGGAACCCTTTCTGGTGCGCCGGGGTACACCTGCTGACCCTACGGGCACACTGCTTTGGACCCACCCATCCTACCTGACCCGCCGGTGTAGGCCTGGTATACCTACCCGATGTTTCGAGGTAGAACCGGTTCCCCCACCGGTACTCTGGGGTTGGAACGGAACCCTTTGTGATGCGCAAGAGAACACCAGCTGTCCCTTCGTGCGCGCTGGACTAGACCCGGCCTCCCTTCCGGACACCACAGGTTAGACCCGCTATCCCTACCTGATGCTCCGCTTTAGGCTTGGCACCCATACCCGATGTTCTGGGGTAGTAGCGGTACCCCCACCATTACTCTGCGGTAGTATCGGTACACCCACCGGTACACCGGGGTAGTACGTGAACCCTTACTGGTTCACTGGGGTACACCTGATGACGTTACTGGCGCGCGGCGTAGACCAGACATTCCTACCTGACCCTCCGTTTTAGGCCCGGTATCCCTACCTGATGCTCCGTTGTTGGCCTGGCACCCCTACCCGATATGCTGGGGTAGTACCGGTACCCCCACCGGTACTCTGCGGTAGTATTGGTACACCCATCGGTACTCCAGGGCAGTACCTGAACACTTACTGGTGCGCCGGGGTACACCTGCTGACCCTACGGGCACACAGCTTTGGACCCACCCTTCCTACCTTACCCGCCGGTGTAGGCCTGGTATACCTACCCGATGATTCGAGGTAGTACCGGTTCCCCCACCGGTACTCTGGGCTTGGAACGGAACCCTTTGTGATGCGCCAGAGAACACCAGCTGTCCCTTCGTGCGCGCTGGACTAGACCTGGCCTCCCTACCGGACCCCACAGGTTAGACCCGCTATCCCTACCTGATGCTCCGCATTAGGCTTGGCACCCATACCCGATGTTCTGGGGTAGTAGCGGTACCCCCACCGTTACTCTGCGGTAGTATCGGTACACCCACCGGTACTCCGGGGTAGTACGTGAACCCTTACTGGTTCACTGGGGTACACCTGCTGACGTTACTGGTGTGCGGTGTAGACCAGACATTCCTACCTGACCCTCCGTTTTAGGCCCGGTATCCCTACCTGATGCTCTACGGTAGGCGGGCCCCCTACCCGACAATCTGGGGTAGTACCGGTACACCCACAGGTACTCCGCGGTACTTTTGCTATACCCAGCGGTACTCCTGGATTGTACCGGAACCCTTACTGGTGCGCCGGGTTACACCTGCTGACCCTACGGGCACACTGCTTTGGACCCACCCTTCCTACCTGACCCGCCGGGGTAGGACTGGTATACCTACCCGATGTTTCGAGGTAGAACCGGTTCCCCCACCGGTACTCTGGGTTTGGAACGGAACCCTTTGTGATGCGCCAGAGAACACCAGCTGTCCCTTCGTGCGCGCTGCACTAGACCCGGACTCCCTACCGGACACCACAGGTTAGACCCGCTATCCCTACCTGATGCTCCACATTAGGCTTGACACCCATACCCGATGTTCTGGGGTAGTAGCGGTACCCCCACCGTTACTCTGCGGTAGTATCGGTACACCCACCAGTACTCCGGGGTAGTACGTGAGCCCTTACTGGTTCACTGGGGTACACATGATGACGTTAAGGGCACGCGGTATAGACCAGACATTCTTCCTGACCCTCCGTGTTAGACCCGGTATCCCTACCTGATGCTCCGTTGTTGGCTTGGCACCCCTACCCGATATGCTGGGGTAGTACCGCTACCCCCACCGGTACTCTGCGGTAGTATTGGTACACCCACCGGTACTCCAGGGTAGTACCTGTACCCTTACAGGTTCGCTGGGGTACACCTGCTGACCTTACGGGCGTGCTGTGTAGACCAGACATTCCTACCTGACCCTCCAGGCTAGGCCCGGTATCCCTACCTGATGCTCTGCGGTAGGCCTGGCCCCCTACCCGACAATCTGGGGTAGTACCTGTACACCCAACGGTACTCCGCGGTAGTTTTGCTATACCCACCGGTACTCCTGGATTGTACCGGAACCCTTACTGGTGCGCCGGGGTACACCTGCTGACCCTACGGGCACACTGCTTTGGACCCACCCTTCCTACCTGACCCGCCGGGGTAGGCCTGCTATACCTACCCGATGTTTCGAGGTAGAACCGGTTCCCCCACCGGTACTCTGGGCTTGGAACGGAAACCTTTCTGATGCGCCAGAGAACACCAGCTGTCCCTTCGTGCGCGCTGGACTAGACCTGGCCTCCCTAGCGGACCCCACAGGTTAGACCCGCTATCACTACCTGATGCTCCGCATATAGGCTTGGCACCCATACCCGATGTTCTGGGGTAGTAGCGGTACCCCCACCGTTACTCTGCGGTAGTATCGGTACACCCACCGGTACTCCGGGGTAGTACGTGAACCCTTACTGGTTCACTGGGGTACACCTGATGACGTTACTGGCGCGCGGTGTAGACCAGACATTCCTACCTGACCCTCCGTTTTAGGCCCGGTATCCCTACCTGATGCTCCGTTGTTGGCCTGGCACCCCTAACCGATATGCTGGGGTAGTACCGCTACCCCCACCGGTACTCTGCGGTAGTATTGGTACACCCACCGGTATTCCAGGGTAGTACATGAACCCTTACAGGTTCGCCGGGGTACACCTGCTGACCTTACGGGCGTGCTCTGTAGACCAGACATTCCTACCTGACCCTCCAGGCTAGGCCCGGTATCCCTACCTGATGCTCTGCGGTAGGCCTGGCCCCCTACCCGACAATCTGGGGTACTACCGGTACACCCACAGGTACTCCGCGGTACTTTTGCTATACCCACCGGTACTCCTGGATTGTACCGGAACCCTTACTGTTGCGCCGGGGTACACCTGCTGACCCTACGGGCACACTGCTGTGGACCCACCCTTCCTACCTGACCCGCCAGGGTAGGCCTGGTATACCTACCCGATGTTTCGAGGTAGAACCGGTTCCCCACCGGTGCTCTGGGGTTGGAACGGAAACCTTTGTGATGCGCCAGAGAACACCAGCTGTCCCTTCGTGCGCGCTGGACTAGAACTGGCCTCCCTACCGGACCCCACAGGTTACACCCGGTATCCCTACCTGATGCTCCGCATTAGGCTTGGCACCCATACCCGATGTTCTGGGGTAGTAGCGGTACCCCCACCGTTACTCTGCGGTAGTATCGGTACACCCACCAGTACTCCGGGGTAGTACGTGAACCCTTACTGGTTCACTGGGGTACACCTGATGACGTTACCGGCACGCTGTATAGACCAGACATTCCTACCTGACCCTCCGTGTTAGACCCGGTGTCCCTACCTGCTGCTCCGTTGTTGGCTTGGCACCCCTACCCGATATGCTGGGGTACTACCGGTACCCCCACCGGTACTCTGCGGTAGTATTGGTACACCCACCGGTACTCCAGGGTAGTACCTGAACCCTTACTGGTTCGCTGGGGTACACCTGCTGACCTTACGGGCGTTCTCTGTAGACCAGACATTCCTACCTGACCCTCCAGGCTAGTCCCATGATCCCTACCTGATGCTCTGCGGTAGGCCTGGCCCCCTACCCGACAATCTGGGGTAGTACCGGTACACCCACCGGTACTCCGCGGTACTTTTGCTATACCCACCGGTACTCCTGGATTGTACCGGAACCCTTACTGGTGCGCCGGGGTACACCTGCTGACCCTACGGGCACACTGCTTTGGACCCACCCTTCCTACCTGAACCGCCGGGGTAGGCCTGGTATACCTACCCGATGTTTCGAGGTAGAACCGGTTCCCCCACCGGTACTCTGGGGTTGGAACGGAACCCTTTGTGATGCGCCAGAGAACACCAGCTGTCCCTTCGTGCGCGCTGGACTAGACCCGGCCTCCCTACCGGACCCCACAGGTTAGACCCGCTATCCCTACCTGATGCTCTGCATTAGGCTTGGCACCCATACCCGATCTTCTGCGGTAGTAGCGGTACCGCCACCGTTACTCTGCGGTAGTATCGGTACACCCACCGGTACTCCGGGGTAGTACGTGAACCCTTACTGGTTCACTGGGGAACACCTGCTGACGTTACTGCTGCGCGGTGTAGACCAGACATTCCTACCTGACCCTCCGTGTTAGACCCGGTGTCCCTACCTGATGCTCCGTTGTTGGCTTGGCACCCCTACCCGATATGCTGGGGTACTACCGGTACCCCCACCGGTACTCTGCGGTAGTATTGGTACACCCACCGGTACTCCAGGGCAGTACCTGAACACTTACTGGTTCGCTGGGGTACACCTGCTGACCTTACGGGCGTGCTGTGTAGAGCAGACATTCCTACCTGACCCTCCGTGTTAGACCTGATATCCCTACCTGATGCTCTGTTGTTGGCCTGGCACCGCTACCCGATATGCTGGGGTAGTACCGGTACCCCCACCGGTACTCTGCGGTAGTATTGGTACACCCACCGGTACTCCAGGGTAGTACCTGAACCCTTACTGGTTCGCTGGGGTACACCTGCTGACCTTACGGGCGTGCTGTGTAGACCAGACATTCCTACCTGACCCTCCAGGCTAGGCCCGGTATCCCTACCTGATGCTCTGCGCTACGCCTGGCCCCCTACCCGACAATGTGGGGTAGTACCGGTACACCCACCGGTACTCCGCGGTACTTTTGCTATACCCACCGGTACTCCTGGATTGTAACGGAACCCTTACTGGTGCACCGGGGTACACCTGCTGACCCTACGGGCACACTGCTTTGGACCCACCCTTCCTACCTGACCCGCCGGGGTAGGCCTGGTAAACCTACCCGAAGTTTCGAGGTAGAACCGGTTCCCCCACCGGTACTCTGGGTTTGGAACGGAACCCTTTCTGATGCGCCAGAGAACACCAGCTGTCCCTTCGTGCGCGCTGGACTAGACCCGGCCTCCCTTCCGGACCCCACAGGTTAGACCTGCTATCCCTACCTGATGCTCCGCATTAGGCTTGGCACCCATACCCGATGTTCTGGGGTAGTAGCGGTACCCCCACCGTTACTCTGCGGTAGTATCGGTACACCCACCGGTACTCCGGGGTAGTACGTGAACCCTTACTGGTTCACTGGGGTACACCTGCTGACGTTACTGGCGCGCGGTGTAGACCAGACATTCCTACCTGACCCTCCGTTTTAGGCCCGGTATCCCTACCTGATGCTCCGTTGTTGGCCTGGCACCCCTACCCGATATGCTGGGGTAGTACCGGTACCCCCACCGGTACTCTGCGGTAGTATTGGTACACCCACCGGTACTCCAGGGTAGTACCTGAACCCTTACTGGTTCGCTGGGGTACTCCTGCTGACCTTACGGGCGTGCTCTGTAGACCAGACATTCCTACCTGACCCTCCAGGCTAGGCCCGGTATCCCTACCTGATACTCTGCGGTAGGCCTGGCCCCCTACCCGACAATCTGGGGTAGTACCGGTACACCCACCGGTACTCTGCGGTACTTTTGCTATACCCACCAGTACTCCTGGATTGTACCGGAACCCTTACTGGTGCGCCGGGGTACACCTGCTGACCCTATGGGCGCGCCGCTTTACGCCCACCCTTTCTACCTTACCCGCCGGGGTAGGCCTGGTATACCTACCAGATGTTTTGAGTTACAACCGGTTCCCCCACCGGTACTCTGGGGTTGGAACGGAACCCTTTCTGATGCGCCAGAGAACACCAGCTGTCCCTTCGTGCGCGCTGGACTAGACCCGGCCTCGTTTCCGGACCCCACAGGTTAGACCTGCTATCCCTACCTGATGCTCCGCATTAGGCTTGGCACCCATACCCGATGTTCTGGGGTAGTAGCGCTACCCCCACCGTTACTCTGCGGTAGTATCGGTACACCCACCGGTACTCCGGGGTAGTACGTGAACCCTTACTGGTTCACTGGGGTATACCTGCTGACGTTACTGGCATGCGGTGTAGACCAGACATTCCTACCTGACCCTCTGTTTTAGGTCCGGTATCCCTATCTGATGCTCCGTTGTTGGCCTGGCACCCCTACCCGATATGCTGGGGTAGTACCGGTACCCCCACCGGTACTCTGCGGTAGTATTGGTACACCCACCGGTACTCCAGGGTAGTACCTGAAGCCTTACAGGTTCGCTGGGGTACACCTGCTGACCCTACGGGCGTGCTCTGTAGACCAGACATTCCTACCTGACCCTCCAGGCTATGCCCGGTATCCCTACCTGATGCTCTACGGTAGGCCTGGCCCCCTATCCGACAATCTGGGGTAGTACCGGTACACCCACCGGTACTCCACGGTACTTTTGCTATACCCACCGGTACTCCTGGATTGTACCGGAACCCTTACTGGTGCGCCGGGGTACACCTGCTGACAGTACGGGCGCGCCGATTTACGCCCACCCTACCTACCTGACCCGCCGGGGTAGACCTGGTATATCTACCCGATGTTTCAAGGTAGATCCGGTTGCCCCACCGGTACTCTGGGGTTGGAACAGAACCCTTTGTGATGCGTCAGAGAACACCAGCTGTCCCATCGTGCGCGCTGGAGTAGACCTCGCCTCCCTACCGGACCCTACAGGTTAGACCCGCTATCCCTACCTGATGCTCCGCATTAGGCTTGGCACCCATACCCGATGTTCCGGGGTACTAGCGGTACCCCCACCGTTACTCTGCGGTAGTATCGGTACACCCACCGGTACTCCGGGGTAGTACGTGAACCCTTACTGGTTCACTGGGGTACACCTGATGACGTTACTGGCGTGCTGTGTAGACCAGACATTCTTCCTGACCCTCCGTGTTAGGCCTGGTATCCCTACCTGATGCTCCGTTGTTGGCCTGGCACCCCTACCCGATATGCTGGGGTAGTACCAGTACCCCCACCGGTACTCTGCGGTAGTATTGGTACACCCACCGGTACTCCAGGGTAGTACCTGAACCCTTACTGGTTCGCTGGGCTACACCTGCTGACCTTACGGGCGTGCTCTGTAGACGAGACATTCCTACCTGACCCTCCAGGCTAGGCCCGGTATCCCTACCTGATGCTCTGCGGTAGGCCTGGCCCCCTACCTGACAATCTGGGGTAGTACCGGTACACCCACCGGTACTCCGCGGTACTTTTGCTATACCCACCGGTACTCCTGGATTGTACCGGAACCCTTACTGGTGCGCCGGGGTACACCTGCTTACCCTACGGGCACACTGCTTTGGACCCACCCTTCCTACCTGAACCGCCGGGGTAGGCCTGGTATACCTACCCGATGTTTCGAGGTAGAACCGGTTCCCCCACCGGTACTCTGGGGTTGGAACGGAACCCTTTGTGATGCGCCAGAGAACACCAGCTGTCCCTTCGTGCGCGCTGGACTAGACACGGCCTCCCTACCGGACCCCACAGGTTAGACCCGCTATCCCTACCTGATGCTCTGCATTAGGCTTGGCACCCATACCCGATCTTCTGCGGTAGTAGCGGTACCGCCACCGTTACTCTGCGGTAGTATCGGTACACCCACCGGTACTCCGGGGTAGTACGTGAACCCTTACTGGTTCACTGGGGAACACCTGCTGACGTTACTGCTGCGCGGTGTAGACCAGACATTCCTACCTGACCCTCCGTGTTAGACCCGGTGTCCCTACCTGATGCTCCGTTGTTGGCTTGGCACCCCTACCCGATATGCTGGGGTACTACCGGTACCCCCACCGGTACTCTGCGGTAGTATTGGTACACCCACCGGTACTCCAGGGCAGTACCTGAACACTTACTGGTTCGCTGGGGTACACCTGCTGACCTTACGGGCGTGCTGTGTAGACCAGACATTCCTACCTGACCCTCCGTGTTAGACCTGATATCCCTACCTGATGCTCTGTTGTTGGCCTGGCACCGCTACCCGATATGCTGGGGTAGTACCGGTACCCCCAACGGTACTCTGCGGTAGTATTGGTACACCCACCGGTACTCCAGGGTAGTACCTGAACCCTTACTGGTTCGCTGGGGTACACCTGCTGACCTTACGGGCGTGCTGTGTAGACCAGACATTCCTACCTGACCCTCCAGGCTAGGCCCGGTATCCCTACCTGATGCTCTGCGCTACGCCTGGCCCCCTACCCGACAATGTGGGGTAGTACCGGTACACCCACCGGTACTCCGCGGTACTTTTGCTATACCCACCGGTACTCCTGGATTGTAACGGAACCCTTACTGGTGCACCGGGGTACACCTGCTGACCCTACGGGCACACTGCTTTGGACCCACCCTTCCTACCTGACCCGCCGGGGTAGGCCTGGTAAACCTACTCGAAGTTTCGAGGTAGAACCGGTTCCCCCACCGGTACTCTGGGTTTGGAACGGAACCCTTTCTGATGCGCCAGAGAACACCAGCTGTCCCTTCGTGCGCGCTGGACTAGACCCGGCCTCCCTTCCGGACCCCACAGGTTAGACCTGCTATCCCTACCTGATGCTCCGCATTAGGCTTGGCACCCATACCCGATGTTCTGGGGTAGTAGCGGTACCCCCACCGTTACTCTGCGGTAGTATCGGTACACCCACCGGTACTCCGGGGTAGTACGTGAACCCTTACTGGTTCACTGGGGTACACCTGATGACGTTACTGGCGCGCGGTGTAGACCAGACATTCCTACCTGACCCTCCGTTTTAGGCCCGGTATCCCTACCTGATGCTCCGTTGTTGGCCTGGCACCCCTACCCGATATGCTGGGGTAGTACCGGTACCCCCACCGGTACTCTGCGGTAGTATTGGTACACCCACCGGTACTCCAGGGTAGTACCTGAACCCTTACTGGTTCGCTGGGGTACTCCTGCTGACCTTACGGGCGTGCTCTGTAGACCAGACATTCCTACCTGACCCTCCAGGCTAGGCCCGGTATCCCTACCTGATACTCTGCGGTAGGCCTGGCCCCCTACCCGACAATCTGGGGTAGTACCGGTACACCCACCGGTACTCTGCGGTACTTTTGCTATACCCACCAGTACTCCTGGATTGTACCGGAACCCTTACTGGTGCGCCGGGGTACACCTGCTGACCCTACGGGCGCGCCGCTTTACGCCCACCCTTTCTACCTTACCCGCCGGGGTAGGCCTGGTATACCTAGCAGATGTTTTGAGTTACAACCGGTTCCCCCACCGGTACTCTGGGGTTGGAACGGAACCCTTTCTGATGCGCCAGAGAACACCAGCTGTCCCTTCGTGCGCGCTGGACTAGACCCGGCCTCGTTTCCGGACCCCACAGGTTAGACCTGCTATCCCTACCTGATGCTCCGCATTAGGCTTGGCACCCATACCCGATGTTCTGGGGTAGTAGCGCTACCCCCACCGTTACTCTGCGGTAGTATCGGTACACCCACCGGTACTCCGGGGTAGTACGTGAACCCTTACTGGTTCACTGGGGTATACCTGCTGACGTTACTGGCATGCGGTGTAGACCAGACATTCCTACCTGACCCTCTGTTTTAGGTCCGTTATCCCTATCTGATGCTCCGTTGTTGGCCTGGCACCCCTACCCGATATGCTGGGGTAGTACCGGTACCCCCACCGGTACTCTGCGGTAGTATTGGTACACCCACCGGTACTCCAGGGTAGTACCTGAACCCTTACAGGTTCGCTGGGGTACACCTGCTGACCCTACGGGCGTGCTCTGTAGACCAGACATTCCTACCTGACCCTCCAGGCTATGCCCGGTATCCCTACCTGATGCTCTGCGGTAGGCCTGGCCCCCTATCCGACAATCTGGGGTAGTACCGGTACACCCACCGGTACTCCACGGTACTTTTGCTATACCCACCGGTACTCCTGGATTGTACCGGAACCCTTACTGGTGCGCCGGGGTACACCTGCTGACAGTACGGGCGCGCCGATTTACGCCCACCCTACCTACCTGACCCGCCGGGGTAGGCCTGGTATATCTACCCGATGTTTCAAGGTAGATCCGGTTGCCCCACCGGTACTCTGGGGTTGGAACAGAACCCTTTGTGATGCGTCAGAGAACACCAGCTGTCCCATCGTGCGCGCTGGAGTAGACCTCGCCTCCCTACCGGACCCTACAGGTTAGACCCGCTATCCCTACCTGATGCTCCGCATTAGGCTTGGCACCCATACCCGATGTTCCGGGGTACTAGCGGTACCCCCACCGTTACTCTGCGGTAGTATCGGTACACCCACCGGTACTGCGGGGTAGTACGTGAACCCTTACTGGTTCACTGGGGTACACCTGATGACGTTTCGGGCACGCGGTATAGAACAGACATTCTTCCTGACCCTCCGTGTTAGGCCTGGTATCCCTACCTGATGCTCCGTTGTTGGCCTGGCACCCCTACCCGATATGCTGGGGTAGTACCAGTACCCCCACCGGTACTCTGCGGTAGTATTGGTACACCCACCGGTACTCCAGGGTAGTACCTGAACCCTTACTGGTTCGCTGGGCTACACCTGCTGACCTTACGGGCGTGCTCTGTAGACGAGACATTCCTACCTGACCCTCCAGGCTAGGCCCGGTATCCCTACCTGATGCTCTGCGGTAGGCCTGGCCCCCTACCTGACAATCTGGGGTAGTACCGGTACACCCACCGGTACTCCGCGGTAATTTTGCTATACCCACCGGTACTCCTGGATTGTACCGGAACCCTTACTGGTGCGCCGGGGTACACCTGCTGACAGTACGGGCGCGCCGATTTACGCGCACCCTTCCTACCTGACTCTCCGGGGTAGGCCTGGTATACCTACCCGATGTTTCAAGGTAGAACCGGTTGCCCCACCGGTACTCTGGGGTTGGAACGGAACCCTTTGTGATGCGCCAGAGAACACCAGCTGTCCCATCGTGCGCGCTGGACTAGACGTGGCCTCCCTACCGGACCCCACAGGTTAGACCCGCTATCCCTACCTGATGCTCCGCATTAGGCTTGGCACCCATACCCGATGTTCTGGTGTAGTAGCGGTACCCCCACCGTTACTCTGCGGTAGTATCGGTACACCCACCGGTACTCCGGGGTAGTACGTGAACCCTTACTGGTTCACTGGGGTACACCTGCTGACGTTACTGGCGCGCGGTGTAGACCAGACATTCCTACCTGACCCTCCGTCTTAGGCCCATTATCCCTACCTGATGCTCCGCATTAGGCTTGGCACCCATACCCGATGTTCTGGGGTACTAGCGGTACCCCACCGTTACTCTGCGGTAATATCGGTACACCCACCGGTACTCCGGGGTAGTACGTGAACCCTTACTGGTTCACTGGGGTACACCTGATGACGTTACTGGCGTGCGGTGTAGACCATACATTCCTACCTGACCCTCTGTTATAGGTCCGGTATCCCTACCTGATGCTCCGTTGTTGGCCTGGCACCCCTACCCAATATGCTGGGGTACTACCGGTACCCCCACCGGTACTCTGCGGTACTATTGGTACACCCACCGGTACTCCAGGGTAGTACCTGAACCCTTACTGGTTCGCTGGGGTACACCTGCTGACCTTACGGGCGTGCTCTGTAGACGAGACATTCCTACCTGACCCTCCAGGCTAGGCCCGGTATCCCTACCTGATGCTCTGCGCTACGCCTGGCCCCCTACCCGACAATGTGGGGTAGTACCGGTACACCCACCGGTACTCCGCGGTACTTTTGCTATACCCACCGGTACTCCTGGATTGTACCGGAACCCTACTGGTGCACCGGGGTACACGTGCTGACCCTACGGGCACACTGCTTTGGACCCACCCTTCCTAACTGACCCGCCGGGGTAGGCCTGGTAAACCTACCCGAAGTTTCGAGGTAGAACCGGTTCCCCCACCGGTACTCTGGGTTTGGAACGGAACCCTTTGTGATGCGCCAGAGAACACCAGCTGTCCCTTCGTGCGCGCTGGACTAGACCCGGCCTCCCTTCCGGACCCCACAGGTTAGACCTGCTATCCCTACCTGATGCTCCGCATTAGGCTTGGCACCCATACCCGATGTTCTGGGGTAGTAGCGGTACCCCCACCGTTACTCTGCGGTAGTATCGGTACACCCACCGGTACTCCGGGGTAGTACGTGAACCCTTACTGGTTCACTGGGGTACACCTGCTGACGTTACTGGCGCGCGGTGTAGACCAGACATTCCTACCTGACCCTCCGTCTTAGGCCCATTATCCCTACCTGATGCTCCGCATTAGGCTTGGCACCCATACCCGATGTTCTGGGGTACTAGCGGTACCCCCACCGTTACTCTGCGGTAGTAACAGTACACCCACCGGTACTCCGGGGTAGTACGTGAACCCTTACTGGTTCACTGGGGTACACCTGATGACATTTCGGGCACGCGGTATAGACCAGACATTCTTCCTGACCCTCCGTGTTAGGCCTGGTATCCCTACCTGATGCTCCGTTGTTGGCCTGGCACCCCTACCCGATATGCTGGGGTAGTACCGGTACCCCCACCGGTACTCTGCGGTAGTATTGGTACACCCACCGGTACTCCAGGGTAGTACCTGAACACTTACTGGTTCGCTGGGCTACACCTGCTGACCTTACGGGCGTGCTCTGTAGACGAGACATTCCTACCTGACCCTCCAGGCTAGGCCCGGTATCCCTACCTGATGCTCTGCGGTAGGCCTGGCCCCCTACCCGACAATCTGGGGTAGTACCGGTACACCCACCGGTACTCCGCGGTAATTTTGCTATACCCACCGGTACTCCTGGATTGTACCGGAACCCTTACTGGTGCGCCGGGGTACACCTGCTGGCCCTACGGGCGCGCCGATTTACGCCCACCCTTCCTACCTGACCCGCCGGGGTAGGCCTCGTATCCCTACCCGATGTTTCGAGTTAGAACCGGTTTCCCCACCGGTACTCTGGGGTTGGAACGGAACCCTTTGTGATGCGCCAGAGAACACCAGCTGTCCCTTCGTGCGTGCTGGACTAGACCCGGCCTCCCTACCGGACCCCACAGGTTTAACCCGCTATCCCTACCTGATGCTCCGCATTAGGCTTGGCACCCATACCCGATGTTCTGGGGTAGTAGCGGTACCCCCACCGTTACTCTGCGGTAGTATCGGTACACCCACCGGTACTCCGGGGTAGTACGTGAACCCTTACTGGTTCACTGGGGTACACCTGATGACGTTTCGGGCACGCGGTATAGACCAGACATTCTTCCTGACCCTCCATTTTAGGCCTGGTATCCCTACCTGATGCTCCGTTGTTGGCCTGGCACCCCTACCCGATATGCTGGGGTAGTACCAGTACCCCCACCGGTACTCTGCGGTAGTATTGGTACACCCACCGGTACTCCAGGGTAGTACCTGAAAACTTACTGGTTCGCTGGGGTACACCTGCTGACCTTATGGGCGTGCTCTGTAGACGAGACATTCCTACCTGACCCTCCAGGCTAGGCCCGGTATCCCTACCTGATGTTCTACGGTAGGCCTGGCCCCCTATCCGACAATCTGGGGTAGTACCGGTACACCCACCGGTACTCCGCGGTAGTTTTGCTATACCCACCGGTACTCCTGGATTGTACCGGAACCCTTACTGGTGCGCCGGGGTACACCTGCTGACAGTACGGGCGCGCCGATTTACGCCCACCCTTCCTACCTGACCCTCCGGGGTAGGCCTGGTATATCTACCCGATGTTTCAAGGTAGAACCGGTTGCCCCACCGGTACTCTGGGGTTGGAACGGAACCCTTTGTGATGCGCCAGAGAACAACAGCTGTCCCATCGTGCGCGCTGGACTAGACCTGGCCTCCCTACCGGACCCCACAGGTTAGACCCGCTATCCCTACCTGATGCTCCGCATTAGGCTTGGCACCCATACCCGATGTTCTGGGGTAGTAGCGGTACCCCCACCGGTACTCTGCGGTAGTATTGGTACACCCACTGGTACTCCAGGGTAGTACCTGAACCCTTACTGGTTCGCTGGGGTACACCTGCTGACCTTACGGGCGTGCTATGTAGACGAGACATTCCTACCTGACCCTCCAGGCTAGGCCCGGTATCCCTACCTGATGCTCTGCGGTAGGCCTGGCCCCCTACCCGACAATGTGGGGTAGTACCGGTACACCCACCGGTACTCCGCGGTAATTTTGCTATACCCACCGGTACTCCTGTATTGTACCGGAACCCTTATTGGTGCGCCGGGGTACACCTGCTGACCCTACGGGCGTGCCGATTTACGCCCACCCTTCCTACCTGACCCGCCGGGGTAGGCCTCGTATCCCTACCCGATGTTTCGAGTTAGAACCGGTTCCCCCACCGGTACTCTGGGGTTGGAACGGAACCCTTTGTGATGCGCCAGAGAACAACAGCTGTCCCTTCGTGCGCGCTGGACTAGACCCGGCGTCCCTACCGGACCCCACAGGTTAGACCCGCTATCCGTACCTGATGCTCCGCATTAGGCTTGGCACCCATACCCGATGTTCTGGGGTACTAGCGGTACCCCCACCGTTACTCTGCGGTAGTATCAGTACACCCACCGGTACTCCGGGGTAGTACGTGAACCCTTACTGGTTCACTGGGGTACACCTGATGAAGTTTCGGGCACGCGGTATAGACCAGACATTCTTCCTGACCCTCCATTTTAGGCCTGGTATCCCTACCTGATGCTCCGTTGTTGGCCTGGCACCCCTACCCGATATGCTGGGGTAGTACCGGTACCCCCACCGGTACTCTGCGGTAGTATTGGTACACCCACCGGTACTCCAGGGTAGTACCTGAAAACTTACAGGTTCGCTGGGGTACACCTGCTGACCTTACGGGCGTGCTGTGTAGACCAGACATTCCTACCTGACCCTCCAGGCTAGGCCCGGTATCCCTACCTGATGCTCTGCGGTAGGCCTGGCCGCCTACCCGACAATCTGGGGTAGTACCGGTACACCCACCGGTACTCCGCGGTACTTTTGCTATACCCACAGGTACTCCTGGATTGTACCGGAACCCTTACTGGTGCGACGGGGTACATCTGCTGACCCTACGGGCACACTGCTTTGGACCCACCCTTCCTACCTGACCCGCTGGGGTAGGCCTGGTATACCTACCCGATGTTTCGAGGTAGAACCGGTTCCCCCACCAGTACTCTGGGGTTGGAACAGAACCCTTTGTGATGCGCCAGAGAACACCAGCTGTCCCTTCGTGCGCACTGGACTAGACTCGGCCTCCCTTCCAGACCCCACAGGTTAGACCCGCTATCCCTACCTGATGCTCCGCATTAGGCTTGGCACCCATACCCGATGTTCTGGGGTAGTAGCGGTACCCCCACCGTTACTCTGCGGTAGTATCGGTACACCCACCGGTACTCCGGGGTAGTATGTGAACCCTTACTGGTTCACTGGGGTACACCTGATGACGTTACTGGCGTGCGGTGTAGACCAGACATTCCTACCTGACCCTCCGTTTTAGGCCCGGTATCCCTACCTGATGCTCCGTTGTTGGCCTGGCACCCCTACCCGATATGCTGGGGTAGTACCGGTACCCCCACGGGTACTCTGCGGTACTATTGGTACACCCACCGGTACTCCAGGGTAGTACCTGAACACTTACTTGTTCGCTGGGGTACACCTGCTGACCTTATGGGCGTGCTCTGTAGACCAGACATTCCTACCTGACCCTCCAGGCTAGGCCCGGTATCCCTCTACCTGATGCTCTGCGCTACGCCTGGCCCCCTACCCGACAATCTGGGGTAGTACCGGTACACCCACCGGTACTCCGCGGTACTTTTGCTATACCCACCGGTACTCCTGGATTGTACCGGAACCCTTACTGGTGCGCCGGGGTACACCTGCTGACCCTACGGGCACACTGCTTTGGACCCACCCTTCCTACCTGACCCGCCGGGGTAGGCCTGGTATACCTACCCGATGTTTCGAGGTAGAACCGGTTCCCCCACCGGTACTCTGGGCTTGGAACTGAAACCTTTGTGATGCGCCAGAGAACACCAGCTGTCCATTCGTGCGCGCTGGACTAGACCTGGCCTCCCTAGCGGACCCCACAGGTTAGACCCGCTATCCCTACCTGATGCTCCGCATTAGGCTTGGCACCCATACCCGATGTTCTGGGGTAGTAGCGGTACCCCCACCGTTACTCTGCGGTAGTATCGGTACACCCACCGGTACTCCGGGGTAGTACGTGAACCCTTACTGGTTCACTGGGGTACACCTGCTGACGTTACTGGCGTGCGGTGTAGACCAGACATTCCTACCTGACCCTCCGTTTTAGGCCCGGTATCCCTACCTGATGCTCCGTTGTTGGCCTGGCACCCCTACCCGATATGCTGGGGTAGTACCGGTACCCCCACCGGTACTCTGTGGTAGTATTGGTACACCCACCGGTACTCCAGGGTAGTACCTGAACCCTTACTGGTTCGCTGGGGTACACCTGCTGACCTTACGGGCGTGCTCTGTAGACCAGACATTCCTACCTGACCCTCCAGGCTAGGCCCGGTATCCCTACCTGATGCTCTGCGCTACGCCTGGCCCCCTACCCGACAATCTGGGGTAGTACCGGTACACCCACCGGTACTCCGCGGTACTTTTGCTATACCCACCGGTACTCCTGGATTGTACCGGAACCCTTACTGGTGCGCCGGGGTACACCTGCTGACCCTACGGGCACACTGCTTTGGACCCACCCTTCCTACCTGACCCGCCGGGGTAGGCCTGGTATACCTACCCGATGTTTCGAGGTAGAACCGGTTCCCCAACCGGTACTCTGGGCTTGGAACTGAAACCTTTGTGATGCGCCAGAGAACACCAGCTGTCCATTCGTGCGCGCTGGACTAGACCTGGCCTCCCTACCGGACCCCACAGGTTAGACCCGCTATCCCTACCTGATGCTCCGCATTAGGCTTGGCACCCATACCCGATGTTCTGGGGTAGTAACGGTACCCCCACCGTTACTCTGCGGTAGTATCGGTACACCCACCGGTACTCCGGGGTAGTACGTGAACCCTTACTGGTTCACTGGGGTACACCTGATGACGTTACTGGCGTGCGGTGTAGACCAGACATTCCTACCTGACCCTCCGTTTTAGGCCCGGTATCCCTACCTGATGCTCCGTTGTTGGCCTGGCACCCCTACCCGATATGCTGGGGTAGTACCGGTACCCCCACCGGTACTCTGCGGTAGTATTGGTACACCCACCGGTACTCCAGGGTAGTACCTGAACCCTTACTGGTTCGCTGGGGTACACCTGCTGACCTTACGGGCGTGCTGTGTAGACCAGACATTCCTACCTGACCCTCCAGGCTAGGCCCGGTATCCCTACCTGATGCTCTGCGGTAGGCCTGGCCCCCTACCCGACAATCTGGGGTAGTACCGGTACACCCAGAGGGACTCCGCGGTACTTTTGCTATACCCACCGGTACTCCTGGATTGTACCGGAACCCTTACTGGTGCGCCGGGGTACACCTGCTGACCCTACGGGCGTGCCGATTTACGCCCACCCTTCCTACCTGACCCGCCGGGGTAGGCCTCGTATCCCTACCCGATGTTTCGAGTTAGAACCGGTTCCCCCACCGGTACTCTGGGGTTGGAACGGAACCCTTTGTGATGCGCCAGAGAACACCAGCTGTCCCTTCGTGCGCGCTGGACTAGACCCGGCCTCCCTACCGGACCCCACAGGTTAGACCCGCTATCCCTACCTGATGCTCCGCATTAGGCTTGGCACCCATACCCGATGTTCTGGGGTAGTAGCGGTACCCCCACCGTTACTCTGCGGTAGTATCGGTACACCCACCGGTACTCCGGGGTAGTACGTGAACCCTTACTGGTTCACTGGGGTACACCTGATGACGTTTCGGGCACGCGGTATAGACCAGACATTCTTCCTGACCCTCCGTGTTAGGCCTGGTATCCCTACGTGATGCTCCGTTGTTGGCCTGGCACCCCTACCCGATATGCTGGGGTAGTACCAGTACCCCCACCGGTACTCTGCGGTAGTATTGGTACACCCACCGGTACTCCAGGGTAGTACCTGAACACTTACTGGTTCGCTGGGGTACACCTGCTGACCTTATGGGCGTGCTCTGTAGACGAGACATTCCTACCTGACCCTCCAGGCTAGGCCCGGTATCCCTACCTGATGCTCTGCGGTAGGCCTGGCCCCCTACCCGACAATCTGGGGTAGTACCGGTATACCCACAGGTACTCCGCGTAGTTTTGCTATACCCACCGGTACTCCTGGATTGTACCGGAACCCTTACTGGTGCGCTGGGGTACACCTGCTGACCCTACGGGCGCGCCGATTTACGCCCACCCTTCCTACCTGACCCGCCGGGGTAGGCCTGGTATACCTACCCGATGTTTCGAGGTAGAACGGGTTGCCCCACCAATTGTGATGGGTTAACCCTGGCTGAACACCAGGTGCCCACCAAAGCCGTTCTATCACTCCCCCATCCTCAGCTGGATAGGGGAGAGAAAATATAACAAAAGGCTCGCGGGTCGAGATAATGACAGGAGAGATCATTCACTATTACCGTCACGGGCAAAACAGACTCAATTTGCAAAATTAACTCAATTTATTACAAATCAACCAGAGCATGGTAATGAGAAGTAAAATGAAATCTCAGAACACCTTCCCACCACCCCTCCGTTCTTCCCGGGCACAACTACCCTCCCGGATTTCACCACCAAGCCCCCCCAGCAGCACAGGGGGACAGGGATGGGGTTTATGGTCATCACACGTTATTTTCTGCCGCTTCACCTCCTCAGGACGAGGGCTGATCACACTCTTCCCCTGCTCCAGCGTGGGGTCCCACCCACGGGAGACAGTCCTCCACGAACTCCTCCAACGTGGGCCATTCCCACGGGCTGCAGTTCTTCACGAGCTGCTCCAGCATGGGTCCATTCCACGGTGTGCAGTCCTTCAGGAGCACACTGCTCCAGCGCGGGTCCCCCACGGGGTCACAAGTCCTGCCAGAAAACCTGCTCCGTGGGCTCCTCTCTCCACAGATCCACAGGTCCTGCCAGGAACCTGCTCCAGCGCGGGGTTCCCACGGGGTCACAGCCTCCTTCGGGAACCCACCTGCTCCGGCGTGGGGTCCTCCACGGGCTACAGGTGGAGATCTGCTCCACCGTGGACCTCCCTGGACTGCAGGGGGACAGCCTGCCTCACCAGGGTCTTCACCACGGGCTGCAGGGGAATCTTCGCTCCGGCGCCTGGAGCATCTCCTCCCCCTCCTTCTTCACTGACCTTGGTGTCCGCAGGCTTGTTTCTCTTACATGTTCTCACTCCTCACTCCGGCGGCAGTTTCTCTCCGTCCCAACTTTTTTTCCTTCTTAAAAATGTTATCACAGAGGCGTTACCACTATCACTGATTGGCTCGGCCTTGGCCGGCGGCGGGTCCGTCTTAGAGCCGGCTGGTATGGGCTCGCTCTCTCTCGAACACAGGGGAAGCTTCCAGCAGTTTCTTACAGAAGCCACCCCTGTAACCCCCCCCCGCTACCAACACCGTGCCAAACCAAACCAATACACCAATACAATGGGTTTGGAACAGAACCCTTTGTGATGCGCCAGAGAACACCAGCTGTCCCTTCGTGCGCGCTGGACTAGACCCGGCCTCCCTTCCGGACCCCACAGGTTAGACCCGCTATCCCTACCTGATGCTCCGCATTAGGCTTGGCACCCATACCCGATGTTCTGGGGTACTAGCGGTATCCCCACCGTTACTCTGCGGTAGTATCGGTACACCCACCGGTACTCCGGGGTAGTACGTGAACACTTACAGGTTCACTGGGGATCACCTGATGACGTTACTGGCGCGCGGTGTAGACCAGACATTCCTACCTGACTAACCGTGTTAGACCCGGTATCCCTACCTGATGCTACGTTGTTGGCTTGGCACCCCTACCCGATATGCTGGGGTAGTACCGGTACCCCCACCGGTACTCTGCGGTAGTATTGGTACACCCACCTGTACTCCAGGGTAGTACCTGTACCCTTACAGGTTCGCTGGGGTACACCTGCTGACCTTACGGGCGTGCTGTGTAGACCAGACATTCCTACCTGACCCTCCAGGCTAGGCCCGGTATCCCTACCTGATGCTCTGCGGTAGGCCTGGCCCCCTACCCGACAATCTGGGGTAGTACCGGTACACCCACCGGTACTCCGCGGTAGTTTTTCTATACCCATCGGTACTCCTGGATTGTACCAGAACCCTTACTGGTGCGCCGGGGTACACCTGCTGACCCTACGGGCACACTGCTTTGGACCCACCCTTCCTACCTGACCCGCCGGGGTAGGCCTGGTATACCTACCCGATGTTTCGAGGTAGAACCGGTTCCCCCACCAGTACTCTGGGGTTGGAACAGAACCCTTTGTGATGCGCCAGAGAACACCAGCTGTCCCTTCGTGCGCGCTGGACTAGACCCGGCCTCCCTTCCGGACCCCACAGGTTAGACCCGCTATCCCTACCTGATGCTCCGCATTAGGCTTGGCACCCATACCCGATGTTCTGGGGTAGTAGCGGTACCCCCACCGTTACTCTGCGGTAGTATCGGTACACCCACAGTTACTCCGGGTTAGTACGTGAACCGTTACTGGTTCACTGGGGTACACCTGCTGACGTTACTGGCGCGCGGTGTAGACCACACATTCCTACCTGACCCTCCGTTTTAGGCCCGGTATCCCTACCTGATGCTCCGTTGTTGGCCTGGCACCCCTACCCGATATGCTGGGGTAGTACCGGTACCCCCACCGGTACTCTGTGGTAGTATTGGTACACCCACCGGTACTCCAGGGTAGTACCTGAACCCTTACTGGTTCGCTGGGGTACACCTGCTGACCTTACGGGCGTGCTCTGTAGACCAGACATTCCTACCTGACCCTCCAGGCTAGGCCCGGTATCCCTACCTGATGCTCTGCGCTACGCCTGGCCCCCTACCCGACAATCTGGGGTAGTACCGGTACACCCACCGGTACTCCGCGGTACTTTTGCTATACCCACCGGTACTCCTGGATTGTACCGGAACCCTTACTGGTGCGCCGGGGTACACCTGCTGACCCTACTGGCACACTGCTTTGGACCCACCCTTCCTACCTGACCCGCCGGGGTAGGCCTGGTATACGTACCCGATGTTTCGAGGTAGAACCGGTTCCCCAACCGGTACTCTGGGCTTGGAACTGAAACCTTTGTGATGCGCCAGAGAACACCAGCTGTCCATTCGTGCGCGCTGGACTAGACCTGGCCTCCCTACCGGACCCCACAGGTTAGACCCGCTATCCCTACCTGATGCTCCGCATTAGGCTTGGCACCCATACCCGATGTTCTGGGGTAGTAACGGTACCCCCACCGTTACTCTGCGGTAGTATCGGTACACCCACCGGTACTCCGGGGTAGTACGTGAACCCTTACTGGTTCACTGGGGTACACCTGATGACGTTACTGGCGTGCGGTGTAGACCAGACATTCCTACCTGACCCTCCGTTTTAGGCCCGGTATCCCTACCTGATGCTCCGTTGTTGGCCTGGCACCCCTACCCGATATGCTGGGGTAGTACCGGTACCCCCACCGGTACTCTGCGGTAGTATTGGTACACCCACCGGTACTCCAGGGTAGTACCTGAACCCTTACTGGTTCGCTGGGGTACACCTGCTGACCTTACGGGCGTGCTGTGTAGACCAGACATTCCTACCTGACCCTCCAGGCTAGGCCCGGTATCCCTACCTGATGCTCTGCGGTAGGCCTGGCCCCCTACCCGACAATCTGGGGTAGTACCGGTACACCCAGAGGGACTCCGCGGTACTTTTGCTATACCCACCGGTACTCCTGGATTGTACCGGAACCCTTACTGGTGCGCCGGGGTACACCTGCTGACCCTACGGGCGCGCCGATTTACGCCCACCCTTCCTACCTGACCCGCCGGGGTAGGCCTCGTATCCCTACCCGATGTTTCGAGTTAGAACCGGTTCCCCCACCGGTACTCTGGGGTTGGAACGGAACCCTTTGTGATGCGCCAGAGAACACCAGCTGTCCCTTCGTGCGCGCTGGACTAGACCCGGCCTCCCTACCGGACCCCACAGGTTAGACCCGCTATCCCTACCTGATGCTCCGCATTAGGCTTGGCACCCATACCCGATGTTCTGGGGTAGTAGCGGTACCCCCACCGTTACTCTGCGGTAGTATCGGTACACCCACCGGTACTCCGGGGTAGTACGTGAACCCTTACTGGTTCACTGGGGTACACCTGATGACGTTTCGGGCACGCGGTATAGACCAGACATTCTTCCTGACCCTCCGTGTTAGGCCTGGTATCCCTACGTGATGCTCCGTTGTTGGCCTGGCACCCCTACCCGATATGCTGGGGTAGTACCAGTACCCCCACCGGTACTCTGCGGTAGTATTGGTACACCCACCGGTACTCCAGGGTAGTACCTGAACACTTACTGGTTCGCTGGGGTACACCTGCTGACCTTATGGGCGTGCTCTGTAGACGAGACATTCCTACCTGACCCTCCAGGCTAGGCCCGGTATCCCTACCTGATGCTCTGCGGTAGGCCTGGCCCCCTACCCGACAATCTGGGGTAGTACCGGTATACCCACAGGTACTCCGCGTAGTTTTGCTATACCCACCGGTACTCCTGGATTGTACCGGAACCCTTACTGGTGCGCTGGGGTACACCTGCTGACCCTACGGGCGCGCCGATTTACGCCCACCCTTCCTACCTGACCCGCCGGGGTAGGCCTGGTATACCTACCCGATGTTTCGAGGTAGAACGGGTTGCCCCACCAATTGTGATGGGTTAACCCTGGCTGAACACCAGGTGCCCACCAAAGCCGTTCTATCACTCCCCCATCCTCAGCTGGATAGGGGAGAGAAAATATAACAAAAGGCTCGCGGGTCGAGATAATGACAGGAGAGATCATTCACTATTACCGTCACGGGCAAAACAGACTCAATTTGCAAAATTAACTCAATTTATTACAAATCAACCAGAGCATGGTAATGAGAAGTAAAATGAAATCTCAGAACACCTTCCCACCACCCCTCCGTTCTTCCCGGGCACAACTACCCTCCCGGATTTCACCACCAAGCCCCCCCAGCAGCACAGGGGGACAGGGATGGGGTTTATGGTCATCACACGTTATTTTCTGCCGCTTCACCTCCTCAGGACGAGGGCTGATCACACTCTTCCCCTGCTCCAGCGTGGGGTCCCACCCACGGGAGACAGTCCTCCACGAACTCCTCCAACGTGGGCCATTCCCACGGGCTGCAGTTCTTCACGAGCTGCTCCAGCATGGGTCCATTCCACGGTGTGCAGTCCTTCAGGAGCACACTGCTCCAGCGCGGGTCCCCCACGGGGTCACAAGTCCTGCCAGAAAACCTGCTCCGTGGGCTCCTCTCTCCACAGATCCACAGGTCCTGCCAGGAACCTGCTCCAGCGCGGGGTTCCCACGGGGTCACAGCCTCCTTCGGGAACCCACCTGCTCCGGCGTGGGGTCCTCCACGGGCTACAGGTGGAGATCTGCTCCACCGTGGACCTCCCTGGACTGCAGGGGGACAGCCTGCCTCACCAGGGTCTTCACCACGGGCTGCAGGGGAATCTTCGCTCCGGCGCCTGGAGCATCTCCTCCCCCTCCTTCTTCACTGACCTTGGTGTCCGCAGGCTTGTTTCTCTTACATGTTCTCACTCCTCACTCCGGCGGCAGTTTCTCTCCGTCCCAACTTTTTTTCCTTCTTAAAAATGTTATCACAGAGGCGTTACCACTATCACTGATTGGCTCGGCCTTGGCCGGCGGCGGGTCCGTCTTAGAGCCGGCTGGTATGGGCTCGCTCTCTCTCGAACACAGGGGAAGCTTCCAGCAGTTTCTTACAGAAGCCACCCCTGTAACCCCCCCCCGCTACCAAAACCTTGCCAAACAAAACCAATACACCAATACAATGGGTTTGGAACAGAACCCTTTGTGATGCGCCAGAGAACACCAGCTGTCCCTTCGTGCGCGCTGGACTAGACCCGGCCTCCCTTCCGGACCCCACAGGTTAGACCCGCTATCCCTACCTGATGCTCCGCATTAGGCTTGGCACCCATACCCGATGTTCTGGGGTACTAGCGGTATCCCCACCGTTACTCTGCGGTAGTATCGGTACAACCACCGGTACTCCGGGGTAGTACGTGAACCCTTACTGGTTCACTGGGGATCACCTGATGACGTTACTGGCGCGCGGTGTAGACCAGACATTCCTACCTGACTAACCGTGTTAGACCCGGTATCCCTACCTGATGCTACGTTGTTGGCTTGGCACCCCTACCCGATATGCTGGGGTAGTACCGGTACCCCCACCGGTACTCTGCGGTAGTATTGGTACACCCACCTGTACTCCAGGGTAGTACCTGTACCCTTACAGGTTCGCTGGGGTACACCTGCTGACCTTACGGGCGTGCTGTGTAGACCAGACATTCCTACCTGACCCTCCAGGCTAGGCCCGGTATCCCTACCTGATGCTCTGCGGTAGGCCTGGCCCCCTACCCGACAATCTGGGGTAGTACCGGTACACCCACCGGTACTCCGCGGTAGTTTTTCTATACCCACCGGTACTCCTGGATTGTACCAGAACCCTTACTGGTGCGCCGGGGTACACCTGCTGACCCTACGGGCACACTGCTTTGGACCCACCCTTCCTACCTGACCCGCCGGGGTAGGCCTGGTATACCTACCCGATGTTTCGAGGTAGAACCGGTTCCCCCACCAGTACTCTGGGGTTGGAACAGAACCCTTTGTGATGCGCCAGAGAACACCAGCTGTCCCTTCGTGCGCGCTGGACTAGACCCGGCCTCCCTTCCGGACCCCACAGGTTAGACCCGCTATCCCTACCTGATGCTCCGCATTAGGCTTGGCACCCATACCCGATGTTCTGGGGTAGTAGCGGTACCCCCACCGTTACTCTGCGGTAGTATCGGTACACGCACCGGTACTCCGGGGTAGTACGTGAACCCTTACTGGTTCACTGGGGTACACCTGATGACGTTACTGGCGTGCGGTGTAGACCAGACATTCCTACCTGACCCTCCGTTTTAGGCCCGGTATCCCTACCTGATGCTCCGTTGTTGGCCTGGCACCCCTACCCGATATGCTGGGGTAGTACCGGTACCCCCACGGGTACTCTGCGGTAGTATTGGTACACCCACCGGTACTCCAGGGTAGTACCTGAACCCTTAGAGGTTCGCTGGGGTACACCTGCTGACCTTACGGGCGTGCTGTGTAGACCAGACATTCCTACCTGACCCTCCAGGCTAGGCCCGGTATCCCTACCTGATGCTCTGCGGTAGGCCTGGCCCCCTACCCGACAATCTGGGGTAGTACCGGTACACCCACAGGGACTCCGCGGTAATTTTGCTATACCCACCGGTACTCCTGGATTGTACCGGAACACTTACTGGTGCGCCGGGGTACACCTGATGATCCTACGGGCGTGCCGATTTACGCCCACCCTTCCTACATGACCCGCCGTGGTTGGCCTCGTATCCCTACCCGATGTTTCGAGTTAGAACCGGTTCCCCCACCGGTACTCTGGGGTTGGAACGGAACACTTTGTGATGCGCCAGAGAACACCAGCTGTCCCTTCGTGCGCGCTGGACTAGACCCGGCCTCCCTACCGGACCCCACAGGTTAGACCCGCTATCCCTACCTGATGCTCCGCATTAGGCTTGGCACCCATACCCGATGTTATGGGGTAGTAGCGGTACCCCCACCGTTACTCTGCGGTAGTATCGGTACAACCACCGGTACTCCGGGGTAGTACCTGAACCCTTACAGGTTCGCTGGGGTACACCTGCTGACCTTACGGGCGTGCTCTGTAGACCAGACATTCCTACCTGACCCTCCAGGCTAGGCCCGCTATCCCTACCTGATGCTTTACGGTAGGACTGGCCCCCTACCCGACAATCTGGGGTAGTACCGGTACACCCACCGGTACTCCGCGGTACTTTTGCTATACCCACTGGTACTCCTGGATTGTACCGGAACCCTTACTGGTGCGACGGGGTACACCTGCTGACCCTACGGGCACACTGCTTTGGACCCACCCTTCCTACCTGACCCGCCGGGGTAGGCCTGTTATACCTACCCGATGTTTCGAGGTAGAACCGGTTCCCCCACCAGTACTCTGGGGTTGGAACAGAACCCTTTGTGATGCGCCAGAGAACACCAGCTGTCCCTTCGTGCGCGCTGGACTAGACCCGGCCTCCCTTCCAGACCCCACAGGTTAGACCCGCTATCCCTACCTGATGCTCCGCATTAGGCTTGGCACCCATACCCGATGTTCTGGGGTAGTAGCGGTACCCCCACCGTTACTCTGCGGTAGTATCGGTACACCCACCGGTACTCCGGGGTAGTAATTGAACCCTTACTGGTTCACTGGGGTACACCTGATGACGTTACTGGCGTGCGGTGTAGACCAGACATTCCTACCTGACCCTCCGTTTTAGGCCCGGTATCCCTACCTGATGCTCCGTTGTTGGCCTGGCACCCCTACCCGATATGCTGGGGTAGTACCGGTACCCCCACGGGTACTCTGCGGTAGTATTGGTACACCCACCGGTACTCCAGGGTAGTACCTGAACCCTTACTGGTTCGCTGGGGTACACCTGCTGACCTTATGGGCGTGCTCTGTAGACCAGACATTCCTACCTGACCCTCCAGGCTAGGCCAGGTATCCCTCTACCTGATGCTCTGCGCTACGCCTGGCCCCCTACCCGACAATCTGGGGTAGTACCGGTACACCCACCGGTACTCCGCGGTACTTTTGCTATACCCACCGGTACTCCTGGATTGTACCGGAACCCTTACTGGTGCGCCGGGGTACACCTGCTGACCCTACGGGCACACTGCTTTGGACCCACCCTTCCTACCTGACCCGCCGGGGTAGGCCTGGTATACCTACCCGATGTTTCGAGGTAGAACCGGTTCCCCCACCGGTACTCTGGGCTTGGAACTGAAACCTTTGTGATGCGCCAGAGAACACCAGCTGTCCATTCGTGCGCGCTGGACTAGACCTGGCCTCCCTAGCGGACCCCACAGGTTAGACCCGCTATCCCTACCTGATGCTCCGCATTAGACTTGGCACCCATACCCGATGTTCTGGGGTAGTAACGGTACCCCCACCGTTACTCTGCGGTAGTATCAGTACTCCCACCGGTAGTCCGGGGTACTACGTGAACCCTTACTGGTTCACTGGGGTACACCTGCTGACGTTACTGGCGTGCGGTGTAGACCAGACATTCCTACCTGACCCTCCGTTTTAGGCCCGGTATCCCTACCTGATGGTCCGTTGTTGGCCTGGCACCCCTACCCGATATGCTGGGGTAGTACCGCTACCCCCACCGGTACTCTGCGGTAGTATTGGTACACCCACCGGTACTCCAGGGTAGTACCTGAACACTTACTGGTTCGCTGGGGTACACCTGCTGACCTTACGGGCGTGCTCTGTAGACCAGACATTCCTACCTGACCCTCCAGGCTAGGCCCGGTATCCCTACCTGATGCTCTGCGGTAGGCCTGGCCCCCTACCCGACAATCTGGGGTAGTATCGGTACACCCACAGGGACTCCGCGGTACATTTGCTATACCCACCGGTACTCCTGGATTGTACTGGAACCCTTACTGGTGCGCCGGGGTACACCTGCTGACCCTACGGGCACACTGCTTTGGACCCACCCTTCCTACCTGACCCGCCGGGGTAGGCCTGGTATACCTACCCGATGTTTCGAGTTAGAACCGGTTCCCCCACCGGTACTCTGGGGTTGGAACGGAACCCTTTCTGATGCGCCAGAGAACACCAGCTGTCCCTTCGTGCGCGCTGGACTAGACCCGGCCTCCCTTCCGGACCACACAGGTTAGACCCGGTATCCCTACCTGATGCTCCGCATTAGGCTTGGCACCCATACCCGATGTTCTGGGGTAGTAGCGGTACCCCCACCGTTACTCTGCGGTAGTATCGGTACACCCACCGGTACTCCGGGGTAGTACGTGAACACTTACTGGTTCACTGGGGTACACCTGCTGACGTTACTGGTGTGCGGTGTAGACCAGACATTCCTACCTGACCCTCCGTTTTAGGCCCGGTATCCCTACCTGATGGTCCGTTGTTGGCCTGGCAACCCTACCCGATATGCTGGGGTAGTACCGGTACCCCCACCGGTACTCTGCGGTAGTATTGGTACACCCACCGGTACTCCAGGGTAGTACCTGAACACTTACTGGTTCGCTGGGGTACACCTGCTGACCTTACGGGCGTGCTCTGTAGACCAGACATTCCTACCTGACCCTCCAGGCTAGGCCCGGTATCCCTACCTGATGCTCTGCAGTAGGCCTGGCCCCCTACCCGACAATCTGGGGTAGTACCGGTACACCCACAGGGACTCCGCGGTACTTTTGCTATACCCACCGGTACTCCTGGATTGTACCGGAACCCTTACTGGTGCGCCGGGGTACACCTGCTGACCCTACGGGCACACTGCTTTGGACCCACCCTTCCTACCTGACCCGCCGGGGTAGGCCTGGTATACCTACCCGATGTTTCGAGGTAGAACCGGTTCCCCCACCGGTACTCTGGGGTTTTAACGGAACCCTTTCTGATGCGCCAGAGAACACCAGCTGTCCCTTCGTGCGCGCTGGACTAGACCCGGCCTCCCTTCCGGACCACACAGGTTAGACCCGCTATCCCTACCTGATGCTCCGCATTAGGCTTGGCACCCATACCCGATGTTCTGGGGTAGTAGCGGTACCCCCACCGTTACTCTGCGGTAGTATCGGTACACCCACCGGTACTCCGGGGTAGTACGTGAACCCTTACTGGTTCACTGGGGTACACCTGCTGACGTTTCGGGCACGCGGTATAGACCAGACATTCTTCCTGACCCTCCGTGTTAGTCCGTGTATCCCTACCTGATGCTCCGTTGTTGGCCTGGCACCCCTACCCGATATGCTGGGGTGGTACCGGTACCCCCACCGGTACTATGCGGTAGTATTGGTACACCCACCGGTACTCCAGGGTAGTACCTGAACCCTTACTGGTTCGCTGGGGTACACCTGCTGACCTTACGGGCGTGCTGTGTAGACCAGACATTCCTACCTGACCCTCCAGGCTAGGCCCGGTATCCCTACCTGATGCTCTGCGCTACGCCTGGCCCCCTACCCGACAATCTGGGGTAGTACTGGTACACCCACAGGGACTCCGCGGTAATTTTGCTATACCCACCGGTACTCCTGGATTGTACCGGAACCCTTACTGGTGCGCCGGGGTACACCTGCTGACCCTACGGGCACACTGCTTTGGACCCACCCTTCCTACCTGACCCGCCGGTGTAGGCCTGGTATACCTACCCGATGTTTCGAGGTAGAACCGGTTCCCCCACCGGTACTCTGGGGTTGGAACGGAACCCTTTGTGATGCGCCAGAGAACACCAGCTGTCCCTTCGTGCGCGCTGGACTAGACCTGGCCTCCCTACCGGACCCCACAGGTTAGACCCGCTATCCCTACCTGATGCTCCGCATTAGGCTTGGCACTCATACCCGATGTTCTGGGGTAGTAACGGTACCCCCACCGTTACTCTGCGGTAGTATCGGTACACCCACCGGTATTCCGGGGTAGTACGTGAACCCTTACTGGTTCACTGGGGTACACCTGCTGACATTTCGGGCACGCGGTATAGACCAGACATTCTTCCTGACCCTCCGTGTTAGTCCCGGTATCCCTACCTGATGCTCCGTTGTTGGCCTGGCACCCCTACCCGATATGCTGGGGTAGTACCGGTACCCACACCGGTACTCTGCGGTAGTATTGGTACACCCACCGGTACTCCAGGGTAGTACCTGAACCCTTACTGGTTCACTGGGGTACACCTGCTGACCTTACGGGCGTGCTGTGTAGACCAGACATTCCTACCTGACCCTCCAGGCTAGGCCCGGTATCCCTACCTGATGCTCTACGGTAGGCCTGGCCCCCTACCGGACAATCTGGGGTAGTACCTGTACACCCACCGGTACTCCGCGGTAGTTTTGCTATACCCACCGGTACTCCTGGATTGTACCGGAACCCTTACTGGTGCGCCGGGGTACACCTGCTGACCCTACGGGCACACTGCTTTGGACACACCCTTCCTACCTGACACGCCAGCGTATAACTGGTATACCTACCCGATGTTTCGAGATAGAACCGGTTCCCCCACCGGTACTCTGGGTTTGGAACGAAACCCTTTGTGATGCGCCAGAGAACACCAGCTGTCCCTTCGTGCGCGCTGGACTAGACCTGGCCTCCCTACCGGACCCCACAGGTTAGACCCGCTATCCCTACCTGATGCTCCGCATTAGGCTTGGCAACCATACTCGATGTTCTGGGGTAGTAACGGTACCCCCACCGTTACTCTGCGGTAGTATCGGTACACCCACCGGTACTCCGGGGTAGTACATGAACCCTTACTGGTTCACTGGGGTACACCTGCTGACGTTACTGGCGTGCGGTGTAGACCAGACATTCCTACATGACCCTCCGTTTTAGGCCCGGTATCCCTACCTGATGCTCCGTTGTTGGCCTGGCACCCCTACCCGATATGCTGGGGTAGTACCGGTACCCCCACCGGTACTCTGCGGTAGTATTGGTACACCCACCGGTACTCCAGGGTAGTACCTGAACCCTTACTGGTTCGCTGGGGTACACCTGCTGACCTTACGGGCGTGCTGTGTAGACCAGACATTCCTACCTGACCCTCCAGGCTAGGCCCGGTATCCCTACCTGATGCTCTGCGGTAGGCCTGGCCCCCTACCCGACAATCTGGGGTAGTACCGGTACACCCACAGGTACTCCGCGGTAGTTTTGCTATACCCACCGGTACTCCTGGATTGTACCGGAACCCTTACTGGTGCGCCGGGTTACACCTGCTGACCCTACGGGCACACTGCATTGGACCCACCCTTCCTACCTGACCCGCCGGGGTAGGCCTGGTATACCTACCCGATGTTTCGAGGTAGAACCGGTTCCCCCACCGGTACTCTGGGGTTGGAACAGAACCCTTTCTGATGCGCCAGAGAACACCAGCTGTCCCTTCGTGCGCGCTGGACTAGACCCGGCCTCCCTTCCGGACCCCACAGGTTAGACCCGCTATCCCTACCTGATGCTCCGCATTAGGCTTGGCACCCATACCCGATGTTTTGGGGTAGTAGCGGTACCCCCACCGTTACTCTGCGGTAGTATCGGTACACCCACCGGTACTCCGGGGTAGTACGTGAACCCTTACTGGTTCACTGGGGTACACCTGCTGACGTTACTGGCGCGCGGTGTAGACCAGACATTCCTACCTGACCCTCCGTTTTAGGCCTGGTATCCCTACCTGATGCTCCGTTGTTGGCCTGGCACCCCTACCCGATATGCTGGGGTAGTACCGGTACCCCCACCGGTACTCTGCGGTAGTATCGGTACACCCACCGGTACTCCGGGGTAGTACGAGAACCCTTACAGGTTCGCTGGGGTACACCTGCTGACCTTACGGGCGTGCTGTGTAGACCAGACATTCCTACCTGACCCTCCAGGCTAGGCCCGGTATCCCTACCTGATGCTCCGTTGTTGGCCTGGCACCCCTACCCGATATGCTGGGGTAGTACCGGTACCCCCACCGGTACTCTGCGGTAGTATTGGTACACCCACCGGTACTCCAGGGTAGTACCTGAACTCGTACTGCTTCGCTGGGTTACCCCTGCTGACCTTACGGGCGTGCTCTGTAGACCAGACATTCCTACCTGACCCTCCAGGCTAGGCCCGGTATCCCTACCTGATGCTCTGCGGTAGGCCTGGCCCCCTACCCGACAATCTGGGGTAGTACCGGTACACCCACCGGTACTCCGCGGTAATTTTGCTATACCCACCGGTACTCCTGGATTGTACCGGAACCCTTACTGGTGCGCCGGGGTACACCTGCTGACCCTACGGGCACACTGCTTTGGACCCACCCTTCCTACCTGACCCGCCGGGGTAGGCCTGGTATACCTACCCGATGTTTCGAGGTAGAACCGGTTCCCCCACCGGTACTCTGGGCTTGGAACGGAACCCTTTGTGATGCGCCAGAGAACACCAGCTGTCCCTTCGTGCGCGCTGGACTAGACCTGGCCTCTCTACCGGACCCCACAGGTTAGACCCGCTATCCCTACCTGATGCTCCGCATTAGGCTTGGCACCCATACCCGATGTTCTGGGGTAGTAACGGTACCCCCACCGTTACTCTGCGGTAGTATCGGTATACCCACCGGTACTCCGGGGTAGTACGTGACCCCTTACTGGTTCATTGGGGTACACCTGATGACGTTTCGGGCACGCGGTATAGACCAGACAGTCTTCCTGACCCTCCGTGTTAGTCCCGGTATCCCTACCTGATGCTCCGTTGTTGGCCTGGCACCCCTACCCGATATGCTGGGGTGGTACCGGTACCCCCACCGGTACTCTGCGGTAGTATTGGTACACCCACCGGTACTCCAGGGTAGTACCTGAACCCTTACTGGTTCGCTGGGGTACACCTGCTGACCTTACGGGCGTGCTGTGTAGACCAGACATTCCTACCTGACCCTCCAGGCTAGGCCCGGTATCCCTACCTGATGCTCTGCGCTACGCCTGGCCCCCTACCCGATAATCTGGGGTAGTACCGGTACACTCACAGGGACTCCGCGGTACTTTTGCTATACCCACCGGTACTCCTGGATTGTACCGGAACCCTTACTGGTGCGCCGGGGTACACCTGCTGACCCTACGGGCACACTGCTTTGGACCCACCCTTCCTACCTGACCCGCCGGGGTAGGCCTGGTATACCTACCCGATGTTTCGAGGTAGAACCGGTTCCCGCACCGGTACTCTGTGGTTGGAACGGAACCCTTTGTGATGCGCCAGAGAACACCAGCTGTCCCTTCGTGCGCGCTGGACTAGACCCGGCCTCCCTACCGGACCCCACAGGTTAGACCCGGTATCCCTACCTGATGCTCCGCATTAGGCTTGGCACCCATACCCGATGTTCTGGGGTAGTAGCGGTACCCCCACCGTTACTCTGCGGTAGTATCGGTACACCCACCGGTACTCCGGGGTAGTACGTGAACCCTTACTGGTTCACTGGGGTACACCTGCTGACGTTACTGGCGCGCGGTGTAGACCAGACATTCCTACCTGACCCTCCGTTTTAGGCCTGGTATCCCTACCTGATGCTCCGTTGTTGGCCTGGCAACCCTACCCGATATGCTGGGGTAGTACCGGTAACCCCACCGGTACTCTGCGGTAGTATTGGTACACCCACCGGTACTCCAGGGTAGTACCTGAACCCTTACTGGTTCGCTGGGGTACACCTGCTGACCTTACGGGCGTGCTGTGTAGACCAGACATTCCTACCTGACCCTCCAGGCTAGGCCCGGTATCCCTACCTGATGCTCTGCGGTAGGCCTGGCCCCCTACCCGAAAATCTGGGGTAGTACCGTTACACCCACAGGTACTCCGCGGTAGTTTTGCTATACCCACCTGTACTCCTGGATTGTACTGGAACCCTTACTGGTGCGCCGGGGTACACCTGCTGACCGTACGGGCGCGCCGCTTTACGCCCACCCTTTCTACCTTACCCGCCGGGGTAGGCCTGGTATACCTACCAGATGTTTTGAGTTAGAACCGGTTCCCCCACCGGTACTCTGGGCTTGGAACGGAACCCTTTGTGATGCGCCAGAGAACACCAGCTGTCCCTTCGTGTGCGCTGGACTAGACCCGGCCTCCCTACCGGACCCCACAGGTTAGACCCGCTATCCCTACCTGATGCTCCGCATTAGGCTTGGCACCCATACCCGATGTTCTGGGGTAGTAGCGGTACCCCCACCGTTACTCTGCGGTAGTATCGGTACACCCACCGGTACTCCGGGGTAGTACGTGAACCCTTACTGGTTCACTGGGGTACACCTGATGACGTTTCGGGCAGTCGGTATAGACCAGACATTCTTCCTGACCCTCCGTGTTAGTCCGTGTATCCCTACCTGATGCTCCGTTGTTGGCCTGGCACCCCTACCCGATATGCTGGGGTGGTACCGCTACCCCCACCGGTACTCTGCGGTAGTATTCGTATACCCATCGGTACTCCAGGGTAGTACCTGAACCCTTACTGGTTCGCTGGGGTACACCTGCTGACCTTACGGGCGTGCTGTGTAGACCAGACATTCCTACCTGACCCTCCAGGCTAGGCCCGGTATCCCTACCTGATGCTCTGCGCTACGCCTGGCCCCCTACCCGACAATCTGGGGTAGTACCGGTACACCCACAGGGACTCCGCGGTAATTTTGCTATACCCACCGGTACTCCTGGATTGTACCGGAACCCTTACTGGTGCGCCGGGGTACACCTGCTGACCCTACGGGGGCGACGCTTTACACCCACCCTTCCTATCTGACCCGCCAGGGTAGGCCTGGTATACCTACCCGATGTTTCGAGGTAGAACCGGTTCCCGCACCGGTACTCTGTGGTTGGAACGGAACCCTTTGTGATGCGCCAGAGAACACCAGATGTCCCTTCGTGCGCGCTGGACTAGACCCGGCCTCCCTACCGGACCCCACAGGTTAGACCCGGTATCCCTACCTGATGCTCCGCATTAGGCTTGGCACCCATACCCGATGTTCTGGGGTAGTAGCGGTACCCCCACCGTTACTCTGCGGTAGTATCGGTACACCCACCGGTACTCAGGGGTAGTACGTGAACCCTTACTGGTTCACTGGGGTACACCTGCTGACGTTACTGGCGCGCGGTGTAGACCAGACATTCCTACCTGACCCTCCGTTTTAGGCCTGGTATCCCTACCTGATGCTCCGTTGTTGGCCTGGCAACCCTACCCGATATGCTGGGGTAGTACCGGTAACCCCACCGGTACTCTGCGGTAGTATTGGTACACCCACCGGTACTCCAGGGTAGTACCTGAACCCTTACTGGTTCGCTGGGGTACACCTGCTGACCTTACGGGCGTGCTGTGTAGACCAGACATTCCTACCTGACCCTCCAGGCTAGGCCCGGTATCCCTACCTGATGCTCTGCGGTAGGCCTGGCCCCCTACCCAAAAATCTGGGGTAGTACCGGTACACCCACAGGTACTCCGCGGTAGTTTTGCTATACCCACCTGTACTCCTGGATTGTACTGGAACCCTTACTGGTGCGCCGGGGTACACCTGCTGACCCTACGGGCGCGCCGCTTTACGCCCACCCTTTCTACCTTACCCGCCGGGGTAGGCCTGGTATACCTACCAGATGTTTTGAGTTAGAACCGGTTCCCCCACCGGTACTCTGGGGTTGGAACGGAACCCTTACTGGTGCGCCGGGGTACACCTGCTGACCCTACGGGCACACTGCTTTGGACCCACCCTTCCTACCTGACCCGCCGGTGTAGGCCTGGTATACCTACCCGATGTTTCGAGGTAGAACCGGTTCCCCCACCGGTACTCTGGGGTTGGAACGGAACCCTTTGTGATGCGCCAGAGAACACCAGCTGTCCCTTCGTGCGCGCTGGACTAGACCTGGCCTCCCTACCGGACCCCACAGGTTAGACCCGCTATCCCTACCTGATGCTCCGCATTAGGCTTGGCACTCATACCCGATGTTCTGGGGTAGTAACGGTACCCCCACCGTTACTCTGCGGTAGTATCGGTACACCCTCCGGTATTCCGGGGTAGTACGTGAACCCTTACTGGTTCACTGGGGTACACCTGCTGACATTTCGGGCACGCGGTATAGACCAGACATTCTTCCTGACCCTCCGTGTTAGTCCCGGTATCCCTACCTGATGCTCCGTTGTTGGCCTGGCACCCCTACCCGATATGCTGGGGTAGTACCGGTACCCACACCGGTACTCTGCGGTAGTATTGGTACACCCACCGGTACTCCAGGGTAGTACCTGAACCCTTACTCGTTCACTGGGGTACACCTGCTGACCTTACGGGCGTGCTCTGTAGACCAGACATTCCTACCTGACCCTCCAGGCTAGGCCCGGTATCCCTACCTGATGCTCCGTTGTTGGCCTGGCACCCCTACCCGATATGCTGGGGTAGTACCGGTACCCCCACCGGTACTCTGCGGTAGTATTGGTACACCCACCGGTACTCCAGGGTAGTACCTGAACCCTTACTGGTTCGCTGGGGTACACCTGCTGACCTTACGGGCGTGCTCTGTAGACCAGACATTCCTACCTGACCCTCCAGGCTAGGCCCGGTATCCCTACCTGATGCTCTGCGGTAGGCCTGGCCCCCTACCCGACAATCTGGGGTAGTACCGGTACACCCACCGGTACTCCGCGGTAATTTTGCTATACCCACCGGTACTCCTGGATTGTACCGGAACCCTTACTGGTGCGCCGGGGTACACCTGCTGACCCTACGGGCACACTGCTTTGGACCCACCCTTCCTACCTGACCCGCCGGGGTAGGCCTGGTATACCTACCCGATGTTTCGAGGTAGAACCGGTTCCCCCACCGGTACTCTGGGCTTGGAACGGAACCCTTTGTGATGCGCCAGAGAACACCAGCTGTCCCTTCGTGCGCGCTGGACTAGACCTGGCCTCCCTACCGGACCCCACAGGTTAGACCCGCTATCCCTACCTGATGCTCCGCATTAGGCTTGGCACCCATACCCGATGTTCTGGGGTAGTAACGGTACCCCCACCGTTACTCTGCGGTAGTATCGGTACACCCACCGGTATTCCGGGGTAGTACGTGAACCCTTACTGGTTCACTGGGGTACACCTGCTGACATTTCGGGCACGCGGTATAGACCAGACATTCTTCCTGACCCTCCGTGTTAGTCCCGGTATCCCTACCTGATGCTCCGTTGTTGGCCTGGCACCCCTACCCGATATGCTGGGGTAGTACCGCTACCCACACCGGTACTCTGCGGTAGTATTGGTACACCCACCCGTACTCCAGGGTAGTACCTGAACCCTTACTGGTTCACTGGGGTACACCTGCTGACCTTACGGGCGTGCTCTGTAGACCAGACATTCCTACCTGACCCTCCAGGCTAGGCCCGGTATCCCTACCTGATGCTCTACGGTAGGCCTGGCCCCCTACCGGACAATCTGGGGTAGTACCTGTACACCCACCGGTACTCCGCGGTACTTTTGCTATACCCACCGGTAACCCTGGATTGTACCGGAACCCTTACTGGTGCGCCGGGGTACACCTGCTGACCCTACGGGCACACTGCTTTGGACACACCCTTCCTACCTGACACGCCGGCGTATGCCTGGTATACCTACCCGATGTTTCGAGATAGAACCGGTTCCCCCACCGGTACTCTGTGGTTGGAACGGAACCCTTTGTGATGCGCCAGAGAACACCAGCTGTCTCTTCGTGCGCGCTGGACTAGACCCGGCCTCCCTACCGGACCCCACAGGTTAGACCCGCTATCCGTACCTGATGCTCCGCATTAGGCTTGACACCCATACCCGATGTTCTGGGGTAGTAGCGGTACCCCCACCGTTACTCTGCGGTAGTATCGGTATACCCAACGGTACTCCAGGGTAGTACGTGAACCCTTACTGGTTCATTGGGGTACACCTGATGACGTTTCGGGCACGCGGTATAGACCAGACAGTCTTCCTGACCCTCCGTGTTAGTCCCGGTATCCCTACCTGATGCTCCGTTGTTGGCCTGGCACCCCTACCCGATATGCTGGGGTGGTACCGGTACCCCCACCGGTACTCTGCGGTAGTATTGGTACACCCACCGGTACTCCAGGGTAGTACCTGAACCCTTACTGGTTCGCTGGGGTACACCTGCTGACCTTACGGGCGTGCTGTGTAGACCAGACATTCCTACCTGACCCTCCAGGCTAGGCCCGGTATCCCTACCTGATGCTCTGCGCTACGCCTGGCCCCCTACCCGACAATCTGGGGTAGTACCGGTACACTCACAGGGACTCCGCGGTAATTTTGCTATACCCACCGGTACTCCTGGATTGTACCGGAACCCTTACTGGTGCGCCGGGGTACACCTGCTGAACCTACGGGCACACTGCTTTGGACCCACCCTTCCTACCTGACCCGCCGGGGTAGGCCTGGTATACCTACCAGATGTTTTGAGTTAGAACCGGTTCCCCCACCGGTACTCTGGGCTTGGAACGGAACCCTTTGTGATGCGCCAGAGAACACCAGCTGTCCCTTCGTGAGCGCAGGACTATACCCGGCCTCCCTTCCGGACCCCACAGGTTAGACCCGCTATCCCTACCTGATGCTCCGCATTAGGCTTGGCACCCATACCCGATGTTCTGGGGTAGTAGCGGTACCCCCACCGTTACTCTGCGGTAGTATCGGTACACCCACCGGTACTCCGGGGTAGTACGTGAACCCTTACTGGTTCACTGGGGTACACCTGATGACGTTTCAGGCACGTGGTATAGACCAGACATTCTTCCTGACCCTCCGTGTTAGTCCCGGTATCCCTACCTGATGCTCCGTTGTTGGCCTGGCACCCCTACCCGATATGCTGTGGTGGTACCGGTACCCCCACCGGTACTCTGCGGTAGTATTGGTACACCCACCGGTACTCCAGGGTAGTACCTGAACCCTTACTGGTTCGCTGGGGTACACCTGCTGACCTTACGGGCGTGCTGTGTAGACCAGACATTCCTACCTGACCCTCCAGGCTAGGCCCGGTATCCCTACCTGATGCTCTGCGCTACGCCTGGCCCCCTACCCGACAATCTGGGGTAGTACCGGTATACCCACCGGTATTCCGCGGCACTTTTGCTATACCCACCGGTACTCCTGGATTGTACCGGAACCCTTACTGGTGCGCCGGGGTACACCTGCTGACCCTACGGGCACACTGCTTTGGACCCACCCTTCCTACCTGACCCGCCGGGGTAGGCCTGGTATACCTACCCGATGTTTCGAGGTAGAACCGGTTCCCCCAACGGTACTCTGGTATTGGATCGGAACCCTTTCTGATGCGCCAGAGAACACCAGCTGTCCCTTCTTGCGCGCTGGACTAGACCCGGCCTCCCTACCGCACCCCACATGTTACACCCGGTATCCCTACCTGATGCTCCGCATTAGGCTTGGCACCCATACCCGATGTTCTGGGGTAGTAGCGGTACCCCCACCGTTACTCTGCGGTAGTATCGGTACACCCACCGGTACTCCGGGGTAGTACGTGAACCCTTACTGGTTCACTGGGGTACACCTGATGACGTTACTGGTGCGCGGTGTAGACCAGACATTCCTACCTGACCCTCCGTTTTAGTCCCGGTATCCCTACCTGATGCTCCGTTGTTGGCCTGGCACCCCTACCCGATATGCTGGGGTAGTACCGGTACCCCCACCGGTACTCTGCGGTAGTATGGTACACCCACCGGTACTCCAGGGCAGTACCTGAACCCTTACTGGTTCGCTGGGGTACACCTGCTGACCTTACGGGCGTGCTGTGTAGACCAGACATTCCTACCTGACCCTCCAGGCAAGGCCCGGTATCCCTACCTGATGCTCTGCGGTAGGCCTGGCCCCCTACCCGACAATCTGTGGTAGTACCGGTATACCCACAGGTACTCCGCGGTAGTTTTGCTATACCCACCTGTACTCCTGGATTGTACTGGAACCCTTACTGGTGCGCCGGGGTACACCTTCTGACCCTACGGGCGCGCCGCTTTACACCCACCCTTTCTAACTTACCCGCCGCGGTAGGCCTGGTATACCTACCAGATGTTTTGAGTTAGAACCGGTTCCCCCACCGGTACTCTGGGCTTGGAACGGAAACCTTTGTGATGCGCCAGAGAACACCAGCTGTCCCTTCGTGCGCGCTGGACTAGACCCGGCCTCCCTACCGGACCCCACAGGTTACACCCGGTATCCCTACCTGATGCTCCGCATTAGGCTTGGCACCCATACCCGATGTTCTGGGGTAGTAGCGGTACCCCCACCGTTACTCTGCGGTAGTATCGGTACACCCACCGGTACTCCGGGGTAGTACGTGAACCCTTACAGGTTCGCTGGGGTACACCTGATGACGTTACGGGCACGCGGTATAGACCAGACATTCCTACCTGACCCTCTGTGTTAGACCCGGTATCCCTACCTGATGCTCCGTTGTTGGCCTGGCACCCCTACCCGATATGCTGGGGTAGTACCGGTACCCCCACTGGTACTCTGCGGTAGTATTGGTACACCCACCGGTACTCCAGGGTAGTACCTGAACCCTTACAGGTTCGCTGGGGTACACCTGCTGACCTGACGGGCGTGCTGTGTAGACCAGACATTCCTACCTGACCCTCCAGGCTAGGCCCGGTATCCCTACCTGATGCTCTACGGTAGGCCTGGCCCCCTACCGGACAATCTGGGGTAGTACCTGTACACCCACAGGTACTCCGCGGTAGTTTTGCTATACCCACCGGTACTCCTGGATTGTACCGGAACCCTTACTGGTGCGCCGGGGTACACCTCCTGACCCTACGTGCGCGCCGCTGTACGCCAACCCTTTCTACCTGACCCGCCGGGGTAGGCCTGGTATACCTACCCGATGTTTCGAGGTAGAACCGGTTCCCCCACCGGTACTCTGGGGTTGGAACGGAACCCTTTGTGATGCGCCAGAGAACACCAGCTGTCCCTTCGTGCGCGCTGGACTAGACCTGGCCTCTCTACCGGACCCCACAGGTTAGACCCGGTATCCCTACCTGATGCTCCGCATTAGGCTTGGCACCCATACCCGATGTTCTGGGGTAGTAGCGGTACCCCCACCGTTACTCTGCGGTAGTATCGGTACACCCACCGGTACTCCGGGGTAGTACGTGAACCCTTACTGGTTCACTGGGGTACACCTGCTGACGTTACTGGCGCGCGGTGTAGACCAGACATTCCTACCTGACCCTCCGTTTTAGGCCCTGTATCCCTACCTGATGCTCCGTTTTAGGCCCGGTATCCCTACCTGATGCTCCGTTGTTGGCCTGGCACCCCTACCCGATATGCTGGGGTAGTACCGCTACCCCCACCGGTACTCTGCGGTAGTATTGGTACACCCACCGGTACTCCAGGGTAGTACCTGAACCCTTACAGGTTCTCTGGGGTACACCTGCTGACCTTACGGGCGTGCTGTGTAGATCAGACATTCCTACCTGACCCTCCAGGCTAGGCCCAGTATCCCTACCTGATGCTCTGCGGTAGGCCGGGCCCACTACCCGACAATCTGGGGTAGTACCGGTACACCCACCGGTACTCCGCGGTACTTTTGCTATACCCACCGGTACTCCTGGATTGTACCGGAACCCTTACTGGTGCGCCGGGGTACACCTGCTGACAGTACGGGTGCGCCGATTTACGCCCACCCTTTCTACCTTACCCGCCGGGGTAGGCCTGGTATACCTACACGATGTTTCAAGGTAGAACCGGTTGCCCCACTGGTACTCTGGGGTTGGAACGGAACCCTTTGTGATGCGCCAGAGAACAACAGCTGTCCCATCGTGCGCGCTGGACTAGACCTGGCCTCCCTACCGGACCCCACAGGTTAGACCCGCTATCCGTACCTGATGCTCCGCATTAGGCTTGGCACCCATACCCGATGTTCTGGGGTACTAGCGGTACCCCCACCGTTACTCTGCGGTAGTATCGGTACACCCACCGGTACTCCGGGGTAGTACGTGAACCCTTACTGGTTCACTGGGGTACACCTGCTGACGTTACTGGCGCGCGGTGTAGACCAGACATTCCTACCTGACCCTCCGTTTTAGGCCCTGTATCCCTACCTGATGCTCCGTTTTAGGCCCGGTATCCCTACCTGATGCTCCATTGTTGGCCTGGCACCCCTACCCGATATGCTGGGGTAGTACCGCTACCCCCACCGGTACTCTGCGGTAGTATTGGTACACCCAGCGGTACTCCAGGGTAGTACCTGAACCCTTACAGGTTCTCTGGGGTACACCTGCTAACCTTACGGGCGTGCTGTGTAGATCAGACATTCCTACCTGACCCTCCAGGCTAGGCCCAGTATCCCTACCTGATGCTCTGCGGTAGGCCGGGCCCACTACCCGACAATCTGGGGTAGTACCGGTACACCCACCGGTACTCCGCGGTACTTTTGCTATACCCACCGGTACTCCTGGATTGTACCGGAACCCTTACTGGTGCGCCGGGGTACACCTGCTGACAGTACGGGTGCGCCGATTTACGCCCACCCTTTCTACCTTACCCGCCGGGGTAGGCCTGGTATACCTACACGATGTTTCAAGGTAGAACCGGTTGCCCCACTGGTACTCTGGGGTTGGAACGGAACCCTTTGTGATGCGCCAGAGAACAACAGCTGTCCCATCGTGCGCGCTGGACTAGACCTGGCCTCCCTACCGGACCCCACAGGTTAGACCCGCTATCCGTACCTGATGCTCCGCATTAGGCTTGGCACCCATACCCGATGTTCTGGGGTACTAGCGGTACCCCCACCGTTACTCTGCGGTAGTATCGGTACACCCACCGGTACTCCGGGGTAGTACGTGAACCCTTACTGGTTCACTGGGGTACACCTGATGATGTTTCGGGCACGCGGTGTAGACCAGACATTCCTACCTGACCCCCCGTTTTAGGCCCGGTATCCCTACCTGATGCTCCGTTGTTGGCCTGGCACCCCTACCCGATATGCTGGGGTAGTACCGCTACCCCCACCTGTACTCTGCGGTAGTATTGGTACACCCACCGGTACTCCAGGGTAGTACCTGAACCCTTACTGGTTCGCTGGGGTACACCTGCTGACCTTACGGGCGTGCTGTGTAGACCAGACATTCCTACCTGACCCTCCAGGCTAGGCCCGGTATCCCTACCTGATGCTCTACGGTAGGCCTGGCCCCCTACCGGACAATCTGGGGTAGTACCTGTACACCCACCGGTACTCCGCGGTAGTTTTGCTATACCCACCGGTACTCCTGGATTGTACCGGAACGCTCACTGGTGCGCCGGGGTACACCTGCTGACCCTACGTGCGCGCCGCTGTACGCCCACCCTTTCTACCTTACCCGCCGGGCTAGGTCTGGTATACCTACCAGATGTTTTGAGTTAGAACCGGTTCCCCCACCGGTACTCTGGGCTTGGAACGGAACCCTTTGTGATGCGTCAGAGAACACCAGCTGTCCCTTCGTGCGCGCTGGACTAGACCCGGCCTCCCTACCGGACCCCACAGGTTACACCCGGTATAACTACCTGATGCTCCGCATTAAGCTTGGCACCCATACCCGATGTTCTGGGGTACTAGCAGTACCCCCACCGTTACTCTGCGGTAGTATCGGTACACCCACCGGTACTCCGGGGTAGTACGTGAACCCTTACTGGTTCACTGGGGTACACCTGATGATGTTTCGGGCACGCGGTATAGACCAGACATTCTTCCTGACCCTCCGTGTTAGTCCCGGTATCCCTACCTGATGCTCCGTTGTTGGCCTGGCACCCCTACCCGATATGCTGGGGTAGTACCGGTACCCCCACCGGTACTCTGCGGTAGTATTGGTACACCCACCGGTACTCCAGGGTAGTACCTGAACCCTTACTGGTTCGCTGGGGTACACCTGCTGACCTTACGGGCGTGCTGTGTAGACCAGACATTCCTACCTGACCCTCCAGGCTAGGCCCGGTATCCCTACCTGATGCTCTGCGCTATGCCTGGCCCCATACCCGACAATCTGGGGTAGTACCGGTACACCCACAGGTACTCCGCGGTAGTTTTGCTATACCCACCGGTACTCCTGGATTGTACCGGAACCCTTACTGGTGCGCCGGGTTACACCTGCTGACCCTACGGGCACACTGTTTTGGACCCACCCTTCCTACCTGACCCGCCGGGGTAGGCCTGGTATACCTACCCGAAGTTTCGAGGTAGAACCGGTTCCCCCACCGGTACTCTGGGCTTGGAACGGAACCCCTTCTGATGCGCCAGAGAACACCAGCTGTCCCTTCGTGCGCGCTGGACTAGACCCGGCCTCCCTTCCGGACCCCACAGGTTAGACCCACTATCCCTACCTGATGCTCCGCATTAGGCTTGGCACCCATACCCGATGTTCTGGGGTACTAGCGGTACCCCCACCGTTACTCTGCGGTAGTATCGGTACACGCACCGGTACTCCGGGGTAGTACGTGAACCCTTACTGGTTCACTGGGGTACACCTGCTGACGTTACTGGCGCGCGGTGTAGACCAGACATTCCTACCTGACCCTCCGTTTTAGGCCCGGTATCCCTACCTGATGCTCCGTTGTTGGCCTGGCACCCCTACCCGATATGCTGGGGTAGTACCGCTACCCCCACCGGTACTCTGCGGTAGTATCGGTACACCCACCGGTACTCCAGGGTAGTACCTGAACCCTTACTGGTTCGCTGGGGTACACCTGCTGACCTTACGGGCGTGCTGTGTAGACCAGACATTCCTACCTGACCCTCCAGGCTAGGCCCGGTATCCCTACCTGATGCTCCGTTGTTGGCCTGGCACCCCTACCCGATATGCTGGGGTAGTACCGGTACCCCCACCGGTACTCTGCGGTAGTATTGGTACACCCACCGGTACTCCAGGGTAGTACCTGAACTCGTACTGCTTCGCTGGGTTACCCCTGCTGACCTTACGGGCGTGCTCTGTAGACCAGACATTCCTACCTGACCCTCCAGGCTAGGCCCGGTATCCCTACCTGATGCTCTGCGGTAGGCCTGGCCCCCTACCCGACAATCTGGGGTAGTACCGGTACACCCACAGGGACTCCACGGTACTTTTGCTATACCCACCGGTACTCCTGGATTGTACCGGAACCCTTACTGGTGCGCCGGGGTACACCAGCTGACATTACGGGCGCACCGCTTTACGCCCACTCTTTCTACCTGACCCGCCGGGGTAGGCCTGGTATACCTACCCGATGTTTCGAGGTAGAACCGGTTCCCCCACCGGTACTCTGGGCTTGGAACGGAAACCTTTGTGATGCGCCACAGAACACCAGCTGTCCCTTCGTGCGCGCTGGACTAGACCTGGCCTCCCTACCGTACCCCACAGGTTAGACCCGGTATCCCTACCTGATGCTCCGCATTAGGCTTGGCACCCATACCCGATGTTCTGGGGTAGTAGCGGTACCCCCACCGTTACTCTGCGGTAGTATTGGTACACCTACCGGTACTCCGGGGTAGTACTTGAACCCTTACTGGTTCACTGGGGTACACCTGATGACGTTACGGGGACGCGGTATAGACCAGACATTCCTACCTGACCCTCCGTGTTAGACCCGGTATCCCTACCTGATGCTCCGTTGTTGGCCTGGCACCCCTACCCGATATGCTGGGGTAGTACCGGTACCCCCACCGGTACTCTGCGGTAGTATTGGTACACCCACCGGTACTCCAGGGTAGTACCTGAACTCGTACTGCTTCGCTGGGTTACCCCTGCTGACCTTACGGGCGTGCTCTGTAGACCAGACATTCCTACCTGACCCTCCAGGCTAGGCCCGGTATCCCTACCTGATGCTCTGCGGTAGGCCTGGCCCCCTACCCGACAATCTGGGGTAGTACTGGTACACCCACCGGTACTCCGCGGTACTTTTGCTATACCCTCCGGTACTCCTGGATTGTACCGGAACCCTTACTGGTGCGCCGGGGTACACCAGCTGACACTACGGGCGCACCGCTTTACGCCCACCCTTCCTACCTGACCCGCCGGGGTAGGCCTGGTATACCTACCCGATGTTTCGAGGTAGAACCGGTTCCCCCACCGGTACTCTGGGGTTGGAACGGAACCCTTTGTGATGCGCCAGAGAACACCAGCTGTCCCTTCGTGCGCGCTGGACTAGACCTGGCCTCCCTACCGGACCCCACAGGTTAGACCCGCTATCCCTACCTGATGCTCCGCATTAGGCTTGGCACCCATACCCGATGTTCTGGGGTAGTAGCGGTACCCCCACCGTTACTCTGCGGTAGTATCGGTACACCCACCGGTACTCCGGGGTAGTACGTGAACCCTTACTGGTTCATTGGGGTACACCTGATGACGTTTCGGGCACGCGGTATAGACCAGACATTCCTACCTGACCCTCCATTTTAGGCCCGGTATCCCTACCTGATGCTCCGTTGTTGGCTTGGCACCCCTACCCGATATGCTGGGGTAGTAGCGGTACCCCCACCGGTACTCTGCGGTAGTATTGGTACACCCACCGGTACTCCAGGGTAGTACCTGAACCCTTACTGGTTCGCTGGGGTACACCTGCTGACCTTACGGGCGTGCTGTGTAGACCAGACATTCCTACCTGACCCTCCAGGCTAGGCCCGGTATCCCTACCTGATGCTCTGCGGTAGGCCTGGCCCCCTACCCGACAATCTGGTGTAGTACCGGTACACCCACCGGTACTCCGCGGTAGTTTTGCTATACCCACCGGTACTCCTGGATTATACCGGAACCCTTACTGGTGCGCCGGGGTACACCTGCTGACCCTACGGGCGCGCCGCTTTACGCCCACCCTTCCTACCTGACCCGCCAGGGTAGGCCTGGTATACCTACCCGATGTTTCGAGGTAGAACCGGTTCCCCCACCGGTACTCTGGGGTTGGAACGGAACCCTTTGTGATGCGCCAGAGAACACCAGCTGTCCCTTCGTGCGCGCTGGACTAGACCGGCCTCCCTACCGGACCCCACAGGTTAGACCCGCTATCCGTACCTGATGCTCCGCATTAGGCTTGGCACCCATACCCGATGTTCTGGGGTAGTAGCGGTACCCCCACCGTTACTCTGCGGTAGTATCGGTACACCCACCGGTACTCCGGGGTAGTACGTGAATCCTTACTGGTTCACTGGGGTACACCTGATGACGTTTCGGGCACGCGGTGTAGACCAGACATTCTTCCTGACCGTCCGTGTTAGTCCCGGTATCCCTACCTGATGCTCCGTTGTTGGCCTGGCACCCCTACCCGATATGCTGGGGTAGTACCGGTACCCCCACCGGTACTCTGCGGTAGTATTGGTACACCCACCGGTACTCCAGGGTAGTACCTGAACCCTTACTGGTTCGCTGGGGTACACCTGCTGACCTTACGGGCGTGCTGTGTAGACCAGACATTCCTACCTGACCCTCCAGGCTAGGCTCGGTATCCCTACCTGATGCTCTGCGGTAGGCCTGGCCCCCTACCCGACAATCTGGGGTAGTACCGGTACACCCACCGGTACTCCGCGGTAGTTTTGCTATACCCACCGGTACTCCTGGATTATACCGGAACCCTTACTGGTGCGCCGGGGTACACCTGCTGACCCTACGGGCGCGCCGCTTTACGCACACCCTTCCTACCTGACCCGCCAGGGTAGGCCTGGTATACCTACCCGATGTTTCGAGGTAGAACCAGTTCCCCCACCGGTACTCTGGGGTTGGAACGGAACCCTTTGTGATGCGCCAGAGAACCCCAGCTGTCCCTTCGTGCGCGCTGGACTAGACCGGCCTCCCTACCGGACCCCACAGTTTAGACCCGCTATCCGTACCTGATGCTCCTCATTAGGCTTGGCACCCATACCCGATGTTCTGGGGTAGTAGCGGTACCCCCACCGTTACTCTGCGGTAGTATCGGTACACCCACAGGTACTCCGGGTTAGTACGTGAACCGTTACTGGTTCACTGGGGTACACCTGCTGACGTTACTGGCGCGCGGTGTAGACCACACATTCCTACCTGACCCTCCGTTTTAGGCCTGGTATCCCTACCTGATGCTCCGTTGTTGGCCTGGCAACCCTACCCGATATGCTGGGGTAGTACCGGTACCCCCACTGGTACTCTGCGGTAGTATTGGTACACCCACCGGTACTCCAGGGCAGTACCTGAACCCTTACAGGTTCGCTGGGGTACACCTGCTGACCTTACGGGCGTGCTGTGTAGACCAGACATTCCTACCTGACCCTCCAGGCTAGGCCCGGTATCCCTACCTGATGCTCTGCGGTAGGCCTGGCCCCCTACCCGACAATCTGGGGTAGTACCGGTACACCCACAGGTACTCCGCGGTAGTTTTGCTATACCCACCTGTACTCCTGGATTGTACTGGAACCCTTACTGGTGCGCCGGGGTACACCTGCTGACCCTACGGGCGCGCCGATTTACGCCCACCCTTTCTACCTGACCCGCCGGGGTAGGCCTGATATACCTACCAGATGTTTTGAGTTAGAACTGGTTCCCCCACCGGTACTCTGGGCTTGGAACGGAACCCTTTGTGATGCGTCAGAGAACACCAGCTGTCCCTTTGTGCGCGCTGGACTAGACCCGGCCTCCCTACCGCACCCCACATGTTACACCCGGTATCCCTACCTGATGCTCCGCATTAGGCTTGGCACCCATACCCGATGTTCTGGGGTAGTAGCGGTACCCCCACCGTTACTCTGCGGTAGTATCGGTACACCCACCGGTACTCCGGGGTAGTACGTGAATCCTTACTGGTTCACTGGGGTACACCTGATGACGTTTCGGGCACGCGGTGTAGACCAGACATTCTTCCTGACCCTCCGTGTTAGTCCCGGTATCCCTACCTGATGCTCCGTTGTTGGCCTGGCACCCCTACCCGATATGCTGGGGTAGTACCGGTACCCCCACCGGTACTCTGCGGTAGTATTGGTACAACCACCGGTACTCCAGGGTAGTACCTGAACACTTACTGGTTCGCTGGGGTACACCTGCTGACCTTACGGGCGTGCTGTGTAGACCAGACATTCCTACCTGACCCTCCAGGCTAGGCCCGGTATCCCTACCTGATGCTCTGCGGTAGGCCTGGCCCCCTACCCGACAATCTGGTGTAGTACCGGTACACCCACCGGTACTCCGCGGTAGTTTTGCTATACCCACCGGTACTCCTGGATTATACCGGAACCCTTACTGGTGCGCCGGGGTACACCTGCTGACCCTACGGGCTCGCCGCTTTATGCCCAGCCTTCCTACCTGACCCGCCAGGGTAGGCCTGGTATACCTACCCGATGTTTCGAGGTAGAACCGGTTCCCCCACCGGTACTCTGGGGTTGGAACGGAACCCTTTGTGATGCGCCAGAGAACACCAGCTGTCCCTTCGTGCGCGCTGGACTAGACCGGCCTCCCTACCGGACCCCACAGGTTAGACCCGCTATCCGTACCTGATGCTCCTCATTAGGCTTGGCACCCATACCCGATGTTCTGGGGTAGTAGCGGTACCCCCACCGTTACTCTGCGGTAGTATCGGTACACCCACAGTTACTCCGGGTTAGTACGTGAACCGTTACTGGTTCACTGGGGTACACCTGCTGACGTTACTGGCGCGCGGTGTAGACCACACATTCCTACCTGACCCTCCGTTTTAGGCCTGGTATCCCTACCTGATGCTCCGTTGTTGGCCTGGCAACCCTACCCGATATGCTGGGGTAGTACCGGTACCCCCACTGGTACTCTGCGGTAGTATTGGTACACCCACCGGTACTCCAGGGCAGTACCTGAACCCTTACAGGTTCGCTGGGGTACACCTGCTGACCTTACGGGCGTGCTGTGTAGACCAGACATTCCTACCTGACCCTCCAGGCTAGGCCCGGTATCCCTACCTGATGCTCTGCGGTAGGCCTGGCCCCCTACCCGACAATCTGGGGTAGTACCGGTACACCCACAGGTACTCCGCGGTAGTTTTGCTATACCCACCTGTACTCCTGGATTGTACTGGAACCCTTACTGGTGCGCCGGGGTACACCTGCTGACCCTACGGGCGCGCCGATTTACGCCCACCCTTTCTACCTGACCCGCCGGGGTAGGCCTGGTATACCTACCAGATGTTTTGAGTTAGAACCGGTTCCCCCACCGGTACTCTGGGCTTGGAACGGAACCCTTTGTGATGCGTCAGAGAACACCAGCTGTCCCTTCATGCGCGCTGGACTAGACCCGGCCTCCCTACCGCACCCCACATGTTACACCCGGTATCCCTACCTGATGCTCCGCATTAGGCTTGGCACCCATACCCGATGTTCTGGGGTAGTAGCGGTACCCCCACCGTTACTCTGCGGTAGTATCGGTACACCCACCGGTACTCCGGGGTAGTACGTGAATCCTTACTGGTTCACTGGGGTACACCTGATGACGTTTCGGGCACGCGGTATAGACCAGACATTCTTCCTGACCCTCCGTGTTAGTCCCGGTATCCCTACCTGATGCTCCGTTGTTGGCCTGGCATCCCTACCCGATATGCTGGGGTAGTACCGGTACCCCCACCGGTACTCTGCGGTAGTATTGGTACACCCACCGGTACTCCAGGGTAGTACCTGAACCCTTACTGGTTCGCTGGGGTACACCTGCTGACCTTACGGGCGTGCTCTGTAGACCAGACATTCCTACCTGACCCTCCAGGCTAGGCCCGGTATCCCTACCTGATGCTCTGCGCTACGCCTGGCCCCCTACCCGACAATGTGGGGTCGTACCGGTACACCCACCGGTATTCCGCGGTACTTTTGCTATACCCACCGGTACTCCTGGATTGTACCGGAACCCTTACTGGTGCGCCGGGTTACACCTGCTGACCCTACGGGCACACTGCTTTGGACCCACCCTTCCTACCTGACCCGCCGGAGTAGGCCTGGTATACCTACCCGATGTTTCGAGGTAGAACCGGTTCCCGCACCGGTACTCTGGGATTGGAACGGAACCCTTTGTGATGCGCCAGAGAACACCAGCTGTCCCTTCGTGCGCGCTGGACTAGACCCGGCCTCCCTACCGGACCCCACAGGTTAGACCCGCTATCCGTACCTGATGCTCCGCATTAGGCTTGGCACCCATACCCGATGTTCTGGGGTAGTAGCGGTACCCCCACCGTTACTCTGCGGTAGTATCGGTACACCCACCGGTACTCCGGGGTAGTACGTGAATACTTACTGGTTCACTGGGGTACACCTGATGACGTTTCGGGCACGCGGTATAGACCAGACATTCTTCCTGACCCTCCGTGTTAGTCCCGGTATCCCTACCTGATGCTCCGTTGTTGGCCTGGCACCCCTACCCGATATGCTGGGGTAGTACCGGTACCCCCACCGGTACTCTGCGGTAGTATTGGTACAACCACCGGTACTCCAGGGTAGTACCTGAACCCTTACTGGTTCGCTGGGGTACACCTGCTGACCTTACGGGCGTGCTGTGTAGACCAGACATTCCTACCTGACCCTCCAGGCTAGGCCCGGTATCCCTACCTGATGCTCTGCGGTAGGCCTGGCCCCCTACCCGACAATCTGGTGTAGTACCGGTACACCCACCGGTACTCCGCGGTAGTTTTGCTATACCCACCGGTACTCCTGGATTATACCGGAACCCTTACTGGTGCGCCGGGGTACACCTGCTGACCCTACGGGCGCGCCGCTTTACGCCCACCCTTCCTACCTGACCCGCCAGGGTAGGCCTGGTATACCTACCCGATGTTTCGAGGTAGAACCGGTTCCCCCACCGGTACTCTGGGGTTGGATCGGAACCCTTTGTGATGCGCCAGAGAACACCAGCTGTCCCTTCTTGCGCGCTGGACTAGACCCGGCCTCCCTACCGCACCCCACATGTTACACCCGGTATCCCTACCTGATGCTCCGCATTAGGCTTGGCACCCATACCCGATGTTCTGGGGTAGTAGCGGTACCCCCACCGTTACTCTGCGGTAGTATCGGTACACCCACCGGTACTCCGGGGTAGTACGTGAATCCTTACTGGTTCACTGGGGTACACCTGATGACGTTTCGGGCACGCGGTATAGACCAGACATTCTTCCTGACCCTCCGTGTTAGTCCCGGTATCCCTACCTGATGCTCCGTTGTTGGCCTGGCATCCCTACCCGATATGCTGGGGTAGTACCGGTACCCCCACCGGTACTCTGCGGTAGTATTGGTACACCCACCGGTATTCCAGGGTAGTACCTGAACCCTTACTGGTTCGCTGGGGTACACCTGCTGACCTTACGGGCGTGCTCTGTAGACCAGACATTCCTACCTGACCCTCCAGGCTAGGCCCGGTATCCCTACCTGATGCTCTGCGCTACGCCTGGCCCCCTACCCGACAATGTGGGGTCGTACCGGTACACCCACCGGTATTCCGCGGTACTTTTGCTATACCCACCGGTACTCCTGGATTGTACCGGAACCCTTACTGGTGCGCCGGGTTACACCTGCTGACCCTACGGGCACACTGCTTTGGACCCACCCTTCCTACCTGACCCGCCGGAGTAGGCCTGGTATACCTACCCGATGTTTCGAGGTAGAACCGGTTCCCGCACCGGTACTCTGGGATTGGAACGGAACCCTTTGTGATGCGCCAGAGAACACCAGCTGTCCCTTCGTGCGCGCTGGACTAGACCCGGCCTCCCTACCGGACCCCACAGGTTAGACCCGCTATCCGTACCTGATGCTCCGCATTAGGCTTGGCACCCATACCCGATGTTCTGGGGTAGTAGCGGTACCCCCACCGTTACTCTGCGGTAGTATCGGTACACCCACCGGTACTCCGGGGTAGTACGTGAATCCTTACTGGTTCACTGGGGTACACCTGATGACGTTTCGGGCACGCGGTATAGACCAGACATTCTTCCTGACCCTCCGTGTTAGTCCCGGTATCCCTACCTGATGCTCCGTTGTTGGCCTGGCACCCCTACCCGATATGCTGGGGTAGTACCGCTACCCCCACCGGTACTCTGCGGTAGTATTGGTACAACCACCGGCACTCCAGGGTAGTACCTGAACCCTTACTGGTTCGCTGGGGTACACCTGCTGACCTTACGGGCGTGCTGTGTAGACCAGACATTCCTACCTGACCCTCCAGGCTAGGCCCGGTATCCCTACCTGATGCTCTGCGGTAGGCCTGGCCCCCTACCCGACAATCTGGTGTAGTACCGGTACACCCACCGGTATTCCGCGGTACTTTTGCTATACCCACCGGTACTCCTGGATTGTACCGGAACCCTTACTGGTGCGCCGGGTTACACCTGCTGACCCTACGGGCACACTGCTTTGGACCCACCCTTCCTACCTGACCCGCCGGAGTAGGCCTGGTATACCTACCCGATGTTTCGAGGTAGAACCGGTTCCCCCACCGGTACTCTGGGATTGGATCGGAACCCTTTGTGATGCGCCAGAGAACACCAGCTGTCCCTTCGTGCGCGCTGGACTAGACCCGGCCTCCCTACCGGACCCCACAGGTTAGACCCGCTATCCGTACCTGATGCTCCGCATTAGGCTTGGCACCCATACCCGATGTTCTGGGGTAGTAACGGTACCCCCACCGTTACTCTGCGGTAGTATCGGTATACCCACAGGTACTCCGGGGTAGTACGTGAACCCTTACTGGTTCACTGGGGTACACCTGATGACGTTACTGGCGCGTGGTGTAGACCAGACATTCCTACCTGACCCTCCGTTTTAGGCCCGGTACCCCTACCTGATGCTCCGTTGTTGGCCTGGTACCCCTACCCGATATGCTGGGGTTGTACCGGTACCCCCACCGGTACTCTGCGGTAGTATTGGTACACCCACCGGTACTCCAGGCTAGTACCTGAACACTTAATGGTTTGCTGGGGTACCCATGCTGACCTTACGGGCGCGCGGTGTAGACCAGACATTCCTACCTGAACCTCCGGGTTAGCCCCGGTATCCCTACCTGATGCTCTGCGGTAGGCCTGGCACCCTACCTGACAGTGTGGGTTAGTACCGGTACACCCACCAGTACTCCGCGGTAGTTTTTCTATACCCACCGGTACTCCTGGATTGTACCAGAACCCTTACTGGTGCGCCGGGGTACACCTGCTGACCCTACGGGCGCGCCGCTTTAGACCCTGCCTTCCTACCTGACCCGCCGGGGTAGGCCCGGTATCCCTGCCCGATGTTTCGAGGTAGAACCGGTTCCCCCACCGGTACTCTGGGGTTGGAACGGAACCCTTTGTGATGCGCCAGAGAACACCAGCTGTCCCTTCGTGCGCGCTGGACTAGACCCGACCTCCCTAACGGACCCCACAGGTTAGACCCGGTAACCCTACCTGATTCCCCGCATTAGGCTTGGCACCCATACCCGATGTTCTGGGGTAGTAGCGGTACCCCCACCGTTACTCTGCGGTAGTATCGGTACACCCACCGGTACTCCGGGGTAGTACGTGAACCCTTACTGGTTCACTGGGGTACACCTGATGAAGTTACAGGCACGCGGTATAGAACAGACATTCTTCCTGACCCTCCGTGTTAGTCCCGGTATCCCTCCCTGATGCTCCGTTGTTGGCCTGGCACCCCTACCCGATATGCTGGGGTAGTACCGCTACCCCCACCGGTACTCTGCGGTAGTATTGGTACACCCACCGGTACTCCAGGGCAGTACCTGAACAAATACTGGTTTGCTGGGGTACACCTGCTGACCTTACGGGCGTACTCTGTAGACCAGACATTCCTACCTGACCCTCCAGGCTAGGCCCGGTATCCCTACCTGATGCTCTGCGGTAGGCCTGGCCCCCTACCCGACAATCTGGGGTAGTACCGGTACACCCACAGGTACTCCGCGGTAGTTTTTCTATACCCACAGGTATTCCTGGATTGTACCGGAACCCTTACTGGTGCGCCGGGGTACACCTCCTGGCCCTACAGGCGCGCCGCTTTACGCCCACCCTTCCTACCTGACCCGCCGGGGTAGGCCTGGTATACCTACCCGATGTTTCGAGGTAGAACCGGTTCCCCCACCGGTACTCTGGGGTTTGAACGGAACCCTTTGTGATGCGCCAGAGAACACCAGCTGTCCCTTCGTGCGCGCTGGACTAGACCCGGCCTCCCTACCGGACCCCACAGGTTAGACCCGCTATCCCTACCTGATGCTCCGCATTAGGCTTGGCACCCATACCCGATGTTCTGGGGTAGTAGCGGTACCCCCACCGTTACTCTGCGGTAGTATCGGTACACCCACCGGTACTCCGGGGTAGTACGTGAACCCTTACTGGTTCACTGGGGTACACCTGATGACGTTACAGGCACGCGGTATAGAACAGACATTCTTCCTGACCCTCCGTGTTAGTCCCGGTATCCCTACCTGATGCTCCGTTGTTGGCCTGGCACCCATACCCGATATGCTGGGGTAGTACCGGTACCCCCACCGGTACTCTGCGGTAGTATTGGTACACCCACCGGTACTCCAGGGCAGTACCTGAACCCTTACTGGTTCGCTGGGTTACCCCTGCTGACCTTACGGGCGTGCTCTGTAGAACAGACATTCCTACCTGACCCTCCAGGCTAGGCCCGGTATCCCTACCTGATTCTCTGCGGTAGGCCTGGCCCCCTACCCGACAATCTGGGGTAGTACCGGTACACCCACTGGTACTCCGCGGTAGTTTTGCTATACCCACAGGTATTCCTGGATTGTACTTGAACCCTTACTGGTGCGCCGGGGTACACCTGCTGGCCCTACGGGCGCGCCGCTTTACGCCCACCCTTCCTACCTGAACCGCCGGGGTAGGCCTGGTATACCTACCCGATGTTTCGAGGTAGAACCGGTTCCCCCACCGGTACTCTGGGGTTGGAACGGAACCCTTTGTGATGCGCCAGAGAACACCAGCTGTCCCTTCGTGCGCGCTGGACTAGACCTGGCCTCCCTACCGGACCCCACAGGTTAGACCCGCTATCCCTACCTGATGCTCCGCATTAGGCTTGGCACCCATACCCGATGTTCTGGGGTAGTAGCGGTACCCCCACCGTTACTCTGCGGTAGTATCGGTACACCCACCGGTACTCCGGGGTAGTACGTGAACCCTTACTGGTTCATTGGGGTACACCTGATGACGTTTCGGGCACGCGGTATAGACCAGACATTCCTACCTGACCCTCCATTTTAGGCCCGGTATCCCTACCTGATGCTCCGTTGTTGGCTTGGCACCCCTACCCGATATGCTGGGGTAGTAGCGGTACCCCCACCGGTACTCTGCGGTAGTATTGGTACACCCACCGGTACTCCAGGGTAGTACCTGAACCCTTACTGGTTCGCTGGGGTACACCTGCTGACCTTACGGGCGTGCTGTGTAGACCAGACATTCCTACCTGACCCTCCAGGCTAGGCCCGGTATCCCTACCTGATGCTCTGCGGTAGGCCTGGCCCCCTACCCGACAATCTGGTGTAGTACCGGTACACCCACCGGTACTCCGCGGTAGTTTTGCTATACCCACCGGTACTCCTGGATTATACCGGAACCCTTACTGGTGCGCCGGGGTACACCTGCTGACCCTACGGGCGCGCCGCTTTACGCCCACCCTTCCTACCTGACCCGCCAGGGTAGGCCTGGTATACCTACCCGATGTTTCGAGGTAGAACCGGTTCCCCCACCGGTACTCTGGGGTTGGAACGGAACCCTTTGTGATGCGCCAGAGAACACCAGCTGTCCCTTCGTGCGCGCTGGACTAGACCGGCCTCCCTACCGGACCCCACAGGTTAGACCCGCTATCCGTACCTGATGCTCCGCATTAGGCTTGGCACCCATACCCGATGTTCTGGGGTAGTAGCGGTACCCCCACCGTTACTCTGCGGTAGTATCGGTACACCCACCGGTACTCCGGGGTAGTACGTGAATCCTTACTGGTTCACTGGGGTACACCTGATGACGTTTCGGGCACGCGGTGTAGACCAGACATTCTTCCTGACCCTCCGTGTTAGTCCCGGTATCCCTACCTGATGCTCCGTTGTTGGCCTGGCACCCCTACCCGATATGCTGGGGTAGTACCGGTACCCCCACCGGTACTCTGCGGTAGTATTGGTACACCCACCGGTACTCCAGGGTAGTACCTGAACCCTTACTGGTTCGCTGGGGTACACCTGCTGACCTTACGGGCGTGCTGTGTAGACCAGACATTCCTACCTGACCCTCCAGGCTAGGCTCGGTATCCCTACCTGATGCTCTGCGGTAGGCCTGGCCCCCTACCCGACAATCTGGGGTAGTACCGGTACACCCACCGGTACTCCGCGGTAGTTTTGCTATACCCACCGGTACTCCTGGATTGTACCGGAACCCTTACTGGTGCGCCGGGTTACACCTGCTGACCCTACGGGCACACTGCTTTGGACCCACCCTTCCTACCTGACCCGCCGGAGTAGGCCTGGTATACCTACCCGATGTTTCGAGGTAGAACCGGTTCCCGCACCGGTACTCTGGGATTGGAACGGAACCCTTTGTGATGCGCCAGAGAACACCAGCTGTCCCTTCGTGCGCGCTGGACTAGACCCGGCCTCCCTACCGGACCCCACAGGTTAGACCCGCTATCCGTACCTGATGCTCCGCATTAGGCTTGGCACCCATACCCGATGTTCTGGGGTAGTAGCGGTACCCCCACCGTTACTCTGCGGTAGTATCGGTACACCCACCGGTACTCCGGGGTAGTACGTGAACCCTTACTGGTTCACTGGGGTACACCTGATGACGTTTCGGGCACGCGGTATAGACCAGACATTCTTCCTGACCCTCCGTGTTAGTCCCGGTATCCCTACCTGATGCTCCGTTGTTGGCCTGGCACCCCTACCCGATATGCTGGGGTAGTACCGCTACCCCCACCGGTACTCTGCGGTAGTATTGGTACAACCACCGGCACTCCAGGGTAGTACCTGAACCCTTACTGGTTCGCTGGGGTACACCTGCTGACCTTACGGGCGTGCTGTGTAGACCAGACATTCCTACCTGACCCTCCAGGCTAGGCCCGGTATCCCTACCTGATGCTCTGCGGTAGGCCTGGCCCCCTACCCGACAATCTGGTGTAGTACCGGTACACCCACCGGTATTCCGCGGTACTTTTGCTATACCCACCGGTACTCCTGGATTGTACCGGAACCCTTACTGGTGCGCCGGGTTACACCTGCTGACCCTACGGGCACACTGCTTTGGACCCACCCTTCCTACCTGACCCGCCGGAGTAGGCCTGGTATACCTACCCGATGTTTCGAGGTAGAACCGGTTCCCCCACCGGTACTCTGGGATTGGATCGGAACCCTTTGTGATGCGCCAGAGAACACCAGCTGTCCCTTCGTGCGCGCTGGACTAGACCCGGCCTCCCTACCGGACCCCACAGGTTAGACCCGCTATCCGTACCTGATGCTCCGCATTAGGCTTGGCACCCATACCCGATGTTCTGGGGTAGTAACGGTACCCCCACCGTTACTCTGCGGTAGTATCGGTATACCCACAGGTACTCCGGGGTAGTACGTGAACCCTTACTGGTTCACTGGGGTACACCTGATGACGTTACTGGCGCGTGGTGTAGACCAGACATTCCTACCTGACCCTCCGTTTTAGGCCCGGTACCCCTACCTGATGCTCCGTTGTTGGCCTGGTACCCCTACCCGATATGCTGGGGTTGTACCGGTACCCCCACCGGTACTCTGCGGTAGTATTGGTACACCCACCGGTACTCCAGGCTAGTACCTGAACACTTAATGGTTTGCTGGGGTACCCATGCTGACCTTACGGGCGCGCGGTGTAGACCAGACATTCCTACCTGAACCTCCGGGTTAGCCCCGGTATCCCTACCTGATGCTCTGCGGTAGGCCTGGCACCCTACCTGACAGTGTGGGTTAGTACCGGTACACCCACCAGTACTCCGCGGTAGTTTTTCTATACCCACCGGTACTCCTGGATTGTACCAGAACCCTTACTGGTGCGCCGGGGTACACCTGCTGACCCTACGGGCGCGCCGCTTTAGACCCTGCCTTCCTACCTGACCCGCCGGGGTAGGCCCGGTATCCCTGCCCGATGTTTCGAGGTAGAACCGGTTCCCCCACCGGTACTCTGGGGTTGGAACGGAACCCTTTGTGATGCGCCAGAGAACACCAGCTGTCCCTTCGTGCGCGCTGGACTAGACCCGACCTCCCTAACGGACCCCACAGGTTAGACCCGGTAACCCTACCTGATTCCCCGCATTAGGCTTGGCACCCATACCCGATGTTCTGGGGTAGTAGCGGTACCCCCACCGTTACTCTGCGGTAGTATCGGTACACCCACCGGTACTCCGGGGTAGTACGTGAACCCTTACTGGTTCACTGGGGTACACCTGATGAAGTTACAGGCACGCGGTATAGAACAGACATTCTTCCTGACCCTCCGTGTTAGTCCCGGTATCCCTCCCTGATGCTCCGTTGTTGGCCTGGCACCCCTACCCGATATGCTGGGGTAGTACCGCTACCCCCACCGGTACTCTGCGGTAGTATTGGTACACCCACCGGTACTCCAGGGCAGTACCTGAACAAATACTGGTTTGCTGGGGTACACCTGCTGACCTTACGGGCGTACTCTGTAGACCAGACATTCCTACCTGACCCTCCAGGCTAGGCCCGGTATCCCTACCTGATGCTCTGCGGTAGGCCTGGCCCCCTACCCGACAATCTGGGGTAGTACCGGTACACCCACAGGTACTCCGCGGTAGTTTTGCTATACCCACAGGTATTCCTGGATTGTACCGGAACCCTTACTGGTGCGCCGGGGTACACCTCCTGGCCCTACAGGCGCGCCGCTTTACGCCCACCCTTCCTACCTGACCCGCCGGGGTAGGCCTGGTATACCTACCCGATGTTTCGAGGTAGAACCGGTTCCCCCACCGGTACTCTGGGGTTTGAACGGAACCCTTTGTGATGCGCCAGAGAACACCAGCTGTCCCTTCGTGCGCGCTGGACTAGACCCGGCCTCCCTACCGGACCCCACAGGTTAGACCCGCTATCCCTACCTGATGCTCCGCATTAGGCTTGGCACCCATACCCGATGTTCTGGGGTAGTAGCGGTACCCCCACCGTTACTCTGCGGTAGTATCGGTACACCCACCGGTACTCCGGGGTAGTACGTGAACCCTTACTGGTTCACTGGGGTACACCTGATGACGTTACAGGCACGCGGTATAGAACAGACATTCTTCCTGACCCTCCGTGTTAGTCCCGGTATCCCTACCTGATGCTCCGTTGTTGGCCTGGCACCCATACCCGATATGCTGGGGTAGTACCGGTACCCCCACCGGTACTCTGCGGTAGTATTGGTACACCCACCGGTACTCCAGGGCAGTACCTGAACCCTTACTGGTTCGCTGGGTTACCCCTGCTGACCTTACGGGCGTGCTCTGTAGAACAGACATTCCTACCTGACCCTCCAGGCTAGGCCCGGTATCCCTACCTGATTCTCTGCGGTAGGCCTGGCCCCCTACCCGACAATCTGGGGTAGTACCGGTACACCCACTGGTACTCCGCGGTAGTTTTGCTATACCCACAGGTATTCCTGGATTGTACTTGAACCCTTACTGGTGCGCCGGGGTACACCTGCTGGCCCTACGGGCGCGCCGCTTTACGCCCACCCTTCCTACCTGAACCGCCGGGGTAGGCCTGGTATACCTACCCGATGTTTCAAGGTAGAACCGGTTCCCCCACCGGTACTCTGGGGTTGGAACGGAACCCTTTGTGATGCGCCAGAGAACACCAGCTGTCCCTTCGTGCGCGCTGGACTAGACCCGGCCTCCCTACCGGACCCCACAGGTTAGACCCGCTATCCGTACCTGATGCTCCGCATTAGGCTTGGCACCCATACCCGATGTTCTGGGGTAGTAGCGGTACCCCCACCGTTACTCTGCGGTAGTATCGGTATACCCACCGGTACTCCGGGGTAGTACGTGAACCCTTACTGGTTCACTGGGGTACACCTGCTGACGTTACTGGCGCGCGGTGTAGACCAGACATTCCTACCTGACCCTCCGTTTTAGGCCCGGTACCCCTACCTGATGCTCCGTTGTTGGCCTGGTACCCCTACCCGATATGCTGGGGTAGTACCGGTACCCCCACCGGTACTCTGCGGTAGTATTGGTACACCCACCGGTACTCCTTGCTAGTACCTGAACACTTAATGGTTTGCTGGGGTACCCATGCTGACCTTACGGGCGCGCGGTGTAGACCAGACATTCCTACCTGAACCTCCGGGTTAGCCCCGGTATCCCTACCTGATGCTCTGCGGTAGGCCTGGCACCCTACCTGACAGTGTGGGTTAGTACCGGTACACCCACCAGTACTCCGCGGTAGTTTTTCTATACCCACCGGTACTCCTGGATTGTACCAGAACCCTTACTGGTGCGCCGGGGTACACCTGCTGACCCTACGGGCGCGCCGCTTTAGACCCTGCCTTCCTACCTGACCCGCCGGGGTAGGCCCGGTATCCCTGCCCGATGTTTCGAGGTAGAACCGGTTCCCCCACCGGTACTCTGGGGTTGGAACGGAACCCTTTGTGATGCACCAGAGAACACCAGCTGTCCCTTCGTGCACGCTGGACTAGACCTGGCCTCCCTTCCGGACCCCACAGGTTAGACCCGGTATGCCTACCTGATGCTCCGCATTAGGCTTGGCACCCATACCCGATCTTCTGGGGTAGTAGCAGTACCCCCACCATTACTCTGCGGTAGTATCGGTACACCCACCGGTACTCCGAGGTAGTACGTGAACCCTTACTGGTTCACTGGGTTACACCTGATGACGTTACGGGTGCGCGGTGTAGACCAGACATTCCTACCTGACCCTCCGTTTTAGGCCCGGTATCCCTACCTGATGCTCCGTTGTTGGCCTGGCACCCCTACCCAATATGCTGGGGTAGTACCGCTACCCCCACCGGTACTCTGCGGTAGTATTGGTACACCCACCGGTACTCCAGGCTAGTACCTGAACCCTTACTGGTTTGCTGGGGTACACCTGCTGACCTTACGGGCGTACTCTGTAGACCAGACATTCCTACCTGACCCTCCAGGCTAGGCCCGGTATCCCTACCTGATGCTCTGCGGTAGGCCTGGCCCCCTACCCGACAATCTGGGGTAGTACCGGTACACCCACAGGGACTCCGCGGTACTTTTGCTATACCCACCTGTACTCCTGGATTGTACTGGAACCCTTACTGGTGCGCCGGGGTACACATGCTGGCCCTACGGGCGCGCCGCTTTACGCCCTCCCTTCCTACCTGACCCGCCGGGGTAGGCCTGGTATACCTACCCGATGTTTCAAGGTAGAACCGGTTCCCCCACCGGTACTCTGGGGTTGGAACGGAACCCTTTGTGATGCGACAGAGAACAACAGCTGTCCCTTCGTGCGCGCTGGACTAGACCCGGCCTCCCTACCGGACCCCACAGGTTAGACCCGATATCCCTACCTGATGCTCCGCATTAGGCTTGGCACCCATACCCGATGTTCTGGGGTAGTAGCGGTACCCCCACCGTTACTCTGCGGTAGTATCGGTACACCCACCGGTACTCCGGGGTAGTACGTGAACCCTTACTGGTTCACTGGGGTACACCTGATGACGTTACAGGCACGCGGTATAGACCAGACATTCTTCCTGACCCTCCGTGTTAGTCCCGGTATCCCTACCTGATACTCCGTTGTTGGCCTGGCACCCATACCCGATATGCTGGGGTAGTACCGGTACCCCCACCGGTACTCTGCGGTAGTATTGGTACACCCACCGGTACTCCAGGGCAGTACCTGAACACTTACTGGTTCGCTGGGGTACACCTGCTCACCTTACGGGTGTGCTGTGTAGAACAGACATTCCTCCCTGACCCTCCAGGCTAGGCCCGGTATCCCTACCTGATTCTCTGCGGTAGGCCTGGCCCCGTACCCGACAATCTGGGGTAGTACCGGTACACCCACAGGTACTCCACGGTACTTTTGCTATACCCACCGGTATTCCTGGATTGTACTGGAACCCTTACTGGTGCGCCGGGGTACACATGCTGGCCCTACGGGCGCGCCGCTTTACGCCCTCCCTTCCTACCTGACCCGCCGGGGTAGGCCTGGTATACCTACCCGATGTTTCAAGGTAGAACCGGTTCCCCCACCGGTACTCTGGGGTTGGAACGGAACCCTTTGTGATGCGACAGAGAACAACAGCTGTCCCTTCGTGCGCGCTGGACTAGACCCGGCCTCCCTACCGGACCCCACAGGTTAGACCCTCTATCCCTACCTGATGCTCCACATTAGGCTTGGCACCCATACCCGATGTTCTGGGGTAGTAGCGGTACCCCCACCGTTACTCTGCGGTAGTATCGGTACACCCACCGGTACTCCGGGGTAGTACGTGAACCCTTACTGGTTCACTGGGGTACACCTGATGACGTTACAGGCACGCGGTATAGAGCAGACATTCTTCCTGACCCTTCGTGTTAGTCCCAGTATCCCTACCTGATGCTCCGTTGTTGGCCTGGCAACCCTACCCGATATGCTGGGGTAGTACCGCTACCCCCACCGGTACTCTGCGGTAGTATTGGTACACCCACCGGTACTCCAGGGCAGTACCTGAACACTTACTGTTCGCTGGGGTACACCTGCTCACCTTACGGGCGTGCTCTGTACACCAGACATTCCTACCTGACCCTCCAGGCTAGGCCCGGTATCCCTACCTGATGCTCTGCGGTAGGCCTGGCCCCCTACCCGACAATCTGGGGTAGTACCGGTACACCCACAGGGACTCCGCGGTACTTTTGCTATACCCACCTGTACTCCTGGATTGTACTGGAACCCTTACTGGTGCGCCGGGGTACACATGCTGGCCCTACGGGCGCGCCGCTTTACGCCCACCCTTCCTACCTGAACCGCCGGGGTAGGCCTGGTATACCTACCCGATGTTTCAAGGTAGAACCGGTTCCCCCACCGGTACTCTGGGGTTTGAACGGAACCCTTTGTGATGCGCCAGAGAACACCAGCTGTCCCTTCGTGCGCGCTGGACTAGACCCGGCCTCCCTACTGGACCCCACAGGTTAGACCCGCTATCCGTACCTGATGCTCCGCATTAGGCTTGGCACCCATACCCGATGTTCTGGGGTAGTAGCGGTACCCCCACCGTTACTCTGCGGTAGTATCGGTATACCCACCGGTACTCCGGGGTAGTACGTGAACCCTTACTGGTTCACTGGGGTACACCTGCTGACGTTACTGGCGCACGGTGTAGACCAGACATTCCTACCTGACCCTCCGTTTTAGGCCCGGTACCCCTACCTGATGCTCCGTTGTTGGCCTGGTACCCCTACCCGATATGCTGGGGTAGTACCGGTACCCCCACCGGTACTCTGCGGTAGTATTGGTACACCCACCGGTACTCCTTGCTAGTACCTGAACACTTAATGGTTTGCTGGGGTACCCATGCTGACCTTACGGGCGCGCGGTGTAGACCAGACATTCCTACCTGAACCTCCGGGTTAGCTCCGGTATCCCTACCTGATGCTCTGCGGTAGGCCTGGCACCCTACCTGACAGTGTGGGTTAGTACCGGTACACCCACCAGTACTCCGCGGTAGTTTTTCTATACCCACCGGTACTCCTGGATTGTACCAGAACCCTTACTGGTGCGCCGGGGTACACCTGCTGACCCTACGGGCGCGCCGCTTTAGACCCTGCCTTCCTACCTGACCCGCCGGGGTAGGCCCGGTATCCCTGCCCGATGTTTCGAGGTAGAACCGGTTCCCCCACCGGTACTCTGGGCTTGGAACGGAACCCTTTGTGATGCACCAGAGAACACCAGCTGTCCCTTCGTGCACGCTGGATTAGACCTGGCCTCCCTACCGGACCACACAGGTTAGACCCGGTATGCCTACCTGATGCTCCGCATTAGGCTTGGCACCCATACCCGATCTTCTGGGGTAGTAGCAGTACCCCCACCATTACTCTGCGGTAGTATCGGTACACCCACCGGTACTCCGAGGTAGTACGTGAACCCTTACTGGTTCACTGGGTTACACCTGATGACGTTACAGGCACGCGGTATAGAACAGACATTCTTCCTGACCCTTCGTGTTAGTCCCAGTATCCCTACCTGATGCTCCGTTGTTGGCCTGGCAACCCTACCCGATATGCTGGGGTAGTACCGCTACCCCCACCGGTACTCTGCGGTAGTATTGGTACACCCACCGGTACTCCAGGGCAGTACCTGAACACTTACTGTTCGCTGGGGTACACCTGCTCACCTTACGGGCGTGCTCTGTACACCAGACATTCCTACCTGACCCTCCAGGCTAGGCCCGGTATCCCTACCTGATGCTCTGCGGTAGGCCTGGCCCCCTACCCGACAATCTGGGGTAGTACCGGTACACCCACAGGGACTCCGCGGTACTTTTGCTATACCCACCTGTACTCCTGGATTGTACTGGAACCCTTACTGGTGCGCCGGGGTACACATGCTGGCCCTACGGGCGCGCCGCTTTACGCCCACCCTTCCTACCTGACCCGCCGGGGTAGGCCTGGTATACCTACCCGATGTTTCAAGGTAGAACCGGTTCCCCCACCGGTACTCTGGGGTTGGAACGGAACCCTTTGTGATGCGCCAGAGAACAACAGCTGTCCCTTCGTGCGCGCTGGACTAGACCCGGCCTCCCTACCGGACCCCACAGGTTAGACCCTCTATCCCTACCTGATGCTCCACATTAGGCTTGGCACCCATACCCGATGTTCTGGGGTAGTAGCGGTACCCCCACCGTTACTCTGCGGTAGTATCGGTACACCCACCGGTACTCCGGGGTAGTACGTGAACCCTTACTGGTTCACTGGGGTACACCTGATGACGTTACAGGCACGCGGTATAGACCAGACATTCTTCCTGACCCTCCGTGTTAGTCCCGGTATCCCTACCTGATGCTCCGTTGTTGGCCTGGCACCCCTACCCGATATGCTGGGGTAGTACCGGTACCCCCACCGGTACTCTGCGGTAGTATTGGTACACCCACCGGTACTCCAGGGCAGTACCTGAACACTTACTGGTTCGCTGGGGTACACCTGCTGACCTTACGGGCGTGCTCTGTACACCAGACATTCCTACCTGACCCTCCAGGCTAGGCCCGGTATCCCTACCTGATGCTCTGCGGTAGTCCTGGCCCCCTACCCGACAATCTGGGGTAGTACCGGTACACCCACAGGGACTCCGCGGTACTTTTGCTATACCCACCTGTACTCCTGGATTGTACTGGAACCCTTACTGGTGCGCCGGGGTACACATGCTGGCCCTACGGGCGCGCCGCTTTACGCCCACCCTTCCTACCTGACCCGCCGGGGTAGGCCTGGTATACCTACCCGATGTTTCAAGGTAGAACCGGTTCCCCCACCGGTACTCTGGGCTTGGAACGGAACCCTTTGTGATGCGCCAGAGAACAACAGCTGTCCCTTCGTGCGCGCTGGACTAGACCCGGCCTCCCTACCGGACCCCACAGGTTAGACCCTCTATCCCTACCTGATGCTCCACATTAGGCTTGGCACCCATACCCGATGTTCTGGGGTAGTAGCGGTACCCCCACCGTTACTCTGCGGTAGTATCGGTACACCCACCGGTACTCCGGGGTAGTACGTGAACCCTTACTGGTTCACTGGGGTACACCTGATGACGTTACAGGCACGCGGTATAGAGCAGACATTCTTCCTGACCCTCCGTGTTAGTCCCGGTATCCCTACCTGATGCTCCGTTGTTGGCCTGGCACCCATACCCGATATGCTGGGGTAGTACCGGTACCCCCACCGGTACTCTGCGGTAGTATTGGTACACCCACCGGTACTCCAGGGCAGTACCTGAACACTTACTGTTCGCTGGGGTACACCTGCTCACCTTACGGGCGTGCTCTGTACACCAGACATTCCTACCTGACCCTCCAGGCTAGGCCCGGTATCCCTACCTGATGCTCTGCGGTAGGCCTGGCCCCCTACCCGACAATCTGGGGTAGTACCGGTACACCCACAGGGACTCCGCGGTACTTTTGCTATACCCACCTGTACTCCTGGATTGTACTGGAACCCTTACTGGTGCGCCGGGGTACACATGCTGGCCCTACGGGCGCGCCGCTTTACGCCCACCCTTCCTACCTGACCCGCCGGGGTAGGCCTGGTATACCTACCCGATGTTTCAAGGTAGAACCGGTTCCCCCACCGGTACTCTGGGGTTGGAACGGAACCCTTTGTGATGCGCCAGAGAACAACAGCTGTCCCTTCGTGCGCGCTGGACTAGACCCGGCCTCCCTACCGGACCCCACAGGTTAGACCCTCTATCCCTACCTGATGCTCCACATTAGGCTTGGCACCCATACCCGATGTTCTGGGGTAGTAGCGGTACCCCCACCGTTACTCTGCGGTAGTATCGGTACACCCACCGGTACTCCGGGGTAGTACGTGAACCCTTACTGGTTCACTGGGGTACACCTGATGACGTTACAGGCACGCGGTATAGACCAGACATTCTTCCTGACCCTCCGTGTTAGTCCCGGTATCCCTACCTGATGCTCCGTTGTTGGCCTGGCACCCCTACCCGATATGCTGGGGTAGTACCGGTACCCCCACCGGTACTCTGCGGTAGTATTGGTACACCCACCGGTACTCCAGGGCAGTACCTGAACACTTACTGGTTCGCTGGGGTACACCTGCTGACCTTACGGGCGTGCTCTGTACACCAGACATTCCTACCTGACCCTCCAGGCTAGGCCCGGTATCCCTACCTGATGCTCTGCGGTAGTCCTGGCCCCCTACCCGACAATCTGGGGTAGTACCGGTACACCCACAGGGACTCCGCGGTACTTTTGCTATACCCACCTGTACACCTGGATTGTACTGGAACCCTTACTGGTGCGCCGGGGTACACATGCTGGCCCTACGGGCGCGCCGCTTTACGCCCACCCTTCCTACCTGACCCGCCGGGGTAGGCCTGGTATACCTACCCGATGTTTCAAGGTAGAACCGGTTCCCCCACCGGTACTCTGGGCTTGGAACGGAACCCTTTGTGATGCGCCAGAGAACAACAGCTGTCCCTTCGTGCGCGCTGGACTAGACCCGGCCTCCCTACCGGACCCCACAGGTTAGACCCGCTATCCCTACCTGATGCTCCACATTAGGCTTGGCACCCATACCCGATGTTCTGGGGTAGTAGCGGTACCCCCACCGTTACTCTGCGGTAGTATCGGTACACCCACCGGTACTCCGGGGTAGTACGTGAACCCTTACTGGTTCACTGGGGTACACCTGATGACGTTACAGGCACGCGGTATAGAACAGACATTCTTCCTGACCCTCCGTGTTAGTCCCGGTATCCCTACCTGATGCGCCGTTGTTGGCCTGGCACCCCTACCCAATATGCTGGGGTAGTACCGGTACCCCCACCGGTACTCTGCGGTAGTATTGGTACACCCACCGGTACTCCAGGGCAGTACCTGAACCCTTACTGGTTCGCTGGGGTACACCTGCTCACCTTACGGGCGTGCTGTGTAGAACAGACATTCCTCCCTGACCCTCCAGGCTAGGCCCGGTATCCCTACCTGATTCTCTGCGGTAGGCCTGGCCCCCTACCCGACAATCTGGGGTAGTACCGGTACACACACAGGTACTCCACGGTACTTTTGCTATACCCACCGGTATTCCTGGATTGTACTGGAACCCTTACTGGTGCGCCGGGGTACACATGCTGGCCCTACGGGCGTGCCGCTTTACGCCCACCCTTCCTACCTGACCCGCCGGGGTAGGCCTGGTATACCTACCCGATGTTTCAAGGTAGAACCGGTTCCCCCACCGGTACTCTGGGGTTTGAACGGAACCCTTTGTGATGCGCCAGAGAACACACGCTGTCCCTTCGTGCGCGCTGGACTAGACCCGGCCTCCCTACCGGACCCCACAGGTTAGACCCGCTATCCCTACCTGATGCTCCGCATTAGGCTTGGCACCCATACCCGATGTTCTGGGGTAGTAGCGGTACCCCCACCGTTACTCTGCGGTAGTATCGGTACACCCACCGGTACTCCGAGGTAGTACGTGAACCCTTACTGGTTCACTGGGGTACACCTGCTGACGTTACGGGCACGCGGTATAGACCAGACATTCCTACCTGACCCTCCGTGTTAGTCCCGGTATCCCTACCTGATGCTCCGTTGTTGGCCTGGCACCCCTACCCGATATGCTGGGGTAGTACCGGTACCCCCACCGGTACTCTGCGGTAGTATTGGTACACCCACCGGTACTCCAGGGCAGTACCTGAACACTTACTGGTTCGCTGGGGTACACCTGCTGACCTTACGGGCGTGCTCTGTACACCAGACATTCCTACCTGACCCTCCAGGCTAGGCCCGGTATCCCTACCTGATGCTCTGCGGTAGTCCTGGCCCCCTACCCGACAATCTGGGGTAGTACCGGTACACCCACAGGGACTCCGCGGTACTTTTGCTATACCCACCTGTACTCCTGGATTGTACTGGAACCCTTACTGGTGCGCCGGGGTGCACATGCTGGCCCTACGGGCGCGCCGCTTTACGCCCACCCTTCCTACCTGACCCGCCGGGGTAGGCCTGGTATACCTACCCGATGTTTCAAGGTAGAACCGGTTCCCCCACCGGTACTCTGGGCTTGGAACGGAACCCTTTGTGATGCGCCAGAGAACAACAGCTGTCCCTTCGTGCGCGCTGGACTAGACCCGGCCTCCCTACCGGACCCCACAGGTTAGACCCTCTATCCCTACCTGATGCTCCACATTAGGCTTGGCACCCATACCCGATGTTCTGGGGTAGTAGCGGTACCCCCACCGTTACTCTGCGGTAGTATCGGTACACCCACCGGTACTCCGGGGTAGTACGTGAACCCTTACTGGTTCACTGGGGTACACCTGATGACGTTACAGGCACGCGGTATAGAACAGACATTCTTCCTGACCCTCCGTGTTAGTCCCGGTATCCCTACCTGATGCTCCGTTGTTGGCCTGGCACCCCTACCCAATATGCTGGGGTAGTACCGGTACCCCCACCGGTACTCTGCGGTAGTATTGGTACACCCACCGGTACTCCAGGGCAGTACCTGAACCCTTACTGGTTCGCTGGGGTACACCTGCTCACCTTACGGGCGTGCTGTGTAGAACAGACATTCCTCCCTGACCCTCCAGGCTAGGCCCGGTATCCCTACCTGATTCTCTGCGGTAGGCCTGGCCCCCTACCCGACAATCTGGGGTAGTACCGGTACACACACAGGTACTCCACGGTACTTTTGCTATACCCACCGGTATTCCTGGATTGTACTGGAACCCTTACTGGTGCGCCGGGGTACACATGCTGGCCCTACGGGCGTGCCGCTTTACGCCCACCCTTCCTACCTGACCCGCCGGGGTAGGCCTGGTATACCTACCCGATGTTTCAAGGTAGAACCGGTTCCCCCACCGGTACTCTGGGGTTTGAACGGAACCCTTTGTGATGCGCCAGAGAACACACGCTGTCCCTTCGTGCGCGCTGGACTAGACCCGGCCTCCCTACCGGACCCCACAGGTTAGACCCGCTATCCCTACCTGATGCTCCGCATTAGGCTTGGCACCCATACCCGATGTTCTGGGGTAGTAGCGGTACCCCCACCGTTACTCTGCGGTAGTATCGGTACACCCACCGGTACTCCGGGGTAGTACGTGAACCCTTACTGGTTCACTGGGGTACACCTGATGACGTTACAGGCACGCGGTATAGAACAGACATTCTTCCTGACCCTCCGTGTTAGTCCCGGTATCCCTACCTGATGCTCCGTTGTTGGCCTGGCACCCATACCCGATATGCTGGGGTAGTACCGGTACCCCCACCGGTACTCTGCGGTAGTATTGGTACACCCACCGGTACTCCAGGGCAGTACCTGAACCCTTACTGGTTCGCTGGGGTACACCTGCTCACCTTACGGGCGTGCTGAGTAGAACAGACATTCCTCCCTGACCCTCCAGGCTAGGCCCGGTATCCCTACCTGATTCTCTGCGGTAGGCCTGGCCCCCTACCCGACAATCTGGGGTAGTACCGGTACACCCACAGGGACTCCGCGGTACTTTTGCTATACCCACCTGTACTCCTGGATTGTACTGGAACCCTTACTGGTGCGCCGGGGTACACATGCTGGCCCTACGGGCGCGCCGCTTTACGCCCACCCTTCCTACCTGACCCGCCGGGGTAGGCCTGGTATACCTACCCGATGTTTCAAGGTAGAACCGGTTCCCCCACTGGTACTCTGGGGTTGGAACGGAACCCTTTGTGATGCGCCAGACAACAACAGCTGTCCCTTCGTGCGCGCTGGACTAGACCCGGCCTCCCTACCGGACCCCACAGGTTAGACACTCTATCCCTACCTGATGCTCCACATTAGGCTTGGCACCCATACCCAATGTTCTGGGGTACTAGCGGAACCCCCAACGTTACTCTGCGGTAGTATCGGTACACCCACCGGTACTCCGGGGTAGTACGTGAACCCTTACTGGTTCACTGGGGTACACCTGATGACGTTACAGGCACGCGGTATAGAACAGACATTCTTCCTGACCCTCCGTGTTAGTCCCGGTATCCCTACCTGATGCTCCGTTGTTGGCCTGGCACCCCTACCCGATATGCTGGGGTAGTACCGGTACCCCCACCGGTACTCTGCGGTAGTATTGGTACACCCACCGGTACTCCAGGGCAGTACCTGAACCCTTACTGGTTCGCTGGGTTACCCCTGCTGACCTTACGGGCGTGCTGTGTAGACCAGACATTCCTACCTGACCCTCCAGGCTAGGCCCAATATCCCTACCTGATTCTCTGCGGTAGGCCTGGCCCCCTACCCGACAATCTGGGGTAGTACCGGTACACTAACAGATACTCCGCGGTAGTTTTGCTATACCCACAGGTATTCCTGGATTGTACTTGAACCCTTACTGGTGCGCCGGGGTACACCTGCTGGCCCTATGGCGCGCCGCTTTACGCCCACCCTTCCTACCTGAACCGCCGGGGTAGGCCTGGTATACCTACCCGATGTTTCAAGGTAGAACCGGTTCCCCCACCGGTACTCTGGGGTTGGAACGGAACCCTTTGTGATGCGCCAGAGAACACCAGCTGTCCCTTCGTGCGCGCTAGACTAGACCCGGCCTCCCTACCGGACCCCACAGATTAGACCCGCTATCCCTACCTGATGCTCCGCATTAGGTTTGGCACCCATACCCGATGTTCTGGGGTAGTAGCGGTACCCCCACCGTTACTCTGCGGTAGTATCGGTACACCCACCGTTACTCCGGGGTAGTACGAGAACCCTTACTGGTTCACTGGGGTACACCTGATAATGTTACAGGCACGCGGTATAGAACAGACATTCTTCCTGACCCTCCGTGTTAGTCCCGGTATCCCTACCTGATGCTCCGTTGTTGGCCTGGCACCCCTACCCGATATGCTGGGGTAGTACCGCTACCCCCACCGGTACTCTGCGGTAGTATTGGTACACCCACCGGTACTCCAGGGCAGTACCTGAACCCTTACTGGTTCGCTGGGGTACACCTGCTGACATTACGGGAGTGCTCTGTAGACCAGACATTCCTACCTCACCCTCCAGGCTAGGCCCGGTATCCCTACCTGATGCTCTGCGGTAGGCCTGGCCCCCTACCCGACAATCTGGGGTAGTACCGGTACACCCACAGGTAGTCCGCGGTAGTTTTTCTATACCCACCGATATTCCTGGATTGTTCCGGAACCCTTACTGGTGCGCCGGGGTACACCTGCTGGCCCTACGGGCGCGCCGCTTTACGCCCACCCTTCCTATCTGACCCGCCGGGGTAGGCCTGGTATACCTACCCGATGTTTCAAGGTAGAACCGGTTCCCCCACCGGTACTCTGGGGTTGGGACGGAACACTTTGTGATGCGCCAGAGAACACCAGCTGTCCCTTCGTGCGCGCTGGACTAGACCCGGCCTCCCTACCGGACCCCACAGGTTAGACCCGCTATCCGTACCTGATGCTCCGCATTAGGCTTGGCACCCATACCCGATGTTCTGGGGTAGTAGCGGTACCCCCACCGTTACTCTGCGGTAGTATCAGTACACCCACCGGTACTCCGGGGTAGTACGTGAACCCTTACTGGTTCACTGGGGTACACCTGATGACGTTACAGGCACGCGGTGTAGAACAGACATTCCTACCTGACCCTCCGTGTTAGTCCCAGTATCCCTACCTGATGCTCCGTTGTTGGCCTGGCACCCCTACCCGATATGCTGGGGTAGTACCGGTACACCCACCGGTACTCTGCGGTAGTATTGGTACACCTACCGGTACTCCAGGGCAGTACCTGAACACTTAGTGGTTCGCTGGGCTACACCTGCTGACCTTACGGGCGTGCTGTGTAGAACAGACATTCCTACCTGACCCTCAAGGCTAGGCCCGGTATCCCTACCTGATTCTCTGCGGTAGGCCTGGCCCCCTAACCGACAATCTGGGGTAGTACCGGTACACCCACAGGTACTCCGCGGTAGTTTTTCTATACCCACAGGTATTCCTGGATTGTACTTGAACCCTTACTGGTGCGCCGGGGTACACCTGCTGGCCCTATGGCGCGCCGCTTTACGCCCACCCTTCCTACCTGAACCGCCGGGGTAGGCCTGGTATACCTACCCGATGTTTCGAGGTAGAACCGGTTCCCCCACCGGTACTCTGGGGTTGGAACGGAACCCTTTGTGATGCGCCAGAGAACACCAGCTGTCCCTTCGTGCGCGCTAGACTAGACCCGGCCTCCCTACCGGACCCCACAGATTAGACCCGCTATCCCTACCTGATGCTCCGCATTAGGTTTGGCACCCATACCCGATGTTCTGGGGTAGTAGCGGTACCCCCACCGTTACTCTGCGGTAGTATCGGTACACCCACCGTTACTCCGGGGTAGTACGAGAACCCTTACTGGTTCACTGGGGTACACCTGATAATGTTACAGGCACGCGGTATAGAACAGACATTCTTCCTGACCCTCCGTGTTAGTCCCGGTATCCCTACCTGATGCTCCGTTGTTGGCCTGGCACCCCTACCCGATATGCTGGGGTAGTACCGCTACCCCCACCGGTACTCTGCGGTAGTATTGGTACACCCACCGGTACTCCAGGGCAGTACCTGAACCCTTACTGGTTCGCTGGGGTACACCTGCTGACATTACGGGAGTGCTCTGTAGACCAGACATTCCTACCTCACCCTCCAGGCTAGGCCCGGTATCCCTACCTGATGCTCTGCGGTAGGCCTGGCCCCCTACCCGACAATCTGGGGTAGTACCGGTACACCCACAGGTAGTCCGCGGTAGTTTTTCTATACCCACCGATATTCCTGGATTGTTCCGGAACCCTTACTGGTGCGCCGGGGTACACCTGCTGGCCCTACGGGCGCGCCGCTTTACGCCCACCCTTCCTATCTGACCCGCCGGGGTAGGCCTGGTATACCTACCCGATGTTTCAAGGTAGAACCGGTTCCCCCACCGGTACTCTGGGGTTGGGACGGAACACTTTGTGATGCGCCAGAGAACACCAGCTGTCCCTTCGTGCGCGCTGGACTAGACCCGGCCTCCCTACCGGACCCCACAGGTTAGACCCGCTATCCGTACCTGATGCTCCGCATTAGGCTTGGCACCCATACCCGATGTTCTGGGGTAGTAGCGGTACCCCCACCGTTACTCTGCGGTAGTATCAGTACACCCACCGGTACTCCGGGGTAGTACGTGAACCCTTACTGGTTCACTGGGGTACACCTGATGACGTTACAGGCACGCGGTGTAGAACAGACATTCCTACCTGACCCTCCGTGTTAGTCCCAGTATCCCTACCTGATGCTCCGTTGTTGGCCTGGCACCCCTACCCGATATGCTGGGGTAGTACCGGTACACCCACCGGTACTCTGCGGTAGTATTGGTACACCTACCGGTACTCCAGGGCAGTACCTGAACACTTAGTGGTTCGCTGGGCTACACCTGCTGACCTTACGGGCGTGCTGTGTAGAACAGACATTCCTACCTGACCCTCAAGGCTAGGCCCGGTATCCCTACCTGATTCTCTGCGGTAGGCCTGGCCCCCTAACCGACAATCTGGGGTAGTACCGGTACACCCACAGGTACTCCGCGGTAGTTTTTCTATACCCACAGGTATTCCTGGATTGTACTTGAACCCTTACTGGTGCGCCGGGGTACACCTGCTGGCCCTATGGCGCGCCGCTTTACGCCCACCCTTCCTACCTGAACCGCCGGGGTAGGCCTGGTATACCTACCCGATGTTTCGAGGTAGAACCGGTTCCCCCACCGGTACTCTGGGGTTGGAACGGAACCCTTTGTGATGCGCCAGAGAACACCAGCTGTCCCTTCGTGCGCGCTGGACTAGACCCGGCCTCCCTAGCGGAGCCCACAGGTTAGACCCGCTATCCGTACCTGATGCTCCGCATTAGGCTTGGCACCCATACCCGATGTTCTGGGGTAGTAGCGGTACCCCCACCGTTACTCTGCGGTAGTATCGGTACACCCGCCAGTACTCCGGGGTAGTACTAGAACACTTACTGGTTCACTGGGGTACACCTGATGACGTTACAGGCACGCGGTATAGAACAGACATTCTTCCTGACCCTCCGTGTTAGTCCCGGTATCCCTACCTGATGCTCCGTTGTTGGCCTGGCACCCCTACCCGATATGCTGGGGTAGTACCGGTACCCCCACCGGTACTCTGCGGTAGTATTGGTACACCCACCGGTACTCCAGGGCAGTACCTGAACCCTTACAGGTTCGCTGGGGTACACCTGCTGACCTTACGGGCGTGCTGTGTAGACCAGACATTCCTGCCTGACCCTCCAGGCTAGGCCCGGTATCCCTACCTGATGCTCTGCGGTAGGCCTGGCCCCCTACCCGACAATCTGGGGTAGTACCGGTACACTAACAGATACTCCGCGGTAGTTTTGCTATACCCACAGGTATTCCTGGATTGTACTTGAACCCTTACTGGTGCGCCGGGGTACACCTGCTGGCCCTATGGCGCGCCGCTTTACGCCCACCCTTCCTACCTGAACCGCCGGGGTAGGCCTGGTATACCTACCCGATGTTTCAAGGTAGAACCGGTTCCCCCACCGGTACTCTGGGGTTGGAACGGAACCCTTTGTGATGCGCCAGAGAACACCAGCTGTCCCTTCGTGCGCGCTAGACTAGACCCGGCCTCCCTACCGGACCCCACAGGTTAGACCCGCTATCCGTACCTGATGCTCCGCATTAGGCTTGGCACCCATACCCGATGTTCTGGGGTAGTAGCGGTACCCCCACCGTTACTCTGCGGTAGTATCGGTACACCCACCGGTACTCCGGGGTAGTACGTGAACCCTTACTGGTTCACTGGGGTACACCTGCTGACGTTACTGGCGTGCGGTGTAGACCAGACATTCCTACCTGACCCTCCGTTTTAGGCTCGGTATCCCTACCTGATGCTCCGTTGTTGGCCTGGCACCCCTACCCGATATGCTGGGGTAGTACCGGTACCCCCACCGGTACTCTGCGGTAGTATTGGTACACCCACCGGTACTCCAGGGTAGTACCTGAACCCTTACTGGTTCGCTGGGGTACACCTGCTGACCTTACGGGCGTGCTCTGTAGACCAGACATTCCTACCTGACCCTCCGTTTTAGGCCCGGTATCCCTACCTGATGCTCTGCGGTAGGCCTGGCCCCCTACCCGACAATCTGGGGTAGTACCTGTACACCCACCGGTATTCCGCGGTAGTTTTGCTATACCCACCGGTACTCCTGGATTGTACCGGAACCCTTACTGGTGCGCCAGGGTACACCTGCTGACCCTACGGGCGCGCCGCTTTACGCCCACCCTTCCTACCTGACCCTCCGGGGTAGGCCTGGTATACCTACCCGATGTTTCGAGATAGAACCGGTTCCCCCACCGGTACTCTGGGGTTGGAACGGAACCCTTTGTGATGCGCCAGAGAACAACAGCTGTCCCTTCGTGCGCGCTGGACTAGACCCGGTCTCCCTAACGGACCCCACAGGTTAGACCCGCTATCTCTACCTGATGCTCCGCATTAGGCTTGGCACCCATACCCGATGTTCTGGGGTAGTAGCGGTACCCCCACCGTTACTCTGCGGTAGTATCGGTACACCCACCGGTACTCCGAGGTAGTACGTGAACCCTTACTGGTTCACTGGGGTACACCTGCTGACGTTACGGGCACGCGGTATAGACCAGACATTCCTACCTGACCCTCCGTGTTAGACCCGGTATCCCTACCTGATGCTCCGTTGTTGGCCTGGCACCCCTACCCGATATGCTGGGGTAGTACCGGTACCCCCACCGGTACTCTGCGGTAGTATTGGTACACCCACCGGTACTCCAGGGTAATACCTGAACCCTTACTGGTTCGCTGGGGTACACCTGCTGACCTTACGGGCGTGCTGTGTAGACCAGACATTCCTACCTGACCCTCCAGGCTAGGCCCGGTATCCCTACCTGATGCTCTGCGGTAGGCCTGGCCCCCTACCCGACAATCTGGGGTAGTATCGGTACACCCAGAGGTACTCCGCGGTACTTTTGCTATACCCACCGGTACTCCTGGATTGTACCGGAACCCTTACTGGTGCGCCGGGGTACACCTGCTGACCCTACGGGCACACTGCTTTGGACCCACCCTTCCTACGTGACCCTCCGGGGTAGACCTGGTATACCTACCCGATATTTCGAGGTAGAACCAGTTCTCCCACCGGTACTCTGGGGTTGGAACGGAACACTTTGTGATACGCCATAGAACACCAGCTGTCCCGTCGTGCGCGCTGGACTAGACCTGGCCTCCCTACCGGACCCCATAGGTTAGACCCGCTATCCCTACCTGATTCTCCGCATCAGGTTTGGCACCCATACCCGATGTTCTGGGGTACTAGCGGTACCCCCACCGTTACTCTGCGGTAGTATCGGTACACCCACCGGTACTCCGGGGTAGTACGTGAACCCTTACTGGTTCACTGGGGTACACCTGCTGACGTTACGGGCACGCGGTATACACCAGACATTCCTCCCTGACCCTCCGCTTTAGGCCCGGTATCCCTACCTGATGCTCCGTTGTTGGCCTGGCACCCCTACCCGATATGCTGGGGTAGTACCGGTACCCCCACCGGTACTCTGCGGTAGTATTGGTACACCCACCGGTACTCCAGGGCAGTACCTGAACCCTTACTGGTTCGCTGGGGTACACATGCTGACCTTACGGGCGTGCTCTGTAGACCAGACATTCCTACCTGACCCTGCAGGCTAGGCCCGGTATCCCTACCTGATGCTCTGCGGTAGGCCTGGCCCCCTATACGACAATCTGGGGTACTACCGGTACACCCACCGGTATTCCGCGGTAGTTTTGCTATACCCACCGGTACTCCTGGATTGTACCGGAACCCTTACAGGTGCGCCGGGGTACACCTGCTGACCCTACGGGCTCTCTGCTTTGGACCCACCCTTCCTATGTGACCCTCCGGGGTAGGCCTCGTATACCTACCCGATGTTTCGAGGTAGAACCGGTTCCCCCACCGGTACTCTGGGGTTGGAACGGAACCCTTTGTGATGCGCCAGAGAACACCAGCTGTCCCTTCGTGCGTGCTGGACTAGTCCCGGCCTCCCTACCGGACCCCACAGGTTAGACCCGCTATCCCTACCTGATTCTCCGCATCAGGCTTGGCACCCATACCTGATGTTCTGGGGTAGTAGCGGTACACCCACCGTTACTCTGCGGTAGTATCGGTACACCCACCGGTACTCCGGGGTAGTACGTGAACCCTTACTGGTTCACTGGGGTACACCTCATGACGTTACTGGCGCACGGTGTAGACCAGACATTCCTACCTGACCCTCCGCTTTAGGCCCGGTATCCCTACCTGATGCTCCGTTGTTGGCCTGGCACCCCTACCCGATATGCTGGGGTAGTACCGGTACCCCCACCGGTACTCTGCGGTAGTATTGGTACACCCACCGGTACTCCAGGGCAGTACCTGAACCCTTACTGGTTCGCTGGGGTACACCTGCTGACCTTACGGGCGTGCTGCGTAGACCAGACATTCCTACCTGACCCTCCAGGCTAGGCCCGGTATCCCTACCTGATGCTCTGCGGTAGGCCTGGCCCACTACCCGACAATCTGGCGTAGTACCGGTACACCCACCGGTATTCCGCGGTAGTTTTGCTATACCCACCGGTACTCCTGGATTGTACCGGAACCCTTACTGGTGCACCGGAGTACACTGCTGTCCCTACGGGCTCGCCGCTTTACGCCCACCCTTCCTACCTGACCCTCCGGGGTAGGCCTGGTATACCTACCCGATGTTTCGAGGTAGAACCGCTTCCCCCACCGGTACTCTGGGGTTGGAACGGAACCCTTTGTGATGCGCCAGAGAACACCAGCTGTCCCTTCGTGCGCGCTGGACTAGACCCGGCCTCCCTACCGGACCCCACAGGTTAGACCCGCTATCCCTACCTGATGCTCCGCATTAGGCTTGGCACCCATACCCGATGTTCTGGGGTAGTAGCGCTACCCCCACCGTTACTCTGCGGTAGTATCGGTACACCCACCGGTACTCCGGGGTAGTACGTGAACCCTTACTGGTTCACTGGGGTACACCTGCTGACGTTACTGGCGCGAGGTGTAGACCGGACATTCCTACCTGACCCTCCGTTTTAGGCCCGGTATCCCTACCTGATGCTCCGTAGGTGGCCTGGCACCCCTACCCGATATGCTGGGGTAGTACCGGTACCCCCACCGCTACTCTGCGGTAGTATTGGTACACCCACCAGTACTCCAGGGCAGTACCTGAACCCTTACTGGTTCGCTGGGGTACACCTGCTGACCTTACGGGCGTGCTGTGTAGACCAGACATTCCTACCTGACCCTCCAGGCTAGGCCCGGTATCCCTACCTGATGCTCTGCGGTAGGCCTGGCCCACTACCCGACAATCTGGCGTAGTACCGGTACACCCACCGGTATTCCGCGGTAGTTTTGCTATACCCACCGGTACTCCTGGATTGTACCGGAACCCTTACTGGTGCGCCGGAGTACACCTGCTGACCCTATGGGCTCGCCGCTTTACGCCCACCCTTCCTACCTGACCCTCCGGGGTAGGCCTGGTATACCTACCCGATGTTTCGAGGTAGAACCGCTTCCCCCACCGGTACTCTGGGGTTGGAAAGGAACCCTTTGTGATGCATCAGAGAACACCAGCTCTCCCTTCGTGCGCGCTGGACTAGACCCGGCCTCCCTACCGGACCCCACAGGTTAGACCCGCTATCCCTACCTGATGCTCCGCATTAGGCTTGGCACCCATACCCGATGTTCTGGGGTACTAGCGGTACCCCCACCGTTACTCTGCGGTAGTATCGGTACACCCTCCGGTACTGCGGGGTACTACGTGAACCCTTACTGGTTCACTGGGGTACCCCTGGTGACGTTACTGGCGCGAGGTGTAGACCGGACATTCCTACCTGACCCTCCGTTTTAGGCCCGGTATCCCTACCTGATGCTCCGTTGTTGGCCTGGCACCCCTACCCGATATGCTGGGGTAGTACCGGTACCCCCACCGGTACTCTGCGGTAGTATTGGTACACCCACCGGTACTCCAGGGCAGTACCTGAACCCTTACTGGTTCGCTGGGGTACACCTGCTGACCTTACGGGCGTGCTGTGTAGACCAGACATTCCTACCTGACCCTCCAGGCTAGGCCCGGTATCCCTACCTGATGCTCTGCGGTAGGCCTGGCCCACTACCCGACAATCTGGCGTAGTACCGGTACACCCACCGGTATTCCGCGGTAGTTTTGCTATACCCACCGGTACTCCTGGATTGTACCGGAACCCTTACTGGTGCGCCGGAGTACACCTGCTGACCCTACGGGCTCGCCGCTTTACGCCCACCCTTCCTACCTGACCCTCCGGCAGAGGCCTGGTATACCTACCCGATGTTTCGAGGTAGAACCGGTTCCCCCACCGGTACTCTGGGGTTGGAACGGATCCCTTTGTGATGCGCCAGAGAACACCAGCTGTCCCTTCGTGCGCGCTGGACTAGACCCGGCCTCCCTACCGGACCCCACAGGTTAGACCCGCTATCCCTACCTGATGCTCCGCATTAGGCTTGGCACCCATACCCGATGTTCTGGGGTAGTAGCGGTACCCCCACCGTTACTCTGCGGTAGTATCGGTACACCCACCGGTACTCCGGGGTAGTACGTGAACCCTTACTGGTTCACTGGGGTACCCCTGGTGACGTTACTGGCGCGAGCTGTAGACCGGATATTCCTACCTGACCCTCCGTTTTAGGCCCGGTATCCCTACCTGATGCTCCGTTGTTGGCCTGGCTCCCCTACCCGATATGCTGGGGTAGTACCGGTACCCCCACCAGTACTCTGCGGTAGTATTGGTACACCCACCGGTACTCCAGGGCAGTACCTGAACACTTACTGGTTCGCTGGGGTACACCTGCTGACCTTACGGGCGTGCTGTGTAGACCAGACATTCCTACCTGACCCTCCAGGCTAGGCCCGGTATCCCTACCTGATGCTCTGCGGTAGGCCTGGCCCCCTACCCGACAATCTGGGGTACTATCGGTACACCCACCGGTACTCCGCGGTGGTTTTGCTATACCCACCGGTACTCCTGGATTGTACCGGAACCCTTACTGGTGCGCCGGGGTACACCTGCTGACCCTACGGGCGCGCCGCTTTACGCCCACCCTTCCTACCTGACCCGCCGGGGTAGGCCTGGTATACCTACCCGATGTTTCGAGGTAGAACCGGTTCCCCCACCGGTACTCTGGGGTTGGAACGGAACCCTTTGTGATGCGCCAGAGAACACCAGCTGTCCCTTCGTGCGCGCTGGACTAGACCCGGCCTCCCTACCGGACCCCACAGGTTAGACCCGGTATCCCTACCTGATGCTCCGCATTAGGCTTGGCACCCATACCCGATCTTCTGCGGTAGTAGCGGTACCCCCACCTTTACTCTGCAGTAGTATCAGTACACCCACCGGTACTCCGGGGTAGTACGTGAACCCTTACTTGTTCACTGGGGTACACCTGCTGACGTTACTGGCGCGCGGTGTAGACCAGACATTCCTACCTGACCCTCCGTTTTAGGCCCGGTATCCCTACCTGATGCTCCGTTGTTGGCCTGGCACCCCTACCCGATATGCTGGGGTAGTACCGGTACCCCCACCGCTACTCTGCGGTAGTATTGGTACACCCACCGGTACTCCAGGGCAGTACCTGAACCCTTACTGGTTCGCTGGGGTACACCTGCTGACCTTACGGGCGTGCTGTGTAGACCAGACATTCCTACCTGACCCTCCAGGCTAGGACCGTTATCCCTACCTGATGCTCTGCGGTAGGCCTGGCCCCCTACCCGACAATCTGGCGTAGTACCGGTACACCCACCGGTATTCCGCGGTAGTTTTGCTATACCCACCGCTACTCCTGGATTGTACCGGCACCCTTACTGGTGCGCCGGAGTACACCTGCTGACCCTACGGGCTCGCCGCTTTACGCCCACCCTTCCTACCTGACCCTCCGGGGTAGGCCTGGTATACCTACCCGATGTTTCGAGGTAGAACCGCTTCCCCCACCGGTACTCTGGGGTTGGAACGGAACCCTTTGTGATGCGCCAGAGAACACCAGCTGTCCCTTCGTGCGCGCTGGACTAGACCCGGCCTCCCTACCGGACCCCACAGGTTAGACCCGCTATCCCTACCTGATGCTCCGCATTAGGCTTGGCACCCATACCCGATGTTCTGGGGTAGTAGCGGTACCCCCACCGTTACTCTGCGGTAGTATCGGTACACCCACCGGTACTCCGGGGTAGTACGTGAACCCTTACTGGTTCACTGGGGTACACCTGCTGACCTTACTGGCGCGAGGTGTAGACCAGGCATTCCTCCCTGACCCTCCGCTTTAGGCCCGGTATCACTACCTGATGCTCCGTGTTTGGCCTGGCACCCCTACCCGATATGCTGGGGTAGTACCGGTACCCCCACCGGTACTCTGCGGTAGTATTGGTACACCCACCGGTACTCCAGGGTAGTACCTGAACTCGTACTGCTTCGCTGGGTTACCCCTGCTGACCTTACGGGCGTGCTGTGTAGACCAGACATTCCTACCTGACCCTCCAGGCTAGGCCCGGTATCCCTACCTGATGCTCTGCGGTAGGCCTGGCCCCCTACCCGACAATCTGGGGTACTATCGGTACACCCACCGGTACTCCGCGGTACTTTTGCTATACCCACCGGTACTCCTGGATTGTACCGGAACCCTTACTGGTGCGCCGGGGTACACCTGCTGACCCTACGGGCACACTGCTTTGGACCCACCCTTCCTACGTGACCCTCCGGGGTAGGCCTGGTATACCTACCCGATGTTTCGAGGTAGAACCGGTTCCCCCACTGGTACTCTGGGGTTGGAACGGAACCCTTTGTGATGCGCAAGAGAACACCAGCTGTCCCTTCGTGCGCGCTGGACTAGACCCGGCCTCCCTACCGGACCCCACAGGTTAGACCCGCTATCCCTACCTGATGCTCCGCATTAGGCTTGGCACCCATACCCGATCTTCTGCGGTAGTAGCGGTACCCCCACCGTTACTCTGCGGTAGTATCGGTACACCCACCGGTACTCCGGGGTAGTACGTGAACCCTTACTGGTTCACTGGGGTACACCTGCTGACGTTACTGGCGCGCGGTGTAGACCAGACATTCCTACCTGACCCTCCGTTTTAGGCCCGGTATCCCTACCTGATGCTCCGTTGTTGGCCTGGCACCCCTACACGACATGCTGGGGTAGTACCGGTACCCCCACCGGTACTCTGCGGTAGTATTGGTACACCCACCGGTACTCCAGGGTAGTACCTGAACCCTTACTGGTTCGCTGGGGTACACCTGCTGACCTTACGGGCGTGCCATGTATACCGGACATTCCTACCTGACCCTCCAGGCTAGGCCCGGTATCCCTACCTGATGCTCTGCGGTAGGCCTGGCCCCCTACCCGACAATCTGGGGTAGTACCGGTACACCCACCGGTATTCCGCGGTAGTTTTGCTATACCCACATATATTCCTGGATTGTACCGGAACCCTTACTAGTGCGCCGGTGTACACCTGCTGGCCCTACGGGCGCGCCGCTTTACGCCCACCCTTCCTACCTGACCCTCCGGGGTAGGCCTGGTATACCTACCCGATGTTTCGAGGTAGAACCGGTTCCCCCACCGGTACTCTGGGGTTGGAGCGGAACCCTTTGTGATGCGCCAGAGAACACCAGCTGTCCCTTCGTGCGCGCTGGACTAGACCCGGCCTCCCTACCGGACTCCACAGGTTAGACCCGCTATCCCTACCTGATTCTCCGCATTAGGCTTGGCACCCATACCCGATGTTCTGGGGTAGTAGCGGTACCCCCACCGTTACTCTGCGGTAGTATCGGTACACCCACCGGTACTCCGGGGTAGTACGTGAACACTTACTGGTTCACTGGGGTACACCTGATGACGTTACTGGTGCGTGGTATAGAACAGACATTCTTCCTGACCCTCCGTTTTAGGCCCGGTATCCCTACCTGATGCTCCGTTGTTGGCCTGGCACCCCTACCCGATATGCTGGGGTAGTACCGGTACCCCCACCGGTACTCTGCGGTAGTATTGGTACACCCACCGGTACTCCAGGGTAGTACCTGAACCCTTACTGGTTCGCTGGGGTACACCTGCTGACCTTACGGGCGTGCCATGTATACCGGACATTCCTACCTGACACTCCAGGCTAGGCCCGGTATCCCTACCTGATGCTCTGCGGTAGGCCTGGTCCCCTACCCGACAATCTGGGGTACTATCGGTACACACAGAGGTACTCCGCGGTGGTTTTGCTATACCCACCGGTACTCCTGGATTGTACCGGAACCCTTACTGGTGCGCCGGGGTACACCTGCTGACCCTACGGGCGTGCCGCTTTACGCCCACCCTTCCTACCTGACCCGCCGGGGTAGGCCTGGTATACCTAACCGATGTTTCGAGGTAGAACCGGTTCCCCCACCGGTACTCTGGGCTTGGAACGGAACCCTTTGTGATGCACCAGAGAACACCAGCTGTCCCTTCGTGCGCGCTGGACTAGACCCGGCCTCCCTACCGGACCCCACAGGTTAGACCCGCTATCCCTACCTGATGCTCCGCATTAGGCTTGGCACCCATACCCGATGTTCTGGGGTAGTAGCGCTACCCCCACCGTTACTCTGCGGTAGTATCAGTACACCCACCGGTACTCCGGGGTAGTACGTGAACCCTTACTGGTTCACTGGGGTACACCTGCTGACCTTACTGGCGCGCGGTGTAGACCAGACATTCCTACCTGACCCTCCGTTTTAGGCCCGGTATCCCTACCTGATGCTCCGTTGTAGGCCTGGCACCCCTACACGACATGCTGGGGTAGTACCGGTACCCCCACCGGTACTCTGCGGTAGTATTGGTACACCCACCGGTACTCCAGGGTAGTACCTGAACCCTTACTGGTTCGCTGGGGTACACCTGCTGACCTTACGGGCGTGCTCTGTAGACCAGACATTCCTACCTGACCCTCCAGGCTAGGCCCGGTATCCCTACCTGATGCTCTGCGGTAGGCCTGGCCCCCTACCCGACAATCTGGGGTAGTACCGGTACACCCACCGGTGTTCCGCGGTAGTTTTGCTATACACACCGGTACTCCTGGATTGTACCGGAACCCTTACTGGTGCGCCGGGGTACACCTGCTGACCCTACGGGCGCGCCGCTTTACGCCCACCCTTCCTACCTGACCCTCCGGGGTAGGCCTGGTATACCTACCCGATGTTTCGAGGTAGAACCGGTTCCCCCACCGGTACTCTGGGGTTGGAACGGAACCCTTTGTGATGCGCCAGAGAACACCAGCTGTCCCTTCGTGCGCGCTGGACTAGACCCGGCCTCCCTACCGGACCCCACAGGTTAGACCCGGTATCCCTACCTGATGCTCCGCATTAGGCTTGGCACCCATACCCGATCTTCTGCGGTAGTAGCGGTACCCCCACCGTTACTCTGCAGTAGTATCAGTACACCCACCGGTACTCCGGGGTAGTACGTGAACCCTTACTGGTTCACTGGGGTACACCTGCTGACGTTACTGGCGCGCGGTGTAGACCAGACATTCCTACCTGACCCTCCATTTTAGGCCCGGTATCCCTACCTGATGCTCCGTTGTTGGCCTGGCACCCCTACCCGATATGCTGGGGTAGTACCGGTAATCCCACCGCTACTCTGCGGTAGTATTGGTACACCCACCGGTACTCCAGGGCAGTACCTGAACCCTTACTGGTTCGCTGGGGTACACCTGCTGACCTTACGGGCGTGCTGTGTAGACCAGACATTCCTACCTGACCCTCCAGGCTAGGCCCGTTATCCCTACCTGATGCTCTGCGGTAGGCCTGGCCCCCTACCCGACAATCTGGCGTAGTACCGGTACACCCACCGGTATTCCGCGGTAGTTTTGCTATACCCACCTCTACTCCTGGATTGTACCGGCACCCTTACTGGTGCGCCGGAGTACACCTGCTGACCCTACGGGCTCGCCGCTTTACGCCCACCCTTCCTACCTGACCCTCCGGGGTAGGCCTGGTATACCTACCCGATGTTTCGAGGTAGAACCGCTTCCCCCACCGGTACTCTGGGGTTGGAACGGAACCCTTTGTGATGCGCCAGAGAACACCAGCTGTCCCTTCGTGCGCGCTGGACTAGACCCGGCCTCCCTACCGGACCCCACAGGTTAGACCCGCTATCCCTACCTGATGCTCCGCATTAGGCTTGGCACCCATACCCGATGTTCTGGGGTAGTAGCGCTACCCCCACCGTTACTCTGCGGTAGTATCGGTACACCCACCGGTACTCCGGGGTAGTACGTGAACCCTTACTGGTTCACTGGGGTACCCCTGGTGACGTTACTGGCGCGAGGTGTAGACCAGACATTCCTCCCTGACCCTCCGCTTTAGGCCCGGTATCACTACCTGATGCTCCGTGTTTGGCCTGGCACCCCTACCCGATATGCTGGGGTAGTACCGGTACCCCCACCGGTACTCTGCGGTAGTATTGGTACACCCACCGGTACTCCAGGGTAGTACCTGAACTCGTACTGCTTCGCTGGGGTACACCTGCTGACCTTACGGGCGTGCCATGTATACCGGACATTCCTACCTGACACTCCAGGCTAGGCCCGGTATCCCTACCTGATGCTCTGCGGTAAGCCTGGCCCCCTACCCGACAATCTGGGGTACTATCGGTACACACAGAGGTACTCCGCGGTGGTTTTGCTATACCCACCGGTACTCCTGGATTGTACCGGAACCCTTACTGGTGCGCCGGGGTACACCTGCTGACCCTACGGGCGTGCCGCTTTACGCCCACCCTTCCTACCTGACCCGCCGGGGTAGGCCTGGTATACCTAACCGATGTTTCGAGGTAGAACCGGTTCCCCCACCGGTACTCTGGGCTTGGAACGGAACCCTGTGTGATGCACCAGAGAACACCAGCTGTCCCTTCGTGCGCGCTGGACTAGACCCGGCCTCCCTACCGGACCCCACAGGTTAGACCCGGTATCCCTACCTGATGCTCCGCATTAGGCTTGGCACCCATACCCGATCTTCTGCGGTAGTAGCGGTACCCCCACCGTTACTCTGCAGTAGTATCAGTACACCCACCGGTACTCCGGGGTAGTACGTGAACCCTTACTGGTTCACTGGGGTACACCTGCTGACCTTACTGGCGCGCGGTGTAGACCAGACATTCCTACCTGACCCTCCGTTTTAGGCCCGGTATCCCTACCTGATGCCCCGTTGTTGGCCTGGCACCCCTACACGACATGCTGGGGTAGTACCGGTACCCCCACCGGTACTCTGCGGTAGTATTGGTACACCCACCGGTACTCCAGGGTAGTACCTGAACCCTTACTGGTTCGCTGGGGTACACCTGCTGACCTTACGGGCGTGCTCTGTAGACCAGACATTCCTACCTGACCCTCCAGGCTAGGCCCGGTATCCCTACCTGATGCTCTGCGGTAGGCCTGGCCCCCTTCCCGACAATCTGGGGTAGTACCGGTACACCCACCGGTGTTCCGCGGTAGTTTTGCTATACACACCGGTACTCCTGGATTGTACCTGAACCCTTACTGGTGCGCCGGGGTACACCTGCTGACCCTACGGGCGCGCCGCTTTACGCCCACCCTTCCTACCTGACCCTCCGGGGTAGGCCTGGTATACCTACCCGATGTTTCGAGGTAGAACCGGTTCCCCCAACGGTACTCTGGGCTTGGAACGGAACCCTTTGTGATGCGCCAGAGAACACCAGCTGTCCCTTCGTGCGCGCTGGACTAGACCCGGCCTCCCTACCGGACCCCACAGGTTAGACCCGGTATCCCTACCTGATGCTCCGCATTAGGCTTGGCACCCATACCCGATCTTCTGCGGTAGTAGCGGTACCCCCACCGTTACTCTGCAGTAGTATCAGTACACCCACCGGTACTCCGGGGTAGTACGTGAACCCTTACTGGTTCACTGGGGTACACCTGCTGACGTAACTGGCGCGCGGTGTAGACCAGACATTCCTACCTGACCCTCCGTTTTAGGCCCGGTATCCCTACCTGATTCTCCGTTGTTGGCCTGGCACCCCTACCCGATATGCTGGGGTAGTACCGGTACCCCCACCGCTACTCTGCGGTAGTATTGGTACACCCACCGGTACTCCAGGGCAGTACCTGAACCCTTACTGGTTCGCTGGGGTACACCTGCTGACCTTACGGGCGTGCTGTGTAGACCAGACATTCCTACCTGACCCTCCAGGCTAGGCCCGTTATCCCTACCTGATGCTCTGCGGTAGGCCTGGCCCCCTACCCGACAATCTGGCGTAGTACCGGTACACCCACCGGTATTCCGCGGTAGTTTTGCTATACCCACCGCTACTCCTGGATTGTACCGGCACCCTTACTGGTGCGCCGGAGTACACCTGCTGACCCTACGGGCTCGCCGCTTTACGCCCACCCTTCCTACCTGACCCGCCGGGGTAGGCCTGGTATACCTACCCGATGTTTCAAGGTAGAACCGGTTCCCCCACCGGTACTCTGGGCTTGGAACGGAACCCTTTGTGATGCGCAAGAGAACACCAGCTGTCCCTTCGTGCGCGCTGGACTAGACCCGGCCTCCCTACCGGACCCCACAGGTTAGACCCGCTATCCCTACCTGATGCTCCGCATTAGGCTTGGCACCCATACCCGATGTTCTGGGGTAGTAGCGGTACCCCCACCGTTACTCTGCGGTAGTATCGGTACACCCACCGGTACTCCGGGGTATTACGTGAACCCTTACTGGTTCACTGGGGTACACCTGATGACGTTACAGGCACGCGGTATAGAACAGACATTCTTCCTGACCCTCCGTGTTAGTCCCAGTATCCCTACCTGATGCTCCGTTGTTGGCCTGGCAACCCTACCCGATATGCTGGGGTAGTACCGCTACCCCCACCGGTACTCTGCGGTAGTATTGGTACACCCACCGGTACTCCAGGGCAGTACCTGAACACTTACTGTTCGCTGGGGTACACCTGCTCACCTTACGGGCGTGCTCTGTACACCAGACATTCCTACCTGACCCTCCAGGCTAGGCCCGGTATCCCTACCTGATGCTCTGCGGTAGGCCTGGCCCCCTACCCGACAATCTGGGGTAGTACCGGTACACCCACCGGGACTCCGCGGTACTTTTGCTATACCCACCGGTACTCCTGGATTGTACTGGAACCCTTACTGGTGCGCCGGGGTACACATGATGGCCCTACGGGCGCGCCGCTTTACGCCCACCCTTCCTACCTGACCCGCCGGGGTAGGCCTGGTATACCTACCCGATGTTTCAAGGTAGAACCGGTTCCCCCACCGGTACTCTGGGGTTGGAACGGAACCCTTTGTGATGCGCCAGAGAACAACAGCTGTCCCTTCGTGCGCGCTGGACTAGACCCGGCCTCCCTACCGGACCCCACAGGTTAGACCCTCTATCCCTACCTGATGCTCCACATTAGGCTTGGCACCCATACCCGATGTTCTGGGGTAGTAGCGGTACCCCCACCGTTACTCTGCGGTAGTATCGGTACACCCACCGGTACTCCGGGGTAGTACGTGAACCCTTACTGGTTCACTGGGGTACACCTGATGACGTTACAGGCACGCGGTATAGACCAGACATTCTTCCTGACCCTCCGTGTTAGTCCCGGTATCCCTACCTGATGCTCCGTTGTTGGCCTGGCACCCCTACCCGATATGCTGGGGTAGTACCGGTACCCCCACCGGTACTCTGCGGTAGTATTGGTACACCCACCGGTACTCCAGGGCAGTACCTGAACACTTACTGGTTCGCTGGGGTACACCTGCTGACCTTACGGGCGTGCTCTGTACACCAGACATTCCTACCTGACCCTCCAGGCTAGGCCCGGTATCCCTACCTGATGCTCTGCGGTAGTCCTGGCCCCCTACCCGACAATCTGGGGTAGTACCGGTACACCCACAGGGACTCCGCGGTACTTTTGCTATACCCACCTGTACTCCTGGATTGTACTGGAACCCTTACTGGTGCGCCGGGGTACACATGCTGGCCCTACGGGCGCGCCGCTTTACGCCCACCCTTCCTACCTGACCCGCCGGGGTAGGCCTTGTATACCTACCCGATGTTTCAAGGTAGAACCGGTTCCCCCACCGGTACTCTGGGCTTGGAACGGAACCCTTTGTGATGCGCCAGAGAACAACAGCTGTCCCTTCGTGCGCGCTGGACTAGACCCGGCCTCCCTACCGGACCCCACAGGTTAGACCCTCTATCCCTACCTGATGCTCCACATTAGGCTTGGCACCCATACCCGATGTTCTGGGGTAGTAGCGGTACCCCCACCGTTACTCTGCGGTAGTATCGGTACACCCACCGGTACTCCGGGGTAGTACGTGAACCCTTACTGGTTCACTGGGGTACACCTGATGACGTTACAGGCACGCGGTATAGAACAGACATTCTTCCTGACCCTCCGTGTTAGTCCCGGTATCCCTACCTGATGCTCCGTTGTTGGCCTGGCACCCCTACCCAATATGCTGGGGTAGTACCGGTACCCCCACCGGTACTCTGCGGTAGTATTGGTACACCCACCGGTACTCCAGGGCAGTACCTGAACCCTTACTGGTTCGCTGGGGTACACCTGCTCACCTTACGGGCGTGCTGTGTAGAACAGACATTCCTCCCTGACCCTCCAGGCTAGGCCCGGTATCCCTACCTGATTCTCTGCGGTAGGCCTGGCCCCCTACCCGACAATCTGGGGTAGTACCGGTACACCCACAGGTACTCCACGGTACTTTTGCTATACCCACCGGTATTCCTGGATTGTACCGGAACCCTTACTGGTGCGCCGGGGTACACATGCTGGCCCTACGGGCGTGCCGCTTTACGCCCACCCTTCCTACCTGACCCGCCGGGGTAGGCCTGGTATACCTACCCGATGTTTCAAGGTAGAACCGGTTCCCCCACCGGTACTCTGGGGTTTGAACGGAACCCTTTGTGATGCGCCAGAGAACACACGCTGTCCCTTCGTGCGCGCTGGACTAGACCCGGCCTCCCTACCGGACCCCACAGGTTAGACCCGCTATCCCTACCTGATGCTCCGCATTAGGCTTGGCACCCATACCCGATGTTCTGGGGTAGTAGCGGTACCCCCACCGTTACTCTGCGGTAGTATCGGTACACCCACCGGTACTCCGGGGTAGTACGTGAACCCTTACTGGTTCACTGGGGTACACCTGATGACGTTACAGGCACGCGGTATAGAACAGACATTCTTCCTGACCCTCCGTGTTAGTCCCGGTATCCCTACCTGATGCTCCGTTGTTGGCCTGGCACCCATACCCGATATGCTGGGGTAGTACCGGTACCCCCACCGGTACTCTGCGGTAGTATTGGTACACCCACCGGTACTCCAGGGCAGTACCTGAACCCTTACTGGTTCGCTGGGGTACACCTGCTCACCTTACGGGCGTGCTGAGTAGAACAGACATTCCTCCCTGACCCTCCAGGCTAGGCCCGGTATCCCTACCTGATTCTCTGCGGTAGGCCTGGCCCCCTACCCGACAATCTGGGGTAGTACCGGTACACCCAGAGGTACTCCGCGGTACTTTTGCTATACCCACCGGTATTCCTGGATTGTACTGGAACCCTTACTGGTGCGCCGGGGTACACATGCTGGCCCTACGGGCGCGCCGCTTTACGCCCTCCCTTCCTACCTGACCCGCCGGGGTAGGCCTGGTATACCTACCCGATGTTTCAAGGTAGAACCGGTTCCCCCACCGATACTCTGGGCTTGGAACGGAACCCTTTGTGATGCGCCAGAGAACACCAGCTGTCCCTTCGTGCGCGCTGGACTAGACCCGGCCTCCCTACCGCACCCCACAGGTTAGACCCGCTATCCCTACCTGATGCTCCGCATTAGGCTTGGCACCCATACCCGATGTTCTGGGGTAGTAGCGGTACCCCCACCGTTACTCTGCGGTAGTATCGGTACACCCACCGGTACTCCGGGGTAGTACGTGAACCCTTACTGGTTCACTGGGGTACACCTGATGAAGTTACAGGCACGCGGTATAGAACAGACATTCTTCCTGACCCTCCGTGTTAGTCCCAGTATCCCTACCTGATGCTCCGTTGTTGGCCTGGCACCCCTACCCGATATGCTGGGGTAGTACCGGTACCCCCACCGGTACTCTGCGGTAGTATTGGTACACCCACCGGTACTCCAGGGCAGTACCTGAACACTTACTGGTTCGCTGGGGTACACCTGCTGACCTTACGGGCGTGCTGTGTAGACCAGACATTCCTACCTGACCCTCCAGGCTAGGCCCGGTATCCCTACCTGATGCTCTGCGGTAGGCCTGGCCCCCTAACCGACAATCTGGGGTAGTACCGGTACACCCACAGGTACTCCGCGGTAGTTTTTCTATACCCACAGGTATTCCTGGCTTGTACTTGAACCCTTACTGGTGCGCCGGGGTACACCTGCTGGCCCTATGGCGCGCCGCTTTACGCCCACCCTTCCTACCTGAACCGCCGGGGTAGGCCTGGTATACCTACCCGATGTTTCAAGGTAGAACCGGTTCCCCCACCGGTACTCTGGGGTTGGAACGGAACCCTTTGTGATGCGCCAGAGAACACCAGCTGTCCCTTCGTGCGCGCTGGACTAGACCCGGCCTCCCTACCGGACCCCACAGGTTAGACCCGCTATCCGTACCTGATGCTCCGCATTAGGCTTGGCACCCATACCCGATGTTCTGGGGTAGTAGCGGTACCCCCACCGTTACTCTGCGGTAGTATCGGTACACCCACCGGTACTCCGGGGTAGTACGTGAACCCTTACTGGTTCACTGGGGTACACCTGATGACGTTACAGGCACGCGGTATAGAACAGACATTCTTCATGACCCTCCGTGTTAGTCCCGGTATCCCTACCTGATGCTCCGTTGTTGGCCTGGCACCCCTACCCGATATGCTGGGGTAGTACCGGTACCCCCACCGGTACTCTGCGGTAGTATTGGTACACCCACCGGTACTCCAGGGCAGTACCTGAACCCTTACTGGTTCGCTGGGTTACCCCTGCTGACCTTACGGGCGTGCTGTGTAGACCAGACATTCCTACCTGACCCTCCAGGCTAGGCCCAATATCCCTACCTGATTCTCTGCGGTAGGCCTGGCCCCCTACCCGACAATCTGGGGTAGTACCGGTACACTAACAGATACTCCGCGGTAGTTTTGCTATACCCACAGGTATTCCTGGATTGTACTTGAACCCTTACTGGTGCGCCGGGGTACACCTGCTGGCCCTATGGCGCGCCGCTTTACGCCCACCCTTCCTACCTGAACCGCCGGGGTAGGCCTGGTATACCTACCCGATGTTTCAAGGTAGAACCGGTTCCCCCACCGGTACTCTGGGGTTGGAACGGAACCCTTTGTGATGCGCCAGAGAACACCAGCTGTCCCTTCGTGCGCGCTAGACTAGACCCGGCCTCCCTACCGGACCCCACAGATTAGACCCGCTATCCCTACCTGATGCTCCGCATTAGGTTTGGCACCCATACCCGATGTTCTGGGGTAGTAGCGGTACCCCCACCGTTACTCTGCGGTAGTATCGGTACACCCACCGTTACTCCGGGGTAGTACGAGAACCCTTACTGGTTCACTGGGGTACACCTGATAATGTTACAGGCACGCGGTATAGAACAGACATTCTTCCTGACCCTCCGTGTTACTCCCGGTATCCCTACCTGATGCTCCGTTGTTGGCCTGGCACCCCTACCCGATATGCTGGGGTAGTACCGCTACCCCCACCGGTACTCTGCGGTAGTATTGGTACACCCACCGGTACTCCAGGGCAGTACCTGAACCCTTACTGGTTCGCTGGGGTACACCTGCTGACATTACGGGAGTGCTCTGTAGACCAGACATTCCTACCTCACCCTCCAGGCTAGGCCCGGTATCCCTACCTGATGCTCTGCGGTAGGCCTGGCCCCCTACCCGACAATCTGGGGTAGTACCGGTACACCCACAGGTAGTCCGCGGTAGTTTTTCTATACCCACCGATATTCCTGGATTGTTCCGGAACCCTTACTGGTGCGCCGGGGTACACCTGCTGGCCCTACGGGCGCGCCGCTTTACGCCCACCCTTCCTATCTGACCCGCCGGGGTAGGCCTGGTATACCTACCCGATGTTTCAAGGTAGAACCGGTTCCCCCACCGGTACTCTGGGGTTGGGACGGAACACTTTGTGATGCGCCAGAGAACACCAGCTGTCCCTTCGTGCGCGCTGGACTAGACCCGGCCTCCCTACCGGACCCCACAGGTTAGACCCGCTATCCGTACCTGATGCTCCGCATTAGGCTTGGCACCCATACCCGATGTTCTGGGGTAGTAGCGGTACCCCCACCGTTACTCTGCGGTAGTATCAGTACACCCACCGGTACTCCGGGGTAGTACGTGAACCCTTACTGGTTCACTGGGGTACACCTGATGACGTTACAGGCACGCGGTGTAGAACAGACATTCCTACCTGACCCTCCGTGTTAGTCCCAGTATCCCTACCTGATGCTCCGTTGTTGGCCTGGCACCCATACCCGATATGCTGGGGTAGTACCGGTACACCCACCGGTACTCTGCGGTAGTATTGGTACACCTACCGGTACTCCAGGGCAGTACCTGAACACTTACTGGTTCGCTGGGGTACACCTGCTGACCTTACGGGCGTGCTGCGTAGAACAGACATTCCTACCTGACCCTCAAGGCTAGGCCCGGTATCCCTACCTGATTCTCTGCGGTAGGCCTGGCCCCCTAACCGACAATCTGGGGTAGTACCGGTACACCCACAGGTACTCCGCGGTAGTTTTTCTATACCCACAGGTATTCCTGGATTGTACTTGAACCCTTACTGGTGCGCCGGGGTACACCTGCTGGCCCTATGGCGCGCCGCTTTACGCCCACCCTTCCTACCTGAACCGCCGGGGTAGGCCTGGTATACCTACCCGATGTTTCAAGGTAGAACCGGTTCCCCCACCGGTACTCTGGGGTTGGAACGGAACCCTTTGTGATGCGCCAGAGAACACCAGCTGTCCCTTCGTGCGCGCTGGACTAGACCCGGCCTCCCTACCGGACCCCACAGGTTAGACCCGCTATCCGTACCTGATGCTCCGCATTAGGCTTGGCACCCATACCCGATGTTCTGGGGTAGTAGCGGTACCCCCACCTTTACTCTGCGGTAGTATCGGTACACCCGCCAGTACTCCGGGGTAGTACTAGAACACTTACTGGTTCACTGGGGTACACCTGATGACGTTACAGGCACGCGGTATAGAACAGACATTCTTCCTGACCCTCCGTGTTAGTCCCGGTATCCCTACCTGATGCTCCGTTGTTGGCCTGGCACCCCTACCCGATATGCTGGGGTAGTACCGGTACCCCCACCGGTACTCTGCGGTAGTATTGGTACACCCACCGGTACTCCAGGGCAGTACCTGAACCCTTACAGGTTCGCTGGGGTACACCTGCTGACCTTACGGGCGTGCTGTGTAGACCAGACATTCCTGCCTGACCCTCCAGGCTAGGCCCGGTATCCCTACCTGATGCTCTGCGGTAGGCCTGGCCCCCTACCCGACAATCTGGGGTAGTACCGGTACACTAACAGATACTCCGCGGTAGTTTTGCTATACCCACAGGTATTCCTGGATTGTACTTGAACCCTTACTGGTGCGCCGGGGTACACCTGCTGGCCCTATGGCGCGCCGCTTTACGCCCACCCTTCCTACCTGAACCGCCGGGGTAGGCCTGGTATACCTACCCGATGTTTCAAGGTAGAACCGGTTCCCCCACCGGTACTCTGGGGTTGGAACGGAACCCTTTGTGATGCGCCAGAGAACACCAGCTGTCCCTTCGTGCGCGCTAGACTAGACCCGGCCTCCCTACCGGACCCCACAGGTTAGACCCGCTATCCGTACCTGATGCTCCGCATTAGGCTTGGCACCCATACCCGATGTTCTGGGGTAGTAGCGGTACCCCCACCGTTACTCTGCGGTAGTATCGGTACACCCACCGGTACTCCGGGGTAGTACGTGAACCCTTACTGGTTCACTGGGGTACACCTGCTGACGTTACTGGCGTGCGGTGTAGACCAGACATTCCTACCTGACCCTCCGTTTTAGGCCCGGTATCCCTACCTGATGCTCCGTTGTTGGCCTGGCACCCCTACCCGATATGCTGGGGTAGTACCGGTACCCCCACCGGTACTCTGCGGTAGTATTGGTACACCCACCGGTACTCCAGGGTAGTACCTGAACCCTTACTGGCTCGCTGGGGTACACCTGCTGACCTTACGGGCGTGCTCTGTAGACCAGACATTCCTACCTGACCCTCCGTTTTAGGCCCGGTATCCCTACCTGATGCTCTGCGGTAGGCCTGGCCCCCTACCCGACAATCTGGGGTAGTACCTGTACACCCACCGGTATTCCGCGGTAGTTTTGCTATACCCACCGGTACTCCTGGATTGTACCGGAACCCTTACTGGTGCGCCAGGGTACACCTGCTGACCCTACGGGCGCGCCGCTTTACGCCCACCCTTCCTACCTGACCCTCCGGGGTAGGCCTGGTATACCTACCCGATGTTTCGAGGTAGAACCGGTTCCCCCACCGGTACTCTGGGGTTGGAACGGAACCCTTTGTGATGCGCCAGAGAACAACAGCTGTCCCTTCGTGCGCGCTGGACTAGACCCGGTCTCCCTACCGGACCCCACAGGTTAGACCCGCTATCTCTACCTGATGCTCCGCATTAGGCTTGGCACCCATACCCGATGTTCTGGGGTAGTAGCGGTACCCCCACCGTTACTCTGCGGTAGTATCGGTACACCCACCGGTACTCCGAGGTAGTACGTGAACCCTTACTGGTTCACTGGGGTACACCTGCTGACGTTACGGGCACGCGGTATAGACCAGACATTCCTACCTGACCCTCCGTGTTAGACCCGGTATCCCTACCTGATGCTCCGTTGTTGGCCTGGCACCCCTACCCGATATGCTGGGGTAGTACCGGTACCCCCACCGGTACTCTGCGTTAGTATTGGTACACCCACCGGTACTCCAGGGTAGTACCTGAACCCTTACTGGTTCGCTGGGGTACACCTGCTGACCTTACGGGCGTGCTGTGTAGACCAGACATTCCTACCTGACCCTCCAGGCTAGGCCCGGTATCCCTACCTGATGCTCTGCGGTAGGCCTGGCCCCCTACCCGACAATCTGGGGTAGTATCGGTACACCCAGAGGTACTCCGCGGTACTTTTGCTATACCCACCGGTACTCCTGGATTGTACCGGAACCCTTACTGGTGCGCCGGGGTACACCTGCTGACCCTACGGGCACACTGCTTTGGACCCACCCTTCCTACGTGACCCTCCGGGGTAGACCTGGTATACCTACCCGATGTTTCGAGGTAGAACCAGTTCTCCCACCGGTACTCTGGGGTTGGAACGGAACACTTTGTGATACGCCATAGAACACCAGCTGTCCCGTCGTGCGCGCTGGACTAGACCTGGCCTCCCTACCGGACCCCATAGGTTAGACCCGCTATCCCTACCTGATTCTCCGCATCAGGTTTGGCACCCATACCCGATGTTCTGGGGTACTAGCGGTACCCCCACCGTTACTCTGCGGTAGTATCGGTACACCCACCGGTACTCCGGGGTAGTACGTGAACCCTTACTGGTTCACTGGGGTACACCTGCTGACGTTACGGGCACGCGGTATACACCAGACATTCCTACCTGACCCTCCGCTTTAGGCCCGGTATCCCTACCTGATGCTCCGTTGTTGGCCTGGCACCCCTACCCGATATGCTGGGGTAGTACCGGTACCCCCACCGGTACTCTGCGGTAGTATTGGTACACCCACCGGTACTCCAGGGCAGTACCTGAACCCTTACTGGTTCGCTGGGGTACACCTGCTGACCTTACGGGCGTGCTCTGTAGACCAGACATTCCTACCTGACCCTCCAGGCTAGGCCCGGTATCCCTACCTGATGCTCTGCGGTAGGCCTGGCCCCCTACCCGACAATCTGGGGTACTACCGGTACACCCACCGGTATTCCGCGGTAGTTTTGCTATACCCACCGGTACTCCTGGATTGTACCGGAACCCTTACTGGTGCGCCGGGGTACACCTGCTGACCCTACGGGCTCTCTGCTTTGGACCCACCCTTCCTATGTGACCCTCCGGGGTAGGCCTCGTATACCTACCCGATGTTTCGAGGTAGAACCGGTTCCCCCAACGGTACTCTGGGCTTGGAACGGAACCCTTTGTGATGCGCCAGAGAACACCAGCTGTCCCTTCGTGCGTGCTGGACTAGTCCCGGCCTCCCTACCGGACCCCACAGGTTAGACCCGCTATCCCTACCTGATTCTCCGCATCAGGCTTGGCACCCATACCTGATGTTCTGGGGTAGTAGCGGTACACCCACCGTTACTCTGCGGTAGTATCGGTACACCCACCGGTACTCCGGGGTAGTACGTGAACCCTTACTGGTTCACTGGGGTACACCTCATGACGTTACTGGCGCACGGTGTAGACCAGACATTCCTACCTGACCCTCCGCTTTAGGCCCGGTATCCCTACCTGATGCTCCGTTGTTGGCCTGGCACCCCTACCCGATATGCTGGGGTAGTACCGGTACCCCCACCGGTACTCTGCGGTAGTATTGGTACACCCACCGGTACTCCAGGGCAGTACCTGAACCCTTACTGGTTCGCTGGGGTACACCTGCTGACCTTACGGTCGTGCTGCGTAGACCAGACATTCCTACCTGACCCTCCAGGCTAGGCCCGGTATCCCTACCTGATGCTCTGCGGTAGGCCTGGCCCACTACCCGACAATCTGGCGTAGTACCGGTACACCCACCGGTATTCCGCGGTAGTTTTGCTATACCCACCGGTACTCCTGGATTGTACCGGAACCCTTACTGGTGCGCCGGAGTACACTGCTGTCCCTACGGGCTCGCCGCTTTACGCCCACCCTTCCTACCTGACCCTCCGGGGTAGGCCTGGTATACCTACCCGATGTTTCGAGGTAGAACCGCTTCCCCCACCGGTACTCTGGGGTTGGAACGGAACCCTTTGTGATGCGCCAGAGAACACCAGCTGTCCCTTCGTGCGCGCTGGACTAGACCCGGCCTCCCTACCGGACCCCACAGGTTAGACCCGCTATCCCTACCTGATGCTCCGCATTAGGCTTGGCACCCATACCCGATGTTCTGGGGTAGTAGCGCTACCCCCACCGTTACTCTGCGGTAGTATCGGTACACCCACCGGTACTCCGGGGTAGTACGTGAACCCTTACTGGTTCACTGGGGTACACCTGCTGACGTTACTGGCGCGAGGTGTAGACCGGACATTCCTACCTGACCCTCCGTTTTAGGCCCGGTATCCCTACCTGATGCTCCGTAGGTGGCCTGGCACCCCTACCCGATATGCTGGGGTAGTACCGGTACCCCCACCGCTACTCTGCGGTAGTATTGGTACACCCACCGGTACTCCAGGGCAGTACCTGAACACTTACTGGTTCGCTGGGGTACACCTGCTGACCTTACGGGCGTGCTGTGTAGACCAGACATTCCTACCTGACCCTCCAGGCTAGGCCCGGTATCCCTACCTGATGCTCTGCGGTAGGCCTGGCCCACTACCCGACAATCTGGCGTAGTACCGGTACACCCACCGGTATTCCGCGGTAGTTTTGCTATACCCACCGGTACTCCTGGATTGTACCGGAACCCTTACTGGTGCGCCGGAGTACACCTGCTGACCCTATGGGCTCGCCGCTTTACGCCCACCCTTCCTACCTGACCCTCCGGGGTAGGCCTGGTATACCTACCCGATGTTTCGAGGTAGAACCGCTTCCCCCACCGGTACTCTGGGGTTGGAAAGGAACCCTTTGTGATGCGTCAGAGAACACCAGCTCTCCCTTCGTGCGCGCTGGACTAGACCCGGCCTCCCTACCGGACCCCACAGGTTAGACCCGCTATCCCTACCTGATGCTCCGCATTAGGCTTGGCACCCATACCCGATGTTCTGGGGTACTAGCGGTACCCCCACCGTTACTCTGCGGTAGTATCGGTACACCCTCCGGTACTGCGGGGTAGTACGTGAACCCTTACTGGTTCACTGGGGTACCCCTGGTGACGTTACTGGCGCGAGGTGTAGACCGGACATTCCTACCTGACCCTCCGTTTTAGGCCCGGTATCCCTACCTGATGCTCTGTTGTTGGCCTGGCACCCCTACCCGATATGCTGGGGTAGTACCGGTACCCCCACCGGTACTCTGCGGTAGTATTGGTACACCCACCGGTACTCCAGGGCAGTACCTGAACCCTTACTGGTTCGCTGGGGTACACCTGCTGACCTTACGGGCGTGCTGTGTAGACCAGACATTCCTACCTGACCCTCCAGGCTAGGCCCGGTATCCCTACCTGATGCTCTGCGGTAGGCCTGGCCCACTACCCGACAATCTGGCGTAGTACCGGTACACCCACCGGTATTCCGCGGTAGTTTTGCTATACCCACCGGTACTCCTGGATTGTACCGGAACCCTTACTGGTGCGCCGGAGTACACCTGCTGACCCTACGGGCTCGCCGCTTTACGCCCACCCTTCCTACCTGACCCTCCGGCATAGGCCTGGTATACCTACCCGATGTTTCGAGGTAGAACCGGTTCCCCCACCGGTACTCTGGGGTTGGAACGGAACCCTTTGTGATGCGCCAGAGAACACCAGCTGTCCCTTCGTGCGCGCTGGACTAGACCCGGCCTCCCTACCGGACCCCACAGGTTAGACCCGCTATCCCTACCTGATGCTCCGCATTAGGCTTGGCACCCATACCCGATGTTCTGGGGTAGTAGCGGTACCCCCACCGTTACTCTGCGGTAGTATCGGTACACCCACCGGTACTCCGGGGTAGTACGTGAACCCTTACTGGTTCACTGGGGTACCCCTGCTGACGTTACTGGCGCGAGCTGTAGACCGGATATTCCTACCTGACCCTCCGTTTTAGGCCCGGTATCCCTACCTGATGCTCCGTTGTTGGCCTGGCACCCCTACCCGATATGCTGGGGTAGTACCGGTACCCCCACCGCTACTCTGCGGTAGTATTGGTACACCCACCGGTACTCCAGGGCAGTACCTGAACCCTTACTGGTTCGCTGGGGTACACCTGCTGACCTTACGGGCGTGCTGTGTAGACCAGACATTCCTACCTGACCCTCCAGGCTAGGCCCGGTATCCCTACCTGATGCTCTGCGGTAGGCCTGGCCCACTACCCGACAATCTGGGGTACTATAGGTACACACAGAGGTACTCCGTGGTACTTTTGCTATACCCACCGGTACTCCTGGATTGTACCGGAACCCTTACTGGTGCGCCGGGGTACACCTGCTGACCCTACGGGCGTGCCGCTTTACGCCCACCCTTCCTACCTGACCCGCCGGGGTAGGCCTGGTATACCTAACCGATGTTTCGAGGTAGAACCGGTTCCCCCACCGGTACTCTGGGGTTGGAACGGAACCCTTTGTGATGCGCCAGAGAACACCAGCTGTCCCGTCGTGCGCGCTGGACTAGACCCGGCCTCCCTACCGGACCTCACAGGTTAGACCCGGTATCCCTACCTGATGCTCCGCATTAGGCTTGGCACCCATACCCGATCTTCTGCGGTAGTAGCGGTACCCCCACCGTTACTCTGCAGTAGTATCAGTACACCCACCGGTACTCCGGGGTAGTACGTGAACCCTTACTGGTTCACTGGGGTACACCTGATGACGTTACAGGCACACGGTATAGACCAGACATTCCTACCTGACCCTCCGTTTTAGGCACGGTATCCCTACCTGATGCTCCGTTGTTGGCCTGGCACCCCTACCCGATATGCTGGGGTAGTACCGGTACCCCCACCAGTACTCTGCGGTAGTATTGGTACACCCACCGGTACTCCAGGGCAGTACCTGAACACTTCCTGGTTCGCTGGGGTACACCTGCTCACCTTACGGGCGTGCTGTGTGGAACAGACATTCCTACCTGACCCTCCAGGCTAGGCCCGGTATCCCTACCTGATGCTCTGCGGTAGGCCTGGCCCCCTACCCGACAATCTGGGGTAGTACCGGTACACCCACCGGTATTCCACGGTAGTTTTGCTATACCCACATGTATTCCTGGATTGTACCGGAACCCTTACTGGTGCGCCGGGGTACACCTGCTGGCCCTACGGGCGCGCCGCATTACGCCCACCCTTCCTACCTGACCCACCGGGGTAGGCCTGGTATACCTACCCGATGTTTCGAGGTAGAACCGGTTCCCCCACCGGTACTCTGGGGTTGGAGCGGAACCCTTTGTGATGCGCCAGAGAACACCAGCTGTCCCTTCGTGCGCGCTGGACTAGACCCGGCCTCCCTACCGGACCCCACAGGTTAGACCCGCTATCCCTACCTGATGCTCCGCATTAGGCTTGGCACCCATATCCGATGTTCTGGGGTAGTAGCGGTACCCCCACCGTTACTCTGCGGTAGTATCGGTACACCCACCGGTACTCCGGGGTAGTACGTGAACCCTTACTGGTTCACTGGGGTACCCCTGCTGACGTTACTGGCGCGAGCTGTAGACCGGATATTCCTACCTGACCCTCCGTTTTAGGCCCGGTATCCCTACCTGATGCTCCGTTGTTGGCCTGGCACCCCTACCCGATATGCTGGGGTAGTACCGGTACCCCCACCGCTACTCTGCGGTAGTATTGGTACACCCACCGGTACTCCAGGGCAGTACCTGAACCCTTACTGGTTCGCTGGGGTACACCTGCTGACCTTACGGGCGTGCTGTGTAGACCAGACATTCCTACCTGACCCTCCAGGCTAGGCCCGGTATCCCTACCTGATGCTCTGCGGTAGGCCTGGCCCACTACCCGACAATCTGGGGTACTATAGGTACACACAGAGGTACTCCGTGGTACTTTTGCTATACCCACCGGTACTCCTGGATTGTACCGGAACCCTTACTGGTGCGCCGGGGTACACCTGCTGACCCTACGGGCGTGCCGCTTTACGCCCACCCTTCCTACCTGACCCGCCGGGGTAGGCCTGGTATACCTAACCGATGTTTCGAGGTAGAACCGGTTCCCCCACCGGTACTCTGGGGTTGGAACGGAACCCTTTGTGATGCGCCAGAGAACACCAGCTGTCCCGTCGTGCGCGCTGGACTAGACCCGGCCTCCCTACCGGACCTCACAGGTTAGACCCGGTATCCCTACCTGATGCTCCGCATTAGGCTTGGCACCCATACCCGATCTTCTGCGGTAGTAGCGGTACCCCCACCGTTACTCTGCAGTAGTATCAGTACACCCACCGGTACTCCGGGGTAGTACGTGAACCCTTACTGGTTCACTGGGGTACACCTGATGACGTTACAGGCACACGGTATAGACCAGACATTCCTACCTGACCCTCCGTTTTAGGCCCGGTATCCCTACCTGATGCTCCGTTGTTGGCCTGGCACCCCTACCCGATATGCTGGGGTAGTACCGGTACCCCCACCAGTACTCTGCGGTAGTATTGGTACACCCACCGGTACTCCAGGGCAGTACCTGAACACTTACTGGTTCGCTGGGGTACACCTGCTCACCTTACGGGCGTGCTGTGTGGAACAGACATTCCTACCTGACCCTCCAGGCTAGGCCCGGTATCCCTACCTGATGCTCTGCGGTAGGCCTGGCCCCCTACCCGACAATCTGGGGTAGTACCGGTACACCCACCGGTATTCCACGGTAGTTTTGCTATACCCACATGTATTCCTGGATTGTACCGGAACCCTTACTGGTGCGCCGGGGTACACCTGCTGGCCCTACGGGCGCGCCGCATTACGCCCACCCTTCCTACCTGACCCACCGGGGTAGGCCTGGTATACCTACCCGATGTTTCGAGGTAGAACCGGTTCCCCCACCGGTACTCTGGGGTTGGAGCGGAACCCTTTGTGATGCGCCAGAGAACACCAGCTGTCCCTTCGTGCGCGCTGGACTAGACCCGGCCTCCCTACCGGACCCCACAGGTAAGACCCGCTATCCCTACGTGATTCTCCGCATTAGGCTTGGCACCCATACCCGATGTTCTGGGGTAGTAGCGGTACCCCCACCGTTACTCTGCGGTAGTATTGGTACACCCACCGGTACTCCAGGGCAGTACCTGAACCCTTACTGGTTCGCTGGGTACTCCTGCTGACCTTACGGGCGTGCTGTGTAGACGAGACATTCCTACCTGACCCTCCAAGCTAGGCCCGGTATCCCTACCTGATGCTCTGCGGTAGGCCTGGCCCCCTACCCGACAATCTGGGGTACTATCGGTACACACAGAGGTACTCCGCGGTGGTTTTGCTATACCCACCGGTACTCCTGGATTGTACCGGAACCCTTACTGGTGCGCCGGGGTACACCTGCTGACCCTACGGGCGTGCCGCTTTACGCCCACCCTTCCTACCTGACCCGCCGGGGTAGGCCTGGTATACCTAACCGATGTTTCGAGGTAGAACCGCTTCCCCCACCGGTACTCTGGGCTTGGAACGGAACCCTTTGTGATGCACCAGAGAACACCAGCTGTCCCTTCGTGCGCGCTGGACTAGACCCGGCCTCCCTACCGGACCCCACAGGTTAGACCCGGTATCCCTACCTGATGCTCCGCATTAGGCTTGGCACCCATACCCGATCTTCTGCGGTAGTAGCGGTACCCCCACCGTTACTCTGCAGTAGTATCAGTACACCCACCGGTACTCCGGGGTAGTACGTGAACCCTTACTGGTTCACTGGGGTACACCTGCTGACGTTACTGGCGCGCGGTGTAGACCAGACATTCCTACCTGACCCTCCGTTTTAGGCCCGGTATCCCTACCTGATGCTCCGTTGTTGGCCTGGCACCCCTACACGACATGCTGGGGTAGTACCGCTACCCCCACCGGTACTCTGCGGTAGTATTGGTACACCCACCGGTACTCCAGGGTAGTACCTGAACCCTTACTGGTTCGCTGGGGTACACCTGCTGACCTTACGGGCGTGCTCTGTAGACCAGACATTCCTACCTGACCCTCCAGGCTAGGCCCGGTATCCCTACTTGATGCTCTGCGGTAGGCCTGGCCCCCTACCCGACAATCTGGGGTAGTACCGGTACACCCACCGGTGTTCCGCGGTAGTTTTGCTATACACACCGGTACTCCTGGATTGTACCGGAACCCTTACTGGTGCGCCGGGGTACACCTGCTGACCCTACGGGCGCGCCGCTTTACGCCCACCCTTCCTACCTGACCCTCCGGGGTAGGCCTGGTATACCTACCCGATGTTTCGAGGTAGAACCGGTTCCCCCACCGGTACTCTGGGGTTGGAACGGAACCCTTTGTGATGCGCCAGAGAACACCAGCTGTCCCTTCGTGCGCGCTGGACTAGACCCGGCCTCCCTACCGGACCCCACAGGTTAGACCCGGTATCCCTACCTGATGCTCCGCATTAGGCTTGGCACCCATACCCGATCTTCTGCGGTAGTAGCGGTACCCCCACCGTTACTCTGCAGTAGTATCAGTACACCCACCGGTACTCCGGGGTAGTACGTGAACCCTTACTGGTTCACTGGGGTACACCTGCTGACGTTACTGGCGCGAGGTGTAGACCAGACATTCCTCCCTGACCCTCCGCTTTAGGCCCGGTATCACTACCTGATGCTCCGTGTTTGGCCTGGCACCCCTACCCGATATGCTGGGGTAGTACCGGTACCCCCACCGGTACTCTGCGGTAGTATTGGTACACCCACCGGTACTCCAGGGTAGTACCTGAACTCGTACTGCTTCGCTGGGTTACCCCTGCTGACCTTACGGGCGTGCTGTGTAGACCAGACATTCCTACCTGACCCTCCAGGCTAGGCCCGGTATCCCTACCTGATGCTCTGCGGTAGGCCTGGCCCCCTACCCGACAATCTGGGGTACTATCGGTACACCCACCGGTACTCCGCGGTACTTTTGCTATACCCACCGGTACTCCTGGATTGTACCGGAACCCTTACTGGTGCGCCGGGGTACACCTGCTGACCCTACGGGCACACTGCTTTGGACCCACCCTTCCTACGTGACCCTCCGGGGTAGGCCTGGTATACCTACCCGATGTTTCGAGGTAGAACCGGTTCCCCCACTGGTACTCTGGGGTTGGAACGGAACCCTTTGTGATGCGCAAGAGAACACCAGCTGTCCCTTCGTGCGCGCTGGACTAGACCCGGCCTCCCTACCGGACCCCACAGGTTAGACCCGCTATCCCTACCTGATGCTCCGCATTAGGCTTGGCACCCATACCCGATCTTCTGCGGTAGTAGCGGTACCCCCACCGTTACTCTGCGGTAGTATCGGTACACCCACCGGTACTCCGGGGTAGTACGTGAACCCTTACTGGTTCACTGGGGTACACCTGCTGACGTTACTGGCGCGCGGTGTAGACCAGACATTCCTACCTGACCCTCCGTTTTAGGCCCGGTATCCCTACCTGATGCTCCGTTGTTGGCCTGGCACCCCTACACGACATGCTGGGGTAGTACCGGTACCCCCACCGGTACTCTGCGGTAGTATTGGTACACCCACCGGTACTCCAGGGCAGTACCTGAACCCTTACTGGTTCGCTGGGGTACACCTGCTGACCTTACGGGCGTGCTGTGTAGACCAGACATTCCTACCTGACCCTCCAGGCTAGGCCCGGTATCCCTACCTGATGCTCTGCGGTAGGCCTGGCCCACTACCCGACAATCTGGCGTAGTACCGGTACACCCACCGGTATTCCGCGGTAGTTTTGCTATACCCACCGGTACTCCTGGATTGTACCGGAACCCTTACTGGTGCGCCGGAGTACACCTGCTGACCCTACGGGCTCGCCGCTTTACGCCCACCCTTCCTACCTGACCCTCCGGCGTAGGCCTGGTATACCTACCCGATGTTTCGAGGTAGAACCGGTTCCCCCACCGGTACTCTGGGGTTGGAACGGAACCCTTTGTGATGCGCCAGAGAACACCAGCTGTCCCTTCGTGCGCGCTGGACTAGACCCGGCCTCCCTACCGGACCCCACAGGTTAGACCCGCTATCCCTACCTGATGCTCCGCATTAGGCTTGGCACCCATACCCGATGTTCTGGGGTACTAGCGGTACCCCCACCGTTACTCTGCGGTAGTATCGGTACACCCTCCGGTACTCCGGGGTAGTACGTGAACCCTTACTGGTTCACTGGGGTACCCCTGGTGACGTTACTGGCGCGAGGTGTAGACCGGATATTCCTACCTGACCCTCCGTTTTAGGCCCGGTATCCCTACCTGATGCTCCGTTGTTGGCCTGGCACCCCTACCCGATATGCTGGGGTAGTACCGGTACCCCCACCGCTACTCTGCGGTAGTATTGGTACACCCACCGGTACTCCAGGGCAGTACCTGAACCCTTACTGGTTCGCTGGGGTACACCTGCTGACCTTACGGGCGTGCTGTGTAGACCAGACATTCCTACCTGACCCTCCAGGCTAGGCCCGGTATCCCTACCTGATGCTCTGCGGTAGGCCTGGCCCCCTACCCGACAATCTGGGGTACTATAGGTACACACAGAGGTACTCCGTGGTACTTTTGCTATACCCACCGGTACTCCTGGATTGTACCGGAACCCTTACTGGTGCGCCGGGGTACACCTGCTGACCCTACGGGCGTGCTGCTTTACGCCCACCCTTCCTACCTGACCCGCCGGGGTAGGCCTGGTATACCTAACCGATGTTTCGAGGTAGAACCGGTTCCCCACCGGTACTCTGGGGTTGGAACGGAACCCTTTGTGATGCGCCAGAGAACACCAGCTGTCCCTTCGTGCGCGCTGGACTAGACCCGGCCTCCCTACCGGACCCCACAGGTTAGACCCGCTATCCCTACCTGATTCTCCGCATTAGGCTTGGCACCCATACCCGATGTTCTGGGGTAGTAGCGGTACCCCCACCGTTACTCTGCGGTAGTATCGGTACACCCACCGGTACTCCGGTGTAGTACGTGAACCCTTACTGGTTCACTGGGGTACACCTGTTGACGTTACTGGTGCGCGATGTAGACCAGACATTCCTACCTGACCCTCCGTTTTAGGCCCGGTATCCCTACCTGATGCTCCGTTGTTGGCCTGGCACCCCTACCCGATATGCTGGGGTAGTACCGGTATCCCCACCGGTACTCTGCGGTAGTATTGGTACACCCACCGGTACTCCAGGGCAGTACCTGAACACTTACTGGTTCGCTGGGGTACACCTGCTCACCTTACGGGCGTGCTGTGTAGAACAGACATTCCTACCTGACCCTCCAGGCTAGGCCCGGTATCCCTACCTGATGCTCTGCGGTAGGCCTGGCCCCCTACCCGACAATCTGGGGTAGTACCGGTACACCCACCGGTATTCCACGGTAGTTTTGCTATACCCACATGTATTCCTGGATTGTACCGGAACCCTTACTGGTGCGCCGGGGTACACCTGCTGGCCCTACGGGCGCGCCGCATTACGCCCACCCTTCCTACCTGACCCACCGGGGTAGGCCTGGTATACCTACCCGATGTTTCGAGGTAGAACCGGTTCCCCCACCGGTACTCTGGGGTTGGAGCGGAACCCTTTGTGATGCGCCAGAGAACACCAGCTGTCCCTTCGTGCGCGCTGGACTAGACCCGGCCTCCCTACCGGACCCCACAGGTAAGACCCGCTATCCCTACGTGATTCTCCGCATTAGGCTTGGCACCCATACCCGATGTTCTGGGGTAGTAGCGGTACCCCCACCGTTACTCTGCGGTAGTATTGGTACACCCACCGGTACTCCAGGGCAGTACCTGAACACTTACTGGTTCGCTGGGTACTCCTGCTGACCTTACGGGCGTGCTGTGTAGACGAGACATTCCTACCTGACCCTCCAAGCTAGGCCCGGTATCCCTACCTGATGCTCTGCGGTAGGCCTGGCCCCCTACCCGACAATCTGGGGTACTATCGGTACACACAGAGGTACTCCGCGGTGGTTTTGCTATACCCACCGGTACTCCTGGATTGTACCGGAACCCTTACTGGTGCGCCGGGGTACACCTGCTGACCCTACGGGCGTGCCGCTTTACGCCCACCCTTCCTACCTGACCCGCCGGGGTAGGCCTGGTATACCTAACCGATGTTTCGAGGTAGAACCGGTTCCCCCACCGGTACTCTGGGCTTGGAACGGAACCCTTTGTGATGCACCAGAGAACACCAGCTGTCCCTTCGTGCGCGCTGGACTAGACCCGGCCTCCCTACCGGACCCCACAGGTTAGACCCGCTATCCCTACCTGATGCTCCGCATTAGGCTTGGCACCCATACCCGATCTTCTGCGGTAGTAGCGGTACCCCCACCGTTACTCTGCAGTAGTATCAGTACACCCACCGGTACTCCGGGGTAGTACGTGAACCCTTACTGGTTCACTGGGGTACACCTGATGACGTTACTGGCGCGCGGTGTAGACCAGACATTCCTACCTGACCCTCCGTTTTAGGCCCGGTATCCCTACCTGATGCTCCGTTGTTGGCCTGGCACCCCTACACGACATGCTGGGGTAGTACTGGTACCCCCACCGGTACTCTGCGGTAGTATTGGTACACCCACCGGTACTCCAGGGTAGTACCTGAACCCTTACTGGTTCGCTGGGGTACACCTGCTGACCTTACGGGCGTGCTGTGTAGACCAGACATTCCTACCTGACCCTCCAGGCTAGGCCCGGTATCCCTACCTGATGCTCTGCGGTAGGCCTGGCCCCCTACCCGACAATCTGGGGTAGTACCGGTACACCCACCGGTGTTCCGCGGTAGTTTTGCTATACCCACCGGTACTCCTGGATTGTACCGGAACCCTTACTGGTGCGCCGGGGTACACCTGCTGACCCTACGGGCGCGCCGCTTTACGCCCACCCTTCCTACCTGACCCTCCGGGGTAGGCCTGGTATACCTACCCGATGTTTCGAGGTAGAACCGGTTCCCCCACCGGTACTCTGGGGTTGGAACGGAACCCTTTGTGATGCGCAAGAGAACACCAGCTGTCCCTTCGTGCGCGCTGGACTAGACCCGGCCTCCCTACCGGACCCCACAGGTTAGACCCGGTATCCCTACCTGATGCTCCGCATTAGGCTTGGCACCCATACCCGATCTTCTGCGATAGTAGCGGTACCCCCACCGTTACTCTGCAGTAGTATGAGTACACCCACCGGTACTCCGGGGTAGTACGTGAACCCTTACTGGTTCACTGGGGTACACCTGCTGACGTTACTGGCGCGAGGTGTAGACCAGACATTCCTCCCTGACCCTCCGCTTTAGGCCCGGTATCACTACCTGATGCTCCGTGTTTGGCCTGGCACCCCTACCCGATATGCTGGGGTAGTACCGGTACCCCCACCGGTACTCTGCGGTAGTATTGGTACACCCACCGGTACTCCAGGGTAGTACCTGAACTCGTACTGCTTCGCTGGGTTACCCCTGCTGACCTTACGGGCGTGCTGTGTAGACCAGACATTCCTACCTGACCCTCCAGGCTAGGCCCGGTATCCCTACCTGATGCTCTGCGGTAGGCCTGGCCCCCTACCCGACAATCTGGGGTACTATCGGTACACCCACCGGTACTCCGCGGTACTTTTGCTATACCCACCGGTACTCCTGGATTGTACCGGAACCCTTACTGGTGCGCCGGGGTACACCTGCTGACCCTACGGGCGTGCCGCTTTACGCCCACCCTTCCTACCTGACCCGCCGGGGTAGGCCTGGTATACCTAACCGATGTTTCGAGGTAGAACCGGTTCCCCCACCGGTACTCTGGGCTTGGAACGGAACCCTTTGTGATGCACCAGAGAACACCAGCTGTCCCTTCGTGCGCGCTGGACTAGACCCGGCCTCCCTACCGGACCCCACAGGTTAGACCCGGTATCCCTACCTGATGCTCCGCATTAGGCTTGGCACCCATACCCGATCTTCTGCGGTAGTAGCGGTACCCCCACCGTTACTCTGCAGTAGTATCAGTACACCCACCGGTACTCCGGGGTAGTACGTGAACCCTTACTGGTTCACTGGGGTACACCTGCTGACGTTACTGGCGCGCGGTGTAGACCAGACATTCCTACCTGACCCTCCGTTTTAGGCCCGGTATCCCTACCTGATGCTCCGTTGTTGGCCTGGCACCCCTACACGACATGCTGGGGTAGTACTGGTACCCCCACCGGTACTCTGCGGTAGTATTGGTACACCCACCGGTACTCCAGGGTAGTACCTGAACCCTTACTGGTTCGCTGGGGTACACCTGCTGACCTTACGGGCGTGCTCTGTAGACCAGACATTCCTACCTGACCCTCCAGGCTAGGCCCGGTATCCCTACTTGATGCTCTGCGGTAGGCCTGGCCCCCTACCCGACAATCTGGGGTAGTACCGGTACACCCACCGGTGTTCCGCGGTAGTTTTGCTATACACACCGGTACTCCTGGATTGTACCGGAACCCTTACTGGTGCGCCGGGGTACACCTGCTGACCCTACGGGCGCGCCGCTTTACGCCCACCCTTCCTACCTGACCCGCCGGGGTAGGCCTGGTATACCTACCCGATGTTTCGAGGTAGAACCGGTTCCCCCACCGGTACTCTGGGGTTGGAACGGAACCCTTTGTGATGCGCCAGAGAACACCAGCTGTCCCTTCGTGCGCGCTGGACTAGACCCGGCCTCCCTACCGGACCCCACAGGTTAGACCCGGTATCCCTACCTGATGCTCCGCATTAGGCTTGGCACCCATACCCGATCTTCTGCGGTAGTAGCGGTACCCCCACCGTTACTCTGCAGTAGTATCAGTACACCCACCGGTACTCCGGGGTAGTACGTGAACCCTTACTGGTTCACTGGGGTACACCTGCTGACGTTACTGGCGCGAGGTGTAGACCAGACATTCCTCCCTGACCCTCCGCTTTAGGCCCGGTATCACTACCTGATGCTCCGTGTTTGGCCTGGCACCCCTACCCGATATGCTGGGGTAGTACCGGTACCCCCACCGGTACTCTGCGGTAGTATTGGTACACCCACCGGTACTCCAGGGTAGTACCTGAACTCGTACTGCTTCGCTGGGTTACCCCTGCTGACCTTACGGGCGTGCTGTGTAGACCAGACATTCCTACCTGACCCTCCAGGCTAGGCCCGGTATCCCTACCTGATGCTCTGCGGTAGGCCTGGCCCCCTACCCGACAATCTGGGGTACTATCGGTACACCCACCGGTACTCCGCGGTACTTTTGCTATACCCACCGGTACTCCTGGATTGTACCGGAACCCTTACTGGTGCGCCGGGGTACACCTGCTGACCCTACGGGCACACTGCTTTGGACCCACCCTTCCTACGTGACCCTCCGGGGTAGGCCTGGTATACCTACCCGATGTTTCGAGGTAGAACCCGTTCCCCCACTGGTACTCTGGGGTTGGAACGGAACCCTTTGTGAAGCGCAAGAGAACACCAGCTGTCCCTTCGTGCGCGCTGGACTAGACCCGGCCTCCCTACCGGACCCCACAGGTTAGACCCGCTATCCCTACCTGATGCTCCGCATTAGGCTTGGCACCCATACCCGATCTTCTGCGGTAGTAGCGGTACCCCCACCGTTACTCTGCGGTAGTATCGGTACACCCACCGGTACTCCGGGGTAGTACGTGAACCCTTACTGGTTCACTGGGGTACACCTGCTGACGTTACTGGCGCGCGGTGTAGACCAGACATTCCTACCTGACCCTCCGTTTTAGGCCCGGTATCCCTACCTGATGCTCCGTTGTTGGCCTGGCACCCCTACACAACATGCTGGGGTAGTACCGGTACCCCCACCGGTACTCTGCGGTAGTATTGGTACACCCACCGGTACTCCAGGGCAGTACCTGAACACTTACTGGTTCGCTGGGGTACACCTGCTGACCTTACGGGCGTGCTGTGTAGACCAGACATTCCTACCTGACCCTCCAGGCTAGGCCCGGTATCCCTACCTGATGCTCTGCGGTAGGCCTGGCCCACTACCCGACAATCTGGCGTAGTACCGGTACACCCACCGGTATTCCGCGGTAGTTTTGCTATACCCACCGGTACTCCTGGATTGTACCGGAACCCTTACTGGTGCGCCGGAGTACACCTGCTGACCCTACGGGCTCGCCGCTTTACGCCCACCCTTCCTACCTGACCCTCCGGCGTAGGCCTGGTATACCTACCCGATGTTTCGAGGTAGAACCGGTTCCCCCACCGGTACTCTGGGGTTGGAACGGAACCCTTTGTGATGCGCCAGAGAACACCAGCTGTCCCTTCGTGCGCGCTGGACTAGACCCGGCCTCCCTACCGGACCCCACAGGTTAGACCCGCTATCCCTACCTGATGCTCCGCATTAGGCTTGGCACCCATACCCGATGTTCTGGGGTACTAGCGGTACCCCCACCGTTACTCTGCGGTAGTATCGGTACACCCTCCGGTACTCCGGGGTAGTACGTGAACCCTTACTGGTTCACTGGGGTACCCCTGGTGACGTTACTGGCGCGAGGTGTAGACCGGATATTCCTACCTGACCCTCCGTTTTAGGCCCGGTATCCCTACCTGATGCTCCGTTGTTGGCCTGGCACCCCTACCCGATATGCTGGGGTAGTACCGGTACCCCCACCGCTACTCTGCGGTAGTATTGGTACACCCACCGGTACTCCAGGGCAGTACCTGAACCCTTACTGGTTCGCTGGGGTACACCTGCTGACATTACGGGCGTGCTGTGTAGACCAGACATTCCTACCTGACCCTCCAGGCTAGGCCCGGTATCCCTACCTGATGCTCTGCGGTAGGCCTGGCCCCCTACCCGACAATCTGGGGTACTATAGGTACACACAGAGGTACTCCGTGGTACTTTTGCTATACCCACCGGTACTCCTGGATTGTACCGGAACCCTTACTGGTGCGCCGGGGTACACCTGCTGACCCTACGGGCGTGCTGCTTTACGCCCACCCTTCCTACCTGACCCGCCGGGGTAGGCCTGGTATACCTAACCGATGTTTCGAGGTAGAACCGGTTCCCCCACCGGTACTCTGGGGTTGGAACGGAACCCTTTGTGATGCGCCAGAGAACACCAGCTGTCCCTTCGTGCGCGCTGGACTAGACCCGGCCTCCCTACCGGACCCCACAGGTTAGACCCGCTATCCCTACCTGATGCTCCGCATTAGGCTTGGCACCCATACCCGATGTTCTGGGGTAGTAGCGGTACCCCCACCGTTACTCTGCGGTAGTATCGGTACACCCACCGGTACTCCGGTGTAGTACGTGAACCCTTACTGGTTCACTGGGGTACACCTGTTGACGTTACTGGTGCGCGATGTAGACCAGACATTCCTACCTGACCCTCCGTTTTAGGCCCGGTATCCCTACCTGATGCTCCGTTGTTGGCCTGGCACCCCTACCCGATATGCTGGGGTAGTACCGGTATCCCCACCGGTACTCTGCGGTAGTATTGGTACACCCACCGGTACTCCAGGGCAGTACCTGAACACTTACTGGTTCGCTGGGGTACACCTGCTCACCTTACGGGCGTGCTGTGTAGAACAGACATTCCTACCTGACCCTCCAGGCTAGGCCCGGTATCCCTACCTGATGCTCTGCGGTAGGCCTGGCCCCCTACCCGACAATCTGGGGTAGTACCGGTACACCCACCGGTATTCCACGGTAGTTTTGCTATACCCACATGTATTCCTGGATTGTACCGGAACCCTTACTGGTGCGCTGGGGTACACCTGCTGGCCCTACGGGCGCGCCGCATTACGCCCACCCTTCCTACCTGACCCACCGGGGTAGGCCTGGTATACCTACCCGATGTTTCGAGGTAGAACCGGTTCCCCCACCGGTACTCTGGGGTTGGAGCGGAACCCTTTGTGATGCGCCAGAGAACACCAGCTGTCCCTTCGTGCGCGCTGGACTAGACCCGGCCTCCCTACCGGACCCCACAGGTAAGACCCGCTATCCCTACGTGATTCTCCGCATTAGGCTTGGCACCCATACCCGATGTTCTGGGGTAGTAGCGGTACCCCCACCGTTACTCTGCGGTAGTATTGGTACACCCACCGGTACTCCAGGGCAGTACCTGAACCCTTACTGGTTCGCTGGGTACTCCTGCTGACCTTACGGGCGTGCTGTGTAGACGAGACATTCCTACCTGACCCTCCAAGCTAGGCCCGGTATCCCTACCTGATGCTCTGCGGTAGGCCTGGCCCCCTACCCGACAATCTGGGGTACTATCGGTACACACAGAGGTACTCCGCGGTGGTTTTGCTATACCCACCGGTACTCCTGGATTGTACCGGAACCCTTACTGGTGCGCCGGGGTACACCTGCTGACCCTACGGGCGTGCCGCTTTACGCCCACCCTTCCTACCTGACCCGCCGGGGTAGGCCTGGTATACCTACCCGATGTTTCGAGGTAGAACCGGTTCCCCCACCGGTACTCTGGGGTTGGAACGGAACCCTTTGTGATGCACCAGAGAACACCAGCTGTCCCTTCGTGCGCGCTGGACTAGACCCGGCCTCCCTACCGGACCCCACAGGTTAGACCCGGTATCCCTACCTGATGCTCCGCATTAGGCTTGGCACCCATACCCGATCTTCTGCGGTAGTAGCGGTACCCCCACCGTTACTCTGCAGTAGTATCAGTACACCCACCGGTACTCCGGGGTAGTACGTGAACCCTTACTGGTTCACTGGGGTACACCTGCTGACGTTACTGGCGCGCGGTGTAGACCAGACATTCCTACCTGACCCTCCGTTTTAGGCCCGGTATCCCTACCTGATGCTCCGTTGTTGGCCTGGCACCCCTACACGACATGCTGGGGTAGTACTGGTACCCCCACCGGTACTCTGCGGTAGTATTGGTACACCCACCGGTACTCCAGGGTAGTACCTGAACCCTTACTGGTTCGCTGGGGTACACCTGCTGACCTTACGGGCGTGCTCTGTAGACCAGACATTCCTACCTGACCCTCCAGGCTAGGCCCGGTATCCCTACCTGATGCTCTGCGGTAGGCCTGGCCCCCTACCCGACAATCTGGGGTAGTACCGGTACACCCACCGGTGTTCCGCGGTAGTTTTGCTATACACACCGGTACTCCTGGATTGTACCGGAACCCTTACTGGTGCGCCGGGGTACACCTGCTGACCCTACGGGCGCGCCGCTTTACGCCCACCCTTCCTACCTGACCCTCCGGGGTAGGCCTGGTATACCTACCCGATGTTTCGAGGTAGAACCGGTTCCCCCACCGGTACTCTGGGGTTGGAACGGAACCCTTTGTGATGCGCAAGAGAACACCAGCTGTCCCTTCGTGCGCGCTGGACTAGACCCGGCCTCCCTACCGGACCCCACAGGTTAGACCCGGTATCCCTACCTGATGCTCCGCATTAGGCTTGGCACCCATACCCGATCTTCTGCGGTAGTAGCGGTACCCCCACCGTTACTCTGCAGTAGTATGAGTACACCCACCGGTACTCCGGGGTAGTACGTGAACCCTTACTGGTTCACTGGGGTACACCTGCTGACGTTACTGGCGCGAGGTGTAGACCAGACATTCCTCCCTGACCCTCCGCTTTAGGCCCGGTATCACTACCTGATGCTCCGTGTTTGGCCTGGCACCCCTACCCGATATGCTGGGGTAGTACCGGTACCCCCACCGGTACTCTGCGGTAGTATTGGTACACCCACCGGTACTCCAGGGTAGTACCTGAACTCGTACTGCTTCGCTGGGTTACCCCTGCTGACCTTACGGGCGTGCTGTGTAGACCAGACATTCCTACCTGACCCTCCAGGCTAGGCCCGGTATCCCTACCTGATGCTCTGCGGTAGGCCTGGCCCCCTACCCGACAATCTGGGGTACTATCGGTACACCCACCGGTACTCCGCGGTACTTTTGCTATACCCACCGGTACTCCTGGATTGTACCGGAACCCTTACTGGTGCGCCGGGGTACACCTGCTGACCCTACGGGCACACTGCTTTGGACCCACCCTTCCTACGTGACCCTCCGGGGTAGGCCTGGTATACCTACCCGATGTTTCGAGGTAGAACCGGTTCCCCCACTGGTACTCTGGGGTTGGAACGGAACCCTTTGTTATGCGCAAGAGAACACCAGCTGTCCCTTCGTGCGCGCTGGACTAGACCCGGCCTCCCTACCGGACCCCACAGGTTAGACCCGCTATCCCTACCTGATGCTCCGCATTAGGCTTGGCACCCATACCCGATCTTCTGCGGTAGTAGCGGTACCCCCACCGTTACTCTGCGGTAGTATCGGTACACCCACCGGTACTCCGGGGTAGTACGTGAACCCTTACTGGTTCACTGGGGTACACCTGCTGACGTTACTGGCGCGCGGTGTAGACCAGACATTCCTACCTGACCCTCCGTTTTAGGCCCGGTATCCCTACCTGATGCTCCGTTGTTGGCCTGGCACCCCTACACGACATGCTGGGGTAGTACCGGTACCCCCACCGGTACTCTGCGGTAGTATTGGTACACCCACCGGTACTCCAGGGTAGTACCTGAACCCTTACTGGTTCGCTGGGGTACACCTGCTGACCTTACGGGCGTGCCATGTATACCGGACATTCCTACCTGACACTCCAGGCTAGGCCCGGTATCCCTACCTGATGCTCTGCGGTAGGCCTGGTCCCCTACCCGACAATCTGGGGTACTATCGGTACACACAGAGGTACTCCGCGGTGGTTTTGCTATACCCACCGGTACTCCTGGATTGTACCGGAACCCTTACTGGTGCGCCGGGGTACACCTGCTGACCCTACGGGCGTGCCGCTTTACGCCCACCCTTCCTACCTGACCCGCCGGGGTAGGCCTGGTATACCTAACCGATGTTTCGAGGTAGAACCGGTTCCCCCACCGGTACTCTGGGCTTGGAACGGAACCCTTTGTGATGCACCAGAGAACACCAGCTGTCCCTTCGTGCGCGCTGGACTAGACCCGGCCTCCCTACCGGACCCCACAGGTTAGACCCGCTATCCCTACCTGATGCTCCGCATTAGGCTTGGCACCCATACCCGATGTTCTGGGGTAGTAGCGCTACCCCCACCGTTACTCTGCGGTAGTATCAGTACACCCACCGGTACTCCGGGGTAGTACGTGAACCCTTACTGGTTCACTGGGGTACACCTGCTGACCTTACTGGCGCGCGGTGTAGACCAGACATTCCTACCTGACCCTCCGGTTTAGGCCCGGTATCCCTACCTGATGCTCGGATGTTGGCCTGGCACCCCTACACGACATGCTGGGGTAGTACCGGTACCCCCACCGGTACTCTGCGGTAGTATTGGTACACCCACCGGTACTCCAGGGTAGTACCTGAACCCTTACTGGTTCGCTGGGGTACACCTGCTGACCTTACGGGCGTGCTCTGTAGACCAGACATTCCTACCTGACCCTCCAGGCTAGGCCCGGTATCCCTACCTGATGCTCTGCGGTAGGCCTGGCCCCCTACCCGACAATCTGGGGTAGTACCGGTACACCCACCGGTGTTCCGCGGTAGTTTTGCTATACACACCGGTACTCCTGGATTGTACCGGAACCCTTACTGGTGCGCCGGGGTACACCTGCTGACCCTACGGGCGCGCCGCTTTACGCCCACCCTTCCTACCTGACCCTCCGGGGTAGGCCTGGTATACCTACCCGATGTTTCGAGGTAGAACCGGTTCCCCCACCGGTACTCTGGGGTTGGAACGGAACCCTTTGTGATGCGCCAGAGAACACCAGCTGTCCCTTCGTGCGCGCTGGACTAGACCCGGCCTCCCTACCGGACCCCACAGGTTAGACCCGGTATCCCTACCTGATGCTCCGCATTAGGCTTGGCACCCATACCCGATCTTCTGCGGTAGTAGCGGTACCCCCACCGTTACTCTGCAGTAGTATCAGTACACCCACCGGTACTCCGGGGTAGTACGTGAACCCTTACTGGTTCACTGGGGTACACCTGCTGACGTTACTGGCGCGCGGTGTAGACCAGACATTCCTACCTGACCCTCCGTTTTAGGCCCGGTATCCCTACCTGATGCTCCGTTGTTGGCCTGGCACCCCTACCCGATATGCTGGGGTAGTACCGGTACCCCCACCGGTACTCTGCGGTAGTATTGGTACACCCACCGGTACTCCAGGGCAGTACCTGAACCCTTACTGGTTCGCTGGGGTACACCTGCTGACCTTACGGGCGTGCTGTGTAGACCAGACATTCCTACCTGACCCTCCAGGCTAGGCCCGTTATCCCTACCTGATGCTCTGCGGTAGGCCTGGCCCCCTACCCGACAATCTGGCGTAGTACCGGTACACCCACCGGTATTCCGCGGTAGTTTTGCTATACCCACCGCTACTCCTGGATTGTACCGGCACCCTTACTGGTGCGCCGGAGTACACCTGCTGACCCTACGGGCTCGCCGCTTTACGCCCACCCTTCCTACCTGACCCTCCGGGGTAGGCCTGGTATACCTACCCGATGTTTCGAGGTAGAACCGCTTCCCCCACCGGTACTCTGGGGTTGGAACGGAACCCTTTGTGATGCGCCAGAGAACACCAGCTGTCCCTTCGTGCGCGCTGGACTAGACCCGGCCTCCCTACCGGACCCCACAGGTTAGACCCGCTATCCCTACCTGATGCTCCGCATTAGGCTTGGCACCCATACCCGATGTTCTGGGGTAGTAGCGCTACCCCCACCGTTACTCTGCGGTAGTATCGGTACACCCACCGGTACTCCGGGGTAGTACGTGAACCCTTACTGGTTCACTGGGGTACCCCTGGTGACGTTACTGGCGCGAGGTGTAGACCAGACATTCCTCCCTGACCCTCCGCTTTAGGCCCGGTATCACTACCTGATGCTCCGTGTTTGGCCTGGCACCCCTACCCGATATGCTGGGGTAGTACCGGTACCCCCACCGGTACTCTGCGGTAGTATTGGTACACCCACCGGTACTCCAGGGTAGTACCTGAACTCGTACTGCTTCGCTGGGTTACCCCTGCTGACCTTACGGGCGTGCTGTGTAGACCAGACATTCCTACCTGACCCTCCAGGCTAGGCCCGGTATCCCTACCTGATGCTCTGCGGTAGGCCTGGCCCCCTACCCGACAATCTGGGGTACTATCGGTACACCCACCGGTACTCCGCGGTACTTTTGCTATACCCACCGGTACTCCTGGATTGTACCGGAACCCTTACTGGTGCGCCGGGGAACACCTGCTGACCCTACGGGCGTGCCGCTTTACGCCCACCCTTCCTACCTGACCCGCCGGGGTAGGCCTGGTATACCTAACCGATGTTTCGAGGTAGAACCGGTTCCCCCACCGGTACTCTGGGCTTGGAACGGAACCCTTTGTGATGCACCAGAGAACACCAGCTGTCCCTTCGTGCGCGCTGGACTAGACCCGGCCTCCCTACCGGACCCCACAGGTTAGACCCGGTATCCCTACCTGATGCTCCGCATTAGGCTTGGCACCCATACCCGATCTTCTGCGGTAGTAGCGGTACCCCCACCGTTACTCTGCAGTAGTATCAGTACACCCACCGGTACTCCGGGGTAGTACGTGAACCCTTACTGGTTCACTGGGGTACACCTGCTGACCTTACTGGCGCGCGGTGTAGACCAGACATTCCTACCTGACCCTCCGTTTTAGGCCCGGTATCCCTACCTGATGCCCCGTTGTTGGCCTGGCACCCCTACACGACATGCTGGGGTAGTACCGGTACCCCCACCGGTACTCTGCGGTAGTATTGGTACACCCACCGGTACTCCAGGGTAGTACCTGAACCCTTACTGGTTCGCTGGGGTACACCTGCTGACCTTACGGGCGTGCTCTGTAGACCAGACATTCCTACCTGACCCTCCAGGCTAGGCCCGGTATCCCTACCTGATGCTCTGCGGTAGGCCTGGCCCCCTACCCGACAATCTGGGGTAGTACCGGTACACCCACCGGTGTTCCGCGGTAGTTTTGCTATACACACCGGTACTCCTGGATTGTACCTGAACCCTTACTGGTGCGCCGGGGTACACCTGCTGACCCTACGGGCGCGCCGCTTTACGCCCACCCTTCCTACCTGACCCTCCGGGGTAGGCCTGGTATACCTACCCGATGTTTCGAGGTAGAACCGGTTCCCCCACCGGTACTCTGGGGTTGGAACGGAACCCTTTGTGATGCGCCAGAGAACACCAGCTGTCCCTTCGTGCGCGCTGGACTAGACCCGGCCTCCCTACCGGACCCCACAGGTTAGACCCGGTATCCCTACCTGATGCTCCGCATTAGGCTTGGCACCCATACCCGATCTTCTGCGGTAGTAGCGGTACCCCCACCGTTACTCTGCAGTAGTATCAGTACACCCACCGGTACTCCGGGGTAGTACGTGAACCCTTACTGGTTCACTGGGGTACACCTGCTGACGTAACTGGCGCGCGGTGTAGACCAGACATTCCTACCTGACCCTCCGTTTTAGGCCCGGTATCCCTACCTGATTCTCCGTTGTTGGCCTGGCACCCCTACCCGATATGCTGGGGTAGTACCGGTACCCCCACCGCTACTCTGCGGTAGTATTGGTACACCCACCGGTACTCCAGGGCAGTACCTGAACCCTTACTGGTTCGCTGGGGTACACCTGCTGACCTTACGGGCGTGCTGTGTAGACCAGACATTCCTACCTGACCCTCCAGGCTAGGCCCGTTATCCCTACCTGATGCTCTGCGGTAGGCCTGGCCCCCTACCCGACAATCTGGCGTAGTACCGGTACACCCACCGGTATTCCGCGGTAGTTTTGCTATACCCACCGCTACTCCTGGATTGTACCGGCACCCTTACTGGTGCGCCGGAGTACACCTGCTGACCCTACGGGCTCGCCGCTTTACGCCCACCCTTCCTACCTGACCCGCCGGGGTAGGCCTGGTATACCTACCCGATGTTTCAAGGTAGAACCGGTTCCCCCACCGGTACTCTGGGCTTGGAACGGAACCCTTTGTGATGCGCAAGAGAACACCAGCTGTCCCTTCGTGCGCGCTGGACTAGACCCGGCCTCCCTACCGGACCCCACAGGTTAGACCCGCTATCCCTACCTGATGCTCCGCATTAGGCTTGGCACCCATACCCGATGTTCTGGGGTAGTAGCAGTACCCCCACCGTTACTCTGCGGTAGTATCGGTACACCCACCGGTACTCCGGGGTATTACGTGAACCCTTACTGGTTCACTGGGGTACACCTGATGACGTTACAGGCACGCGGTATAGAACAGACATTCTTCCTGACCCTCCGTGTTAGTCCCAGTATCCCTACCTGATGCTCCGTTGTTGGCCTGGCAACCCTACCCGATATGCTGGGGTAGTACCGCTACCCCCACCGGTACTCTGCGGTAGTATTGGTACACCCACCGGTACTCCAGGGCAGTACCTGAACACTTACTGTTCGCTGGGGTACACCTGCTCACCTTACGGGCGTGCTCTGTACACCAGACATTCCTACCTGACCCTCCAGGCTAGGCCCGGTATCCCTACCTGATGCTCTGCGGTAGGCCTGGCCCCCTACCCGACAATCTGGGGTAGTACCGGTACACCCACAGGGACTCCGCGGTACTTTTGCTATACCCACCTGTACTCCTGGATTGTACTGGAACCCTTACTGGTGCGCCGGGGTACACATGCTGGCCCTACGGGCGCGCCGCTTTACGCCCACCCTTCCTACCTGACCCGCCGGGGTAGGCCTGGTATACCTACCCGATGTTTCAAGGTAGAACCGGTTCCCCCACCGGTACTCTGGGGTTGGAACGGAACCCTTTGTGATGCGCCAGAGAACAACAGCTGTCCCTTCGTGCGCGCTGGACTAGACCCGGCCTCCCTACCGGACCCCACAGGTTAGACCCTCTATCCCTACCTGATGCTCCACATTAGGCTTGGCACCCATACCCGATGTTCTGGGGTAGTAGCGGTACCCCCACCGTTACTCTGCGGTAGTATCGGTACACCCACCGGTACTCCGGGGTAGTACGTGAACCCTTACTGGTTCACTGGGGTACACCTGATGACGTTACAGGCACGCGGTATAGACCAGACATTCTTCCTGACCCTCCGTGTTAGTCCCGGTATCCCTACCTGATGCTCCGTTGTTGGCCTGGCACCCCTACCCGATATGCTGGGGTAGTACCGGTACCCCCACCGGTACTCTGCGGTAGTATTGGTACACCCACCGGTACTCCAGGGCAGTACCTGAACACTTACTGGTTCGCTGGGGTACACCTGCTGACCTTACGGGCGTGCTCTGTACACCAGACATTCCTACCTGACCCTCCAGGCTAGGCCCGGTATCCCTACCTGATGCTCTGCGGTAGTCCTGGCACCCTACCCGACAATCTGGGGTAGTACCGGTACACCCACAGGGACTCCGCGGTACTTTTGCTATACCCACCTGTACTCCTGGATTGTACTGGAACCCTTACTGGTGCGCCGGGGTACACATGCTGGCCCTACGGGCGCGCCGCTTTACGCCCACCCTTACTACCTGACCCGCCGGGGTAGGCCTTGTATACCTACCCGATGTTTCAAGGTAGAACCGGTTCCCCCACCGGTACTCTGGGCTTGGAACGGAACCCTTTGTGATGCGCCAGAGAACAACAGCTGTCCCTTCGTGCGCGCTGGACTAGACCCGGCCTCCCTACCGGACCCCACAGGTTAGACCCTCTATCCCTACCTGATGCTCCACATTAGGCTTGGCACCCATACCCGATGTTCTGGGGTAGTAGCGGTACCCCCACCGTTACTCTGCGGTAGTATCGGTACACCCACCGGTACTCCGGGGTAGTACGTGAACCCTTACTGGTTCACTGGGGTACACCTGATGACGTTACAGGCACGCGGTATAGAACAGACATTCTTCCTGACCCTCCGTGTTAGTCCCGGTATCCCTACCTGATGCTCCGTTGTTGGCCTGGCACCCCTACCCAATATGCTGGGGTAGTACCGGTACCCCCACCGGTACTCTGCGGTAGTATTGGTACACCCACCGGTACTCCAGGGCAGTACCTGAACCCTTACTGGTTCGCTGGGGTACACCTGCTCACCTTACGGGCGTGCTGTGTAGAACAGACATTCCTCCCTGACCCTCCAGGCTAGGCCCGGTATCCCTACCTGATGCTCTGCGGTAGGCCTGGCCCCCTACCCGACAATCTGGGGTAGTACCGGTACACCCACAGGGACTCCGCGGTACTTTTGCTATACCCACCGGTATTCCTGGATTGTACTGGAACCCTTACTGGTGCGCCGGGGTACACATGCTGGCCCTACGGGCGTGCCGCTTTACGCCCACCCTTCCTACCTGACCCGCCGGGGTAGGCCTGGTATACCTACCCGATGTTTCGAGGTAGAACCGGTTCCCCCACCGGTACTCTGGGGTTGGAACGGAACCCTTTGTGATGCGACAGAGAACACCAGCTGTCCCTTCGTGCGCGCTGGACTAGACCCGGCCTCCCTACCGGACCCCACAGGTTAGACCCGCTATCCCTACCTGATGCTCCGCATTAGGCTTGGCACCCATACCCGATGTTCTGGGGTAGTAGCGGTACCCCCACCGTTACTCTGCGGTAGTATCGGTACACCCACCGGTACTCCGGGGTAGTACGTGAACCCTTACTGGTTCACTGGGGTACACCTGATGACGTTACAGGCACGCGGTATAGAACAGACATTCTTCCTGACCCTCCGTGTTAGTCCCGGTATCCCTACCTGATGCTCCGTTGTTGGCCTGGCACCCATACCCGATATGCTGGGGTAGTACCGGTATCCCCACCGGTACTCTGCGGTAGTATTGGTACACCCACCGGTACTCCAGGGCAGTACCTGAACCCTTACTGGTTCGCTGGGGTACACCTGCTCACATTACGGGCGTGCTGAGTAGAACAGACATTCCTCCCTGACCCTCCAGGCTAGGCCCGGTGTCCCTACCTGATTCTCTGCGGTAGGCCTGGCCCCCTACCCGACAATCTGGGGTAGTACCGGTACACCCAGAGGTACTCCGCGGTACTTTTGCTATACCCACCGGTATTCCTGGATTGTACTGGAACCCTTACTGGTGCGCCGGGGTACACATGCTGGCCCTACGGGCGCGACGCTTTACGCCCTCCCTTCCTACCTGACCCGCCGGGGTAGGCCTGGTATACCTACCCGATGTTTCAAGGTAGAACCGGTTCCCCCACCGATACTCTGGGCTTGGAACGGAACCCTTTGTGATGCGCCAGAGAACACCAGCTGTCCCTTCGTGCGCGCTGGACTAGACCCGGCCTCCCTACCGCACCCCACAGGTTAGACCCGCTATCCCTACCTGATGCTCCGCATTAGGCTTGGCACCCATACCCGATGTTCTGGGGTAGTAGCGGTACCCCCACCGTTACTCTGCGGTAGTATCGGTACACCCACCGGTACTCCGGGGTAGTACGTGAACCCTTACTGGTTCACTGGGGTACACCTGATGACGTTACAGGCACGCGGTATAGAACAGACATTCTTCCTGACCCTCCGTGTTAGTCCCAGTATCCCTACCTGATGCTCCGTTGTTGGCCTGGCACCCCTACCCGATATGCTGGGGTAGTACCGGTACCCCCACCGGTACTCTGCGGTAGTATTGGTACACCCACCGGTACTCCAGGGCAGTACCTGAACACTTACTGGTTCGCTGGGGTACACCTGCTGACCTTACGGGCGTGCTGTGTAGACCAGACATTCCTACCTGACCCTCCAGGCTAGGCCCGGTATCCCTACCTGATGCTCTGCGGTAGGCCTGGCCCCCTACCCGACAATCTGGGGTAGTACCGGTACACCCACAGGGACTCCGCGGTACTTTTGCTATACCCACCTGTACTCCTGGATTGTACTGGAACCCTTACTGGTGCGCCGGGGTACACATGCTGGCCCTACGGGCGCGCCGCTTTACGCCCACCCTTCCTACCTGACCCGCCGGGGTAGGCCTGGTATACCTACCCGATGTTTCAAGGTAGAACCGGTTCCCCCACCGGTACTCTGGGGTTGGAACGGAACCCTTTGTGATGCGCCAGAGAACAACAGCTGTCCCTTCGTGCGCGCTGGACTAGACCCGGCCTCCCTACCGGACCCCACAGGTTAGACACTCTATCCCTACCTGATGCTCCACATTAGGCTTGGCACCCATACCCAATGTTCTGGGGTACTAGCGGAACCCCCAACGTTACTCTGCGGTAGTATCGGTACACCCACCGGTACTCCGGGGTAGTACGTGAACCCTTACTGGTTCACTGGGGTACACCTGATGACGTTACAGGCACGCGGTATAGAACAGACATTCTTCATGACCCTCCGTGTTAGTCCCGGTATCCCTACCTGATGCTCCGTTGTTGGCCTGGCACCCCTACCCGATATGCTGGGGTAGTACCGGTACCCCCACCGGTACTCTGCAGTAGTATTGGTACACCCACCGGTACTCCAGGGCAGTACCTGAACCCTTACTGGTTCGCTGGGTTACCCCTGCTGACCTTACGGGCGTGCTGTGTAGACCAGACATTCCTACCTGACCCTCCAGGCTAGGCCCAATATCCCTACCTGATTCTCTGCGGTAGGCCTGGCCCCCTACCCGACAATCTGGGGTAGTACCGGTACACTAACAGATACTCCGCGGTAGTTTTGCTATACCCACAGGTATTCCTGGATTGTACTTGAACCCTTACTGGTGCGCCGGGGTACACCTGCTGGCCCTATGGCGCGCCGCTTTACGCCCACCCTTCCTACCTGAACCGCCGGGGTAGGCCTGGTATACCTACCCGATGTTTCAAGGTAGAACCGGTTCCCCCACTGGTACTCTGGGGTTGGAACGGAACCCTTTGTGATGCGCCAGAGAACACCAGCTGTCCCTTCGTGCGCGCTAGACTAGACCCGGCCTCCCTACCGGACCCCACAGATTAGACCCGCTATCCCTACCTGATGCTCCGCATTAGGTTTGGCACCCATACCCGATGTTCTGGGGTAGTAGCGGTACCCCCACCGTTACTCTGCGGTAGTATCGGTACACCCACCGTTACTCCGGGGTAGTACGAGAACCCTTACTGGTTCACTGGGGTACACCTGATAATGTTACAGGCACGCGGTATAGAACAGACATTCTTCCTGACCCTCCGTGTTAGTCCCGGTATCCCTACCTGATGCTCCGTTGTTGGCCTGGCACCCCTACCCGATATGCTGGGGTAGTACCGCTACCCCCACCGGTACTCTGCGGTAGTATTGGTACACCCACCGGTACTCCAGGGCAGTACCTGAACCCTTACTGGTTCGCTGGGGTACACCTGCTGACATTACGGGAGTGCTCTGTAGACCAGACATTCCTACCTCACCCTCCAGGCTAGGCCCGGTATCCCTACCTGATGCTCTGCGGTAGGCCTGGCCCCCTACCCGACAATCTGGGGTAGTACCGGTACACCCACAGGTAGTCCGCGGTAGTTTTTCTATACCCACCGATATTCCTGGATTGTTCCGGAACCCTTACTGGTGCGCCGGGGTACACCTGCTGGCCCTACGGGCGCGCCGCTTTACGCCCACCCTTCCTATCTGACCCGCCGGGGTAGGCCTGGTATACCTACCCGATGTTTCAAGGTAGAACCGGTTCCCCCACCGGTACTCTGGGGTTGGCACGGAACACTTTGTGATGCGCCAGAGAACACCAGCTGTCCCTTCGTGCGCGCTGGACTAGACCCGGCCTCCCTACCGGACCCCACAGGTTAGACCCGCTATCCGTACCTGATGCTCCGCATTAGGCTTGGCACCCATACCCGATGTTCTGGGGTAGTAGCGGTACCCCCACCGTTACTCTGCGGTAGTATCAGTACACCCACCGGTACTCCGGGGTAGTACGTGAACCCTTACTGGTTCACTGGGGTACACCTGATGACGTTACAGGCACGCGGTGTAGAACAGACATTCCTACCTGACCCTCCGTGTTAGTCCCAGTATCCCTACCTGATGCTCCGTTGTTGGCCTGGCACCCATACCCGATATGCTGGGGTAGTACCGGTACACCCACCGGTACTCTGCGGTAGTATTGGTACACCTACCGGTACTCCAGGGCAGTACCTGAACACTTACTGGTTCGCTGGGGTACACCTGCTGACCTTACGGGCGTGCTGTGTAGAACAGACATTCCTACCTGACCCTCAAGGCTAGGCCCGGTATCCCTACCTGATTCTCTGCGGTAGGCCTGGCCCCCTAACCGACAATCTGGGGTAGTACCGGTACACCCACAGGTACTCCGCGGTAGTTTTTCTATACCCACAGGTATTCCTGGATTGTACTTGAACCCTTACTGGTGCGCCGGGGTACACCTGCTGGCCCTATGGCGCGCCGCTTTACGCCCACCCTTCCTACCTGAACCGCCGGGGTAGGCCTGGTATACCTACGCGATGTTTCAAGGTAGAACCGGTTCCCCCACCGGTACTCTGGGGTTGGAACGGAACCCTTTGTGATGCGCCAGAGAACACCAGCTGTCCCTTCGTGCGCGCTGGACTAGACCCGGCCTCCCTACCGGACCCCACAGGTTAGACCCGCTATCCGTACCTGATGCTCCGCATTAGGCTTGGCACCCATACCCGATGTTCTGGGGTAGTAGCGGTACCCCCACCGTTACTCTGCGGTAGTATCGGTACACCCGCCAGTACTCCGGGGTAGTACTAGAACACTTACTGGTTCACTGGGGTACACCTGATGACGTTACAGGCACGCGGTATAGAACAGACATTCTTCCTGACCCTCCGTGTTAGTCCCGGTATCCCTACCTGATGCTCCGTTGTTGGCCTGGCACCCCTACCCGATATGCTGGGGTAGTACCGGTACCCCCACCGGTACTCTGCGGTAGTATTGGTACACCCACCGGTACTCCAGGGCAGTACCTGAACCCTTACAGGTTCGCTGGGGTACACCTGCTGACCTTACGGGCGTGCTGTGTAGACCAGACATTCCTGCCTGACCCTCCAGGCTAGGCCCGGTATCCCTACCTGATGCTCTGCGGTAGGCCTGGCCCCCTACCCGACAATCTGGGGTAGTACCGGTACACTAACAGATACTCCGCGGTAGTTTTGCTATACCCACAGGTATTCCTGGATTGTACTTGAACCCTTACTGGTGCGCCGGGGTACACCTGCTGGCCCTATGGCGCGCCGCTTTACGCCCACCCTTCCTACCTGAACCGCCGGGGTAGGCCTGGTATACCTACCCGATGTTTCAAGGTAGAACCGGTTCCCCCACCGGTACTCTGGGGTTGGAACGGAACCCTTTGTGATGCGCCAGAGAACACCAGCTGTCCCTTCGTGCGCGCTAGACTAGACCCGGCCTCCCTACCAGACCCCACAGGTTAGACCCGCTATCCGTACCTGATGCTCCGCATTAGGCTTGGCACCCATACCCGATGTTCTGGGGTAGTAGCGGTACCCCCACCGTTACTCTGCGGTAGTATCGGTACACCCACCGGTACTCCGGGGTAGTACGTGAACCCTTACTGGTTCACTGGGGTACACCTGCTGACGTTACTGGCGTGCGGTGTAGACCAGACATTCCTACCTGACCCTCAGTTTTAGGCTCGGTATCCCTACCTGATGCTCCGTTGTTGGCCTGGCACCCCTACCCGATATGCTGGGGTAGTACCGGTACCCCCACCGGTACTCTGCGGTAGTATTGGTACACCCACCGGTACTCCAGGGTAGTACCTGAACCCTTACTGGTTCGCTGGGGTACACCTGCTGACCTTACGGGCGTGCTCTGTAGACCAGACATTCCTACCTGACCCTCCGTTTTAGGCCCGGTATCCCTACCTGATGCTCTGCGGTAGGCCTGGCCCCCTACCCGACAATCTGGGGTAGTACCTGTACACCCACCGGTATTCCGCGGTAGTTTTGCTATACCCACCGGTACTCCTGGATTGTACCGGAACCCTTACTGGTGCGCCAGGGTACACCTGCTGACCCTACGGGCGCGCCGCTTTACGCCCACCCTTCCTACCTGACCCTCCGGGGTAGGCCTGGTATACCTACCCGATGTTTCGAGGTAGAACCGGTTCCCCCACCGGTACTCTGGGGTTGGAACGGAACCCTTTGTGATGCGCCAGAGAACAACAGCTGTCCCTTCGTGCGCGCTGGACTAGACCCGGTCTCCCTACCGGACCCCACAGGTTAGACCCGCTATCTCTACCTGATGCTCCGCATTAGGCTTGGCACCCATACCCGATGTTCTGGGGTAGTAGCGGTACCCCCACCGTTACTCTGCGGTAGTATCGGTACACCCACCGGTACTCCGAGGTAGTACGTGAACCCTTACTGGTTCACTGGGGTACACCTGCTGACGTTACGGGCACGCGGTATAGACCAGACATTCCTACCTGACCCTCCGTGTTAGACCCGGTATCCCTACCTGATGCTCCGTTGTTGGCCTGGCACCCCTACCCGATATGCTGGGGTAGTACCGGTACCCCCACCGGTACTCTGCGGTAGTATTGGTACACCCACCGGTACTCCAGGGCAGTACCTGAACCCTTACTGGTTCGCTGGGGTACACCTGCTGACCTTACGGGCGTGCTGTGTAGACCAGACATTCCTACCTGACCCTCCAGGCTAGGCCCGGTATCCCTACCTGATGCTCTGCGGTAGGCCTGGCCCCCTACCCGACAATCTGGGGTAGTATCGGTACACCCAGAGGTACTCCGCGGTACTTTTGCTATACCCACCGGTACTCCTGGATTGTACCGGAACCCTTACTGGTGCGCCGGGGTACACCTGCTGACCCTACGGGCACACTGCTTTGGACCCACCCTTCCTACCTGACCCTCCGGGGTAGACCTGGTATACCTACCCGATGTTTCGAGGTAGAACCAGTTCTCCCACCGGTACTCTGGGGTTGGAACGGAACACTTTGTGATACGCCATAGAACACCAGCTGTCCCGTCGTGCGCGCTGGACTAGACCTGGCCTCCCTACCGGACCCCATAGGTTAGACCCGCTATCCCTACCTGATTCTCCGCATCAGGTTTGGCACCCATACCCGATGTTCTGGGGTACTAGCGGTACCCCCACCGTTACTCTGCGGTAGTATCGGTACACCCACCGGTACTCCGGGGTAGTACGTGAACCCTTACTGGTTCACTGGGGTACACCTGCTGACGTTACGGGCACGCGGTATACACCAGACATTCCTCCCTGACCCTCCGCTTTAGGCCCGGTATCCCTACCTGATGCTCCGTTGTTGGCCTGGCACCCCTACCCGATATGCTGGGGTAGTACCTGTACCCCCACCGGTACTCTGCGGTAGTATTGGTACACCCACCGGTACTCCAGGGCAGTACCTGAACCCTTACTGGTTCGCTGGGGTACACATGCTGACCTTACTGGCGTGCTCTGTAGACCAGACATTCCTACCTGACCCTGCAGGCTAGGCCCGGTATCCCTACCTGATGCTCTGCGGTAGGCCTGGCCCCCTATACGACAATCTGGGGTACTACCGGTACACCCACCGGTATTCCGCGGTAGTTTTGCTATACCCACCGGTACTCCTGGATTGTACCGGAACCCTTACTGGTGCGCCGGGGTACACCTGCTGACCCTACGGGCTCTCTGCTTTGGACCCACCCTTCCTATGTGACCCTCCGGGGTAGGCCTCGTATACCTACCCGATGTTTCGAGGTAGAACCGGTTCCCCCACCGGTACTCTGGGGTTGGAACGGAACCCTTTGTGATGCGCCAGAGAACACCAGCTGTCCCTTCGTGCGTGCTGGACTAGTCCCGGCCTCCCTACCGGACCCCACAGGTTAGACCCGCTATCCCTACCTGATTCTCCGCATCAGGCTTGGCACCCATACCTGATGTTCTGGGGTAGTAGCGGTACACCCACCGTTACTCTGCGGTAGTATCGGTACACCCACCGGTACTCCGGGGTAGTACGTGAACCCTTACTGGTTCACTGGGGTACACCTCATGACGTTACTGGCGCACGGTGTAGACCAGACATTCCTACCTGACCCTCCGCTTTAGGCCCGGTATCCCTACCTGATGCTCCGTTGTTGGCCTGGCACCCCTACCCGATATGCTGGGGTAGTACCGGTACCCCCACCGGTACTCTGCGGTAGTATTGGTACACCCACCGGTACTCCAGGGCAGTACCTGAACCCTTACTGGTTCGCTGGGGTACACCTGCTGACCTTACGGGCGTGCTGCGTAGACCAGACATTCCTACCTGACCCTCCAGGCTAGGCCCGGTATCCCTACCTGATGCTCTGCGGTAGGCCTGGCCCACTACCCGACAATCTGGCGTAGTACCGGTACACCCACCGGTATTCCGCGGTAGTTTTGCTATACCCACCGGTACTCCTGGATTGTACCGGAACCCTTACTGGTGCGCCGGAGTACACTGCTGTCCCTACGGGCTCGCCGCTTTACGCCCACCCTTCCTACCTGACCCTCCGGGGTAGGCCTGGTATACCTACCCGATGTTTCGAGGTAGAACCGCTTCCCCCACCGGTACTCTGGGGTTGGAACGGAACCCTTTGTGATGCGCCAGAGAACACCAGCTGTCCCTTCGTGCGCGCTGGACTAGACCCGGCCTCCCTACCGGACCCCACAGGTTAGACCCGCTATCCCTACCTGATGCTCCGCATTAGGCTTGGCACCCATACCCGATGTTCTGGGGTAGTAGCGCTACCCCCACCGTTACTCTGCGGTAGTATCGGTACACCCACCGGTACTCCGGGGTAGTACGTGAACCCTTACTGGTTCATTGGGGTACACCTGCTGACGTTACTGGCGCGAGCTGTAGACCGGACATTCCTACCTGACCCTCCGTTTTAGGCCCGGTATCCCTACCTGATGCTCCGTAGGTGGCCTGGCACCCCTACCCGATATGCTGGGGTAGTACCGGTACCCCCACCGCTACTCTGCGGTAGTATTGGTACACCCACCAGTACTCCAGGGCAGTACCTGAACCCTTACTGGTTCGCTGGGGTACACCTGCTGACCTTACGGGCGTGCTGTGTAGACCAGACATTCCTACCTGACCCTCCAGGCTAGGCCCGGTATCCCTACCTGATGCTCTGCGGTAGGCCTGGCCCACTACCCGACAATCTGGCGTAGTACCGGTACACCCACCGGTATTCCGCGGTAGTTTTGCTATACCCACCGGTACTCCTGGATTGTACCGGAACCCTTACTGGTGCGCCGGAGTACACCTGCTGACCCTATGGGCTCGCCGCTTTACGCCCACCCTTCCTACCTGACCCTCCGGGGTAGGCCTGGTATACCTACCCGATGTTTCGAGGTAGAACCGCTTCCCCCACCGGTACTCTGGGGTTGGAAAGGAACCCTTTGTGATGCGTCAGAGAACACCAGCTCTCCCTTCGTGCGCGCTGGAGTAGACCCGGCCTCCCTACCGGACCCCACAGGTTAGACCCGCTATCCCTACCTGATGCTCCGCATTAGGCTTGGCACCCATACCCGATGTTCTGGGGTACTAGCGGTACCCCCACCGTTACTCTGCGGTAGTATCGGTACACCCTCCGGTACTGCGGGGTACTACGTGAACCCTTACTGGTTCACTGGGGTACCCCTGGTGACGTTACTGGCGCGAGGTGTAGACCGGACATTCCTACCTGACCCTCCGTTTTAGGCCCGGTATCCCTACCTGATGCTCTGTTGTTGGCCTGGCACCCCTACCCGATATGCTGGGGTAGTACCGGTACCCCCACCGGTACTCTGCGGTAGTATTGGTACACCCACCGGTACTCCAGGGCAGTACCTGAACCCTTACTGGTTCGCTGGGGTACACCTGCTGACCTTACGGGCGTGCTGTGTAGACCAGACATTCCTACCTGACCCTCCAGGCTAGGCCCGGTATCCCTACCTGATGCTCTGCGGTAGGCCTGGCCCACTACCCGACAATCTGGCGTAGTACCGGTACACCCACCGGTATTCCGCGGTAGTTTTGCTATACCCACCGGTACTCCTGGATTGTACCGGAACCCTTACTGGTGCGCCGGAGTACACCTGCTGACCCTACGGGCTCGCCGCTTTACGCCCACCCTTCCTACCTGACCCTCCGGCATAGGCCTGGTATACCTACCCGATGTTTCGAGGTAGAACCGGTTCCCCCACCGGTACTCTGGGGTTGGAACGGAACCCTTTGTGATGCGCCAGAGAACACCAGCTGTCCCTTCGTGCGCGCTGGACTAGACCCGGCCTCCCTACCGGACCCCACAGGTTAGACCCGCTATCCCTACCTGATGCTCCGCATTAGGCTTGGCACCCATACCCGATGTTCTGGGGTAGTAGCGGTACCCCCACCGTTACTCTGCGGTAGTATCGGTACACCCACCGGTACTCCGGGGTAGTACGTGAACCCTTACTGGTTCACTGGGGTACCCCTGGTGACGTTACTGGCGCGAGCTGTAGACCGGATATTCCTACCTGACCCTCCGTTTTAGGCCCGGTATCCCTACCTGATGCTCCGTTGTTGGCCTGGCACCCCTACCCGATATGCTGGGGTAGTACCGGTACCCCCACCGCTACTCTGCGGTAGTATTGGTACACCCACCGGTACTCCAGGGCAGTACCTGAACCCTTACTGGTTCGCTGGGGTACACCTGCTGACCTTACGGGCGTGCTGTGTAGACCAGACATTCCTACCTGACCCTCCAGGCTAGGCCCGGTATCCCTACCTGATGCTCTGCGGTAGGCCTGGCCCACTACCCGACAATCTGGGGTACTATAGGTACACACAGAGGTACTCCGTGGTACTTTTGCTATACCCACCGGTACTCCTGGATTGTACCGGAACCCTTACTGTTGCGCCGGGGTACACCTGCTGACCCTACGGGCGTGCCGCTTTACGCCCACCCTTCCTACCTGACCCGCCGGGGTAGGCCTGGTATACCTAACCGATGTTTCGAGGTAGAACCGGTTCCCCCACCGGTAGTCTGGGGTTGGAACGGAACCCTTTGTGATGCGCCAGAGAACACCAGCTGTCCCGTCGTGCGCGCTGGACTAGACCCGGCCTCCCTACCGGACCTCACAGGTTAGACCCGGTATCCCTACCTGATGCTCCGCATTAGGCTTGGCACCCATACCCGATCTTCTGCGGTAGTAGCGGTACCCCCACCGTTACTCTGCAGTAGTATCAGTACACCCACCGGTACTCCGGGGTAGTACGTGAACCCTTACTGGTTCACTGGGGTACACCTGATGACGTTACAGGCACACGGTATAGACCAGACATTCCTACCTGACCCTCCGTTTTAGGCACGGTATCCCTACCTGATGCTCCGTTGTTGGCCTGGCACCCCTACCCGATATGCTGGGGTAGTACCGGTACCCCCACCGGTACTCTGCGGTAGTATTGGTACACCCACCGGTACTCCAGGGCAGTACCTGAACACTTACTGGTTCGCTGGGGTACACCTGCTCACCTTACGGGCGTGCTGTGTGGAACAGACATTCCTACCTGACCCTCCAGGCTAGGCCCGGTATCCCTACCTGATGCTCTGCGGTAGGCCTGGCCCCCTACCCGACAATCTGGGGTAGTACCGGTACACCCACTGGTACTCCGCGGTACTTTTGCTATACCCACCGGTACTCCTGGATTGTACCGGAACCCGTACTGGTGCGCCGGGGTACACCTGCTGACCCTACGGGCACACTGCTTTGGACCCACCCTTCCTACGTGACCCTCCGGGGTAGGCCTGGTATACCTACCCGATGTTTCGAGGTAGAACCGTTTCCCCACCGGTACTCTGGGGTTGGAACGGAACCCTTTGTGATGCGCCAGAGAACACCAGCTGTCCCTTCGTGCGCGCTGGACTAGACCCGGCCTCCCTTCCGGACCCCACAGGTTAGACCCGCTATCCCTACCTGATTCTCCGCATTAGGCTTGGCACCCATACCCGATGTTCTGGGGTAGTAGCGGTACCCCCACCGTTACTCTGCGGTAGTATCGGTACACCCTCCGGTACTCCGGTGTAGTACGTGAACACTTACTGGTTCACTGGGGTACACCTGTTGACGTTACTGGTGCGCGATGTAGACCAGACATTCCTACCTGACCCTCCGTTTTAGGCCCGGTATCCCTACCTGATGCTCCGTTGTTGGCCTGGCACCCCTACCCGATATGCTGGGGTAGTACCGGTATCCCCACCGGTACTCTGCGGTAGTATTGGTACACCCACCGGTACTCCAGGGCAGTACCTGAACCCTTACTGGTTCGCTGGGGTACACCTGCTGACCTTACAGGCGTGCCGTGTATACCAGACATTCCTACCTGACACTCCAGGCTAGGCCCGGTATCCCTACCTGATGCTCTGCGGTAGGCCTGGCCCCCTACCCGACAATCTGGGGTAGTACCGGTACACCCACCGGTATTCCACGGTAGTTTTGCTATACCCACATGTATTCCTGGATTGTACCGGAACCCTTACTGGTGCGCCGGGGTACACCTGCTGGCCCTACGGGCGCGCCGCATTACGCCCACCCTTCCTACCTGACCCACCGGGGTAGGCCTGGTATACCTACCCGATGTTTCGAGGTAGAACCGGTTCCCCCACCGGTACTCTGGGGTTGGAGCGGAACCCTTTGTGATGCGCCAGAGAACACCAGCTGTCCCTTCGTGCGCGCTGGACTAGACCCGGCCTCCCTACCGGACCCCACAGGTAAGACCCGCTATCCCTACGTGATTCTCCGCATTAGGCTTGGCACCCATACCCGATGTTCTGGGGTAGTAGCGGTACCCCCACCGTTACTCTGCGGTAGTATTGGTACACCCACCGGTACTCCAGGGCAGTACCTGAACCCTTACTGGTTCGCTGGGTACTCCTGCTGACCTTACGGGCGTGCTGTGTAGACGAGACATTCCTACCTGACCCTCCAAGCTAGGCCCGGTATCCCTACCTGATGCTCTGCGGTAGGCCTGGCCCCCTACCCGACAATCTGGGGTACTATCGGTACACACAGAGGTACTCCGCGGTGGTTTTGCTATACCCACCGGTACTCCTGGATTGTACCGGAACCCTTACTGGTGCGCCGGGGTACACCTGCTGACCCTACGGGCGTGCCGCTTTACGCCCACCCTTCCTACCTGACCCGCCGGGGTAGGCCTGGTATACCTAACCGATGTTTCGAGGTAGAACCGGTTCCCCCACCGGTACTCTGGGTTTGGAACGGAACCCTTTGTGATGCACCAGAGAACACCAGCTGTCCCTTCGTGCGCGCTGGACTAGACCCGGCCTCCCTACCGGACCCCACAGGTTAGACCCGGTATCCCTACCTGATGCTCCGCATTAGGCTTGGCACCCATACCCGATCTTCTGCGGTAGTAGCGGTACCCCCACCGTTACTCTGCGGTAGTATCAGTACACCCACCGGTACTCCGGGGTAGTACGTGAACCCTTACTGGTTCACTGGGGTACACCTGCTGACGTTACTGGCGCGCGGTGTAGACCAGACATTCCTACCTGACCCTCCGTTTTAGGCCCGGTATCCCTACCTGATGCTCCGTTGTTGGCCTGGCACCCCTACACGACATGCTGGGGTAGTACTGGTACCCCCACCGGTACTCTGCGGTAGTATTGGTACACCCACCGGTACTCCAGGGTAGTACCTGAACCCTTACTGGTTCGCTGGGGTACACCTGCTGACCTTACGGGCGTGCTCTGTAGACCAGACATTCCTACCTGACCCTCCAGGCTAGGCCCGGTATCCCTACTTGATGCTCTGCGGTAGGCCTGGCCCCCTACCCGACAATCTGGGGTAGTACCGGTACACCCACCGGGACTCCGCGGTAGTTTTGCTATACACACCGGTACTCCTGGATTGTACCGGAACCCTTACTGGTGCGCCGGGGTACACCTGCTGACCCTACGGGCGCGCCGCTTTACGCCCACCCTTCCTACCTGACCCTCCGGGGTAGGCCTGGTATACCTACCCGATGTTTCGAGGTAGAACCGGTTCCCCCACCGGTACTCTGGGGTTGGAACGGAACCCTTTGTGATGCGCCAGAGAACACCAGCTGTCCCTTCGTGCGCGCTGGACTAGACCCGGCCTCCCTACCGGACCCCACAGGTTAGACCCGGTATCCCTACCTGATGCTCCGCATTAGGCTTGGCACCCATACCCGATCTTCTGCGGTAGTAGCGGTACCCCCACCGTTACTCTGCAGTAGTATCAGTACACCCACCGGTACTCCGGGGTAGTACGTGAACCTTTACTGGTTCACTGGGGTACACCTGCTGACGTTACTGGCGCGAGGTATAGACCAGACATTCCTCCCTGACCCTCCGCTTTAGGCCCGGTATCACTACCTGATGCTCCGTGTTTGGCCTGGCACCCCTACCCGATATGCTGGGGTAGTACCGGTACCCCCACCGGTACTCTGCGGTAGTATTGGTACACCCACCGGTACTCCAGGGTAGTACCTGAACTCGTACTGCTTCGCTGGGTTACCCCTGCTGACCTTACGGGCGTGCTGTGTAGACCAGACATTCCTACCTGACCCTCCAGGCTAGGCCCGGTATCCCTACCTGATGCTCTGCGGTAGGCCTGGCCCCCTACCCGACAATCTGGGGTACTATAGGTACACACAGAGGTACTCCGTGGTACTTTTGCTATACCCACCGGTACTCCTGGATTGTACCGGAACCCTTACTGGTGCGCCGGGGTACACCTGCTGACCCTACGGGCGTGCCGCTTTACGCCCACCCTTCCTACCTGACCCGCCGGGGTAGGCCTGGTATACCTAACCGATGTTTCGAGGTAGAACCGGTTCCCCACCGGTACTCTGGGGTTGGAACGGAACCCTTTGTGATGCGCCAGAGAACACCAGCTGTCCCTTCGTGCGCGCTGGACTAGACCCGGCCTCCCTACCGGACCCCACAGGTTAGACCCGCTATCCCTACCTGATGCTCCGCATTAGGCTTGGCACCCATACCCGATCTTCTGCGGTAGTAGCGGTACCCCCACCGTTACTCTGCGGTAGTATCGGTACACCCACCGGTACTCCGGGGTAGTACGTGAACCCTTACTGGTTCACTGGGGTACACCTGCTGACGTTACTGGCGCGCGGTGTAGACCAGACATTCCTACCTGACCCTCCGTTTTAGGCCCGGTATCCCTACCTGATGCTCCGTTGTTGGCCTGGCACCCCTACACGACATGCTGGAGTAGTACCGGTACCCCCACCGGTACTCTGAGGTAGTATTGGTACACCCACCGGTACTCCAGGGCAGTACCTGAACCCTTACTGGTTCGCTGGGGTACACCTGCTGACCTTACGGGCGTGCTGTGTAGACCAGACATTCCTACCTGACCCTCCAGGCTAGGCCCGGTATCCCTACCTGATGCTCTGCGGTAGGCCTGGCCCCCTACCCGACAATCTGGGGTAGTACCGGTACACCCACCGGTATTCCACGGTAGTTTTGCTATACCCACATGTATTCCTGGATTGTACCGGAACCCTTACTGGTGCGCCGGGGTACACCTGCTGGCCCTACGGGCGCGCCGCATTACGCCCACCCTTCCTACCTGACCCACCGGGGTAGGCCTGGTATACCTACCCGATGTTTCGAGGTAGAACCGGTTCCCCCACCGGTACTCTGGGGTTGGAGCGGAACCCTTTGTGATGCGCCAGAGAACACCAGCTGTCCCTTCGTGCGCGCTGGACTAGAGCCGGCCTCCCTACCGGACCCCACAGGTAAGACCCGCTATCCCTACGTGATTCTCCGCATTAGGCTTGGCACCCATACCCGATGTTCTGGGGTAGTAGCGGTACCCCCACCGTTACTCTGCGGTAGTATTGGTACACCCACCGGTACTCCAGGGCAGTACCTGAACCCTTACTGGTTCGCTGGGTACTCCTGCTGACCTTACGGGCGTGCTGTGTAGACGAGACATTCCTACCTGACCCTCCAAGCTAGGCCCGGTATCCTTACCTGATGCTCTGCGGTAGGCCTGGCCCCCTACCCGACAATCTGGGGTACTATCGGTACACACAGAGGTACTCCGCGGTGGTTTTGCTATACCCACCGGTACTCCTGGATTGTACCGGAACCCTTACTGGTGCGCCGGGGTACACCTGCTGACCCTACGGGCGTGCCGCTTTACGCCCACCCTTCCTACCTGACCCGCCGGGGTAGGCCTGGTATACCTAACCGATGTTTCGAGGTAGAACCGGTTCCCCCACCGGTACTCTGGGCTTGGAACGGAACCCTTTGTGATGCACCAGAGAACACCAGCTGTCCCTTCGTGCGCGCTGGACTAGACCCGGCCTCCCTACCGGACCCCACAGGTTAGACCCGGTATCCCTACCTGATGCTCCGCATTAGGCTTGGCACCCATACCCGATCTTCTGCGGTAGTAGCGGTATCCCCACCGTTACTCTGCAGTAGTATCAGTACACCCACCGGTACTCCGGGGTAGTACGTGAACCCTTACTGGTTCACTGGGGTACACCTGCTGACGTTACTGGCGCGCGGTGTAGACCAGACATTCCTACCTGACCCTCCGTTTTAGGCCCGGTATCCCTACCTGATGCTCCGTTGTTGGCCTGGCACCCCTACACGACATGCTGGGGTAGTACTGGTACCCCCACCGGTACTCTGCGGTAGTATTGGTACACCCACCGGTACTCCAGGGTAGTACCTGAACCCTTACTGGTTCGCTGGGGTACACCTGCTGACCTTACGGGCGTGCTCTGTAGACCAGACATTCCTACCTGACCCTCCAGGCTAGGCCCGGTATCCCTACCTGATGCTCTGCGGTAGGCCTGGCCCCCTACCCGACAATCTGGGGTAGTACCGGTACACCCACCGGTGTTCCGCGGTAGTTTTGCTATACACACCGGTACTCCTGGATTGTACCGGAACCCTTACTGGTGCGCCGGGGTACACCTGCTGACCCTACGGGCGCGCCGCTTTACGCCCACCCTTCCTACCTGACCCTCCGGGGTAGGCCTGGTATACCTACCCGATGTTTCGAGGTAGAACCGGTTCCCCCACCGGTACTCTGGGGTTGGAACGGAACCCTTTGTGATGCGCAAGAGAACACCAGCTGTCCCTTCGTGCGCGCTGGACTAGACCCGGCCTCCCTACCGGACCCCACAGGTTAGACCCGGTATCCCTACCTGATGCTCCGCATTAGGCTTGGCACCCATACCCGATCTTCTGCGGTAGTAGCGGTACCCCCACCGTTACTCTGCAGTAGTATGAGTACACCCACCGGTACTCCGGGGTAGTACGTGAACCCTTACTGGTTCACTGGGGTACACCTGCTGACGTTACTGGCGCGAGGTGTAGACCAGACATTCCTCCCTGACCCTCCGCTTTAGGCCCGGTATCACTACCTGATGCTCCGTATTTGGCCTGGCACCCCTACCCGATATGCTGGGGTAGTACCGGTACCCCCACCGGTACTCTGCGGTAGTATTGGTACACCCACCGGTACTCCAGGGTAGTACCTGAACTCGTACTGCTTCGCTGGGTTACCCCTGCTGACCTTACGGGCGTGCTGTGTAGACCAGACATTCCTACCTGACCCTCCAGGCTAGGCCCGGTATCCCTACCTGATGCTCTGCGGTAGGCCTGGCCCCCTACCCGACAATCTGGGGTACTATCGGTACACCCACCGGTACTCCGCGGTACTTTTGCTATACCCACCGGTACTCCTGGATTGTACCGGAACCCTTACTGGTGCGCCGGGGTACACCTGCTGACCCTACGGGCACACTGCTTTGGACCCACCCTTCCTACGTGACCCTCCGGGGTAGGCCTGGTATACCTACCCGATGTTTCGAGGTAGAACCGCTTCCCCCACTGGTACTCTGGGGTTGGAACTGAACCCTTTGTGATGCGCAAGAGAACACCAGCTGTCCCTTCGTGCACGCTGGACTAGACCCGGCCTCCCTACCGGACCCCACAGGTTAGACCCGCTATCCCTACCTGATGCTCCGCATTAGGCTTGGCACCCATACCCGATCTTCTGCGGTAGTAGCGGTACCCCCACCGTTACTCTGCGGTAGTATCGGTACACCCACCGGTACTCCGGGGTAGTACGTGAACCCTTACTGGTTCACTGGGGTACACCTGCTGACGTTACTGGCGCGCGGTGTAGACCAGACATTCCTACCTGACCCTCCGTTTTAGGCCCGGTATCCCTACCTGATGCTCCGTTGTTGGCCTGGCACCCCTACACGACATGCTGGGGTAGTACCGGTACCCCCACCGGTACTCTGCGGTAGTATTGGTACACCCACCGGTACTCCAGGGCAGTACCTGAACCCTTACAGGTTCGCTGGGGTACACCTGCTGACCTTACGGGCGTGCTGTGTAGACCAGACATTCCTACCTGACCCTCCAGGCTAGGCCCGGTATCCCTACCTGATGCTCTGCGGTAGGCCTGGCCCACTACCCGACAATCTGGCGTAGTAACGGTACACCCACCGGTATTCCGCGGTAGTTTTGCTATACCCACCGGTACTCCTGGATTGTACCGGAACCCTTACTGGTGCGCCGGAGTACACTGCTGACCCTACGGGCTCGCCGCTTTACGCCCACCCTTCCTACCTGACCCTCCGGGGTAGGCCTGGTATACCTACCCGATGTTTCGAGGTAGAACCGCTTCCCCCACCGGTACTCTGGGGTTGGAACGGAACCCTTTGTGATGCGCCAGAGAACACCAGCTGTCCCTTCGTGTGCGCTGGACTAGACCCGGCCTCCCTACCGGACCCCACAGGTTAGACCCGCTATCCCTACCTGATGCTCCGCATTAGGCTTGGCACCCATACCCGATGTTCTGGGGTACTAGCGGTACCCCCACCGTTACTCTGCGGTAGTATCGGTACACCCTCCGGTACTGCGGGGTACTACGTGAACCCTTACTGGTTCACTGGGGTACCCCTGGTGACGTTACTGGCGCGAGGTGTAGACCGGACATTCCTACCTGACCCTCCGTTTTAGGCCCGGTATCCCTACCTGATGCTCTGTTGTTGGCCTGGCACCCCTACCCGATATGCTGGGGTAGTACCGGTACCCCCACGGGTACTCTGCGGTAGTATTGGTACACCCACCGGTACTCCAGGGCAGTACCTGAACCCTTACTGGTTCGCTGGGGTACACCTGCTGACCTTACGGGCGTGCTGTGTAGACCAGACATTCCTACCTGACCCTCCAGGCTAGGCCCGGTATCCCTACCTGATGCTCTGCGGTAGGCCTGGCCCACTACCCGACAATCTGGCGTAGTACCGGTACACCCACCGGTATTCCGCGGTAATTTTGCTATACCCACCGGTACTCCTGGATTGTACCGGAACCCTTACTGGTGCGCCGGAGTACACCTGCTGACCCTACGGGCTCGCCGCTTTACGCCCACCCTTCCTACCTGACCCTCCGGCGTAGGCCTGGTATACCTACCCGATGTTTCGAGGTAGAACCGGTTCCCCCACCGGTACTCTGGGGTTGGAACGGAACCCTTTGTGATGCGCCAGAGAACACCAGCTGTCCCTTCGTGCGCGCTGGACTAGACCCGGCCTCCCTACCGGACCCCACAGGTTAGACCCGCTATCCCTACCTGATGCTCCGCATTAGGCTTGGCACCCATACCCGATGTTCTGGGGTAGTACCGGTACCCCCACCGTTACTCTGCGGTAGTATCGGTACACCCACCGGTACTCCGGGGTAGTACGTGAACCCTTACTGGTTCGCTGGGGTACACCTGCTGACCTTACGGGCGTGCTGTGTAGACCAGACATTCCTACCTGACCCTCCAGGCTAGGCCCGGTATCCCTACCTGATGCTCTGCGGTAGGCCTGGCCCCCTACCCGACAATCTGGGGTACTATAGGTACACACAGAGGTACTCCGCGGTAGTTTTGCTATACCCACCGGTACTCCTGGATTGTACCGGAACCCTTACTGGTGCGCCGGACTACACTGCTGACCCTACGGGCTCGCCGCTTTACGCCCACCCTTCCTACCTGACCCTCCGGGGTAGGCCTGGTATACCTACCCGATGTTTCGAGGTAGAACCGCTTCCCCCACCGGTACTCTGGGGTTGGAACGGAACCCTTTGTGATGCGCCAGAGAACACCAGCTGTCCCTTCGTGTGCGCTGGACTAGACCCGGCCTCCCTACCGGACCCCACAGGTTAGACCCGCTATCCCTACCTGATGCTCCGCATTAGGCTTGGCACCCATACCCGATGTTCTGGGGTACTAGCGGTACCCCCACCGTTACTCTGCGGTAGTATCGGTACACCCTCCGGTACTGCGGGGTACTACGTGAACCCTTACTGTTTCACTGGGGTACCCCTGGTGACGTTACTGGCGCGAGGTGTAGACCGGACATTCCTACCTGACCCTCCGTTTTAGGCCCGGTATCCCTACCTGATGCTCTGTTGTTGGCCTGGCACCCCTACCCGATATGCTGGGGTAGTACCGGTACCCCCACCGGTACTCTGCGGTAGTATTGGTACACCCACCGGTACTCCAGGGCAGTACCTGAACCCTTACTGGTTCGCTGGGGTACACCTGCTGACCTTACGGGCGTGCTGTGTAGACCAGACATTCCTACCTGACCCTCCAGGCTAGGCCCGGTATCCCTACCTGATGCTCTGCCGTAGGCCTGGCCCACTACCCGACAATCTGGCGTAGTACCGGTACACCCACCGGTATTCCGCGGTAGTTTTGCTATACCCACCGGTACTCCTGGATTGTACCGGAACCCTTACTGGTGCGCCGGAGTACACCTGCTGACCCTACGGGCTCGCCGCTTTACGCCCACCCTTCCTACCTGACCCTCCGGCGTAGGCCTGGTATACCTACCCGATGTTTCGAGGTAGAACCGGTTCCCCCACCGGTACTCTGGGGTTGGAACGGAACCCTTTGTGATGCGCCAGAGAACACCAGCTGTCCCTTCGTGCGCGCTGGACTAGACCCGGCCTCCCTACCGGACCCCACAGGTTAGACCCGCTATCCCTACCTGATGCTCCGCATTAGGCTTGGCACCCATACCCGATGTTCTGGGGTAGTACCGGTACCCCCACCGTTACTCTGCGGTAGTATCGGTACACCCAGCGGTACTCCGGGGTAGTACGTGAACCCTTACTGGTTCGCTGGGGTACACCTGCTGACCTTACGGGCGTGCTGTGTAGACCAGACATTCCTACCTGACCCTCCAGGCTAGGCCCGGTATCCCTACCTGATGCTCTGCGGTAGGCCTGGCCCCCTATCCGACAATCTGGGGTACTATAGGTACACACAGAGGTACTCCGTGGTACTTTTGCTATACCCACCGGTACTCCTGGATTGTACCGGAACCCTTACTGGTGCGCCGGGGTACACCTGCTGACCCTACGGGCGTGCCGCTTTACGCCCACCCTTCCTACCTGACCCGCCGGGGTAGGCCTGGTATACCTAACCGATGTTTCGAGGTAGAACCGGTTCCCCCACCGGTACTCTGGGGTTGGAGCGGAACCCTTTGTGATGCGCCAGAGAACACCAGCTGTCCCTTCGTGCGCGCTGGACTAGACCCGGCCTCCCTACCGGACACCACAGGTTACACCCGGTATCCCTACCTGATTCTCCGCATTAGGCTTGGCACCCATACCAGATGTTCTGGGGTAGTAGCGGTACCCCCACCGTTACTCTGCGGTAGTATCGGTACACCCACCGGTACTCCGGGGTAGTACGTGAACCCTTACTGGTTCACTGGGGTACACCTGATGACGTTACAGGCACGCGGTGTAGACCAGACATTCCTACCTGACCCTCCGTTTTAGGCACGGTATCCCTACCTGATGCTCCGTTGTTGGCCTGGCACCCCTACCCGATATGCTGGGGTAGTACCGGTACCCCCACCAGTACTCTGCGGTAGTATTGGTACACCCACCGGTACTCCAGGGCAGTACCTGAACACTTACTGGTTCGCTGGGGTACACCTGCTGACCTTACGGGCGTGCTGTGTAGACCAGACATTCCTACCTGACCCTCCAGGCTAGGCCCGGTATCCCTACCTGATGCTCTGCGGTAGGCCTGGCCCCCTACCCGAAAATCTGGGGTAGTACCTGTACACCCACCGGTATTCCACGGTAGTTTTGCTATACCCACATGTATTCCTGGATTGTACCGGAACCCTTGCTGGTGCGCCGGTGTACACCTGCTGGCCCTACGGGCGCGCCGCTTTACGCCCACCCTTCCTACCTGACCCACCGGGGTAGGCCTGGTATACCTACCCGATGTTTCGAGGTAGAACCGGTTCCCCCACCGGTACTCTGGGGTTGGAGCGGAACCCTTTGTGATGCGCCAGAGAACACCAGCTGTCCCTTCGTGCGCGCTGGACTAGACCCGGCCTCCCTACCGGACCCCACAGGTAAGACCCGCTATCCCTACGTGATTCTCCGCATTAGGCTTGGCACCCATACCCGATGTTCTGGGGTAGTACCGGTACCCCCACCGGTACTCTGCGGTAGTATTGGTACACCCACCGGTACTCCAGGGCAGTACCTGAACCCTTACTGGTTCGCTGGGGTACTCCTGCTGACCTTACGGGCGTGCTGTGTAGACGAGACATTCCTACCTGACCCTCCAAGCTAGGCCCGGTATCCCTACCTGATGCTCTGCGGTAGGCCTGGCCCCCTACCCGACAATCTGGGGTACTATCGGTACACACAGAGGTACTCCGCGGTGGTTTTGCTATACCCACCGGTACTCCTGGATTGTACCGGAACCCTTACTGGTGCGCCGGGGTACACCTGCTGACCCTACGGGCGTGCCGCTTTACGCCCACCCTTCCTACCTGACCCGCCGGGGTAGGCCTGGTATACCTAACCGATGTTTCGAGGTAGAACCGGTTCCCCAACCGGTACTCTGGGCTTGGAACGGAACCCTTTGTGATGCACCAGAGAACACCAGCTGTCCCTTCGTGCGCGCTGGACTAGACCCGGCCTCCCTACCGGACCCCACAGGTTAGACCCGGTATCCCTACCTGATGCTCCGCATTAGGCTTGGCACCCATACCCGATCTTCTGCGTTAGTAGCGGTACCCCCACCGTTACTCTGCAGTAGTATCAGTACACCCACCGGTACTCCGGGGTAGTACGTGAACCCTTACTGGTTCACTGGGGTACACCTGCTGACGTTACTGGCGCGCGGTGTAGACCAGACATTCCTACCTGACCCTCCGTGTTAGTCCCGGTATCCCTACCTGATGCTCCGTTGTTGGCCTGGCACCCCTACACGACATGCTGGGGTAGTACCGGTACCCCCACCGGTACTCTGCGGTAGTATTGGTACACCCACCGGTACTCCAGGGTAGTACCTGAACCCTTACTGGTTCGCTGGGGTACACCTGCTGACCTTACGGGCGTGCTCTGTAGACCAGACATTCCTACCTGACCCTCCAGGCTAGGCCCGGTATCCCTACCTGATGCTCTGCGGTAGGCCTGGCCCCCTACCCGACAATCTGGGGTAGTACCGGTACACCCACCGGTGTTCCGCGGTAGTTTTGCTATACACACCGGTACTCCTGGATTGTACCGGAACCCTTACTGGTGCGCCGGGGTACACCTGCTGACCCTACGGGCGCGCCGCTTTACGCCCACCCTTCCTACCTGACCCTCCGGGGTAGGCCTGGTATACCTACCCGATGTTTCGAGGTAGAACCGGTTCCCCCACCGGTACTCTGGGGTTGGAACGGAACCCTTTGTGATGCGCCAGAGAACACCAGCTGTCCCTTCGTGCGCGCTGGACTAGACCCGGCCTCCCTACCGGACCCCACAGGTTAGACCCGGTATCCCTACCTGATGCTCCGCATTAGGCTTGGCACCCATACCCGATCTTCTGCGGTAGTAGCGGTACCCCCACCGTTACTCTGCAGTAGTATCAGTACACCCACCGGTACTCCGGGGTAGTACGTGAACACTTACTGGTTCACTGGGGTACACCTGCTGACGTTACTGGCGCGCGGTGTAGACCAGACATTCCTACCTGACCCTCCGTTTTAGGCCCGGTATCCCTACCTGATGCTCCGTTGTTGGCCTGGCACCCCTACCCGATATGCTGGGGTAGTACCGGTACCCCCACCGCTACTCTGCGGTAGTATTGGTACACCCACCGGTACTCCAGGGCAGTACCTGAACCCTTACTGGTTCGCTGGGGTACACCTGCTGACCTTACGGGCGTGCTGTGTAGACCAGACATTCCTACCTGACCCTCCAGGCTAGGACCGTTATCCCTACCTGATGCTCTGCGGTAGGCCTGGCCCCCTAACCGACAATCTGGCGTAGTACCGGTACACCCACCGGTATTCCGCGGTAGTTTTGCTATACCCACCGCTACTCCTGGATTGTACCGGCACCCTTACTGGTGCGCCGGAGTACACCTGCTGACCCTACGGGCTCGCCGCTTTACGCCCACCCTTCCTACCTGACCCCCCGGGGTAGGCCTGGTATACCTACCCGATGTTTCGAGGTAGAACCGCTTCCCCCACCGGTACTCTGGGGTTGGAACGGAACCCTTTGTGATGCGCCAGAGAACACCAGCTGTCCCTTCGTGCGCGCTGGACTAGACCCGGCCTCCCTACCGGACCCCACAGGTTAGACCCGCTATCCCTACCTGATGCTCCACATTAGGCTTGGCACCCATACCCGATGTTCTGGGGTAGTAGCGCTACCCCCACCGTTACTCTGCGGTAGTATCGGTACACCCACCGGTACTCCGGGGTAGTACGTGAACCCTTACTGGTTCACTGGGGTACCCCTGGTGACGTTACTGGCGCGAGGTGTAGACCAGGCATTCCTCCCTGACCCTCCGCTTTAGGCCCGGTATCCCTACCTGATGCTCCGTTGTTGGCCTGGCACCCCTACCCAATATGCTGGGGTAGTACCGGTACCCCCACCGGTACTCTGCGGTAGTATTGGTACACCCACCGGTACTCCAGGGTAGTACCTGAACTCGTACTGCTTCGCTGGGTTACCCCTGCTGACCTTACGGGCGTGCTGTGTAGACCAGACATTCCTACCTGACCCTCCAGGCTAGGCCCGGTATCCCTACCTGATGCTCTGCGGTAGGCCTGGCCCCCTACCCGACAATCTGGGGTACTATCGGTACACCCACCGGTACTCCGCGGTACTTTTGCTATACCCACCGGTACTCCTGGATTGTACCGGAACCCTTACTGGTGCGCCGGGGTACACCTGCTGACCCTACGGGCACACTGCTTTGGACCCACCCTTCCTACGTGACCCTCCGGGGTAGGCCTGGTATACCTACCCGATGTTTCGAGGTAGAACCGGTTCCCCCACTGGTACTCTGGGGTTGGAACGGAACCCTTTGTGATGCGCAAGAGAACACCAGCTGTCCCTTCGTGCGCGCTGGACTAGACCCGGCCTCCCTACCGGACCCCACAGGTTAGACCCGCTATCCCTACCTGATGCTCCGCATTAGGCTTGGCACCCATACCCGATCTTCTGCGGTAGTAGCGGTACCCCCACCGTTACTCTGCGGTAGTATCGGTACACCCACCGGTACTCCGGGGTAGTACGTGAACCCTTACTGGTTCACTGGGGTACACCTGCTGACGTTACTGGCGCGCGGTGTAGACCAGACATTCCTACCTGACCCTCCGTTTTAGGCCCGGTATCCCTACCTGATGCTCCGTTGTTGGCCTGGCACCCCTACCCGATATGCTGGGGTAGTACCGGTACCCCCACCGTTACTCTGCGGTAGTATTGGTACACCCACCGGTACTCCAGGGTAGTACCTGAACCCTTACTGGTTCGCTGGGGTACACCTGCTGACCTTACGGGCGTGCCATGTATACCGGACGTTCCTACCTGACACTCCAGGCTAGGCCCGGTATCCCTACCTGATGCTCTGCGGTAGGCCTGGCCCCCTACCCGACAATCTGGGGTACTATCGGTACACACAGAGGTACTCCGCGGTGGTTTTGCTATACCCACCGGTACTCCTGGATTGTACCGGAACCCTTACTGGTGCGCCGGGGTACACCTGCTGACCCTACGGGCGTGCCGCTTTACGCCCACCCTTCCTACCTGACCCGCCGGGGTAGGCCTGGTATACCTAACCGATGTTTCGAGGTAGAACCGGTTCCCCCACCGGTACTCTGGGCTTGGAACGGAACCCTTTGTGATGCACCAGAGAACACCAGCTGTCCCTTCGTGCGCGCTGGACTAGACCCGGCCTCCCTACCGGACCCCACAGGTTAGACCCGGTATCCCTACCTGATGCTCCGCATTAGGCTTGGCACCCATACCCGATCTTCTGCGGTAGTAGCGGTACCCCCACCGTTACTCTGCAGTAGTATCAGTACACCCACCGGTACTCCGGGGTAGTACGTGAACCCTTACTGGTTCACTGGGGTACACCTGCTGACCTTACTGGCGCGCGGTGTAGACCAGACATTCCTACCTGACCCTCCGTTTTAGGCCCGGTATCCCTACCTGATGCTCCGTTGTTGGCCTGGCACCCCTACACGACATGCTGGGGTAGTACCGGTACCCCCACCGGTACTCTGCGGTAGTATTGGTACACCCACCGGTACTCCACGGTAGTACCTGAACCCTTACTGGTTCGCTGGGGTACACCTGCTGACCTTACGGGCGTGCTCTGTAGACCAGACATTCCTACCTGACCCTCCAGGCTAGGCCCGGTATCCCTACCTGATGCTCTGCGGTAGGCCTGGCCCCCTACCCGACAATCTGGGGTAGTACCGGTACACCCACCGGTGTTCCGCGGTAGTTTTGCTATACACACCGGTACTCCTGGATTGTACCGGAACCCTTACTGGTGCGCCGGGGTACACCTGCTGACCCTACGGGCGCGCCGCTTTACGCCCACCCTTCCTACCTGACCCTCCGGGGTAGGCCTGGTATACCTACCCGATGTTTCGAGGTAGAACCGGTTCCCCCACCGGTACTCTGGGGTTGGAACGGAACCCTTTGTGATGCGCCAGAGAACACCAATTGTCCCTTCGTGCGCGCTGGACTAGACCCGGCCTCCCTACCGGACCCCACAGGTTAGACCCGGTATCCCTACCTGATGCTCCGCATTAGGCTTGGCACCCATACCCGATCTTCTGCGGTAGTAGCGGTACCCCCACCGTTACTCTGCAGTAGTATCAGTACACCCACCGGTACTCCGGGGTAGTACGTGAACCCTTACTGGTTCACTGGGGTACACCTGCTGACGTTACTGGCGCGCGGTGTAGACCAGACATTCCTACCTGACCCTCCGTTTTAGGCCCGGTATCCCTACCTGATGCTCCGTTGTTGGCCTGGCACCCCTACCCGATATGCTGGGGTAGTACCGGTACCCCCACCGGTACTCTGCGGTAGTATTGGTACACCCACCGGTACTCCAGGGCAGTACCTGAACCCTTACTGGTTCGCTGGGGTACACCTGCTGACCTTACGGGCGTGCTGTGTAGACCAGACATTCCTACCTGACCCTCCAGGCTAGGCCCGTTATCCCTACCTGATGCTCTGCGGTAGGCCTGGCCCCCTACCCGACAATCTGGCGTAGTACCGGTACACCCACCGGTATTCCGCGGTAGTTTTGCTATACCCACCGCTACTCCTGGATTGTACCGGCACCGTTACTGGTGCGCCGGAGTACACCTGCTGACCCTACGGGCTCGCCGCTTTACGCCCACCCTTCCTACCTGACCCTCCGGGGTAGGCCTGGTATACCTACCCGATGTTTCGAGGTAGAACCGCTTCCCCCACCGGTACTCTGGGGTTGGAACGGAACCCTTTGTGATGCGCCAGAGAACACCAGCTGTCCCTTCGTGCGCGCTGGACTTGACCCGGCCTCCCTACCGGACCCCACAGGTTAGACCCGCTATCCCTACCTGATGCTCCGCATTAGGCTTGGCACCCATACCCGATGTTCAGGGGTAGTAGCGCTACCCCCACCGTTACTCTGCGGTAGTATCGGTACACCCACCGGTACTCCGGGGTAGTACGTGAACCCTTACTGGTTCACTGGGGTACCCCTGGTGACGTTACTGGCGCGAGGTGTAGACCAGACATTCCTCCCTGACCCTCCGCTTTAGGCCCGGTATCACTACCTGATGCTCCGTGTTTGGCCTGGCACCCCTACCCGATATGCTGGGGTAGTACCGGTACCCCCACCGGTACTCTGCGGTAGTATTGGTACACCCACCGGTACTCCAGGGTAGTACCTGAACTCGTACTGCTTCGCTGGGTTACCCCTGCTGACCTTACGGGCGTGCTGTGTAGACCAGACATTCCTACCTGACCCTCCAGGCTAGGCCCGGTATCCCTACCTGATGCTCTGCGGTAGGCCTGGCCCCCTACCCGACAATCTGGGGTACTATCGGTACACCCACCGGTACTCCGCGGTACTTTTGCTATACCCACCGGTACTCCTGGATTGTACCGGAACCCTTACTGGTGCGCCGGGGTACACCTGCTGACCCTACGGGCACACTGCTTTGGACCCACCCTTCCTACGTGACCCTCCGGGGTAGGCCTGGTATACCTACCCGATGTTTCGAGGTAGAACCGGTTCCCCCACTGGTACTCTGGGGTTGGAACGGAACCCTTTGTGATGCGCAAGAGAACACCAGCTGTCCCTTCGTGCGCGCTGGACTAGACCCGGCCTCCCTACCGGACCCCACAGGTTAGACCCGCTATCCCTACCTGATGCTCCGCATTAGGCTTGGCACCCATACCCGATCTTCTGCGGTAGTAGCGGTACCCCCACCGTTACTCTGCGGTAGTATCGGTACACCCACCGGTACTCCGGGGTAGTACGTGAACCCTTACTGGTTCACTGGGGTACACCTGCTGACGTTACTGTCGCGCGGTGTAGACCAGACATTCCTACCTGACCCTCCATTTTAGGCCCGGTATCCCTACCTGATGCTCCGTTGTTGGCCTGGCACCCCTACACGACATGCTGGGGTAGTACCGGTACCCCCACCGGTACTCTGCGGTAGTATTGGTACACCCACCGGTACTCCAGGGCAGTACCTGACCACTTACTGGTTCGCTGATGTACACCTGCTGACCTTACGGGCGTGCCATGTATACCAGACATTCCTACCTGACACTCCAGGCTAGGCCCGGTATCCCTACCTGATGCTCTGCGGTAGGCCTGGCCCCCTACCCGACAATCTGGGGTAGTACCGGTACACCCACCGGTATTCCGCGGTAGTTTTGCTATACCCACATATATTCCTGGATTGTACCGGCACCGTTACTGGTGCGCCGGAGTACACCTGCTGACCCTACGGGCTCGCCGCTTTACGCCCACCCTTCCTACCTGACCCTCCGGGGTAGGCCTGGTATACCTACCCGATGTTTCGAGGTAGAACCGCTTCCCCCACCGGTACTCTGGGGTTGGAACGGAACCCTTTGTGATGCGCCAGAGAACACCAGCTGTCCCTTCGTGCGCGCTGGACTAGACCCGGCCTCCCTACCGGACCCCAGAGGTTAGACCCGCTATCCCTACCTGATGCTCCGCATTAGGCTTGGCACCCATACCCGATGTTCAGGGGTAGTAGCGCTACCCCCACCGTTACTCTGCGGTAGTATCGGTACACCCACCGGTACTCCGGGGTAGTACGTGAACCCTTACTGGTTCACTGGGGTACCCCTGGTAACGTTACTGGCGCGAGGTGTAGACCAGACATTCCTCCCTGACCCTCCGCTTTAGGCCCGGTATCACTACCTGATGCTCCGTGTTTGGCCTGGCACCCCTACCCGATATGCTGGGGTAGTACCGGTACCCCCACCGGTACTCTGCGGTAGTATTGGTACACCCACCGGTACTCCAGGGTAGTACCTGAACTCGTACTGCTTCGCTGGGTTACCCCTGCTGACCTTACGGGCGTGCTGTGTAGACCAGACATTCCTACCTGACCCTCCAGGCTAGGCCCGGTATCCCTACCTGATGCTCTGCGGTAGGCCTGGCCCCCTACCCGACAATCTGGGGTACTATCGGTACACCCACCGGTACTCCGCGGTACTTTTGCTATACCCACCGGTACTCCTGGATTGTACCGGAACCCTTACTGGTGCGCCGGGGTACACCTGCTGACCCTACGGGCACACTGCTTTGGACCCACCCTTCCTACGTGACCCTCCGGGGTAGGCCTGGTATACCTACCCGATGTTTCGAGGTAGAACCGGTTCCCCCACTGGTACTCTGGGGTTGGAACGGAACCCTTTGTGATGCGCAAGAGAACACCAGCTGTCCCTTCGTGCGCGCTGGACTAGACCCGGCCTCCCTACCGGACCCCACAGGTTAGACCCGCTATCCCTACCTGATGCTCCGCATTAGGCTTGGCACCCATACCCGATCTTCTGCGGTAGTAGCGGTACCCCCACCGTTACTCTGCGGTAGTATCGGTACACCCACCGGTACTCCGGGGTAGTACGTGAACCCTTACTGGTTCACTGGGGTACACCTGCTGACGTTACTGGCGCGCGGTGTAGACCAGACATTCCTACCTGACCCTCCATTTTAGGCCCGGTATCCCTACCTGATGCTCCGTTGTTGGCCTGGCACCCCTACACGACATGCTGGGGTAGTACCGGTACCCCCACCGGTACTCTGCGGTAGTATTGGTACACCCACCGGTACTCCAGGGCAGTACCTGACCACTTACTGGTTCGCTGATGTACACCTGCTGACCTTACGGGCGTGCCATGTATACCAGACATTCCTACCTGACCCTCCAGGCTAGGCCCGGTATCCCTACCTGATGCTCTGCGGTAGGCCTGGCCCCCTACCCGACAATCTGGGGTAGTACCGGTACACCCACCGGTATTCCGCGGTAGTTTTGCTATACCCACATATATTCCTGGATTGTACCGGCACCGTTACTGGTGCGCCGGAGTACACCTGCTGACCCTACGGGCTCGCCGCTTTACGCCCACCCTTCCTACCTGACCCTCCGGGGTAGGCCTGGTATACCTACCCGATGTTTCGAGGTAGAACCGCTTCCCCCACCGGTACTCTGGGGTTGGAACGGAACCCTTTGTGATGCGCCAGAGAACACCAGCTGTCCCTTCGTGCGCGCTGGACTAGACCCGGCCTCCCTACCGGACCCCACAGGTTAGACCCGTTATCCCTACCTGATGCTCCGCATTAGGCTTGGCACCCATACCCGATGTTCAGGGGTAGTAGCGCTACCCCCACCGTTACTCTGCGGTAGTATCGGTACACCCACCGGTACTCCGGGGTAGTACGTGAACCCTTACTGGTTCACTGGGGTACCCCTGGTAACGTTACTGGCGCGAGGTGTAGACCAGACATTCCTCCCTGACCCTCCGCTTTAGGCCCGGTATCACTACCTGATGCTCCGTGTTTGGCCTGGCACCCCTACCCGATATGCTGGGGTAGTACCGGTACCCCCACCGGTACTCTGCGGTAGTATTGGTACACCCACCGGTACTCCAGGGTAGTACCTGAACTCGTACTGCTTCGCTGGGTTACCCCTGCTGACCTTACGGGCGTGCTGTGTAGACCAGACATTCCTACCTGACCCTCCAGGCTAGGCCCGGTATCCCTACCTGATGCTCTGCGGTAGGCCTGGCCCCCTACCCGACAATCTGGGGTACTATCGGTACACCCACCGGTACTCCGCGGTACTTTTGCTATACCCACCGGTACTCCTGGATTGTACCGGAACCCTTACTGGTGCGCCGGGGTACACCTGCTGACCCTACGGGCACACTGCTTTGGACCCACCCTTCCTACGTGACCCTCCGGGGTAGGCCTGGTATACCTACCCGATGTTTCGAGGTAGAACCGGTTCCCCCACTGGTACTCTGGGGTTGGAACGGAACCCTTTGTGATGCGCAAGAGAACACCAGCTGTCCCTTCGTGCGCGCTGGACTAGACCCGGCCTCCCTACCGGACCCCACAGGTTAGACCCGCTATCCCTACCTGATGCTCCGCATTAGGCTTGGCACCCATACCCGATCTTCTGCGGTAGTAGCGGTACCCCCACCGTTACTCTGCGGTAGTATCGGTACACCCACCGGTACTCCGGGGTAGTACGTGAACCCTTACTGGTTCACTGGGGTACACCTGCTGACGTTACTGGCGCGCGGTGTAGACCAGACATTCCTACCTGACCCTCCATTTTAGGCCCGGTATCCCTACCTGATGCTCCGTTGTTGGCCTGGCACCCCTACACGACATGCTGGGGTAGTACCGGTACCCCCACCGGTACTCTGCGGTAGTATTGGTACACCCACCGGTACTCCAGGGCAGTACCTGACCACTTACTGGTTCGCTGATGTACACCTGCTGACCTTACGGGCGTGCCATGTATACCAGACATTCCTACCTGACACTCCAGGCTAGGCCCGGTATCCCTACCTGATGCTCTGCGGTAGGCCTGGCCCCCTACCCGACAATCTGGGGTAGTACCGGTACACCCACCGGTATTCCGCGGTAGTTTTGCTATACCCACATATATTCCTGGATTGTACCAGAACCCTTACTGGTGCGCCGGTGTACACCTGCTGGCCCTATGGGCGCGCCGCTTTACGCCCACCCTTCCTACCTGACCCACCGGGGTAGGCCTGGTATACCTACCCGATGTTTCGAGGTAGAACCGGTTCCCCCACCGGTACTCTGGGGTTGGAGCGGAACCCTTTGTGATGAGCCAGAGAACACCAGCTGTCCCTTCGTGCGCGCTGGACTAGACCCGGCCTCCCTACCGGACCCCACATGTTAGACCCGCTATCCCTACCTGATTCTCCGCATTAGGCTTGGCACCCATACCCGATGTTCTGGGGTAGTAGCGGTACCCCCACCGTTACTCTGCGGTAGTATCGGTACACCCACCGGTACTCCGGGGTAGTACGTGAACATTTACTGGTTCACTGGGGTACACCTGATGACGTTACTGGTGCGCGGTATTGAACAGACATTCTTCCTGACCCTCCGTTTTAGGCCCGGTATCCCTACCTGATGCTCTGTTCTTGGCCTGGCACCCCTACCCGATATGCTGGGGTAGTACCGGTACCCCCACCGGTACTCTGCGGTAGTATTGGTACACCCACCGGTACTCCAGGGCAGTACCTGAACACTTACTGGTTCGCTGGGGTACACCTGCTGACCTTACGGGCGTGCCTTTTATACCAGACATTCCTACCTGACACTCCAGGCTAGGCCCGGTATCCCTACCTGATGCTCTGCGGTAGGCCTGGCCCCCTACCCGACAATCTGGGGTAGTACCGGTACACCCACCGGTATTCCACGGTAATTTTGCTATACCCACCGGTACTCCTGGATTGTACCGGAACCCTTACTGGTGCGCCGGGGTACACCTGCTGGCCCTACGGGCGCGCCGCTTTACACCCACCCTTCCTACCTGGCTCACCGGGGTAGGCCTGGTATACCTACCCGATGTTTCGAGGTAGAACCGGTTCCCCCACCGGTACTCTAGGGTTGGAGCGGAACCCTTTGTGATGCGCCAGAAACACTAGCTGTCCCGTCGTGCGCGCTGGACTAGACCCGGCCTCCCTACCGGACCCCACAGGTTAGACCCGCTATCCCTACCTGATGCTCCGCATTAGGCTTGGCACCCATACCCGATGTTCTGGGGTAGTAGCGGTACCCCCACCGTTACTCTGCGGTAGTATCGGTACACCCACCGGTACTCCGGTGTAGTACGTGAACACTTACTGGTTCACTGGGGTACACCTGCTGAAGTTACTGGCGCGCGGTGTAGACCAGACATTCCTACCTGACCCTCCGTTTTAGGCCCGGTATCCCTACCTGATGCTCTGTTCTTGGCCTGGCACCCATACCCGATATGCTGGGGTAGTACTGGTACCCCCACCGGTACTCTGCGGTAGTATTGGTACACCCACCGGTACTCCAGGGCAGTACCTGAACACTTACTGGTTCGCTGGGGTACACCTGCTGACCTTACGGGCGTGCCGTGTATACCAGACATTACTACCTGACACTCCAGGCTAGGCCCGGTATCCCTACGTGATGCTCTGCGGTAGGCCTGGCCCCCTACCCGACAATCTGGGGTAGTACCGGTACACCCACCGGTATTCCGCGGTAGTTTTGCTATACCCACATGTATTCCTGGATTGTACCGGAACCCTTACTGGTGCGCCGGGGTACACCTGCTGGCCCTACGGGCGCGCCGCTTTACGCCCACCCTTCCTACGTGACCCACCGGGGTAGGCCTGGTATACCTACCCGATGTTTCGAGGTAGAACCGGTTCCCCCACCGGTACTCTGGGGTTGGAGCGGAACCCTTTGTGATGCGCCAGAGAACACCAGCTGTCCCTTCGTGCGCGCTGGACTAGACCCGGCCTCCCTACCGGATCCCACAGGTAAGACCCGCTATCCCTACGTGATTCTCCGCATTAGGCTTGGCACCCATACCCGATGTTCTGGGGTAGTAGCGGTACCCCCACCGTTACTCTGCGGTAGTATCGGTACACCCACCGGTACTCCGGTGAAGTACGTGAACCCTTACTGGTTCACTGGGGTACACCTGATGACGTTACTGGCGCACGGTGTAGACCAGACATTCCTACCTGACCCTCCGTTTTAGGCCCGGTATCCCTACCTGATGCTCCGTTGTTGGCCTGGCACCCCTACCCGATATGCTGGGGTAGTACCGGTACCCCCACCGGTACTCTGCGGTACTATCAGTACACCCACCGGTACTCCAGGGTAGTACTTGAACCCTTACTGGTTCGCTGGGGTACACCTGCTGACCTTACGGGCGTGCTGTGTAGACCAGACATTCCTACATGACCCTCCAGGCTAGGCCCGGTATCCCTACCTGATGCTCTGCGGTAGGCCTGGCCCCCTATCCGACAATCTGGGGTAGTACTGGTACACCCACCGGTACTCTGCGGTAGTATTGGTACACCCACCGGTACTCCAGGGTAGTACCTGAACACTTACTGGTTCGCTGGGGTACACCTGCTGACCTTACGGGCGTGCCGTGTATACCAGACATTCCTACCTGACACTCCAGGCTAGGCCCGGTATCCCTACCTGATGCTCTGCGGTAGGCCTGGCCCCCTACCCGACAATCTGGGGTAGTACCGGTACACCCACCGGTATTCCGCGGTAGTTTTGCTATACCCACATGTATTCCTGGATTGTACCGGAACCCTTACTGGTGCGCCGGGGTACACCTGCTGGCCCTACGGGCGCGCCGCTTTACGCCCACCCTTCCTACGTGACCCACCGGGGTAGGCCTGGTATACCTACCCGATGTTTCGAGGTAGAACCGGTTCCCCCACCGGTACTCTGGGGTTGGAGCGGAACCCTTTGTGATGCGCCAGAGAACACCAGCTGTCCCTTCGTGCGCGCTGGACTAGACCCGGCCTCCCTACCGGACCCCACAGGTAAGACCCGCTATCCCTACGTGATTCTCCGCATTAGGCTTGGCACCCATACCCGATCTTCTGCGGTAGTAGCGGTACCCCCACCGTTACTCTGCGGTAGTATCGGTACACCCACCGGTACTCCGGTGAAGTACGTGAACCCTTACTGGTTCACTGGGGTACACCTGATGACGTTACTGGCGCACGGTGTAGACCAGACATTCCTACCTGACCCTCCGTTTTAGGCCCGGTATCCCTACCTGATGCTCCGTTGTTGGCCTGGCACCCCTACCCGATATGCTGGGGTAGTACCGGTACCCCCACCGGTACTCTGCGGTAGTATTGGTACACCCACCGGTACTCCAGGGTAGTACCTGAACCCTTACTGGTTCGCTGGGGTACACCTGCTGACCTTACGGGCGCACGGTGTTGACCAGACATTCCTACCTGACCCTCCAGGCTAGGCCGGGTATCCCTACCTGATGCTCTGCGCTACGCCTGGCCCCCTACCCGACAATCTGGGGTAGTACCGGTACACCCACCGGTACTCCGCGGTAGTTTTGCTATACCCACCGGTACTCCTGGATTGTACCAGAACCCTTACTGCTGCGCCGGGGTACACCTGCTGACCCTATGGGCTCGCCGCTTTACGCCCACCCTTCCTACCTGACCCACCGGGGTAGGCCTGGTATACCTACCCGATGTTTCAAGGTAGAACCGGTTCCCCCACCGGTAATCTGGGGTTGGAACGGAACCCTTTGTGATGCGCCAGAGAACACCAGCTGTCCCTTCGTGCGCGCTGGACTAGACCCGGCCTCCCTACCGGACCCCACAGGTAAGACCCGCTATCCCTACGTGATTCTCCGCATTAGGCTTGGCACCCATACCCGATGTTCTGGGGTAGTAGCGGTACCCCCACCGTTACTCTGCGGTAGTATCGGTACACCCACCGGTACTCCGGGGTAGTACGTGAACCCTTACTGGTTCACTGGGGTACACCTGATGACTTTACTGGCGCGCGGTGTAGACCAGACATTCCTACCTGACCCTCCGTTTTAGGCCCGGTATCCCTACCTGATGCTCCGTTGTTGGCCTGGCACCCCTTCCCGATATGCTGGGGTAGTACCGGTACCCCCACCGGTACTCTGCGGTAGTATTGGTACACCCACCGGTACTCCAGGGTAGTACCTGAACCCTTACTGGTTCGCTGGGGTACACCTGCTGACCTTACGGGCGTGCTGTGTAGAGCAGACATTCCTACATGACCCTCCAGGCTAGGCCCGGTATCCCTACCTGATGCTCTGCGGTAGGCCTGGCCCCCTATCTGACAATCTGGGGTAGTACCGGTACACCCATCGGTATTCCGCGGTAGTTTTGCTATACCCACAGGTATTCCTGGATTGTACCGGAACCCTTACTGGTGCGCCGGGGTACACCTGCTGGCCCTACGGGCGCGCCGCTTTACGCCCACCCGTCCTACCTGACCCGCCGGGGTAGGCCTGGTATACCTACCCGATGTTTCAAGGTAGAACCGGTTCCCCCACCGGTACTCTGGGGTTGGAACGGAACCCTTTGTGATGCGCCACAGAACACCAGCTGTCCCTTCGTGCGCGCTGGACTAGACCCGGCCTCCCTACCGGACCCCACAGGTTAGACCCGGTATCCCTACCTGATTCTCCGCATCAGGATTGGCACGCATACCCGATGTTCTGGGGTAGTAGCGGTACCCCCACCGTTACTCTGTGGTAGTATCGATACACCCACCGGTACTCCGGGGTAGTACGTGAACCCTTACTGGTTCACTGGGGTACACCTCATGACGTTACTGGTGCGCGGTGCAGACCAGACATTCCTCCCTGACCCTCCGCTTTAGGCCCGGTATCACTACCTGATTCTCCGTGTTTGGCCTGGCACCACTACCCGATATGCTGGGGTAGTACCGGTACCCCCACCGGTACTCTGCGGTAGTATTGGTACACCCACCGGTACTCCGGGGTAGTACGTGAACCCTTACTGGTTCACTGGGGTACGCCTGATGACGTTACTGGTGCGCGGTGTAGACCAGACATTCCGACCTGACCCTCCGTTTTAGGCCCGGTATCCCTACCTGATGCTCCTTTGTTGGCCTGGCACCCATACCCGATATGCTGGGGTAGTACCGGTACCCCCACCGTTACTCTGCCGTAGTATCGGTACACCCACCGGTACTCCAGGGCAGTACCTTAACCCTTACAGGTTCGCTGGGGTACACCTGCTGACCTTACGGGCGTGCTGTGTAGACCAGACATTCCTACCTGACCCTCCAGGCTAGGCCCGGTATCCCTACCTGATGCTCTGCGGTAGGCCTGGCCCCCTACCCGACAATCTGGGGTAGTACCGGTACACCCACAGGTACTCCGCGGTAATTTTGCTATACCCACCGGTACTCCTGGATTGTACCGCAACCCTTACTGGTGCACCGGGGTACACCTGCTGACCCTACGGGCACACTGCTTTGGACCCACCCTTCCTACCTGACCCGCCGGGGTAGGCCTGGTATACCTACCCGATGTTTCGAGGTAGAACCGGTTCCCCCACCGGTACTCTGGGGTTGGAACGGAAACCTTTGTGATGCGCCAGAGAACACCAGCTGTCCCTTCGTGCGCGCTGGACTAGACCCGGCCTCCCTACCGGACCCCACAGCTTAGACCCGCTATCCCTACCTGATGCTCCGCATTAGGCTTGGCACCCTTACCCTATGTTCTGGGGTAGTAGCGGTACCCCCACCGTTACTGTGCTGTAGTATCGGTACACCCACCGGTACTCCGGGGTAGTACGTGAACCCTTACTGGTTCACTGGGGTACACCTGATGACGTTACAGGCACGCGCGATAGAACAGACATTCTTCCTGACCCTCCGTGTTAGTCCCGGTATCCCTACCTGATGCTCCGTTGTTGGCCTGGCACCCCTACCCGATATGCTGGGGTAGTACCGGTACCCCCACCGGTACTCTGCGGTAGTATTGGTACACCCACCGGTACTCCAGGGCAGTACCTGAACCCTTACTGGTTCGCTGGGGTACACCTGCTGACCTTACGGGCGTGCTGTGTGGACCAGACATTCCTACCTGACCCTCCAGGCTAGGCCCGGTATCCCTACCTGATGCTCTGCGGTAGGCCTGCCCCCCTACCCGACAATCTGGGGTAGTATTGGTACACACAGAGGTACTCCGCGGTAATTTTGCTATACCCGCCAGTAATCCTGGATTGTACCGGAACCCTTACTGGTGCGCCGGGGTACACATGCTGACCCTATGGGCTCGCCGCTTTACGCCCACCCTTCCTACCTGACCCTCCGGGGAAGGCCTGGTATACCTACCCGATGTTTCGAGGTAGAACCGGTTCCCCCACCGGTACTCTGGGGTTGGAACGGAACCCTTTGTGATGCGCCAGAGAACACCAGCTGTCCCTTCGTGCGTGCTGGACTAGACCCGGCCTCCCTACCGGACCCCACAGGTTAGACCCGGTATCCCTACCTGATTCCTCGCATCAGGATTGGCACGCATACCCGATGTTCTGGGGTAGTAGCGGTACCCCCACCGTTACTCTGCGGTAGTATCGATACACCCACCGGTACTCCGGGGTAGTACGTGAACCCTTACTGGTTCACTGGGGTACACCTCATGACGTTACTGGTGCGCGGTGTAGACCAGACATTCCTCCCTGACCCTCCGCTTTAGGCCCGGTATCACTACCTGATTCTCCGTGTTTGGCCTGGCAACCCTACCCGATATGCTGGGGTAGTACCGGTACCCCCACCGGTACTCTGCGGTAGTATTGGTACACCCACCGGTACTCCGGGGTAGTACGTGAACCCTTACTGGTTCACTGGGGTACACCTGATGACGTTACTGGTGCGCGGTGTAGACCAGACATTCCGACCTGACCCTCCGTTTTAGGCCCGGTATCCCTACCTGATGCTCGATTGTTGGCCTGGCACCCATACCCGATATGCTGGGGTAGTACCAGTACCCCCACCGGTACTCTGCGGTAGTATTGGTACACCCACCGGTACTCCAGGGCAGTACCTGAACCCTTTCTGGTTCGCTGGGGTACACCTGCTGACCTTACGGGCATGCTGTGTAGACCAGACATTCCTACCTGACCCTCCAGGCTAGGCCCGGTATCCCTACCTGATGCTCTGCGGTAGGCCTGGCCCCCTACCCGACAATCTGGGGTAGTACCGGTACACCCACCGGTATTCCGCGGTAGTTTTGCTATACCCACCGGTACTCCTGGATTGTACCGGAACACTTACTGGTGCGCCGGGGTACACCTGCTGACCCTACGGGCGCGCCGCTTTACGCCCACCCTTCCTACCTGACCCGCCGGTGTAGGCCTGGTATACCTACCCGATGTTTCGAGGTAGAACCGGTTCCCCCACCGGTACTCTGGGTTTGGAACGGAACCCTTTGTGATGCGCCAGAGAACACCAGCTGTCCCTTCGTGCGTGCTGGACTAGACCCGGCCTCCCTACCGGACCCCACAGGTTAGACCCGGTATCCCTACCTGATGCTCCGCATTAGGCTTGGCACCCATACCCGATGTTCTGGGGTAGTAGCGGTACCCCCACCGTTACTCTGCGGAAGTATCAGTACACCCACCGGTACTCCGGGGTAGTACGTGAACCCTTACTGGTTCACTGGGGTACACCTGATGACGTTACAGGCACGCGGTATAGAACAGACATTCTTCCTGACCCTCCGTGTTAGTCCCGGTATCCCTACCTGATGCTCCGTTGTTGGCCTGGCACCCCTACCCGATATGCTGGGGTAGTAGCGGTACCCCCACCGTTACTCTGCGGTAGTATTGGTACACCCACCGGTACTCCGGGGTAGTACGTGAACCCTTACTGGTTCACTGTGGTACACCTGCTGACGTTACTTGTGCGCGGTGTAGACCAGACATTCCTACCTGAAACTCCGTTTTAGGCCGGGTATCCCTACCTGATGCTCCGTTGTTGGCCTGGCACCCCTACCCGATATGCAGGGGTAGTACCGGTACCCCCACCGGTACTCTGCGGTAGTATTGGTACACCCACCGGTACTCCAGGGCAGTACCTGAACACTTACTGTTTCGCTGGGGTACCCCTGCTGACCTTACGGGCCTGCTGTGTAGACCAGACATTCCTACCTGACCCTCCAGGCTAGGCCGGGTATCCCTACCTGATGCTCTGCGGTAGGCCTGGCCCCCTACCCGACAATCTGGGGTAGTACCGGTGCACCCACCGGTATTCCGCGGTAGTTTTGCTATACCCACCGTTACTCGTGGATTGTACCGGAACCCTTACTGGTGCGCCGGGGTACACCTGCTGACCCTACGGGCGCGCCGCTTTACGCCCACCCTTCCTACCTGACCCTCCGGGGTAGGCCTGGTATACCTACCCGATGTTTCGAGGTAGAACCGGTTCCCCCACCGGTACTCTGGGGTTGGAACGGAACCCTTTGTGATGCGCCAGAGAACACCAGCTGTCCCTTCGTGCGCGCTGGACTAGACCCGGCCTCCCTACCGGACCCCACAGGTTAGACCCGCTATCCCTACCTGATGCTCCGCATTAGGCTTGGCATCCATACCCGATGTTCTGGGGTACTAGCGGTACCCCCACCGTTACTCTGCGGTAGTATCGGTACACCCACCGGTACTCCGGGGTAGTACGTGAACCCTTACTGGTTCACTGGGGTACACCTGATGACGTTACAGGCACGCGGTATAGAACAGACATTCTTCCTGACCCTCCGTGTTAGTCCCGGTATCCCTTCCTGATGCTCCGTTGTTGGCCTGGCACCCCTACACTATATGCTGGGGTAGTACCGGTACCCCCACCGGTACTCTGCGGTAGTATTGGTACACCCAACGGTACTCCAGGGTAGTACCTGAACCCTTACTGGTTCGCTGGGGTACACCTGCTGACCTTACCGGCGTGCTCTGTAGACCAGACATTCCTACCTGACCCTTCAGGCTAGGCCCGGTATCCCTACCTGATGCTCTGCGGTAGGCCTGGCCCCCTACCCGACAATCTGGGGTAGTACCGGTACACCCACAGGTACTCCGCGGTACTTTTGCTATACCCAACGGTACTCCTGGATTGTACCGGAACCCTTACTGGTGCGCCGGGGTACACCTGCTGACCCTACGGGCGCGACGCTTTACGCCCACCCTTCCTACCTGACCCGCCGGGTTAGGCCCGGTATCCCTACCTGATGCTCTGCGGTAGGCCTGGCCCCCTACCCGACAATCTGGGTTAGTACCGGTACACCCACTGGTACTCCGCGGTAGTTTTGCTATACCCACCGGTACTCCTGGATTGTACCGGAACACTTACTGTTGCGCCGGGGTACACCTGCTGATCCTACGGGCGCCCTGCTTTACGCCCACCTTTCCTACCTGACGCGCCGGAGTAGGCACAGTATACGTACCCGATGTTTCGAGGTAGAACCCGTTCCCCCACCAGTACTCTGGGGTTGGAACGGAACCCTTTGTGATGCGCCAGAGAACACCAATTGTCCCTTCGTGCGCGCTGGACTAGACCCGGTCTCCCTACCGGACCCCACAGGTTAGACCCGCTATCCCTACCTGATGCTCCGCATTAGGTTTGGCACCCATACCCGATCTTCTGCAGTAGTAGCGGTACCCCCACCGTTACTCTGCGGTAGTATCGGTACACCCACCGGTACTCCGAGGTAGTACGTGAACCGTTAACTGGTTCACTGGGGTACACCTGCTGACATTACTGGCGCGCGGTGTAGACCAGACATTCCTACCTGACCCTCCGTGTTAGGCCCGGTATCCCTACCTGATGCTCCATTGTTGGCCTGGCACCCCTACCCGATATGCTGGGGTAGTACCGGTACCCCCACCGGTACGCTGCAGTAGTATCGGTACACCCACCGGTACTCCAGGGTAGTACCTGAACCCTTACTGGTTCGCTGCGGTACACCTGCTGAACTTACGGGCCCGCGGTATAGACCAGAAAGTCCTACCTGACCCTCCAGGCTAGGCCCGGTATCCCTACCTGATGCTCTGCGGTAGGCCTGGCCCCCTATTCAACAACCTGGGGTAGTACCGGTACACCCACTGGTACTCCGCGGTAGGTTTGCTATACCCTCCGGTACTCCTGGATTGTACCGGAACCCTTACTGGTGCGCCGGGGTACACCTGCTGACCCTACGGGCGCGACGCTTTACGCCCACCCTTCCTACCTGACCCGCCGGAGTAGGCACAGTATATATACCCGATGTTTCGAGGTAGAACCTGTTCCCCCACCAGTACTCTGGGGTTGGAACGGAACCCTTTGTGATGCGCCAGAGAACACCAGCTGTCCCTTCGTGCGCGCTGGACTAGACCCGGCCTCCCTACCGGACCCCACAGGTTAGACCCGGTATCCCTACCTGATGCTCTGCATATAGGCTTGGCACCCTTACCCGATCTTCTGCGGTAGTAGCGGTACCCCCACCGTTACTGTGCTGTAGTATCGGTACACCCACCGGTACTCCGGGGTAGTACGTGAACCCTTACTGGTTCACTGGGGTACACCTGATGACGTTACGCGCACGCGGTATAGACCAGACATTCCTACTTGACCCTCCGTGTTAGGCCCGGTATCCCTACCTGATGCTCCGTTGTTGGCCTGGCACCCCTACCCGATATGCTGGGGTAGTACCGGTACCCCCACCGGTACTCTGCGGTAGTATTGGTACACCCACCGGTACTCCAGGGTAGTACCTGAACCCTTACTGGTTCGCTGGGGTACACCTGCTGACCTTACCGGCGTGCTCTGTAGACCAGACATTCCTACCTGACCCTTCAGGCTAGGCCCGGTATCCCTACCTGATGCTCTGCGGTAGGCCTGGCCCCCTACCCGACAATCTGGGGTAGTACCGGTACACCCAGAGGTACTCCGCGGTAATTTTGATATACCCGCCAATACTCCTGGTTTGTACCGGAACCCTTACTGGTGCGCCGGGGTACACCTGCTGACCCTAAGGGCTCGCCGCTTTGGACCCACCCTTCCTACCTGACCCGCCGGGGTAGGCCTGGAATACCTACCCGATGTTTCGAGGTAGAACCGGTTCCCCCACCGGTACTCTGGGGTTGGAACGGAACCCATTGTGATGCGCAAGAGAACACCAGCTGTCCCTTTGTGCGCGCAGGACTAGACCCGGCCTCCCTACCGGACCCCACAGGTTAGACCCGCTATCCGTACCTGATGCTCCGCATTAGGCTTGGCACCCATACCCGATGTTCTGGGGTAGTAGCGGTACCCCCACCGTTACTCTGCGGTAGTATCGGTACACCCACCGGTACTCCGGGGTAGTACGTGAACCCTTACTGGTTCACTGGGGTACACCTGATGACGTTACAGGCACGCGCGATAGAACAGACATTCTTCCTGACCCTCCGTGTTAGTCCCGGTATCCCTACCTGATGCTCCGTTGTTGGCCTGGCACCCCTACCCGATATGCTGGGGTAGTACCGGTACCCCCACCGGTACTCTGCGGTAGTATTGGTACACCCACCGGTACTCCAGCGCAGTACCTGAACCCTTACTGGTTCGCTGGGGTACACCTGCTGACCTTACGGGCATGCTGTGTGGACCAGACATTCCTACCTGACCCTCCAGGCTAGGCCCGGTATCCCTACCTGATGCTCTGCGGTAGGCCTGCCCCCCTACCCGACAATCTGGGGTAGTATCGGTACACACAGAGGTACTCCGCGGTAATTTTGCTATACCTGCCAGTAATCCTGGAATGTACCGGAACCCTTACTGGTGCGCCGGGGTACACATGCTGACCCTATGGGCTCGCCGCTTTACGCCCACCCTTCCTACCTGACCCTCCGGGGTAGGCCTGGTATACCTAACCGATGTTTCGAGGTAGAACCGGTTCCCCCACCGGTACTCTGGGCTTGGAACGGAACCCTTTGTGATGCGCCAGAGAACACCAGCTGTCCCTTCGTGCGTGCTGGACTAGACCCGGCCTCCCTACCGGACCCCACAGGTTAGACCCGGTATCCCTACCTGATTCTCCGCATCAGGATTGGCACGCATACCCGATGTTCTGGGGTAGTAGCGGTACCCCCACCGTTACTCTGCGGTAGTATCGATACACCCACCGGTACTCCGGGGTAGTACGTGAACCCTTACTGGTTCACTGGGGTACACCTCATGAGGTTACTGGTGCGCGGTGTAGACCAGACATTCCTCCCTGACCCTCCGCTTTAGGCCCGGTATCACTACCTGATTCTCCGTGTTTGGCCTGGCACCCCTACCCGATATGCTGGGGTAGTACCGGTACCCCCACCGGTACTCTGCGGTAGTATTGGTACACCCACCGGTACTCCGGGGTAGTACGTGAACCCTTACTGGTTCGCTGGGGTACACCTGCTGACCTTACGGGCATGCTGTGTAGACCAGACATTCCTACCTGACCCTCCAGGCTAGGCCGGGTATCCCTACCTGATGCTCTGCGGTAGGCCTGGCCCCCTACCCGACAATCTGGGGTAGTACCGGTACACCCACCGGTATTCCGCGGTAGTTTTGCTATACCCACCGGTACTCCTGGATTGTACCGGAACACTTACTGGTGCGCCGGGGTACACCTGCTGACCCTACGGGCGCGCCGCTTTATGCCCACCCTTCCTACCTGACCCGCCGGTGTAGGCCTGGTATACCTACCCGATGTTTCGAGGTAGAACCGGTTCCCCCACCGGTACTCTGGGTTTGGAACGGAACCCTTTGTGATGCGCCAGAGAACACCAGCTGTGCCTTCGTGCGTGCTGGACTAGACCCGGCCTCCCTACCGGACCCCACAGGTTAGACCCGGTATCCCTACCTGATGCTCCGCATTAGGCTTGGCACCCATACCTGATGTTCTGGGGTAGTAGCGGTACCACCACCGTTACTCTGCGGTAGTATCAGTACACCCACCGGTACTCCGGGGTAGTACGTGAACCCTTACTGGTTCACTGGGGTACACCTGATGACGTTACAGGCACGCGGTATAGAACAGACATTCTTCCTGACCCTCCGTGTTAGTCACGGTATCCCTACCTGATGCTCCGTTGTTGGCCTGGCACCCCTACCCGATATGCTGGCGTAGTAGCGGTACCCCCACCGGTACTCTGCGGTAGTATTGGTACACCCACCGGTACTCCGGGGTAGTACGTGAACCCTTACTGGTTCACTGGGGTACACCTGATGACGTTACTTGTGCGCGGTGTAGACCAGACATTCCTACCTGAAACTCCGTTTTAGGCCGGGTATCCCTACCTGATGCTCTGCGGTAGGCCTGGCCCCCTACCCGACAATCTGGGGTAGTACCGGTACACCCACTGGTACTCCGCGGTAGTTTTGCTATACCCACCGGTACTCGTGGATTGTACCGGAGCCCTTACTGGTGTGCCGGGGTACACCTGCTGACCCTACGGGCGCGCCGCTTTACGCCCACCCTTCCTACCTGACCCTCCGGGGTAGGCCTGGTATACCTACCCGATGTTTCGAGGTAGAACCGGTTCCCCCACCGGTACTCTGGGGTTGGAACGGAACCCTTTGTGATGCGCCAGAGAACACCAGCTGTCCCTTCGTGCGCGCTGGACTAGACCCGGCCTCCCTACCGGACCCCACAGGTTAGACCCGCTCTCCCTACCTGATGCTCCGCATTAGGCTTGGCATCCATACCCGATGTTCTGGGGTACTAGCGGTACCCCCACCGTTACTCTGCGGTAGTATCGGTACACCCACCGGTACTCCGGGGTAGTACGTGAACCCTTACTGGTTCACTGGGGTACACCTGATGACGTTACAGGCACGCGGTATAGAACAGACATTCTTCCTGACCCTCCGTGTTAGTCCCGGTATCCCTACCTGATGCTCCGTTGTTGGCCTGGCACCCCTACCCGATATGCTGGGGTAGTACCGCTACCCCCACCGGTACTCTGCAGTAGTATCGGTACACCCACCGGTACTCCAGGGTAGTACCTGAACCCTTACTGGTTCGCTGCGGTACACCTGCTGAACTTACGGGCCCGCGGTATAGACCAGAAAGTCCTACCTGACCCTCCAGGCTAGGCCCGGTATCCCTACCTGATGCTCTGCGGTAGGCCTGGCCCCCTATTCAACAACCTGGGGTAGTACCGGTACACCCACTGGTACTCCGCGGTAGGTTTGCTATACCCTCCGGTACTCCTGGATTGTACCGGAACCCTTACTGGTGCGCCGGGGTACACCTGCTGACCCTACGGGCGCGACGCTTTACGCCCACCCTTCCTACCTGACCCGCCGGAGTAGGCACAGTATATATACCCGATGTTTCGAGGTAGAACCTGTTCCCCCACCAGTACTCTGGGGTTGGAACGGAACCCTTTGTGATGCGCCAGAGAACACCAGCTGTCCCTTCCTGCGCGCTGGACTAGACCCGGCCTCCCTACCGGACCCCACAGGTTAGACCCGGTATCCCTACCTGATGCTCTGCATATAGGCTTGGCACCCTTACCCGATCTTCTGCGGTAGTAGCGGTACCCCCACCGTTTCTCTGCGGTAGTATCGGTACACCCACCGGTACTCCGAGGTAGTACGTGAACCCTTACAGGTTCACTGGGTTACTCCTGCTGACTTTACGGGTGCGCGGTGTAGACCAGACATTCCTACCTGTCCCTCCGTGTTAGTCCCGCTATCCCTACCTGATGCTCCGTTGTTCGCCTGGCACCCATACCTGATATTCTGGGGTAGTACCGGTACCCCCACCGGTACTCTGCAGTAGTATCGGTACACCCACCGGTACTCCAGGTTAGTACCTGAACACTTACTGGTTCGCTGCGGTACATCTGCTGAACTCACGGACGCGCGGTATAGGCCAGACATTCCTACCTGACCCTCCAGGCTAGGCCCGGTATCCCTACCTGATGCTCTGCGGTAGGCCTGGCCCCCTACCCGACAATCTGGGGTAGTACCGGTACACCCACCGGTACTCCGCGGTAGTTTTGCTATACCCACCGGTACTCCTGGATTGTACCGGAACCCTTACTGGTGCGCCGCGGTACACCTGCTGACCCTACGAGCGCGCCGCTTTACACCCACCCTTCCTACCTGACCCGCCGGACAGGGCCCGGTATCCCTATCCTATGTTTCGATGTAGAACCGGTTCCCCCACCAGTACTCTGGGGTTGGAACGGAAACCTTTGTGATGCGCCAGAGAACACCAGCTGTCCCTTCGTGCGCGCTGGACTAGACCCGGCCTCCCTACCGAACCCCACAGGTTAGAACCGCTATCCCTACCTGATGCTCCGCATTAGGCTTGGCACCCTTACCCTATGTTCTGGGGTAGTAGCGGTACCCCCACCGTTACTGTGCTGTAGTATCGGTACACCCACCGGTACTCCGGGGTAGTACGTGAACCCTTACTGGTTCACTGGGGTACACCTGATGACGTTACGCGCACGCGGTATAGACCAGACATTCCTACCTGACCCTCCGTGTTAGTCCCGGTATCCCTACCTGATGCTCCGTTGTTGGCCTGGCACCCCTACCCTATATGCTGGGGTAGTACCGGTACCCCCACCGGTACTCTGCGGTAGTATTGGTACACCCACCGGTACTCCAGGGTAGTACCTGAACCCTTACTGGTTCGCTGGGGTACACCTGCTGACCTTACCGGCGTGCTCTGTAGACCAGACATTCCTACCTGACCCTTCAGGCTAGGCCCGGTATCCCTACCTGATGCTCTGCGGTAGGCCTGGCCCCCTACCCGACAATCTGGGGTAGTACCGGTACACCCAGAGGTACTCCGCGGTAATTTTGATATACCCGCCGATACTCCTGGTTTGTACCGGAACCCTTACTGGTGCGCCGGGGTACACCTGCTGACCCTAAGGGCTCGCCGCTTTGGACCCACCCTTCCTACCTGACCCGCCGGGGTAGGCCTGGAATACCTACCCGATGTTTCGAGGTAGAACCGGTTCCCCCACCGGTACTCTGGGGTTGGAACGGAACCCTTTGTGATGCGCAAGAGAACACCAGCTGTCCCTTTGTGCGCGCAGGACTAGACCCGGCCTCCCTACCGGACCCCACAGGTTACACCCGGTATCCCTACCTGATGCTCCGCATTAGGCTTGGCACCCATACCCGATGTTCTGGGGTAGTAGCGGTACCCCCACCGTTACTCTGCGGTAGTATCGGTACACCCACCGGTACTCCGGGGTAGTACGTGAACCCTTACTGGTTCACTGGGGTACACCTGATGACGTTACTGGTGCGCGGTGTAGACCAGACATTCCTACCTGACCCTCCGTTTTAGGCCCGGTATCCCTACCTGATGCTCCGATGTTGGCCTGGCACCCCTACCCGATATGCTGGGGTAGTACCGGTACCCCCAACAGTACTCTGCGGTAGTATTGGTACACCCACCGGTACTCCAGGGTAGTACCTGAACCCTTACTGGTTCGCTGGGGTACACCTGCTGACCCTAAGGGCTCGCCGCTTTGGACCCACCCTTCCTACCTGACCCGCCGGGGTAGGCCTGGAATACCTACCCGATGTTTCGAGGTAGAACCGGTTCCCCCACCGGTACTCTGGGGTTGGAACGGAACCCATTGTGATGCGCAAGAGAACACCAGCTGTCCCTTTGTGCGCGCAGGACTAGACCCGGCCTCCCTACCGGACCCCACAGGTTACACCCGGTATCCCTACCTGATGCTCCGCATTAGGCTTGGCACCCATACCCGATGTTCTGGGGTAGTAGCGGTACCCCCACCGTTACTCTGCGGTAGTATCGGTACACCCACCGGTACTCCGCGGTAGTACGTGAACCCTTACTGGTTCACTGGGGTACACCTGATGACGTTACTGGTGCGCGGTGTAGACCAGACATGCCTACCTGACCCTCCGTTTTAGGCCCGGTATCCCTACCTGATGCTCCGATGTTGGCCTGGCACCCCTACCCGATATGCTGGGGTAGTACCGGTACCCCCAACAGTACTCTGCGGTAGTATTGGTACACCCACCGGTACTCCAGGGTAGTACCTGAACCCTTACTGGTTCGCTGGGGTACACCTGCTGACCTTACGGGCATGCTGTGTAGACCAGACATTCCTACCTGACCCTCCAGGCTAGGCCCGGTATCCCTATCTGATGCTCTGCGGTAGGCCTGGCCCCCTACCCGACAATCTGGGGGAGTACCGGTACACCCACAGGTACTCCGCGGTACTTTTGCTATACCCACCGGTACTCCTGGATTGTACCGGAACCCTTACTGGTGCGCCGGGGTACACCTGCTGACCCTACAGGCACACTGCTTTGGACCCACCCTTCCTACGTGACCCTCCGGGGTAGGCCTGGTATACCTACCCGATGTTTCGAGGTAGAACCGGTTCCCCCTCCGGTACTCTAGGGTTGGAACGGAACCCTTTGTGATGCGCCAGAGAACACCAGCTGTCCCTTCGTGCGTGCTGGACTAGACCCGGCCTCCCTACCGGACCCCACAGGTTAGACCCGGTATCCCTACCTGATTCTCCGCATCAGGATTGGCACGCATACCCGATGTTCTGGGGTAGTAGCGGTACCCCCACCGTTACTCTGCGGTAGTATCGATACACCCACCGGTACTCCGGGGTAGTACGTGAACCCTTACTGGTTCACTGGGGTACACCTCATGAGGTTACTGGTGCGCGGTGTAGACCAGACATTCCTCCCTGACCCTCCGCTTTAGGCCCGGTATCACTACCTGATTCTCCGTGTTTGCCCTGGCACCCCTACCCGATATGCTGGGGTAGTACCGGTACCCCCACCGGTACTCTGCGGTAGTATTGGTACACCCACCGGTACTCCGGGGTAGTACGTGAACCCTTACTGGTTCACTGGGGTACACCTGATGACGTTACTGGTGCGCGGTGTAGTCCAGACATTCCGACCTGACCCTCCGTTTTAGGCCCGGTATCCCTACCTGTTGCTCCGTTGTTGGCCTGGCACCCATACCCGATATGCTGGGGTAGTACCGGTACCCCCACCAGTACTCTGCGGTAGTATTGGTACACCCACCGGTACTCCAGGGCAGTACCTGAACCCTTACTGGTTCGATGGGGTACACCTGCTGACCTTACGGGCATGCTGTGTAGACCAGACATTCCTACCTGACCCTCCAGGCTAGGCCCGGTATCCCTACCTGATGCTCTGCGGTAGGCCTGGCCCCCTACCCGACAATCTGGGGTAGTACCGGTACACCCACCGGTATTCCGCGGTAGTTTTGCTATACCCACCGGTACTCCTGGATTGTACCGGAACCCTTACTGGTGCGCCGGGGTACACCTGCTGACCCTACAGGCACACTGCTTTGGACCCACCCTTCCTACGTGACCCGCCGGGGTAGGCCTGGTATACCTACCCGATGTTTCGAGGTAGAACCGGTTCCCCCTCCGGTACTCTGGGGTTGGAACGGAACCCTTTGTGATGCGCCAGAGAACACCAGCTGTCCCTTCGTGCGTGCTGGACTAGACCCGGCCTCCCTACCGGACCCCACAGGATAGACCCGGTATCCCTACCTGATTCTCCGCATCAGGATTGGCACGCATACCCGATGTTCTGGGGTAGTAGCGGTACCCCCACCGTTACTCTGCGGTAGTATCGATACACCCACCGGTACTCCGGGGTAGTACGTGAACCCTTACTGGTTCGCTGGGGTACACCTGATGACGTTACAGGCACGCGGTATAGAACAGACATTCTTCCTGACCCTCCGTGTTAGTCCCGGTATCCCTACCTGATGCTCCGTTGTTGGCCTGGCACCCCTACCCTATATGCTGGGGTAGTACCGGTACCCCCACCGGTACTCTGCGGTAGTATTGGTACACCCACCGGTACTCCAGGGTAGTACCTGAACCCTTACTGGTTCGCTGGGGTACACCTGCTGACCTTACCGGCGTGCTCTGTAGACCAGACATTCCTACCTGACCCTTCAGACTAGGCCCGGTATCCCTACCTGATGCTCTGCGGTAGGCCTGGCCCCCTACCCGACAATCTGGGGTAGTACCGGTACACCCACAGGTACTCCGCGGTAGTTTTGCTATACCCACCGGTACTCCTGGATTGTACCGGAACACTTACTGGTGCGCCGGGGTACACCTGCTGACCCTACGGGCGCCCTGCTTTACGCCCACCCTTCCTACCTGACGCGCCGGAGTAGGCACAGTATATATACCCGATGTTTCGAGGTAGAACCTGTTCCCCCACCAGTACTCTGGGGTTGGAACGGAACCCTTTGTGATGCGCCAGAGAACACCAGCTGTCCCTTCCTGCGCGCTGGACTAGACCCGGCCTCCCTACCGGACCCCACAGGTTAGACCCGGTATCCCTACCTGATGCTCTGCATATAGGCTTGGCACCCATACCCGATCTTCTGCGGTAGTAGCGGTACCCCCACCGTTTCTCTGCGGTAGTATCGGTACACCCACCGGTACTCCGAGGTAGTACGTGAACCCTTACAGGTTCACTGGGTTACTCCTGCTGACTTTACGGGTGCGCGGTGTAGACCAGACATTCCTACCTGTCCCTCCGTGTTAGTCCCGCTATCCCTACCTGATGCTCCGTTGTTCGCCTGGCACCCATACCTGATATTCTGGGGTAGTACCGGTACCCCCACCGGTACTCTGCAGTAGTATCGGTACACCCACCGGTACTCCAGGTTAGTACCTGAACACTTACTGGTTCGCTGCGGTACATCTGCTGAACTCACGGACGCGCGGTATAGGCCAGACATTCCTACCTGACCCTCCAGGCTAGGCCCGGTATCCCTACCTGATGCTCTGCGGTAGGCCTGGCCCCCTACCCGACAATCTGGGGTAGTACCGGTACACCCACAGGTACTCCGCGGTACTTTTGCTATACCCACCGGTACTCCTGGATTGTACCGGAACCCTTACTGGTGCGCCGCGGTACACCTGCTGACCCTACGAGCGCGCCGCTTTACACCCACCCTTCCTACCTGACCCGCCGGACAGGGCCCGGTATCCCTATCCTATGTTTCGATGTAGAACCGGTTCCCCCACCAGTACTCTGGGGTTGGAACGGAAACCTTTGTGATGCGCCAGAGAACACCAGCTGTCCCTTCGTGCGCGCTGGACTAGACCCGGCCTCCCTACCGGACCCCACAGGTTAGACCCGCTATCCCTACCTGATGCTCCGCATTAGGCTTGGCACCCTTACCCTATGTTCTGGGGTAGTAGCGGTACCCCCACCGTTACTGTGCTGTAGTATCGGTACACCCACCGGTACTCCGGGGTAGTACGTGAACCCTTACTGGTTCACTGGGGTACACCTGATGACGTTACGCGCACGCGGTATAGACCAGACATTCCTACCTGACCCTCCGTGTTAGTCCCGGTATCCCTACCTGATGCTCCGTTGTTGGCCTGGCACCCCTACCCTATATGCTGGGGTAGTACCGGTACCCCCACCGGTACTCTGCGGTAGTATTGGTACACCCACCGGTACTCCAGGGTAGTACCTGAACCCTTACTGGTTCGCTGGGGTACACCTGCTGACCTTACCGGCGTGCTCTGTAGACCAGACATTCCTACCTGACCCTTCAGGCTAGGTCCGGTATCCCTACCTGATGCTCTGCGGTAGGCCTGGCCCCCTACCCGACAATCTGGGGTAGTACCGGTACACCCAGAGGTACTCCGCGGTAATTTTGATATACCCGCCGATACTCCTGGTTTGTACCGGAACCCTTACTGGTGCGCCGGGGTACACCTGCTGACCCTAAGGGCTCGCCGCTTTGGACCCACCCTTCCTACCTGACCCGCCGGGGTAGGCCTGGAATACCTACCCGATGTTTCGAGGTAGAACCGGTTCCCCCACCGGTACTCTGGGGTTGGAACGGAACCCTTTGTGATGCGCAAGAGAACACCAGCTGTCCCTTTGTGCGCGCAGGACTAGACCCGGCCTCCCTACCGGACCCCACAGGTTACACCCGGTATCCCTACCTGATGCTCCGCATTAGGCTTGGCACCCATACCCGATGTTCTGGGGTAGTAGCGGTACCCCCACCGTTACTCTGCGGTAGTATCGGTACACCCACCGGTACTCCGGGGTAGTACGTGAACCCTTACTGGTTCACTGGGGTACACCTGATGACGTTACAGGCACGCGCGATAGAACAGACATTCTTCCTGACCCTCCGTGTTAGTCCCGGTATCCCTACCTGATGCTCCGTTGTTGGACTGGCACCCCTACCCGATATGCTGGGGTAGTACCGGTACCCCCACCGGTACTCTGCGGTAGTATTGGTACACCCACCGGTACTCCAGGGCAGTACCTGAACCCTTACTGGTTCGCTGGGGTACACCTGCTGACCTTACGGGCGTGCTGTGTGGACCAGACATTCCTACCTGACCCTCCAGGCTAGGCCCGGTATCCCTACCTGATGCTCTGCGGTAGGCCTGCCCCCCTACCCGACAATCTGGGGTAGTATCGGTACACACAGAGGTACTCCGCGGTAATTTTGCTATACCCGCCAGTAATCCTGGAATGTACCGGAACCCTTACTGGTGCGCCGGGGTACACATGCTGACCCTATGGGCTCGCCGCTTTACGCCCACCCTTCCTACCTGACCCTCCGGGGTAGGCCTGGTATACCTACCCGATATTTCGAGGTAGAACCGGTTCCCCCACCGGTACTCTGGGGTTGGAACGGAACCCTTTGTGATGCGCCAGAGAACACCAGCTGTCCCTTCGTGCGCGCTGGACTAGACCCGGCCTCCCTACCGGACCCCACAGGTTACACCCGGTATCCCTACCTGATTCTCCGCATCAGGATTGGCACGCATACCCGATGTTCTGGGGTAGTAGCGGTACCCCCACCATTACTCTGCGGTAGTATCGATACACCCACCGGTACTCCGGGGTAGTACGTGAACCCTTACTGGTTCACTGGGGTACACCTGATGACGTTACTGGTGCGCGGTGTAGTCCAGACATTCCTCCCTGACCCTCCGCTTTAGGCCCGGTATCACTAACTGATTCTCCGTGTTTGGCCTGGCACCCCTACCCGATATGCTGGGGTAGTACCGGTACCCCCACCGGTACTCTGCGGTAGTATTGGTACACCCACCGGTACTCCGGGGTAGTACGTGAACCCTTACTGGTTCACTGGGGTACACCTGATGACGTTACTGGTGCGCGGTGTAGACCAGACATTCCGACCTGACCCTCCGTTTTAGGCCCGGTATCCCTACCTGATGCTCCGTTGTTGGCCTGGCACCCATACCCGATATGCTGGGGTAGTACCGGTACCCCCACCGGTACTCTGCGGTAGTATTGGTACACCCACCGGTACTCCAGGGCAGTACCTGAACCCTTACTGGTTCGCTGGGGTACACCTGCTGACCTTACGGGCATGCTGTGTAGACCAGACATTCCTACCTGACCCTCCAGGCTAGGCCCGGTATCCCTACCTGATGCTCTGCGGTAGGCCTGGCCCCCTACCCGACAATCTGGGGTAGTACCGGTACACCCACCGGTATTCCGCGGTAGTTTTGCTATACCCACCGGTACTCCTGGATTGTACCGGAACACTTACTGGTGCGCCGGGGTACACCTGCTGACCCTACGGGCGCGCCGCTTTATGCCCACCCTTCCTACCTGACCCGCCGGTGTAGGCCTGGTATACCTACCCGATGTTTCGAGGTAGAACCGGTTCCCCCACCGGTACTCTGGGTTTGGAACGGAACCCTTTGTGATGCGCCAGAGAACACCAGCTGTCCCTTCGTGCGTGCTGGACTAGACCCGGCCTCCCTACCGGACCCCACAGGTTAGACCCGGTATCCCTACCTGATGCTCCGCATTAGGCTTGGCACCCATACCCGATGTTCTGGGGTAGTAGCGGTACCCCCACCTTTACTCTGCGGTAGTATCAGTACACCCACCGGTACTCCGGGGTAATACGTGAACCCTTACTGGTTCACTGGGGTACACCTGATGACGTTACAGGCACGCGGTATAGAACAGACATTCTTCCTGACCCTCCGTGTTAGTCCCGGTATCCCTACCTGATGCTCCGATGTTGGCCTGGCACCCCTACCCGATATGCTGGGGTAGTACCGGTACCCCCACCGGTACTCTGCGGTAGTATTGGTACACCCACCGGTACTCCAGGGTAGTACCTGAACCCTTACTGGTTCGCTGGGGTACACCTGCTGACCTTACGGGCATGCTGTGTAGACCAGACATTCCTACCTGACCCTCCAGGCTAGGCCCGGTATCCCTATCTGATGCTCTGCGGTAGGCCTGGCCCCCTACCCGACAATCTGGGGGAGTAGCGGTACACCCACAGGTACTCCGCGGTACTTTTGCTATACCCACCGGTACTCCTGGATTGTACCGGAACCCTTACTGGTGCGCCGGGGTACACCTGCTGACCCTACAGGCACACTGCTTTGGACCCACCCTTCCTACGTGACCCTCCGGGGTAGGCCTGGTATACCTACCCGATGTTTCGAGGTAGAACCGGTTCCCCCACCGGTACTCTGGGGTTGGAACGGAACCCTTTGTGATGCGCCAGAGAACACCAGCTGTCCCTTCGTGCGTGCTGGACTAGACCCGGCCTCCCTACCGGACCCCACAGGTTAGACCCGGTATCCCTACCTGATTCTCCGCATCAGGATTGGCACGCATACCCGATGTTCTGGGGTAGTAGCGGTACCCCCACCGTTACTCTGCGGTAGTATCGATACACCCACCGGTACTCCGGGGTAGTACGTGAACCCTTACTGGTTCACTGGGGTACACCTCATGAGGTTACTGGTGCGCGGTGTAGACCAGACATTCCTCCCTGACCCTCCGCTTTAGGCCCGGTATCACTACCTGATTCTCCGTGTTTGGCCTGGCACCCCTACCCGATATGCTGGGGTAGTACCGGTACCCCCACCGGTACTCTGCGGTAGTATTGGTACACCCACCGGTACTCCGGGGTAGTACGTGAACCCTTACTGGTTCACTGGGGTACACCTGATGACGTTACTGGTGCGCGGTGTAGACCAGACATTCCGACCTGACCCTCCGTTTTAGGCCCGGTATCCCTACCTGATGCTCCGTTGTTGGCCTGGCACCCATACCCGATATGCTGGGGTAGTACCGGTACCCCCACCGGTACTCTGCGGTAGTATTGGTACACCCACCGGTACTCCAGGGCAGTACCTGAACCCTTACTGGTTCGCTGGGGTACACCTGCTGACCTTACGGGCATGCTGTGTAGACCAGACATTCCTACCTGACCCTCCAGGCTAGGCCCGGTATCCCTACCTGATGCTCTGCGGTAGGCCTGGCCCCCTACCCGACAATCTGGGGTAGTACCGGTACACCCACCGGTATTCCGCGGTAGTTTTGCTATACCCACCGGTACTCCTGGATTGTACCGGAACACTTACTGGTGCGCCGGGGTACACCTGCTGACCCTACAGGCACACTGCTTTGGACCCACCCTTCCTACGTGACCCTCCGGGGTAGGCCTGGTATACCTACCCGATGTTTCGAGGTAGAACCGGTTCCCCCACCAGTACTCTGGGGTTGGAACGGAACCCTTTGTGATGCGCCAGAGAACACCAGCTGTCCCTGCGTGCGCGCTGGACTAGACCAGGCCTCCCTATCGGACACCACAGATTAGACCCGGTATCCCTACCTGATGCTCCGCATTAGGCTTGGCACCCATACCCGATGTTCTGCGGTAGTAGCGGTACCCCCACCGTTTCTCTGCGGTAGTATCGGTACACCCACCGGTACTCCGGGGTAGTACGTGAACCCTTACAGGTTCACTGGGTTACTCCTGCTGACTTTACGGGTGCGCGGTGTAGACCAGACATTCCTACCTGACCCTCCGTGTTAGTCCCGCTATCCCTACCTGATGCTCCGTTGTTCGCCTGGCACCCATACCTGATATTCTGGGGTAGTACCGGTACCCCCACCGGTACTCTGCAGTAGTATCGGTACACCCACCGGTACTCCAGGTTAGTACCTGAACACTTACTGGTTCGCTGCGGTACATCTGCTGAACTCACGGACGCGCGGTATAGGCCAGACATTCCTACCTGACCCTCCACGCTAGGCCCGGTATCCCTACCTGATGCTCTGCGGTAGGCCTGGCCCCCTACCCGACAATCTGTGGTAGTACCGGTACACCCACTGGTACACCGCGGTAGTTTTGCTATACCCACCGGTACTCCTGGATTGTACCGGAACACTTACTGGTGCGCCGCGGTACACCTGCTGACCCTACGAGCGCGCCGCTTTACACCCACCCTTCCTACCTGACCCGCCGGAGTAGGCCCGGTATACGTACCCGATGTTTCGAGCTAGAACCGGTTCACCCACCAGTACTCTGGGGTTGGAACGGAACCCTTTGTGATGCGCCAGAGAACACCAGCTGTCCCTTTGTGCGCGCTGGACTAGACCCGGCCTCCCTACCGGACCCCACAGGTTAGGCCCGGTATCCCTACCTGATGCTCCGCATTAGGCTTGGCACCCATACCCGATCTTCTGGATTAGTAGCGGTACTCCCACCGTTACTCTGCGGTACTATCGGTACACCCACCGGTACTCCGAGGTAGTACGTGAACCCTTACTCGTTCACTGGGTTACTCCTGCTGACTTTACGGGTGCGCGGTGTAGACCAGACATTCCTACCTGACCCTCCGTGTTAGGCCCAGTATCCCTACCTGATGCTCCGTTGTTGGCCTGGCACCCCTACCCGATATGCTGGGGTGGTACCGGTACCCCCACCGGTACTCTGCGGTAGTATCGGTACACCCACCGGTACTCCAGGGTAGTACCTGAACCCTTACTGGTTCGATGCAGTACACCTGCTGAACTTACGGGCCCGCGGTATAGACCAGACATTCCTACCTGACCCTCCAGGCTAGGCCCGGTATCCCTACCTGATGCTCTGCGGTAGGCCTGGCCCCCTACCCGACAATCTTGGTTAGTACCGGTACACCCACTGGTACTCCGCGGTAGTTTTGCTATACCCACCGGTACTCCTGGATTGTACCGGAACACTTACTGGTGCGCCGGGGTACACCTGCTGATCCTACGGGCACGCCGCTTTACGCCCACGATTCCTAACTGACCCGCCGGAGTAGACCCGCTATTCCTACCCGATGTTTCGAGGTAGAACCGGTTCCCCCACCAGTACTCTGGGGTTGGAACGGAACACTATGTGATGCGCCAAAGAACAACAGCTGTGCCTTTGTGCGCGCGGGACTAGACCCGGCCTCCCTACCGGACCCCACAGGTTAGACCAGGTATCCCTACCTGATGCTCCGCATTAGGCTTGGCACCCATACCCGATCTTCTGCGGTAGTAGCGGTACCCCCACCGTTACTCTGCGGTAGTATCGGTACACCCACCGGTACTCCGAGGTAGTACGTGAACCCTTACTGGTTCACTGGGGTACACCTGCTGACATTACTGGCGCGCGGTGTAGACCAGACATTCCTACCTGAACCCTACGTGTTAGGCCCGGTATCCCTACCTGATGCTCCATTGTTGGCCTGGCACCCCTGCCCGATATGCTAGGGTAGTACCAGTACCCCCACCGGTACTCTGCAGTAGTATGGGTATACACACCGGTACTCCAGGGTTGTACCTGAACCCTTACTGGTTCGCTGCGGTACACCTGCTGAACTTACGGGCGCGCGGTATAGACCAGACATTACTACCTGACCTTCCAGGCTAGGCCCGGTATCCCTACCTATTGCTCTGCGGTAGGCCTGGCCCCCTACCCGACAATCTGGGTTAGTACCGGTACACCCACTGGTACTCCGCGGTAGTTTTGCTATACCCACCGGTACTCCTGGATTGCACCGGAACACTTACTGGTGTGCCGGGGTACACCTGCTGATCCTACGGGTGCCCCGCTTTACACCCACCCTTCCTACCTGACGCGCCGGAGTAGGCCCGGTATACGTACCCGATGTTTCGAGGTAGAACCGGTTCACCCACCAGTACTCTGTGGTTGGAACGGAACTCTTTGTGATGCGCCGGAGAACACCAGGTGTCCCTTGGTGCGCGCTGGACTAGACCCGGCCTCCCTACCGGACCCCACAGGTTAGGCCCGGTATCCCTACCTGATGCTCCGCATTAGGCTTGGCACCCATAACCGATCTTCTGGGGTAGTAGTGGTACTCCCACCGTTACTCTGCGGTAGTATCGGTACACCCACCGGTACTCCGAGGTAGTACGTGAACCCTTACTGGTTCACTGGGGTACACCTGATGACATTACTGGCGCGCGGTGTAGACCAGACATTCCTACCTGACCCTCCGTGTTAGGCCCAGTATCCCTACCTGATGCTCCGTTGTTGGCCTGGCACCCCTACCCGATATGCTGGGGTAGTACCGGTACCCCCACCGGTACTCTGCGGTAGTATTGGTACACCCACCGGTACTCCAGGGTAGTACCTGAACCCTTACTGGCTCTCTACGGTACACCTGCTGAACTTTACGGGCCCGCGGTATAGACCAGACATTCCTACCTGACCCTCAAGGCTAGGCCCGGTATCCCTACCTGATGCTCTGCGGTAGGCCTGGCCCCCTACCCGACAATCTGGGGTAGTACCGGTACACCCACTGGTACTCCGCGGTAGTTTTGCTATACCCACCGGTACTCCTGGATTGTACCGGAACACTTACTGGTGCGCCGGGGTACACCTGCTGATCCTACGGGCGCGCCGCTTTACGCCCACCCTTCCTACCTGACCCGCCGGAGTAGGCCCGGTATACGTACCCGATGTTTCGAAGTAGAACCGGTTCACCCACCAGTACTCTGTGGCTGGAACGGAACCCTTTGTGATGCGCCAGAGAACACCAGCTGTCCCTTTGTGCTCTGGACTAGACCTGGCCTCCCTACAGGACCCCACAGGTTAGACCCGCTATCCCTACCTGATTCTCCGCATTAGGCTTGGCACCCATACCCGATGATCTGGGGTAGTAGCGGTACCCCCACCGTTACTCTGCGGTAGTATCGGTACACCCACCGGTACTCCGGGGTAGTACGTGAACCCTTACTGGTTCACTGGGGTACACCTGCTGACGTTACTGGCGCGCGGTGTAGACCAGGCATTCCTACCTGACCCTCCGTTTTAGGCCCGGTATCCCTACCTGATGCTCCGTTGTTGGCCTGGCACCCCTACCCGACATGCTGGGCTAGTACCGGTACCCCCACCGGTACTCTGCGCTAGTATTGCTACACCCACCGGTACTCCAGGGTAGTACCTGAACCCTTACTGGTTCGCTGGGGTACACCTGCTGACCTTACGGGCATGCTGTGTAGACCAGACATTCCTACCTGACCCTCCAGGCTAGGACCGGTATCCTACCTGATGCTCTGCGGTAGGCCTGGCCCCCTACCCGACAATCTGGGGTAGTACCGGTACACCCACCGGTACTCCGCGGTACTTTTGCTATACCCACCGGTACTCCTGGATTGTACCGGAACCCTTACTGGTGCGCCGGGGTACACCTGCTGACCCTACGGGCGCGCCGCTTTACGCCCACCCTTCTTACCTTACCCGCCGGGGTGGGCCTGGTATACCTACCAGATGTTTTGAGTTAGAACCGGTTCCCCCACCGGTACTCTGGGTTTGGAACGGAACCCTTTGTGATGCGCCAGAGAACACCAGCTGTCCCTTCGTGCGCGATGGACTAGACCTGGCCTCCCTACCGGACCCCACAGGTTACACCCGCTATCACTACCTGATGCTCCGCATATAGGCTTGGCACTCATACCCGATGTTCTGGGGTAGTAGCGGTACCCCCACCGTTACTCTGCGGTAGTATCGGTACACCCACCGGTACTCCGGGGTAGTACGTGAACCCTTACTGGTTCACTGGGGTACACCTGCTGACGTTACTGGCGCGCGGTGTAGACCAGACATTCCTACCTGACCCTCCGTGTTAGGCCCGGTATCCCTACCTGATGCTCCGTTGTTGGCCTGGCACCCCTACCCGATATGCTGGGGTAGTAGCGGTACCCCCACCGGTACTCTGCGGTAGTATTGGTACACCCACCGGTACTCCAGGGTAGTACCTGAACCCTTACTGGTTCGCTGGGGTACACCTGCTGACCTTACGGGCGTACTCTGTAGACCAGACATTCCTACCTGACCCTCCAGGCTAGGCCCGGTATCCCTACCTGATGCTCTGCGGTAGGCCTGGCCCCCTACCCGATAATCTGGGGTAGTACCGGTACACCCACCGGTACCCCGCGGTAATTTTGCTATACCCACCGGTACTCCTGGATTGTACCGGAACCCTTACTGGTGCGCCGGGGTACACCTGCTGATCCTACGGGCGCGCCGCTTTACGCCCACCCTTCCTACCTGACCCGCCAGAGTAGACCCGGTATTCCTACCCGATGTTTCGAGATAGAACCAGTTCCCCCACCAGTACTCTGGGGTTGGAACGAAACCCTTTGTGATGCGCGAGAGAACACCAGCTGTCCCTTGGTGCGCGCTGGACTAGACCCGGCCTCCCTACCGGACCCCACAGGTTAGACCCGGTATCCCTACCTGATGCTCCGCATTAGGCTTGGCACCCATACCCCCGATGTTTCAAGGTAGAACCGGTTGCCCCACCGGTATTCTGGGGTTGGAACGGAACCCTTTGTGATGCGCCAGAGAACACCAGCTGTCCCTTCGTGCGCGCTGGACTAGACCTGGCCTCCCTACCGGACCCCACAGGTTACACCCGCTATCACTACCTGATGCTCCGCATATAGGCTTGGCACTCATACCCGATGTTCTGGGGTAGTAGCGGTACCCCCACTGTTACTCTGCGGTAGTATCGGTACACCCACCGGTAGTCCGGGGTAGTACGTGAACCCTTACTGGTTCACTGGGGTACACCTGCTGACGTTACTGGCGCGCGGTGTAGACCAGACATTCCTCCCTGACCCTCCGTTTTAGGCCCGGTATCCCTACCTGATGCTCCGTTGTTGGCCTGGCACCCCTACCCGATATGCTGGGGTAGTACCGGTACCCCCACCGGTACTCTGCGGTAGTATTGGTACACCCACCGGTACTCCAGGGTAGTACCTGAACACTTACTGGTTCGCTGGGGTACACCTGCTGACCTTACGGGCGTGCTGTGTAGACCAGACATTCCTACCTGACCCTCCAGGCTAGGCCCGGTATCCCTACCTGATGCTCTGCGGTAGGCCTGGCCCCCTACCCGACAATCTGGGGTAGTACCGGTACACCCACCGGTACCCCGCGGTACTTTTGCTATACCCACCGGTACTCCTGGATTGTACCGGAACCCTTACTGGTGCGCCGGGGTACACCTGCTGACCCTACGGGCGCGCCGCTTTACGCCCACCCTTCCTACCTGACCCTCCGGGTAGGCCTGGTATACCTACCCGATGTTTCAAGGTAGAACCGGTTCCCCCACCGGTACTCTGGGTTTGGAACGGAACCCTTTGTGATGCGCCAGAGAACACCAGCTGTCCCTTCGTGCGCGCTGGACTAGACCTGGCCTCCCTACCGGACCCCACAGGTTAGACCCGCTATCCCTACCTGTTTCTCCGCATTAGGCTTGGCACCCATACCCGATGATCTGGGGTAGTAGCGGTACCCCCACTGTTACTCTGCGGTAGTATCGGTACACCCACCGGTACTCCGGGGTAGTACGTGAACCCTTACTGGTTCACTGGGGTACACCTGCTGACGTTACTGGCGCACGGTGTAGACCAGACATTCATACCTGACCCTCCGTTTTAGGTCCGGTATCCCTACCTGATGCTCCGTTGTTGGCCTGGCACCCCTACCCGACATGCTGGGCTAGTACCGGTACCCCCACCGGTACTCTGCGGTAGTATTGGTACACCCACCGGTACTCCAGGGTAGTACCTGAACCCTTACTGGTTCGCTGGGGTACACCTGCTGACCTTACGGGCGTGCTGTGTAGACCAGACATTCCTACCTGACCCTCCAGGCTAGGACCGGTATCCCTACCTGATGCTCTGCGGTAGGCCTGGCCCCCTACCCGACAATCTGGGGTAGTACCGGTACACCCACCGGTACTCCGCGGTACTTTTGCTATACCCACCGGTACTCCTGGATTGTACCGGAACCCTTACTGGTGCGCCGGGGTACACCTGCTGACCCTACGGGCGCGCCGCTTTACGCCCACCCTTCTTACCTTACCCGCCGGGGTGGGCCTGGTATACCTACCAGATGTTTTGAGTTAGAACCGGTTCCCCCACCGGTACTCTGGGCTTGGAACGGAAACCTTTGTGATGCGCCAGAGAACACCAGCTGTCCCTTCGTGCGCGATGGACTAGACCTGGCCTCCCTACCGGACCCCACAGGTTACACCCGCTATCACTACCTGATGCTCCGCATATAGGCTTGGCACTCATACCCGATGTTCTGGGGTAGTAGCGGTACCCCCACCGTTACTCTGCGGTAGTATCGGTACACCCACCGGTACTCCGGGGTAGTACGTGAACCCTTACTGGTTCACTGGGGTACACCTGCTGACGTTACTGGCGCGCGGTGTAGACCAGACATTCCTACCTGAGCCTCCGTGTTAGTCCCGGTATCCCTACCTGATGCTCCGTTGTTGGCCTGGCACCCCTACCCGATATGCTGGGGTAGTAGCGGTACCCCCACCGGTACTCTGCGGTAGTATTGGTACACCCACCGGTACTCCAGGGTAGTACCTGAACACTTACAGGTTCGCTGGGGTACACCTGCTGACCTTACGGGCGTACTCTGTAGACCAGACATTCCTACCTGACCCTCCAGGCTAGGCCCGGTATCCCTACCTGATGCTCTGCGGTAGGCCTGGCCCCCTACCCGACAATCTGGGGTAGTACCGGTACACCCAGCGGTACCCCGCGGTAATTTTGCTATACCCACCGGTACTCCTGGATTGTACCGGAACCCTTACTGGTGCGCCGGGGTACACCTGCTGACCCTACGGGCGCGCCGCTTTACGCCCACCCTTCCTACCTGACCCTCCGGGTAGGCCTGGTATACCTACCCGATGTTTCAAGGTAGAACCGGTTCCCCCACCGGTACTCTGGGGTTGGAACGGAACCCTTTGTGATGCGCCAGAGAACACCAGCTGTCCCTTCGTGCGCGCTGGACTAGACCTGGCCTCCCTACCGGACCCCACAGGTTAGACCCGCTATCCCTACCTGATTCTCCGCATTAGGCTTGGCACCCATACCCGATGTTCTGGGGTAGTAGCGGTACCCCCACCGTTACTCTGCGGTAGTATCGGTACACCCACCGGTACTCCGGGGAAGTACGTGAACCCTTACTGGTTCACTGGGGTACACCTGCTGACGTTACTGGCGCGCGGTGTAGACCAGACATTCCTACCTGACCCTCCGTTTTAGGCCCGGTATCCCTACCTGATGCTCCGTTGTTGGCCTGGCACCCCTACCCGACATGCTGGGCTAGTACCGGTACCCCCACCGGTACTCTGCGGTAGTATTGGTACACCCACCGGTACTCCAGGGTAGTACCTGAACCCTTACTGGTTCGCTGGGGTACACCTGCTGACCTTACGGGCGTGCTGTGTAGACCAGACATTCCTACCTGAACCTCCAGGCTAGGCCCGGTATCCCTACCTGATGCTCTGCGGTAGGCCTGGCCCCCTACCCGACAATCTGGGGTAGTACGGGTACACCCAGAAGTACTCCGCGGTACTTTTGCTATACCCACCGGTACTCCTGGATTGTACCGGAAAGCTTACTGGTGCGCCGGGGTACACCCGCTGACCCTACGGGTGCGCCGCTTTACGCCCACCCTTCTTACCTTACCCGCGGGGTAGGCCTGGTATACCTACCAGATGTTTTGAGTTAGAACCGGTTCCCCCACCGGTACTCTGGGCTTGGAACGGAAACCTTTGTGATGCGCCAGAGAACACCAGCTGTCCCTTCGTGCGCGCTGGACTAGACCTGGCCTCCCTACCGGACCCCACAGGTTACACCCGCTATCACTACCTGATGCTCCGCATATAGGCTTGGCACCCATACCCGATGTTCTGGGGTACTAGCGGTACCCCCACCGTTACTCTGCGGTAGTATCGGTACACCCACCGGTACTCCGGGGTAGTACGTGAACCCTTACTGGTTCACTGGGGTACACCTGCTGACGTTACTGGCGCGCGGTGTAGACCAGACATTCCTACCTGACCCTCCGTTTTAGGCCCGGTATCCCTACCTGATGCTCCGTTGTTGGCCTGGCACCCCTACCCGATATGCTGGGGTAGTACCGGTACCCCCACCGGTACTCTGCGGTAGTATTGGTACACCCACCGATACTCCAGGGTAGTACCTGAACCCTTACTGGTTCGCTGGGGTACACCTGCTGACCTTACGGGCGTGCTCTGTAGACCAGACATTCCTACCTGACCCTCCAGGCTAGGCCCGGTATCCCTACCTGATGCTCTGCGGTAGGCCTGGCCCCCTACCCGACAATCTGGGGTAGTACCGGTACACCCACCGGTACCCCGCGGTACTTTTGCTATACCCACCGGTACTCCTGGATTGTACCGGAACCCTTACTGGTGCGCCGGGGTACACCTGCTGACACTACGGGCGCGCCGATTTACGCCCACCCTTCCTACCTGACCCTCCGGGTAGGCCTGGTATACCTACCCGATGTTTCGAGGTAGAACCGGTTCCCCCACCGGTACTCTGGGGTTGGAACGGAACCCTTTGTGATGCGCCAGAGAACACCAGCTGTCCCATCGTGCGCGCTGGACTAGACCTGGCCTCCCTACCGGACCCCACAGGTTACACCCGCTATCACTACCTGATTCTCCGCATTAGGCTTGGCACCCATACCCGATGATCTGGGGTAGTAGCGGTACCCCCACCGTTACTCTGCGGTAGTATCGGTACACCCACCGGTACTCCGGGGTAGTACGTGAACCCTTACTGGTTCACTGGGGTACACCTGCTGACGTTACTGGCGCACGGTGTAGACCAGACATTCCTACCTGACCCTCCGTTTTAGGCCCGGTATCCCTACCTGATGCTCCCTTGTTGGCCTGGCACCCCTACCCGACATGCTGGGGTAGTACCGGTACCCCCACCGGTACTCTGCGGTAGTATTGGTACACCCACCGGTACTCCAGGGTAGTACCTGAAACCTTACTGGTTCGCTGGGGTACACCTGCTGACCTTACGGGCGTGCTGTGTAGACCAGACATTCCTACCTGACCCTCCAGGCTAGGCCCGGTATCCCTACCTGATGCTCTGCGGTATGCCTGGCCCCATAACCGACAATCTGGGGTAGTACCGGTACACCCACCGGTACTCCACGGTAGTTTTGCTATACCCACCGGTACTCCTGGATTGAACCGGAACCCTTACTGGTGCGCCGGGGTACACCTGCTGACACTACGGGCGCGCCGATTTACGCCCACCCTTCCTACCTGACCCTCCGGGTAGGCCTGGTATACCTACCCGATGTTTCAAGGTAGAACCAGTTGCCCCACCGGTACTCTGGGGTTGGAACGGAACCCTTTGTGATGCGCCAGAGAACACCAGCTGTCCCTTCGTGCGCGCTGGACTAGACCCGGCCTCCCTACCGGACCCCACAGGTTAGACCCGCTATCCCTACCTGATTCCCCGCATTAGGCTTGGCACCCATACCCGATGTTCTGGGGTAGTAGCGGTACCCCCACCGTTACTCTGCGGTAGTATCGGTACACCCACCGGTACTCCGGGGTAGTACGTGAACCCTTACTGGTTCACTGGGGTACACCTGATGACGTTACTGGCGCACGGTGTAGACCAGACATTCCTACCTGACCCTCCGTTTTAGGCCCGGTATCCCTACCTGATGCTCCGTTGTTGGCCTGGCACCCCTACCCGACATGCTGGGGTAGTAGCGGTACCCCCACCGGTACTCTGCGGTAGTATTGGTACACCCACCGGTACTCCAGGGTAGTACCTGAACCCTTACTGGTTCGCTGGGGTACACCTGCTGACCTTACGGGCGTGCTGTGTAGACCAGACATTCCTACCTGAACCTCCAGGCTAGGCCCGGTATCTCTACCTGATGCTCTGCGGTAGGCCTGGCCCCCTACCCGACAATCTGGGGTAGTACCGGTACACCCACCGGTACTCCGCGGTACTTTTGCTATACCCACCGGTACTCCTGGATTGTACCGGAACCCTTACTGGTGCGCCGGGGTACACCTGCTGACCCTACGGGCGCGCCGCTTTACGCCCACCCTTCTTACCTTACCCGCCGGGGTAGGCCTGGTATACCTAACAGATGTTTTGAGTTAGAACCGGTTCCCCCACCGGTACTCTGGGCTTGGAACGGAACCCTTTGTGATGCGCCAGAGAACACCAGCTGTCCCTTCGTGCGCGCTGGACTAGACCCGGCCTCCCTACCGGACCCCACAGGTTACACCCGCTATCACTACCTGATGCTCCGCATATAGGCTTGACACTCATACCCGATGTTCTGGGGTAGTAGCGGTACCCCCACTGTTACTCTGCGGTAGTATCGGTACACCCACCGGTAGTCCGGGGTAGTACGTGAACCCTTACTGGTTCACTGGGGTACACCTGCTGACGTTACTGGCGCGCGGTGTAGACCAGACATTCCTACCTGACCCTCCGTTTTAGGCCCGGTATCCCTACCTGATGCTCCGTTGTTGGCCTGGCACCCCTACCCGATATGCTGGGGTAGTAGCGGTACCCCCACCGGTACTCTGCGGTAGTATTGGTACACCCACCGGTACTCCAGGGTAGTACCTGAACCCTTACTGGTTCGCTGGGCTACACCTGCTGACCTTACGGGCGTGCTGTGTAGACCAGACATTCCTACCTGACCCTCCAGGCTAGGCCCGGTATCCCTACCTGATGCTCTGCGGTAGGCCTGGCCCCCTACCCGACAATCTGGGGTAGTACGGGTACACCCAGAAGTACTCCGCGGTAGTTTTGCTATACCCACCGGTACTCCTGGATTGTACCGGAAAGCTTACTGGTGCGCCGGGGTACACCTGCTGACCCTACGGGCGCGCCGCTTTACGCCCACCCTTCTTACCTTACCCGCCGGGGTAGGCCTGGTATACCTACCAGATGTTTTGAGTTAGAACCGGTTCCCCCACCGGTACTCTGGGCTTGTAACGGAAACCTTTGTGATGCGCCAGAGAACACCAGCTGTCCCTTCGTGCGCGCTGGACTAGACCTGGCCTCCCTACCGGACCCCACAGGTTACACCCGCTATCACTACCTGATGCTCCGCATATAGGCTTGGCACCCATACCCGATGTTCTGGGGTAGTAGCGGTACCCCCACCGTTACTCTGCGGTAGTATCGGTACACCCACCGGTACTCCGGGGTAGTACGTGAACCCTTACTGGTTCACTGGGGTACACCTGCTGACGTTACTGGCGCGCGGTGTAGACCAGACATTCCTACCTGACCCTCCGTTTTAGGCCCGGTATCCCTACCTGATGCTCCGTTGTTGGCCTGGCACCCCTACCCGATATGCTGGGGTAGTACCGGTACCCCCACCGGTACTCTGCGGTAGTATTGGTACACCCACCGGTACTCCAGGGTAGTACCTGAACCCTTACTGGTTCGCTGGGGTACACCTGCTGACCTTACGGGCGTGCTCTGTAGACCAGACATTCCTACCTGACCCTCCAGGCTAGGCCCGGTATCCCTACCTGATGCTCTGCGGTAGGCCTGGCCCCCTACCCGACAATCTGGGGTAGTACCGGTACACCCACCGGTACCCCGCGGTACTTTTGCTATACCCACTGGTACTCCTGGATTGTACCGGAACCCTTACTGGTGCGCCGGGGTACACCTGCTGACACTACGGGCGCGCCGATTTACGCCCACCCTTCCTACCTGACCCTCCGGGTAGGCCTGGTATACCTACCCGATGTTTCGAGGTAGAACCGGTTCCCCCACCGGTACTCTGGGGTTGGAACGGAACCCTTTGTGATGCGCCAGAGAACACCAGCTGTCCCATCGTGCGCGCTGGACTAGACCTGGCCTCCCTACCGGACCCCACAGGTTAGACCCGCTATCACTACCTGATTCTCCGCATTAGGCTTGGCACCCATACCCGATGATCTGGGGTAGTAGCTGTACCCCCACCGTTACTCTGCGGTATTATCGGTACACCCACCGGTACTCCGGGGTAGTATGTGAACCCTTACTGGTTCACTGGGGTACACCTGCTGACGTTACTGGCGCACGGTGTAGACCAGACATTCCTACCTCACCCTCCGTTTTAGGCCCGGTATCCCTACCTGATGCTCCCTTGTTGGCCTGGCACCCCTACCCGACATGCTGGGGTAGTACCGGTACCCCCACCGGTACTCTGCGGTAGTATTGGTACACCCACCGGTACTCCAGGGTAGTACCTGAACCCTTACTGGTTCGCTGGGGTACACCTGCTGACCTTACGGGCGTGCTCTGTAGACCAGACATTCCTACCTGACCCTCCAGGCTAGGCCCGGTATCCCTACCTGATACTCTGCGGTAGGCCTGGCCCCCTACCCGACAATCTGGGGTAGTACGGGTACACCCAGAAGTACTCCGCGGTAGTTTTGCTATACCCACCGGTACTCCTGGATTGTACCGGAACCCTTACTGGTGCGCCGGGGTACACCTGCTGACACTACGGGCGCGCCGATTTACGCCCACCCTTCCTAACTGACCCTCCGGGTAGGCCTGGTATACCTACCCGATGTTTCAAGGTAGAACCGGTTGCCCCACCGGTACTCTGGGGTTGGAACGGAACCCTTTGTGATGCGCCAGAGAACACCAGCTGTCCCTTCGTGCGCGCTGGACTAGACCCGGCCTCCCTACCGGACCCCACAGGTTAGACCCGCTATCCCTACCTGATTCCCCGCATTAGGCTTGGCACCCATACCCGATGTTCTGGGGTAGTAACGGTACCCCCACCGTTACTCTGCGGTAGTATCGGTACACCCACCGGTAGTCCGGGGTAGTACGTGAACCCTTACTGGTTCACTGGGTTACACCTGCTGACGTTACTGGCGCGCGGTGTAGACCAGACATTCCTACCTGACCCTCCGTTTTAGGCCCGGTATCCCTACCTGATGCTCCGTTGTTGGCCTGGCACCCCTACCCGACATGCTGGGTAGTAGCGGTACCCCCACCGGTACTCTGCGGTAGTATTGGTACACCCACCGGTACTCCAGGGTAGTACCTGAACCCTTACTGGTTCGCTGGGGTACACCTGCTGACCTTACGGGCGTGCTGTGTAGACCAGACATTCCTACCTGACCCTCCAGGCTAGGCCCGGTATCTCTACCTGATGCTCTGCGGTAGGCCTGGCCCCCTACCCGACAATCTGGGGTAGTACCGGTACACCCACCGGTACTCCGCGGTACTTTTGCTATACCCACCGGTACTCCTGGATTGTACCGGAACCCTTACTGGTGCGCCGGGGTACACCTGCTGACCCTACGGGCGCGCCGCTTTACGCCCACCCTTCTTACCTTACCCGCCGGGGTAGGCCTGGTATACCTACCAGATGTTTTGAGTTAGAACCGGTTCCCCCACCGGTACTCTGGGCTTGGAACGGAAACCTTTGTGATGCGCCAGAGAACACCAGCTGTCCCTTCGTGCGCGCTGGACTAGACTTGGCCTCCCTACCGGACCCCACAGGTTACACCCGCTATCACTACCTGATGCTCCGCATATAGGCTTGACACTCGTACCCGATGTTCTGGGGTAGTAGCGGTACCCCCACCGTTACTCTGCGGTAGTATCGGTACACCCACCGGTACTCCGGGGTAGTACGTGAACCCTTACTGGTTCACTGGGGTACACCTGCTGACGTTACTGGCGCGCGGTGTAGACCAGACATTCCTACCTGACCCTCCGTTTTAGGCCCGGTATCCCTACCTGATGCTCCGTTGTTGCCCTGGCACCCCTACCCGATATGCTGGGGTAGTACCGGTACCCCCACCGTTAATCTGCGGTACTATCGGTACACCCACCGGTACTCCAGGGTAGTACCTGAACCCTTACTGGTTCGCTGGGCTACACCTGCTGACCTTACGGGCGTGTTCTGTAGACCAGACATTCCTACCTGACCCTCCAGGCTAGGCCCGGTATCCCTACCTGATGCTCCGTTGTTGGCCTGGCACCCCTACCCGACATGCTGGGGTAGTACCGGTACCCCCACCGGTACTCTGCGGTGGTATCGGTACACCCACCGGTACTCCAGGGTAGTACCTGAACCCTTACTGGTTCGCTGGGGTACACCTGCTGACCTTACGGGCGTGCTGTGTAGACAAGACATTCCTACCTGACCCTCCAGGCTAGGCCCGGTATCCCTACCTGATGCTCTGCGGTAGGCCTGGCCCCCTACCCGACAATCTGGGGTAGTACGGGTACACCCAGAAGTACTCCGCGGTACTTTTGCTATACCCACCGGTACTCCTGGATTGTACCGGAAAGCTTACTGGTGCGCCGGGGTACACCTGCTGACCCTACGGGTGCGCCGCTTTACGCCCACCCTTCTTACCTTACCCGCCGGGGTAGGCCTGGTATACCTACCATATGTTTTGAGTTAGAACCGGTTCCCCCACCGGTACTCTGGGCTTGGAACGGAAACCTTTGTGATGCGCCAGAGAACACCAGCTGTCCCTTCGTGCGCGCTGGACTAGACCTGGCCTCCCTACCGGACCCCACAGGTTACACCCGCTATCACTACCTGATGCTCCGCATATAGGCTTGGCACCCATACCCGATGTTCTGGGGTAGTAGCGGTACCCCCACCGTTACTCTGCGGTACTATCGGTACACGCACCGGTACTCCGGGGTAGTACGTGAACCCTTACTGGTTCACTGGGGTACACCTGCTGACGTTACTGGCGCGCGGTGTAGACCAGACATTCCTACCTGACCCTCCGTTTTAGGCCCGGTATCCCTACCTGATGCTCCGTTGTTGGCCTGGCACCCCTACCCGATATGCTGGGGTAGTACCGGTACCCCCACCGGTACTCTGCGGTAGTATTGGTACACCCACCGGTACTCCAGGGTAGTACCTGAACCCTTACTGGTTCGCTGGGGTACACCTGCTGACCTTACGGGCGTGCTCTGTAGACAAGACATTCCTACCTGACCCTCCAGGCTAGGCCCGGTATCCCTACCTGATGCTCTGCGGTAGGCCTGGCCCCCTACCCGACAATCTGGGGTAGTACCGGTACACCCACCGGTACTCCGCGGTAGTTTTGCTATACCCACCGGTACTCCTGGATTGTACCGGAACCCTTACTGGTGCGCCGGGGTACACCTGCTGACACTACGGGCGCGCCGATTTACGCCCACCCTTCCTACCTGACTCTCCGGGTAGGCCTGTTATACCTACCATATGTTTTGAGTTAGAACCGGTTCCCCCACCGGTACTCTGGGCTTGGAACGGAAACCTTTGTGATGCGCCAGAGAACACCAGCTGTCCCTTCGTGCGCGCTGGACTAGACCTGGCCTACCTACCGGACCCCACAGGTTACACCCGCTATCACTACCTGATGCTCCGCATATAGGCTTGGCACCCATACCCGATGTTCTGGGGTAGTAGCGGTACCCCCACCGTTACTCTGCGGTACTATCGGTACACGCACCGGTACTCCGGGGTAGTACGTGAACCCTTACTGGTTCACTGGGGTACACCTGCGGACGTTACTGGTGCGCGGTGTAGACCAGACATTCCTACCTGACCCTCCGTTTTAGGCCCGGTATCCCTACCTGATGCTCCGTTGTTGGCCTGGCACCCCTACCCGATATGCTGGGGTAGTACCGGTACCCCCACCGGTACTCTGCGGTAGTATTGGTACACCCACCGGTACTCCAGGGTAGTACCTGAACCCTTACTGGTTCGCTGGGGTACACCTGCTGACCTTACGGGCGTGCTCTGTAGACAAGACATTCCTACCTGACCCTCCAGGCTAGGCCCGGTATCCCTACCTGATGCTCTGCGGTAGGCCTGGCCCCCTACCCGACAATCTGGGGTAGTACCGGTACACCCACCGGTACCCCGCGGTACTTTTGCTATACCCACCGGTACTCCTGGATTGTACCGGAACCCTTACTGGTGCACCGGGGTACACCTGCTGACACTACGGGCGCGCCGATTTACGCCCACCCTTCCTACCTGACCCTCCGGGTAGGCCTGGTATACCTACCCGATGTTTCGAGGTAGAACCGGTTCCCCCACCGGTACTCTGGGGTTTGAACGGAACCCTTTGTGATGCGCCAGAGAACACCAGCTGTCCCTTCGTGCGTGCTGGACTAGACCCGGCCTCCCTACCGGACCCCACAGGTTAGACCCGGTATCCCTACCTGATGCTCCGCATTAGGCTTGGCACCCATACCCGATGTTCTGGGGTAGTAGCGGTACCCCCACCGTTACTCTGCGGTAGTATCAGTACACCCACCGGTACTCCGGGGTAGTACGTGAACCCTTACTGGTTCACTGGGGTACACCTGATGACGTTACAGGCACGCGGTATAGAACAGACATTCTTCCTGACCCTCCGTGTTAGTCCCGGTATCCCTACCTGATGCTCCGTTGTTGGCCTGGCACCCCTACCCGATATGCTGGGGTAGTACTGGTACCCCCACCGGTACTCTGCGGTAGTATCGGTACACCCACCGGTACTCCGGGGTAGTACGTGAACCCTTACTGGTTCACTGGGGTACACCTGATGACGTTACTGGTGCGCGGTGTACACCAGACATTCCTACCTGACCCTCCGCTTTAGGCCCGGTATCACTACCTGATTCTCCGTGTTTGGCCTGGCATCCCTACCCGATATGCTGGGGTAGTACCGGTACCCCCACCGGTACTCTGCGGTAGTATTGGTACACCCACCGGTACTCCGGGGTAGTACGTGAACCCTTACTGGTTCACTGGGGTACACCTGATGACATTACAGGCACGCGGTATAGAACAGACATTCTTCCTGACCCTCCGTGTTAGTCCCGGTATCCCTACCTGATGCTCCGTTGTTGGCCTGGCACCCCTACCCGATATGCTGGGGTAGTCGCGGTACCCCCACCGGTACTCTGCGGTAGTATCGGTACACCCACCGGTACTCCGGGGTCGTACGTGAACCCTTACTGGTTCACTGGGGTACACATGATGACGTTACTTGTGCGCGGTGTAGACCAGACATTCCTAACTGAAACTCCGTTTTAGGCCCGGTATCCCTACCTGATGCTCCGTTGTTGGCCTGGCACCCCTACCCGATATGCTGGGTAGTACCGGTACCCCCACCGGTACTCTGCGGTAGTATTGGTACACCCACCGGTACTCCAGGGCAGTACCTGAACACTTACTGGTTCGCTGGGGTACACCTGCTGACCTTACGGGCCTGCTGTGTAGACCAGACATTCCTACCTGACCCTCCAGGCTAGGCCCGGTATCCCTATCTGATGCTCTGCGGTAGGCCTGGCCCCCTACCCGACAATCTGGGGGAGTAGCGGTACACCCACAGGTACTCCGCGGTACTTTTGCTATACCCACCGGTACTCCTGGATTGTACCGGAACCCTTACTGGTGCGCCGGGGTACACCTGCTGACCCTACAGGCATACTGCTTTGGACCCACCCTTCCTACGTGACCCTCCGGGGTAGGCCTGGTATACCTACCCGATGTTTCGAGGTAGAACCGGTTCCCCCTCCGGTACTCTGGGGTTGGAACGGAACCCTTTGTGATGCGCCAGAGAACACCAGCTGTCCCTTCGTGCGCGCTGGACTAGACCCGGCCTCCCTACCGGACCCCACAGGTTAGACCCGCTATCCCTACCTGATTCTCCGCATTAGGCTTGGCACCCATACCCGATGTTCTGGGGTAGTAGCGGTACCCCCACCGTTACTCTGTGGTAGTATCGGTACACCCACCGGTACTCCGGGGTAGTACGTGAACCATTAACTGGTTCACTGGGGTACACCTGCTGACATTACTGGCGCGCGGTGTAGACCAGACATTCCTACCTGACCCTCCGTGTTAGGCCCGGTATCCCTACCTGATGCTCCATTGTTGGCCTGGCACCCCTACCCGATATGCTGGGGTAGTACCGGTACCCCCACCGGTACTCTGCAGTAGTATCGGTACACGCACCGGTACTCCAGGGTAGTACCTGAACCCTTACTGGTTCGCTGCGGTACACCTGCTGAACTTACGGGCCCGCGGTATAGACCAGACATTCCTACCTGACCCTCCAGGCTAGGCCCGGTATCCTTACCTGATGCTCTGCGGTAGGCCTGGCCCCCTATTCAACAACCTGGGGTAGTACCGGTACACCCACTGGTACTCCGCGGTAGGTTTGCTATACCCTCCGGTACTCCTGGATTGTACCGGAACCCTTACTGGTGCGCCGGGGTACACCTGCTGACCCTACGGGCGCGACGCTTTACGCCCACCCTTCCTACCTGACCCGCCGGAGTAGGCACAGTATATATACCCGATGTTTCGAAGTAGAACCGGTTCACCCACCAATACTCTGTGGTTGGAACGGAACCCTTTGTGATGCGCCAGAGAACACCAGGTGTCCCTTCGTGCGCGCTGGACTAGACCCAGCCTCCCTACCGGACCCCACAGGTTAGACCAGGTATCCCTACCTGATGCTCCGCATTAGGCTTGGCACCCATACCCGATCTTCTGGGGTAGTAGCGGTACCCCCACCGTTACTCTGCGGTAGTATCGGTACACCCACCGGTACTCCGAGGTAGTACGTGAACCCTTACTGGTTCACTGGGGTACACCTGCTGACGTTACTGGCGCGCGGTGTAGACCAGACATTCCTACCTGACCCTCCGTGCTAGGCCCGGTATCCCTACCTGATGCTCCATTGTTGGCCTGGCACCCCTACCCGATATGCTGGGGTAGTACAGTACCCCCACCGGTACTCTGCAGTAGTATCGGTACACCCACCGGTACTCCAGGGTAGTACCTGAACACTTACTGGTTCGATGCAGTACACCTGCTGAACTTACGGGCCCGCGGTATAGACCAGACATTCCTACCTGACCCTCCAGGCTAGGCCCGGTATCCCTACCTGATGCTCTGCGGTAGGCCTGGCCCCCTACCCGACAATCTTGGTTAGTACCGGTACACCCACTGGTACTCCGCGGTAGTTTTGCTATACCCACCGGTACTCCTGGATTGTACCGGAACACTTACTGGTGCGCCGGGGTACACCTGCTGATCCTACGGGCACGCCGCTTTACGCCCACGATTCCTAACTGACCCGCCGGAGTAGACCCGCTATTCCTACCCGATGTTTCGAGGTAGAACCGGTTCCCCCACCAGTACTCTGGGGTTGGAACGGAACACTTTGTGATGCGCCAAAGAACACCAGCTGTGCCTTGGTGCGCGCGGGACTAGACCCGGCCTCCCTACCGGACCCCACAGGTTAGACCAGGTATCCCTACCTGATGCTCCGCATTAGGCTTGGCACCCATACACGATCTTCTGCGGTAGTAGCGGTACCCCCACCGTTACTCTGCGGTAGTATCGGTACACCCACCGGTACTCCGAGGTAGTACGTGAACCCTTACTGGTTCACTGGGGTACACCTGCTGACATTACTGGCGCGCGGTGTAGACCAGACATTCCTACCTGAACCCTACGTGTTAGGCCCGGTATCCCTACCTGATGCTCCATTGTTGGCCTGGCACCCCTGCCCGATATGCTAGGGTAGTACCAGTACCCCCACCGGTACTCTGCAGTAGTATGGGTATACACACCGGTACTCCAGGGTTGTACCTGAACCCTTACTGGTTCGCTGCGGTACACCTGCTGAACTTACGGGCGCGCGGTATAGACCAGACATTACTACCTGACCTTCCAGGCTAGGCCCGGTATCCCTACCTATTGCTCTGCGGTAGGCCTGGCCCCCTACCCGACAATCTGGGTTAGTACCGGTACACCCACTGGTACTCCGCGGTAGTTTTGCTATACCCACCGGTACTCCTGGATTGCACCGGAACACTTACTGGTGTGCCGGGGTACACCTGTTGATCCTACGGGTGCCCCGCTTTACACCCACCCTTCCTACCTGACCCGCCGGAGTAGGCCCGGTATACGTACCCGATGTTTCGAGGTAGAACCGGTTCACCCACCAGTACTCTGTGGTTGGAACGGAACTCTTTGTGATGCGCCGGAGAACACCAGGTGTCCCTTGGTGCGCGCTGGACTAGACCCGGCCTCCCTACCGGACCCCACAGGTTAGGCCCGGTATCCCTACCTGATGCTCCGCATTAGGCTTGGCACCCATAACCGATCTTCTGGGGTAGTAGTGGTACTCCCACCGTTACTCTGCGGTAGTATCGGTACACCCACCGGTACTCCGAGGTAGTACGTGAACCCTTACTCGTTCACTGGGGTACACCTGATGACATTACTGGCGCGCGGTGTAGACCAGACATTCCTACCTGACCCTCCGTGTTAGGCCCGGTATCCCTACCTGATGCTCCGTTGTTGGCCTGGCACCCCTACCCGATATGCTGGGGTAGTACCGGTACCCCCACCGGTACTCTGCGGTAGTATTGGTACACCCACCGGTACTCCAGGGTAGTACCTGAACCCTTACTGGTTCGATGCAGTACACCTGCTGAACTTTACGGGCCCGCGGTATAGACCAGACATTCCTACCTGACCCTCCAGGCTAGGCCCGGTATCCCTACCTGATGCTCCGTTGTTGGCCTGGCACCCCTACCCGATATGCTGGGGTAGTACCGGTACCCCCACCGGTACTCTGCGGTAGTATTGGTACACCCACCGGTACTCCAGGGTAGTACCTGAACCCTTACTGGCTCTCTACGGTACACCTGCTGAACTTTACGGGCCCGCGGTATAGACCAGACATTCCTACCTGACCCTCCATGCTAGGCCCGGTATCCCTACCTGATGCTCTGCGGTAGGCCTGGCCCCCTACCCGACAATCTTGGTTAGTACCGGTACACCCACTGGTACTCCGCGGTAGTTTTGCTATACCCACCGGTACTCCTGGATTGTACCGGAACACTTACTGGTGCGCCGGGGTACACCTGCTGATCCTACGGGCGCGCCGCTTTACGCCCACCCTTCCTACCTGACCCGCCGGAGTAGGCCCGGTATACGTACCCGATGTTTCGAAGTAGAACCGGTTCACTCACCAATACTCTGTGGTTGGAACGGAACCCTTTGTGATGCGCCAGAGAACACCAGCTGTCCCTTCGTGCGCGCTGGACTAGACCCAGCCTCCCTACCGGACCCCACAGGTTAGACCCGCTATCCCTACCTGATGCTCCGCATTAGGCTTGGCACCCATACCCGATGTTCTGGGGTAGTAGCGGTACCCCCACCGTTACTCTGCGGTAGTATCGGTACACCCACCGGTACTCCGAGGTAGTACGTGAACCCTTACTGGTTCACTGGGGTACACCTGCTGACGTTACTGGCGCGCGGTGTAGACCAGACATTCCTACCTGACCCTCCGTGTTAGGCCCGGTATCCCTACCTGATGCTCCATTGTTGGCCTGGCACCCCTACCCGATATGCTGGGGTAGTACAGTACCCCCACCGGTACTCTGCAGTAGTATCGGTACACCCACCGGTACTCCAGGGTAGTACCTGAACCCTTACTGGTTCGATGCAGTACACCTGCTGAACTTACGGGCCCGCGGTATAGACCAGACATTCCTACCTGACCCTCCAGGCTAGGCCCGGTATCCCTACCTGATGCTCTGCGGTAGGCCTGGCCCCCTACCCGACAATCTTGGTTAGTACCGGTACACCCACTGGTACTCCGCGGTAGTTTTGCTATACCCACCGGTACTCCTGGATTGTACCGGAACACTTACTGGTGCGCCGGGGTACACCTGCTGATCCTACGGGCACGCCGCTTTACGCCCACGATTCCTAACTGACCCGCCGGAGTAGACCCGCTATTCCTACCAGATGTTTCGAGGTAGAACCGGTTCCCCCACCAGTACTCTGGGGTTGGAACGGAACACTTTGTGATGCGCCAAAGAACACCAGCTGTGCCTTGGTGCGCGCGGGACTAGACCCGGCCTCCCTACCGGACCCCACAGGTTAGACCCGGTATCCCTACCTGATGCTCCGCATTAGGCTTGGCACCCATACCCCCGATGTTTCAAGGTAGAACCGGTTGCCCCACCGGTATTCTGGGGTTGGAACGGAACCCTTTGTGATGCGCCAGAGAACACCAGCTGTCCCTTCGTGCGCGCTGGACTAGACCTGGCCTCCCTACCGGACCCCACAGGTTAGACCCGCTATAACTACCTGATGCTCCGCATATAGGCTTGGCACCCATACCCGATGTTCTGGGGTAGTAGCGGTACCCCCACCGTTACTCTGCGGTAGTATCGGTACACCCACCGGTACTCCGGGGTAGTACGTGAACCCTTACTGGTTCACTGGGGTACACCTGCTGACGTTACTGGCGCGCGGTGTAGACCAGACATTCCTACCTGACCCTCCGTTTTAGGCCCGGTATCCCTACCTGATGCTCCGTTGTTGGCCTGGCACCCCTACCCGATATGCTGGGCTAGTACCGGTACCCCCACCGGTACTCTGCGGTAGTATTGGTACACCCACCGGTACTCCAGGGTAGTACCTGAACCCTTACTGGTTCGCTGGGGTACACCTGCTGACCTTACGGGCGTGCTGTGTAGACCAGACATTCCTACCTGACCCTCCAGGCTAGGCCCGGTATCCCTACCTGATGCTCTGCGGTAGGCCTGGCCCCCTACCCGACAATCTGGGGTAGTACCGGTACACCCACCGGTACCCCGCGGTACTTTTGCTATACCCACCGGTACTCCTGGATTGTACCGGAACCCTTACTGGTGCGCCGGGGTACACCTGCTGACCCTACGGGCGCGCCGCTTTACGCCCACCCTTCCTACCTGACCCTCCGGGTAGGCCTGGTATACCTACCCGATGTTTCTAGGTAGAACCGGTTCCCCCACCGGTACTCTGGGGTTGGAACGGAACCCTTTGTGATGCGCCAGAGAACACCAGCTGTCCCTTCGTGCGCGCTGGACTAGACCTGGCCTCCCTACCGGACCCCACAGGTTAGACCCGCTATCCCTACCTGATGCTCCGCATTAGGCTTGGCACCCATACCCGATGATCTGGGGTAGTAGCGGTACCCCCACCGTTACTCTGCGGTAGTATCGGTACACCCACCGGTACTCCGGGGTAGTACGTGAACCCTTACTGGTTCACTGGGGTACACCTGCTGACGTTACTGGCGTGCGGTGTAGACCAGACATTCCTACCTGACCCTCCGTTTTAGGCCCGGTATCCCTACCTGATGCTCCGTTGTTGGCCTGGCACCCCTACCCGACATGCTGGGCTAGTACCGGTACCCCCACCGGTACTCTGCGGTAGTATTGGTACACCCACCGGTACTCCAGGGTAGTACCTGAACCCTTACTGGTTCGCTGGGGTACACCTGCTGACCTTACGGGCGTGCTGTGTAGACCAGACATTCCTACCTGACCCTCCAGGCTAGGCCCGGTATCCCTACCTGATGCTCTGCGGTAGGCCTGGCCCCCTACCCGACAATCTGGGGTAGTACCGGTACACCCACCGGTACTCCGCGGTACTTTTGCTATACCCACCGGTACTCCTGGATTGTACCGGAACCCTTACTGGTGCGCCGGGGTACACCTGCTGACCCTACGGGCGCGCCGCTTTACGCCCACCCTTCTTACCTTACCCGCCGGGGTGGGCCTGGTATACCTACCAGATGTTTCGAGGTAGAACCGGTTCCCCCACCGGTACTCTGGGCTTGGAACGGAAACCTTTGAGATGCGCCAGAGAACACCAGCTGTCCCTTCGTGCGCGCTGGACTAGACCCTGCCTCCCTACCAGACCCCACATGTTACACCCGGTATCCCTACCTAATGCTCCGCATTAGGCTTGGCACCCATACCCGATGTTCTGGGGTAGTAGTGTTACCCCCACCGTTACTCTGCGGTAGTATCGGTACACCCACGGGTACTCTGGGGTAGTACGTGAACCCTTAATGGTTCACTGGGGTACACCTGATGACGTTACGGGCACACGGTATAGACCAGACATTCCTACCTGACCCTCCGTGTTAGTCCCGGTATCCCTACCTGATGCCCCGTTTGTTGTCCTGGCACCCCTACCCGATATGCTGGGGTAGTACCGGTACCCCCACCGGTACTCTGCGGTAGTATTGGTACACCCACCGGTACTCCAGGGTAGTACCTGAACCCTTACTGGTTCGCTGGGGTACACCTGCTGACCTTACGGGCGTGCTGTGTAGACCAGACATTCCTACCTGACCCTCCAGGCTAGGCCCGGTATCCCTACCTGATGCTCTGCGGTAGGTCTGGCCCCCTACCCGACAATCTGGGGTAGTACCGGTACACCCAGAGGTACTCCGCGGTACTTTTGCTATACCCACCGGTACTCCTGGATTGTACCGGAACCCTTACTGGTGCGCCGGGTTACACCTGCTGACCCTATGGGCTCGCCGCTTTTCGCCCACCCTTCCTACCTGACCCTCCGGGGTAGGCCTGGTATACCTACCCGATGTTTCGAGGTAGAACCGGTTCCCCCACCGGTACTCTGGGTTTGGAACGGAACCCTTTGTGATGCGCCAGAGAACACCAGCTGTCCCTTCGTGCGCGCTGGACTGGACCCGGCCTCCCTACCTGACCCCACAGGTTAGACCCGCTATCCCTACCTGATGGTCCGCATTAGGCTTGGCACCCATACCCGATGTTCTGGGGTAGTAGCGGTACCCCCACCGTTACTCTGCGGTAGTATCGGTACACCCACCGGTAGTCCGGGGTAGTACGTGAACCCTTACTGGTTCACTGGGGTACACCTGCTGACGTTACTGGCGCGCGGTGTAGACCAGACATTCCTACCTGACCCTCCGTGTTAGTCCCGGTATCCCTACCTGATGCTCCGTTGTTGGCCTGGCACCCCTACCCGATATGCTGGGGTAGTACCGGTACCCCCACCGGTACTCTGCGGTAGTATTGGTACACCCACCGGTACTCCAGGGCAGTACCTGACCACTTACTGGTTCGCTGGGGTACACCTGCTGACCTTACGGGCGTGCTCTGTAGACCAGACATTCCTACCTGACCCTCCAGGCTAGGCCCGGTATCCCTACCTGATGCTCTGCGGTAGGCCTGGCCCCGTACCCGACAATCGGGGGTAGTACCGGTACACTCACCGGTATTCCGCGGTTGTTTTGCTATACCCACCGGTACTCCTGGATTGTACCGGAACCCTTACTGGTGCGCCGGGGTACACCTGCTGACCCTAAGGGCACACTGCTTTGGACCCACCCTTCCTACCTGACCCGCCGGGGTAGGCCTGGTATACCTACCCGATGTTTCGAGGTAGAACCGGTTCCCCCACCAGTACTCTGGGGTTGGAACGGAACCCTTTGTGATGCGCCAGAGAACACCAGCTGTCCCTTCGTGCGCGCTGGACTAGACCCGGCCTCCCTACCGGACCCCACAGGTTAGACCCGCTATCCCTACCTGATGCTCCGCATTAGGCTTGGCACCCATACCCGATGTTCTGGGGTAGTAGCGGTACCCCCACCGTTACTCTGCGGTAGTATCGGTACACCCACCGGTACTCCGGGGTAGTACGTGAACCCTTACTGGTTCACTGGGGTACACCTGATGACGTTACGGGCACACGGTATGGACCAGACATTCCTACCTGACCCTCCGTTTTAGGCCCGGTATCCCTACCTGATGCCCCGTTGTTGTCCTGGCACCCCTACCCGATATGCTGGGGTAGTACCGGTACCCCCACCGGTACTCTGCGGTAGTATTGGTACACCCACCGGTACTCCAGGGTAGTACCTGAACCCTTACTGGTTCGCTGGGGTACACCTGCTGACCTTACGGGCGTGCTGTGTAGACTAGACATTCCTACCTGACCCTCCAGGCTAGGCCCGGTATCCCTACCTGATGCTCTGCGGTAGGTCTGGCCCCCTACCCGACAATCTGGGGTAGTACCGGTACACCCAGAGGTACTCCGCGGTAATTTTGCTATACCCACCGGTACTCCTGGATTGTACCGGAACCCTTACTGCTGCGCCGCGTTACACCTGCTGACCCTATGGGCTCGCCGCTTTTCGCCCACCCTTCCTACCTGACCCTCCGGGGTAGGCCTGGTATACCTACCCGATGTTTCGAGGTAGAACCGGTTCCCCAACCGGTACTCTGGGTTTGGAACGGAACCCTTTGTGATGCGCCAGAGAACACCAGCTGTCCCTTCGTGCGCGCTGGACTGGACCCGGCCTCCCTACCTGACCCCACAGGTTAGACCCGCTATCCCTACCTGATGGTCCGCATTAGGCTTGGCACCCATACCCGATGTTCTGGGGTAGTAGCGGTACCCCCACCGTTACTCTGCGGTAGTATCGGTACACCCACCGGTACTCCGGGGTAGTACGTGAACCCTTACTGGTTCACTGGGGTACACCTGCTGACGTTACTGGCGCGCGGTGTAGACCAGACATTCCTACCTGACCCTCCGTGTTAGTCCCGGTATCCCTACCTGATGCTCCGTTGTTGGCCTGGCACCCCTACCCGATATGCTGGGGTAGTACCGGTACCCCCACCGGTACTCTGCGGTAGTATTGGTACACCCACCGGTACTCCAGGGCAGTACCTGACCACTTACTGGTTCGCTGGGGTACACCTGCTGACCTTACGGGCGTGCTCTGTAGACCAGACATTCCAACCTGACCCTCCAGGCTAGGCCCGGTATCCCTACCTGATGCTCTGCGGTAGGCCTGGCCCCGTACCCGACAATCTGGGGGAGTACCGGTACACCCACAGGTACTCCGCGGTACTTTTGCTATAGCCACCGGTACTCCTGGATTGTACCGGAACCCTTACTGGTGCGCCGGGTTACACCTGCTGACCCTACGGGCGCGCCGATTTACGCCCACCCTTCCTACCTGACCCGCCGGGGTAGGCCTGGTATACCTACCCGATGTTTCGAGGTAGAACCAGTTCCCCCACCGGTACTCTGGGTTTGGAACGGAACCCTTTGTGATGCGCCAGAGAACAGCAGCTGTCCCTTCGTGCGCGCTGGACTAGACCCGGCCTCCCTACCGGACCCCACAGGTTAGACCCGGTATCCCTACCTGATGCTCCGCATTAGGCTTGGCACCCATACCCGATGTTCTGGGGTAGTAGCGGTACCCCCACCGTTACTCTGCGGTAGTATCAGTACAACCACCGGTACTCCGGGGTAGTACGTGAACCCTTACTGGTTCACTGGGGTACACCTGCTGACGTTACTGGCGCGCGGTGTAGACCAGACATTCCTACCTGACCCTCCGTTTTAGGCCCGGTATCCCTACCTGATGCTCCGTTGTCGGCCTGGCACCCCTACCCGATATGCTGGGGTAGTACCGGTACCCCCACCGGTACTCTGCGGTAGTATTGGTACACCCACCGGTACTCCAGGGCAGTACCTGAACCCTTACTGGTTCGCTGGGGTACACCTGCTGACCTTACGGGCGTGCTGTGTAGACCAGACATTCCTACCTGACCCTCCAGGCTAGGCCCGGTATCCCTACCTGACGCTCTGCGGTAGGCCTGGCCCCCTACCCGACAATCTGGGGTAGTACCGGTAAACCCACCGGGACTCCGCGGTAATTTTGCTATACCCACCGGTACTCCTGGATTGTACCGGAACCCTTACTGGTGCGCCGGGGTACACCTGCTGACCCTACGGGCGCGCCGCTTTACGCCCACCCTTCCTACCTGACCCGCCGGGGTAGGCCTGGTATACCTACCCGATGTTTCGAGGTAGAACCGGTTCCCCCACCGGTACTCTGGGCTTGGAACGGAACCCTTTCTGATGCGCCAGAGAACACCAGCTGTCCCTTCGTGCGCGCTGGACTAGACCCGGCCTCCCTAATGGAACCCACAGGTTAGACCCGGTATCCCTACCTGATGCTCCGCATTAGGCTTGGCACCCATAACCGATGTTCTGGGGTAGTAGCGGTACCCCCACCGTTACTCTGCGGTAGTATCGGTACACCCAGCGGTACTCCAGGGCAGTACCTGAACACTTAATGGTTCGCTGGGGTACACCTGCTGACCGTACGGGCGTGCTCTGTAGACCAGACATTCCTACCTGACCCTCCGTGTTAGTCCCGGTATCCCTACCTGATTCTCCGTTGTTGGCTTGGCACCCCTACCCGATATGCTGGGGTAGTACCGGTACCCCACCGGTACTCTGCGGTAGTATTGGTACACCCACCGGTACTCCAGGGTAGTACCTGAACCCTTACTGGTTCGCTGGGGTACACTTGCTACCTTACGGGCGTGCTCTGTAGACCAGACATTCCTACCTGACCCTCCAGGCTAGGCCCGGTATCCCTACCTGATGCTCTGCGGTAGGCCTGGCCCCCTACCCGACAATCTGGGGTAGTACCGGTACACCCACCGGTACTCCGCGGTACTTTTTCTATACCCACCGGTACTCCTGGATTGTACCGGAACCCTTACTGGTGCGCCGGGGTACACCTGCTGACACTACGGGCGCGCCGATTTACGCCCACCCTTCCTACCTGACCCGCCGCGGTAGGCCTGGTATACCTATCCGATGTTTCAAGGTAGAACCGGTTGCCCCACCAGTACTCTGGGGTTGTAACGGAACCCTTTGTGATGCGCCAGAGAACACCAGCTGTCCCTTCGTGCGCGCTGGACTAGACCCGGCCTCCCTACCGGACCCCACAGGTTAGACCCGCTATCCCTACCTGATGCTCTGCATATAGGCTTGGCACCCATACCCGATGTTCTGGGGTAGTAGCGGTACCCCCACCGTTACTCTGCGGTAGTATCGGTACACCCACCGGTACTCCGGGGTAGTACGTGAACCCTTACTGGTTCACTGGGGTACACCTGATGACGTTACTGGCGTGCGGTGTAGACCAGACATTCCTACCTGACCCTCCGTTTTAGGCCCGGTATCCCTACCTGATGCTCCGATGTTGGCCTGGCACCCCTACCCGATATGCTGGGGTAGTACCGGTACCCCCACCGGTACTCCGCGGTAGTATTGGTACACCCACCGGTACTCCAGGGTAGTACCTGAACCCTTACTGGTTCGCTGGGGTACACCTGCTGACCTTACGGGCGTGCTGTGTAGACCAGACATTCCTACCTGACCCTCCAGGCTAGGCCCGGTATCCCTACCTGATGCTCTGCGCTACGCCTGGCCCCGTACCCGACAATCTGGGGTAGTACCGGTACACCCACCGGTACTCCGCGGTACTTTTGCTATACCCACCGGTACTCCTGGATTGTACCGGAACCCTTACTGGTGCACCGGGGTACACCTGCTGACCCTACGGGCACACTGCTTTGGACCCACCCTTCCTACCTGACCCGCCGGGGTAGGCCTGGTATACCTACCCGAAGTTTCGAGGTAGAACCGGTTCCCCCACCGGTACTCTGGGCTTGGAACGGAAACCTTTCTGATGCGCCAGAGAACACCAGCTGTCCCTTTGTGCGCGCTGGACTAGACCCGGCCTCCCTTCCGGACCCCACAGGTTAGACCCGCTATCCCTACCTGATGCTCCGCATTAGGCTTGGCACCCATACCCGAAGTTCTGGGGTAGTAGCGGTACCCCCACAATTACTCTGCGGTAGTATCAGTACACCCACCGGTACTCCGGGGTAGTACGTGAACCCTTACTGGTTCACTGGGGTACACCTGATGACGTTACGGTCACGCGGTATAGACCAGACATTCTTCCTGACCCTCCGTTTTAGGCCCGGTATCCCTACCTGATGCTCCGTTGTTGGCCTGGCACCCCTACCCGATATGCTGGGGTAGTACCGGTATCCCCACCGGTACTCTGCGGTAGTATTGGTACACCCACCGGTACTCCAGGGTAGTACCTGAACCCTTATAGGTTCGCTGGGGTACACCTGCTGACCTTACGGGCGTGCTGTGTAGACCAGACATTCCTACCTGACCCTCCAGGCTAGGCCCGGTATCCCTACCTGATGCTCTGCGGTAGGCCTGGCCCCCTACCCGACAATGTGGGGTAGTACCGGTACACCCAGAGGTACTCCGCGGTACTTTTGCTATACCCACCGGTACTCCTGGATTGTACCGGAACCCTTACTGGTGCGCCGGGGTGCACCTGCTGACAGTACGGGCGCGCCGCTTTACGCACACCTTTTCTACCTTACCCGCCGGGTTAGGCCTGGTATACCTACCAGATGTTTTGAGTTACAACCGGTTCCCCCACCGGTACTCTGGGCTTGGAACGGAACCCTTTGTGATGCGCCAGAGAACACCAGCTGTCCCTTCGTGCGCGCTGGACTAGACCTGGCCTCCCTACCGGACCCCACAGGTTAGACCCGCTATCCCTACCTGATGCTCCGCATTAGGCTTGGCACCAATACCCGATGTTCTGGGGTACTAGCGGTACCCCCACCGTTACTCTGCGGTAGTATCGGTACACCCACCGGTACTCCGGGGTAGGACGTGAACCCTTACTGGTTCACTGGGGTACTCCTGATGACGTTTCGGGCACGCGGTATAGACAAGACATTCTTCCTGACCCTCCGTGTTAGTCCCGGTATCCCTACCTGATGCTCCGTTGTTGGCCTGGCACCCACACCCGATATGCTGGGGTAGTACCGCTACCCCCACCGGTACTCTGCGGTAGTATTGGTACACCCACCGGTACTCCAGGGCAGTACCTGAACACTTACTGGTTCGCTGGGGTACACCTGCTGACCTTACGGGCGTGCTGTGTAGACCAGACATTCCTACCTGACCCTCCAGGCTAGGCCCGGTATCCCTACCTGATGCTCTGCGGTAGGCCTGGCCCCATACACGACAATCTGGGGTAGTAACGGTACACCCACAGGGACTCCGCGGTAGTTTTGCTATACCCACCGGTACTCCTGGATTGTACCGGAACCCTTACTGGTGCACCGGGGTACACCTGCTGACCGTACGGGCGCGCCGATTTACGCCCACCCTTCCTACCTGACCCTCCGGGGTAGGCCTGGTATACCTACACGATGTTTCAAGGTAGAACCGGTTGCCCCACCGGTACTCTGGGGTTGGAACGGAACCCTTTGTGATGCGCCAGAGAACACCAGCTGTCCCTTCGTGCGCGCTGGACTAGACCCGGCCTCCCTACCGGACCCCACAGGTTAGACCCGCTATCCCTACCTGATGCTCCGCATTAGGCTTGGCACCCATACCCGATGTTCTGGGGTACTAGCGGTACCCCCACCGTTACTCTGCGGTAGTATCGGTACACCCACCGGTACTCCGGGGTAGTATGTGAACCCTTACTGGTTCACTGGGGTACACCTGATGACGTTACTGGCGTGCGGTGTAGACCACACATTCCTACCTGACCCTCTGTTTTAGGCCCGGTATCCCTACCTGATGCTCCGTTGTTGGCCTGGCACCCCTACCCGATATGCTGGGGTAGTACCGGTACCCCCACCGGTACTCTGCGGTAGTATTGGTACACCCACCGGTACTCCAGGGTAGTACCTGAACCCTTACTGGTTCGCTGGGGTACACCTGCTGACCTTACGGGCGTGCTGTGTAGACCAGACATTCCTACCTGACCCTCCAGGCTAGGCCCGGTATCCCTACCTGATGCTCTGCGGTAGGCCTGGCCCCCTACCCGACAATCTGGGGTAGTACCGGTACACCCACAGGTACTCCGTGGTACTTTTGCTATACCCACCGATACTCCTGGATTGTACCGGAACCCTTACTGGTGCGCCGGGGTACACCTGCTGACCCTACGGGCGCGCCGCTTTACACCCACCCTTTCTACCTGACCCGCCCGGGTAGGCCTGGTATACCTACCCGATGTTTCGAGGTAGAACCGGTTCCCCCACCGGTACTCTGGGTTTGGAACGGAACCCTTTCTGATGCGCCAGAGAACACCAGCTGTCCCTTCGTGCGCGCTGGACTAGACCCGGCCTCCCTTCTGGACCCCACAGGTTAGACCCGGTATCCCTACCTGATGCTCCGCATTAGGCTTGGCACCCATACCCGATGTTCTGGGGTAGTAGCGGTACCCCCACCGTTACTCTGCGGTAGTATCGGTACACCCACCGGTACTCCGGGGTAGTACGTGAACCCTTACTGGTTCACTGGGGTACACCTGATGACGTTACTGGCGTGCGGTGTAGACCAGACATTCCTACCTGACCCTCTGTTTTAGGTCCGGTATCCCTACCTGATGCTCCGTTGTTGGCCTGGCACCCCTACCCAATATGCTGGGGTATTACCGGTACCCCCACCGGTACTCTGCGGTAGTATTGGTACACCCACCGGTACTCCAGGGTAGTACCTGAACCCTTACTGGTTCGCTGGGGTACACCTGCTGACCTTACGGGCGTGCTGTGTAGACCAGACATTCCTACCTGACCCTCCAGGCTAGGCCCGGTATCCCTACCTGATGCTCTGCGGTAGGCCTGGCCCCCTACCCGACAATCTGGGGTAGTACCGCTACACCCACCGGTACTCCGCGGTACTTTTGCTATACCCACCGGTACTCCTGGATTGTACCGGAACCCTTACTGGTGCACCGGGGTACACCTGCTGACCCTACGGTCACACTGCTTTGGACCCACCCTTCCTACCTGACCCGCCGGGGTAGGCCTGGTATACCTACCCGAAGTTTCGAGGTAGAACCGGTTCCCCCACCGGTACTCTGGGTTTGGAACGGAAACCTTTCTGATGCGCCAGAGAACACCAGCTGTCCCTTTGTGCGCGCTGGACTAGACCCGGCCTCCCTTCCGGACCCCACAGGTTAGACCCGCTATCCCTACCTGATGCTCCGCATTAGGCTTGGCACCCATACCCGAAGTTCTGGGGTAGTAGCGGTACCCCCACAATTACTCTGCGGTAGTATCAGTACACCCACCGTTACTCCGGGGTAATACGTGAACCCTTACTGGTTCACTGGGGTACACCTGATGACGTTACGGTCACGCGGTATAGACCAGACATTCTTCCTGACCCTCCGTGTTAGGCCCGGTATCCCTACCTGATACTCCGTTGTTGGCCTGGCACCCGTACCCGATATGCTGGGGTAGTACCGCTACCCCCACCGGTACTCTGCGGTAGTATTGGTACACCCTCCGGTACTCTAGGGTAGTACCTGAACCCTTACTGGTTCGCTGGGGTACACCTGCTGACCTTACGGGCGTGCTGTGTAGACCAGACATTCCTACCTGACCCTCCAGGCTAGGCCCGGTATCCCTACCTGATGCTCTGCGGTAGGCCTGGCCCCCTACCCGACAATCTGGGGTAGTACCGGTACACCCACCGGTACTCCGCGGTACTTTTTCTATACCCACCGGTACTCCTGGATTGTACCGGAACCCTTACTGGTGCGCCGGGGTACACCTGCTGACACTACGGGCGCGCCGATTTACGCCCACCCTTCCTACCTGACCCGCCGCGGTAGGCCTGGTATACCTATCCGATGTTTCAAGGTAGAACCGGTTGCCCCACCAGTACTCTGGGGTTGTAACGGAACCCTTTGTGATGCGCCAGAGAACACCAGCTGTCCCTTCGTGCGCGCTGGACTAGACCCGGCCTCCCTACCGGACCCCACAGGTTAGACCCACTATCCCTACCTGATGCTCTGCATATAGGCTTGGCACCCATACCCGATGTTCTGGGGTAGTAGCGGTACCCCCACCGTTACTCTGCGGTAGTATCGGTACACCCACCGGTACTCCGGGGTAGTACGTGAACCCTTACTGGTTCACTGGGGTACACCTGATGACGTTACTGGCGTGCGGTGTAGACCAGACATTCCTACCTGAACCTCTGTTTTAGGTCCGGTATCCCTACCTGATGCTCCGTTGTTGGCCTGGCACCACTACCCAATATGCTGGGGTAGTACCGGTACCCCCACCGGTACTCCGCGGTAGTATTGGTACACCCACCGGTACTCCAGGGTAGTACCTGAACCCTTACTGGTTCGCTGGGGTACACCTGCTGACCTTACGGGCGTGCTGTGTAGACCAGACATTCCTACCTGACCCTCCAGGCTAGGCCCGGTATCCCTACCTGATGCTCTGCGCTACGCCTGGCCCCCTACCCGACAATCTGGGGTAGTACCGGTACACCCACCGGTACTCCGCGGTACTTTTGCTATACCCACCGGTACTCCTGGATTGTACCGGAACCCTTACTGGTGCACCGGGGTACACCTGCTGACCCTACGGGCACACTGCTTTGGACCCACCCTTCCTACCTGACCCGCCGGGGTAGGCCTGGTATACCTACCCGAAGTTTCGAGGTAGAACCGGTTCCCCCACCGGTACTCTGGGCTTGGAACGGAAACCTTTCTGATGCGCCAGAGAACACCAGCTGTCCCTTTGTGCGCGCTGGACTAGACCCGGCCTCCCTTCCGGACCCCACAGGTTAGACCCGCTATCCCTACCTGATGCTCCGCATTAGGCTTGGCACCCATACCCGAAGTTCTGGGGTAGTAGCGGTACCCCCACCGTTACTCTGCGGTAGTATCAGTACACCCACCGGTACTCCGGGGTAGTACGTGAACCCTTACTGGTTCACTGGGGTACACCTGATGACGTTACGGTCACGCGGTATAGACCAGACATTCTTCCTGACCCTCCGTTTTAGGCCCGGTATCCCTACCTGATGCTCCGTTGTTGGCCTGGCACCCCTACCCGATATGCTGGGGTAGTACCGGTATCCCCACCGGTACTCTGCGGTAGTATTGGTACACCCACCGGTACTCCAGGGTAGTACCTGAACCCTTATAGGTTCGCTGGGGTACACCTGCTGACCTTACGGGCGTGCTCTGTAGACCAGACATTCCTACCTGACCCTCCAGGCTAGGCCCGGTATCCCTACCTGATGCTCTGCGGTATGCCTGGCCCCCTACCCGACAATGTGGGGTAGTACCGGTACACCCAGAGGTACTCCGCGGTACTTTTGCTATACCCACCGGTACTCCTGGATTGTACCGGAACCCTTACTGGTGCGCCGGGGTGCACCTGCTGACAGTACGGGCGCGCCGCTTTACGCACACCTTTTCTACCTTACCCGCCGGGTTAGGCCTGGTATACCTACCAGATGTTTTGAGTTACAACCGGTTCCCCCACCGGTACTCTGGGGTTGGAACGGAAACCTTTGTGATGCGCCAGAGAACACCAGCTGTACCTTCGTGCGCGCTGGACTAGACCTGGCCTCCCTACCGGACCCCACAGGTTAGACCCGCTATCCCTACCTGATGCTCCGCATTAGGCTTGGCACCAATACCCGATGTTCTGGGGTAGTAGCGGTACCCCCACCGTTACTCTGCGGTAGTATCGGTACACCCACCGGTACTCCGGGGTAGGACGTGAACCCTTACTGGTTCACTGGGGTACTCCTGATGACGTTTCGGGCACGCGGTATAGACCAGACATTCTTCCTGACCCTCCGTGTTAGTCCCGGTATCCCTACCTGATGCTCCGTTGTTGGCCTGGCACCCACACCCGATATGCTGGGGTAGTACCGCTACCCCCACCGGTACTCTGCGGTAGTATTGGTACACCCACCGGTACTCCAGGGCAGTACCTGAACACTTACTGGTTCGCTGGGGTACACCTGCTGACCTTACGGGCGTGCTGTGTAGACCAGACATTCCTACCTGACCCTCCAGGCTAGGCCCGGTATCCCTACCTGATGCTCTGCGGTAGGCCTGGCCCCATACACGACAATCTGGGGTAGTAACGGTACACCCACAGGGACTCCGCGGTAGTTTTGCTATACCCACCGGTACTCCTGGATTGTACCGGAACCCTTACTGGTGCACCGGGGTACACCTGCTGACCGTACGGGCGCGCCGATTTACGCCCACCCTTCCTACCTGACCCTCCGGGGTAGGCCTGGTATACCTACACGATGTTTCAAGGTAGAACCGGTTGCCCCACCGGTACTCTGGGGTTGGAACGGAACCCTTTGTGATGCGCCAGAGAACACCAGCTGTCCCTTCGTGCGCGCTGGACTAGACCCGGCCTCCCTACCGGACCCCACAGGTTAGACCCGCTATCCCTACCTGATGCTCCGCATTAGGCTTGGCACCCATACCCGATGTTCTGGGGTAGTAGCGGTACCCCCACCGTTACTCTGCGGTAGTATCGGTACACCCACCGGTACTCCGGGGTAGTATGTGAACCCTTACTGGTTCACTGGGGTACACCTGATGACGTTACTGGCGTGCGGTGTAGACCACACATTCCTACCTGACCCTCTGTTTTAGGCCCGGTATCCCTACCTGATGCTCCGTTGTTGGCCTGGCACCCCTACCCGATATGCTGGGGTAGTACCGCTACCCCCACCGGTACTCTGCGGTAGTATTGGTACACCCACCGGTACTCCAGGGTAGTACCTGAACCCTTACTGGTTCGCTGGGGTACACCTGCTGACCTTACGGGCGTGCTGTGTAGACCAGACATTCCTACCTGACCCTCCAGGCTAGGCCCGGTATCCCTACCTGATGCTCTGCGGTAGGCCTGGCCCCCTACCCGACAATCTGGGGTAGTACCGGTACACCCACAGGTACTCCGTGGTACTTTTGCTATACCCACCGGTACTCCTGGATTGTACCGGAACCCTTAATGGTGCGCCGGGGTACACCTGCTGACCCTACGGGCGCGCCACTTTACACCCACCCTTTCTACCTGACCCGCCCGGGTAGGCCTGGTATACCTACCCGATGTTTCGAGGTAGAACCGGTTCCCCCACCGGTACTCTGGGTTTGGAACGGAACCCTTTCTGATGCGCCAGAGAACACCAGCTGTCCCTTCGTGCGCGCTGGACTAGACCCGGCCTCCCTTCTGGACCCCACAGGTTAGACCCGGTATCCCTACCTGATGCTCCGCATTAGGCTTGGCACCCATACCCGATGTTCTGGGGTAGTAGCGTTACCCCCACCGTTACTCTGCGGTAGTATCGGTACACCCACCGGTACTCCGGGGTAGTACGTGAACCCTTACTGGTTCACTGGGGTACACCTGATGACGTTACTGGCGCGCGGTGTAGACCAGACATTCCTACCTGACCCTCCGTTTTAGGCCCGGTATCCCTACCTGATGTTCCGTTGTTGGCCTGGCACCCCTACCCGATATGCTGGGGAAGTACCGGTATCCCCACCGGTACTCTGCGGTAGTATTGGTACACCCACCGGTACTCCAGGGTAGTACCTGAACCCTTATAGGTTCGCTGGGGTACACCTGCTGACCTTACGGGCGTGCTGTGTAGACCAGACATTCCTACCTGACCCTCCAGGCTAGGCCCGGTATCCCTACCTGATGCTCTGCGGTATGCCTGGCCCCCTACCCGACAATGTGGGGTAGTACCGGTACACCCAGAGGTACTCCGCGGTACTTTTGCTATACCCACCGGTACTCCTGGATTGTACCGGAACCCTTACTGGTGCGCCGGGGTACACCTGCTGACAGTACGGGCGCGCCGCTTTACACCCACCTTTTCTACCTTACCCGCCGGGTTAGGCCTGGTATACCTACCAGATGTTTTGAGTTACAACCGGTTCCCCCACCGGTACTCTGGGCTTGGAACGGAACCCTTTGTGATGCGCCAGAGAACACCAGCTGTCCCTTCGTGCGCGCTGGACTAGACCTGGCCTCCCTACCGGACCCCACAGGTTAGACCCGCTATCCCTACCTGATGCTCCGCATTAGGCTTGGCACCAATACCCGATGTTCTGGGGTACTAGCGGTACCCCCACCGTTACTCTGCGGTAGTATCGGTACACCCACCGGTACTCCGGGGTAGGACGTGAACCCTTACTGGTTCACTGGGGTACTCCTGATGACGTTTCGGGCACGCGGCATAGACAAGACATTCTTCCTGACCCTCCGTGTTAGTCCCGGTATCCCTACCTGATGCTCCGTTGTTGGCCTGGCACCCACACCCGATATGCTGGGGTAGTACCGCTACCCCCACCGGTACTCTGCGGTAGTATTGGTACACCCACCGGTACTCCAGGGCAGTACCTGAACACTTACTGGTTCGCTGGGGTACACCTGCTGACCTTACGGGCGTGCTGTGTAGACCAGACATTCCTACCTGACCCTCCAGGCTAGGCCCGGTATCCCTACCTGATGCTCTGCGGTAGGCCTGGCCCCCTACCCGACAATCTGGGGTAGTACCGCTACACCCACCGGTACTCCGCGGTACTTTTGCTATACCCACCGGTACTCCTGGATTGTACCGGAACCCTTACTGGTGCACCGGGGTACACCTGCTGACCCTACGGTCACACTGCTTTGGACCCACCCTTCCTACCTGACCCGCCGGGGTAGGCCTGGTATACCTACCCGAAGTTTCGAGGTAGAACCGGTTCCCCCACCGGTACTCTGGGTTTGGAACGGAAACCTTTCTGATGCGCCAGAGAACACCAGCTGTCCCTTTGTGCGCGCTGGACTAGACCCGGCCTCCCTTCCGGACCCCACAGGTTAGACCCGCTATCCCTACCTGATGCTCCGCATTAGGCTTGGCACCCATACCCGAAGTTCTGGGGTAGTAGCGGTACCCCCACAATTACTCTGCGGTAGTATCAGTACACCCACCGTTACTCCGGGGTAATACGTGAACCCTTACTGGTTCACTGGGGTACACCTGATGACGTTACGGTCACGCGGTATAGACCAGACATTCTTCCTGACCCTCCGTGTTAGGCCCGGTATCCCTACCTGATACTCCGTTGTTGGCCTGGCACCCGTACCCGATATGCTGGGGTAGTACCGCTACCCCCACCGGTACTCTGCGGTAGTATTGGTACACCCTCCGGTACTCTAGGGTAGTACCTGAACCCTTACTGGTTCGCTGGGGTACACCTGCTGACCTTACGGGCGTGCTGTGTAGACCAGACATTCCTACCTGACCCTCCAGGCTAGGCCCGGTATCCCTACCTGATGCTCTGCGGTAGGCCTGGCCCCCTACCCGACAATCTGGGGTAGTACCGGTACACCCACCGGTACTCCGCGGTAATTTTTCTATACCCACCGGTACTCCTGGATTGTACCGGAACCCTTACTGGTGCGCCGGGGTACACCTGCTGACAGTACGGGCGCGCCGAATTACGCCCACCCTTCCTACCTGACCCGCCGCGGTAGGCCTGGTATACCTATCCGATGTTTCAAGGTAGAACCGGTTGCCCCACCAGTACTCTGGGGTTGTAACGGAACCCTTTGTGATGCGCCAGAGAACACCAGCTGTCCCTTCGTGCGCGCTGGACTAGACCCGGCCTCCCTACCGGACCCCACAGGTTAGACCCACTATCCCTACCTGATGCTCTGCATATAGGCTTGGCACCCATACCCGATGTTCTGGGGTAGTAGCGGTACCCCCACCGTTACTCTGCGGTAGTATCGGTACACCCACCGGTACTCCGGGGTAGTACGTGAACCCTTACTGGTTCACTGGGGTACACCTGATGACGTTACTGGCGTGCGGTGTAGACCAGACATTCCTACCTGAACCTCTGTTTTAGGTCCGGTATCCCTACCTGATGCTCCGTTGTTGGCCTGGCACCACTACCCAATATGCTGGGGTAGTACCGGTACCCCCACCGGTACTCCGCGGTAGTATTGGTACACCCACCGGTACTCCAGGGTAGTACCTGAACACTTACTGGTTCGCTGGGGTACACCTGCTGACCTTACGGGCGTGCTGTGTAGACCAGACATTCCTACCTGACCCTCCAGGCTAGGCCCGGTATCCCTACCTGATGCTCTGCGCTACGCCTGGCCCCCTACCCGACAATCTGGGGTAGTACCGGTACACCCACCGGTACTCCGCGGTACTTTTGCTATACCCACCGGTACTCCTGGATTGTACCGGAACCCTTACTGGTGCACCGGGGTACACCTGCTGACCCTACGGGCACACTGCTTTGGACCCACCCTTCCTACCTGACCCGCCGGGGTAGGCCTGGTATACCTACCCGAAGTTTCGAGGTAGAACCGGTTCCCCCACCGGTACTCTGGGCTTGGAACGGAAACCTTTCTGATGCGCCAGAGAACACCAGCTGTCCCTTTGTGCGCGCTGGACTAGACCCGGCCTCCCTTCCGGACCCCACAGGTTAGACCCGCTATCCCTACCTGATGCTCCGCATTAGGCTTGGCACCCATACCCGAAGTTCTGGGGTAGTAGCGGTACCCCCACCGTTACTCTGCGGTAGTATCAGTACACCCACCGGTACTCCGGGGTAGTACGTGAACCCTTACTGGTTCACTGGGGTACACCTGATGACGTTACGGTCACGCGGTATAGACCAGACATTCTTCCTGACCCTCCGTTTTAGGCCCGGTATCCCTACCTGATGCTCCGTTGTTGGCCTGGCACCCCTACCCGATATGCTGGGGTAGTACCGGTATCCCCACCGGTACTCTGCGGTAGTATTGGTACACCCACCGGTACTCCAGGGTAGTACCTGAACCCTTATAGGTTCGCTGGGGTACACCTGCTGACCTTACGGGCGTGCTCTGTAGACCAGACATTCCTACCTGACCCTCCAGGCTAGGCCCGGTATCCCTACCTGATGCTCTGCGGTATGCCTGGCCCCCTACCCGACAATGTGGGGTAGTACCGGTACACCCAGAGGTACTCCGCGGTACTTTTGCTATACCCACCGGTACTCCTGGATTGTACCGGAACCCTTACTGGTGCGCCGGGGTGCACCTGCTGACAGTACGGGCGCGCCGCTTTACGCACACCTTTTCTACCTTACCCGCCGGGTTAGGCCTGGTATACCTACCAGATGTTTTGAGTTACAACCGGTTCCCCCACCGGTACTCTGGGGTTGGAACGGAAACCTTTGTGATGCGCCAGAGAACACCAGCTGTACCTTCGTGCGCGCTGGACTAGACCTGGCCTCCCTACCGGACCCCACAGGTTAGACCCGCTATCCCTACCTGATGCTCCGCATTAGGCTTGGCACCAATACCCGATGTTCTGGGGTAGTAGCGGTACCCCCACCGTTACTCTGCGGTAGTATCGGTACACCCACCGGTACTCCGGGGTAGGACGTGAACCCTTACTGGTTCACTGGGGTACACCTGATGACGTTTCGGGCACGCGGTATAGACCAGACATTCTTCCTGACCCTCCGTGTTAGTCCCGGTATCCCTACCTGATGCTCCGTTGTTGGCCTGGCACCCACACCCGATATGCTGGGGTAGTACCGCTACCCCCACCGGTACTCTGCGGTAGTATTGGTACACCCACCGGTACTCCAGGGCAGTACCTGAACACTTACTGGTTCGCTGGGGTACACCTGCTGACCTTACGGGCGTGCTGTGTAGACCAGACATTCCTACCTGACCCTCCAGGCTAGGCCCGGTATCCCTACCTGATGCTCTGCGGTAGGCCTGGCCCCATACACGACAATCTGGGGTAGTAACGGTACACCCACAGGGACTCCGCGGTAGTTTTGCTATACCCACCGGTACTCCTGGATTGTACCGGAACCCTTACTGGTGCACCGGGGTACACCTGCTGACCGTACGGGCGCGCCGATTTACGCCCACCCTTCCTACCTGACCCTCCGGGGTAGGCCTGGTATACCTACACGATGTTTCAAGGTAGAACCGGTTGCCCCACCGGTACTCTGGGGTTGGAACGGAACCCTTTGTGATGCGCCAGAGAACACCAGCTGTCCCTTCGTGCGCGCTGGACTAGACCCGGCCTCCCTACCGGACCCCACAGGTTAGACCCGCTATCCCTACCTGATGCTCCGCATTAGGCTTGGCACCAATACCCGATGTTCTGGGGTAGTAGCGGTACCCCCACCGTTACTCTGCGGTAGTATCGGTACACCCACCGGTACTCCGGGGTAGTATGTGAACCCTTACTGGTTCACTGGGGTACACCTGATGACGTTACTGGCGTGCGGTGTAGACCACACATTCCTACCTGACCCTCTGTTTTAGGCCCGGTATCCCTACCTGATGCTCCGTTGTTGGCCTGGCACCCCTACCCGATATGCTGGGGTAGTACCGGTACCCCCACCGGTACTCTGCGGTAGTATTGGTACACCCACCGGTACTCCAGGGTAGTACCTGAACCCTTACTGGTTCGCTGGGGTACACCTGCTGACCTTACGGGCGTGCTGTGTAGACCAGACATTCCTACCTGACCCTCCAGGCTAGGCCCGGTATCCCTACCTGATGCTCTGCGGTAGGCCTGGCCCCCTACCCGACAATCTGGGGTAGTACCGGTACACCCACAGGTACTCCGTGGTACTTTTGCTATACCCACCGATACTCCTGGATTGTACCGGAACCCTTACTGGTGCGCCGGGGTACACCTGCTGACCCTACGGGCGCGCCGCTTTACACCCACCCTTTCTACCTGACCCGCCCGGGTAGGCCTGGTATACCTACCCGATGTTTCGAGGTAGAACCGGTTCCCCCACCGGTACTCTGGGTTTGGAACGGAACCCTTTCTGATGCGCCAGAGAACACCAGCTGTCCCTTCGTGCGCGCTGGACTAGACCCGGCCTCCCTTCTGGACCCCACAGGTTAGACCCGGTATCCCTACCTGATGCTCCGCATTAGGCTTGGCACCCATACCCGATGTTCTGGGGTAGTAGCGTTACCCCCACCGTTACTCTGCGGTAGTATCGGTACACCCACCGGTACTCCGGGGTAGTACGTGAACCCTTACTGGTTCACTGGGGTACACCTGATGACGTTACTGGCGCGCGGTGTAGACCAGACATTCCTACCTGACCCTCCGTTTTAGGCCCGGTATCCCTACCTGATGTTCCGTTGTTGGCCTGGCACCCCTACCCGATATGCTGGGGAAGTACCGGTATCCCCACCGGTACTCTGCGGTAGTATTGGTACACCCACCGGTACTCCAGGGTAGTACCTGAACCCTTATAGGTTCGCTGGGGTACACCTGCTGACCTTACGGGCGTGCTGTGTAGACCAGACATTCCTACCTGACCCTCCAGGCTAGGCCCGGTATCCCTACCTGATGCTCTGCGGTATGCCTGGCCCCCTACCCGACAATGTGGGGTAGTACCGGTACACCCAGAGGTACTCCGCGGTACTTTTGCTATACCCACCGGTACTCCTGGATTGTACCGGAACCCTTACTGGTGCGCCGGGGTACACCTGCTGACAGTACGGGCGCGCCGCTTTACACCCACCTTTTCTACCTTACCCGCCGGGTTAGGCCTGGTATACCTACCAGATGTTTTGAGTTACAACCGGTTCCCCCACCGGTACTCTGGGCTTGGAACGGAACCCTTTGTGATGCGCCAGAGAACACCAGCTGTCCCTTCGTGCGCGCTGGACTAGACCTGGCCTCCCTACCGGACCCCACAGGTTAGACCCGCTATCCCTACCTGATGCTCCGCATTAGGCTTGGCACCAATACCCGATGTTCTGGGGTACTAGCGGTACCCCCACCGTTACTCTGCGGTAGTATCGGTACACCCACCGGTACTCCGGGGTAGGACGTGAACCCTTACTGGTTCACTGGGGTACTCCTGATGACGTTTCGGGCACGCGGTATAGACAAGACATTCTTCCTGACCCTCCGTGTTAGTCCCGGTATCCCTACCTGATGCTCCGTTGTTGGCCTGGCACCCACACCCGATATGCTGGGGTAGTACCGGTACCCCCACCGGTACTCTGCGGTAGTATTGGTACACCCACCGGTACTCCAGGGCAGTACCTGAACACTTACTGGTTCGCTGGGGTACACCTGCTGACCTTACGGGCGTGCTGTGTAGACCAGACATTCCTACCTGACCCTCCAGGCTAGGCCCGGTATCCCTACCTGATGCTCTGCTGTAGGCCTGGCCCCATACACGACAATCTGGGGTAGTAACGGTACACCCACAGGGACTCCGCGGTACTTTTGCTATACCCACCGGTACTCCTGGATTGTACCGGAACCCTTACTGGTGCACCGGGGTACACCTGCTGACCGTACGGGCGCGCCGATTTACGCCCACCCTTCCTACCTGACCCTCCGGGGTAGGCCTGGTATACCTACACGATGTTTCAAGGTAGAACCGGTTGCCCCACCGGTACTCTGGGGTTGGAACGGAACCCTTTGTGATGCGCCAGAGAACACCAGCTGTCCCTTCGTGCGCGCTGGACTAGACCCGGCCTCCCTACCGGACCCCACAGGTTAGACCCGCTATCCCTACCTGATGCTCCGCATTAGGCTTGGCACCCATACCCGATGTTCTGGGGTACTAGCGGTACCCCCACCGTTACTCTGCGGTAGTATCGGTACACCCACCGGTACTCCGGGGTAGTATGTGAACCCTTACTGGTTCACTGGGGTACACCTGATGACGTTACTGGCGTGCGGTGTAGACCACACATTCCTACCTGACCCTCTGTTTTAGGCCCGGTATCCCTACCTGATGCTCCGTTGTTGGCCTGGCACCACTACCCGATATGCTGGGGTAGTACCGGTACCCCCACCGGTACTCTGCGGTAGTATTGGTACACCCACCGGTACTCCAGGGTAGTACCTGAACCCTTACTGGTTCGCTGGGGTACACCTGCTGACCTTACGGGCGTGCTGTGTAGACCAGACATTCCTACCTGACCCTCCAGGCTAGGCCCGGTATCCCTACCTGATGCTCTGCGGTAGGCCTGGCCCCCTACCTGACAATCTGGGGTAGTACCGGTACACCCACAGGGACTCCGCGGTACTTTTGCTATACCCACCGGTACTCCTGGATTGTACCGGAACCCTTACTGGTGCGCCGGGGTACACCTGCTGACCCTACGGGCGCGCCGCTTTACACCCACCCTTTCTACCTGACCCGCCCGGGTAGGCCTGGTATACCTACCCGATGTTTCGAGGTAGAACCGGTTCCCCCACCGGTACTCTGGGTTTGGAATGGAACCCTTTCTGATGCGCCAGAGAACACCAGCTGTCCCTTCGTGCGCGCTGGACTAGACCCGGCCTCCCTTTTGGACCCCACATGTTACACCCGGTATCCCTACCTGATGCTCCGCATTAGGCTTGGCACCCATACCCGATGTTCTGGGGTAGTAGCGGTACCCCCACCGTTACTCTGCGGTAGTATCGGTACACCCACCGGTACTCCGGGGTAGTACGTGAACCCTTACTGGTTCACTGGGGTACACCTGATGACGTTACTGGCGCGCGGTGTAGACCAGACATTCCTACCTGACCCTCCGTTTTAGGCCCGGTATCCCTACCTGATGCTCCGTTGTTGGCCTGGCACCCCTACCCGATATGCTGGGGAAGTACCGGTATCCCCACCGGTACTCTGCGGTAGTATTGGTACACCCACCGGTACTCCAGGGTAGTACCTGAACCCTTATAGGTTCGCTGGGGTACACCTGCTGACCTTACGGGCGTGCTGTGTAGACCAGACATTCCTACCTGACCCTCCAGGCTAGGCTCGATATCCCTACCTGATGCTCTGCGGTATGCCTGGCCCCCTACCCGACAATGTGGGGTAGTACCGGTACGCCCAGAGGTACTCCGCGGTACTTTTGCTATACCCACCGGTACTCCTGGATTGTACCGGAACCCTTACTGGTGCGCCGGGGTACACCTGCTGACAGTACGGGCGCGCCGCTTTACGCCCACCTTTTCTACCTTACCCGCAGGGTTAGGCCTGGTATACCTACCAGATGTTTTGAGTTACAACCGGTTCCCCCACCGGTACTCTGGGCTTGGAACGGAACCCTTTGTGATGCGCCAGAGAACACCAGCTGTCCCTTCGTGCGCGCTGGACTAGACCTGGCCTCCCTACCGGACCCCACAGGTTAGACCCGCTATCCCTACCTGATGCTCTGCATATAGGCTTGGCACCCATACCCGATGTTCTGGGGTAGTAGCGGTACCCCCACCGTTACTCTGCGGTAGTATCGGTACACCCACCGGTACTCCGGGGTAGTACGTGAACCCTTACTGGTTCACTGGGGTACACCTGATGACGTTACTGGCGCGAGGTGTAGACCAGACATTCCTACCTGACCCTCCGTGTTAGACCCGGTATCCCTACCTGATGCTCCCTTGTTGGCCTGGCACCCCTACCCGATATGCTGGGGTAGTACCGGTACCCCCACCGGTACCCTGCGGTAGTATTGGTACACCCAACGGTACTCCAGGGCAGTACCTGAACACTTACTGGTTCGCTGGGGTACACCTGCTGACCTTACGGGCGTGCTGTGTAGACCAGACATTCCTACCTGACCCTCCAGGCTAGGCCCGGTATCCCTACCTGATGCTCTGCGGTAGGCCTGGCCCCCTACCCGACAATCTGGGGTAGTACCGGTACACCCACAGGTACTCTGCGGTACTTTTGCTATACCCACCGGTACTCCTGGATTGTACCGGAACCCTTACTGGTGCGCCAGGGTACACCTGCTGACCCTACGGGCGTGCCGCTTTACGCCCACCCTTCCTACCTGACCCGCCGGGGTAGGCCTGGTATACCTACCCGATGTTTCGAGGTAGAACCGGTTCCCCCACCGGTACTCTGGGGTTGGAACGGAACCCTTTGTGATGCGCCAGAGAACACCAGCTGTCCCTTCGTGCGCGCTGGACGAGACCCGGCCTCCCTACCGGACCCCACATGTTACACCCGTTATCCCTACCTGATGATCCGCATTAGGCTTGGCACCCATACCCGATGTTCTGGGGTAGTAGCGGTACCCCCACCGTTACTCTGCGGTAGTATCGGTACACCCACCTGTACTCCGGGGTAGTACGTGAACCCTTACTGGTTCACTGGGGTACACCTGCTGACGTTACTGGCGCGCGGTGTAGACCAGACATTCCTACCTGACCGTCCAGGCTAGGCCCGGTATCCCTACCTGATGCTCTGCGGTAGGCCTGGCCCCCTACCCGACAATCTGGGGTAGTATCGGTACACCCACAGGTACTCCGCGGTACTTTTGCTATACCCACCGGTACTCCTGGATTGTACCGGAACCCTTACTGGTGCGCCGGGGTACACCTGCTGACCCTACGGGAACACTGCTTTGGACCCACCCTTCCTACCTGACCCGCCGGGGTAGGCCTGGTATACCTACCCGATGTTTCGAGGTAGAACCGGTTCCCCCACCGGTACTCTGGGGTTGGAACGGAACGCTTTGTGATGCGCCAGAGAACACCAGCTGTCCCGTCGTGCGCGTTGGACTAGACCCGGCCTCCCTACCGGACCCCACAGGTTACACCCGCTATCCCTACCTGATGCTCCGCATTAGGCTTGGCACCCATACCCGATGTTCTGGGGTAGTAGCTGTACCCCCACCGTTACTCTGCGGTAGTATCAGTACTCCCACCGGTAGTCCGGGGTAGTACGTGAACCCTTACTGGTTCACTGGGGTACACCTGCTGACGTTACTGGCGCGCGGTGTAGACCAGACATACCTACCTGACCCTCCGTTTTAGGCCCGGTATCCCTACCTGATGCTCCGTTGTTGGCCTGGCACCCCTACCCGATATGCTGGGGTAGTACCGGTACCCCCACCTGTACTCTGCGGTAGTATTGGTACACCCACCGGTACTCCAGGGCAGTACCTGAACACTTACTGGTTCGCTGGGGTACACCTGCTGACCTTACGGGCGTGCTCTGTAGACCAGACATTCCTACTTGACCCTCCAGGCTAGGCCCGGTATCCCTACCTGATGCTCTGCGGTAGACCTGGCCCCCTACCCGACAATCTGGGGTAGTACCGGTACACCCACCGGTATTCCGCGGTAGTTTTGCTATACCCACCGGTACTCCTGGTTTGTACCGGAACCCTTACTGGTGCGCCGGGGTACACCTGCTGACCCTACGGGCGCGCCGCTTTACGCCCACCCTTCCTACCTGACCCTCCGGGGTAGGCCTGGTATACCTCCCAGATGTTTCGAGGTAGAATCGGTTCCCCCACCGGTACTCTGGGGTTGGAACGGAACCCTTAGTGATGCGCCAGAGAACACCAGCTGTCCCTTCGTGCGCGCTGGACTAGACCTGACCTCCCTACCGGACCCCACAGGTTAGACCCGCTATCCCTACCTGATGCTCCGCATTAGGCTTGGCACCCATACCCGATGTTCTGGGGTAGTAGCGGTACCCCCACCGTTACTCTGCGGTAGTATCGGTACACCCACCGGTACTCCGAGGTAGTACGTGAACCCTTACTGGTTCACTGGGGTACACCTGCTGACGTTACGGGCACGTGGTATAGACCAGACATTCCTACCTGACCCTCCGTGTTAGACCCGGTATCCCTACCTGATGCTCCGTTGTTGGCCTGGCACCCCTACCCGATATGCTGGGGTAGTACCGGTACCCCCACCTGTACTCTGCGGTAGTATTGGTACACCCACCGGTACTCCAGGGCAGTACCTGAACACTTACTGGTTCGCTGGGGTACACCTGCTGACCTTACGGGCGTGCTCTGTAGACCAGACATTCCTACCTGACCCTCCAGGCTAGGCCCGGTATCCCTACCTGATGCTCTGCGGCAGACCTGGCCCCCTACCCGACAATCTGGGGTAGTACCGGTACACCCACAGGTACTCTGCTGTACTTTTGCTATACCCACCGGTACTCCTGGATTGTACCGGAACCCTTACTGGTGCGCCTGGGTACACCTGCTGACCCTACGGGCGTGCCGCTTTACGCCCACCCTTCCTACCTGACCCGCCGGGGTAGGCCTGGTATACCTACCCGATGTTTCGAGGTAGAACCGGTTCCCCCACCGGTACTCTGGGGTTGGAACGGAACCCTTTGTGATGCGCCAGAGAACACCAGCTGTCCCGTCGTGCGCGTTGGATTAGACCCGGCCTCCCTACCGGACCCCACAGGTTACACCCGCTATCCCTACCTGATGATCCGCATTAGGCTTGGCACCCATACCCGATGTTCTGGGGTAGTAGCGGTACCCCCACCGTTACTCTGCGGTAGTATCGGTACACCCACCGGTACTGCGGGGTAGTACGTGAACCCTTACTGGTTCACTGGGGTACACCTGCTGACGTTACTGGCGCGCGGTGTAGACCAGACATTCCTACCTGACCGTCCAGGCTAGGCCCGGTATCCCTACCTGATGCTCTGCGGTAGGCCTGGCCCCCTACCCGACAATCTGGGGTAGTATCGGTACACCCACAGGTACTCCGCGGTACTTTTGCTATACCCACCGGTACTCCTGGATTGTACCGGAACCCTTACTGGTGCGCCGGGGTACACCTGCTGACCCTACGGGAACACTGCTTTGGACCCACCCTTCCTACCTGACCCGCCGGGGTAGGCCTGGTATACCTACCCGATGTTTCGAGGTAGAACTGGTTCCCCCACCGGTACTCTGGGCTTGGAACGGAACCCTTTGTGATGCGCCAGAGAACACCAGCTGTCCCGTCGTGCGCGTTGGACTAGACCCGGCCTCCCTACCGGACCCCACAGGTTACACCCGCTATCCCTACCTGATGCTCCGCATCAGGCTTGGCACCCATACCCGATGTTCTGGGGTAGTAGCGGTACCCCCACCGTTACTCTGCGGTAGTATCAGTACTCCCACCGGTAGTCCGGGGTAGTACGTGAACCCTTACTGGTTCACTGGGGTACACCTGCTGACGTTACTGGCGCGCGGTGTAGACCAGACATTCCTACCTGACCCTCCGTGTTAGTCCCGGTATCCCTACCTGATGCTCCGTTGTTGGCCTGGCACCCCTACCCGATATGCTGGGGTAGTACCGGTACCCCCAACGGTACTCTGCGGTAGTATTGGTACACCCACCGGTACTCCAGGGCAGTACCTGAACACTTACTGGTTCGCTGGGGTACACCTGCTGACCTTACGGGCGTGCTCTGTAGACCAGACATTCCTACCTGACCCTCCGTTTTAGGCCCGGTATCCCTACCTGATGCTCTGCGGTAGGCCTGGCCCCCTACCCGACAATCTGGGGTAGTACCGGTACACCCACCGGTATTCCGCGGTAGTTTTGCTATACCCACCGGTACTCCTGGTTTGTACCGGAACCCTTACTGGTGCGCCGGGGTACACCTGCTGACCCTACGGGCGCGCCGCTTTACGCCCACCCTTCCTACCTGACCCTCCGGGGTAGGCCTGGTATACCTCCCAGATGTTTCGAGGTAGAACCGGTTCCCCCACCGGTACTCTGGGGTTGGAACGGAACCCTTAGTGATGCGCCAGAGAACACCAGCTGTCCCTTCGTGCGCGCTGGACTAGACCTGACCTCCCTACCGGACCCCACAGGTTAGACCCGCTATCCCTACCTGATGCTCCGCATTAGGCTTGGCACCCATACCCGATGTTCTGGGGTAGTAGCGGTACCCCCACCGTTACTCTGCGGTAGTATCGGTACACCCACCGGTACTCCGAGGTAGTACGTGAACCCTTACTGGTTCACTGGGGTACACCTGCTGACGTTACGGGCACGCGGTATAGACCAGACATTCCTACCTGACCCTCCGTGTATAGACCCGGTATCCCTACCTGATGCTCCGTTGTTGGCGTGGCACCCCTACCCGATATGCTGGGGTAGTACCGGTACCCCCACCGGTACCCTGCGGTAGTATTGGTACACCCAACGGTACTCCAGGGTAGTATCTGAACACTTACTGGTTCGCTGGGGTACACCTGCTGACCTTACGGGCGTGCTGTGTAGACCAGACATTCCTACCTGACCCTCCAGGCTAGGCCCGGTATCCCTACCTGATGCTCTGCGGTAGGCCTGGCCCCCTACCCGACAATCTGGGGTAGTACCGGTACACCCACCGGTATTCCGCGGTAGTTTTGCTATACCCACCGGTACTCCTGGATTGAACTGGAACCCTTACTGGTGCGTCGGGTTACACCTGCTGACCCTACGGGCGCGTCGCTTTACGTCCACCCTTCCTACCTGACCCGCCGGGGTAGGCCTGGTATACCTACCCGATGTTTCGAGGTAGAACCGGTTCCCCCACCGGTACTCTGGGGTTGGAACGGAACCCTTTGTGATGCGCCAGAGAACACCAGCTGTCCCGTCGTGCGCGCTGGACTAGACCTGGCCTCCCTACCGGACCCCACAGGTTAGACCCGCTATCCCTACCTAATGCTCCGCATTAGGCTTGGCACCCATACTCGATGTTCTGGGGTAGTAGCGCTACCCCCACCGTTACTCTGCGGTAGTATCGGTACACCCACCGGTACTCCGGGGTAGTACGTGAACCCTTACTGGTTCACTGGGGTACACCTGATGACGTTACAGGCACGCGGTATAGAACAGACATTCTTCCTGACCCTCCGTTTTAGGCCCGGTATCCCTACCTGATGCTCCGTTGTTGGCCTGGCACCCCTACCCGATATGCTGGGGTAGTACCGGTACCCCCACCGGTACTCTGCGGTAGTATTGGTACACCCACCGGTACTCCAGGGTAGTACCTGAACCCTTACTGGTTCGCTGGGGTACACCTGCTGACCTTACGGGCGTGCTGTGTAGACCAGACATTCCTACCTGACCCTCCAGGCTAGGCCCGGTATCCCTACCTGATGCTCTGCGCTACGCCTGGCCCCCTACCCGACAATCTGGGGTAGTACCGGTACACCCACAGGTACTCCGCGGTACTTTTGCTATACCCACCGGTACTCCTGGATGGTACCGGAACCCTTACTGGTGCGCCGGGGTACACCTGCTGACCCTACGGGCACACTGCTTTGGACCCACCCTTCCTACCTGACCCGCCGGGGTAGGCCTGGTATACCTACCCGATGTTTCGAGGTAGAACCGGTTCCCCCACCGGTACTCTGGGGTTGGAACGGAACCCTTTGTGATGCGCCAGAGAACACCAGCTGTCCCTTTGTGCGCGCTGGACTAGACCTGGCCTCCCTACTGGACCCCACAGGTTAGACCCGCTATCCCTACCTGATTCTCCGCATCAGGCTTGGCACGCATACCCGATGTTCTGGGGTAGTAGCGGTACCCCCACCGTTACTCTGCGGTAGTATCGGTACACCCACCGGTACTCCGGGGTAGTACATGAACCCTTACTGGTTCACTGGGGTACACCTCATGACGTTACTGGTGCGCGGTGTAGACCAGACATTCCTCCCTGACCCTCCGCTTTAGGCCCGGTATCCCTACCTGATGCTCCGTTGTTGGCCTGGCACCCCTACCCGATATGCTGGGGTAGTACCGGTACCCCCACCGGTACTCTGCGGTACTATTGGTACACCCACCGGTACTCCAGGGCAGTACCTGAACACTTACTGGTTCGCTGGGGTACACCTGCTGACCTTACGGGCGTGCTGTGTAGACCAGACATTCCTACCTGACACTCCGTTTTAGGCCCGGTATCCCTACCTGATTCTCTGCGGTAGGCCTGGCCCCCTACCCGACAATCTGGGGTAGTACCGGTACACCCACAGGTACTCCGCGGTAGTTTTGCTATACCCACCGGTACTCCTGGATTGTACCGGAACCCTTACTGGTGCGCCGGGGTACACCTGCTGACCCTACGGGCGCGCCGCTTTACGCCCACCCTTCCTACCTGACCCTCCGGGGTAGGCCTGGTATACCTACCCGATGTTTCGAGGTAGAACCGGTTCCCCCACCGGTACTCTGGGGTTGGAACGGAACCCTTTGTGATGCGCCAGAGAACACCAGCTGTCCCTTCGTGCGCGCTGGACTAGACCTGACCTCCCTACCGGACCCCACAGGTTAGACCCGCTATCCCTACCTGATGCTCCGCATTAGGCTTGGCACCCATACCCGATGTTCTGGGGTAGTAGCGGTACCCCCACCGTTACTCTGCGGTAGTATCGGTACACCCACCGGTACTCCAAGGTTGTACGTGAACCCTTACTGGTTCACTGGGGTACACCTGCTGACGTTACGGGCACGCGGTATAGACCAGACATTCCTACCTGACCCTCCGTGTTAGACCCGGTATCCCTACCTGATGCTCCGTTGTTGGCTTGGCACACCTACCCGATATGCTGGGGTAGTACCGGTACCCCCACCGGTACTCTGCGGTAGTATTGGTACACCCACCGGTACTCCAGGGTAGTACCTGAACCCTTACTGGTTCGCTGGGGTACACCTGCTGACATTACGGGCGTGCTGTGCAGACCAGACATTCCTACCTGACCCTCCAGGCTAGGCCCGGTATCCCTACCTGATGCTCTGCGGTAGGCCTGGCCCCCTACCCGACAATCTGGGGTAGTATCGGTACACACAGAGGTATTCCGCGATAGTTTTGCTATACCCACCGGTACTCCTGGATGGTACCGGAACCCTTACTGGTGCGCCGGGTTACACCTGCTGACCCTACGGGCACTCTGCTTTGGACCCACCCTTCCTATGTGACCCTCCGGGGTAGGCCTGGTATACCTACCCGATGTTTCGAGGTAGAACCGGTTCCCCCAACGGTACTCTGGGGATGGAACGGAACCCTTTGTGATGCGCCAGAGAACACCAGCTGTCCCTTCGTGCGTGCTGGACTAGACCCGGCCTCCCTACCGGACCCCACAGGTTAGACCCGGTATCCCTACCTGATTCTCCGCATCAGGATTGGCATGCATACCCGATGTTCTGGGGTAGTAGTGGTACCCCCACCGTTACTCTGCGGTAGTATCGATACACCCACCGGTACTGCGGGGTAGTACGTGAACCCTTACTGGTTCACAGGGGTACACCTCATGAGGTTACTGGTGCGCGGTGTAGACCAGACATTCCTACCTGACCCTCCGCTTTAGGCCCGGTATAACTACCTGATGCTCCGTGTTTGGCCTGGCACCCCTACCCGATATGCTGGGGTAGTACCGGTACCCCCACCGGTACTCTGCGGTAGTATTGGTACACCCACCGGTACTCCAGGGTAGTACCTGAACCCTTACTGGTTCGCTGGGGTACACCTGCTGACCTTACGGGCGTGCTGTGTAGACCAGACATTCCTACCTGACCCTCCAGGCTAGGCCCGGTATCCCTACCTGATTCTCTGCGGTAGGCCTGGCCCCCTACCCGACAATCTGGGGTAGTACCGGTACACACAGAGGTACTCCGCGGTACTTTTGCTATACCAACCGGTACTCCTGGATTGTACCGGAACCCTTACTGGTGCGCCGGGGTACACCTGCTGACCCTACGGGCGCGTCGCTTTACGCCCACCCTTCCTACCTGACCCGCCGGGGTAGGCCTGGTATACCTACCCGATGTTTCGAGGTAGAACCGGTTCCCCCACCGGTACTCTGGGGTTGGAACGGAACCCTTTGTGATGCGCCAGAGAACACCAGCAGTCCCGTCGTGCGCGCTGGACTAGACCCGGCCTCCCTACCGGACCCCACAGGTTAGACCCGCTATCCCTACCTGATGCTCCGCATTAGGCTTGGCACCCATACCCGATGTTGTGGGGTAGTAGCGGTATCCCCACCGTTACTCTGCGGTAGTATCGGTACACCCACCGGTACTCCGGGGTAGTACGTGAACCCTTACTGGTTCACTGGGGTACACCCGATGACGTTACTGGCGCGCGGTGTAGACCAGACATTCCTACCTGACCCTCCGTTTTAGGCCCGGTATCCCTACCTGATGCTCCGTTGTTGGCCTGGCACCCCTACCCGATATGCTGGGGTAGTACCGGTACCCCCACCGGTACTCTGCGGTAGTATTGGTACACCCACCGGTACTCCAGGGTAGTACCTGAACCCTTACTGGTTCGCTGGGGTACACCTGCTGACCTTACGGGCGTGCTGTGTAGACCAGACATTCCTACCTGACCCTCCAGGCTAGGCCCGGTATCCCTACCTGATGCTCTGCGGTAGGCCTGGCCCCCTACCCAACAATCTGGGGTAGTACCGGTACACCCACAGGTACTCCGCGGTACTTTTGCTATACCCACCGGTACTCCTGGATGGTACCGGAACCCTTACTGGTGCGCCGGGTTACACCTGCTGACCCTACGGGCACACTGCTTTGGACCCACCGTTCCTACCTGACCCGCCGGGGTAGGCCTGGTATACCTACCCGATGTTTCGAGGTAGAACCGGTTCCCCCACCGGTACTCTGGGGTTGGAACGAAAGCCTTTGTGATGCGCCAGAGAACACCAGCTGTCCCGTCGTGCGCGCTGGACTAGACCCGGCCTCCCTACTGGACCCCACAGGTTAGACCCGGTATCCCTACCTGATGCTCCGCATTAGGCTTGGCACCCATACCCAATGTTCTAGGGTAGTAGCGGTACCCCCACCGTTACTCTGCGGTAGTATCAGTATACCCACCGGTACTCTGGGGTAGTACGTGAACCCTTACTGGTTCACTGGGGTACACCTGATGACGTTACAGGCACGAGGTATAGAATAGACATTCTTCCTGACCCTCCGTGTTAGTCCCGGTATCCCTACCTGATGCTCCGTTGTTGGCCTGGCACCCCTACCCGATATGCTGGGGTAGTACCGGTACCCCCACCGGTACTCTGCGGTAGTATTGGTACACCCACCGGTACTCCAGGGTAGTACCTGAACCCTTACTGGTTCGCTGGGGTACACCTGCTGACCTTACGGGCGTGCTGTGTAGACCAGACATTCCTACCTGACCCTCCAGGCTAGGCCCGGTATCCCTACCTGATGCTCTGCGGTAGGCCTGGCCCCCTACCCGACAATCTGGGGTAGTATCGGTACACACAGAGGTACTCCGCGGTACTTTTGCTATACCTACCGGGACTCCTGGATTGTACCGGAACCCTTACTGGTGCGCCGGGGTACACCTGCTGACCCTACGGGCGCGTCGCTTTACGCCCACCCTTCCTACCTGACCCTCCGGGGTAGGCCTGGTATACCTACCCGATGTTTCGAGGTAGAACCGGTTCCCCCACCGGTACTCTGGGGTTGGAACGGAACCCTTTGTGATGCGCCAGAGAACACCAGCAGTCCCGTCGTGCGCGCTGGACTAGACCTGGCCTCCCTACCGGACCCCACAGGTTAGACCCGCTATCCCTACCTAATGCTCCGCATTAGGCTTGGCACCCATACACGATGTTCTGGGGTAGTAGCACTACCCCCACCGTTACTCTGCGGTAGTATCGGTACACCCACCGGTACTCCAGGGTAGTACCTGAACCCTTACTGGTTCGCTGGGGTACACCTGCTGACCTTACGGGCGTGCTGTGTAGACCAGACATTCCTACCTGACCCTCCAGGCTAGGCCCGGTATCCCTACCTGATGCTCTGCGGTAGGCCTGGCCCACTACCCGACAATCTGGGGTAGTATCGGTACACACAGAGGTATTCCGCGGTAGTTTTGCTATACCCACCGGTACTCCTGGATTTTACCGGAACCCTTACTGGTGCGCCGGGGTACACCTGCTGACCCTACGGGCACTCTGCTTTGGACCAACTCTTCCTATGTGACCCTCCGGGGTAGGCCTGGTATACCTACCCGATGTTTCGAGGTAGAACCGCTTCCCCCACCGGTACTCTGGGGTTGGAACGGAACCCTTTGTGATGCGCCAGAGAACACCAGCTGTCCCTTCGTGCGTGCTGGACTAGACCCGGCCTCCCTACCGGACCCCACAGGTTAGACCCGCTATCCCTACCTAATTCTCCGCATCAGGCTTGGCACCCATACCCGATGTTCTGGGGTAGTAGCGGTACCCCCACCGTTACTCTGCGGTAGTATCGGTACACCCACCGGTACTCCGGGGAGTACATGAACCCTTACTGGTTCACTGGGGTACACCTCATGACATTACTGGTGCGCGGTGTAGACCAGACATTCCTCCCTGACCCTCCGCTTTAGGCCCGGTATCCCTACCTGATGCTCCGTGTTTGGCCTGGCACCCCTACCCGATATGCTGGGGTAGTACCGGTACCCCCACCGGTACTCTGCGGTACTATTGGTACACCCACCGGTACTCCAGGGCAGTACCTGAACCCTTACTGGTTCGCTGGGGTACACCTGCTGACCTTACGGGCGTGCTGTGTAGACCAGACATTCCTACCTGACCCTCCAGGCTAGGCCCGGTATCCCTACCTGATGCTCTGCGGTAGGCCTGGCCCCCTATCCGACAATCTGGGGTACTACCGGTACACCCACAGGTACTCCGCGGTAGTTTTGCTATACCCACCGGTACTCCTGGATTGTACCGGAACCCTTACTGGTGCGCCGGGTTACACCTGCTGACCCTACGGGCACTCTGCTTTGGACCCACACTTCCTATGTGACCCTCCGGGGTAGGCCTGGTATACCTACCCGATGTTTCGAGGTAGAACCGGTTCCCCCACCGGTACTCTGGGGATGGAACGGAACCCTTTGTGATGCGCCAGAGAACACCAGCTGTCCCTTCGTGCGTGCTGGACTAGACCCGGCCTCCCTACCGGACCCCACAGGTTAGACCCGGTATCCCTACCTGATTCTCCGCATCAGGATTGGCATGCATACCCGATGTTCTGGGGTAGTAGTGGTACCCCCACCGTTACTCTGCGGTAGTATCGATACACCCACCGGTACTCCGGGGTAGTACGTGAACCCTTACTGGTTCACAGGGGTACACCTCATGAGGTTACTGGTGCGCGGTGTAGACCAGACATTCCTACCTGACCCTCCGCTTTAGGCCCGGTATAACTACCTGATGCTCCGTGTTTGGCCTGGCACCCCTACCCGATATGCTGGGGTAGTACCGGTACCCCCACCGGTACTCTGCGGTAGTATTGGTACACCCACCGGTACTCCAGGGCAGTACCTGAACCCTTACTGGTTCGCTGGGGTACACCTGCTGACCTTACGGGCGTGCTGTGTAGACCAGACATTCCTACCTGACCCTCCAGGCTAGGCCCGGTATCCCTATCTGATGCTCTGCGGTAGGCATGGCCCCCTATCCGACAATCTGGGGTACTACCGGTACACCCACCGGTATTCCGCGGTAGTTTTGCTATACCCACCGGTACTCCTGGATTGTACCGGAACCCTTACTGGTGCGCCGGGGTACACCTGCTGACCCTACGGGCACTCTGCTTTGGACCCACCCTTCCTATGTGACCCTCCGGGGTAGGCCTGGTATACCTACCCGATGTTTCGAGGTAGAAACGGTTCCCCCACCGGTACTCTGGGCTTGGAACGGAACCCTTTGTGATGCGCCAGAGAACACCAGCTGTCCCGTCGTGCGCGCTGGACTAGACCCGGCCTCCCTACCGGACCCCACAGGTTAGACCCGCTATCCCTACCTGATGCTCCGCATTAGGCTTGGCACCCATACCCAATGTTCTGGGGTAGTAGCGGTACCCCCACTGTTACTCTGCGGTAGTATCAGTACACCCACCGGTACTCTGGGGTAGTACGTGAACCCTTACTGGTTCACTGGGGTACACCTGATGACGTTACAGGCACGCGGTATAGAATAGACATTCTTCCTGACCCTCCGTGTTTAGTCCCGGTATCCCTACCTGATGCTCCGTTGTTGGCCTGGCACCCCTACCCGATATGCTGGGGTAGTACCGGTACCCCCACCGGTACTCTGCGGTAGTATTGGTACACCCACCGGTACTCCAGGGCAGTACCTGAACCCTTACTGGTTCGCTGGGGTACACCTGCTGACCTTACGGGCGTGCTGTGTAGACCAGACATTCCTACCTGACCCTCCAGGCTAGGCCCGGTATCCCTATCTGATGCTCTGCGGTAGGCATGGCCCCCTATCCGACAATCTGGGGTACTACCGGTACACCCACCGGTATTCCGCGGTAGTTTTGCTATACCCACCGGTACTCCTGGATTGTACCGGAACCCTTACTGGTGCGCCGGGGTACACCTGCTGACCCTACGGGCACTCTGCTTTGGACCCACCCTTCCTATGTGACCCTCCGGGGTAGGCCTGGTATACCTACCCGATGTTTCGAGGTAGAAACGGTTCCCCCACCGGTACTCTGGGCTTGGAACGGAACCCTTTGTGATGCGCCAGAGAACACCAGCTGTCCCGTCGTGCGCGCTGGACTAGACCCGGCCTCCCTACCGGACCCCACAGGTTAGACCCGCTATCCCTACCTGATGCTCCGCATTAGGCTTGGCACCCATACCCAATGTTCTGGGGTAGTAGCGGTACCCCCACCATTACTCTGCGGTAGTATCAGTACACCCACCGGTACTCTGGGGTAGTACGTGAACCCTTACTGGTTCACTGGGGTACACCTGATGACGTTACAGGCACGCGGTATAGAATAGACATTCTTCCTGACCCTCCGTGTTTAGTCCCGGTATCCCTACCTGATGCTCCGTTGTTGGCCTGGCACCCCTACCCGATATGCTGGGGTAGTACCGGTACCGCCACCGGTACTCTGCGGTAGTATTGGTACACCCACCGGTACTCCAGGGTAGTACCTGAACCCTTACTGGTTCGCTGGGGTACACCTGCTGACCTTATGGGCGTGCTGTGTAGACCAGACATTCCTACCTGACCCTCCAGGCTAGGCCCGGTATCCCTACCTGATTCTCTGCGGTAGGCCTGGCCCCCTACCCGACAATCTGGGGTAGTATCGGTACACACAGAGGTACTGCGCGGTACTTTTGCTATACCCACCGGTACTCCTGGATTGTATCGGAACCCTTACTGGTGCGCCGGGGTACACCTGCTGACCCTACGGGCGCGTCGCTTTACGCGCACCCTTCCTACCTGACCCGCCGGGGTAGGCCTGGTATACCTACCCGATGTTTCGAGGTAGAACCGGTTCCCCCACCGGTACTCTGGGGTTGGAACGGAACCCTTTGTGATGCGCCAGAGAACACCAGCAGTCCCGTCGTGCGCGCTGGACTAGACCTGGCCTCCCTACCGGACCCCATAGGTTAGACCCGCTATCCCTACCTAATGCTCCGCATTAGGCTTGGCACCCATACTCGATGTTCTGGGGTAGTAGCGCTACCCCCACCGTTACTCTGCGGTAGTATCGGTACACCCACCGGTACTCCAGGGTAGTACCTGAACCCTTACTGGTTCGCTGGGGTACACCTGCTGACCTTACGGGCGTGCTGTGTAGACCAGACATTCCTACCTGACCCTCCAGGCTAGGCCCGGTATCCCTACCTGATTCTCTGCGGTAGGCCTGGCCCCCTACCCGACAATCTGGGGTAGTATCGGTACACACAGAGGTACTCCGCGGTACTTTTGCTATACCCACCGGTACTCCTGGATTGTACCGGAACCCTTACTGGTGCGCCGGGGTACACCTGCTGACCCTACGGGCGCGTCGCTTTACGCCCACCCTTCCTACCTGACCCGCCGGGGTAGGCCTGGTATACCTACCCGATGTTTCGAGGTAGAACCGGTTCCCCCACCGGTACTCTGGGGTTGGAACGGAACCCTTTGTGATGCGCCAGAGAACACTAGCAGTCCCGTCGTGCGCGCTGGACTAGACCTGGCCTCCCTACCGGACCCCATAGGTTAGACCCGCTATCCCTACCTAATGCTCCGCATTAGGCTTGGCACCCATACTCGATGTTCTGGGGTAGTAGCGCTACCCCCACCGTTACTCTGCGGTAGTATCGGTACACCCACCGGTACTCCAGGGCAGTACCTGAACCCTTACTGGTTCGCTGGGGTACACCTGCTGACATTACGGGCGTGCTCTGTAGACCAGACATTCCTACCTGACCCTCCGTTTTAGGCCCGGTATCCCTACCTGATGCTCTGCGGTAGGCCTGGCCCCCTACCCGACAATCTGGGGTAGTACCGGTACACCCACCGGTATTCCGCGGTAGTTTTGCTATACCCACCGGTACTCCTGGATTGTACCGGAACCCTTACTGGTGCGCCGGGGTACACCTGCTGACCCTACGGGCACAGTGCTTTGGACCCACCCTTCCTACGTGACCCTCCGGGGTAGGCCTGGTATACCTACCCGATGTTTCGAGGTAGAACCGGTTCCCCCACCGGTACTCTGGGGTTGGAACGGAACCCTTTGTGATGCGCCAGAGAACACCAGCTGTCCCGTCGTGCGCGCTGGACTAGACCCGGCCTCCCTACCGGACCCCACAGGTTAGACCCGCTATCCCTACCTGATTCTCCGCATCAGGCTTGGCACCCATACCCGATGTTCTGGGGTACTAGCGGTACCCCCACCGTTATCCTGCGGTAGTATCGGTACACCCACCGGTACTCCGGGGTAGTACGTGAACCCTTACTGGTTCACTGGGGTACACCTCATGACGTTACTGGTGCGCGGTGTAGACCAGACATTCCTCCCTGACCCTCCGTGTTAGTCCCGGTATCCCTACCTGATGCTCCGTTGCTGGCCTGGCACCCCTACCCGATATGCTGGGGTAGTACCGGTACCCCCACCGGTACTCTGCGGTAGTATTGGTACACCCACCGGTACTCCAGGGCAGTACCTGAACACTTACTGGTTCGCTGGGGTACACCTGCTGACCTTACGGGCGTGCTGTGTAGACCAGACATTCCTACCTGACCCTCCAGGCTAGGCCCGGTATCCCTACCTGATCCTCTGCGGTAGACCTGGCCCCCTACCCGACAATCTGGGGTAGTACCGGTACACCCACTGGTACTCCGCGGTAGTTTTGCTATACCCACCGGTACTCCTGGATGGTACCGGAACCCTTACTGGTGCGCCGCGGTACACCTGCTGACACTACGGGCACACTGCTTTGGACCCACCGTTCCTACCTGACTCGCCGGGGTAGGCCTGGTATACCTACCCGATGTTTCGAGGTAGAACCGGTTCCCCCACCGGTACTCTGGGGTTGGAACGGAACCCTTTGTGATGCGCCAGAGAACAACAGCTGTCCCTTCGTGCGCGCTGGACTAGACCCGGCCTCCCTACCGGACCCCACAGGTTAGACCCGGTATCCCTACCTGATGCTACGCATTAGGCTTGGCACCCATACCCAATGTTCTGGGGTAGTAGCAGTACCCCCACCGTTACACTGCGGTAGTATCAGTACACCCACCGGTACTCTGGGGTAGTACGTGAACCCTTACTGGTTCACTGGGGTACACCTCATGACGTTACTGGCGCGCGGTGTAGACCAGACATTCCTATCTGACCGTCCGTGTTAGTCCCGGTATCCCTACCTGATGCTCCGTTGTTGGCCTGGCACCCCTACCCGATATGCTGGGGTAGTAGCGGTACCCCCACCGGTACTCTGCGGTAGTATTGGTACACCCACCGGTACTCCAGGGCAGTACCTGAACCCTTACTTGTTCGCTGGGGTACACCTGCTGACCTTACGGGCGTGCTGTGTAGACCAGACATTCCTACCTGACCCTCCGTGTTAGTCCCGGTATCCCTACCTGATGCTCCGTTGTTGGCCTGGCACCCCTACCCGACAATCTGGGGTAGTACCGGTACCCCCACCGGTACTCTGCGGTAGTATTGGTACACCCACCGGTACTCCAGGGTAGTACCTGAACCCTTGCTGGTTCGCTGGGGTACACCTGCTGACCTTACGGGCCTGCTGTGTAGACCAGACATACCTACCTGACCGTACAGGCTAGGCCCGGTATCCCTACCTGATGCTCTGCGGTAGGCCTGGCCCCCTACCCGACAATCTGGGGTAGTATCGGTACACACAGAGGTATTCCGCGGTAGTTTTGCTATACCCACCGGTACTCCTGTATTTTACCAGAACCCTTACTGGTGCGCTGGGGTACACCTACTTACCCTACGGGCACTCTGCTTTGGACCCACCCTTCCTATGTTACCCTCCGGGGTAGGCCTGGTATACCTACCCGATGTTTCGAGGTAGAACCGGTTCCCCCACCGGTACTCTGGGGTTGGAACGGAACCCTTTGTGATGCGCCAGAGAACACCAGCTGTCCCTTCGTGCGTGCTGGACTAGACCCGGCCTCCCTACCGGACCCCACAGGTTAGACCCGGTATCCCTACCTGATTCTCCGCATCAGGATTGGCACGCATACCCGATGTTCTGGGGTAGTAGCGGTACCCCCACCGTTACTCTGCGGTAGTATCGATACACCCACCGGTACTCCGGGGTAGTAAGTAAACCCTTACTGGTTCACTGGGTACACCTCATGACGTTACTGGTGCGCGGTGTAGACCAGACATTCCTACCTGACCCTCCGCTTTAGGCCCGGTATCACTACCTGATGCTCCGTGTTTGGCCTGGCACCCCTACCCGACAATCTGGGGTAGTACCGGTACCCCCACCGGTACTCTGCGGTAGTATTGGTACACCCACCGGTACTCCAGGGCAGTACCTGAACCCTTACTGGTTCGCTGGGGTACACCTGCTGACCTTACGGGCGTGCTCTGTAGACCAGACATTCCTACCTGACCCTCCAGGCTAGGCCCGGTATCCCTACCTGATGCTCTGCGGTAGGCCTGGCCCCCTACCCGACAATCTGGGGTACTACCGGTACACCCACCGGTATTCCGCGGTAGTTTTGCTATACCCACCGGTACTCCTGGATTGTACCGGAACCCTTACTGGTGCGCCGGGGTACACCTGCTGACCCTACGGGCACTCTGCTTTGGACCCACCCTTCCTACCTGACCCTCCGGGGTAGGCCTGGTATACCTACCCGATGTTTCGAGGTAGAACCGGTTCCCCCACCGGTACTCCTGGGTTGGAACGGAACCCTTTGTGATGCGCCAGAGAACACCAGCTGTCCCTTCGTGCGCGCTGGACTAGACCCGGCCTCCCTACCGGACCCCACAGGTTAGACCCTGTGTCCCTACCTGATGCTCCGCATTAGGCTTGGCACCCATACCCGATGTTCTGGGGTAGTAGCGGTACCCCCACCGTTACTCTGCGGTAGTATCGGTACACCCACCGGTACTCCGGGGTAGTACATGAACCCTTACTGGTTCACTGGGGTACACCTCATGACGTTACTGGTGCGCGGTGTAGACCAGACATTCCTCCATGACCCTCCGCTTTAGGCCCGGTATCCCTACCTGATGCTACGTTGTTGGCCTGGCACCCCTACCCGATATGCTGGGGTAGTACCGGTACCCCCGCCGGTACTCTGCGGTAGTATTGGTACACCCACCGGTACTCCAGGGCAGTACCTGAACCCTTACTGGTTCGCTGGGGTACACCTGCTGACCTTACGGGCGTGCTGTGTAGACCAGACATTCCTACCTGACCCTCCAGGCTAGGCCCGGTATCCCTACCTGATGCTCTGCGGTAGGCCTGGCCCACTACCCGACAATCTGGGGTAGTACCGGTACACCCACCGGTATTCCGCGGTAGTTTTGCTATACCCACCGGTACTCCTGGATTGTACCGGAACCCTTACTGGTGCGCCGGGGTACACCTGCTGACCCTACGGGCACACTGCTTTGGACCCACCCTTCCTATGTTACCCTCCGGGGTAGGCCTGGTATACCTACCCGATGTTTCGAGGTAGAACCGGTTCCCCCACCGGTACTCTGGGGTTGGAACGGAACCCTTTGTGATGCGCCAGAGAACACCAGCTGTCCCTTCGTGCGTGCTGGACTAGACCCGGCCTCCCTACCGGACCCCACAGGTTAGACCCGGTATCCCTACCTGATTCTCCGCATCAGGATTGGCACGCATACCCGATGTTCTGGGGTAGTAGCGGTACCCCCACCGTTACTCTGCGGTAGTATCGATACACCCACCGGTACTCCGGGGTAGTAAGTAAACCCTTACTGGTTCACTGGGTACACCTCATGACGTTACTGGTGCGCGGTGTAGACCAGACATTCCTACCTGACCCTCCGCTTTAGGCCCGGTATCACTACCTGATGCTCCGTGTTTGGCCTGGCACCCCTACCCGACAATCTGGGGTAGTACCGGTACCCCCACCGGTACTCTGCGGTAGTATTGGTACACCCACCGGTACTCCAGGGCAGTACCTGAACCCTTACTGGTTCGCTGGGGTACACCTGCTGACCTTACGGGCGTGCTCTGTAGACCAGACATTCCTACCTGACCCTCCAGGCTAGGCCCGGTATCCCTACCTGATGCTCTGCGGTAGGCCTGGCCCCCTACCCGACAATCTGGGGTACTACCGGTACACCCACCGGTATTCCGCGGTAGTTTTGCTATACCCACCGGTACTCCTGGATTGTACCGGAACCCTTACTGGTGCGCCGGGGTACACCTGCTGACCCTACGGGCACTCTGCTTTGGACCCACCCTTCCTATCTGACCCTCCGGGGTAGGCCTGGTATACCTACCCGATGTTTCGAGGTAGAACCGGTTCCCCCACCGGTACTCCTGGGTTGGAACGGAACCCTTTGTGATGCGCCAGAGAACACCAGCTGTCCCTTCGTGCGCGCTGGACTAGACCCGGCCTCCCTACCGGACCCCACAGGTTAGACCCTGTGTCCCTACCTGATGCTCCGCATTAGGCTTGGCACCCGTACCCGATGTTCTGGGGTACTAGCGGTACCCCCACCGTTACTCTGCGGTAGTATCAGTACACCCACCGGTACTCCGGGGTAGTACGTGAACCCTTACTGGTTCACTGGGGTACACCTCATGACGTTACTGGCGCGCGGTGTAGACCAGACATTCCTATCTGACCCTCCGTGTTAGTCCCGGTATCCCTACCTGATGCTCCGTTGTTGGCCTGGCACCCCTACCCGACAATCTGGGGTAGTACCGGTACCCCCACCGGTACTCTGCGGTAGTATTGGTACACCCACCGGTACTCCAGGGTAGTACCTGAACCCTTGCTGGTTCGCTGGGGTACACCTGCTGACCTTACGGGCCTGCTGTGTAGACCAGACATACCTACCTGACCCTACAGGCTAGGCCCGGTATCCCTACCTGATGCTCTGCGGTAGGCCTGGCCCCCTACCCGACAATCTGGGGTAGTATCGGTACACACAGAGGTATTCCGCGGTAGTTTTGCTATACCCACCGGTACTCCTGTATTTTACCAGAACCCTTACTGGTGCGCTGGGGTACACCTGCTTACCCTACGGGCACTCTGCTTTGGACCCACCCTTCCTATGTTACCCTCCGGGGTAGGCCTGGTATACCTACCCGATGTTTCGAGGTAGAACCGGTTCCCCCACCGGTACTCTGGGGTTGGAACGGAACCCTTTGTGATGCGCCAGAGAACACCAGCTGTCCCTTCGTGCGTGCTGGACTAGACCCGGCCTCCCTACCGGACCCCACAGGTTAGACCCAGTATCCCTACCTGATTCTCCGCATCAGGATTGGCACGCATACCCGATGTTCTGGGGTAGTAGCGGTACCCCCACCGTTACTCTGCGGTAGTATCGATACACCCACCGGTACTCCGGGGTAGTAAGTAAACCCTTACTGGTTCACTGGGTACACCTCATGACGTTACTGGTGCGCGGTGTAGACCAGACATTCCTACCTGACCCTCCGCTTTAGGCCCGGTATCACTACCTGATGCTCCGTGTTTGGCCTGGCACCCCTACCCGACAATCTGGGGTAGTACCGGTACCCCCACTGGTACTCTGCGGTAGTATTGGTACACCCACCGGTACTCCAGGGTAGTACCTGAACCCTTACTGGTTCGCTGGGGTACACCTGCTGACCTTACGGGCGTGCTCTGTAGACCAGACATTCCTACCTGACCCTCCAGGCTAGGCCCGGTATCCCTACCTGATGCTCTACGGTAGGCCTGGCCCCCTATCCGACAATCTGGGGTACTACCGGTACACCCACAGGGACTCCGCGGTACTTTTGCTATACCCACCGGTACTCCTGGATTGTACCGGAACCCTTACTGGTGCGCCGGGGTACACCTGCTGACCCTACGGGCACACTGCTTTGGACCCACCCTTCCTACATGACCTGCCGGGGTAGGCCTGGTATACCTACCCGATGTTTCGAGGTAGAACCGGTTCCCCCACCAGTACTCTGGGCTTGGAACGGAACACTTTCTGATGCGCCAGAGAACACCAGCTGTCCCTTCGTGCGCGCTGGATTAGAACCGTCCTCCCTTCCGGACACCACAGGTTAGACCCGCTATCCCTACCTGATGCTCCGCATTAGGCTTGGCACCCATACCCGATGTTCTGGGGTAGTAGCGGTACCCCCACCGTTACTCTGCGGTAGTATCGGTACACCCACTGGTACTCCGGGGTAGTACGTGAACCCTTACTGGTTCACTGGGGTACACCTGATGACGTTACTGGCGCGCGGTGTAGACCAGACATTCCTACCTGACCCTCCGTTTTAGGCCCGGTATCCCTACCTGATGCTCTGTTGTTGGCCTGGCACCCCTACCCGATATGCTGGGGTAGTACCGCTACCCCCACCGGTACTCTGCGGTAGTATTGGTACACCCACCGGTACTCCAGGGCAGTACCTGAACACTTACTGGTTCGCTGGGGTACACCTGCTGACCTTACGGGCGTGCTGTGTAGACCAGACATTCCTACCTGACCCTCCAGGCTAGGCCCGGTATCCCTACCTGATGCTCTGCGGTAGGCCTGGCCCCCTACCCGACAATCTGGGGTAGTACCGGTACACCCACAGGTACTCCGTGGTACTTTTGCTATACCCACTGGTACTCCTGGATTGTACCGGCACCCTTACTGGTGCGCCGGGGTACACCTGCTGACCCTACGGGCACACTGCTTTGGACCCACCCTTCCTACCTGACCCGCCGGGGTAGGTCTGGTATACCTACCCGATGTTTCGAGGTAGAACCGGTTCCCCCACCGGTACTCTGGGCTTGGAACGGAAACCTTTGTGATGCGCCAGAGAACACCAGCTGTCCCTTCGTGCGCGCTGGACTAGACCTGGCCTCCCTATCGGACCCCACAGGTTAGACCCGCTATCCCTACCTGATGCTCCGCATTAGGCTTGGCACCCATACCCGATGTTCTGGGGCAGTAGCGGTACCCCCACCGTTACTCTGCGGTAGTATCGGTACACCCACCGGTACTCCGGGGTAGTACGTGAACCCTTACTGGTTCACTGGGGTACACCTGCTGACGTTACGGGGACGCGGTGTAGACCAGACATTCCTACCTGACCCTCCGTTTTAGGCCCGGTATCCCTACCTGATGCTCCGTTGTTGGCCTGGCACCCCTACCCGATATGCTGGGGTAGTACCGGTACCCCCACCGGTACTCTGCGGTAGTATTGGTACACCCACCGGTACTCCAGGGTAGTACCTGAACCCTTACTGGTTGCTGGGGTACACCTGCTGACCTTACGGGCGTGCTGTGTAGACCAGACATTCCTACCTGACCCTCCAGGCTAGGCCCGGTATCCCTACCTGATGCTCTGCGCTACGCCTGGCCCCCTACCCGACAATCTGGGGTAGTACCGGTACACCCACAGGTACTCCGCGGTACTTTTGCTATACCCACTGGTACTCCTGGATTGTACCGGAACCCTTACTGGCGCGCCGGGGTACACCTGCTGACCCTAAGGGCACACTGCTTTGGACCCACCCTTCCTACCTGACCCGCCGGGGTAGGCCTGGTATACCTACCCGATGTTTCGAGGTAGAACCGGTTCCCCCACCGGTACTCTGGGCTTGGAACGGAAACCTTTGTGATGCGCCAGAGAACACCAGCTGTCCCTTCGTGCGCGCTGGACTAGACCTTGCCTCCCTACCGGACCCCACAGGTTTGACCCGCTATCCCTACCTGATGCTGCGCTTTAGGCTTGGCACCCATACCCGATGTTCTGGGGCAGTAACGGTACCCCCACCGTTACTCTGCGGTAGTATCGGTACACCCACCGGTACTCCGGGGTAGTACGTGAACCCTTACTGGTTCACTGCGGTACACCTGCTGACGTTACGGGGACGCGGTGTAGACCAGACATTCCTACCTGACCCTCCGTTTTAGGCCCGGTATCCCTACCTGATGCCCCGTTGTTGGCCTGGCACCCCTACCCGATATGCTGGGGTAGTACCGGTACCCCCACCGGTACTCTGCGGTAGTATTGGTACACCCACCGGTACTCCAGGGTAGTACCTGAAGTCTTACTGGTTCGCTGGGGTACACCTGCTGACCTTACGGGCGTGCTCTGTAGACCAGACATTCCTACCTGACCCTCCAGGCTAGGCCCGGTATCCCTACCTGATGCTCTACGGTAGGCCTGGCCCCCTACCCGACAATCTGGGGTACTACCGGTACACCCACAGGGACTCCGCGGTACTTTTACTTTACCCAACGGTACTCCTGGATTGTACCAGAACCCTTACTGGTGCGCCGGGGTACACCTGCTGACCCTACGGGCACACTGCTTTGGACCCACCCTTCCTACCTGACCCGCCGGGGTGGGCCTGGTATACCTACCCGATCTTTCGAGGTAGAACCGGTTCCCCCACCGGTACTCTGGGTTTGGAACGGAACCCTTTGTGATGCGCCAGAGAACACCAGCTGTCCCTTCGTGCGCGCTGGACTAGACCCGGCCTCCCTTCCGGACCCCACAGGTTAGACCCGCTATCCCTACCTGATGCTCCGCATTAGGCTTGGCACCCATACCCGATGTTCTGGGGTAGTAGCGGTACCCCCACCTTTACTCTGCGGTAGTATCGGTACACCCACCGGTACTCCGGGGTAGTACGTGAACCCTTACTGGTTCACTGGGGTACACCTGATGACGTTACTGGCGCGCGGAGTAGACCAGACATTCCTACCTGACCCTCCGTTTTAGGCCCGGTATCCCTACCTGATGCTCCGTTGTTGGCCTGGCACCCCTACCCGATATGCTGGGGTAGTACCGGTACCCCCACCGGTACTCTGCGGTAGTATTGGTACACCCACCGGTACTCCAGGGCAGTACCTGAACACTTACTGGTTCGCTGGGGTCCACCTGCTGACCTTACGGGCGTGCTCTGTAGACCAGACATTCCTACCTGACCCTCCAGGCTAGGCCCGGTATCCCTACCTGATGCTCTACGGTAGGCCTGGCCCCCTATCCGACAATCTGGGGTACTACCGGTACACCCACAGGGACTGCGCGGTACTTTTGCTATACCCACCGGTACTCCTGGATTGTACCGGAACCCTTACTGGTGCGCCGGGGTACACCTGCTGACCCTACGGGCACACTGCTTTGGACCCACCCTTCCTACCTGACCCGCCGGGGTAGGTCTGGTATACCTACCCGATGTTTCGAGGTAGAACCGGTTCCCCCACCGGTACTCTGGGCTTGGAACGGAAACCTTTGTGATGCGCCAGAGAACACCAGCTGTCCCTTCGTGCGCGCTGGACTAGACCTGGCCTCCCTATCGGACCCCACAGGTTAGACCCGCTATCCCTACCTGATGCTCCGCATTAGGCTTGGCACCCATACCCGATGTTCTGGGGCAGTAGCGGTACCCCCACCGTTACTCTGCGGTAGTATCGGTACACCCACCGGTACTCCGGGGTAGTACGTGAACCCTTACTGGTTCACTGGGGTACACCTGCTGACGTTACGGGGACGCGGTGTAGACCAGACATTCCTACCTGACCCTCCCTTTTAGGCCCGGTATCCCTACCTGATGCTCCGTTGTTGGCCTGGCACCCCTACCCGATATGCTGGGGTAGTACCGGTACCCCCACCGGTACTCTGCGGTAGTATTGGTACACCCACCGGTACTCCAGGGTAGTACCTGAACCCTTACTGGTTCGCTGGGGTACACCTGCTGACCTTACGGGCGTGCTGTGTAGACCAGACATTCCTACCTGACCCTCCAGGCTAGGCCCGGTATCCCTACCTGATGCTCTGCGGTAGGCCTGGCCCCCTACCCGACAATCTGGGGTAGTACCGGTACACCCACAGGTACTCCGCGGTACTTTTGCTATACCCACTGGTACTCCTGGATTGTACCGGCACCCTTACTGGTGCGCCGGGGTACACCTGCTGACCCTACGGGCACACTGCTTTGGACCCACCCTTCCTACCTGACCCGCCGGGGTAGGTCTGGTATACCTACCCGATGTTTCGAGGTAGAACCGGTTCCCCCACCGGTACTCTGGGCTTGGAACGGAAACCTTTGTGATGCGCCAGAGAACACCAGCTGTCCCTTCGTGCGCGCTGGACTAGACCTGGCCTCCCTATCGGACCCCACAGGTTAGACCCGCTATCCCTACCTGATGCTCCGCATTAGGCTTGGCACCCATACCCGATGTTCTGGGGCAGTAGCGGTACCCCCACCGTTACTCTGCGGTAGTATCGGTACACCCACCGGTACTCCGGGGTAGTACGTGAACCCTTACTGGTTCACTGGGGTACACCTGCTGACGTTACGGGGACGCGGTGTAGACCAGACATTCCTACCTGACCCTCCGTTTTAGGCCCGGTATCCCTACCTGATGCTCCGTTGTTGGCCTGGCACCCCTACCCGATATGCTGGGGTAGTACCGGTACCCCCACCGGTACTCTGCGGTAGTATTGGTACACCCACCGGTACTCCAGGGTAGTACCTGAACCCTTACTGGTTCGCTGGGGTACACCTGCTGACCTTACGGGCGTGCTGTGTAGACCAGACATTCCTACCTGACCCTCCAGGCTAGGCCCGGTATCCCTACCTGATGCTCTGCGCTACGCCTGGCCCCCTACCCGACAATCTGGGGTAGTACCGGTACACCCACAGGTACTCCGCGGTACTTTTGCTATACCCACTGGTACTCCTGGATTGTACCGGAACCCTTACTGGCGCGCCGGGGTACACCTGCTGACCCTAAGGGCACACTGCTTTGGACCCACCCTTCCTACCTGACCCGCCGGGGTAGGCCTGGTATACCTACCCGATGTTTCGAGGTAGAACCGGTTCCCCCACCGGTACTCTGGGCTTGGAACGGAAACCTTTGTGATGCGCCAGAGAACACCAGCTGTCCCTTCGTGCGCGCTGGACTAGACCTTGCCTCCCTACCGGACCCCACAGGTTTGACCCGCTATCCCTACCTGATGCTGCGCTTTAGGCTTGGCACCCATACCCGATGTTCTGGGGCAGTAACGGTACCCCCACCGTTACTCTGCGGTAGTATCGGTACACCCACCGGTACTCCGGGGTAGTACGTGAACCCTTACTGGTTCACTGGGGTACACCTGCTGACGTTACGGGGACGCGGTGTAGACCAGACATTCCTACCTGACCCTCCGTTTTAGGCCCGGTATCCCTACCTGATGCCCCGTTGTTGGCCTGGCACCCCTACCCGATATGCTGGGGTAGTACCGGTACCCCCACCGGTACTCTGCGGTAGTATTGGTACACCCACCGGTACTCCAGGGTAGTACCTGAAGTCTTACTGGTTCGCTGGGGTACACCTGCTGACCTTACGGGCGTGCTCTGTAGACCAGACATTCCTACCTGACCCTCCAGGCTAGGCCCGGTATCCCTACCTGATGCTCTACGGTAGGCCTGGCCCCCTACCCGACAATCTGGGGTACTACCGGTACACCCACAGGGACTCCGCGGTACTTTTACTTTACCCAACGGTACTCCTGGATTGTACCAGAACCCTTACTGGTGCGCCGGGGTACACCTGCTGACCCTACGGGCACACTGCTTTGGACCCACCCTTCCTACCTGACCCGCCGGGGTGGGCCTGGTATACCTACCCGATCTTTCGAGGTAGAACCGGTTCCCCCACCGGTACTCTGGGTTTGGAACGGAACCCTTTGTGATGCGCCAGAGAACACCAGCTGTCCCTTCGTGCGCGCTGGACTAGACCCGGCCTCCCTTCCGGACCCCACAGGTTAGACCCGCTATCCCTACCTGATGCTCCGCATTAGGCTTGGCACCCATACCCGATGTTCTGGGGTAGTAGCGGTACCCCCACCTTTACTCTGCGGTAGTATCGGTACACCCACCGGTACTCCGGGGTAGTACGTGAACCCTTACTGGTTCACTGGGGTACACCTGATGACGTTACTGGCGCGCGGAGTAGACCTGACATTCCTACCTGACCCTCCGTTTTAGGCCCGGTATCCCTACCTGATGCTCCGTTGTTGGCCTGGCACCCCTACCCGATATGCTGGGGTAGTACCGGTACCCCCACCGGTACTCTGCGGTAGTATTGGTACACCCACCGGTACTCCAGGGCAGTACCTGAACACTTACTGGTTCGCTGGGGTCCACCTGCTGACCTTACGGGCGTGCTGTGTAGACCAGACATTCCTACCTGACCCTCCAGGCTAGGCCCGGTATCCCTACCTGATGCTCTACGGTAGGCCTGGCCCCCTATCCGACAATCTGGGGTACTACCGGTACACCCACAGGGACTCCGCGGTACTTTTGCTATACCCACCGGTACTCCTGGATTGTACCAGAACCCTTACTGGTGCGCCGGGGTACACCTGCTGACCCTACGGGCACACTGCTTTGGACCCACCCTTCCTACCTGACCCGCCGGGGTAGGTCTGGTATACCTACCCGATGTTTCGAGGTAGAACCGGTTCCCCCACCGGTACTCTGGGCTTGGAACGGAAACCTTTGTGATGCGCCAGAGAACACCAGCTGTCCCTTCGTGCGCGCTGGACTAGACCTGGCCTCCCTATCGGACCCCACAGGTTAGACCCGCTATCCCTACCTGATGCTCCGCATTAGGCTTGGCACCCATACCCGATGTTCTGGGGCAGTAGCGGTACCCCCACCGTTACTCTGCGGTAGTATCGGTACACCCACCGGTACTCCGGGGTAGTACGTGAACCCTTACTGGTTCACTGGGGTACACCTGCTGACGTTACGGGGACGCGGTGTAGACCAGACATTCCTACCTGACCCTCCCTTTTAGGCCCGGTATCCCTACCTGATGCTCCGTTGTTGGCCTGGCACCCCTACCCGATATGCTGGGGTAGTACCGGTACCCCCACCGGTACTCTGCGGTAGTATTGGTACACCCACCGGTACTCCAGGGTAGTACCTGAACCCTTACTGGTTCGCTGGGGTACACCTGCTGACCTTACGGGCGTGCTGTGTAGACCAGACATTCCTACCTGACCCTCCAGGCTAGGCCCGGTATCCCTACCTGATGCTCTGCGGTAGGCCTGGCCCCCTACCCGACAATCTGGGGTAGTACCGGTACACCCACAGGTACTCCGTGGTACTTTTGCTATACCCACTGGTACTCCTGGATTGTACCGGCACCCTTACTGGTGCGCCGGGGTACACCTGCTGACCCTACGGGCACACTGCTTTGGACCCACCCTTCCTACCTGACCCGCCGGGGTAGGTCTGGTATACCTACCCGATGTTTCGAGGTAGAACCGGTTCCCCCACCGGTACTCTGGGCTTGGAACGGAAACCTTTGTGATGCGCCAGAGAACACCAGCTGTCCCTTCGTGCGCGCTGGACTAGACCTGGCCTCCCTATCGGACCCCACAGGTTAGACCCGCTATCCCTACCTGATGCTCCGCATTAGGCTTGGCACCCATACCCGATGTTCTGGGGCAGTAGCGGTACCCCCACCGTTACTCTGCGGTAGTATCGGTACACCCACCGGTACTCCGGGGTAGTACGTGAACCCTTACTGGTTCACTGGGGTACACCTGCTGACGTTACGGGGACGCGGTGTAGACCAGACATTCCTACCTGACCCTCCCTTTTAGGCCCGGTATCCCTACCTGATGCTCCGTTGTTGGCCTGGCACCCCTACCCGATATGCTGGGGTAGTACCGGTACCCCCACCGGTACTCTGCGGTAGTATTGGTACACCCACCGGTACTCCAGGGTAGTACCTGAACCCTTACTGGTTCGCTGGGGTACACCTGCTGACCTTACGGGCGTGCTGTGTAGACCAGACATTCCTACCTGACCCTCCAGGCTAGGCCCGGTATCCCTACCTGATGCTCTGCGCTACGCCTGGCCCCCTACCCGACAATCTGGGGTAGTACCGGTACACCCACAGGTACTCCGCGGTACTTTTGCTATACCCACTGGTACTCCTGGATTGTACCGGAACCCTTACTGGCGCGCCGGGGTACACCTGCTGACCCTACGGGCACACTGCTTTGGACCCACCCTTCCTACCTGACCCGCCGGGGTAGGCCTGGTATACCTACCCGATGTTTCGAGGTAGAACCGGTTCCCCCACCGGTACTCTGGGCTTGGAACGGAAACCTTTGTGATGCGCCAGAGAACACCAGCTGTCCCTTCGTGCGCGCTGGACTAGACCTTGCCTCCCTACCGGACCCCACAGGTTTGACCCGCTATCCCTACCTGATGCTGCGCTTTAGGCTTGGCACCCATACCCGATGTTCTGGGGCAGTAACGGTACCCCCACCGTTACTCTGCGGTAGTATCGGTACACCCACCGGTACTCCGGGGTAGTACGTGAACCCTTACTGGTTCACTGGGGTACACCTGCTGACGTTACGGGGACGCGGTGTAGACCAGACATTCCTACCTGACCCTCCGTTTTAGGCCCGGTATCCCTACCTGATGCCCCGTTGTTGGCCTGGCACCCCTACCCGATATGCTGGGGTAGTACCGGTACCCCCACCGGTACTCTGCGGTAGTATTGGTACACCCACCGGTACTCCAGGGTAGTACCTGAAGTCTTACTGGTTCGCTGGGGTACACCTGCTGACCTTACGGGCGTGCTCTGTAGACCAGACATTCCTACCTGACCCTCCAGGCTAGGCCCGGTATCCCTACCTGATGCTCTACGGTAGGCCTGGCCCCCTACCCGACAATCTGGGGTACTACCGGTACACCCACAGGGACTCCGCGGTACTTTTACTTTACCCAACGGTACTCCTGGATTGTACCAGAACCCTTACTGGTGCGCCGGGGTACACCTGCTGACCCTACGGGCACACTGCTTTGGACCCACCCTTCCTACCTGACCCGCCGGGGTGGGCCTGGTATACCTACCCGATCTTTCGAGGTAGAACCGGTTCCCCCACCGGTACTCTGGGTTTGGAACGGAACCCTTTGTGATGCGCCAGAGAACACCAGCTGTCCCTTCGTGCGCGCTGGACTAGACCCGGCCTCCCTTCCGGACCCCACAGGTTAGACCCGCTATCCCTACCTGATGCTCCGCATTAGGCTTGGCACCCATACCCGATGTTCTGGGGTAGTAGCGGTACCCCCACCTTTACTCTGCGGTAGTATCGGTACACCCACCGGTACTCCGGGGTAGTACGTGAACCCTTACTGGTTCACTGGGGTACACCTGATGACGTTACTGGCGCGCGGAGTAGACCAGACATTCCTACCTGACCCTCCGTTTTAGGCCCGGTATCCCTACCTGATGCTCCGTTGTTGGCCTGGCACCCCTACCCGATATGCTGGGGTAGTACCGGTACCCCCACCGGTACTCTGCGGTAGTATTGGTACACCCACCGGTACTCCAGGGCAGTACCTGAACTCTTACTGGTTCGCTGGGGTCCACCTGCTGACCTTACGGGCGTGCTGTGTAGACCAGACATTCCTACCTGACCCTCCAGGCTAGGCCCGGTATCCCTACCTGATGCTCTACGGTAGGCCTGGCCCCCTATCCGACAATCTGGGGTACTACCGGTACACCCACAGGGACTCCGCGGTACTTTTGCTATACCCACCGGTACTCCTGGATTGTACCAGAACCCTTACTGGTGCGCCGGGGTACACCTGCTGACCCTACGGGCACACTGCTTTGGACCCACCCTTCCTACCTGACCCGCCGGGGTAGGTCTGGTATACCTACCCGATGTTTCGAGGTAGAACCGGTTCCCCCACCGGTACTCTGGGCTTGGAACGGAAACCTTTGTGATGCGCCAGAGAACACCAGCTGTCCCTTCGTGCGCGCTGGACTAGACCTGGCCTCCCTATCGGACCCCACAGGTTAGACCCGCTATCCCTACCTGATGCTCCGCATTAGGCTTGGCACCCATACCCGATGTTCTGGGGCAGTAGCGGTACCCCCACCGTTACTCTGCGGTAGTATCGGTACACCCACCGGTACTCCGGGGTAGTACGTGAACCCTTACTGGTTCACTGGGGTACACCTGCTGACGTTACGGGGACGCGGTGTAGACCAGACATTCCTACCTGACCCTCCCTTTTAGGCCCGGTATCCCTACCTGATGCTCCGTTGTTGGCCTGGCACCCCTACCCGATATGCTGGGGTAGTACCGGTACCCCCACCGGTACTCTGCGGTAGTATTGGTACACCCACCGGTACTCCAGGGTAGTACCTGAACCCTTACTGGTTCGCTGGGGTACACCTGCTGACCTTACGGGCGTGCTGTGTAGACCAGACATTCCTACCTGACCCTCCAGGCTAGGCCCGGTATCCCTACCTGATGCTCTGCGGTAGGCCTGGCCCCCTACCCGACAATCTGGGGTAGTACCGGTACACCCACAGGTACTCCGCGGTACTTTTGCTATACCCACTGGTACTCCTGGATTGTACCGGAACCCTTACTGGCGCGCCGGGGTACACCTGCTGACCCTACGGGCACACTGCTTTGGACCCACCCTTCCTACCTGACCCGCCGGGGTAGGCCTGGTATACCTACCCGATGTTTCGAGGTAGAACCGGTTCCCCCACCGGTACTCTGGGCTTGGAACGGAAACCTTTGTGATGCGCCAGAGAACACCAGCTGTCCCTTCGTGCGCGCTGGACTAGACCTTGCCTCCCTACCGGACCCCACAGGTTACACCCGCTATCCCTACCTGATGCTGCGCTTTAGGCTTGGCACCCATACCCGATGTTCTGGGGCAGTAACGGTACCCCCACCGTTACTCTGCGGTAGTATTGGTACACCCACCGGTACTCCGGGGTAGTACGTGAACCCTTACTGGTTCACTGGGGTACACCTGCTGACGTTACGGGGACGCGGTGTAGACCAGACATTCCTACCTGACCCTCCCTTTTAGGCCCGGTATCCCTACCTGATGCTCCGTTGTTGGCCTGGCACCCCTACCCGATATGCTGGGGTAGTACCGGTACCCCCACCGGTACTCTGCGGTAGTATTGGTACACCCACCGGTACTCCAGGGTAGTACCTGAACCCTTACTGGTTCGCTGGGGTACACCTGCTGACCTTACGGGCGTGCTGTGTAGACCAGACATTCCTACCTGACCCTCCAGGCTAGGCCCGGTATCCCTACCTGATGCTCTGCGGTAGGCCTGGCCCCCTACCCGACAATCTGGGGTAGTACCGGTACACCCACAGGTACTCCGCGGTACTTTTGCTATACCCACTGGTACTCCTGGATTGTACCGGCACCCTTACTGGTGCGCCGGGGTACACCTGCTGACCCTACGGGCACACTGCTTTGGACCCACCCTTCCTACCTGACCCGCCGGGGTAGGTCTGGTATACCTACCCGATGTTTCGAGGTAGAACCGGTTCCCCCACCGGTACTCTGGGCTTGGAACGGAAACCTTTGTGATGCGCCAGAGAACACCAGCTGTCCCTTCGTGCGCGCTGGACTAGACCTGGCCTCCCTATCGGACCCCACAGGTTAGACCCGCTATCCCTACCTGATGCTCCGCATTAGGCTTGGCACCCATACCCGATGTTCTGGGGCAGTAGCGGTACCCCCACCGTTACTCTGCGGTAGTATCGGTACACCCACCGGTACTCCGGGGTAGTACGTGAACCCTTACTGGTTCACTGGGGTACACCTGCTGACGTTACGGGGACGCGGTGTAGACCAGACATTCCTACCTGACCCTCCGTTTTAGGCCCGGTATCCCTACCTGATGCTCCGTTGTTGGCCTGGCACCCCTACCCGATATGCTGGGGTAGTACCGGTACCCCCACCGGTACTCTGCGGTAGTATTGGTACACCCACCGGTACTCCAGGGTAGTACCTGAACCCTTACTGGTTCGCTGGGGTACACCTGCTGACCTTACGGGCGTGCTGTGTAGACCAGACATTCCTACCTGACCCTCCAGGCTAGGCCCGGTATCCCTACCTGATGCTCTGCGCTACGCCTGGCCCCCTACCCGACAATCTGGGGTAGTACCGGTACACCCACAGGTACTCCGCGGTACTTTTGCTATACCCACTGGTACTCCTGGATTGTACCGGAACCCTTACTGGCGCGCCGGGGTACACCTGCTGACCCTAAGGGCACACTGCTTTGGACCCACCCTTCCTACCTGACCCGCCGGGGTAGGCCTGGTATACCTACCCGATGTTTCGAGGTAGAACCGGTTCCCCCACCGGTACTCTGGGCTTGGAACGGAAACCTTTGTGATGCGCCAGAGAACACCAGCTGTCCCTTCGTGCGCGCTGGACTAGACCTTGCCTCCCTACCGGACCCCACAGGTTTGACCCGCTATCCCTACCTGATGCTGCGCTTTAGGCTTGGCACCCATACCCGATGTTCTGGGGCAGTAACGGTACCCCCACCGTTACTCTGCGGTAGTATCGGTACACCCACCGGTACTCCGGGGTAGTACGTGAACCCTTACTGGTTCACTGGGGTACACCTGCTGACGTTACGGGGACGCGGTGTAGACCAGACATTCCTACCTGACCCTCCGTTTTAGGCCCGGTATCCCTACCTGATGCCCCGTTGTTGGCCTGGCACCCCTACCCGATATGCTGGGGTAGTACCGGTACCCCCACCGGTACTCTGCGGTAGTATTGGTACACCCACCGGTACTCCAGGGTAGTACCTGAAGTCTTACTGGTTCGCTGGGGTACACCTGCTGACCTTACGGGCGTGCTCTGTAGACCAGACATTCCTACCTGACCCTCCAGGCTAGGCCCGGTATCCCTACCTGATGCTCTACGGTAGGCCTGGCCCCCTACCCGACAATCTGGGGTACTACCGGTACACCCACAGGGACTCCGCGGTACTTTTACTTTACCCAACGGTACTCCTGGATTGTACCAGAACCCTTACTGGTGCGCCGGGGTACACCTGCTGACCCTACGGGCACACTGCTTTGGACCCACCCTTCCTACCTGACCCGCCGGGGTGGGCCTGGTATACCTACCCGATCTTTCGAGGTAGAACCGGTTCCCCCACCGGTACTCTGGGTTTGGAACGGAACCCTTTGTGATGCGCCAGAGAACACCAGCTGTCCCTTCGTGCGCGCTGGACTAGACCCGGCCTCCCTTCCGGACCCCACAGGTTAGACCCGCTATCCCTACCTGATGCTCCGCATTAGGCTTGGCACCCATACCCGATGTTCTGGGGTAGTAGCGGTACCCCCACCTTTACTCTGCGGTAGTATCGGTACACCCACCGGTACTCCGGGGTAGTACGTGAACCCTTACTGGTTCACTGGGGTACACCTGATGACGTTACTGGCGCGCGGAGTAGACCTGACATTCCTACCTGACCCTCCGTTTTAGGCCCGGTATCCCTACCTGATGCTCCGTTGTTGGCCTGGCACCCCTACCCGATATGCTGGGGTAGTACCGGTACCCCCACCGGTACTCTGCGGTAGTATTGGTACACCCACCGGTACTCCAGGGCAGTACCTGAACACTTACTGGTTCGCTGGGGTCCACCTGCTGACCTTACGGGCGTGCTGTGTAGACCAGACATTCCTACCTGACCCTCCAGGCTAGGCCCGGTATCCCTACCTGATGCTCTACGGTAGGCCTGGCCCCCTATCCGACAATCTGGGGTACTACCGGTACACCCACAGGGACTCCGCGGTACTTTTGCTATACCCACCGGTACTCCTGGATTGTACCAGAACCCTTACTGGTGCGCCGGGGTACACCTGCTGACCCTACGGGCACACTGCTTTGGACCCACCCTTCCTACCTGACCCGCCGGGGTAGGTCTGGTATACCTACCCGATGTTTCGAGGTAGAACCGGTTCCCCCACCGGTACTCTGGGCTTGGAACGGAAACCTTTGTGATGCGCCAGAGAACACCAGCTGTCCCTTCGTGCGCGCTGGACTAGACCTGGCCTCCCTATCGGACCCCACAGGTTAGACCCGCTATCCCTACCTGATGCTCCGCATTAGGCTTGGCACCCATACCCGATGTTCTGGGGCAGTAGCGGTACCCCCACCGTTACTCTGCGGTAGTATCGGTACACCCACCGGTACTCCGGGGTAGTACGTGAACCCTTACTGGTTCACTGGGGTACACCTGCTGACGTTACGGGGACGCGGTGTAGACCAGACATTCCTACCTGACCCTCCCTTTTAGGCCCGGTATCCCTACCTGATGCTCCGTTGTTGGCCTGGCACCCCTACCCGATATGCTGGGGTAGTACCGGTACCCCCACCGGTACTCTGCGGTAGTATTGGTACACCCACCGGTACTCCAGGGTAGTACCTGAACCCTTACTGGTTCGCTGGGGTACACCTGCTGACCTTACGGGCGTGCTGTGTAGACCAGACATTCCTACCTGACCCTCCAGGCTAGGCCCGGTATCCCTACCTGATGCTCTGCGGTAGGCCTGGCCCCCTACCCGACAATCTGGGGTAGTACCGGTACACCCACAGGTACTCCGTGGTACTTTTGCTATACCCACTGGTACTCCTGGATTGTACCGGCACCCTTACTGGTGCGCCGGGGTACACCTGCTGACCCTACGGGCACACTGCTTTGGACCCACCCTTCCTACCTGACCCGCCGGGGTAGGTCTGGTATACCTACCCGATGTTTCGAGGTAGAACCGGTTCCCCCACCGGTACTCTGGGCTTGGAACGGAAACCTTTGTGATGCGCCAGAGAACACCAGCTGTCCCTTCGTGCGCGCTGGACTAGACCTGGCCTCCCTATCGGACCCCACAGGTTAGACCCGCTATCCCTACCTGATGCTCCGCATTAGGCTTGGCACCCATACCCGATGTTCTGGGGCAGTAGCGGTACCCCCACCGTTACTCTGCGGTAGTATCGGTACACCCACCGGTACTCCGGGGTAGTACGTGAACCCTTACTGGTTCACTGGGGTACACCTGCTGACGTTACGGGGACGCGGTGTAGACCAGACATTCCTACCTGACCCTCCCTTTTAGGCCCGGTATCCCTACCTGATGCTCCGTTGTTGGCCTGGCACCCCTACCCGATATGCTGGGGTAGTACCGGTACCCCCACCGGTACTCTGCGGTAGTATTGGTACACCCACCGGTACTCCAGGGTAGTACCTGAACCCTTACTGGTTCGCTGGGGTACACCTGCTGACCTTACGGGCGTGCTGTGTAGACCAGACATTCCTACCTGACCCTCCAGGCTAGGCCCGGTATCCCTACCTGATGCTCTGCGCTACGCCTGGCCCCCTACCCGACAATCTGGGGTAGTACCGGTACACCCACAGGTACTCCGCGGTACTTTTGCTATACCCACTGGTACTCCTGGATTGTACCGGAACCCTTACTGGCGCGCCGGGGTACACCTGCTGACCCTACGGGCACACTGCTTTGGACCCACCCTTCCTACCTGACCCGCCGGGGTAGGCCTGGTATACCTACCCGATGTTTCGAGGTAGAACCGGTTCCCCCACCGGTACTCTGGGCTTGGAACGGAAACCTTTGTGATGCGCCAGAGAACACCAGCTGTCCCTTCGTGCGCGCTGGACTAGACCTTGCCTCCCTACCGGACCCCACAGGTTTGACCCGCTATCCCTACCTGATGCTGCGCTTTAGGCTTGGCACCCATACCCGATGTTCTGGGGCAGTAGCGGTACCCCCACCGTTACTCTGCGGTAGTATCGGTACACCCACCGGTACTCCGGGGTAGTACGTGAACCCTTACTGGTTCACTGGGGTACACCTGCTGACGTTACGGGGACGCGGTGTAGACCAGACATTCCTACCTGACCCTCCCTTTTAGGCCCGGTATCCCTACCTGATGCTCCGTTGTTGGCCTGGCACCCCTACCCGATATGCTGGGGTAGTACCGGTACCCCCACCGGTACTCTGCGGTAGTATTGGTACACCCACCGGTACTCCAGGGTAGTACCTGAACCCTTACTGGTTCGCTGGGGTACACCTGCTGACCTTACGGGCGTGCTGTGTAGACCAGACATTCCTACCTGACCCTCCAGGCTAGGCCCGGTATCCCTACCTGATGCTCTGCGGTAGGCCTGGCCCCCTACCCGACAATCTGGGGTAGTACCGGTACACCCACAGGTACTCCGTGGTACTTTTGCTATACCCACTGGTACTCCTGGATTGTACCGGCACCCTTACTGGTGCGCCGGGGTACACCTGCTGACCCTACGGGCACACTGCTTTGGACCCACCCTTCCTACCTGACCCGCCGGGGTAGGTCTGGTATACCTACCCGATGTTTCGAGGTAGAACCGGTTCCCCCACCGGTACTCTGGGCTTGGAACGGAAACCTTTGTGATGCGCCAGAGAACACCAGCTGTCCCTTCGTGCGCGCTGGACTAGACCTGGCCTCCCTATCGGACCCCACAGGTTAGACCCGCTATCCCTACCTGATGCTCCGCATTAGGCTTGGCACCCATACCCGATGTTCTGGGGCAGTAGCGGTACCCCCACCGTTACTCTGCGGTAGTATCGGTACACCCACCGGTACTCCGGGGTAGTACGTGAACCCTTACTGGTTCACTGGGGTACACCTGCTGACGTTACGGGGACGCGGTGTAGACCAGACATTCCTACCTGACCCTCCCTTTTAGGCCCGGTATCCCTCCCTGATGCTCCGTTGTTGGCCTGGCACCCCTACCCGATATGCTGGGGTAGTACCGGTACCCCCACCGGTACTCTGCGGTAGTATTGGTACACCCACCGGTACTCCAGGGTAGTACCTGAACCCTTACTGGTTCGCTGGGGTACACCTGCTGACCTTACGGGCGTGCTGTGTAGACCAGACATTCCTACCTGACCCTCCAGGCTAGGCCCGGTATCCCTACCTGATGCTCTGCGCTACGCCTGGCCCCCTACCCGACAATCTGGGGTAGTACCGGTACACCCACAGGTACTCCGCGGTACTTTTGCTATACCCACTGGTACTCCTGGATTGTACCGGAACCCTTACTGGCGCGCCGGGGTACACCTGCTGACCCTACGGGCACACTGCTTTGGACCCACCCTTCCTACCTGACCCGCCGGGGTAGGCCTGGTATACCTACCCGATGTTTCGAGGTAGAACCGGTTCCCCCACCGGTACTCTGGGCTTGGAACGGAAACCTTTGTGATGCGCCAGAGAACACCAGCTGTCCCTTCGTGCGCGCTGGACTAGACCTTGCCTCCCTACCGGACCCCACAGGTTTGACCCGCTATCCCTACCTGATGCTGCGCTTTAGGCTTGGCACCCATACCCGATGTTCTGGGGCAGTAACGGTACCCCCACCGTTACTCTGCGGTAGTATCGGTACACCCACCGGTACTCCGGGGTAGTACGTGAACCCTTACTGGTTCACTGGGGTACACCTGCTGACGTTACGGGGACGCGGTGTAGACCAGACATTCCTACCTGACCCTCCGTTTTAGGCCCGGTATCCCTACCTGATGCCCCGTTGTTGGCCTGGCACCCCTACCCGATATGCTGGGGTAGTACCGGTACCCCCACCGGTACTCTGCGGTAGTATTGGTACACCCACCGGTACTCCAGGGTAGTACCTGAAGTCTTACTGGTTCGCTGGGGTACACCTGCTGACCTTACGGGCGTGCTCTGTAGACCAGACATTCCTACCTGACCCTCCAGGCTAGGCCCGGTATCCCTACCTGATGCTCTACGGTAGGCCTGGCCCCCTACCCGACAATCTGGGGTACTACCGGTACACCCACAGGGACTCCGCGGTACTTTTACTTTACCCAACGGTACTCCTGGATTGTACCAGAACCCTTACTGGTGCGCCGGGGTACACCTGCTGACCCTACGGGCACACTGCTTTGGACCCACCCTTCCTACCTGACCCGCCGGGGTGGGCCTGGTATACCTACCCGATCTTTCGAGGTAGAACCGGTTCCCCCACCGGTACTCTGGGTTTGGAACGGAACCCTTTGTGATGCGCCAGAGAACACCAGCTGTCCCTTCGTGCGCGCTGGACTAGACCCGGCCTCCCTTCCGGACCCCACAGGTTAGACCCGCTATCCCTACCTGATGCTCCGCATTAGGCTTGGCACCCATACCCGATGTTCTGGGGTAGTAGCGGTACCCCCACCTTTACTCTGCGGTAGTATCGGTACACCCACCGGTACTCCGGGGTAGTACGTGAACCCTTACTGGTTCACTGGGGTACACCTGATGACGTTACTGGCGCGCGGAGTAGACCAGACATTCCTACCTGACCCTCCGTTTTAGGCCCGGTATCCCTACCTGATGCTCCGTTGTTGGCCTGGCACCCCTACCCGATATGCTGGGGTAGTACCGGTACCCCCACCGGTACTCTGCGGTAGTATTGGTACACCCACCGGTACTCCAGGGCAGTACCTGAACTCTTACTGGTTCGCTGGGGTCCACCTGCTGACCTTACGGGCGTGCTGTGTAGACCAGACATTCCTACCTGACCCTCCAGGCTAGGCCCGGTATCCCTACCTGATGCTCTACGGTAGGCCTGGCCCCCTATCCGACAATCTGGGGTACTACCGGTACACCCACAGGGACTCCGCGGTACTTTTGCTATACCCACCGGTACTCCTGGATTGTACCAGAACCCTTACTGGTGCGCCGGGGTACACCTGCTGACCCTACGGGCACACTGCTTTGGACCCACCCTTCCTACCTGACCCGCCGGGGTAGGTCTGGTATACCTACCCGATGTTTCGAGGTAGAACCGGTTCCCCCACCGGTACTCTGGGCTTGGAACGGAAACCTTTGTGATGCGCCAGAGAACACCAGCTGTCCCTTCGTGCGCGCTGGACTAGACCTGGCCTCCCTATCGGACCCCACAGGTTAGACCCGCTATCCCTACCTGATGCTCCGCATTAGGCTTGGCACCCATACCCGATGTTCTGGGGCAGTAGCGGTACCCCCACCGTTACTCTGCGGTAGTATCGGTACACCCACCGGTACTCCGGGGTAGTACGTGAACCCTTACTGGTTCACTGGGGTACACCTGCTGACGTTACGGGGACGCGGTGTAGACCAGACATTCCTACCTGACCCTCCCTTTTAGGCCCGGTATCCCTACCTGATGCTCCGTTGTTGGCCTGGCACCCCTACCCGATATGCTGGGGTAGTACCGGTACCCCCACCGGTACTCTGCGGTAGTATTGGTACACCCACCGGTACTCCAGGGTAGTACCTGAACCCTTACTGGTTCGCTGGGGTACACCTGCTGACCTTACGGGCGTGCTGTGTAGACCAGACATTCCTACCTGACCCTCCAGGCTAGGCCCGGTATCCCTACCTGATGCTCTGCGGTAGGCCTGGCCCCCTACCCGACAATCTGGGGTAGTACCGGTACACCCACAGGTACTCCGCGGTACTTTTGCTATACCCACTGGTACTCCTGGATTGTACCGGAACCCTTACTGGCGCGCCGGGGTACACCTGCTGACCCTACGGGCACACTGCTTTGGACCCACCCTTCCTACCTGACCCGCCGGGGTAGGCCTGGTATACCTACCCGATGTTTCGAGGTAGAACCGGTTCCCCCACCGGTACTCTGGGCTTGGAACGGAAACCTTTGTGATGCGCCAGAGAACACCAGCTGTCCCTTCGTGCGCGCTGGACTAGACCTTGCCTCCCTACCGGACCCCACAGGTTACACCCGCTATCCCTACCTGATGCTGCGCTTTAGGCTTGGCACCCATACCCGATGTTCTGGGGCAGTAACGGTACCCCCACCGTTACTCTGCGGTAGTATCGGTACACCCACCGGTACTCCGGGGTAGTACGTGAACCCTTACTGGTTCACTGGGGTACACCTGCTGACGTTACGGGGACGCGGTGTAGACCAGACATTCCTACCTGACCCTCCGTTTTAGGCCCGGTATCCCTACCTGATGCTCCGTTGTTGGCCTGGCACCCCTACCCGATATGCTGGGGTAGTACCGGTACCCCCACCGGTACTCTGCGGTAGTATTGGTACACCCACCGGTACTCCAGGGTAGTACCTGAACCCTTACTGGTTCGCTGGGGTACACCTGCTGACCTTACGGGCGTGCTGTGTAGACCAGACATTCCTACCTGACCCTCCAGGCTAGGCCCGGTATCCCTACCTGATGCTCTGCGGTAGGCCTGGCCCCCTACCCGACAATCTGGGGTAGTACCGGTACACCCACAGGTACTCCGCGGTACTTTTGCTATACCCACTGGTACTCCTGGATTGTACCGGAACCCTTACTGGCGCGCCGGGGTACACCTGCTGACCCTACGGGCACACTGCTTTGGACCCACCCTTCCTACCTGACCCGCCGGGGTAGGCCTGGTATACCTACCCGATGTTTCGAGGTAGAACCGGTTCCCCCACCGGTACTCTGGGCTTGGAACGGAAACCTTTGTGATGCGCCAGAGAACACCAGCTGTCCCTTCGTGCGCGCTGGACTAGACCTTGCCTCCCTACCGGACCCCACAGGTTACACCCGCTATCCCTACCTGATGCTGCGCTTTAGGCTTGGCACCCATACCCGATGTTCTGGGGCAGTAACGGTACCCCCACCGTTACTCTGCGGTAGTATCGGTACACCCACCGGTACTCCGGGGTAGTACGTGAACCCTTACTGGTTCACTGGGGTACACCTGCTGACGTTACGGGGACGCGGTGTAGACCAGACATTCCTACCTGACCCTCCGTTTTAGGCCCGGTATCCCTACCTGATGCCCCGTTGTTGGCCTGGCACCCCTACCCGATATGCTGGGGTAGTACCGGTACCCCCACCGGTACTCTGCGGTAGTATTGGTACACCCACCGGTACTCCAGGGTAGTACCTGAAGTCTTACTGGTTCGCTGGGGTACACCTGCTGACCTTACGGGCGTGCTCTGTAGACCAGACATTCCTACCTGACCCTCCAGGCTAGGCCCGGTATTTCTACCTGATGCTCTACGGTAGGCCTGGCCCCCTATCCGACAATCTGGGGTACTACCGGTACACCCACAGGGACTCCGCGGTACTTTTACTTTACCCAACGGTACTCCTGGATTGTACCAGAACCCTTACTGGTGCGCCGGGGTACACCTGCTGACCCTACGGGCACACTGCTTTGGACCCACCCTTCCTACCTGACCCGCCGGGGTGGGCCTGGTATACCTACCCGATCTTTCGAGGTAGAACCGGTTCCCCCACCGGTACTCTGGGTTTGGAACGGAACCCTTTGTGATGGGCCAGAGAACACCAGCTGTCCCTTCGTGCGCGCTGGACTAGACCCGGCCTCCCTTCCGGACCCCACAGGTTAGACCCGCTATCCCTACCTGATGCTCCGCATTAGGCTTGGCACCCATACCCGATGTTCTGGGGTAGTAGCGGTACCCCCACCTTTACTCTGCGGTAGTATCGGTACACCCACCGGTACTCCGGGGTAGTACGTGAACCCTTACTGGTTCACTGGGGTACACCTGATGACGTTACTGGCGCGCGGAGTAGACCAGACATTCCTACCTGACCCTCCGTTTTAGGCCCGGTATCCCTACCTGATGCTCCGATGTTGGCCTGGCACCCCTACCCGATATGCTGGGGTAGTACCGGTACCCCCACCGGTACTCTGCGGTAGTATTGGTACACCCACCGGTACTCCAGGGCAGTACCTGAACACTTACTGGTTCGCTGGGGTCCACCTGCTGACCTTACGGGCGTGCTGTGTAGACCAGACATTCCTACCTGACCCTCCAGGCTAGGCCCGGTATCCCTACCTGATGCTCTACGGTAGGCCTGGCCCCCTATCCGACAATCTGGGGTACTACCGGTACACCCACAGGGACTCCGCGGGACTTTTGCTATACCCACCGGTACTCCTGGATTGTACCGGAACCCTTACTGGTGCGCCGGGGTACACCTGCTGACCCTACGGGCACACTGCTTTGGACCCACCCTTCCTACCTGACCCGCCGGGGTAGGTCTGGTATACCTACCCGATGTTTCGAGGTAGAACCGGTTCCCCCACCGGTACTCTGGGCTTGGAACGGAAACCTTTGTGATGCGCCAGAGAACACCAGCTGTCCCTTCGTGCGCGCTGGACTAGACCTGGCCTCCCTATCGGACCCCACAGGTTAGACCCGCTATCCCTACCTGATGCTCCGCATTAGGCTTGGCACCCATACCCGATGTTCTGGGGCAGTAGCGGTACCCCCACCGTTACTCTGCGGTAGTATCGGTACACCCACCGGTACTCCGGGGTAGTACGTGAACCCTTACTGGTTCACTGGGGTACACCTGCTGACGTTACGGGGACGCGGTGTAGACCAGACATTCCTACCTGACCCTCCCTTTTAGGCCCGGTATCCCTACCTGATGCTCCGTTGTTGGCCTGGCACCCCTACCCGATATGCTGGGGTAGTACCGGTACCCCCACCGGTACTCTGCGGTAGTATTGGTACACCCACCGGTACTCCAGGGTAGTACCTGAACCCTTACTGGTTCGCTGGGGTACACCTGCTGACCTTACGGGCGTGCTGTGTAGACCAGACATTCCTACCTGACCCTCCAGGCTAGGCCCGGTATCCCTACCTGATGCTCTGCGGTAGGCCTGGCCCCCTACCCGACAATCTGGGGTAGTACCGGTACACCCACAGGTACTCCGCGGTACTTTTGCTATACCCACTGGTACTCCTGGATTGTACCGGAACCCTTACTGGCGCGCCGGGGTACACCTGCTGACCCTACGGGCACACTGCTTTGGACCCACCCTTCCTACCTGACCCGCCGGGGTAGGCCTGGTATACCTACCCGATGTTTCGAGGTAGAACCGGTTCCCCCACCGGTACTCTGGGCTTGGAACGGAAACCTTTGTGATGCGCCAGAGAACACCAGCTGTCCCTTCGTGCGCGCTGGACTAGACCTTGCCTCCCTACCGGACCCCACAGGTTACACCCGCTATCCCTACCTGATGCTGCGCTTTAGGCTTGGCACCCATACCCGATGTTCTGGGGCAGTAACGGTACCCCCACCGTTACTCTGCGGTAGTATCGGTACACCCACCGGTACTCCGGGGTAGTACGTGAACCCTTACTGGTTCACTGGGGTACACCTGCTGACGTTACGGGGACGCGGTGTAGACCAGACATTCCTACCTGACCCTCCGTTTTAGGCCCGGTATCCCTACCTGATGCTCCGTTGTTGGCCTGGCACCCCTACCCGATATGCTGGGGTAGTACCGGTACCCCCACCGGTACTCTGCGGTAGTATTGGTACACCCACCGGTACTCCAGGGTAGTACCTGAACCCTTACTGGTTCGCTGGGGTACACCTGCTGACCTTACGGGCGTGCTGTGTAGACCAGACATTCCTACCTGACCCTCCAGGCTAGGCCCGGTATCCCTACCTGATGCTCTGCGGTAGGCCTGGCCCCCTACCCGACAATCTGGGGTAGTACCGGTACACCCACAGGTACTCCGCGGTACTTTTGCTATACCCACTGGTACTCCTGGATTGTACCGGAACCCTTACTGGCGCGCCGGGGTACACCTGCTGACCCTACGGGCACACTGCTTTGGACCCACCCTTCCTACCTGACCCGCCGGGGTGGGCCTGGTATACCTACCCGATCTTTCGAGGTAGAACCGGTTCCCCCACCGGTACTCTGGGTTTGGAACGGAACCCTTTGTGATGGGCCAGAGAACACCAGCTGTCCCTTCGTGCGCGCTGGACTAGACCCGGCCTCCCTTCCGGACCCCACAGGTTAGACCCGCTATCCCTACCTGATGCTCCGCATTAGGCTTGGCACCCATACCCGATGTTCTGGGGTAGTAGCGGTACCCCCACCTTTACTCTGCGGTAGTATCGGTACACCCACCGGTACTCCGGGGTAGTACGTGAACCCTTACTGGTTCACTGGGGTACACCTGATGACGTTACTGGCGCGCGGAGTAGACCAGACATTCCTACCTGACCCTCCGTTTTAGGCCCGGTATCCCTACCTGATGCTCCGTTGTTGGCCTGGCACCCCTACCCGATATGCTGGGGTAGTACCGGTACCCCCACCGGTACTCTGCGGTAGTATTGGTACACCCACCGGTACTCCAGGGCAGTACCTGAACACTTACTGGTTCGCTGGGGTCCACCTGCTGACCTTACGGGCGTGCTGTGTAGACCAGACATTCCTACCTGACCCTCCAGGCTAGGCCCGGTATCCCTACCTGATGCTCTACGGTAGGCCTGGCCCCCTATCCGACAATCTGGGGTACTACCGGTACACCCACAGGGACTCCGCGGGACTTTTGCTATACCCACCGGTACTCCTGGATTGTACCGGAACCCTTACTGGTGCGCCGGGGTACACCTGCTGACCCTACGGGCACACTGCTTTGGACCCACCCTTCCTACCTGACCCGCCGGGGTAGGTCTGGTATACCTACCCGATGTTTCGAGGTAGAACCGGTTCCCCCACCGGTACTCTGGGCTTGGAACGGAAACCTTTGTGATGCGCCAGAGAACACCAGCTGTCCCTTCGTGCGCGCTGGACTAGACCTGGCCTCCCTATCGGACCCCACAGGTTAGACCCGCTATCCCTACCTGATGCTCCGCATTAGGCTTGGCACCCATACCCGATGTTCTGGGGCAGTAGCGGTACCCCCACCGTTACTCTGCGGTAGTATCGGTACACCCACCGGTACTCCGGGGTAGTACGTGAACCCTTACTGGTTCACTGGGGTACACCTGCTGACGTTACGGGGACGCGGTGTAGACCAGACATTCCTACCTGACCCTCCCTTTTAGGCCCGGTATCCCTACCTGATGCTCCGTTGTTGGCCTGGCACCCCTACCCGATATGCTGGGGGAGTACCGGTACCCCCACCGGTACTCTGCGGTAGTATTGGTACACCCACCGGTACTCCAGGGTAGTACCTGAACCCTTACTGGTTCGCTGGGGTACACCTGCTGACCTTACGGGCGTGCTGTGTAGACCAGACATTCCTACCTGACCCTCCAGGCTAGGCCCGGTATCCCTACCTGATGCTCTGCGCTACGCCTGGCCCCCTACCCGACAATCTGGGGTAGTACCGGTACACCCACAGGTACTCCGCGGTACTTTTGCTATACCCACTGGTACTCCTGGATTGTACCGGAACCCTTACTGGCGCGCCGGGGTACACCTGCTGACCCTACGGGCACACTGCTTTGGACCCACCCTTCCTACCTGACCCGCCGGGGTAGGCCTGGTATACCTACCCGATGTTTCGAGGTAGAACCGGTTCCCCCACCGGTACTCTGGGCTTGGAACGGAAACCTTTGTGATGCGCCAGAGAACACCAGCTGTCCCTTCGTGCGCGCTGGACTAGACCTTGCCTCCCTACCGGACCCCACAGGTTTGACCCGCTATCCCTACCTGATGCTGCGCTTTAGGCTTGGCACCCATACCCGATGTTCTGGGGCAGTAACGGTACCCCCACCGTTACTCTGCGGTAGTATCGGTACACCCACCGGTACTCCGGGGTAGTACGTGAACCCTTACTGGTTCACTGGGGTACACCTGCTGACGTTACGGGGACGCGGTGTAGACCAGACATTCCTACCTGACCCTCCGTTTTAGGCCCGGTATCCCTACCTGATGCCCCGTTGTTGGCCTGGCACCCCTACCCGATATGCTGGGGTAGTACCGGTACCCCCACCGGTACTCTGCGGTAGTATTGGTACACCCACCGGTACTCCAGGGTAGTACCTGAAGTCTTACTGGTTCGCTGGGGTACACCTGCTGACCTTACGGGCGTGCTCTGTAGACCAGACATTCCTACCTGACCCTCCAGGCTAGGCCCGGTATCCCTACCTGATGCTCTACGGTAGGCCTGGCCCCCTATCCGACAATCTGGGGTACTACCGGTACACCCACAGGGACTCCGCGGTACTTTTACTTTACCCAACGGTACTCCTGGATTGTACCAGAACCCTTACTGGTGCGCCGGGGTACACCTGCTGACCCTACGGGCACACTGCTTTGGACCCACCCTTCCTACCTGACCCGCCGGGGTGGGCCTGGTATACCTACCCGATCTTTCGAGGTAGAACCGGTTCCCCCACCGGTACTCTGGGTTTGGAACGGAACCCTTTGTGATGCGCCAGAGAACACCAGCTGTCCCTTCGTGCGCGCTGGACTAGACCCGGCCTCCCTTCCGGACCCCACAGGTTAGACCCGCTATCCCTACCTGATGCTCCGCATTAGGCTTGGCACCCATACCCGATGTTCTGGGGTAGTAGCGGTACCCCCACCTTTACTCTGCGGTAGTATCGGTACACCCACCGGTACTCCGGGGTAGTACGTGAACCCTTACTGGTTCACTGGGGTACACCTGATGACGTTACTGGCGCGCGGAGTAGACCAGACATTCCTACCTGACCCTCCGTTTTAGGCCCGGTATCCCTACCTGATGCTCCGTTGTTGGCCTGGCACCCCTACCCGATATGCTGGGGTAGTACCGGTACCCCCAACGGTACTCTGCGGTAGTATTGGTACACCCACCGGTACTCCAGGGCAGTACCTGAACACTTACTGGTTCGCTGGGGTCCACCTGCTGACCTTACGGGCGTGCTGTGTAGACCAGACATTCCTACCTGACCCTCCAGGCTAGGCCCGGTATCCCTACCTGATGCTCTACGGTAGGCCTGGCCCCCTATCCGACAATCTGGGGTACTACCGGTACACCCACAGGGACTCCGCGGGACTTTTGCTATACCCACCGGTACTCCTGGATTGTACCGGAACCCTTACTGGTGCGCCGGGGTACACCTGCTGACCCTACGGGCACACTGCTTTGGACCCACCCTTCCTACCTGACCCGCCGGGGTAGGTCTGGTATACCTACCCGATGTTTCGAGGTAGAACCGGTTCCCCCACCGGTACTCTGGGCTTGGAACGGAAACCTTTGTGATGCGCCAGAGAACACCAGCTGTCCCTTCGTGCGCGCTGGACTAGACCTGGCCTCCCTATCGGACCCCACAGGTTAGACCCGCTATCCCTACCTGATGCTCCGCATTAGGCTTGGCACCCATACCCGATGTTCTGGGGCAGTAGCGGTACCCCCACCGTTACTCTGCGGTAGTATCGGTACACCCACCAGTACTCCGGGGTAGTACGTGAACCCTTACTGGTTCACTGGGGTACACCTGCTGACGTTACGGGGACGCGGTGTAGACCAGACATTCCTACGTGACCCTCCCTTTTAGGCCCGGTATCCCTACCTGATGCTCCGTTGTTGGCCTGGCACCCCTACCCGATATGCTGGGGTAGTACCGGTACCCCCACCGGTACTCTGCGGTAGTATTGGTACACCCACCGGTACTCCAGGGTAGTACCTGAACCCTTACTGGTTCGCTGGGGTACACCTGCTGACCTTACGGGCGTGCTGTGTAGACCAGACATTCCTACCTGACCCTCCAGGCTAGGCCCGGTATCCCTACCTGATGCTCTGCGCTACGCCTGGCCCCCTACCCGACAATCTGGGGTAGTACCGGTACACCCACAGGTACTCCGCGGTACTTTTGCTATACCCACTGGTACTCCTGGATTGTACCGGAACCCTTACTGGCGCGCCGGGGTACACCTGCTGACCCTACGGGCACACTGCTTTGGACCCACCCTTCCTACCTGACCCGCCGGGGTAGGCCTGGTATACCTACCCGATGTTTCGAGGTAGAACCGGTTCCCCCACCGGTACTCTGGGCTTGGAACGGAAACCTTTGTGATGCGCCAGAGAACACCAGCTGTCCCTTCGTGCGCGCTGGACTAGACCTTGCCTCCCTACCGGACCCCACAGGTTTGACCCGCTATCCCTACCTGATGCTGCGCTTTAGGCTTGGCACCCATACCCGATGTTCTGGGGCAGTAACGGTACCCCCACCGTTACTCTGCGGTAGTATCGGTACACCCACCGGTACTCCGGGGTAGTACGTGAACCCTTACTGGTTCACTGGGGTACACCTGCTGACGTTACGGGGACGCGGTGTAGACCAGACATTCCTACCTGACCCTCCGTTTTAGGCCCGGTATCCCTACCTGATGCCCCGTTGTTGGCCTGGCACCCCTACCCGATATGCTGGGGTAGTACCGGTACCCCCACCGGTACTCTGCGGTAGTATTGGTACACCCACCGGTACTCCAGGGTAGTACCTGAACCCTTACTGGTTCGCTGGGGTACACCTGCTGACCTTACGGGCGTGCTCTGTAGACCAGACATTCCTACCTGACCCTCCAGGCTAGGCCCGGTATCCCTACCTGATGCTCTACGGTAGGCCTGGCCCCCTACCCGACAATCTGGGGTACTACCGGTACACCCACAGGGACTCCACGGTACTTTTACTTTACCCAACGGTACTCCTGGATTGTACCAGAACCCTTACTGGTGCGCCGGGGTACACCTGCTGACCCTACGGGCACACTGCTTTGGACCCACCCTTCCTACCTGACCCGCCGGGGTGGGCCTGGTATACCTACCCGATCTTTCGAGGTAGAACCGGTTCCCCCACCGGTACTCTGGGTTTGGAACGGAACCCTTTGTGATGCGCCAGAGAACACCAGCTGTCCCTTCGTGCGCGCTGGACTAGACCCGGCCTCCCTTCCGGACCCCACAGGTTAGACCCGCTATCCCTACCTGATGCTCCGCATTAGGCTTGGCACCCATACCCGATGTTCTGGGGTAGTAGCGGTACCCCCACCTTTACTCTGCGGTAGTATCGGTACACCCACCGGTACTCCGGGGTAGTACGTGAACCCTTACTGGTTCACTGGGGTACACCTGATGACGTTACTGGCACGCGGAGTAGACCAGACATTCCTACCTGACCCTCCGTTTTAGGCCCGGTATCCCTACCTGATGCTCCGTTGTTGGCCTGGCACCCCTACCCGATATGCTGGGGTAGTACCGGTACCCCCACCGGTACTCTGCGGTAGTATTGGTACACCCACCGGTACTCCAGGGCAGTACCTGAACTCTTACTTGTTCGCTGGGGTCCACCTGCTGACCTTACGGGCGTGCTGTGTAGACCAGACATTCCTACCTGACCCTCCAGGCTAGGCCCGGTATCCCTACCTGATGCTCTACGGTAGGCCTGGCCCCCTATCCGACAATCTGGGGTACTACCGGTACACCCACAGGGACTCCGCGGTACTTTTGCTATACCCACCGGTACTCCTGGATTGTACCAGAACCCTTACTGGTGCGCCGGGGTACACCTGCTGACCCTACGGGCACACTGCTTTGGACCCACCCTTCCTACCTGACCCGCCGGGGTAGGTCTGGTATACCTACCCGATGTTTCGAGGTAGAACCGGTTCCCCCACCGGTACTCTGGGCTTGGAACGGAAACCTTTGTGATGCGCCAGAGAACACCAGCTGTCCCTTCGTGCGCGCTGGACTAGACCTGGCCTCCCTATCGGACCCCACAGGTTAGACCCGCTATCCCTACCTGATGCTCCGCATTAGGCTTGGCACCCATACCCGATGTTCTGGGGCAGTAGCGGTACCCCCACCGTTACTCTGCGGTAGTATCGGTACACCCACCGGTACTCCGGGGTAGTACGTGAACCCTTACTGGTTCACTGGGGTACACCTGATGACGTTACGGGGACGCGGTGTAGACCAGACATTCCTACCTGACCCTCCCTTTTAGGCCCGGTATCCCTACCTGATGCTCCGTTGTTGGCCTGGCACCCCTACCCGATATGCTGGGGTAGTACCGGTACCCCCACCGGTACTCTGCGGTAGTATTGGTACACCCACCGGTACTCCAGGGTAGTACCTGAACCCTTACTGGTTCGCTGGGGTACACCTGCTGACCTTACGGGCGTGCTGTGTAGACCAGACATTCCTACCTGACCCTCCAGGCTAGGCCCGGTATCCCTACCTGATGCTCTGCGGTAGGCCTGGCCCCCTACCCGACAATCTGGGGTAGTACCGGTACACCCACAGGTACTCCGCGGTACTTTTGCTATACCCACTGGTACTCCTGGATTGTACCGGAACCCTTACTGGCGCGCCGGGGTACACCTGCTGACCCTACGGGCACACTGCTTTGGACCCACCCTTCCTACCTGACCCGCCGGGGTAGGCCTGGTATACCTACCCGATGTTTCGAGGTAGAACCGGTTCCCCCACCGGTACTCTGGGCTTGGAACGGAAACCTTTGTGATGCGCCAGAGAACACCAGCTGTCCCTTCGTGCGCGCTGGACTAGACCTTGCCTCCCAACCGGACCCCACAGGTTACACCCGCTATCCCTACCTGATGCTGCGCTTTAGGCTTGGCACCCATACCCGATGTTCTGGGGCAGTAACGGTACCCCCACCGTTACTCTGCGGTAGTATCGGTACACCCACCGGTACTCCGGGGTAGTACGTGAACCCTTACTGGTTCACTGGGGTACACCTGCTGACGTTACGGGGACGCGGTGTAGACCAGACATTCCTACCTGACCCTCCGTTTTAGGCCCGGTATCCCTACCTGATGCTCCGTTGTTGGCCTGGCACCCCTACCCGATATGCTGGGGTAGTACCGGTACCCCCACCGGTACTCTGCGGTAGTATTGGTACACCCACCGGTACTCCAGGGTAGTACCTGAACCCTTACTGGTTCGCTGGGGTACACCTGCTGACCTTACGGGCGTGCTGTGTAGACCAGACATTCCTACCTGACCCTCCAGGCTAGGCCCGGTATCCCTACCTGATGCTCTGCGGTAGGCCTGGCCCCCTACCCTACAATCTGGGGTAGTACCGGTACACCCACAGGTACTCCGCGGTACTTTTGCTATACCCACTGGTACTCCTGGATTGTACCGGAACCCTTACTGGCGCGCCGGGGTACACCTGCTGACCCTACGGGCACACTGCTTTGGACCCACCCTTCCTACCTGACCCGCCGGGGTAGGCCTGGTATACCTACCCGATGTTTCGAGGTAGAACCGGTTCCCCCACCGGTACTCTGGGCTTGGAACGGAAACCTTTGTGATGCGCCAGAGAACACCAGCTGTCCCTTCGTGCGCGCTGGACTAGACCTTGCCTCCCTACCGGACCCCACAGGTTACACCCGCTATCCCTACCTGATGCTGCGCTTTAGGCTTGGCACCCATACCCGATGTTCTGGGGCAGTAACGGTACCCCCACCGTTACTCTGCGGTAGTATCGGTACACCCACCGGTACTCCGGGGTAGTACGTGAACCCTTACTGGTTCACTGGGGTACACCTGCTGACGTTACGGGGACGCGGTGTAGACCAGACATTCCTACCTGACCCTCCGTTTTAGGCCCGGTATCCCTACCTGATGCCCCGTTGTTGGCCTGGCACCCCTACCCGATATGCTGGGGTAGTACCGGTACCCCCACCGGTACTCTGCGGTAGTATTGGTACACCCACCGGTACTCCAGGGTAGTACCTGAAGTCTTACTGGTTCGCTGGGGTACACCTGCTGACCTTACGGGCGTGCTCTGTAGACTAGACATTCCTACCTGACCCTCCAGGCTAGGCCCGGTATCCCTACCTGATGCTCTACGGTAGGCCTGGCCCCCTATCCGACAATCTGGGGTACTACCGGTACACCCACAGGGACTCCGCGGTACTTTTACTTTACCCAACGGTACTCCTGGATTGTACCAGAACCCTTACTGGTGCGCCGGGGTACACCTGCTGACCCTACGGGCACACTGCTTTGGACCCACCCTTCCTACCTGACCCGCCGGGGTGGGCCTGGTATACCTACCCGATCTTTCGAGGTAGAACCGGTTCCCCCACCGGTACTCTGGGTTTGGAACGGAACCCTTTGTGATGCGCCAGAGAACACCAGCTGTCCCTTCGTGCGCGCTGGACTAGACCCGGCCTCCCTTCCGGACCCCACAGGTTAGACCCGCTATCCCTACCTGATGCTCCGCATTAGGCTTGGCACCCATACCCGATGTTCTGGGGTAGTAGCGGTACCCCCACCTTTACTCTGCGGTAGTATCGGTACACCCACCGGTACTCCGGGGTAGTACGTGAACCCTTACTGGTTCACTGGGGTACACCTGATGACGTTACTGGCGCGCGGAGTAGACCAGACATTCCTACCTGACCCTCCGTTTTAGGCCCGGTATCCCTACCTGATGCTCCGTTGTTGGCCTGGCACCCCTACCCGATATGCTGGGGTAGTACCGCTACCCCCACCGGTACTCTGCGGTAGTATTGGTACACCCACCGGTACTCCAGGGCAGTACCTGAACACTTACTGGTTCGCTGGGGTCCACCTGCTGACCTTACGGGCGTGCTGTGTAGACCAGACATTCCTACCTGACCCTCCAGGCTAGGCCCGGTATCCCTACCTGATGCTCTACGGTAGGCCTGGCCCCCTATCCGACAATCTGGGGTACTACCGGTACACCCACAGGGACTCCGCGGTACTTTTGCTATACCCACCGGTACTCCTGGATTGTACCAGAACCCTTACTGGTGCGCCGGGGTACACCTGCTGATCCTACGGGCACACTGCTTTGGACCCACCCTTCCTACCTGACCCGCCGGGGTAGGACTGGTATACCTACCCGATGTTTCGAGGTAGAACCGGTTCCCCCACCGGTACTCTGGGTTTGAAACGGAACCCTTTCTGATGCGCCAGAGAACACCAGCTGTCCCTTCGTGCGCGCTGGACTAGACCCGGCCTTCCTTCCGGACCCCACAGGTTAGACCCGCTATCCCTACCTGATGCTCCGCATTAGGCTTGGCACCCATACCCGATGTTCTGGGGCAGTAACGGTACCCCCACCGTTACTCTGCGGTAGTATCGGTACACCCACCGGTACTCCGGGGTAGTACGTGAACCCTTACTGGTTCACTGGGGTACACCTGCTGACGTTACGGGGACGCGGTGTAGACCAGACATTCCTACCTGACCCTCCGCTTTAGGCCCGGTATCCCTACCTGATGCTCCGTTGTTGGCCTGGCACCCCTACCCGATATGCTGGGGTAGTACCGCTACCCCCACCGGTACTCTGCGGTAGTATTGGTACACCCACCGGTACTCCAGGGCAGTACCTGAACACTTACTGGTTCGCTGGGGTACACCTGCTGAACTTACGGGCGTGCTGTGTAGACCAGACATTCCTACCTGACCCTCCAGGCTAGGCCCGGTATCCCTACCTGATGCTCTGCGGTAGGCCTGGCCCCCTACCCGACAATCTGGGGTAGTACCGGTACACGCACAGGTACTCCGTGGTACTTTTGCTATACCCACTGGTACTCCTGGATTGTACCGGAACCCTTACTGGTGCGCCGGGGTACACCTGCTGACCCTACGGGCACACTGCTTTGGACCCACCCTTCCTACCTGACCCGCCGGGGTAGGTCTGGTATAGCTACCCGATGTTTCGAGGTAGAACCGGTTCCCCCACCGGTACTCTGGGTTTGGAACGGAAACCTTTGTGATGCGCCAGAGAACACCAGCTGTCCCTTCGTGCGCGCTGGACTAGACCTGGCCTCCCTATCGGACCCCACAGGTTAGACCCGCTATCCCTACCTGATGCTCCGCATTAGGCTTGGCACCCATACCCGATGTTCTGGGGCAGTAACGGTACCCCCACCGTTACTCTGCGGTAGTATCGGTACACCCACCGGTACTCCGGGGTAGTACGTGAACCCTTACTGGTTCACTGGGGTACACCTGCTGACGTTATGGGGACGCGGTGTAGACCAGACATTCCTACCTGACCCTCCGTTTTAGTCCCGGTATCCCTACCTGATGCTCCGTTGTTGGCCTGGCACCCCTACCCGATATGCTGGGGTAGTACCGGTACCCCCACCGGTACTCTGCGGTAGTATTGGTACACCCACCGGTACTCCAGGGTAGTACCTGAACCCTTACTGGTTCGCTGGGGTACACCTGCTGCCCTTTACGGGCGTGCTGTGTAGACCAGACATTCCTACCTGACCCTCCAGGCTAGGCCCGGTATCCCTACCTGATGCTCTGCGCTACGCCTGGCCCCCTACCCGACAATCTGGGGTAGTACCGGTACACCCACAGGGACTCCGCGGTACTTTTGCTATACCCACCGGTACTCCTGGATTTTACCGGAACCCTTACTGGCGCACCGGGGTACACCTGCTGACCCTACGGGCACACTGCTTTGGACCCACCCTTCCTACCTGACCCGCCGGGGTAGGCCTGGTATACCTACCCGATGTTTCGAGGTAGAACCGGTTCCCCCACCGGTACTCTGGGCTTGGAACGGAAACCTTTGTGATGCGCCAGAGAACACCAGCTGTCCCTTCGTGCGCGCTGGACTAGACCTTGCCTCCCTACCGGACCCCACAGGTTAGACCCGCTATCCCTACCTGATGCTGCGCTTTAGGCTTGGCACCCATACCCGATGTTCTGGGGCAGTAACGGTACCCCCACCGTTACTCTGCGGTAGTATCGGTACACCCACCGGTACTCCGGGGTAGTACGTGAACCCTTACTGGTTCACTGGGGTACACCTGCTGACGTTACAGGGACGCGGTGTAGACCAGACATTCCTACCTGACCCTCCGTTTTAGGCCCGGTATCCCTACCTGATGCCCCGTTGTTGGCCTGGCACCCCTACCCGATATGCTGGGGTAGTACCGGTACCCCCACCGGTACTCTGCGGTAGTATTGGTACACCCACCGGTACGCCAGGGCAGTACCTGAACACTTACTGGTTCGCTGGGGTACACCTGCTGACCTTACGGGCGTGCTGTGTAGACCAGACATTCCTACCTGACCCTCCAGGCTAGGCCCGGTATCCCTACCTGATGCTCTACGGTAGGCCTGGCCCCCTATCCGACAATCTGGGGTACTACCGGTACACCCACAGGGACTCCGCGGTACTTTTACTTTACCCACCGGTACTCCTGGATTGTACCAGAACCCTTGATGGTGCGCCGGGGTACACCTGCTGACCCTACGGGCACACTGCTTTGGACCCACCCTTCCTACCTGACCCGCCGGGGTAGGCCTGGTATACCTACCCGATGTTTCGAGGTAGAACCGGTTCCCCCACCGGTACTCTGGGTTTGGAACGGAACCCTTTGTGATGCGCCAGAGAACACCAGCTGTCCCTTCGTGCGCGCTGGACTAGACCCGGCCTCCCTTCCGGACCCCACAGGTTAGACACGCTATCCCTACCTGATGCTCCGCATTAGGCTTGGCACCCATACCCGATGTTCTGGGGTAGTAGCGGTACCCCCACCGTTACTCTGCGGTAGTATCGGTACACCCACCGGTACTCCGGGGTAGTACGTGAACCCTAACTGGTTCACTGGGGTACACCTGATGACGTTACTGGCGCGCGGAGTAGACCAGACATTCCTACCTGACCCTCCGTTTTAGGCCCGGTATCCCTACCTGATGCTCCGTTGTTGGCCTGGCACCCCTACCCGATATGCTGGGGTAGTACCGGTACCCCCACCGGTACTCTGCGGTAGTATTGGTACACCCACCGGTACTCCAGGGCAGTACCTGAACACTTACTGGTTCGCTGGGGTCCACCTGCTGACCTTACGGGCGTGCTGTGTAGACCAGACATTCCTACCTGACCCTCCAGGCTAGGCCCGGTATCCCTACCTGATGCTCTGCGGTAGGCCTGGCCCCCTACCCGACAATCTGGGGTAGTACCGGTACACCCACATGTACTCCGTGGTACTTTTGCTATACCCACTGGTACTCCTGGATTGTACCGGAACCCTTACTGGTGCGCCGGGGTACACCTGCTGACCCTACGGGCACACTGCTTTGGACCCACCCTTCCTACCTGACCCGCCAGGGTAGGCCTGGTATACCTACCCGATGTTTCGAGGTAGAACCGGTTCCCCCACCGGTACTCTGGTGTTGGAACGGAAACCTTTGTGATGCGCCAGAGAACACCAGCTGTCCCTTCATGCGCGCTGGACTAGACCCGGCCTCCCTACCGGACCCCACAGGTTAGACACGCTATCCCTACCTGATGCTCCGCATTAGGCTTGGCACCCATACCCGATGTTCTGGGGTACTAGCGGTACCCCCACCGTTACTCTGCGGTAGTATCGGTACACCCACCGGTACTCCGGGGTAGTACGTGAACCCTTACTGGTTCACTGGGGTACACCTGCTGACGTTACGGGGACGCGGTGTAGACCAGACATTCCTACCTGACCCTCCGTTTTAGTCCCGGTATCCCTACCTGATGCTCCGTTGTTGGCCTGGCACCCCTACCCGATATGCTGGGGTAGTACCGGTACCCCCACCGGTACTCTGCGGTAGTATTGGTACACCCACCGGTACTCCAGGGTAGTACCTGAACCCTTACTGGTTCGCTGGGGTACACCTGCTGACCTTACGGGCGTGCTGTGTAGACCAGACATTCCTACCTGACCCTCCAGGCTAGGCCCGGTATCCCTACCTGATGCTCTACGGTAGGCCTGGCCCCCTATCCGACAATCTGGGGTACTACCGGTACACCCACAGGGACTCCGCGGTACTTTTGCTATACCCACCGGTACTCCTGGATTGTACCAGAACCCTTACTGGTGCGCCGGGGTACACCTGCTGACCCTACGGGCACACTGCTTTGGACCCACCCTTCCTACCTGACCCGCCGGGGTAGGCCTGGTATACCTACCCGATGTTTCGAGGTAGAACCGGTTCCCCCACCGGTACTCTGGGTTTGAAACGGAACCCTTTCTGATGCGCCAGAGAACACCAGCTGTCCCTTCGTGCGCGCTGGACTAGACCCGGCCTCCCTTCCGGACCCCACAGGTTAGACCCGCTATCCCTACCTGATGCTCCGCATTAGGCTTGGCACCCATACCCGATGTTCTGGGGTAGTAGCGGTACCCCCACCGTTACTCTGCGGTAGTATCGGTACACCCACCGGTACTCCAGGGTAGTACGTGAACCCTTACTGGTTCACTGGGGTACACCTGCTGACGTTACGGGGACGCGGTGTAGACCAGACATTCCTACCTGACCCTCCGTTTTAGGCCCGGTATCCTTACCTGATGCTCCGTTGTTGGCCTGGCACCCCTACCCGATATGCTGGGGTAGTACCGGTACCCCCACCGGTACTCTGCGGTAGTATAGGTACACCCACCGGTACTCCGGGGTAGTACGTGAACCCTTACTGGTTCGCTGGGGTACACCTGCTGACCTTACGGGCGTGCTCTGTAGACCAGACATTCCTACCTGACCCTCCAGGCTAGGCCCGGTATCCCTACCTGATGCTCTGCGGTAGGCCTGGCCCCCTACCCGACAATCTGGGGTAGTACCGGTACACCCACCGGTATTCCACGGTAGTTTTGCTATACCCACATGTATTCCTGGATTGTACCGGAACCCTTACTGGTGCGCCGGTGTACACCTGCTGGCCCTACGGGCGCGCCGCTTTACGCCCACCCTTCCTACCTGACCCACCGGGGTAGGCCTGGTATACCTACCCGATGTTTCGAGGTAGAACCGGTTCCCCCACCGGTACTCTGGGGTTGGAGCGGAACCCTTTGTGATGCGCCAGAGAACACCAGCTGTCCCTTCGTGCGCGCTGGACTAGACCCGGCCTCCCTACCGGACCCCACAGGTAAGACCCGCTATCCCTACGTGATTCTCCGCATTAGGCTTGGCACCCATACCCGATGTTCTGGGGTAGTAGCGGTACCCCCACCGTTACTCTGCGGTAGTATCGGTACACCCACCGGTACTCCGGTGAAGTACGTGAACCCTTACTGGTTCACTGGGGTACACCTGATGACGTTACTGGCGTGCGGTGTAGACCAGACATTCCTACCTGACCCTCCGCTTTAGGCCCGGTATCCCTACCTGATGCTCCGTTGTTGGCCTGGCACCCCTACCCGATATGCTGGGGTAGTACCGGTACCCCCACCGGTACTCTGCGGTAGTATTGGTATACCCACCGGTACTCCAGGGCAGTACCTGAACCCTTACTGGTTCGCTGGGGTACACCTGCTGACCTTACGGGCGTGCTGTGTAGACGAGACATTCCTACCTGACCCTCCAAGCTAGGCCCGGTATCCCTACCTGATGCTCTGCGGTAGGCCTGGCCCCCTACCCGACAATCTGGGGTAGTACCGGTACACCCACTTGTACTCCGCGGTACTTTTGCTATACCCACCGGTACTCCTGGATTGTACCGGAACCCGTACTGGTGCGCCGGGGTACACCTGCTGACCCTACGGGCACACTGCTTTGGACCCACCCTTCCTACCTGACCCGCCGGGGTAGGCCTGGTATATCTACCCGATGTTTCGAGGTAGAACCGTTTCCCCACCGGTACTCTGGGGTTGGAACGGAAGCCTTTGTGATGCGCCAGAGAACACCAGCTGTCCCGTCGTGCGCGATGGACTAGACCCGGCCTCCCTACCGGACCCCACAGGTTAGACCCGCTATCCCTACCTGATGCTCCGCATTAGGCTTGGCACCCATACCCGATGTTCTGGGGTACTAGCGGTACCACCACCGTTACTCTGCGGTAGTATCAGTACACCCACCGGTACTCCGGGGTAGTACGTGAACCCTTACTGGTTCACTGGGGTACCCCTGGTGACGTTACTGGCGCGAGGTGTAGACCGGATATTCCTACCTGACCCTCCGTTTTACGCCCGGTATCCCTACCTGATGCTCCGTTGTTGGCCTGGCACCCCTACCCGATATGCTGGGGTAGTACCGGTACCCCCACCGCTACTCTGCGGTAGTATTGGTACACCCACCGGTACTCCAGGGCAGTACCTGAACCCTTACTGGTTCGCTGGGGTACACCTGCTGACCTTACGGGCGTGCTGTGTAGACCAGACATTCCTACCTGACCCTCCGTTTTAGGCCCGGTATCCCTACCTGATGCTCTGCGGTAGGCCTGGCCCCCTACCCGAAAATCTGGGGTAGTATCGGTACACACGGATGTATTCCGCGGTAGTTTTGCTATACCCACCGGTACTCCTGGATTGTACCGGAACCCTTACTGGTGCGCCGGGGTACACCTGCTGACCCTATGGGCTCGCCGCTTTACGCCCACCCTTCCTACCTGACCCGCCGGGGTAGGCCTGGTATACCTACCCGATGTTTCGAGGTAGAAACCGCTTCCCCCACCGGTACTCTGGGGTTGGAACGGAAACCTTTGTGATGCGCCAGAGAATACCAGCTGTCCCGTCGTGCGCGCTGGACTAGACCCGGCCTCCCTACCGGACCCCACAGGTTAGACCCGCTATCCCTACCTGATGCTCCGCATTAGGCTTGGCACCCATACCCGATGTTCTGGGGTAGTACCGGTACCCCCACCGTTACTCTGCGGTAGTATCGGTACACCCACCGGTACTCCGGGGTAGTACGTGAACCCTTACTGGTTCACTGTGGTACCCCTGGTGACGTTACTGGCGCGAGGTGTAGACCAGACATTCCTACCTGACCCTCCGTTTTAGGCCCGGTATCCCTACCTGATGCTCCGTTGTTGGCCTGGCACCCCTACCCGATATGCTGGGGTAGTACCGGTACCCCCACCGGTACTCTGCGGTAGTATTGGTACACCCACCGGTACTCCAGGGCAGTACCTGAACCCTTACTGGTTCGCTGGGGTACACCTGCTGACCTTACGGGCGTGCTCTGTAGACCAGACATTCCTACCTGACCCTCCAGGCTAGGCCCGGTATCCCTACCTGATGCTCTGCGGTAGGCCTGGCCCCCTACCCGACAATCTGGGGTAGTACCGGTACACCCACCGGTATTCCACGGTAGTTTTGCTATACCCACATGTATTCCTGGATTGTACCGGAACCCTTACTGGTGCGCCGGTGTACACCTGCTGGCCCTACGGGCGCGCCGCTTTACGCCCACCCTTCCTACCTGACTCACCGGGGTAGGCCTGGTATACCTACCCGATGTTTCGAGGTAGAACCGGTTCCCCCACCGGTACTCTGGGGTTGGAGCGGAACCCTTTGTGATGCGCCAGAGAACACCAGCTGTCCCTTCGTGCGCGCTGGACTAGACCCGGCCTCCCTACCGGACCCCACAGGTTACACCCGGTATCCCTACCTGATTCTCCGCATTAGGCTTGGCACCCATACCAGATGTTCTGGGGTAGTAGCGGTACCCCCACCGTTACTCTGCGGTAGTATCGGTACACCCACCGGTACTCCGGGGTAGTACGTGAACCCTTACTGGTTCACTGGGGTACACCTGATGACGTTACAGGCACGCGGTGTAGACCAGACATTCCTACCTGACCCTCCGTTTTAGGCACGGTATCCCTACCTGATGCTCCGTTGTTGGCCTGGCACCCCTACCCGATATGCTGGGGTAGTACCGGTACCCCCACCAGTACTCTGCGGTAGTATTGGTACACCCACCGGTACTCCAGGGCAGTACCTGAACACTTACTGGTTCACTGGGGTACACCTGCTGACCTTACGGGCGTGCTGTGTAGACCAGACATTCCTACCTGACCCTCCAGGCTAGGCCCGGTATCCCTACCTGATGCTCTGCGGTAGGCCTGGCCCCCTACCCGACAATCTGGGGTAGTACCGGTACACCCACCGGTATTCCATGGTAGTTTTGCTATACCCACATGTATTCCTGGATTGTACCGGAACCCTTACTGGTGCGCCGGTGTACACCTGCTGGCCCTACGGGCGCGCCGCTTTACGCCCACCCTTCCTACCTGACCCACCGGGGTAGGCCTGGTATACCTACCCGATGCTTCGAGGTAGAACCGGTTCCCCCACCGGTACTCTGGGGTTGGAACGGAACCCTTTGTGATGCGCCAGAGAACACCAGCTGTCCCGTCGTGCGCGCTGGACTAGACCCGGCCTCCCTACCGGACCCCACAGGTTAGACCCGCTATCCCTACCTGATGCTCCGCATTAGGCTTGGCACCCATACCCGATGTTCTGGAGTAGTAGCGGTACCCCCACCGTTACTCTGCGGTAGTATCGGTACACCCACCGGTACTCCGGTGTAGTACGTGAACACTTACTGGTTCACTGGGGTACACCTGATGACGTTACTGGTGCGCAGTGTAGACCAGACATTACTACCTGACCCTCCGTTTTAGGCCCGGTATCCCTACCTGATGCTCCGTTGTTGGCCTGGCACCCCTACCCGATATGCTGGGGTAGTACTGGTACCCCCACCGGTACTCTGCGGTAGTATTGGTACACCCACCGGTAATCCAGGGCAGTACCTGAACCCTTACTTGTTCGCTGGGGTACACCTGCTGACCTTACGGGCGTGCTCTGTAGACCAGACATTCCTACCTGACCCTCCAGGCTAGGCCCGGTATCCCTACCTGATGCTCTGCGGTAGGCCTGGCCCCCTACCCGACAATCTGGCGTAGTACCGGTACACCCACTGGTACTCCGCGGTACTTTTGCTATACCCACCGGTACTCCTGGATTGTACTGGAACCCGTACTGGTGCGCCGGGGTACACCTGCTGACCCTAGGGGCACACTGCTTTGGACCCACCCTTCCTACGTGACCCTCCGGGGTAGGCCTGGTATACCTACCCGATGTTTCGAGGTAGAACCGTTTCCCCACCGGTACTCTGGGGTTGGAACGGAACCCTTTGTGATGCGCCAGAGAACACCAGCTGTCCCTTCGTGCGCGCTGGACTAGACCCGGCCTCCCTACCGGACCCCACAGGTTACACCCGGTATCCCTACCTGATGCTCCGCATTAGGCTTGGCACCCATACCCGATGTTCTGGGGTAGTAGCGGTACCCCCACCGTTACTCTGCGGTAGTATCGGTACACCCACCGGTACTCCGGTGTAGTACGTGAACACTTACTGGTTCACTGGGGTACACCTGCTGACGTTACTGGCGCGCGGTGTAGACCAGACATTCCTACCTGACCCTCCGTTTTAGGCCCGGTATCCCTACCTGATGCTCTGTTCTTGGCCTGGCACCCATACCCGATATGCTGGGGTAGTACTGGTACCCCCACCGGTACTCTGCGGTAGTATTGGTACACCCACCGGTACTCCAGGGCAGTACCTGAACACTTACTGGTTCGCTGGGGTACACCTGCTGACCTTACGGGCGTGCCGTGTATACCAGACATTCCTACCTGACACTCCAGGCTAGGCCCAGTATCCCTACCTGATGCTCTGCGGTAGGCCTGGCCCCCTACCCGACAATCTGGGGTAGTACCGGTACACCCACCGGTATTCCGCGGTAGTTTTGCTATACCCACATGTATTCCTGGATTGTACCGGAACCCTTACTGGTGCGCCGGGGTACACCTGCTGGCCCTACGGGCGCGCCGCTTTACGCCCACCCTTCCTACCTGACCCGCCGGGGTAGGCCTGGTATACCTACCCGATGTTTCGAGGTAGAACCGGTTCCCCCACCGGTACTCTGGGGTTGGAGCGGAACCCTTTGTGATGTGCCAGAGAACACCAGCTGTCCCTTCGTGCGCGCTGGACTAGACCCGGCCTCCCTACCGGACCCCACAGGTTAGACCCGCTATCCCTACCTGATTCTCCGCATTAGGCTTGGCACCCATACCCGATGTTCTGGGGTAGTAGTGGTACCCCCACCGTTACTCTGCGGTAGTATCGGTACACCCACCGGTACTCCGGTGTAGTACGTGAACACTTACTGGTTCACTGGGGTACACCTGATGACGTTACTGGTGCGCGGTGTAGACCAGACATTCCTACCTGACCCTCCGTTTTAGGCCCGGTATCCCTACCTGATGCTCCGTTGTTGGCCTGGCACCCCTACCCGATATGCTGGGGTAGTACCGGTACCCCCACCGGTACTCTGCGGTGGTATTGGTACACCCACCGGTACTCCAGGGCAGTACCTGAACCCTTACTGGTTCGCTGGGGTACACCTGCTGACCTTACGGGCGTGCTGTGTAGACCAGACATTCCTACCTGACCCTCCAGGCTAGGCCCGGTATCCCTACCTGATGCTCTGCGGTAGGCCTGGACCCCTATCCGACAATCTGGGGTAGTACCTGTACACCCAGAGGTACTCCGCGGTACTTTTGCTATACCCACCGGTACTCCTGGATTGTACCGTAATCCTTACTGGTGCGCCGGGGTACACCTGCTGACCCTACGGGCACACTGCTTTGGACCCACCCTTCCTACCTGACCCGCCGGGGTAGGCCTGGTATACCTACCCGATGTTTCGAGGTAGAACCGGTTCCCCCACCGGTACTCTGGGTTTGGAACGGAACCCTTTCTGATGCGCCAGAGAACACCAGCTGTCCCTTCGTGCGCGCTGGACTAGACCCGGCCTCCCTTCCGGACCCCACAGGTTAGACCCGCTATCCCTACCTGATGCTCCGCATTAGGCTTGGCACCCATACCCGATGTTCTGGGGTAGTAGCGGTACCCCCACCGTTACTCTGCGGTAGTATCGGTACACCCACCGGTACTCCGGGGTAGTACCTGAACCCTTACTGGTTCGCTGGGGTACACCTGCTGACCTTACGGGCGTGCTCTGTAGACCAGACATTCCTACCTGACCCTCCAGGCTAGGCCCGGTATCCCTACCTGATGCTCTACGGTAGGCCTGGCCCCCTATCCGACAATCTGGGGTAGTACCGGTACACCCACAGGGACTCCGCGGTACTTTTGCTATACCCACCGGTACTCCTGGATTGTACCAGAACCCTTACTGGTGCGCCGGGGTACACCTGCTGACCCTACGGGCACACTGCTTTGGACCCACCCTTCCTACCTGACCCGCCGGGGTAGGCCTGGTATACCTACCCGATGTTTCGAGGTAGAACCGGTTCCCCCACCGGTACTCTGGGCTTGGAACGGAAACCTTTGTGATGCGCCAGAGAACACCAGCTGTCCCTTCGTGCGCGCTGGACTAGACCTGGCCTCCCTACCGGACCCCACAGGTTAGACCCGCTATCCCTACCTGATGCTCCGCATTAGGCTTGGCACCCATACCCGATGTTCTGGGGTACTAGTGGTACCCCCACCGTTACTCTGCGGTAGTATCGGTACACCCACCGGTACTCCGGGGTAGTACGTGAACCCTTACTGGTTCACTGGGGTACACCTGCTGACGTTACGGGGACGCGGTGTGGACCAGACATTCCTACCTGACCCTCCGTTTTAGGCCCGGTATCCCTACCTGATGCTCCGTTGTTAGCCTGGCACCCCTACCCGATATGCTGGGGTAGTACCGGTACCCCCACCGGTACTCTGCGGTAGTATTGGTACACCCACTGGTACTCCAGGGTAGTACCTGAACTCTTACTGGTTCGCTGGGGTACACCTGCTGACCTTACGGGCGTGCTGTGTAGACCAGACATTCCTACCTGACCCTCCAGGCTAGGCCCGGTATCCCTACCTGATGCTCTACGGTAGGCCTGGCCCCCTATCCGACAATCTGGGGTAGTACCTGTACACCCACAGGTACTCCGCGGTACTTTTGCTATACCCACCGGTACTCCTGGATTGTACCGTAATCCTTACTGGTGCGCCGGGGTACACCTGCTGACCCTACGGGCACACTGCTTTGGACCCACCCTTCCTACCTGACCCGCCGGGGTAGGCCTGGTATACCTACCCGATGTTTCGAGGTAGAACCGGTTCCCCCACCGGTACTCTGGGTTTGGAACGGAACCCTTTCTGATGCGCCAGAGAACACCAGCTGTCCCTTCGTGCGCGCTGGACTAGACCCAGCCTCCCTTCCGGACCCCACAGGTTAGACCCGCTATCCCTACCTGATGCTCCGCATTAGGCTTGGCACCGATACCCGATGTTCTGGGGTAGTAGCAGTACCCCCACCGTTACTCTGCGGTAGTATCGGTACACCCACCGGTACTCCGGGGTAGTACGTGAACCCTTACTGGTTCACTGGGGTACACCTGATGACGTTACGGGGACGCGGTGTAGACCAGACATTCCTACCTGACCCTCTGTGTTAGTCCCGGTATCCCTACCTGATGCTCCGTTGTTGGCCTGGCACCCCTACCCGATATGCTGGGGTAGTACCGGTACCCCCACCGGTACTCTGCGGTAGTATTGGTACACCCACCGGTACTCCAGGGTAGTACCTGAACCCTTACTGGTTCGCTGGGGTACACCTGCTGACCTTACGGGCGTGCTCTGTAGACCAGACATTCCTACCTGACCCTCCAGGCTAGGCCCGGTATCCCTACCTGATGCTCTACGGTAGGCCTGGCCCCCTATCCGACAATCTGGGGTATTACCGGTACACCCACAGGGACTCCGCGGTACTTTTGCTATACCCACCGGTACTCCTGGATTGTACCAGAACCCTTACTGGTTCGCCGGGGTACACCTGCTGACCCTACGGGCACACTGCTTTGGACCCACCCTTCCTACCTGACCCGCCGGGTTAGGCCTGGTATACCTACCCGATGTTTCGGGGTAGAACCGGTTCCCCCACCGGTACTCTGGGCTTGGAACGGAAACCTTTGTGATGCGCCAGAGAACACCAGCTGTCCCTTCGTGCGCGCTGGACTAGACCTGGCCTCCCTACCGGACCCCACAGGTTAGACCCGCTATCCCTACCTGATGCTCCGCATTAGGCTTGGCACCCATACCCGATGTTCTGGGGTACTAGTGGTACCCCCACCGTTACTCTGCGGTAGTATCGGTACACCCACCGGTACTCCGGGGTAGTACGTGAACCCTTACTGGTTCACTGGGGTACACCTGATGACGTTACGGGGACGCGGTGTAGACCAGACATTCCTACCTGACCCTCCGTTTTAGGCCCGGTATCCCTACCTGATGCTCCGTTGTTGGCCTGGCACCCCTACCCGATATGCTGGGGTAGTACCGGTACCCCCACCGGTACTCTGCGGTAGTATCGGTACACCCACCGGTACTCCGGTGTAGTACGTGAACCCTTACTGGTTCACTGGGGTACACCTGCTGACATTTCGGGCACGCGGTATAGACCAGACATTCTTCCTGACCCTCCGTGTTAGTCCCGGTATCCCTACCTGATGCTCCGTTGTTGGCCTGGCACCCCTACCCGATATGCTGGGGTAGTACCGGTACCCCCACCGGTACTCTGCGGTAGTATTGGTACACCCACCGGTACTCCAGGCTAGTACCTGAAACCTTACTGGTTCGCTGGGGTACACCTGCTGACCTTACGGGCGTGCTGTGTAGACCAGACATTCCTACCTGACCCTCCAGGCTAGGCCCAGTATCCCTACCTGATGCTCTGCGGTAGGCCTGGCCCCCTACCCGACAATCTGGGGTAGTACCGGTACACCCACAGGGACTCCGCGGTACTTTTCCTATACCCACCGGTACTCCTGGATTGTACCGGAACACTTACTGGTGTGCCGGGGTACACCTGCTGACCCTACGGGCACACTGCTTTGGACCCACCCTTCCTACCTGACCCGCCGGGGTAGGCCTGGTATACCTACCCGATGTTTCGAGGTAGAATCGGTTCCCCCACCGGTACTCTGGGTTTGGAACGGAACCCTTTGTGATGCGCCAGAGAACACCAGCTGTCCCTTCGTGCGCGCTGGACTAGACCCGGCCTCCCTTCCGGACCCCACAGGTTAGACCCGCTATCCCTACCTGATGCTCCGCATTAGGCTTGGCACCCATACCCGATGTTCTGGGGTAGTAGCGTTACCCCCACCGTTACTCTGCGGTAGTATCGGTACACCCACCGGTACTCCGGGGTAGTACGTGAACCCTTACTGGTTCACTGGGGTACACCTGATGACGTTACTGGCGCGCGGAGTAGACCAGACATTCCTACCTGACCCTCCGTTTTAGGCCCGGTATCCCTCCCTGATGCTCCGTTGTTGGCCTGGCACCCCTACCCCATATGCTGGGGTAGTACCGCTACCCCCACCGGTACTCTGCGGTAGTATTGGTACACCCACCGGTACTCCAGGGTAGTACCTGAACCCTTACTGGTTCGCTGGGGTACACCTGCTGACCTTACGGGCGTGCTCTGTAGACCAGACATTCCTACCTGACCCTCCAGGCTAGGCCCGGTATCCCTACCTGATGCTCTGCGGTAGGACTGGCCCCCTACCCGACAATCTGGGGTAGTACCGGTACACCCACCAGTACTCCGCGGTACTTTTTCTATACCCACCGGTACTCCTGGATTGTACCGGAACCCTTACTGGTGCGCCGGGGTACACCTGCTGACCCTACGGGCACACTGCTTTGGACCCACCCTTCCTACCTGACCCGCCGGGGTAGGCCTGGTATACCTACCCGATGTTTCGAGGTAGAACCGGTTCCCCCACCGGTACTCTGGGTTTGGAACGGAACCCTTTCTGATGCGCCAGAGAACACCAGCTGTCCCTTCGTGCGCGAAGGATTAGACCCGTCCTCCCGTCCGGACACCACAGGTTAGACCCGCTATCCCTACCTGATGCTCCGCATTAGGCTTGGCACCCATACCCGATGTTCTGGGGTAGTAGCGGTACCCCCACCGTTACTCTGCGGTACTATCGGTACACCCACCGGTACTCCGGGGTAGTACGTGAACCCTTACTGGTTCACTGGGGTACACCTGATGACGTTACTGGCGCGCGGTGTAGACCAGACATTCCTACCTGACCCTCCGTTTTAGGCCCAGTATCCCAACCTGATGCTCCGTTGTTGGCCTGGCACCCCTACCCGATATGCTGGGGTAGTACCGGTACCCCCACCGTTACTCTGCGGTAGTATCGGTACACCCACCGGTACTCCGGGGTAGTACGTGAACACTTACTGGTTCACTGGGGTACACCTTATGACGTTACTGGCGCGCGGTGTAGACCAGACATTCCTACCTGACCCTCCGTTTTAGGCCCGGTATCCCTACCTGATGCTCCGTTGTTCGCCTGGCACCCCTACCCGATATGCTGGGGTAGTACCGGTACCCCCACCGGTACTCTGCGGTAGTATTGGTACACCCACCGGTACTCCAGGGCAGTACCTGAACACTTCCTGGTTCGCTGGGGTACACCTGCTGACCTTACAGGCGTGCTGTGTAGACCAGACATTCCTACCTGACCCTCCAGGCTAGGCCCGGTATCCCTACCTGATGCTCTGCGGTAGGCCTGGCCCCCTACCCGACAATCTGGGGTACTACCGGTACACCCACAGGTACTCCGCGGTACTTTTGCTATACCCACTGGTACTCCTGGATTGTACCGGAACCCTTACTGGTGCGCCGGGGTACACCTGCTGACCCTACGGGCACACTGCTTTGGACCCACCCTTCCTACCTGACCCGCCGGGGTAGGCCTGCTATACCTACCCGATGTTTCGAGGTAGAACCGGTTCCCCCACCGGTACTCTGGGGTTGGAACGGAAACCTTTGTGATGCGCCAGAGAACACCAGCTGTCCCTTCGTGCACGCTGGACTAGACCTGGCCTCCCTACCGGACCCCACAGGTTAGACCCGCTATCCCTACCTGATGCTCCGCATTAGGCTTGGCACCCATACCCGATGTTCTGGGGCAGTAACGGTACCCCCACCGTTACTCTGCGGTAGTATCGGTACACCCACCGGTACTCCGGGGTAGTACGTGAACCCTTACTGGTTCACTGGGGTACACCTGCTGATGTTACGGGGACGCGGTGTAGACCAGACATTCCTACCTGACCCTCCGTTTTAGGCCCGGTATCCCTACCTGATGCTCCGTTGTTGGCCTGGCACCCCTACCCGATATGCTGGGGTAGTACCGGTACCCCCACCGGTACTCTGCGGTAGTATCGGTACACCCACCGGTACTCCGGTGTAGTACGTGAACCCTTACTGGTTCACTGGGGTACACCTGCTGACATTTCGGGCACGCGGTATAGACCAGACATTCTTCCTGACCCTCCGTGTTAGTCCCGGTATCCCTACCTGATGCTCCGTTGTTGGCCTGGCACCCCTACCCGATATGCTGGGGTAGTACCGGTACCCCCACCGGTACTCTGCGGTAGTATTGGTACACCCACCGGTACTCCAGGCTAGTACCTGAAACCTTACTGGTTCGCTGGGGTACACCTGCTGACCTTACGGGCGTGCTGTGTAGACCAGACATTCCTACCTGACCCTCCAGGCTAGGCCCAGTATCCCTACCTGATGCTCTGCGGTAGGCCTGGCCCCCTACCCGACAATCTGGGGTAGTACCGGTACACCCACAGGGACTCCGCGGTACTTTTCCTATACCCACCGGTACTCCTGGATTGTACCGGAACACTTACTGGTGTGCCGGGGTACACCTGCTGACCCTACGGGCACACTGCTTTGGACCCACCCTTCCTACCTGACCCGCCGGGGTAGGCCTGGTATACCTACCCGATGTTTCGAGGTAGAATCGGTTCCCCCACCGGTACTCTGGGTTTGGAACGGAACCCTTTGTGATGCGCCAGAGAACACCAGCTGTCCCTTCGTGCGCGCTGGACTAGACCCGGCCTCCCTTCCGGACCCCACAGGTTAGACCCGCTATCCCTACCTGATGCTCCGCATTAGGCTTGGCACCCATACCCGATGTTCTGGGGTAGTAGCGTTACCCCCACCGTTACTCTGCGGTAGTATCGGTACACCCACCGGTACTCCGGGGTAGTACGTGAACCCTTACTGGTTCACTGGGGTACACCTGATGACGTTACTGGCGCGCGGAGTAGACCAGACATTCCTACCTGACCCTCCGTTTTAGGCCCCGTATCCCTCCCTGATGCTCCGTTGTTGGCCTGGCACCCCTACCCCATATGCTGGGGTAGTACCGCTACCCCCACCGGTACTCTGCGGTAGTATTGGTACACCCACCGGTACTCCAGGGTAGTACCTGAACCCTTACTGGTTCGCTGGGGTACACCTGCTGACCTTACGGGCGTGCTCTGTAGACCAGACATTCCTACCTGACCCTCCAGGCTAGGCCCGGTATCCCTACCTGATGCTCTGCGGTAGGACTGGCCCCCTACCCGACAATCTGGGGTAGTACCGGTACACCCACCAGTACTCCGCGGTACTTTTTCTATACCCACCGGTACTCCTGGATTGTACCGGAACCCTTACTGGTGCGCCGGGGTACACCTGCTGACCCTACGGGCACACTGCTTTGGACCCACCCTTCCTACCTGACCCGCCGGGGTAGGCCTGGTATACCTACCCGATGTTTCGAGGTAGAACCGGTTCCCCCACCGGTACTCTGGGTTTGGAACGGAACCCTTTCTGATGCGCCAGAGAACACCAGCTGTCCCTTCGTGCGCGAAGGATTAGACCCGTCCTCCCGTCCGGACACCACAGGTTAGACCCGCTATCCCTACCTGATGCTCCGCATTAGGCTTGGCACCCATACCCGATGTTCTGGGGTAGTAGCGGTACCCCCACCGTTACTCTGCGGTACTATCGGTACACCCACCGGTACTCCGGGGTAGTACGTGAACCCTTACTGGTTCACTGGGGTACACCTGATGACGTTACTGGCGCGCGGTGTAGACCAGACATTCCTACCTGACCCTCCGTTTTAGGCCCAGTATCCCAACCTGATGCTCCGTTGTTGGCCTGGCACCCCTACCCGATATGCTGGGGTAGTACCGGTACCCCCACCGTTACTCTGCGGTAGTATCGGTACACCCACCGGTACTCCGGGGTAGTACGTGAACACTTACTGGTTCACTGGGGTACACCTTATGACGTTACTGGCGCGCGGTGTAGACCAGACATTCCTACCTGACCCTCCGTTTTAGGCCCGGTATCCCTACCTGATGCTCCGTTGTTCGCCTGGCACCCCTACCCGATATGCTGGGGTAGTACCGGTACCCCCACCGGTACTCTGCGGTAGTATTGGTACACCCACCGGTACTCCAGGGCAGTACCTGAACACTTCCTGGTTCGCTGGGGTACACCTGCTGACCTTACAGGCGTGCTGTGTAGACCAGACATTCCTACCTGACCCTCCAGGCTAGGCCCGGTATCCCTACCTGATGCTCTGCGGTAGGCCTGGCCCCCTACCCGACAATCTGGGGTACTACCGGTACACCCACAGGTACTCCGCGGTACTTTTGCTATACCCACTGGTACTCCTGGATTGTACCGGAACCCTTACTGGTGCGCCGGGGTACACCTGCTGACCCTACGGGCACACTGCTTTGGACCCACCCTTCCTACCTGACCCGCCGGGGTAGGCCTGCTATACCTACCCGATGTTTCGAGGTAGAACCGGTTCCCCCACCGGTACTCTGGGCTTGGAACGGAAACCTTTGTGATGCGCCAGAGAACACCAGCTGTCCCTTCGTGCACGCTGGACTAGACCTGGCCTCCCTACCGGACCCCACAGGTTAGACCCGCTATCCCTACCTGATGCTCCGCATTAGGCTTGGCACCCATACCCGATGTTCTGGGGCAGTAACGGTACCCCCACCGTTACTCTGCGGTAGTATCGGTACACCCACCGGTACTCCGGGGTAGTACGTGAACCCTTACTGGTTCACTGGGGTACACCTGCTGATGTTACGGGGACGCGGTGTAGACCAGACATTCCTACCTGACCCTCCGTTTTAGGCCCGGTATCCCTACCTGATGCTCCGTTGTTGGCCTGGCACCCCTACCCGATATGCTGGGGTAGTACCGGTACCCCCACCGGTACTCTGCGGTCGTATTGGTACACCCACCGGTACTCCAGGCTAGTACCTGAACCCTTACTGGTTCGCTGGGGTACACCTGCTGACCTTACGGGCTTGCTGTGTAGACCAGACATTCCTACCTGACCCTCCAGGCTAGGCCCAGTATGCCTACCTGATGCTCTGCGGTAGGCCTGGCCCCCTACCCAACAATCTGGGGTAGTACCGGTACACCCACAGGTACTCCGCGGTACTTTTCCTATACCCACCGGTACTCCTGGATTGTACCGGAACACTTACTGGTGTGCCGGGGTACACCTGCTGACCCTACGGGCACACTGCTTTGGACCCACCCTTCCTACCTGAACCGCCGGGGTAGGTCTGGTATACCTACCCGATGTTTCGAGGTAGAATCGGTTCCCCCACCGGTACTCTGGGTTTGGAACGGAACCCTTTGTGATGCGCCAGAGAACACCAGTTGTCCCTTCGTGCGTGCTGGACTAGACCCGGCCTCCCTTCCGGACCCCACAGGTTAGACCCGCTATCCCTACCTGATGCTCCGCATTAGGCTTGGCACCCATACCCGATGTTCTGGGGTACTAGCGGTACCCCCACCGTTACTCTGCGGTAGTATCGGTACACCCACCGGTACTCCGGGGTAGTACGTGAACACTTACTGGTTCACTGGGGTACACCTTATGACGTTACTGGCGCGCGGTGTAGACCAGACATTCCTACCTGACCCTCCTTTTTAGGCCCGGTATCCCTACCTGATGCTCCGTTGTTGGCCTGGCACCCCTACCCGATATGCTGGGGTAGTACCGCTACCCCCACCGGTACTCTGCGGTAGTATTGGTACACCCACCGGTACTCCAGGGTAGTACCTGAACCCTTACTGGTTCGCTGGGGTACACCTGCTGAACTTACGGGCGTGGTCTGTAGACCAGACATTCCTACCTGACCCTCCAGGCTAGGCCCGGTATCCCTACCTGATGCTCTACGGTAGGCCTGGCCCCCTACCCGACAATCTGAGGTACTACCGGTACACCCACAGGTACTCCGCGGTACTTTTGCTATACCCACTGGTACTCCTGGATTGTACCGGAACCCTTACTGGTGCGCCAGGGTACACCTGCTGACCCTACGGGTACACTGCTTTGGACCCACCCTTCCTACCTGACCCGCCGGGGTAGGCCTGGTATACCTACCCGATGTTTCGAGGTAGAACCGGTTCCCCCACCGGTACTCTGGGTTTGAAACGGAACCCTTTGTGATGCGCCAGAGAACACCAGCTGTCCCTTCGTGCGCGCTGGACTAGACCCGGCCTTCATTCCGGACCCCACAGGTTAGACCCGCTATCCCTACCTGATGCTCCGCATTAGGCTTGGCACCCATACCCGATGTTCTGGGGCAGTAACGGTACCCCCACCGTTACTCTGCGGTAGTATCGGTACACCCACCGGTACTCCGGGGTAGTACGTGAACCCTTACTGGTTCACTGGGGTACACCTGCTGACGTTACGGGGACGCGGTGTAGACCAGACATTCCTACCTGACCCTCCGTTTTAGGCCCGGTATCCCTACCTGATGCTCCGTTGTTGGCCTGGCACCCCTACCCGATATGCTGGGGTAGTACCGGTACCCCCACCGTTACTCTGCGGTAGTATCGGTACACCCACCGGTACTCCGGGGTAGTACGTGAACCCTTAATGGTTCACTGGGGTACACCTGCTGACATTTCGGGCACGCGGTATAGACCAGACATTCTTCCTGACCCTCCGTGTTAGTCCCGGTATCCCTACCTGATGCTCCGTTGTTGGCCGGGCACCCCTACCCGATATGCTGGGGTAGTACCGGTACCCCCACCGGTACTCTGCGGTCGTATTGGTACACCCACCGGTACTCCAGGCTAGTACCTGAACCCTTACTGGTTCGCTGGGGTACACCTGCTGACCTTACGGGCTTGCTGTGTAGACCAGACATTCCTACCTGACCCTCCAGGCTAGGCCCAGTATGCCTACCTGATGCTCTGCGGTAGGCCTGGCCCCCTACCCGACAATCTGGGGTAGTACCGGTACACCCACAGGTACTCCGCGGTACTTTTCCTATACCCACCGGTACTCCTGGATTGTACCGGAACACTTACTGGTGTGCCGGGGTACACCTGCTGACCCTACGGGCACACTGCTTTGGACCCACCCTTCCTACCTGACCCGCCGGGGTAGGCCTGGTATACCTACCCGATGTTTCGAGGTAGAATCGGTTCCCCCACCGGTACTCTGGGGTTGGAACGGAACCCTTTGTGATGCGCCAGAGAACACCAGCTGTCCCTTCGTGCGTGCTGGACTAGACCCGGCCTCCCTTCCGGACCCCACAGGTTAGACCCGCTATCCCTACCTGATGCTCCGCATTAGGCTTGGCACCCATACCCGATGTTCTGGGGTAGTAGCGGTACCCCCACCGTTACTCTGCGGTAGTATCGGTACACCCACCGGTACTCCGGGGTAGTACGTGAACCCTTACTGGTTCGCTGGGGTACACCTGCTGACCTTACGGGCTTGCTGTGTAGACCAGACATTCCTACCTGACCCTCCAGGCTAGGCCCAGTATGCCTACCTGATGCTCTGCGGTAGGCCTGGCCCCCTACCCAACAATCTGGGGTAGTACCGGTACACCCACAGGTACTCCGCGGTACTTTTCCTATACCCACCGGTACTCCTGGATTGTACCGGAACACTTACTGGTGTGCCGGGGTACACCTGCTGACCCTACGGGCACACTGCTTTGGACCCACCCTTCCTACCTGAACCGCCGGGGTAGGTCTGGTATACCTACCCGATGTTTCGAGGTAGAATCGGTTCCCCCACCGGTACTCTGGGTTTGGAACGGAACCCTTTGTGATGCGCCAGAGAACACCAGCTGTCCCTTCGTGCGTGCTGGACTAGACCCGGCCTCCCTTCCGGACCCCACAGGTTAGACCCGCTATCCCTACCTGATGCTCCGCATTAGGCTTGGCACCCATACCCGATGTTCTGGGGTACTAGCGGTACCCCCACCGTTACTCTGCGGTAGTATCGGTACACCCACCGGTACTCCGGGGTAGTACGTGAACACTTACTGGTTCACTGGGGTACACCTTATGACGTTACTGGCGCGCGGTGTAGACCAGACATTCCTACCTGACCCTCCTTTTTAGGCCCGGTATCCCTACCTGATGCTCCGTTGTTGGCCTGGCACCCCTACCCGATATGCTGGGGTAGTACCGCTACCCCCACCGGTACTCTGCGGTAGTATTGGTACACCCACCGGTACTCCAGGGTAGTACCTGAACCCTTACTGGTTCGCTGGGGTACACCTGCTGAACTTACGGGCGTGGTCTGTAGACCAGACATTCCTACCTGACCCTCCAGGCTAGGCCCGGTATCCCTACCTGATGCTCTACGGTAGGCCTGGCCCCCTACCCGACAATCTGAGGTACTACCGGTACACCCACAGGTACTCCGCGGTACTTTTGCTATACCCACTGGTACTCCTGGATTGTACCGGAACCCTTACTGGTGCGCCAGGGTACACCTGCTGACCCTACGGGTACACTGCTTTGGACCCACCCTTCCTACCTGACCCGCCGGGGTAGGCCTGGTATACCTACCCGATGTTTCGAGGTAGAACCGGTTCCCCCACCGGTACTCTGGGTTTGAAACGGAACCCTTTGTGATGCGCCAGAGAACACCAGCTGTCCCTTCGTGCGCGCTGGACTAGACCCGGCCTTCATTCCGGACCCCACAGGTTAGACCCGCTATCCCTACCTGATGCTCCGCATTAGGCTTGGCACCCATACCCGATGTTCTGGGGCAGTAACGGTACCCCCACCGTTACTCTGCGGTAGTATCGGTACACCCACCGGTACTCCGGGGTAGTACGTGAACCCTTACTGGTTCACTGGGGTACACCTGCTGACGTTACGGGGACGCGGTGTAGACCAGACATTCCTACCTGACCCTCCGTTTTAGGCCCGGTATCCCTACCTGATGCTCCGTTGTTGGCCTGGCACCCCTACCCGATATGCTGGGGTAGTACCGGTACCCCCACCGTTACTCTGCGGTAGTATCGGTACACCCACCGGTACTCCGGGGTAGTACGTGAACCCTTAATGGTTCACTGGGGTACACCTGCTGACATTTCGGGCACGCGGTATAGACCAGACATTCTTCCTGACCCTCCGTGTTAGTCCCGGTATCCCTACCTGATGCTCCGTTGTTGGCCGGGCACCCCTACCCGATATGCTGGGGTAGTACCGGTACCCCCACCGGTACTCTGCGGTCGTATTGGTACACCCACCGGTACTCCAGGCTAGTACCTGAACCCTTACTGGTTCGCTGGGGTACACCTGCTGACCTTACGGGCTTGCTGTGTAGACCAGACATTCCTACCTGACCCTCCAGGCTAGGCCCAGTATGCCTACCTGATGCTCTGCGGTAGGCCTGGCCCCCTACCCGACAATCTGGGGTAGTACCGGTACACCCACAGGTACTCCGCGGTACTTTTCCTATACCCACCGGTACTCCTGGATTGTACCGGAACACTTACTGGTGTGCCGGGGTACACCTGCTGACCCTACGGGCACACTGCTTTGGACCCACCCTTCCTACCTGACCCGCCGGGGTAGGCCTGGTATACCTACCCGATGTTTCGAGGTAGAATCGGTTCCCCCACCGGTACTCTGGGGTTGGAACGGAACCCTTTGTGATGCGCCAGAGAACACCAGCTGTCCCTTCGTGCGTGCTGGACTAGACCCGGCCTCCCTTCCGGACCCCACAGGTTAGACCCGCTATCCCTACCTGATGCTCCGCATTAGGCTTGGCACCCATACCCGATGTTCTGGGGTAGTAGCGGTACCCCCACCGTTACTCTGCGGTAGTATCGGTACACCCACCGGTACTCCGGGGTAGTACGTGAACCCTTACTGGTTCACTGGGGTACACCTGATGACGTTACTGGCGCGCGGAGTAGACCAGACATTCCTACCTGACCCTCCTTTTTAGGCCCGGTATCCCTACCTGATGCTCCGTTGTTGGCCTGGCACCCCTACCCGATATGCTGGGGTAGTACCGCTACCCCCACCGGTACTCTGCGGTAGTATTGGTACACCCACCGGTACTCCAGGGTAGTACCTGAACCCTTACTGGTTCGCTGGGGTACACCTGCTGACCTTACGGGCGTGCTGTGTAGACCAGACATTCCTACCTGACCCTCCAGGCTAGGCCCGGTATCCCTACCTGATGCTCTGCGGTAGGCCTGGCCCCCTACCCGACAATCTGGGGTACTACCGGTACACCCACAGGTACTCCGCGGTACTTTTGCTATACCCACTGGTACTCCTGGATTGTACCGGAACCCTTACTGGTGCGCCGGGGTACACCTGCTGACCCTACGGGCACACTGCTTTGGACCCACCCTTCCTACCTGACCCGCCGGGGTAGGCCTGGTATACCTACCCGATGTTTCGAGGTAGAACCGGTTCCCCCACCGGTACTCTGGGTTTGAAACGGAACCCTTTCTGATGCGCCAGAGAACACCAGCTGTCCCTTCGTGCGCGCTGGACTAGACCCGGCCTTCCTTCCGGACCCCACAGGTTAGATCCGCTATCCCTACCTGATGCTCCGCATTAGGCTTGGCACCCATACCCGATGTTCTGGGGTACTAGCGGTACCCCCACCGTTACTCTGCGGTAGTATCGGTACACCCACCGGTACTCCGGGGTAGTACGTGAACGCTTACTGGTTCACTGGGGTACACCTGATGACGTTACTGGCGCGCGGTGTAGACCAGACATTCCTACCTGACCCTCCGTTTTAGGCCCGGTATCCCTACCTGATGCTCCGTTGTTGGCCTGGCACCCCTTCCCGATATGCTGGGGTAGTACCGGTACCCCCACTGGTACTCTGCGGTAGTATTGGTACACCCACCGGTACTCCAGGGTAGTACCTGAAGTCTTACTGGTTCGCTGGGGTACACCTGCTGACCTTACGGGCGTGCTCTGTAGACCAGACATTCCTACCTGACCCTCCAGGCTAGGCCCGGTATCCCTACCTGATGCTCTACGGTAGGCCTGGCCCCCTATCCGACAATCTGGGGTACTACCGGTACACCCACCAGTACTCCGCGGTACTTTTGCTATACCCACCGGTACTCCTGGATTGTACCAGAACCCTTACTGGTGCGCCGGGGTACACCTGCTGACCCTACGGGCACACTGCTTTGGACCCACCCTTCCTACCTGACCCGCCGGGGTAGGCCTGGTATACCTACCCGATCTTTCGAGGTAGAACCGGTTCCCCCACCGGTACTCTGGGTTTGGAACGGAACCCTTTGTGATGCGCCAGAGAACACCAGCTGTCCCTTTGTGCGCGCTACTAGACCCGGCCTCCCTTCCGGACCCCACAGGTTAGACCCGCTATCCCTACCTGATGCTCCGCATTAGGCTTGGCACCCATACCCGATGTTCTGGGGTACTAGCGGTACCCCCACCGTTACTCTGCGGTAGTAACGGTACACCCACCGGTACTCCGGGGTAGTACGTGAACCCTTACTGGTTCACTGGGGTACACCTGCTGACGTTACTGGCGTGCGGTGTAGACCAGACATTCCTACCTGACCCTCTGTTTTAGGCCCGGTATCCCTACCTGATGCTCCGTTGTTGGCCTGGCACCCCTACCCGATATGCTGGGGTAGTACCGGTACCCCCACCGGTACTCTGCGGTAGTATTGGTACACCCACCGGTACTCCAGGGTAGTACCTGAACCCTTACTGGTTCGCTGGGATACACCTGCTGACCTTACGGGCGTGCTGTGTAGACCAGACATTCCTACCTGACCCTCCAGGCTAGGCCCGGTATCCCTACCTGATGCTCTGCGGTAGGCCTGGCCCCCTACCCGACAATCTGGGGTACTACCGGTACACCCACAGGTACTCCGCGGTACTTTTGCTATACCCACTGGTACTCCTGGATTGTACCGGAACCCTTACTGGTGCGCCGGTGTACACCTGCTGACCCTACGGGCACACTGCTTTGGACACACCCTTCCTACCTGACCCGCCGGGGTAGGCCTGGTATACCTACCCGATGTTTCGAGGTAGAACCGGTTCCCCCACCGGTACTCTGGGCTTGGAACGGAAACCTTTGTGATGCGCCAGAGAACACCAGCTGTCCCTTCGTGCACGCTGGACTAGACCTGGCCTCCCTACCGGACCCCACATGTTAGACCCGCTATCCCTACCTGATGCTCCGCATTAGGCTTGGCACCCATACCCGATGTTCTGGGGCAGTAACGGTACCCCCACCGTTACTCTGCGGTAGTATCGGTACACCCACCGGTACTCCGGGGTAGTACGTGAACCCTTACTGGTTCACTGGGGTACACCTGCTGACGTTACGGGGACGCGGTGTAGACCAGACATTCCTACCTGACCCTCCTTTTTAGGCCCGGTATCCCTACCTGATGCTCCGTTGTTGGCCTGGCACCCCTACCCGATATGCTGGGGTAGTACCGGTACCCCCACCGTTACTCTGCGGTAGTATCGGTACACCCACCGGTACTCCGGGGTAGTACGTGAACCCTTACTGGTTCACTGGGGTACACCTGCTGACATTTCGGGCACGCGGTATAGACCAGACATTCTTCCTGACCCTCCGTGTTAGTCCCGGTATCCCTACCTGATGCTCCGTTGTTGGCCTGGCACCCCTACCCGATATGCTGGGGTAGTACCGGTACCCCCACCGGTACTCTGCGGTAGTATTGGTACACCCACCGGTACTCCAGGGTAGTACCTGAACCCTTACTGGTTCGCTGGGGTACACCTGCTGACCTTACGGGCGTGCTGTGTAGACCAGACATTCCTACCTGACCCTCCAGGCTAGGCCCGGTATCCCTACCTGATGCTCTACGGTAGGCCTGGCCCCCTATCCGACAATCTGGGGTACTACCGGTACACCCACCAGTACTCCGCGGTACTTTTGCTATACCCACCGGTACTCCTGGATTGTACCAGAACCCTTACTGGTGCGCCGGGGTACACCTGCTGACCCTACGGGCACACTGCTTTGGACCCACCCTTCCTACCTGACCCGCTGGGGTAGGCCTGGTATACCTACCCGATCTTTCGAGGTAGAATCGGTTCCCCCACCGGTACTCTGGGTTTGGAACGGAACCCTTTGTGATGCGCCAGAGAACACCAGCTGTCCCTTCGTGCGCGCTGGACTAGACCCGGCCTCCCTTCCGGACCCCACAGGTTAGACCCGCTATCCCTACCTGATGCTCCGCATTAGGCTTGGCACCCATACCCGATGTTCTGGGGTACTAGCGGTACCCCCACCGTTACTCTGCGGTAGTATCGGTACACCCACCGGTACTCCGGGGTAGTACGTGAACCCTTACTGGTTCACTGGGGTACACCTGATGACGTTACTGGCGCGCGGAGTAGACCAGACATTCCTACCTGACCCTCTGTTTTAGGCCCGGTATCCCTACCTGATGCTCCGTTGTTGGCCTGGCACCCCTACCCGATATGCTGGGGTAGTACCGGTACCCCCACCGGTACTCTGCGGTGGTATTGGTACAACCACCGGTACTCCAGGGCAGTACCTGAACACTTCCTGGTTCGCTGGGGTACACCTGCTGACCTTACAGGCGTGCTGTGTATACCAGACATTCCTACCTGACCCTCCAGGCTAGGCCCGGTATCCCTACCTGATGCTCTGCGGTAGGCCTGGCCCCCTACCCGACAATCTGGGGTAGTACCGGTACACCCACCGGGACTCCGCGGTACTTTTGCTATACCCACCGGTACTCCTGGATTGTACCGGAACCCTTACTGGTGCGCCGGGGTACACCTGCTGACCCTACGGGCACACTGCTTTGGACCCACCCTTCCTACCTGACCCGCCGGGGTAGGCCTGGTATACCTACCCGATCTTTCGAGGTAGAACCGGTTCCCCCACCGGTACTCTGGGTTTGGAACGGAACCCTTTGTGATGCGCCAGAGAACACCAGCTGTCCCTTTGTGCGCGCTACTAGACCCGGCCTCCCTTCCGGACCCCACAGGTTAGACCCGCTATCCCTACCTGATGCTCCGCATTAGGCTTGGCACCCATACCCGATGTTCTGGGGTACTAGCGGTACCCCCACCGTTACTCTGCGGTAGTAACGGTACACCCACCGGTACTCCGGGGTAGTACGTGAACCCTTACTGGTTCACTGGGGTACACCTGCTGACGTTACTGGCGTGCGGTGTAGACCAGACATTCCTACCTGACCCTCTGTTTTAGGCCCGGTATCCCTACCTGATGCTCCGTTGTTGGCCTGGCACCCCTACCCGATATGCTGGGGTAGTACCGGTACCCCCACCGGTACTCTGCGGTAGTATTGGTACACCCACCGGTACTCCAGGGTAGTACCTGAACCCTTACTGGTTCGCTGGGGTACACCTGCTGACCTTACGGGCGTGCTGTGTAGACCAGACATTCCTACCTGACCCTCCAGGCTAGGCCCGGTATCCCTACCTGATGCTCTGCGGTAGGCCTGGCCCCCTACCCGACAATCTGGGGTACTACCGGTACACCCACAGGTACTCCGCGGTACTTTTGCTATACCCACTGGTACTCCTGGATTGTACCGGAACCCTTACTGGTGCGCCGGTGTACACCTGCTGACCCTACGGGCACACTGCTTTGGACACACCCTTCCTACCTGACCCGCCGGGGTAGGCCTGGTATACCTACCCGATGTTTCGAGGTAGAACCGGTTCCCCCACCGGTACTCTGGGCTTGGAACGGAAACCTTTGTGATGCGCCAGAGAACACCAGCTGTCCCTTCGTGCACGCTGGACTAGACCTGGCCTCCCTACCGGACCCCACATGTTAGACCCGCTATCCCTACCTGATGCTCCGCATTAGGCTTGGCACCCATACCCGATGTTCTGGGGCAGTAACGGTACCCCCACCGTTACTCTGCGGTAGTATCGGTACACCCACCGGTACTCCGGGGTAGTACGTGAACCCTTACTGGTTCACTGGGGTACACCTGCTGACGTTACGGGGACGCGGTGTAGACCAGACATTCCTACCTGACCCTCCGTTTTAGGCCCGGTATCCCTACCTGATGCTCCGTTGTTGGCCTGGCACCCCTACCCGATATGCTGGGGTAGTACCGGTACCCCCACCGTTACTCTGCGGTAGTATCGGTACACCCACCGGTACTCCGGGGTAGTACGTGAACCCTTACTGGTTCACTGGGGTACACCTGCTGACATTTCGGGCACGCGGTATAGACCAGACATTCTTCCTGACCCTCCGTGTTAGTCCCGGTATCCCTACCTGATGCTCCGTTGTTGGCCTGGCACCCCTACCCGATATGCTGGGGTAGTACCGGTACCCCCACCGGTACTCTGCGGTAGTATTGGTACACCCACCGGTACTCCAGGCTAGTACCTGAACCCTTACTGGTTCGCTGGGGTACACCTGCTGACCTTACGGGCGTGCTCTGTAGACCAGACATTCCTACCTGACCCTCCAGGCTAGGCCCGGTATCCCTACCTGATGCTCTACGGTAGGCCTGGCCCCCTATCCGACAATCTGGGGTACTACCGTTACACCCACCAGTACTCCGCGGTACTTTTGCTATACCCACCGGTACTCCTGGATTGTACCAGAACCCTTACTGGTGCGCCGGGGTACACCTGCTGACCCTACGGGCACGCTGCTTTGGACCCACCCTTCCTACCTGACCCGCCGGGGTAGGCCTGGTATACCTACCCGATCTTTCGAGGTAGAACCGGTTCCCCCACCGGTACTCTGGGTTTGGAACGGAACCCTTTGTGATGCGCCAGAGAACACCAGCTGTCCCTTTGTGCGCGCTACTAGACCCGGCCTCCCTTCCGGACCCCACAGGTTAGACCCGCTATCCCTACCTGATGCTCCGCATTAGGCTTGGCACCCATACCCGATGTTCTGGGGTACTAGCGGTACCCCCACCGTTACTCTGCGGTAGTAACGGTACACCCACCGGTACTCCGGGGTAGTACGTGAACCCTTACTGGTTCACTGGGGTACACCTGCTGACGTTACTGGCGTGCGGTGTAGACCAGACATTCCTACCTGACCCTCTGTTTTAGGCCCGGTATCCCTACCTGATGCTCCGTTGTTGGCCTGGCACCCCTACCCGATATGCTGGGGTAGTACCGGTACCCCCACCGGTACTCTGCGGTAGTATTGGTACACCCACCGGTACTCCAGGGTAGTACCTGAACCCTTACTGGTTCGCTGGGGTACACCTGCTGACCTTACGGGCGTGCTGTGTAGACCAGACATTCCTACCTGACCCTCCAGGCTAGGCCCGGTATCCCTACCTGATGCTCTGCGGTAGGCCTGGCCCCCTACCCGACAATCTGGGGTACTACCGGTACACCCACAGGTACTCCGCGGTACTTTTGCTATACCCACTGGTACTCCTGGATTGTACCGGAACCCTTACTGGTGCGCCGGTGTACACCTGCTGACCCTACGGGCACACTGCTTTGGACACACCCTTCCTACCTGACCCGCCGGGGTAGGCCTGGTATACCTACCCGATGTTTCGAGGTAGAACCGGTTCCCCCACCGGTACTCTGGGCTTGGAACGGAAACCTTTGTGATGCGCCAGAGAACACCAGCTGTCCCTTCGTGCACGCTGGACTAGACCTGGCCTCCCTACCGGACCCCACATGTTAGACCCGCTATCCCTACCTGATGCTCCGCATTAGGCTTGGCACCCATACCCGATGTTCTGGGGCAGTAACGGTACCCCCACCGTTACTCTGCGGTAGTATCGGTACACCCACCGGTACTCCGGGGTAGTACGTGAACCCTTACTGGTTCACTGGGGTACACCTGCTGACGTTACGGGGACGCGGTGTAGACCAGACATTCCTACCTGACCCTCCGTTTTAGGCCCGGTATCCCTACCTGATGCTCCGTTGTTGGCCTGGCACCCATACCCGATATGCTGGGGTAGTAGCGGTACCCCCACCGTTACTCTGCGGTAGTATCGGTACACCCACCGGTACTCCGGGGTAGTACGTGAACCCTTACTGGTTCACTGGGGTACACCTGCTGACATTTCGGGCACGCGGTATAGACCAGACATTCTTCCTGACCCTCCGTGTTAGTCCCGGTATCCCTACCTGATGCTCCGTTGTTGGCCTGGCACCCCTACCCGATATGCTGGGGTAGTACCGGTACCCCCACCGGTACTCTGCGGTAGTATTGGTACACCCACCGGTACTCCAGGCTAGTACCTGAACCCTTACTGGTTCGCTGGGGTACACCTGCTGACCTTACGGGCGTGCTCTGTAGACCAGACATTCCTACCTGACCCTCCAGGCTAGGCCCGGTATCCCTACCTGATGCTCTACGGTAGGCCTGGCCCCCTATCCGACAATCTGGGGTACTACCGTTACACCCACCAGTACTCCGCGGTACTTTTGCTATACCCACCGGTACTCCTGGATTGTACCAGAACCCTTACTGGTGCGCCGGGGTACACCTGCTGACCCTACGGGCACGCTGCTTTGGACCCACCCTTCCTACCTGACCCGCCGGGGTAGGCCTGGTATACCTACCCGATCTTTCGAGGTAGAACCGGTTCCCCCACCGGTACTCTGGGTTTGGAACGGAACCCTTTGTGATGCGCCAGAGAACACCAGCTGTCCCTTCGTGCGCGCTGGACTAGACCCGGCCTCCCTTCCGGACCCCACAGGTTAGACCCGCTATCCCTACCTGATGCTCCGCATTAGGCTTGGCACCCATACCCGATGTTCTGGGGTACTAGCGGTACCCCCACCGTTACTCTGCGGTAGTATCGGTACACCCACCGGTACTCAGGGGTAGTACGTGAACCCTTACTGGTTCACTGGGGTACACCTGATGACGTTACTGGCGCGCGGAGTAGACCAGACATTCCTACCTGACCCTCTGTTTTAGGCCCGGTATCCCTACCTGATGCTCCGTTGTTGGCCTGGCACCCCTACCCGATATGCTGGGGTAGTACCGGTACCCCCACCGGTACTCTGCGGTGGTATTGGTACAACCACCGGTACTCCAGGGCAGTACCTGAACACTTCCTGGTTCGCTGGGGTACACCTGCTGACCTTACAGGCGTGCTGTGTATACCAGACATTCCTACCTGACCCTCCAGGCTAGGCCCGGTATCCCTACCTGATGCTCTGCGGTAGGCCTGGCCCCCTACCCGACAATCTGGGGTACTACCGGTACACCCACAGGGACTCCGCGGTACTTTTACTTTACCCACCGGTACTCCTGGATTGTACCGGAACCCTTACTGGTGCGCCGGGGTACACCTGCTGACCCTACGGGCACACTGCTTTGGACCCACCCTTCCTACCTGACCCGCCGGGGTAGGCCTGGTATACCTACCCGATGTTTCGAGGTAGAACCGGTTCCCCCACCGGTACTCTGGGTTTGGAACGGAACCCTTTGTGATGCGCCAGAGAACACCAGCTGTCCCTTCGTGCGCGCTGGACTAGACCCGGCCTCCCTTCCGGACCCCACAGGTTAGACCCGCTATCCCTACCTGATGCTCCGCATTAGGCTTGGCACCCATACCCGATGTTCTGGGGTAGTAGCGGTACCCCCACCGTTACTCTGCGGTAGTATCGGTACACCCACCGGTACTCCGGGGTAGTACGTGAACCCTTACTGGTTCACTGGGGTACACCTGCTGACGTTACAGGGACGCGGTGTAGACCAGACATTCCTACCTGACCCTCCGTTTTAGGCCCGGTATCCCTACCTGATGCTCCGTTGTTGGCCTGGCACCCCTACCCGATATGCTGGGGTAGTACCGCTACCCCCACCGGTACTCTGCGGTAGTATTGGTACACCCACCGGTACTCCAGGGCAGTACCTGAACACTTACTGGTTCGCTGGGGTCCACCTGCTGACCTTACGGGCGTGCTGTGTAGACCAGACATTCTTACCTGACCCTCCAGGCTAGGCCCGGTATCCCTACCTGATGCTCTGCGGTAGGCCTGGCCCCCTACCCGACAATCTGGGGTAGTACCGGTACACCCACAGGTACTCCGCGGTACTTTTGCTATACCCACCGGTACACCTGGATTGTACCGGAACCCTTACTGGTGCGCCGGGGTACACCTGCTGACCCTACGGGCACACTGCTTTGGACCCACCCTTCCTACCTGACCCGCCGGGGTAGGCCTGGTATACCTACCCGATGTTTCGAGGTAGAACCGGTTCCCCCACCGGTACTCTGGGGTTGGAACGGAAACCTTTGTGATGCGCCAGAGAACACCAGCTGTCCCTTCGTGCGCGCTGGACTAGACCTGGCCTCCCTACCGGACCCCACAGGTTAGACACGCTATCCCTACCTGATGCTCCGCATTAGGCTTGGCACCCATACCCGATGTTCTGGGGTACTAGCGGTACCCCCACCGTTACTCTGCGGTAGTATCGGTACACCCACCGGTACTCCGGGGTAGTACGTGAACCCTTACTGGTTCACTGGGGTACACCTGCTGACGTTACGGGGACGCGGTGTAGACCAGACATTCCTACCTGACCCTCCGTTTTAGGCCCGGTATCCCTACCTGATGCTCTGTTGTTGGCCTGGCACCCCTACCCGATATGCTGGGGTAGTACCGGTACCCCCACCGGTACTCTGCGGTAGTATTGGTACACCCACCGGTACTCCAGGGTAGTACCTGAACTCTTACTGGTTCGCTGGGGTACACCTGCTGACCTTACGGGCGTGCTCTGTAGACCAGACATTCCTACCTGACCCTCCAGGCTAGGCCCGGTATCCCTACCTGATGCTCTGCGGTAGGCCTGGCCCCCTACCCGACAATCTGGGGTAGTACCGGTACACCCACCGGTACTCCGCGGTACTTTTGCTATACCCACCGGTACTCCTGGATTGTACCGGAACCCTTACTGGTGCGCCGGGGTACACCTGCTGACCCTACGGGCACACTGCTTTGGACCCACCCTTCCTACCTGACCTGCCGGGGTAGGCCTGGTATACCTACCCGATGTTTCGAGGTAGAACCGGTTCCCCCACCGGTACTCTGGGTTTGGAACGGAACCCTTTGTGATGCGCCAGAGAACACCAGCTGTCCCTTCGTGCGCGCTGGACTAGACCCGGCCTCCCTTCCGGACCCCACAGGTTAGACCCGCTATCCCTACCTGATGCTCCGCATTAGGCTTGGCACCCATACCCGATGTTCTGGGGTAGTAGCGGTACCCCCACCGTTACTCTGCGGTAGTATCGGTACACCCACCGGTACTCCGGGGTAGTACGTGAACCCTTACTGGTTCACTGGGGTACACCTGCTGACGTTACGGGGACGCGGTGTAGACCAGACATTCCTACCTGACCCTCCGTTTTAGGCCCGGTATCCCTACCTGATGCTCCGTTGTTGGCCTGGCACCCCTACCCGATATGCTGGGGTAGTACCGGTACCCCCACCGGTACTCTGCGGTAGTATTGGTACACCCACCGGTACTCCAGGGTAGTACCTGAACTCTTACTGGTTCGCTGGGGTACACCTGCTGACCTTACGGGCGTGCTCTGTAGACCAGACATTCCTACCTGACCCTCCAGGCTAGGCCCGGTATCCCTACCTGATGCTCTGCGGTAGGCCTGGCCCCGTATCCGACAATCTGGGGTACTACCGGTACACCCACAGGGACTCCGCGGTACTTTTGCTATACCCACCGGTACTCCTGGATTGTACCGGAACCCTTACTGGTGCGCCGGGGTACACCTGCTGACCCTACGGGAACACTGCTTTGGACCCACCCTTCCAACCTGACCCGCCGGCGTAGGCCTGGTATACCTACCCGATCTTTCGAGGTAGAACCGGTTCCCCCACCGGTACTCTGGGTTTGGAACGGAACCCTTTGTGATGCGCCAGAGAACACCAGCTGTCCCTTCGTGCGCGCTGGACTAGACCCGTCCTCCCTTCCGGACACCACAGGTTAGACCCGCTATCCCTACCTGATGCTCCGCATTAGGCTTGGCACCCATACCCGATGTTCTGGGGTAGTAGCGGTACCCCCACCGTTACTCTGCGGTAGTATCGGTACACCCACCGGTACTCCGGGGTAGTACGTGAACCCTTACTGGTTCACTGGGGTACACCTGCTGACGTTACTGGCGCGCGGAGTAGACCAGACATTCCTACCTGACCCTCCGTTTTAGGCCCGGTATCCCTACCTTATGCTCCGTTGTTGGCCTGGCACCCCTACCCGATATGCTGGGGTAGTACCGCTACCCCCACCGGTACTCTGCGGTAGTATTGGTACACCCACCGGTACTCCAGGGCAGTACCTGAACACTTACTGGTTCGCTGGGGTACACCTGCTGACCTTACGGGCGTGCTGTGTAGACCAGACATTCCTACCTGACCCTCCAGGCTAGCCCCGGTATCCCTACCTGATGCTCTGCGGTAGGCCTGGCCCCCTACCCGACAATCTGGGGTAGTACCGGTACACCCACAGGTACTCCGCGGTACTTTTGCTATACCCACCGGTACTCCTGGATTGTACCGGAACCCTTACTGGTGCGCCGGGGTACACCTGCTGACCCTACGGGCACACTGCTTTGGACCCACCCTTCCAACCTGACCCGCCGGCGTAGGCCTGGTATACCTACCCGATGTTTCGAGGTAGAACCGGTTCCCCCACCGGTACTCTGGGTTTGGAACGGAACCCTTTGTAATGCGCCAGAGAACACCAGCTGTCCCTTCGTGCGCGCTGGACTAGACCCGGCCTCCCTTCCGGACCCCACAGGTTAGACCCGCTATCCCTACCTGATGCTCCGCATTAGGCTTGGCACCCATACCCGATGTTCTGGGGTAGTAGCGGTACCCCCACCGTTACTCTGCGGTAGTATCGGTACACCCACCGGTACTCCGGGGTAGTACGTGAACCCTTACTGGTTCACTGGGGTACACCTGATGACGTTACTGGCGCGCGGTGTAGACCAGACATTCCTACCTGACCCTCCGTTTTAGGCCCGGTATCCCTACCTGATGCTCCGTTGTTGGCCTGGCACCCCTACCCAATATGCTGGGGTAGTACCGGTACCCCCACCGGTACTCTGCGGTAGTATTGGTACACCCACCGGTACTCCAGGGTAGTACCTGAACACTTACTGGTTCGCTGGGGTACACCTGCTGACCTTACGGGCGTGCTGTGTAGACCAGACATTCCTACCTGACCCTCCAGGCTAGGCCCGGTATCCCTACCTGATGCTCTGCGGTAGGCCTGGCCCCCTACCCGACAATCTGGGGTAGTACCTATACACCCACCGGGACTCCTCGGTACTTTTGCTATACCCACCGGTACTCCTGGATTGTACCGGAACCCTTACTGGTGCGCCGGGGTACACCTGCTGACCCTACGGGCACACTGCTTTGGACCCACCCTTCCTACCTGACCCGCCGGGGTAGGACTGGTATACCTACCCGAAGTTTCGAGGTAGAACCGGTTCCCCCACCGGTACTCTGGGTTTGGAACGGAACCCTTTGTAATGCACCAGAGAACACCAGCTGTCCCTTCGTGCGCGCTGGACTAGACACGGCCTCCCTTCCGGACCCCACAGGTTAGACCCGTTATCCCTACCTGATGCTCCGCATTAGGCTTGGCACCCATACCCGATGTTCTGGGGTAGTAGCGGTACCCCCACCGTTACTCTGCGGTAGTATCGGTACACCCACCGGTACTCCGGGGTAGTACGTGAACCCTTACTGGTTCACTGGGGTACACCTGCTGACGTTACTGGCGCGCGGTGTAGACCAGACATTCCTACCTGACCCTCCGTTTTAGGCCCGGTATCCCTACCTGATGCTCCGTTGTTGGCCTGGCACCCCTACCCAATATGCTGGGGTAGTACCGGTACCCCCACCGGTACTCTGCGGTAGTATTGGTACACCCACCGGTACTCCAGGGTAGTACCTGAACACTTCCTGGTTCGCTGGGGTACACCTGCTGACCTTACGGGCGTGCTGTGTAGACCAGACATTCCTACCTGACCCTCCAGGCTAGGCCCGGTATCCCTACCTGATGCTCTGCGGTAGGCCTGGCCCCCTACCCGACAATCTGGGGTAGTACCGGTACACCCACCGGGACTCCGCGGTACTTTTGCTATACCCACCGGTACTCCTGGATTGTACCGGAACCCTTACTGGTGCGCCGGGGTACACCTGCTGACCCTACGGGCACACTGCTTTGGACCCACCCTTCCTACCTGACCCGCCGGGGTAGGACTGGTATACCTACCCGATGTTTCGAGGTAGAACCGGTTCCCCCACCGGTACTCTGGGTTTGGAACGGAACCCTTTGTAATGCGCCAGAGAACACCAGCTGTCCCTTCGTGCGCGCTGGACTAGACCCGGCCTCCCTTCCGGACACCACAGGTTAGACCCGTTATCCCTACCTGAAGCTCCGCATTAGGCTTGGCACCCATACCCGATGTTCTGGGGTAGTAGCGGTACCCCCACCGTTACTCTGCGGTAGTATCGGTACACCCACCGGTACTCCGGGGTAGTACGTGAACCCTTACTGGTTCACTGGGGTACACCTGCTGACGTTACTGGCGCGCGGTGTAGACCAGACATTCCTACCTGACCCTCCGTTTTAGGCCCGGTATCCCTACCTGATGCTCTGTTGTTGGCCTGGCACCCCTACCCGATATGCTGGGGTAGTACCGGTACCCCCACCGGTACTCTGCGGTAGTATTGGTACACCCACCGGTACTCCAGGGCAGTACCTGAACACTTACTGGTTCGCTGGGGTACACCTGCTGACCTTACGGGCGTGCTCTGTACACCAGACATTCCTACCTGACCCTCCAGGCTAGGCCCGGTATCCCTACCTGATGCTCTGCGGTAGGCCTGGCCCCCTACCCGACAATCTGGGGTAGTACCGGTACACCCACCGGTATTCCGCGGTAGTTTTGCTATACCCACCGGTACTCCTGGATTGTACCGGAACCCTTACTGGTGCGCCGGAGTACACCTGCTGACCCTACGGGCTCGCCGCTTTACGCCCACCCTTCCTACCTGACCCTCCGGCGTAGGCCTGGTATACCTACCCGATGTTTCGAGGTAGAACCGGTTCCCCCACCGGTACTCTGGGGTTGGAACGGAACCCTTTGTGATGCGCCAGAGAACACCAGCTGTCCCTTCGTGCGCGCTGGACTAGACCCGGCCTCCCTACCGGACCCCACAGGTTAGACCCGCTATCCCTACCTGATGCTCCACATTAGGCTTGGCACCCATACCCGATGTTCTGGGGTAGTAGCGGTACCCCCACCGTTACTCTGCGGTAGGATCGGTACACCCACCGGTACTCCGGGGTAGTACGTGAACCCTTACTGGTTCACTGGGGTACCCCTGGTGACGTTACTGGCGCGAGGTGTAGACCGGATATTCCTACCTGACCCTCCGTTTTAGGCCCGGTATCCCTACCTGATGCTCCGTTGTTGGCCTGGCACCCCTACCCGATATGCTGGGGAAGTACCGGTACCCCCACCGCTACTCTGCGGTAGTATTGGTACACCCACCGGTACTCCAGGGCAGTACCTGAACCCTTACTGGTTCGCTGGGGTACACCTGCTGACCTTACGGGCGTGCTGTGTAGACCAGACATTCCTACCTGACCCTCCAGGCTAGGCCCGGTATCCCTACCTGATGCTCTGCGGTAGGCCTGGCCCCCTACCCGACAATCTGGGGTACTATAGGTACACACAGAGGTACTCCGTGGTACTTTTGCTATACCCACCGGTACTCCTGGATTGTACCGGAACCCTTACTGGTGCGTCGGGGTACACCTGCTGACCCTACGGGCGTGCCGCTTTACGCCCACCCTTCCTACCTGACCCGCCGGGGTAGGCCTGGTATACCTACCCGATGTTTCGAGGTAGAACCGGTTCCCCCACCGGTACTCTGGGCTTGGAACGGAAACCTTTGTGATGCGCCAGAGAACACCAGCTGTCCCTTCGTGCGCGCTGGACTAGACCCGGCCTCCCTACCGGACCCCACAGGTTAGACCCGCTATCCCTACCTGATTCTCCGCATTAGGCTTGGCACCCATACCCGATGTTCTGGGGTAGTAGCGGTACCCCCACCGTTACTCTGCGGTAGTATCGGTACACCCACCGGTACTCCGGGGTAGTACGTGAACCCTTACTGGTTCACTGGGGTACACCTGCTGACGTTACTGGCGCACGGTGTAGACCAGACATTCCTACCTGACCCTCCGCTTTAGGCCCGGTATCCCTACCTGATGCTCCGTTGTTGGCCTGGCACCCCTACCCGATATGCTGGGGTAGTACCGGTACCCCCACCGGTACTCTGCGGTAGTATTGGTATACCCACCGGTACTCCAGGGCAGTACCTGAACCCTTACTGGTTCGCTGGGGTACACCTGCTGACCTTACGGGCGTGCTGTGTAGACGAGACATTCCTACCTGACCCTCCAAGCTAGGCCCGGTATTCCTACCTGATGCTCTGCGGTAGGCCTGGCCCCCTACCCGACAATCTGGGGTACTATCGGTACACACAGAGGTACTCCGCGGTGGTTTTGCTATACCCACCGGTACTCCTGGATTGTACCGGAACCCTTACTGGTGCGCCGGGGTACACCTGCTGACCCTACGGGCGTGCCGCTTTACGCCCACCCTTCCTACCTGACCCACCGGGGTAGGCCTGGTATACCTACCCGATGTTTCGAGGTAGAACCGGTTCCCCCACCGGTACTCTGGGGTTGGAACGGAACCCTTTGTGATGCGCCAGAGAACACCAGCTGTCCCTTCGTGCGCGCTGGACTAGACCCGGCCTCTCTAACGGACCCCACAGGTTAGACCCGGTATCCCTACCTGATGCTCCGCATTAGGCTTGGCACCCATACCCGATGTTCTGGGGTACTAGCGGTACCCCCACCGTTACTCTGCGGTAGTATCGGTACACCCACCGGTACTCCGGGGTAGTACGTGAACCCTTACTGGTTCACTGGGGTACACCTGATGACGTTACTGGCGCGCGGTGTAGACCAGACATTCCTACCTGACCCTCCGTGTTAGTCCCGGTATCCCTACCTGATGCTCCGTTGTTGGCCTGGCACCCCTACCCGATATGCTGGGGTAGTACCGGTACCCCCACCGGTACTCTGCGGTAGTATTGGTACACCCACCGGTACTCCAGGGCAGTACCTGAACACTTACTTGTTCGCTGGGGTACACCTTCTGACCTTACGGGCGTGCTGTGTAGACCAGACATTCCTACCTGACCCTCCAGGCTAGGCCCGGTATCCCTACCTGATGCTCTGCGGTAGGCCTGGCCCCCTACCCGACAATCTGGGGTAGTACCGGTACACCCACCGGTACTCCGCGGTACTTTTGCTATACCCACCGGTACTCCTGGATTGTACCAGAACCCTTACTGGTGCGCCGGGGTACACCTGCTGACCCTACGGGCTCTCTGCTTTGGACCCACCCTTCCTATGTGACCCTCCGGGGTAGGCCTGGTATACCTACCCGATGTTTCGAGGTAGAACCGGTTCCCCCACCGGTACTCTGGGGTTGGACGGAACCCTTTGTGATGCGCCAGAGAACACCAGCTGTCCCTTCGTGCGTGCTGGACTAGACCGGCCTCCCTACCGGACTCCACAGGTTAGACCCGCTATCCCTACCTGATTCTCCGCATCAGGCTTGGCACCCATACCCGATGTTCTGGGGTAGTAGCGGTACCCGCACCGTTACTCTGCGGTAGTATCGGTACACCCTCCGGTACTCCGGGGTAGTACATGAACACTTACTGGTTCACTGGGGTACACCTCATGACGTTACTGGTGCGCGGTGTAGACCAGACATTCCTCCATGACCCTCCGCTTTAGGCCCGGTATCCCTACCTGATGCTCCGTTGTTGGCCTGGCACCCCTACCCGATATGCTGGGGTAGTACCGGTACCCCCACCGGTACTCTGCGGTAGTATTGGTACACCCACCGGTACTCCAGGGCAGTACCTGAACTCTTACTGGTTCGCTGGGGTACACCTGCTGACCTTACGGGCGTGCTGTGTTGACCAGACATTCCTACCTGACCCTCCAGGCTAGGCCCGGTATCCCTACCTGATGCTCTGCGGTAGGCCTGGCCCACTACCCGACAATCTGGCGTAGTACCGGTACACCCACTTGTACTCTGCGGTACTTTTGCTATACCCACCGGTACTCCTGGATTGTACCGGAACCCTTACTGGTGCGCCGGGGTACACCTGCTGACCCTACGGGCACACTGCTTTGGACCCACCCTTCCTACCTGACCCGCCGGGGTAGGCCTGGTATACCTACCCGATGTTTCGAGGTAGAACCGGTTCCCCCACCGGTACTCTGGGGTTGGAACGGAACCCTTTGTGATGCGCCAGAGAACACCAGCTGTCCCTTCGTGCGCGCTGGACTAGACCCGGCCTCCCTACAGGACCCCACAGGTTAGACCCGCTATCCCTACCTGATGCTCCGCATTCTGCTTTGCACCCATACCCGATGTTCTGGGGTACTAGCGGTACCCCCACCGTTACTCTGCGGTAGTATCGGTACACCCACCGGTACTCCGGGGTAGTACGTGAACCCTTACTGGTTCACTGGGGTACACCTGATGACGTTACTGGCGCGCGGTGTAGACCAGACATTCCTCCATGACCCTCCGCTTTAGGCCCGGTATCCCTACCTGATGCTCCGCATTAGGCTTGGCACCCATACCCAATGTTCTGGGGTAGTAGCGGTACCCCCACCATTACTCTGCGGTAGTATCAGTACACCCACCGGTACTCTGGGGTAGTACGTGAACCCTTACTTGTTCACTGGGGTACACCTGATGACGTTACAGGCACGCGGTATAGAATAGACATTCTTCCTGACCCTCCGTGTTAGTCCCGGTATCCCTACCTGATGCTCCGTTGTTGGCCTGGCACCCCTACCCGATATGCTGGGGTAGTACCGGTACCCCCACCGGTACTCTGCGGTAGTATTGGTACACCCACCGGTACTCCAGGGTAGTACCTGAACCCTTACTGGTTCGCTGGGGTACACCTGCTGACCTTACGGGCGTGCTCTGTAGACCAGACATTCCTACCTGACCCTGCAGGCTAGGCCCGGTATCCCTACCTGATGCTCTGCGGTAGGCCTGGCCCCCTATCCGACAATCTGGGGTACTACCGGTACACCCACCGGTATTCCGCGGTAGTTTTGCTATACCCACTGGTACTCCTGGATTGTACCGGAACCCTTACTGGTGCGCCGGAGTACACCTGCTGACCCTATGGGCTCGCCGCTTTACGCCCACCCTTCCTACCTGACCCTCCGGGGTAGGCCTGGTATACCTACCCGATGTTTCGAGGTAGAACCGCTTCCCCCACCGGTACTCTGGGGTTGGAACGGAACCCTTTGTGATGCGCCAGAGAACACCAGCTGTCCCTTCGTGCGCGCTGGACTAGACCCGGCCTCCCTACCGGACCCCACAGGTTAGACCCGCTATCCCTACCTGATGCTCCGCATTAGGCTTGGCACCCATACCCGATGTTCTGGGGTAGTAGCGGTACCCCCACCGTTACTCTGCGGTAGTATCGGTACACCCACCGGTACTTCGGGGTACGACGTGAACCCTTACTGGTTCACTGGGGTACCCCTGGTGACGTTACTGGCGCGAGGTGTAGACCGGACATTCCTACCTGACCCTCCGTTTTAGGCCCGGTATCCCTACCTGATGCTCCGTTGTTGGCCTGGCACCCCTACCCGATATGCTGGGGTAGTACCGGTACCCCCACCGGTACTCTGCGGTAGTATTGGTACACCCACCGGTAATCCAGGGCAGTACCTGAACCCTTACTTGTTCGCTGGGGTACACCTGCTGACCTTACGGGCGTGCTGTGTAGACCAGACATTCCTACCTGACCCTCCAGGCTAGGCCCGGTATCCCTACCTGATGCTCTGCGGTAGGCCTGGCCCCCTACCCGACAATCTGGGGTACTATAGGTACACACAGAGGTACTCCGCGGTACTTTTGCTATACCCACCGGTACTCCTGGATTGTACTGGAACCCGTACTGGTGCGCCGGGGTACACCTGCTGACCCTAGGGGCACACTGCTTTGGACCCACCCTTCCTACGTGACCCTCCGGGGTAGGCCTGGTATACCTACCCGATGTTTCGAGGTAGAACCGTTTCCCCACCGGTACTCTGGGGTTGGAACGGAACCCTTTGTGATGCGCCAGAGAACACCAGCTGTCCCTTCATGCGCGCTGGACTAGACCCGGCCTCCCTACCGGACCCCACAGGTTACACCCGGTATCCCTACCTGATGCTCCGCATTAGGCTTGGCACCCATACCCGATGTTCTGGGGTAGTAGCGGTACCCCCACCGTTACTCTGCGGTAGTATCGGTACACCCACCGGTACTCCGGTGTAGTACGTGAACACTTACTGGTTCACTGGGGTACACCTGCTGACGTTACTGGCGCGCGGTATAGACCAGACATTCCTACCTGACCCTCCGTGTTAGTCCCGGTATCCCTACCTGATGCTCCGTTGTTGGCCTGGCACCCCTACCCCATATGCTGGGGTAGTACCGGTACCCCCACCGGTACTCTGCGGTAGTATTGGTACACCCACCGGTACTCCAGGGCAGTACCTGAACACTTACTGGTTCGCTGGGGTCCACCTGCTGACCTTACGGGCGTGCTGTGTAGACCAGACATTCCTACCTGACCCTCCAGGCTAGGCCCGGTATCCCTACCTGATGCTCTGCGGTAGGCCTGGCCCCCTACCCGACAATCTGGGGTAGTACCGGTACACCCACCGGTATTCCGCGGTAGTTTTGCTATACCCACATGTATTCCTGGATTGTACCGGAACCCTTACTGGTGCGCCGGGGTACACCTGCTGGCCCTACGGGCGCGCCGCTTTACGCCCACCCTTCCTACCTGACCCGCCGGGGTAGGCCTGGTATACCTACCCGATGTTTCGAGGTAGAACCGGTTCCCCCACCGGTACTCTGGGGTTGGAGCGGAACCCTTTGTGATGTGCCAGAGAACACCAGCTGTCCCTTCGTGCGCGCTGGACTAGACCCGGCCTCCCTACCGGACCCCACAGGTTAGACCCGCTATCCCTACCTGATTCTCCGCATTAGGCTTGGCACCCATACCCGATGTTCTGGGGTAGTAGTGGTACCCCCACCGTTACTCTGCGGTAGTATCGGTACACCCACCGGTACTCCGGTGTAGTACGTGAACACTTACTGGTTCACTGGGGTACACCTGATGACGTTACTGGTGCGCGGTGTAGACCAGACATTCCTACCTGACCCTCCGTTTTAGGCCCGGTATCCCTACCTGATGCTCCGTTGTTGGCCTGGCACCCCTACCCGATATGCTGGGGTAGTACCGGTACCCCCACCGGTACTCTGCGGTGGTATGGGTACACCCACCGGTACTCCAGGGCAGTACCTGAACCCTTACTGGTTCGCTGGGGTACACCTGCTGACCTTACGGGCGTGCTGTGTAGACCAGACATTCCCACCTGACCCTCCAGGCTAGGCCCGGTATCCCTACCTGATGCTCTGCGGTAGGCCTGGACCCCTATCCGACAATCTGGGGTAGTACCTGTACACCCAGAGGTACTCCGCGGTACTTTTGCTATACCCACCGGTACTCCTGGATTGTACCGTAATCCTTACTGGTGCGCCGGGGTACACCTGCTGACCCTACGGGCACACTGCTTTGGACCCACCCTTCCTACCTGACCCGCCGGGGTAGGCCTGGTATACCTACCCGATGTTTCGAGGTAGAACCGGTTCCCCCACCGGTACTCTGGGTTTGGAACGGAACCCTTTCTGATGCGCCAGAGAACACCAGCTGTCCCTTCGTGCGCGCTGGACTAGACCCGGCCTCCCTTCCGGACCCCACAGGTTAGACCCGCTATCCCTACCTGATGCTCCGCATTAGGCTTGGCACCCATACCCGATGTTCTGGGGTAGTAGCGGTACCCCCACCGTTACTCTGCGGTAGTATCGGTACACCCACCGGTACTCCGGGGTAGTACGTGAACCCTTACTGGTTCACTGGGGTACACCTGATGACGTTACGGGGACGCGGTGTAGACCAGACATTCCTACCTGACCCTCTGTGTTAGTCCCGGTATCCCTACCTGATGCTCCGTTGTTGGCCTGGCACCCCTACCCGATATGCTGGGGTAGTACCGGTACCCCCACCGGTACTCTGCGGTAGTATTGGTACACCCACCGGTACTCCAGGGTAGTACCTGAACCCTTACTGGTTCGCTGGGGTACACCTGCTGACCTTACGGGCGTGCTCTGTAGACCAGACATTCCTACCTGACCCTCCAGGCTAGGCCCGGTATCCCTACCTGATGCTCTACGGTATGCCTGGCCCCCTATCCGACAATCTGGGGTAGTACCGGTACACCCACAGGGACTCCGCGGTACTTTTGCTATACCCACCGGTACTCCTGGATTGTACCAGAACCCTTACTGGTTCGCCGGGGTACACCTGCTGACCCTACGGGCACACTGCTTTGGACCCACCCTTCCTACCTGACCCGCCGGGGTAGGCCTGGTATACCTACCCGATGTTTCTAGGTAGAACCGGTTCCCCCACCGGTACTCTGGGCTTGGAACGGAAACCTTTGTGATGCGCCAGAGAACACCAGCTGTCCCTTCGTGCGCGCTGGACTAGACCTGGCCTCCCTACCGGACCCCACAGGTTAGACCCGCTATCCCTACCTGATGCTCCGCATTAGGCTTGGCACCCATACCCGATGTTCTGGGGTAGTAGCGGTACCCCCACCGTTACTCTGCGGTAGTATCGGTACACCCACCGGTACTCCGGGGTAGTACGTGAACCCTTACTGGTTCACTGGGGTACACCTGATGACGTTACGGGGACGCGGTGTAGACCAGACATTCCTACCTGACCCTCCGTTTTAGGCCCGGTATCCCTACCTGATGCTCCGTTGTTGGCCTGGCACCCCTACCCGATATGCTGGGGTAGTACCGGTACCCCCACCGTTACTCTGCGGTAGTATCGGTACACCCACCGGTACTCCGGTGTAGTACGTGAACCCTTACTGGTTCACTGGGGTACACCTGATGACGTTACTGGCGCGCGGTGTAGACCAGACATTCCTACCTGACCCTCCGTGTTAGTCCCGGTATCCCTACCTGATGCTCCGTTGTTGGCCTGGCACCCCTACCCGATATGCTGGGGTAGTACCGGTACCCCCACCGGTACTCTGCGGTAGTATTGGTACACCCACCGGTACTCCAGGCTAGTACCTGAACCCTTACTGGTTCGCTGGGGTACACCTGCTGACCTTACGGGCGTTTTGTGTAGACCAGACATTCCTACCTGACCCTCCAGGCTAGGCCCAGTATCCCTACCTGATGCTCTGCGGTAGGCCTGGCCCCCTACCCGACAATCTGGGGTAGTACCGGTACACCCACAGGTACTCCGCGGTACTTTTCCTATACCCACCGGTACTCCTGGATTGTACCGGAACACTTACTGGTGTGCCGGGGTACACCTGCTGACCCTACGGGCACACTGCTTTGGACCCACCCTTCCTACCTGACCCGCCGGGGTAGGCCTGGTATACCTACCCGATGTTTCGAGGTAGAACCGGTTCCCCCACCGGTACTCTGGGTTTGGAACGGAACCCTTTGTGATGCGCCAGAGAACACCAGCTGTCCCTTCGTGCGCGAAGGATTAGACCCGTCCTCCCGTCCGGACACCACAGGTTAGACCCGCTATCCCTACCTGATGCTCCGCATTAGGCTTGGCACCCATACCCGATGTTCTGGGGTAGTAGCGGTACCCCCACCGTTACTCTGCGGTACTATCGGTACACCCACCGGTACTCCGGGGTAGTACGTGAACCCTTACTGGTTCACTGGGGTACACCTGATGACGTTACTGGCGCGCGGTGTAGACCAGACATTCCTACCTGACCCTCCGTTTTAGGCCCAGTATCCCAACCTGATGCTCCGTTGTTGGCCTGGCACCCCTACCCGATATGCTGGGGTAGTACCGGTACCCCCACCGGTACTCTGCGGTAGTATTGGTACACCCACCGGTACTCCAGGGCAGTACCTGAACACTTCCTGGTTCGCTGGGGTACACCTGCTGACCTTACAGGCGTGCTGTGTAGACCAGACATTCCTACCTGACCCTCCAGGCTAGGCCCGGTATCCCTACCTGATGCTCTGCGGTAGGCCTGGCCCCCTACCCGACAATCTGGGGTAGTACCGGTACACCCACCGGTACTCCGCGGTACTTTTGCTATACCCACCGGTACTCCTGGATTGTACCGGAACCCTTACTGGTGCGCCGGGGTACACCTGCTGACCCTACGGGCACACTGCTTTGGACCCACCCTTCCTACCTGACCCGCCGGGGTAGGCCTGGTATACCTACCCGATGTTTCGAGGTAGAACCGGTTCCCCCACCGGTACTCTGGGCTTGGAACGGAAACCTTTGTGATGCGCCAGAGAACACCAGCTGTCCCTTCGTGCACGCTGGACTAGACCTGGCCTCCCTACCGGACCCCACAGGTTAGACCCGCTATCCCTACCTGATGCTCCGCATTATGCTTGGCACCCATACCCGATGTTCTGGGGCAGTAACGGTACCCCCACCGTTACTCTGCGGTAGTATCGGTACACCCACCGGTACTCCGGGGTAGTACGTGAACCCTTACTGGTTCACTGGGGTACACCTGCTGATGTTACGGGGACGCGGTGTAGACCAGACATTCCTACCTGACCCTCCGTTTTAGGCCCGGTATCCCTACCTGATGCTCCGTTGTTGGCCTGGCACCCCTACCCGATATGCTGGGGTAGTACCGGTACCCCCACCGTTACTCTGCGGTAGTATCGGTACACCCACCGGTACTCCGGGGTAGTACGTGAACCCTTAATGGTTCACTGGGGTACACCTGCTGACATTTCGGGCACGCGGTATAGACCAGACATTCTTCCTGACCCTCCGTGTTAGTCCCGGTATCCCTACCTGATGCTCCGTTGTTGGCCGGGCACCCCTACCCGATATGCTGGGGTAGTACCGGTACCCCCACCGGTACTCTGCGGTAGTATTGGTACACCCACCGGTACTCCAGGCTAGTACCTGAACCCTTACTGGTTCGCTGGGGTACACCTGCTGAACTTACGGGCGTGGTCTGTAGACCAGACATTCCTACCTGACCCTCCAGGCTAGGCCCGGTATCCCTACCTGATGCTCTACGGTAGGCCTGGCCCCCTACCCGACAATCTGAGGTACTACCGGTACACCCACAGGTACTCCGCGGTACTTTTGCTATACCCACTGGTACTCCTGGATTGTACCGGAACCCTTACTGGTGCGCCGGGGTACACCTGCTGACCCTACGGGCACACTGCTTTGGACCCACCCTTCCTACCTGACCCGCCGGGGTAGGCCTGGTATACCTACCCGATGTTTCGAGGTAGAACCGGTTCCCCCACCGGTACTCTGGGTTTGAAACGGAACCCTTTCTGATGCGCCAGAGAACACCAGCTGTCCCTTCGTGCGCGCTGGACTAGACCCGGCCTTCATTCCGGACCCCACAGGTTAGACCCGCTATCCCTACCTGATGCTCCGCATTAGGCTTGGCACCCATACCCGATGTTCTGGGGCAGTAACGGTACCCCCACCGTTACTCTGCGGTAGTATCGGTACACCCACCGGTACTCCGGGGTAGTACGTGAACCCTTACTGGTTCACTGGGGTACACCTGCTGACGTTACGGGGACGCGGTGTAGACCAGACATTCCTACCTGACCCTCCGTTTTAGGCCCGGTATCCCTACCTGATGCTCCGTTGTTGGCCTGGCACCCCTACCCGATATGCTGGGGTAGTACCGGTACCCCCACCGTTACTCTGCGGTAGTATCGGTACACCCACCGGTACTCCGGGGTAGTACGTGAACCCTTAATGGTTCACTGGGGTACACCTGCTGACATTTCGGGCACGCGGTATAGACCAGACATTCTTCCTGACCCTCCGTGTTAGTCCCGGTATCCCTACCTGATGCTCCGTTGTTGGCCGGGCACCCCTACCCGATATGCTGGGGTAGTACCGGTACCCCCACCGGTACTCTGCGGTCGTATTGGTACACCCACCGGTACTCCAGGCTAGTACCTGAACCCTTACTGGTTCGCCGGGGTACACCTGCTGACCTTACGGGCTTGCTGTGTAGACCAGACATTCCTACCTGACCCTCCAGGCTAGGCCCAGTATGCCTACCTGATGCTCTGCGGTAGGCCTGGCCCCCTACCCGACAATCTGGGGTAGTACCGGTACACCCACAGGTACTCCGCGGTACTTTTCCTATACCCACCGGTACTCCTGGATTGTACCGGAACACTTACTGGTGTGCCGGGGTACACCTGCTGACCCTACGGGCACACTGCTTTGGACCCACCCTTCCTACCTGACCCGCCGGGGTAGGCCTGGTATACCTACCCGATGTTTCAAGGTAGAATCGGTTCCCCCACCGGTACTCTGGGTTTGGAACGGAACCCTTTGTGATGCGCCAGAGAACACCAGCTGTCCCTTCGTGCGTGCTGGACTAGACCCGGCCTCCCTTCCGGACCCCACAGGTTAGACCCGCTATCCCTACCTGATGCTCCGCATTAGGCTTGGCACCCATACCCGATGTTCTGGGGTAGTAGCGGTACCCCCACCGTTACTCTGTGGTAGTATCGGTACACCCACCAGTACTCCGGGGAAGTACGTGAACCCTTACTGGTTCACTGGGGTACACCTGATGACGTTACTGGCGCGCGGAGTAGACCAGACATTCCTACCTGACCCTCCTTTTTAGGCCCGGTATCCCTACCTGATGCTCCGTTGTTGGCCTGGCACCCCTACCCGATATGCTGGGGTAGTACCGCTACCCCCACCGGTACTCTGCGGTAGTATTGGTACACCCACCGGTACTCCAGGGTAGTACCTGAACCCTTACTGCTTCGCTGGGGTACACCTGCTGAACTTACGGGCGTGGTCTGTAGACCAGACATTCCTACCTGACCCTCCAGGCTAGGCCCGGTATCCCTACCTGATGCTCTACGGTAGGCCTGGCCCCCTACCCGACAATCTGAGGTACTACCGGTACACCCACAGGTACTCCGCGGTACTTTTGCTATACCCACTGGTACTCCTGGATTGTACCGGAACCCTTACTGGTGCGCCGGGGTACACCTGCTGACCCTACGGGCACACTGCTTTGGACCCACCCTTCCTACCTGACCCGCCGGGGTAGGCCTGGTATACCTACCCGATGTTTCGAGGTAGAACCGGTTCCCCCACCGGTACTCTGGGTTTGAAACGGAACCCTTTCTGATGCGCCAGAGAACACCAGCTGTCCCTTCGTGCGCGCTGGACTAGACCCGGCCTTCATTCCGGACCCCACAGGTTAGACCCGCTATCCCTACCTGATGCTCCGCATTAGGCTTGGCACCTATACCCGATGTTCTGGGGTACTAGCGGTACCCCCACCGTTACTCTGCAGTAGTATCGGTACACCCACCGGTACTCCGGGGTAGTACGTGAACCCTTACTGGTTCACTGGGGTACACCTGATGACGTTACTGGCGTGCGGTGTAGACCAGACATTCCTACCTGACCCTCCGTTTTAGGCCCGGTATCCCTACCTGATGCTCCGTTGTTGGCCTGGCACCCCTACCCGATATGCTGGGGTAGTACTGGTACCCCCACCGGTACTCTGCGGTGGTATTGGTACACCCACCGGTACTCCAGGGCAGTACCTGAACACTTCCTGGTTCGCTGGGGTACACCTGCTGACCTTACAGGCGTGCTGTGTAGACCAGACATTCCTACCTGACCCTCCAGGCTAGGCCCGGTATCCCTACCTGATGCTGTGCGGTAGGCCTGGCCCCCTACCCGACAATCTGGGGTACTACCGGTACACCCACAGGTACTCCGCGGTACTTTTGCTATACCCACTGGTACTCCTGGATTGTACCGGAACCCTTACTGGTGCGCCGGGGTACACCTGCTGACCCTACGGGCACACTGCTTTGGACCCACCCTTCCTACCTGACCCGCCGGGGTAGGCCTGGTATACCTACCCGATGTTTCGAGGTAGAACCGGTTCCCCCACCGGTACTCTGGGTTTGAAACGGAACCCTTTCTGATGCGCCAGAGAACACCAGCTGTCCCTTCGTGCGCGCTGGACTAGACCCGGCCTTCCTTCCGGACCCCACAGGTTAGATCCGCTATCCCTACCTGATGCTCCGCATTAGGCTTGGCACCCATACCCGATGTTCTGGGGTACTAGCGGTACCCCCACCGTTACTCTGCGGTAGTATCGGTACACCCACCGGTACTCCGGGGTAGTACGTGAACGCTTACTGGTTCACTGGGGTACACCTGATGACGTTACTGGCGTGCGGTGTAGACCAGACATTCCTACCTGACCCTCTGTTTTAGGCCCGGTATCCCTACCTGATGCTCCGTTGTTGGCCTGGCACCCCTACCCGATATGCTGGGGTAGTACCGGTACCCCCACCGGTACTCTGCGGTAGTATTGGTACACCCACCGGTACTCCAGGGTAGTACCTGAACCCTTACTGGTTCGCTGGGGTACACCTGCTGACCTTACGGGCGTGCTGTGTAGACCAGACATTCCTACCTGACCCTCCAGGGTAGGCCCGGTATCCCTACCTGATGCTCTGCGGTAGGCCTGGCCCCCTACCCGACAATCTGGGGTAGTACCGGTACACCCACCAGTACTCCGCGGTACTTTTGCTATACCCACCGGTACTCCTGGATTGTACCGGAACCCTTACTGGTGCGCCAGGGTACACCTGCTAACCCTACGGGCACACTGCTTTGGACCCACCCTTCCTACCTGACCTGCCGGGGTAGGCCTGGTATACCTACCCGATGTTTCGAGGTAGAACCGGTTCCCCCACCGGTACTCTGGGTTTGGAACGGAACCCTTTGTGATGCGCCAGAGAACACCAGCTGTCCCTTCGTGCGCGCTGGATTAGACCCGTCCTCCCTTCCGGACACCACATTTTAGACCCAATATCCCTACCTGATGCTCCGCATTAGGCTTGGCACCCATACCCGATGTTCTGGGGTAGTAGCGGTACCCCCACCGTTACTCTGCGGTACTATCGGTACACCCACCGGTACTCCGGGGTAGTACGTGAACCCTTACTGGTTCACTGGGGTACACCTGCTGCCGTTACTGGCGCGCGGTGTAGACCAGACATTCCTACCTGACCCTCCGTTTTAGGCCCGGTATCCCTACCTGATGCTCCGTTGTTGGCCTGGCACCCCTACCCGATATGCTGGGGTAGTACCGGTACCCCCACTGGTACTCTGCGGTAGTATTGGTACACCCACCGGTACTCCAGGGTAGTACCTGAACCCTTACTGGTTCGCTGGGGTACACCTGCTGACCTTACGGGCGTGCTCTGTAGACCAGACATTCCTACCTGACCCTCCAGGCTAGGCCCGGTATCCCTACCTGATGCTCTACGGTAGGCCTGGCCCCCTATCCGACAATCTGGGGTACTACCGGTACACCCACCAGTACTCCGCGGTACTTTTGCTATACCCACCGGTACTCCTGGATTGTACCAGAACCCTTACTGGTGCGCCGGGGTACACCTGCTGACCCTACGGGCACACTGCTTTGGACCCACCCTTCCTACCTGACCCGCCGGGGTAGGCCTGGTATACCTACCCGATCTTTCGAGGTAGAACCGGTTCCCCCACCGGTACTCTGGGTTTGGAACGGAACCCTTTGTGATGCGCCAGAGAACACCAGCTGTCCCTTTGTGCGCGCTACTAGACCCGGCCTCCCTTCCGGACCCCACAGGTTAGACCCGCTATCCCTACCTGATGCTCCGCATTAGGCTTGGCACCCATACCCGATGTTCTGGGGTACTAGCGGTACCCCCACCGTTACTCTGCGGTAGTAACGGTACACCCACCGGTACTCCGGGGTAGTACGTGAACCCTTACTGGTTCACTGGGGTACACCTGCTGACGTTACTGGCGTGCGGTGTAGACCAGACATTCCTACCTGACCCTCTGTTTTAGGCCCGGTATCCCTACCTGATGCTCCGTTGTTGGCCTGGCACCCCTACCCGATATGCTGGGGTAGTACCGGTACCCCCACCGGTACTCAGCGGTAGTATTGGTACACCCACCGGTACTCCAGGGCAGTACCTGAACCCTTACTGGTTCGCTGGGGTACACCTGCTGACCTTACGGGCGTGCTCTGTACACCAGACATTCCTACCTGACCCTCCAGGCTAGGCCCGGTATCCCTACCTGATGCTCTGCGGTAGGCCTGGCCCCCTACCCGACAATCTGGGGTACTACCGGTACACCCACAGGTACTCCGCGGTACTTTTGCTATACCCACTGGTACTCCTGGATTGTACCGGAACCCTTACTGGTGCGCCGGTGTACACCTGCTGACCCTACGGGCACACTGCTTTGGACACACCCTTCCTACCTGACCCGCCGGGGTAGGCCTGGTATACCTACCCGATGTTTCGAGGTAGAACCGGTTCCCCCACCGGTACTCTGGGCTTGGAACGGAAACCTTTGTGATGCGCCAGAGAACACCAGCTGTCCCTTCGTGCACGCTGGACTAGACCTGGCCTCCCTACCGGACCCCACATGTTAGACCCGCTATCCCTACCTGATGCTCCGCATTAGGCTTGGCAGCCATACCCGATGTTCTGGGGCAGTAACGGTACCCCCACCGTTACTCTGCGGTAGTATCGGTACACCCACCGGTACTCCGGGGTAGTACGTGAACCCTTACTGGTTCACTGGGGTACACCTGCTGACGTTACGGGGACGCGGTGTAGACCAGACATTCCTACCTGACCCTCCGTTTTAGGCCCGGTATCCCTACCTGATGCTCCGTTGTTGGCCTGGCACCCCTACCCGATATGCTGGGGTAGTACCGGTACCCCCACCGTTACTCTGCGGTAGTATCGGTACACCCACCGGTACTCCGGGGTAGTACGTGAACCCTTACTGGTTCACTGGGGTACACCTGCTGACATTTCGGGCACGCGGTATAGACCAGACATTCTTCCTGACCCTCCGTGTTAGTCCCGGTATCCCTACCTGATGCTCCGTTGTTGGCCTGGCACCCCTACCCGATATGCTGGGGTAGTACCGGTACCCCCACCGGTACTCTGCGGTAGTATTGGTACACCCACCGGTACTCCAGGGTAGTACCTGAACCCTTACCGGTTCGCTGGGGTACACCTGCTGACCTTACGGGCGTGCTCTGTAGACCAGACATTCCTACCTGACCCTCCAGGCTAGGCCCGGTATCCCTACCTGATGCTCTACGGTAGGCCTGGCCCCCTATCCGACAATCTGGGGTACTACCGGTACACCCACCAGTACTCCGCGGTACTTTTGCTATACCCACCGGTACTCCTGGATTGTACCAGAACCCTTACTGGTGCGCCGGGGTACACCTGCTGACCCTACGGGCACACTGCTTTGGACCCACCCTTCCTACCTGACCCGCCGGGGTAGGCCTGGTATACCTACCCGATCTTTCGAGGTAGAATCGGTTCCCCCACCGGTACTCTGGGTTTGGAACGGAACCCTTTGTGATGCGCCAGAGAACACCAGCTGTCCCTTCGTGCGCGCTGGACTAGACCCGGCCTCCCTTCCGGACCCCACAGGTTAGACCCGCTATCCCTACCTGATGCTCCGCATTAGGCTTGGCACCCATACCCGATGTTCTGGGGTAGTAGCGGTACCCCCACCGTTACTCTGCGGTAGTATCGGTACACCCACCGGTACTCCGGGGTAGTACGTGAACCCTTACTGGTTCACTGGGGTACACCTGATGACGTTACTGGCGCGCGGAGTAGACCAGACATTCCTACCTGACCCTCTGTTTTAGGCCCGGTATCCCTACCTGATGCTCCGTTGTTGGCCTGGCACCCCTACCCGATATGCTGGGGTAGTACCGGTACCCCCACCGGTACTCTGCGGTGGTATTGGTACAACCACCGGTACTCCAGGGCAGTACCTGAACACTTCCTGGTTCGCTGGGGTACACCTGCTGACCTTACAGGCGTGCTGTGTAGACCAGACATTCCTACCTGACCCTCCAGGCTAGGCCCGGTATCCCTACCTGATGCTCTGCGGTAGGCCTGGCCCCCTACCCGACAATCTGGGGTAGTACCGGTACACCCACCGGTACTCCGCGGTACTTTTGCTATACCCACCGGTACTCCTGGATTGTACCGGAACCCTTACTGGTGCGCCGGGGTACACCTGCTGACCCTACGGGCACACTGCTTTGGACCCACCCTTCCTACCTGACCCGCCGGGGTAGGCCTGGTATACCTACCCGATCTTTCGAGGTAGAACCGGTTCCCCCACCGGTACTCTGGGTTTGGAACGGAACCCTTTGTGATGCGCCAGAGAACACCAGCTGTCCCTTTGTGCGCGCTACTAGACCCGGCCTCCCTTCCGGACCCCACAGGTTAGACCCGCTATCCCTACCTGATGCTCCGCATTAGGCTTGGCACCCATACCCGATGTTCTGGGGTACTAGCGGTACCCCCACCGTTACTCTGCGGTAGTAACGGTACACCCACCGGTACTCCGGGGTAGTACGTGAACCCTTACTGGTTCACTGGGGTACACCTGCTGACGTTACTGGCGTGCGGTGTAGACCAGACATTCCTACCTGACCCTCTGTTTTAGGCCCGGTATCCCTACCTGATGCTCCGTTGTTGGCCTGGCACCCCTACCCGATATGCTGGGGTAGTACCGGTACCCCCACCGGTACTCTGCGGTAGTATTGGTACACCCACCGGTACTCCAGGGTAGTACCTGAACCCTTACTGGTTCGCTGGGGTACACCTGCTGACCTTACGGGCGTGCTGTGTAGACCAGACATTCCTACCTGACCCTCCAGGCTAGGCCCGGTATCCCTACCTGATGCTCTGCGGTAGGCCTGGCCCCCTACCCGACAATCTGGGGTACTACCGGTACACCCACAGGTACTCCGCGGTACTTTTGCTATACCCACTGGTACTCCTGGATTGTACCGGAACCCTTACTGGTGCGCCGGGGTACACCTGCTGACCCTACGGGCACACTGCTTTGGACACACCCTTCCTACCTGACCCGCCGGGGTAGGCCTGGTATACCTACCCGATGTTTCGAGGTAGAACCGGTTCCCCCACCGGTACTCTGGGCTTGGAACGGAAACCTTTGTGATGCGCCAGAGAACACCAGCTGTCCCTTCGTGCACGCTGGACTAGACCTGGCCTCCCTACCGGACCCCACATGTTAGACCCGCTATCCCTACCTGATGCTCCGCATTAGGCTTGGCAGCCATACCCGATGTTCTGGGGCAGTAACGGTACACCCACCGTTACTCTGCGGTAGTATCGGTACACCCACCGGTACTCCGGGGTAGTACGTGAACCCTTACTGGTTCACTGGGGTACACCTGCTGACGTTACGGGGACGCGGTGTAGACCAGACATTCCTACCTGACCCTCCGTTTTAGGCCCGGTATCCCTACCTGATGCTCCGTTGTTGGCCTGGCACCCCTACCCGATATGCTGGGGTAGTACCGGTACCCCCACCGTTACTCTGCGGTAGTATCGGTACACCCACCGGTACTCCGGGGTAGTACGTGAACCCTTACTGGTTCACTGGGGTACACCTGCTGACATTTCGGGCACGCGGTATAGACCAGACATTCTTCCTGACCCTCCGTGTTAGTCCCGGTATCCCTACCTGATGCTCCGTTGTTGGCCTGGCACCCCTACCCGATATGCTGGGGTAGTACCGGTACCCCCACCGGTACTCTGCGGTAGTATTGGTACACCCACCGGTACTCCAGGGTAGTACCTGAACCCTTACTGGTTCGCTGGGGTACACCTGCTGACCTTACGGGCGTGCTCTGTAGACCAGACATTCCTACCTGACCCTCCAGGCTAGGCCCGGTATCCCTACCTGATGCTCTACGGTAGGCCTGGCCCCCTATCCGACAATCTGGGGTACTACCGGTACACCCACCAGTACTCCGCGGTACTTTTGCTATACCCACCGGTACTCCTGGATTGTACCGGAACCCTTACTGGTGCGCCGGGGTACACCTGCTGACCCTACGGGCACACTGCTTTGGACCCACCCTTCCTACCTGACCCGCCGGGGTAGGCCTGGTATACCTACCCGATCTTTCGAGGTAGAATCGGTTCCCCCACCGGTACTCTGGGTTTGTACCGGAACCCTTTGTGATGCGCCAGAGAACACCAGCTGTCCCTTCGTGCGCGCTGGACTAGACCCGGCCTCCCTTCCGGACCCCACAGGTTAGACCCGCTATCCCTACCTGATGCTCCGCATTAGGCTTGGCACCCATACCCGATGTTCTGGGGTACTAGCGGTACCCCCACCGTTACTCTGCGGTAGTATCGGTACACCCACCGGTACTCAGGGGTAGTACGTGAACCCTTACTGGTTCACTGGGGTACACCTGATGACGGTACTGGCGCGCGGAGTAGACCAGACATTCCTACCTGACCCTCTGTTTTAGGCCCGGTATCCCTACCTGATGCTCCGTTGTTGGCCTGGCACCCCTACCCGATATGCTGGGGTAGTACCGGTACCCCCACCGGTACTCTGCGGTGGTATTGGTACAACCACCGGTACTCCAGGGCAGTACCTGAACACTTCCTGGTTCGCTGGGGTACACCTGCTGACCTTACAGGCGTGCTGTGTATACCAGACATTCCTACCTGACCCTCCAGGCTAGGCCCGGTATCCCTACCTGATGCTCTGCGGTAGGCCTGGCCCCCTACCCGACAATCTGGGGTAGTACCGGTACACCCACCTGTACTCCGCGGTACTTTTGCTATACCCACCGGTACTCCTGGATTGTACCGGAACCCTTACTGGTGCGCCGGGGTACACCTGCTGACCCTACGGGCACACTGCTTTGGACCCACCCTTCCTACCTGACCCGCCGGGGTAGGCCTGGTATACCTACCCGATGTTTCGAGGTAGAACCGGTTCCCCCACCGGTACTCTGGGTTTGGAACGGAACCCTTTGTGATGCGCCAGAGAACACCAGCTGTCCCTTCGTGCGCGCTGGACTAGACCCGGCCTCCCTTCCGGACCCCACAGGTTAGACCCGCTATCCCTACCTGATGCTCCGCATTAGGCTTGGCACCCATACCCGATGTTCTGGGGTACTAGCGGTACCCCCACCGTTACTCTGCGGTAGTATCGGTACACCCACCGGTACTCCGGGGTAGTACGTGAACCCTTACTGGTTCACTGGGGTACACCTGATGACGTTACTGGCGCGCGGTGTAGACCAGACATTCCTACCTGACCCTCCGTTTTAGGCCCGGTATCCCTACCTGATGCTCCGTTGTTCGCCTGGCACCCCTACCCGATATGCTGGGGTAGTACCGGTACCCCCACCGGTACTCTGCGGTAGTATTGGTACACCCACCGGTACTCCAGGGCAGTACCTGAACACTTCCTGGTTCGCTGGGGTACACCTGCTGACCTTACGGGCGTGCTGTGTAGACCAGACATTCCTACCTGACCCTCCAGGCTAGGCCCAGTATGCCTACCTGATGCTCTGCGGTAGGCCTGGCCCCCTACCCGACAATCTGGGATAGTACCGGTACACCCACAGGTACTCCGCGGTACTTTTCCTATACCCACCGGTACTCCTGGATTGTACCGGAACACTTACTGGTGTGCCGGGGTACACCTGCTGACCCTACGGGCACACTGCTTTGGACCCACCCTTCCTACCTGACCCGCCGGGGTAGGCCTGGTATACCTACCCGATGTTTCGAGGTAGAACCGGTTCCCCCACCGGTACTCTGGGTTTGAAACGGAACCCTTTCTGATGCGCCAGAGAACACCAGCTGTCCCTTCGTGCGCGCTGGACTAGACCCGGCCTCCCTACCGGACCCCACAGGTTAGACCCGCTATCCCTACCTGATGCTCCGCATTAGGCTTGGCACCCATACCCGATGTTCTGGGGTACTAGCGGTACCCCCACCGTTACTCTGCGGTAGTATCGGTACACCCACCGGTACTCCGGGGTAGTACGTGAACCCTTACTGGTTCACTGGGGTACACCTGCTGACGTTACTGGCGTGCGGTGTAGACCAGACATTCCTACCTGACCCTCTGTTTTAGGCCCGGTATCCCTACCTGATGCTCCGTTGTTGGCCTGGCACCCCTACCCGATATGCTGGGGTAGTACCGGTACCCCCACCGGTACTCTGCGGTGGTATTGGTACACCCACCGGTACTCCAGGGCAGTACCTGAACACTTCCTGGTTCGCTGGGGTACACCTGCTGACCTTACGGGCGTGCTCTGTAGACCAGACATTCCTACCTGACCCTCCAGGCTAGGCCCGGTATCCCTACCTGATGCTCTACGGTAGGCCTGGCCCCCTATCCGACAATCTGGGGTACTACCGGTACACCCACCAGTACTCCGCGGTACTTTTGCTATACCCACCGGTACTCCTGGATTGTACCAGAACCCTTACTGGTGCGCCAGGGTACACCTGCTGACCCTACGGGCACACTGCTTTGGACCCACCCTTCCTACCTGACCCGCCGGGGTAGGCCTGGTATACCTACCCGATGTTTCGAGGTAGAACCGGTTCCCCCACCGGTACTCTGGTTTTGGAACGGAACCCTTTCTGATACGCCAGAGAACACCAGCTGTCCCTTCGTGCGCGCTGGACTAGACCCGGCCTCCCTTCCGGACCCCACAGGTTAGACCCGCTATCCCTACCTGATGCTCCGCATTAGGCTTGGCACCCATACCCGATGTTCTGGGGTAGTAGCGGTACCCCCACCGTTACTCTGCGGTAGTATCGGTACACCCACCGGTACTCCGGGGTAGTACGTGAACGCTTACTGGTTCACTGGGGTACACCTGATGACGTTACTGGCGCGCGGTGTAGACCAGACATTCCTACCTGACCCTCCGTTTTAGGCCCGGTATCCCTACCTGATGCTCCGTTGTTCGCCTGGCACCCCTACCCGATATGCTGGGGTAGTACCGGTACCCCCACCGGTACTCTGCGGTAGTATTGGTACACCCACCGGTACTCCAGGGCAGTACCTGAACACTTCCTGGTTCGCTGGGGTACACCTGCTGACCTTACGGGCGTGCTGTGTAGACCAGACATTCCTACCTGACCCTCCAGGCTAGGCCCAGTATGCCTACCTGATGCTCTGCGGTAGGCCTGGCCCCCTACCCGACAATCTGGGATAGTACCGGTACACCCACAGGTACTCCGCGGTACTTTTCCTATACCCACCGGTACTCCTGGATTGTACCGGAACACTTACTGGTGTGCCGGGGTACACCTGCTGACCCTACGGGCACACTGCTTTGGACCCACCCTTCCTACCTGACCCGCCGGGGTAGGCCTGGTATACCTACCCGATGTTTCGAGGTAGAACCGGTTCCCCCACCGGTACTCTGGGTTTGAAACGGAACCCTTTCTGATGCGCCAGAGAACACCAGCTGTCCCTTCGTGCGCGCTGGACTAGACCCGGCCTCCCTTCCGGACCCCACAGGTTAGACCCGCTATCCCTACCTGATGCTCCGCATTAGGCTTGGCACCCATACCCGATGTTCTGGGGCAGTAACGGTACCCCCACCGTTACTCTGCGGTAGTATCGGTACACCCACCGGTACTCCGGGGTAGTACGTGAACCCTTACTGGTTCACTGGGGTACACCTGCTGACGTTACGGGGACGCGGTGTAGACCAGACATTCCTACCTGACCCTCCGTTTTAGGCCCGGTATCCCTACCTGATGCTCCGTTGTTGGCCTGGCACCCCTACCCGATATGCTGGGGTAGTACCGGTACCCCCACCGTTACTCTGCGGTAGTATCGGTACACCCACCGGTACTCCGGGGTAGTACGTGAACCCTTACTGGTTCACTGGGGTACACCTGCTGACATTTCGGGCACGCGGTATAGACCAGACATTCTTCCTGACCCTCCGTGTTAGTCCCGGTATCCCTACCTGATGCTCCGTTGTTGGCCTGGCACCCCTACCCGATATGCTGGGGTAGTACCGGTACCCCCACCGGTACTCTGCGGTAGTATTGGTACACCCACCGGTACTCCAGGGTAGTACCTGAACCCTTACTGGTTCGCTGGGGTACACCTGCTGACCTTACGGGCGTGCTCTGTAGACCAGACATTCCTACCTGACCCTCCAGGCTAGGCCCGGTATCCCTACCTGATGCTCTACGGTAGGCCTGGCCCCCTATCCGACAATCTGGGGTACTACCGGTACACCCACCAGTACTCCGCGGTACTTTTGCTATACCCACCGGTACTCCTGGATTGTACCAGAACCCTTACTGGTGCGCCGGGGTACACCTGCTGACCCTACGGGCACACTGCTTTGGACCCACCCTTCCTACCTGACCCGCCGGGGTAGGCCTGGTATACCTACCCGATCTTTCGAGGTAGAATCGGTTCCCCCACCGGTACTCTGGGTTTGGAACGGAACCCTTTGTGATGCGCCAGAGAACACCAGCTGTCCCTTCGTGCGCGCTGGACTAGACCCGGCCTCCCTTCCGGACCCCACAGGTTAGACCCGCTATCCCTACCTGATGCTCCGCATTAGGCTTGGCACCCATACCCGATGTTCTGGGGTACTAGCGGTACCCCCACCGTTACTCTGCGGTAGTATCGGTACACCCACCGGTACTCCGGGGTAGTACGTGAACCCTTACTGGTTCACTGGGGTACACCTGATGACGTTACTGGCGCGCGGAGTAGACCAGACATTCCTACCTGACCCTCTGTTTTAGGCCCGGTATCCCTACCTGATGCTCCGTTGTTGGCCTGGCACCCCTACCCGATATGCTGGGGTAGTACCGGTACCCCCACCGGTACTCTGCGGTGGTATTGGTACAACCACCGGTACTCCAGGGCAGTACCTGAACACTTCCTGGTTCGCTGGGGTACACCTGCTGACCTTACAGGCGTGCTGTGTAGACCAGACATTCCTACCTGACCCTCCAGGCTAGGCCCGGTATCCCTACCTGATGCTCTGCGGTAGGCCTGGCCCCCTACCCGACAATCTGGGGTAGTACCGGTACACCCACCGGTACTCCGCGGTACTTTTGCTATACCCACCGGTACTCCTGGATTGTACCGGAACCCTTACTGGTGCGCCGGGGTACACCTGCTGACCCTACGGGCACACTGCTTTGGACCCACCCTTCCTACCTGACCCGCCGGGGTAGGCCTGGTATACCTACCCGATCTTTCGAGGTAGAACCGGTTCCCCCACCGGTACTCTGGGTTTGGAACGGAACCCTTTGTGATGCGCCAGAGAACACCAGCTGTCCCTTTGTGCGCGCTACTAGACCCGGCCTCCCTTCCGGACCCCACAGGTTAGACCCGCTATCCCTACCTGATGCTCCGCATTAGGCTTGGCACCCATACCCGATGTTCTGGGGTACTAGCGGTACCCCCACCGTTACTCTGCGGTAGTAACGGTACACCCACCGGTACTCCGGGGTAGTACGTGAACCCTTACTGGTTCACTGGGGTACACCTGCTGACGTTACTGGCGTGCGGTGTAGACCAGACATTCCTACCTGACCCTCTGTTTTAGGCCCGGTATCCCTACCTGATGCTCCGTTGTTGGCCTGGCACCCCTACCCGATATGCTGGGGTAGTACCGGTACCCCCACCGGTACTCTGCGGTAGTATTGGTACACCCACCGGTACTCCAGGGTAGTACCTGAACCCTTACTGGTTCGCTGGGGTACACCTGCTGACCTTACGGGCGTGCTGTGTAGACCAGACATTCCTACCTGACCCTCCAGGCTAGGCCCGGTATCCCTACCTGATGCTCTGCGGTAGGCCTGGCCCCCTACCCGACAATCTGGGGTACTACCGGTACACCCACAGGTACTCCGCGGTACTTTTGCTATACCCACTGGTACTCCTGGATTGTACCGGAACCCTTACTGGTGCGCCGGGGTACACCTGCTGACCCTACGGGCACACTGCTTTGGACACACCCTTCCTACCTGACCCGCCGGGGTAGGCCTGGTATACCTACCCGATGTTTCGAGGTAGAACCGGTTCCCCCACCGGTACTCTGGGCTTGGAACGGAAACCTTTGTGATGCGCCAGAGAACACCAGCTGTCCCTTCGTGCACGCTGGACTAGACCTGGCCTCCCTACCGGACCCCACATGTTAGACCCGCTATCCCTACCTGATGCTCCGCATTAGGCTTGGCAGCCATACCCGATGTTCTGGGGCAGTAACGGTACACCCACCGTTACTCTGCGGTAGTATCGGTACACCCACCGGTACTCCGGGGTAGTACGTGAACCCTTACTGGTTCACTGGGGTACACCTGCTGACGTTACGGGGACGCGGTGTAGACCAGACATTCCTACCTGACCCTCCGTTTTAGGCCCGGTATCCCTACCTGATGCTCCGTTGTTGGCCTGGCACCCCTACCCGATATGCTGGGGTAGTACCGGTACCCCCACCGTTACTCTGCGGTAGTATCGGTACACCCACCGGTACTCCGGGGTAGTACGTGAACCCTTACTGGTTCACTGGGGTACACCTGCTGACATTTCGGGCACGCGGTATAGACCAGACATTCTTCCTGACCCTCCGTGTTAGTCCCGGTATCCCTACCTGATGCTCCGTTGTTGGCCTGGCACCCCTACCCGATATGCTGGGGTAGTACCGGTACCCCCACCGGTACTCTGCGGTAGTATTGGTACACCCACCGGTACTCCAGGGTAGTACCTGAACCCTTACTGGTTCGCTGGGGTACACCTGCTGACCTTACGGGCGTGCTCTGTAGACCAGACATTCCTACCTGACCCTCCAGGCTAGGCCCGGTATCCCTACCTGATGCTCTACGGTAGGCCTGGCCCCCTATCCGACAATCTGGGGTACTACCGGTACACCCACCAGTACTCCGCGGTACTTTTGCTATACCCACCGGTACTCCTGGATTGTACCGGAACCCTTACTGGTGCGCCGGGGTACACCTGCTGACCCTACGGGCACACTGCTTTGGACCCACCCTTCCTACCTGACCCGCCGGGGTAGGCCTGGTATACCTACCCGATCTTTCGAGGTAGAATCGGTTCCCCCACCGGTACTCTGGGTTTGGAACGGAACCCTTTGTGATGCGCCAGAGAACACCAGCTGTCCCTTCGTGCGCGCTGGACTAGACCCGGCCTCCCTTCCGGACCCCACAGGTTAGACCCGCTATCCCTACCTGATGCTCCGCATTAGGCTTGGCACCCATACCCGATGTTCTGGGGTACTAGCGCTACCCCCACCGTTACTCTGCGGTAGTATCGGTACACCCACCGGTACTCAGGGGTAGTACGTGAACCCTTACTGGTTCACTGGGGTACACCTGATGACGGTACTGGCGCGCGGAGTAGACCAGACATTCCTACCTGACCCTCTGTTTTAGGCCCGGTATCCCTACCTGATGCTCCGTTGTTGGCCTGGCACCCCTACCCGATATGCTGGGGTAGTACCGGTACCCCCACCGGTACTCTGCGGTGGTATTGGTACAACCACCGGTACTCCAGGGCAGTACCTGAACACTTCCTGGTTCGCTGGGGTACACCTGCTGACCTTACAGGCGTGCTGTGTATACCAGACATTCCTACCTGACCCTCCAGGCTAGGCCCGGTATCCCTACCTGATGCTCTGCGGTAGGCCTGGCCCCCTACCCGACAATCTGGGGTAGTACCGGTACACCCACCTGTACTCCGCGGTACTTTTGCTATACCCACCGGTACTCCTGGATTGTACCGGAACCCTTACTGGTGCGCCGGGGTACACCTGCTGACCCTACGGGCACACTGCTTTGGACCCACCCTTCCTACCTGACCCGCCGGGGTAGGCCTGGTATACCTACCCGATGTTTCGAGGTAGAACCGGTTCCCCCACCGGTACTCTGGGTTTGGAACGGAACCCTTTGTGATGCGCCAGAGAACACCAGCTGTCCCTTCGTGCGCGCTGGACTAGACCCGGCCTCCCTTCCGGACCCCACAGGTTAGACCCGCTATCCCTACCTGATGCTCCGCATTAGGCTTGGCACCCATACCCGATGTTCTGGGGTACTAGCGGTACCCCCACCGTTACTCTGCGGTAGTATCGGTACACCCACCGGTACTCCGGGGTAGTACGTGAACCCTTACTGGTTCACTGGGGTACACCTGATGACGTTACTGGCGCGCGGTGTAGACCAGACATTCCTACCTGACCCTCCGTTTTAGGCCCGGTATCCCTACCTGATGCTCCGTTGTTCGCCTGGCACCCCTACCCGATATGCTGGGGTAGTACCGGTACCCCCACCGGTACTCTGCGGTAGTATTGGTACACCCACCGGTACTCCAGGGCAGTACCTGAACACTTCCTGGTTCGCTGGGGTACACCTGCTGACCTTACGGGCGTGCTGTGTAGACCAGACATTCCTACCTGACCCTCCAGGCTAGGCCCAGTATGCCTACCTGATGCTCTGCGGTAGGCCTGGCCCCCTACCCGACAATCTGGGATAGTACCGGTACACCCACAGGTACTCCGCGGTACTTTTCCTATACCCACCGGTACTCCTGGATTGTACCGGAACACTTACTGGTGTGCCGGGGTACACCTGCTGACCCTACGGGCACACTGCTTTGGACCCACCCTTCCTACCTGACCCGCCGGGGTAGGCCTGGTATACCTACCCGATGTTTCGAGGTAGAACCGGTTCCCCCACCGGTACTCTGGGTTTGAAACGGAACCCTTTCTGATGCGCCAGAGAACACCAGCTGTCCCTTCGTGCGCGCTGGACTAGACCCGGCCTCCCTTCCGGACCCCACAGGGTAGACCCGCTATCCCTACCTGATGCTCCGCATTAGGCTTGGCACCCATACCCGATGTTCTGGGGTACTAGCGGTACCCCCACCGTTACTCTGCGGTAGTATCGGTACACCCACCGGTACTCCGGGGTAGTACGTGAACCCTTACTGGTTCACTGGGGTACACCTGCTGACGTTACTGGCGTGCGGTGTAGACCAGACATTCCTACCTGACCCTCTGTTTTAGGCCCGGTATCCCTACCTGATGCTCCGTTGTTGGCCTGGCACCCCTACCCGATATGCTGGGGTAGTACCGGTACCCCCACCGGTACTCTGCGGTGGTATTGGTACACCCACCGGTACTCCAGGGCAGTACCTGAACACTTCCTGGTTCGCTGGGGTACACCTGCTGACCTTACGGGCGTGCTCTGTAGACCAGACATTCCTACCTGACCCTCCAGGCTAGGCCCGGTATCCCTACCTGATGCTCTACGGTAGGCCTGGCCCCCTATCCGACAATCTGGGGTACTACCGGTACACCCACCAGTACTCCGCGGTACTTTTGCTATACCCACCGGTACTCCTGGATTGTACCAGAACCCTTACTGGTGCGCCAGGGTACACCTGCTGACCCTACGGGCACACTGCTTTGGACCCACCCTTCCTACCTGACCCGCCGGGGTAGGCCTGGTATACCTACCCGATGTTTCGAGGTAGAACCGGTTCCCCCACCGGTACTCTGGGTTTGGAACGGAACCCTTTGTGATGCGCCAGAGAACACCAGCTGTCCCTTCGTGCGCGCTGGACTAGACCCGGCCTCCCTTCCGGACCCCACAGGTTAGACCCGCTATCCCTACCTGATGCTCCGCATTAGGCTTGGCACCCATACCCGATGTTCTGGGGTAGTAGCGGTACCCCCACCGTTACTCTGCGGTAGTATCGGTACACCCACCGGTACTCCGGGGTAGTACGTGAACCCTTACTGGTTCACTGGGGTACACCTGATGACGTTACTGGCGCGCGGTGTAGACCAGACATTCCTACCTGACCCTCCGTTTTAGGCCCGGTATCCCTACCTGATGCTCCGTTGTTCGCCTGGCACCCCTACCCGATATGCTGGGGTAGTACCGGTACCCCCACCGGTACTCTGCGGTAGTATTGGTACACCCACCGGTACTCCAGGGCAGTACCTGAACACTTCCTGGTTCGCTGGGGTACACCTGCTGACCTTACGGGCGTGCTGTGTAGACCAGACATTCCTACCTGACCCTCCAGGCTAGGCCCAGTATGCCTACCTGATGCTCTGCGGTAGGCCTGGCCCCCTACCCGACAATCTGGGATAGTACCGGTACACCCACAGGTACTCCGCGGTACTTTTCCTATACCCACCGGTACTCCTGGATTGTACCGGAACACTTACTGGTGTGCCGGGGTACACCTGCTGACCCTACGGGCACACTGCTTTGGACCCACCCTTCCTACCTGACCCGCCGGGGTAGGCCTGGTATACCTACCCGATGTTTCGAGGTAGAACCGGTTCCCCCACCGGTACTCTGGGTTTGAAACGGAACCCTTTCTGATGCGCCAGAGAACACCAGCTGTCCCTTCGTGCGCGCTGGACTAGACCCGGCCTCCCTTCCGGACCCCACAGGTTAGACCCGCTATCCCTACCTGATGCTCCGCATTAGGCTTGGCACCCATACCCGATGTTCTGGGGCAGTAACGGTACCCCCACCGTTACTCTGCGGTAGTATCGGTACACCCACCGGTACTCCGGGGTAGTACGTGAACCCTTACTGGTTCACTGGGGTACACCTGCTGACGTTACGGGGACGCGGTGTAGACCAGACATTCCTACCTGACCCTCCGTTTTAGGCCCGGTATCCCTACCTGATGCTCCGTTGTTGGCCTGGCACCCCTACCCGATATGCTGGGGTAGTACCGGTACCCCCACCGTTACTCTGCGGTAGTATCGGTACACCCACCGGTACTCCGGGGTAGTACGTGAACCCTTACTGGTTCACTGGGGTACACCTGCTGACATTTCGGGCACGCGGTATAGACCAGACATTCTTCCTGACCCTCCGTGTTAGTCCCGGTATCCCTACCTGATGCTCCGTTGTTGGCCTGGCACCCCTACCCGATATGCTGGGGTAGTACCGGTACCCCCACCGGTACTCTGCGGTAGTATTGGTACACCCACCGGTACTCCAGGGTAGTACCTGAACCCTTACTGGTTCGCTGGGGTACACCTGCTGACCTTACGGGCGTGCTCTGTAGACCAGACATTCCTACCTGACCCTCCAGGCTAGGCCCGGTATCCCTACCTGATGCTCTACGGTAGGCCTGGCCCCCTATCCGACAATCTGGGGTACTACCGGTACACCCACCAGTACTCCGCGGTACTTTTGCTATACCCACCGGTACTCCTGGATTGTACCAGAACCCTTACTGGTGCGCCGGGGTACACCTGCTGACCCTACGGGCACACTGCTTTGGACCCACCCTTCCTACCTGACCCGCCGGGGTAGGCCTGGTATACCTACCCGATCTTTCGAGGTAGAATCGGTTCCCCCACCGGTACTCTGGGTTTGGAACGGAACCCTTTGTGATGCGCCAGAGAACACCAGCTGTCCCTTCGTGCGCGCTGGACTAGACCCGGCCTCCCTTCCGGACCCCACAGGTTAGACCCGCTATCCCTACCTGATGCTCCGCATTAGGCTTGGCACCCATACCCGATGTTCTGGGGTACTAGCGGTACCCCCACCGTTACTCTGCGGTAGTATCGGTACACCCACCGGTACTCCGGGGTAGTACGTGAACCCTTACTGGTTCACTGGGGTACACCTGATGACGTTACTGGCGCGCGGAGTAGACCAGACATTCCTACCTGACCCTCTGTTTTAGGCCCGGTATCCCTACCTGATGCTCCGTTGTTGGCCTGGCACCCCTACCCGATATGCTGGGGTAGTACCGGTACCCCCACCGGTACTCTGCGGTGGTATTGGTACAACCACCGGTACTCCAGGGCAGTACCTGAACACTTCCTGGTTCGCTGGGGTACACCTGCTGACCTTACAGGCGTGCTGTGTATACCAGACATTCCTACCTGACCCTCCAGGCTAGGCCCGGTATCCCTACCTGATGCTCTGCGGTAGGCCTGGCCCCCTACCCGACAATCTGGGGTAGTACCGGTACACCCACCTGTACTCCGCGGTACTTTTGCTATACCCACCGGTACTCCTGGATTGTACCGGAACCCTTACTGGTGCGCCGGGGTACACCTGCTGACCCTACGGGCACACTGCTTTGGACCCACCCTTCCTACCTGACCCGCCGGGGTAGGCCTGGTATACCTACCCGATGTTTCGAGGTAGAACCGGTTCCCCCACCGGTACTCTGGGTTTGGAACGGAACCCTTTGTGATGCGCCAGAGAACACCAGCTGTCCCTTCGTGCGCGCTGGACTAGACCCGGCCTCCCTTCCGGACCCCACAGGTTAGACCCGCTATCCCTACCTGATGCTCCGCATTAGGCTTGGCACCCATACCCGATGTTCTGGGGTACTAGCGGTACCCCCACCGTTACTCTGCGGTAGTATCGGTACACCCACCGGTACTCCGGGGTAGTACGTGAACCCTTACTGGTTCACTGGGGTACACCTGATGACGTTACTGGCGCGCGGTGTAGACCAGACATTCCTACCTGACCCTCCGTTTTAGGCCCGGTATCCCTACCTGATGCTCCGTTGTTCGCCTGGCACCCCTACCCGATATGCTGGGGTAGTACCGGTACCCCCACCGGTACTCTGCGGTAGTATTGGTACACCCACCGGTACTCCAGGGCAGTACCTGAACACTTCCTGGTTCGCTGGGGTACACCTGCTGACCTTACGGGCGTGCTGTGTAGACCAGACATTCCTACCTGACCCTCCAGGCTAGGCCCAGTATGCCTACCTGATGCTCTGCGGTAGGCCTGGCCCCCTACCCGACAATCTGGGATAGTACCGGTACACCCACAGGTACTCCGCGGTACTTTTCCTATACCCACCGGTACTCCTGGATTGTACCGGAACACTTACTGGTGTGCCGGGGTACACCTGCTGACCCTACGGGCACACTGCTTTGGACCCACCCTTCCTACCTGACCCGCCGGGGTAGGCCTGGTATACCTACCCGATGTTTCGAGGTAGAACCGGTTCCCCCACCGGTACTCTGGGTTTGAAACGGAACCCTTTCTGATGCGCCAGAGAACACCAGCTGTCCCTTCGTGCGCGCTGGACTAGACCCGGCCTCCCTTCCGGACCCCACAGGTTAGACCCGCTATCCCTACCTGATGCTCCGCATTAGGCTTGGCACCCATACCCGATGTTCTGGGGTACTAGCGGTACCCCCACCGTTACTCTGCGGTAGTATCGGTACACCCACCGGTACTCCGGGGTAGTACGTGAACCCTTACTGGTTCACTGGGGTACACCTGCTGACGTTACTGGCGTGCGGTGTAGACCAGACATTCCTACCTGACCCTCTGTTTTAGGCCCGGTATCCCTACCTGATGCTCCGTTGTTGGCCTGGCACCCCTACCCGATATGCTGGGGTAGTACCGGTACCCCCACCGGTACTCTGCGGTGGTATTGGTACACCCACCGGTACTCCAGGGCAGTACCTGAACACTTCCTGGTTCGCTGGGGTACACCTGCTGACCTTACGGGCGTGCTCTGTAGACCAGACATTCCTACCTGACCCTCCAGGCTAGGCCCGGTATCCCTACCTGATGCTCTACGGTAGGCCTGGCCCCCTATCCGACAATCTGGGGTACTACCGGTACACCCACCAGTACTCCGCGGTACTTTTGCTATACCCACCGGTACTCCTGGATTGTACCAGAACCCTTACTGGTGCGCCGGGGTACACCTGCTGACCCTACGGGCACACTGCTTTGGACCCACCCTTCCTACCTGACCCGCCGGGGTAGGCCTGGTATACCTACCCGATCTTTCGAGGTAGAACCGGTTCCCCCACCGGTACTCTGGGTTTGGAACGGAACCCTTTGTGATGCGCCAGAGAACACCAGCTGTCCCTTTGTGCGCGCTACTAGACCCGGCCTCCCTTCCGGACCCCACAGGTTAGACCCGCTATCCCTACCTGATGCTCCGCATTAGGCTTGGCACCCATACCCGATGTTCTGGGGTACTAGCGGTACCCCCACCGTTACTCTGCGGTAGTAACGGTACACCCACCGGTACTCCGGGGTAGTACGTGAACCCTTACTGGTTCACTGGGGTACACCTGCTGACGTTACTGGCGTGCGGTGTAGACCAGACATTCCTACCTGACCCTCTGTTTTAGGCCCGGTATCCCTACCTGATGCTCCGTTGTTGGCCTGGCACCCCTACCCGATATGCTGGGGTAGTACCGGTACCCCCACCGGTACTCTGCGGTAGTATTGGTACACCCACCGGTACTCCAGGGTAGTACCTGAACCCTTACTGGTTCGCTGGGGTACACCTGCTGACCTTACGGGCGTGCTGTGTAGACCAGACATTCCTACCTGACCCTCCAGGCTAGGCCCGGTATCCCTACCTGATGCTCTGCGGTAGGCCTGGCCCCCTACCCGACAATCTGGGGTACTACCGGTACACCCACAGGGACTCCGCGGTACTTTTGCTATACCCACTGGTACTCCTGGATTGTACCAGAACCCTTACTGGTGCGCCGGTGTACACCTGCTGACCCTACGGGCACACTGCTTTGGACACACCCTTCCTACCTGACCCGCCGGGGTAGGCCTGGTATACCTACCCGATGTTTCGAGGTAGAACCGGTTCCCCCACCGGTACTCTGGGCTTGGAACGGAAACCTTTGTGATGCGCCAGAGAACACCAGCTGTCCCTTCGTGCACGCTGGACTAGACCTGGCCTCCCTACCGGACCCCACATGTTAGACCCGCTATCCCTACCTGATGCTCCGCATTAGGCTTGGCACCCATACCCGATGTTCTGGGGCAGTAACGGTACCCCCACCGTTACTCTGCGGTAGTATCGGTACACCCACCGGTACTCCGGGGTAGTACGTGAACCCTTACTGGTTCACTGGGGTACACCTGCTGACGTTACGGGGACGCGGTGTAGACCAGACATTCCTACCTGACCCTCCGTTTTAGGCCCGGTATCCCTACCTGATGCTCCGTTGTTGGCCTGGCACCCCTACCCGATATGCTGGGGTAGTACCGGTACCCCCACCGTTACTCTGCGGTAGTATCGGTACACCCACCGGTACTCCGGGGTAGTACGTGAACCCTTACTGGTTCACTGGGGTACACCTGCTGACATTTCGGGCACGCGGTATAGACCAGACATTCTTCCTGACCCTCCGTGTTAGTCCCGGTATCCCTACCTGATGCTCCGTTGTTGGCCTGGCACCCCTACCCGATATGCTGGGGTATTACCGGTACCCCCACCGGTACTCTGCGGTAGTATTGGTACACCCACCGGTACTCCAGGGTAGTACCTGAACCCTTACTGGTTCGCTGGGGTACACCTGCTGACCTTACGGGCGTGCTCTGTAGACCAGACATTCCTACCTGACCCTCCAGGCTAGGCCCGGTATCCCTACCTGATGCTCTACGGTAGGCCTGGCCCCCTATCCGACAATCTGGGGTACTACCGGTACACCAACAGGGACTCCGCGGTACTTTTACTTTACCCAACGGTACTCCTGGATTGTACCAGAACCCTTACTGGTGCACCGGGGTACACCTGCTGACCCTACGGGCACACTGCTTTGGACCCACCCTTCCTACCTGACCCGCCGGGGTAGGCCTGGTATACCTACCCGATCTTTCGAGGTAGAACCGGTTCCCCCACCGGTACTCTGGGTTTGGAACGGAACCCTTTGTGATGCGCCAGAGAACACCAGCTGTCCCTTCGTGCGCGCTGGACTAGACCCGGCCTCCCTTCCGGACACCACAGGTTAGACCCGCTATCCCTACCTGATGCTCCGCATTAGGCTTGGCACCCATACCCGATGTTCTGGGGTAGTAGCGGTACCCCCACCGTTACTCTGCGGTAGTATCGGTACACCCACCGGTACTCCGGGGTAGTACGTGAACCCTTACTGGTTCACTGGGGTACACCTGATGACGTTACTGGCGCGCGGAGTAGACCAGACATTCCTACCTGACCCTCCGTTTTAGGCCCGGTATCCCTACCTGATGCTCCGTTGTTGGCCTGGCACCCCTTCCCGATATGCTGGGGTAGTACCGGTACCCCCACTGGTACTCTGCGGTAGTATTGGTACACCCACCGGTACTCCAGGGTAGTACCTGAACCCTTACTGGTTCGCTGGGGTACACCTGCTGACCTTACGGGCGTGCTCTGTAGACCAGACATTCCTACCTGACCCTCCAGGCTAGGCCCGGTATCCCTACCTGATGCTCTACGGTAGGCCTGGCCCCCTATCCGACAATCTGGGGTAGTACCGGTACACCCACAGGGACTCCGCGGTACTTTTGCTATACCCACCGGTACTCCTGGATTGTACCGGAACCCTTACTGGTGCGCCGGGGTACACCTGCTGACCCTACGGGCACACTGCTTTGGACCCACCCTTCCTACATGACCTGCCGGGGTAGGCCTGGTATACCTACCCGATGTTTCGAGGTAGAACCGGTTCCCCCACCAGTACTCTGGGCTTGGAACGGAACACTTTCTGATGCGCCAGAGAACACCAGCTGTCCCTTCGTGTGCGCTGGATTAGAACCGTCCTCCCTTCCGGACACCACAGGTTAGACCCGCTATCCCTACCTGATGCTCCGCATTAGGCTTGGCACCCATACCCGATGTTCTGGGGTAGTAGCGGTACCCCCACCGTTACTCTGCGGTAGTATCGGTACACCCACCGGTACTCCGGGGTAGTACGTGAACCCTTACTGGTTCACTGGGGTACACCTGATGACGTTACTGGCGCGCGGTGTAGACCAGACATTCCTACCTGACCCTCCGTTTTAGGCCCGGTATCCCTACCTGATGCTCCGTTGTTGGCCTGGCACCCCTACCCGATATGCTGGGGTAGTACCGCTACCCCCACCGGTACTCTGCGGTAGTATTGGTACACCCACCGGTACTCCAGGGCAGTACCTGAACACTTACTGGTTCGCTGGGGTACACCTGCTGACCTTACGGGCGTGCTGTGTAGACCAGACATTCCTACCTGACCCTCCAGGCTAGGCCCGGTATCCCTACCTGATGCTCTGCGGTAGGCCTGGCCCCCTACCCGACAATCTGGGGTAGTACCGGTACACCCACAGGTACTCCGTGGTACTTTTGCTATACCCACTGGTACTCCTGGATTGTACCGGCACCCTTACTGGTGCGCCGGGGTACACCTGCTGACCCTACGGGCACACTGCTTTGGACCCACCCTTCCTACCTGACCCGCCGGGGTAGGTCTGGTATACCTACCCGATGTTTCGAGGTAGAACCGGTTCCCCCACCGGTACTCTGGGCTTGGAACGGAAACCTTTGTGATGCGCCAGAGAACACCAGCTGTCCCTTCGTGCGCGCTGGACTAGACCTGGCCTCCCTATCGGACCCCACAGGTTAGACCCGCTATCCCTACCTGATGCTCCGCATTAGGCTTGGCACCCATACCCGATGTTCTGGGGCAGTAGCGGTACCCCCACCGTTACTCTGCGGTAGTATCGGTACACCCACCGGTACTCCGGGGTAGTACGTGAACCCTTACTGGTTCACTGGGGTACACCTGCTGACGTTACGGGGACGCGGTGTAGACCAGACATTCCTACCTGACCCTCCGTTTTAGGCCCGGTATCCCTACCTGATGCTCCGTTGTTGGCCTGGCACCCCTACCCGATATGCTGGGGTAGTACCGCTACCCCCACCGGTACTCTGCGGTAGTATTGGTACACCCACCGGTACTCCAGGGTAGTACCTGAACCCTTACTGGTTCGCTGGGGTACACCTGCTGACCTTACGGGCGTGCTGTGTAGACCAGACATTCCTACCTGACCCTCCAGGCTAGGCCCGGTATCCCTACCTGATGCTCTGCGCTACGCCTGGCCCCCTACCCGACAATCTGGGGTAGTACCGGTACACCCACAGGTACTCCGCGGTACTTTTGCTATACCCACTGGTACTCCTGGATTGTACCGGAACCCTTACTGGCGCGCCGGGGTACACCTGCTGACCCTACGGGCACACTGCTTTGGACCCACCCTTCCTACCTGACCCGCCGGGGTAGGCCTGGTATACCTACCCGATGTTTCGAGGTAGAACCGGTTCCCCCACCGGTACTCTGGGCTTGGAACGGAAACCTCTGTGATGCGCCAGAGAACACCAGCTGTCCCTTCGTGCGCGCTGGACTAGACCTTGCCTCCCTACCGGACCCCACAGGTTTGACCCGCTATCCCTACCTGATGCTGCGCTTTAGGCTTGGCACCCATACCCGATGTTCTGGGGCAGTAACGGTACCCCCACCGTTACTCTGCGGTAGTATCGGTACACCCACCGGTACTCCGGGGTAGTACGTGAACCCTTACTGGTTCACTGGGGTACACCTGCTGACGTTACGGGGACGCGGTGTAGACCAGACATTCCTACCTGACCCTCCGTTTTAGGCCCGGTATCCCTACCTGATGCTCCGTTGTTGGCCTGGCACCCCTACCCGATATGCTGGGGTAGTACCGGTACCCCCACCGGTACTCTGCGGTAGTATTGGTACACCCACCGGTACTCCAGGGTAGTACCTGAAGTCTTACTGGTTCGCTGGGGTACACCTGCTGACCTTACGGGCGTGCTCTGTAGACCAGACATTCCTACCTGACCCTCCAGGCTAGGCCCGGTATCCCTACCTGATGCTCTACGGTAGGCCTGGCCCCCTACCCGACAATCTGGGGTACTACCGGTACACCCACAGGGACTCCGCGGTACTTTTACTTTACCCAACGGTACTCCTGGATTGTACCAGAACCCTTACTGGTGCGCCGGGGTACACCTGCTGACCCTACGGGCACACTGCTTTGGACCCACCCTTCCTACCTGACCCGCCGGGGTGGGCCTGGTATACCTACCCGATCTTTCGAGGTAGAACCGGTTCCCCCACCGGTACTCTGGGTTTGGAACGGAACCCTTTGTGATGCGCCAGAGAACACCAGCTGTCCCTTCGTGCGCGCTGGACTAGACCCGGCCTCCCTTCCGGACCCCACAGGTTAGACCCGCTATCCCTACCTGATGCTCCGCATTAGGCTTGGCACCCATACCCGATGTTCTGGGGTAGTAGCGGTACCCCCACCTTTACTCTGCGGTAGTATCGGTACACCCACCGGTACTCCGGGGTAGTACGTGAACCCTTACTGGTTCACTGGGGTACACCTGATGACGTTACTGGCGCGCGGAGTAGACCAGACATTCCTACCTGACCCTCCGTTTTAGGCCCGGTATCCCTACCTGATGCTCCGTTGTTGGCCTGGCACCCCTACCCGATATGCTGGGGTAGTACCGGTACCCCCACCGGTACTCTGCGGTAGTATTGGTACACCCACCGGTACTCCAGGGCAGTACCTGAACACTTACTGGTTCGCTGGGGTCCACCTGCTGACCTTACGGGCGTGCTGTGTAGACCAGACATTCCTACCTGACCCTCCAGGCTAGGCCCGGTATCCCTACCTGATGCTCTGCGGTAGGCCTGGCCCCCTACCCGACAATCTGGGGTAGTACCGGTACACCCACAGGTACTCCGCGGTACTTTTGCTATACCCACTGGTACTCCTGGATTGTACCGGAACCCTTACTGGCGCGCCGGGGTACACCTGCTGACCCTACGGGCACACTGCTTTGGACCCACCCTTCCTACCTGACCCGCCGGGGTAGGCCTGGTATACCTACCCGATGTTTCGAGGTAGAACCGGTTCCCCCACCGGTACTCTGGGCTTGGAACGGAAACCTTTGTGATGCGCCAGAGAACACCAGCTGTCCCTTCGTGCGCGCTGGACTAGACCTTGCCTCCCTACCGGACCCCACAGGTTACACCCGCTATCCCTACCTGATGCTGCGCTTTAGGCTTGGCACCCATACCCGATGTTCTGGGGCAGTAACGGTACCCCCACCGTTACTCTGCGGTAGTATCGGTACACCCACCGGTACTCCGGGGTAGTACGTGAACCCTTACTGGTTCACTGGGGTACACCTGCTGACGTTACGGGGACGCGGTGTAGACCAGACATTCCTACCTGACCCTCCGTTTTAGGCCCGGTATCCCTACCTGTTGCCCCGTTGTTGGCCTGGCACCCCTACCCGATATGCTGGGGTAGTACCGGTACCCCCACCGGTACTCTGCGGTAGTATTGGTACACCCACCGGTACTCCAGGGTAGTACCTGAAGTCTTACTGGTTCGCTGGGGTACACCTGCTGACCTTACGGGCGTGCTCTGTAGACCAGACATTCCTACCTGACCCTCCAGGCTAGGCCCGGTATCCCTACCTGATGCTCTACGGTAGGCCTGGCCCCCTACCCGACAATCTGGGGTACTACCGGTACACCCACAGGGACTCCGCGGTACTTTTACTTTACCCAACGGTACTCCTGGATTGTACCAGAACCCTTACTGGTGCGCCGGGGTACACCTGCTGACCCTACGGGCACACTGCTTTGGACCCACCCTTCCTACCTGACCCGCCGGGGTGGGCCTGGTATACCTACCCGATCTTTCGAGGTAGAACCGGTTCCCCCACCGGTACTCTGGGTTTGGAACGGAACCCTTTGTGATGCGCCAGAGAACACCAGCTGTCCCTTCGTGCGCGCTGGACTAGACCCGGCCTCCCTTCCGGACCCCACAGGTTAGACCCGCTATCCCTACCTGATGCTCCGCATTAGGCTTGGCACCCATACCCGATGTTCTGGGGTAGTAGCGGTACCCCCACCTTTACTCTGCGGTAGTATCGGTACACCCACCGGTACTCCGGGGTAGTACGTGAACCCTTACTGGTTCACTGGGGTACACCTGATGACGTTACTGGCGCGCGGAGTAGACCAGACATTCCTACCTGACCCTCCGTTTTAGGCCCGGTATCCCTACCTGATGCTCCGTTGTTGGCCTGGCACCCCTACCCGATATGCTGGGGTAGTACCGCTACCCCCACCGGTACTCTGCGGTAGTATTGGTACACCCACCGGTACTCCAGGGCAGTACCTGAACACTTACTGGTTCGCTGGGGTCCACCTGCTGACCTTACGGGCGTGCTGTGTAGACCAGACATTCCTACCTGACCCTCCAGGCTAGGCCCGGTATCCCTACCTGATGCTCTACGGTAGGCCTGGCCCCCTATCCGACAATCTGGGGTACTACCGGTACACCCACAGGGACTCCGCGGTACTTTTGCTATACCCACCGGTACTCCTGGATTGTACCAGAACCCTTACTGGTGCGCCGGGGTACACCTGCTGATCCTACGGGCACACTGCTTTGGACCCACCCTTCCTACCTGACCCGCCGGGGTAGGACTGGTATACCTACCCGATGTTTCGAGGTAGAACCGGTTCCCCCACCGGTACTCTGGGTTTGAAACGGAACCCTTTCTGATGCGCCAGAGAACACCAGCTGTCCCTTCGTGCGCGCTGGACTAGACCCGGCCTTCCTTCCGGACCCCACAGGTTAGACCCGCTATCCCTACCTGATGCTCCGCATTAGGCTTGGCACCCATACCCGATGTTCTGGGGCAGTAACGGTACCCCCACCGTTACTCTGCGGTAGTATCGGTACACCCACCGGTACTCCGGGGTAGTACGTGAACCCTTACTGGTTCACTGGGGTACACCTGCTGACGTTACGGGGACGCGGTGTAGACCAGACATTCCTACCTGACCCTCCGTTTTAGGCCCGGTATCCCTACCTGATGCTCCGTTGTTGGCCTGGCACCCCTACCCAATATGCTGGGGTAGTACCGCTACCCCCACCGGTACTCTGCGGTAGTATTGGTACACCCACCGGTACTCCAGGGCAGTACCTGAACACTTACTGGTTCGCTGGGGTACACCTGCTGAACTTACGGGCGTGCTGTGTAGACCAGACATTCCTACCTGACCCTCCAGGCTAGGCCCGGTATCCCTACCTGATGCTCTGCGCTACGCCTGGCCCCCTACCCGACAATCTGGGGTAGTACCGGTACACCCACAGGTACTCCGCGGTACTTTTGCTATACCCACCAGTACTCCTGGATTTTACCGGAACCCTTACTGGCGCGCCGGGGTACACCTGCTGACCCTACGGGCACACTGCTTTGGACCCACCCTTCCTACCTGACCCGCCGGGGTAGGCCTGGTATACCTACCCGATGTTTCGAGGTAGAACCGGTTCCCCCACCGGTACTCTGGGCTTGGAACGGAAACCTTTGTGATGCGCCAGAGAACACCAGCTGTCCCTTCGTGCGCGCTGGACTAGACATTGCCTCCCTACCGGACCCCACAGGTTAGACCCGCTATCCCTACCTGATGCTGCGCATTAGGCTTGGCACCCATACCCGATGTTCTGGGGCAGTAGCGGTACCCCCACCGTTACTCTGCGGTAGTATCGGTACACCCACCGGTACTCCGGGGTAGTACGTGAACCCTTACTGGTTCACTGGGGTACACCTGCTGACGCTACGGGGACGCGGTGTAGACCAGACATTCCTACCTGACCCTCCGTTTTAGGCCCGGTATCCCTACCTGATGCTCCGTTGTTGGCCTGGCACCCCTACCCGATATGCTGGGGTAGTACCGGTACCCCCACCGGTACTCTGCGGTAGTATTGGTACACCCACCGGTACTCCAGGGCAGTACCTGAACACTTACTGGTTCGCTGGGGTCCACCTGCTGACCTTACGGGCGTGCTCTGTAGACCAGACATTCCTACCTGACCCTCCAGGCTAGGCCCGGTATCCCTACCTGATGCTCTGCGGTAGGCCTGCCCCCCTATCCGACAATCTGGGGTACTACCGGTACACCCACATGTACTCCGTGGTACTTTTGCTATACCCACTGGTACTCCTGGATTGTACCGGAACCCTTACTGGTGCGCCGGGGTACACCTGCTGACCCTACGGGCACACTGCTTTGGACCCACCCTTCCTACCTGACCCGCCAGGGTAGGTCTGGTATACCTACCCGATGTTTCGAGGTAGAACCGGTTCCCCCACCGGTACTCTGGTGTTGGAACGGAAACCTTTGTGATGCGCCAGAGAACACCAGCTGTCCCTTCATGCGCGCTGGACTAGACCTGGCCTCCCTACCGGACCCCACAGGTTAGACACGCTATCCCTACCTGATGCTCCGCATTAGGCTTGGCACCCATACCCGATGTTCTGGGGTACTAGCGGTACCCCCACCGTTACTCTGCGGTAGTATCGGTACACCCACCGGTACTCCGGGGTAGTACGTGAACCCTTACTGGTTCACTGGGGTACACCTGCTGACGTTACGGGGACGCGGTGTAGACCAGACATTCCTACCTGACCCTCCGTTTTAGTCCCGGTATCCCTACCTGATGCTCCGTTGTTGGCCTGGCACCCCTACCCGATATGCTGGGGTAGTACCGGTACCCCCACCGGTACTCTGCGGTAGTATTGGTACACCCACCGGTACTCCAGGGTAGTACCTGAACCCTTACTGGTTCGCTGGGGTACACCTGCTGACCTTACGGGCGTGCTGTGTAGACCAGACATTCCTACCTGACCCTCCAGGCTAGGCCCGGTATCCCTACCTGATGCTCTACGGTAGGCCTGGCCCCCTATCCGACAATCTGGGGTACTACCGGTACACCCACAGGGACTCCGCGGTACTTTTGCTATACCCACCGGTACTCCTGGATTGTACCAGAACCCTTACTGGTGCGCTTGGGTACACCTGCTGATCCTACGGGCACACTGCTTTGGACCCACCCTTCCTACCTGACCCGCCGGGGTAGGCCTGGTATACCTACCCGATGTTTTGAGGTAGAACCGGTTCCCCCACCGGTACTCTGGGTTTGAAACGGAACCCTTTGTGATGCGCCAGAGAACACCAGCTGTCCCTTCGTGCGCGCTGGACTAGACCCGGCCTCCCTTCCGGACCCCACAGGTTAGACCCGCTATCCCTACCTGATGCTCCGCATTAGGCTTGGCACCCATACCCGATGTTCTGGGGTAGTAGCGGTACCCCCACCGTTACTCTGCGGTAGTATCGGTACACCCACCGGTACTCCGGGGTAGTACGTGAACCCTTACTGGTTCACTGGGGTACACCTGCTGACGTTACGGGGACGCGGTGTAGACCAGACATTCCTACCTGACCCTCCGTTTTAGGCCCGGTATCCTTACCTGATGCTCCGTTGTTGGCCTGGCACCCCTACCCGATATGCTGTGGTAGTACCGGTACCCCCACCGGTACTCTGCGGTAGTATTGGTACACCCACCGGTACTCCAGGGTAGTACCTGAACTCTTACTGGTTCGCTGGGGTACACCTGCTGACCTTACGGGCGTGCTGTGTAGACCAGACATTCCTACCTGACCCTCCAGGCTAGGCCCGGTATCCCTACCTGATGCTCTGCGGTAGGCCTGGCCCCGTATCCGACAATCTGGGGTACTACCGGTACACCCACAGGGACTCCGCGGTACTTTTGCTATACCCACCGGTACTCCTGGATTGTACCGGAACCCTTACTGGTGCGCCGGGGTACACCTGCTGACCCTATGGGCACACTGCTTTGGACCCACCCTTCCAACCTGACCCGCCGGCGTAGGCCTGGTATACCTACCCGATGTTTCGAGGTAGAACCGGTTCCCCCACCGGTACTCTGGGTTTGGAACGGAACCCTTTGTGATGCGCCAGAGAACACCAGCTGTCCCTTCGTGCGCGCTGGACTAGACCCGTCCTCCCTTCCGGACACCACAGGTTAGACCCGCTATCCCTACCTGATGCTCCACATTAGGCTTGGCACCCATACCCGATGTTCTGGGGTAGTAGCGGTACCCCCACCGTTACTCTGCGGTAGTATCGGTACACCCACCGGTACTCCGGGGTAGTACGTGAACCCTTACTGGTTCACTGGGGTACACCTGCTGACGTTACTGGCGCGCGGAGTAGACCAGACATTCCTACCTGACCCTCCGTTTTAGGCCCGGTATCCCTACCTGATGCTCCGTTGTTGGCCTGGCACCCCTACCCGATATGCTGGGGTAGTACCGGTACCCCCACCGGTACTCTGCGGTAGTATTGGTACACCCACCGGTACTCCAGGGCAGTACCTGAACACTTACTGGTTCGCTGGGGTCCACCTGCTGACCTTACGGGCGTGCTGTGTAGACCAGACATTCCTACCTGACCCTCCAGGCTAGGCCCGGTATCCCTACCTGATGCTCTGCGGTAGGCCTGGCCCCCTACCCGACAATCTGGGGTAGTACCGGTACACCCACAGGTACTCCGCGGTACTTTTGCTATACCCACCGGTACTCCTGGATTGTACCGGAACCCTTACTGGTGCGCCGGGGTACACCTGCTGACCCTACGGGCACACTGCTTTGGACCCACCCTTCCAACCTGACACGCCGGCGTAGGCCTGGTATACCTACCCGATGTTTCGAGGTAGAACCGGTTCCCCCACCGGTACTCTGGGTTTGGAACGGAACCCTTTGTGATGCGCCAGAGAACACCAGCTGTCCCTTCGTGCGCGCTGGACTAGACCCGTCCTCCCTTCCGGACACCACAGGTTAGACACGCTATCCCTAGCTGATGCTCCGCATTAGGCTTGGCACCCATACCCGATGTTCTGGGGTAGTAGCGGTACCCCCACCGTTACTCTGCGGTAGTATCGGTACACCCACCGGTACTCCGGGGTAGTACGTGAACCCTTACTGGTTCACTGGGGTACACCTGCTGACGTTACTGGCGCGCGGTGTAGACCAGACATTCCTACCTGACCCTCCGTTTTAGGCCCGGTATCCCTACCTGATGCTCCGTTGTTGGCCTGGCACCCGTACCCGATATGCTGGGGTAGTACCGGTACCCCCAGCGGTACTCTGCGGTAGTATTGGTACACCCACCGGTACACCAGGGTAGTACCTGAAGTCTTACTGGTTCGCTGGGGTACACCTGCTGACCTTACGGGCGTGCTCTGTAGACCAGACATTCCTACCTGACCCTCCAGGCTAGGCCCGGTATCCCTACCTGATGCTCTGCGGTAGGCCTGGCCCCCTACCCGACAATCTGGGGTACTACCGGTACACCCACAGGGACTCCGCGGTACTTTTACTTTACCCAACGGTACTCCTGGATTGTACCAGAACCCTTACTGGTGCGCCGGGGTACACCTGCTGACCCTACGGGCACACTGCTTTGGACCCACCCTTCCTACCTGACCCGCCGGGGTGGGCCTGGTATACCTACCCGATCTTTCGAGGTAGAACCGGTTCCCCCACCGGTACTCTGGGTTTGGAACGGAACCCTTTGTGATGCGCCAGAGAACACCAGCTGTCCCTTCGTGCGCGCTGGACTAGACCCGGCCTCCCTTCCGGACCCCACAGGTTAGACCCGCTATCCCTACCTGATGCTCCGCATTAGGCTTGGCACCCATACCCGATGTTCTGGGGTAGTAGCGGTACCCCCACCTTTACTCTGCGGTAGTATCGGTACACCCACCGGTACTCCGGGGTAGTACGTGAACCCTTACTGGTTCACTGGGGTACACCTGCTGACGTTACTGGCGTGCGGTGTAGACCAGACATTCCTACCTGACCCTCTGTTTTAGGCCCGGTATCCCTACCTGATGCTCCGTTGTTGGCCTGGCACCCCTACCCGATATGCTGGGGTAGTACCGGTACCCCCACCGGTACTCTGCGGTAGTATTGGTACACCCACCGGTACTCCAGGGCAGTACCTGAACACTTACTGGTTCGCTGGGGTCCACCTGCTGACCTTACGGGCATGCTGTGTAGACCAGACATTCCTACCTGACCCTCCAGGCTAGGCCCGGTATCCCTACCTGATGCTCTACGGTAGGCCTGGCCCCCTATCCGACAATCTGGGGTACTACCGGTACACCCACAGGGACTCCGCGGTACTTTTGCTATACCCACCGGTACTCCTGGATTGTACCAGAACCCTTACTGGTGCGCCGGGGTACACCTGCTGATCCTACGGGCACACTGCTTTGGACCCACCCTTCCTACCTGACCCGCCGGGGTAGGACTGGTATACCTACCCGATGTTTCGAGGTAGAACCGGTTCCCCCACCGGTACTCTGGGTTTGAAACGGAACCCTTTCTGATGCGCCAGAGAACACCAGCTGTCCCTTCGTGCGCGCTGGACTAGACCCGGCCTTCCTTCCGGACACCACAGGTTAGACCCGCTATCCCTACCTGATGCTCCGCATTAGGCTTGGCACCCATACCCGATGTTCTGGGGCAGTAACGGTACCCCCACCGTTACTCTGCGGTAGTATCGGTACACCCACCGGTACTCCGGGGTAGTACGTGAACCCTTACTGGTTCACTGGGGTACACCTGCTGACGTTACGGGGACGCGGTGTAGACCAGACATTCCTACCTGACCCTCCGTTTTAGGCCCGGTATCCCTACCTGATGCTCCGTTGTTGGCCTGGCACCCCTACCCGATATGCTGGGGTAGTACCGCTACCCCCACCGGTACTCTGCGGTAGTATTGGTACACCCACCGGTACTCCAGGGCAGTACCTGAACACTTACTGGTTCGCTGGGGTACACCTGCTGAACTTACGGGCGTGCTGTGTAGACCAGACATTCCTACCTGACCCTCCAGGCTAGGCCCGGTATCCCTACCTGATGCTCTGCGGTAGGCCTGGCCCCCTACCCGACAATCTGGGGTAGTACCGGTACACGCACAGGTACTCCGTGGTACTTTTGCTATACCCACTGGTACTCCTGGATTGTACCGGAACCCTTACTGGTGCGCCGGGGTACACCTGCTGACCCTACGGGCACACTGCTTTGGACCCACCGTTCCTACCTGACCCGCCGGGGTAGGTCTGGTATACCTACCCGATGTTTCGAGGTAGAACCGGTTCCCCCACCGGTACTCTGGGTTTGGAACGGAAACCTTTGTGATGCGCCAGAGAACACCAGCTGTCCCTTCGTGCGCGCTGGACTAGACCCGGCCTCCCTACCGGACCCCACAGGTTAGACCCGGTATCCCTACCTGATGCTCCGCATTAGGCTTGGCACCCATACCCGATGTTCTGGGGCAGTAACGGTACCCCCACCGTTACTCTGCGGTAGTATCGGTACACCCACCGGTACTCCGGGGTAGTACGTGAACCCTTACTGGTTCACTGGGGTACACCTGCTGACGTTACGGGGACGCGGTGTAGACCAGACATTCCTACCTGACCCTCCGTTTTAGTCCCGGTATCCCTACTTGATGCTCCGTTGTTGGCCTGGCACCCCTACCCGATATGCTGGGGTAGTACCGGTACCCCCACCGGTACTCTGCGGTAGTATTGGTACACCCACCGGTACTCCAGGGTAGTACCTGAACCCTTACTGGTTCGCTGGGGTACACCTGCTGACCTTTACGGGCGTGCTGTGTAGACCAGACATTCCTACCTGACCCTCCAGGCTAGGCCCGGTATCCCTACCTGATGCTCTGCGCTACGCCTGGCCCCCTACCCGACAATCTGGGGTAGTACCGGTACACCCACAGGTACTCCGCGGTACTTTTGCTATACCCACCAGTACTCCTGGATTTTACCGGAACCCTTACTGGCGCGCCGGGGTACACCTGCTGACCCTACGGGCACACTGCTTTGGACCCACCCTTCCTACCTGACCCGCCGGGGTAGGCCTGGTATACCTACCCGATGTTGCGAGGTAGAACCGGTTCCCCCACCGGTACTCTGGGCTTGGAACGGAAACCTTTGTGATGCGCCAGAGAACACCAGCTGTCCCTTCGTGCGCGCTGGACTAGACCTTGCCTCCCTACCGGACCCCACAGGTTAGACCCGCTATCCCTACCTGATGCTGCGCTTTAGGCTTGGCACCCATACCCGATGTTCTGGGGCAGTAACGGTACCCCCACCGTTACTCTGCGGTAGTATCGGTACACCCACCGGTACTCCGGGGTAGTACGTGAACCCTTACTGGTTCACTGGGGTACACCTGATGACGTTACAGGGACGCGGTGTAGACCAGACATTCCTACCTGACCCTCCGTTTTAGGCCCGGTATCCCTACCTGATGCCCCGTTGTTGGCCTGGCACCCCTACCCGATATGCTGGGGTAGTACCGGTACCCCCACCGGTACTCTGCGGTAGTATTGGTACACCCACCGGTACTCCAGGGCAGTACCTGAACACTTACTGGTTCGCTGGGGTCCACCTGCTGACCTTACGGGCGTGCTGTGTAGACCAGACATTCCTACCTGACCCTCCAGGCTAGGCCCGGTATCCCTACCTGATGCTCTGCGGTAGGCCTGGCCCCCTATCCGACAATCTGGGGTACTACCGGTACACCCACAGGGACTCCGCGGTACTTTTACTTTACCCACCGGTACTCCTGGATTGTACCAGAACCCTTACTGGTGCGCCGGGGTACACCTGCTGACCCTACGGGCACACTGCTTTGGACCCACCCTTCCTACCTGACCCGCCGGGGTAGGCCTGGTATACCTACCCGATGTTTCGAGGTAGAACCGGTTCCCCCACCGGTACTCTGGGTTTGGAACGGAACCCTTTGTGATGCGCCAGAGAACACCAGCTGTCCCTTCGTGCGCGCTGGACTAGACCCGGCCTCCCTTCCGGACCCCACAGGTTAGACCCGCTATCCCTACCTGATGCTCCGCATTAGGCTTGGCACCCATACCCGATGTTCTGGGGTAGTAGCGGTACCCCCACCGTTACTCTGCGGTAGTATCGGTACACCCACCGGTACTCCGGGGTAGTACGTGAACCCTTACTGGTTCACTGGGGTACACCTGTTGACGTTACAGGGACGCGGTGTAGACCAGACATTCCTACCTGACCCTCCGTTTTAGGCCCGGTATCCCTACCTGATGCTCCGTTGTTGGCCTGGCACCCCTACCCGATATGCTGGGGTAGTACCGCTACCCCCACCGGTACTCTGCGGTAGTATTGGTACACCCACCGGTACTCCAGGGCAGTACCTGAACACTTCCTGGTTCGCTGGGGTCCACCTGCTGACCTTACGGGCGTGCTGTGTAGACCAGACATTCTTACCTGACCCTCCAGGCTAGGCCCGGTATCCCTACCTGATGCTCTGCGGTAGGCCTGGCCCCCTACCCGACAATCTGGGGTAGTACCGGTACACCCACAGGTACTCCGCGGTACTTTTGCTATACCCACCGGTACACCTGGATTGTACCGGAACCCTTACTGGTGCGCCGGGGTACACCTGCTGACCCTACGGGCACACTGCTTTGGACCCACCCTTCCTACCTGTCCCGCCGGGGTAGGCCTGGTATACCTACCCGATGTTTCGAGGTAGAACCGGTTCCCCCACCGGTACTCTGGGCTTGGAACGGAACACTTTCTGATGCGCCAGAGAACACCAGCTGTCCCTTCATGCGCGCTGGATTAGACCCGTCCTCCCTTCCGGACACCACAGGTTAGACCCGCTATCCCTACCTGATGCTCCGCATTAGGCTTGGCACCCATACCCGATGTTCTGGGGCAGTAGCGGTACCCCCACCGTTACTCTGCGGTAGTATCGGTACACCCACCGGTACTCCGGGGTAGTACGTGAACCCTTACTGGTTCACTGGGGTACACCTGCTGACGTTACGGGGACGCGGTGTAGACCAGACATTCCTACCTGACCCTCCGTTTTAGGCCCGGTATCACTACCTGATGCCCCGTTGTTGGCCTGGCACCCCTACCCGATATGCTGGGGTAGTACCGGTACCCCCACCGGTACTCTGCGGTAGTATTGGTATACCCACCAGTACTCCAGGGTAGTACCTGAAGTCTTACTGGTTCGCTGGGGTACACCTGCTGACCTTACGGGCGTGCTCTGTAGACCAGACATTCCTACCTGACCCTCCAGGCTAGGCCCGGTATCCCTACCTGATGCTCTACGGTAGGCCTGGCCCCCTATCCGACAATCTGGGGTACTACCGGTACACCAACAGGGACTCCGCGGTACTTTTACTTTACCCAACGGTACTCCTGGATTGTACCAGAACCCTTACTGGTGCACCGGGGTACACCTGCTGACCCTACGGGCACACTGCTTTGGACCCACCCTTCCTACCTGACCCGCCGGGGTAGGCCTGGTATACCTACCCGATCTTTCGAGGTAGAACCGGTTCCCCCACCGGTACTCTGGGTTTGGAACGGAACCCTTTGTGATGCGCCAGAGAACACCAGCTGTCCCTTCGTGCGCGCTGGACTAGACCCGGCCTCCCTTCCGGACACCACAGGTTAGACCCGCTATCCCTACCTGATGCTCCGCATTAGGCTTGGCACCCATACCCGATGTTCTGGGGTAGTAGCGGTACCCCCACCGTTACTCTGCGGTAGTATCGGTACACCCACCGGTACTCCGGGGTAGTACGTGAACCCTTACTGGTTCACTGGGGTACACCTGATGACGTTACTGGCGCGCGGAGTAGACCAGACATTCCTACCTGACCCTCCGTTTTAGGCCCGGTATCCCTACCTGATGCTCCGTTGTTGGCCTGGCACCCCTTCCCGATATGCTGGGGTAGTACCGGTACCCCCACTGGTACTCTGCGGTAGTATTGGTACACCCACCGGTACTCCAGGGTAGTACCTGAACCCTTACTGGTTCGCTGGGGTACACCTGCTGACCTTACGGGCGTGCTCTGTAGACCAGACATTCCTACCTGACCCTCCAGGCTAGGCCCGGTATCCCTACCTGATGCTCTACGGTAGGCCTGGCCCCCTATCCGACAATCTGGGGTAGTACCGGTACACCCACAGGGACTCCGCGGTACTTTTGCTATACCCACCGGTACTCCTGGATTGTACCGGAACCCTTACTGGTGCGCCGGGGTACACCTGCTGACCCTACGGGCACACTGCTTTGGACCCACCCTTCCTACATGACCTGCCGGGGTAGGCCTGGTATACCTACCCGATGTTTCGAGGTAGAACCGGTTCCCCCACCAGTACTCTGGGCTTGGAACGGAACACTTTCTGATGCGCCAGAGAACACCAGCTGTCCCTTCGTGTGCGCTGGATTAGAACCGTCCTCCCTTCCGGACACCACAGGTTAGACCCGCTATCCCTACCTGATGCTCCGCATTAGGCTTGGCACCCATACCCGATGTTCTGGAGTAGTAGCGGTACCCCCACCGTTACTCTGCGGTAGTATCGGTACACCCACCGGTACTCCGGGGTAGTACGTGAACCCTTACTGGTTCACTGGGGTACACCTGATGACGTTACTGGCGCGCGGTGTAGACCAGACATTCCTACCTGACCCTCCGTTTTAGGCCCGGTATCCCTACCTGATGCTCCGTTGTTGGCCTGGCACCCCTACCCGATATGCTGGGGTAGTACCGCTACCCCCACCGGTACTCTGCGGTAGTATTGGTACACCCACCGGTACTCCAGGGCAGTACCTGAACACTTACTGGTTCGCTGGGGTACACCTGCTGACCTTACGGGCGTGCTGTGTAGACCAGACATTCCTACCTGACCCTCCAGGCTAGGCCCGGTATCCCTACCTGATGCTCTGCGGTAGGCCTGGCCCCCTACCCGACAATCTGGGGTAGTAGCGGTACACCCACAGGTACTCCGTGGTACTTTTGCTATACCCACTGGTACTCCTGGATTGTACCGGCACCCTTACTGGTGCGCCGGGGTACACCTGCTGACCCTACGGGCACACTGCTTTGGACCCACCCTTCCTACCTGACCCGCCGGGGTAGGTCTGGTATACCTACCCGATGTTTCGAGGTAGAACCGGTTCCCCCACCGGTACTCTGGGCTTGGAACGGAAACCTTTGTGATGCGCCAGAGAACACCAGCTGTCCCTTCGTGCGCGCTGGACTAGACCTGGCCTCCCTATCGGACCCCACAGGTTAGACCCGCTATCCCTACCTGATGCTCCGCATTAGGCTTGGCACCCATACCCGATGTTCTGGGGCAGTAGCGGTACCCCCACCGTTACTCTGCGGTAGTATCGGTACACCCACCGGTACTCCGGGGTAGTACGTGAACCCTTACTGGTTCACTGGGGTACACCTGCTGACGTTACGGGGACGCGGTGTAGACCAGACATTCCTACCTGACCCTCCGTTTTAGGCCCGGTATCCCTACCTGATGCTCCGTTGTTGGCCTGGCACCCCTACCCGATATGCTGGGGTAGTACCGCTACCCCCACCGGTACTCTGCGGTAGTATTGGTACACCCACCGGTACTCCAGGGTAGTACCTGAACCCTTACTGGTTCGCTGGGGTACACCTGCTGACCTTACGGGCGTGCTGTGTAGACCAGACATTCCTACCTGACCCTCCAGGCTAGGCCCGGTATCCCTACCTGATGCTCTGCGCTACGCCTGGCCCCCTACCCGACAATCTGGGGTAGTACCGGTACACCCACAGGTACTCCGCGGTACTTTTGCTATACCCACTGGTACTCCTGGATTGTACCGGAACCCTTACTGGCGCGCCGGGGTACACCTGCTGACCCTACGGGCACACTGCTTTGGACCCACCCTTCCTACCTGACCCGCCGGGGTAGGCCTGGTATACCTACCCGATGTTTCGAGGTAGAACCGGTTCCCCCACCGGTACTCTGGGCTTGGAACGGAAACCTCTGTGATGCGCCAGAGAACACCAGCTGTCCCTTCGTGCGCGCTGGACTAGACCTTGCCTCCCTACCGGACCCCACAGGTTTGACCCGCTATCCCTACCTGATGCTGCGCTTTAGGCTTGGCACCCATACCCGATGTTCTGGGGCAGTAACGGTACCCCCACCGTTACTCTGCGGTAGTATCGGTACACCCACCGGTACTCCGGGGTAGTACGTGAACCCTTACTGGTTCACTGGGGTACACCTGCTGACGTTACGGGGACGCGGTGTAGACCAGACATTCCTACCTGACCCTCCGTTTTAGGCCCGGTATCCCTACCTGATGCTCCGTTGTTGGCCTGGCACCCCTACCCGATATGCTGGGGTAGTACCGGTACCCCCACCGGTACTCTGCGGTAGTATTGGTACACCCACCGGTACTCCAGGGTAGTACCTGAAGTCTTACTGGTTCGCTGGGGTACACCTGCTGACCTTACGGGCGTGCTCTGTAGACCAGACATTCCTACCTGACCCTCCAGGCTAGGCCCGGTATCCCTACCTGATGCTCTACGGTAGGCCTGGCCCCCTACCCGACAATCTGGGGTACTACCGGTACACCCACAGGGACTCCGCGGTACTTTTACTTTACCCAACGGTACTCCTGGATTGTACCAGAACCCTTACTGGTGCGCCGGGGTACACCTGCTGACCCTACGGGCACACTGCTTTGGACCCACCCTTCCTACCTGACCCGCCGGGGTGGGCCTGGTATACCTACCCGATCTTTCGAGGTAGAACCGGTTCCCCCACCGGTACTCTGGGTTTGGAACGGAACCCTTTGTGATGCGCCAGAGAACACCAGCTGTCCCTTCGTGCGCGCTGGACTAGACCCGGCCTCCCTTCCGGACCCCACAGGTTAGACCCGCTATCCCTACCTGATGCTCCGCATTAGGCTTGGCACCCATACCCGATGTTCTGGGGTAGTAGCGGTACCCCCACCTTTACTCTGCGGTAGTATCGGTACACCCACCGGTACTCCGGGGTAGTACGTGAACCCTTACTGGTTCACTGGGGTACACCTGATGACGTTACTGGCGCGCGGAGTAGACCAGACATTCCTACCTGACCCTCCGTTTTAGGCCCGGTATCCCTACCTGATGCTCCGTTGTTGGCCTGGCACCCCTACCCGATATGCTGGGGTAGTACCGGTACCCCCACCGGTACTCTGCGGTAGTATTGGTACACCCACCGGTACTCCAGGGCAGTACCTGAACACTTACTGGTTCGCTGGGGTCCACCTGCTGACCTTACGGGCGTGCTGTGTAGACCAGACATTCCTACCTGACCCTCCAGGCTAGGCCCGGTATCCCTACCTGATGCTCTGCGGTAGGCCTGGCCCCCTACCCGACAATCTGGGGTAGTACCGGTACACCCACAGGTACTCCGCGGTACTTTTGCTATACCCACTGGTACTCCTGGATTGTACCGGAACCCTTACTGGCGCGCCGGGGTACACCTGCTGACCCTACGGGCACACTGCTTTGGACCCACCCTTCCTACCTGACCCGCCGGGGTAGGCCTGGTATACCTACCCGATGTTTCGAGGTAGAACCGGTTCCCCCACCGGTACTCTGGGCTTGGAACGGAAACCTTTGTGATGCGCCAGAGAACACCAGCTGTCCCTTCGTGCGCGCTGGACTAGACCTTGCCTCCCTACCGGACCCCACAGGTTACACCCGCTATCCCTACCTGATGCTGCGCTTTAGGCTTGGCACCCATACCCGATGTTCTGGGGCAGTAACGGTACCCCCACCGTTACTCTGCGGTAGTATCGGTACACCCACCGGTACTCCGGGGTAGTACGTGAACCCTTACTGGTTCACTGGGGTACACCTGCTGACGTTACGGGGACGCGGTGTAGACCAGACATTCCTACCTGACCCTCCGTTTTAGGCCCGGTATCCCTACCTGTTGCCCCGTTGTTGGCCTGGCACCCCTACCCGATATGCTGGGGTAGTACCGGTACCCCCACCGGTACTCTGCGGTAGTATTGGTACACCCACCGGTACTCCAGGGTAGTACCTGAAGTCTTACTGGTTCGCTGGGGTACACCTGCTGACCTTACGGGCGTGCTCTGTAGACCAGACATTCCTACCTGACCCTCCAGGCTAGGCCCGGTATCCCTACCTGATGCTCTACGGTAGGCCTGGCCCCCTACCCGACAATCTGGGGTACTACCGGTACACCCACAGGGACTCCGCGGTACTTTTACTTTACCCAACGGTACTCCTGGATTGTACCAGAACCCTTACTGGTGCGCCGGGGTACACCTGCTGACCCTACGGGCACACTGCTTTGGACCCACCCTTCCTACCTGACCCGCCGGGGTGGGCCTGGTACACCTACCCGATCTTTCGAGGTAGAACCGGTTCCCCCACCGGTACTCTGGGTTTGGAACGGAACCCTTTGTGATGCGCCAGAGAACACCAGCTGTCCCTTCGTGCGCGCTGGACTAGACCCGGCCTCCCTTCCGGACCCCACAGGTTAGACCCGCTATCCCTACCTGATGCTCCGCATTAGGCTTGGCACCCATACCCGATGTTCTGGGGTAGTAGCGGTACCCCCACCTTTACTCTGCGGTAGTATCGGTACACCCACCGGTACTCCGGGGTAGTACGTGAACCCTTACTGGTTCACTGGGGTACACCTGATGACGTTACTGGCGCGCGGAGTAGACCAGACATTCCTACCTGACCCTCCGTTTTAGGCCCGGTATCCCTACCTGATGCTCCGTTGTTGGCCTGGCACCCCTACCCGATATGCTGGGGTAGTACCGCTACCCCCACCGGTACTCTGCGGTAGTATTGGTACACCCACCGGTACTCCAGGGCAGTACCTGAACACTTACTGGTTCGCTGGGGTCCACCTGCTGACCTTACGGGCGTGCTGTGTAGACCAGACATTCCTACCTGACCCTCCAGGCTAGGCCCGGTATCCCTACCTGATGCTCTACGGTAGGCCTGGCCCCCTATCCGACAATCTGGGGTACTACCGGTACACCCACAGGGACTCCGCGGTACTTTTGCTATACCCACCGGTACTCCTGGATTGTACCAGAACCCTTACTGGTGCGCCGGGGTACACCTGCTGATCCTACGGGCACACTGCTTTGGACCCACCCTTCCTACCTGACCCGCCGGGGTAGGACTGGTATACCTACCCGATGTTTCGAGGTAGAACCGGTTCCCCCACCGGTACTCTGGGTTTGAAACGGAACCCTTTCTGATGCGCCAGAGAACACCAGCTGTCCCTTCGTGCGCGCTGGACTAGACCCGGCCTTCCTTCCGGACCCCACAGGTTAGACCCGCTATCCCTACCTGATGCTCCGCATTAGGCTTGGCACCCATACCCGATGTTCTGGGGCAGTAACGGTACCCCCACCGTTACTCTGCGGTAGTATCGGTACACCCACCGGTACTCCGGGGTAGTACGTGAACCCTTACTGGTTCACTGGGGTACACCTGCTGACGTTACGGGGACGCGGTGTAGACCAGACATTCCTACCTGACCCTCCGTTTTAGGCCCGGTATCCCTACCTGATGCTCCGTTGTTGGCCTGGCACCCCTACCCAATATGCTGGGGTAGTACCGCTACCCCCACCGGTACTCTGCGGTAGTATTGGTACACCCACCGGTACTCCAGGGCAGTACCTGAACACTTACTGGTTCGCTGGGGTACACCTGCTGAACTTACGGGCGTGCTGTGTAGACCAGACATTCCTACCTGACCCTCCAGGCTAGGCCCGGTATCCCTACCTGATGCTCTGCGCTACGCCTGGCCCCCTACCCGACAATCTGGGGTAGTACCGGTACACCCACAGGTACTCCGCGGTACTTTTGCTATACCCACCAGTACTCCTGGATTTTACCGGAACCCTTACTGGCGCGCCGGGGTACACCTGCTGACCCTACGGGCACACTGCTTTGGACCCACCCTTCCTACCTGACCCGCCGGGGTAGGCCTGGTATACCTACCCGATGTTTCGAGGTAGAACCGGTTCCCCCACCGGTACTCTGGGCTTGGAACGGAAACCTTTGTGATGCGCCAGAGAACACCAGCTGTCCCTTCGTGCGCGCTGGACTAGACCTTGCCTCCCTACCGGACCCCACAGGTTAGACCCGCTATCCCTACCTGATGCTGCGCATTAGGCTTGGCACCCATACCCGATGTTCTGGGGCAGTAGCGGTACCCCCACCGTTACTCTGCGGTAGTATCGGTACACCCACCGGTACTCCGGGGTAGTACGTGAACCCTTACTGGTTCACTGGGGTACACCTGCTGACGCTACGGGGACGCGGTGTAGACCAGACATTCCTACCTGACCCTCCGTTTTAGGCCCGGTATCCCTACCTGATGCTCCGTTGTTGGCCTGGCACCCCTACCCGATATGCTGGGGTAGTACCGGTACCCCCACCGGTACTCTGCGGTAGTATTGGTACACCCACCGGTACTCCAGGGCAGTACCTGAACACTTACTGGTTCGCTGGGGTCCACCTGCTGACCTTACGGGCGTGCTCTGTAGACCAGACATTCCTACCTGACCCTCCAGGCTAGGCCCGGTATCCCTACCTGATGCTCTGCGGTAGGCCTGCCCCCCTATCCGACAATCTGGGGTACTACCGGTACACCCACATGTACTCCGTGGTACTTTTGCTATACCCACTGGTACTCCTGGATTGTACCGGAACCCTTACTGGTGCGCCGGGGTACACCTGCTGACCCTACGGGCACACTGCTTTGGACCCACCCTTCCTACCTGACCCGCCAGGGTAGGTCTGGTATACCTACCCGATGTTTCGAGGTAGAACCGGTTCCCCCACCGGTACTCTGGTGTTGGAACGGAAACCTTTGTGATGCGCCAGAGAACACCAGCTGTCCCTTCATGCGCGCTGGACTAGACCTGGCCTCCCTACCGGACCCCACAGGTTAGACACGCTATCCCTACCTGATGCTCCGCATTAGGCTTGGCACCCATACCCGATGTTCTGGGGTACTAGCGGTACCCCCACCGTTACTCTGCGGTAGTATCGGTACACCCACCGGTACTCCGGGGTAGTACGTGAACCCTTACTGGTTCACTGGGGTACACCTGCTGACGTTACGGGGACGCGGTGTAGACCAGACATTCCTACCTGACCCTCCGTTTTAGTCCCGGTATCCCTACCTGATGCTCCGTTGTTGGCCTGGCACCCCTACCCGATATGCTGGGGTAGTACCGGTACCCCCACCGGTACTCTGCGGTAGTATTGGTACACCCACCGGTACTCCAGGGTAGTACCTGAACCCTTACTGGTTCGCTGGGGTACACCTGCTGACCTTACGGGCGTGCTGTGTAGACCAGACATTCCTACCTGACCCTCCAGGCTAGGCCCGGTATCCCTACCTGATGCTCTACGGTAGGCCTGGCCCCCTATCCGACAATCTGGGGTACTACCGGTACACCCACAGGGACTCCGCGGTACTTTTGCTATACCCACCGGTACTCCTGGATTGTACCAGAACCCTTACTGGTGCGCCGGGGTACACCTGCTGATCCTACGGGCACTCTGCTTTGGACCCACCCTTCCTACCTGACCCGCCGGGGTAGGCCTGGTATACCTACCCGATGTTTTGAGGTAGAACCGGTTCCCCCACCGGTACTCTGGGTTTGAAACGGAACCCTTTGTGATGCGCCAGAGAACACCAGCTGTCCCTTCGTGCGCGCTGGACTAGACCCGGCCTCCCTTCCGGACCCCACAGGTTAGACCCGCTATCCCTACCTGATGCTCCGCATTAGGCTTGGCACCCATACCCGATGTTCTGGGGTAGTAGCGGTACCCCCACCGTTACTCTGCGGTAGTATCGGTACACCCACCGGTACTCCGGGGTAGTACGTGAACCCTTACTGGTTCACTGGGGTACACCTGCTGACGTTACGGGGACGCGGTGTAGACCAGACATTCCTACCTGACCCTCCGTTTTAGGCCCGGTATCCTTACCTGATGCTCCGTTGTTGGCCTGGCACCCCTACCCGATATGCTGGGGTAGTACCGGTACCCCCACCGGTACTCTGCGGTAGTATTGGTACACCCACCGGTACTCCAGGGTAGTACCTGAACTCTTACTGGTTCGCTGGGGTACACCTGCTGACCTTACGGGCGTGCTGTGTAGACCAGACATTCCTACCTGACCCTCCAGGCTAGGCCCGGTATCCCTACCTGATGCTCTGCGGTAGGCCTGGCCCCGTATCCGACAATCTGGGGTACTACCGGTACACCCACAGGGACTCCGCGGTACTTTTGCTATACCCACCGGTACTCCTGGATTGTACCGGAACCCTTACTGGTGCGCCGGGGTACACCTGCTGACCCTATGGGCACACTGCTTTGGACCCACCCTTCCAACCTGACCCGCCGGCGTAGGCCTGGTATACCTACCCGATGTTTCGAGGTAGAACCGGTTCCCCCACCGGTACTCTGGGTTTGGAACGGAACCCTTTGTGATGCGCCAGAGAACACCAGCTGTCCCTTCGTGCGCGCTGGACTAGACCCGTCCTCCCTTCCGGACACCACAGGTTAGACCCGCTATCCCTACCTGATGCTCCACATTAGGCTTGGCACCCATACCCGATGTTCTGGGGTAGTAGCGGTACCCCCACCGTTACTCTGCGGTAGTATCGGTACACCCACCGGTACTCCGGGGTAGTACGTGAACCCTTACTGGTTCACTGGGGTACACCTGCTGACGTTACTGGCGCGCGGAGTAGACCAGACATTCCTACCTGACCCTCCGTTTTAGGCCCGGCATCCCTACCTGATGCTCCGTTGTTGGCCTGGCACCCCTACCCGATATGCTGGGGTAGTACCGGTACCCCCACCGGTACTCTGCGGTAGTATTGGTACACCCACCGGTACTCCAGGGCAGTACCTGAACACTTACTGGTTCGCTGGGGTCCACCTGCTGACCTTACGGGCGTGCTGTGTAGACCAGACATTCCTACCTGACCCTCCAGGCTAGGCCCGGTATCCCTACCTGATGCTCTGCGGTAGGCCTGGCCCCCTACCCGACAATCTGGGGTAGTACCGGTACACCCACAGGTACTCCGCGGTACTTTTGCTATACCCACCGGTACTCCTGGATTGTACCGGAACCCTTACTGGTGCGCCGGGGTACACCTGCTGACCCTACGGGCACACTGCTTTGGACCCACCCTTCCAACCTGACCCGCCGGCGTAGGCCTGGTATACCTACCCGATGTTTCGAGGTAGAACCGGTTCCCCCACCGGTACTCTGGGTTTGGAACGGAACCCTTTGTGATGCGCCAGAGAACACCAGCTGTCCCTTCGTGCGCGCTGGACTAGACCCGTCCTCCCTTCCGGACACCACAGGTTAGACACGCTATCCCTAGCTGATGCTCCGCATTAGGCTTGGCACCCATACCCGATGTTCTGGGGTAGTAGCGGTACCCCCACCGTTACTCTGCGGTAGTATCGGTACACCCACCGGTACTCCGGGGTAGTACGTGAACCCTTACTGGTTCACTGGGGTACACCTGCTGACGTTACTGGCGCGCGGTGTAGACCAGACATTCCTACCTGACCCTCCGTTTTAGGCCCGGTATCCCTACCTGATGCTCCGTTGTTGGCCTGGCACCCCTACCCGATATGCTGGGGTAGTACCGGTACCCCCACCGGTACTCTGCGGTAGTATTGGTACACCCACCGGTACTCCAGGGTAGTACCTGAAGTCTTACTGGTTCGCTGGGGTACACCTGCTGACCTTACGGGCGTGCTCTGTAGACCAGACATTCCTACCTGACCCTCCAGGCTAGGCCCGGTATCCCTACCTGATGCTCTGCGGTAGGCCTGGCCCCCTACCCGACAATCTGGGGTACTACCGGTACACCCACAGGGACTCCGCGGTACTTTTACTTTACCCAACGGTACTCCTGGATTGTACCAGAACCCTTACTGGTGCGCCGGGGTACACCTGCTGACCCTACGGGCACACTGCTTTGGTCCCACCCTTCCTACCTGACCCGCCGGGGTGGGCCTGGTATACCTACCCGATCTTTCGAGGTAGAACCGGTTCCCCCACCGGTACTCTGGGTTTGGAACGGAACCCTTTGTGATGCGCCAGAGAACACCAGCTGTCCCTTCGTGCGCGCTGGACTAGACCCGGCCTCCCTTCCGGACCCCACAGGTTAGACCCGCTATCCCTACCTGATGCTCCGCATTAGGCTTGGCACCCATACCCGATGTTCTGGGGTAGTAGCGGTACCCCCACCTTTACTCTGCGGTAGTATCGGTACACCCACCGGTACTCCGGGGTAGTACGTGAACCCTTACTGGTTCACTGGGGTACACCTGCTGACGTTACTGGCGTGCGGTGTAGACCAGACATTCCTACCTGACCCTCTGTTTTAGGCCCGGTATCCCTACCTGATGCTCCGTTGTTGGCCTGGCACCCCTACCCGATATGCTGGGGTAGTACCGCTACCCCCACCGGTACTCTGCGGTAGTATTGGTACACCCACCGGTACTCCAGGGCAGTACCTGAACACTTACTGGTTCGCTGGGGTCCACCTGCTGACCTTACGGGCATGCTGTGTAGACCAGACATTCCTACCTGACCCTCCAGGCTAGGCCCGGTATCCCTACCTGATGCTCTACGGTAGGCCTGGCCCCCTATCCGACAATCTGGGGTACTACCGGTACACCCACAGGGACTCCGCGGTACTTTTGCTATACCCACCGGTACTCCTGGATTGTACCAGAACCCTTACTGGTGCGCCGGGGTACACCTGCTGATCCTACGGGCACACTGCTTTGGACCCACCCTTCCTACCTGACCCGCCGGGGTAGGACTGGTATACCTACCCGATGTTTCGAGGTAGAACCGGTTCCCCCACCGGTACTCTGGGTTTGAAACGGAACCCTTTCTGATGCGCCAGAGAACACCAGCTGTCCCTTCGTGCGCGCTGGACTAGACCCGGCCTTCCTTCCGGACACCACAGGTTAGACCCGCTATCCCTACCTGATGCTCCGCATTAGGCTTGGCACCCATACCCGATGTTCTGGGGCAGTAACGGTACCCCCACCGTTACTCTGCGGTAGTATCGGTACACCCACCGGTACTCCGGGGTAGTACGTGAACCCTTACTGGTTCACTGGGGTACACCTGCTGACGTTACGGGGACGCGGTGTAGACCAGACATTCCTACCTGACCCTCCGTTTTAGGCCCGGTATCCCTACCTGATGCTCCGTTGTTGGCCTGGCACCCCTACCCGATATGCTGGGGTAGTACCGCTACCCCCACCGGTACTCTGCGGTAGTATTGGTACACCCACCGGTACTCCAGGGCAGTACCTGAACACTTACTGGTTCGCTGGGGTACACCTGCTGAACTTACGGGCGTGCTGTGTAGACCAGACATTCCTACCTGACCCTCCAGGCTAGGCCCGGTATCCCTACCTGATGCTCTGCGGTAGGCCTGGCCCCCTACCCGACAATCTGGGGTAGTACCGGTACACGCACAGGTACTCCGTGGTACTTTTGCTATACCCACTGGTACTCCTGGATTGTACCGGAACCCTTACTGGTGCGCCGGGGTACACCTGCTGACCCTACGGGCACACTGCTTTGGACCCACCGTTCCTACCTGACCCGCCGGGGTAGGTCTGGTATACCTACCCGATGTTTCGAGGTAGAACCGTTTCCCCCACCGATACTCTGGGTTTGGAACGGAAACCTTTGTGATGCGCCAGAGAACACCAGCTGTCCCTTCGTGCGCGCTGGACTAGACCCGGCCTCCCTACCGGACCCCACAGGTTAGACCCGGTATCCCTACCTGATGCTCCGCATTAGGCTTGGCACCCATACCCGATGTTCTGGGGCAGTAACGGTACCCCCACCGTTACTCTGCGGTAGTATCGGTACACCCACCGGTACTCCGGGGTAGTACGTGAACCCTTACTGGTTCACTGGGGTACACCTGCTGACGTTACGGGGACGCGGTGTAGACCAGACATTCCTACCTGACCCTCCGTTTTAGTCCCGGTATCCCTACCTGATGCTCCGTTGTTGGCCTGGCACCCCTACCCGATATGCTGGGGTAGTACCGGTACCCCCACCGGTACTCTGCGGTAGTATTGGTACACCCACCGGTACTCCAGGGTAGTACCTGAACCCTTACTGGTTCGCTGGGGTACACCTGCTGACCTTTACGGGCGTGCTGTGTAGACCAGACATTCCTACCTGACCCTCCAGGCTAGGCCCGGTATCCCTACCTGATGCTCTGCGCTACGCCTGGCCCCCTACCCGACAATCTGGGGTAGTACCGGTACACCCACAGGTACTCCGCGGTACTTTTGCTATACCCACCAGTACTCCTGGATTTTACCGGAACCCTTACTGGCGCGCCGGGGTACACCTGCTGACCCTACGGGCACACTGCTTTGGACCCACCCTTCCTACCTGACCCGCCGGGGTAGGCCTGGTATACCTACCCGATGTTGCGAGGTAGAACCGGTTCCCCCACCGGTACTCTGGGCTTGGAACGGAAACCTTTGTGATGCGCCAGAGAACACCAGCTGTCCCTTCGTGCGCGCTGGACTAGACCTTGCCTCCCTACCGGACCCCACAGGTTAGACCCGCTATCCCTACCTGATGCTGCGCTTTAGGCTTGGCACCCATACCCGATGTTCTGGGGCAGTAACGGTACCCCCACCGTTACTCTGCGGTAGTATCGGTACACCCACCGGTACTCCGGGGTAGTACGTGAACCCTTACTGGTTCACTGGGGTACACCTGATGACGTTACAGGGACGCGGTGTAGACCAGACATTCCTACCTGACCCTCCGTTTTAGGCCCGGTATCCTTACCTGATGCTCCGTTGTTGGCCTGGCACCCCTACCCGATATGCTGGGGTAGTACCGGTACCCCCACCGGTACTCTGCGGTAGTATTGGTACACCCACCGGTACTCCAGGGTAGTACCTGAACTCTTACTGGTTCGCTGGGGTACACCTGCTGACCTTACGGGCGTGCTGTGTAGACCAGACATTCCTACCTGACCCTCCAGGCTAGGCCCGGTATCCCTACCTGATGCTCTGCGGTAGGCCTGGCCCCGTATCCGACAATCTGGGGTACTACCGGTACACCCACAGGGACTCCGCGGTACTTTTGCTATACCCACCGGTACTCCTGGATTGTACCGGAACCCTTACTGGTGCGCCGGGGTACACCTGCTGACCCTATGGGCACACTGCTTTGGACCCACCCTTCCAACCTGACCCGCCGGCGTAGGCCTGGTATACCTACCCGATGTTTCGAGGTAGAACCGGTTCCCCCACCGGTACTCTGGGTTTGGAACGGAACCCTTTGTGATGCGCCAGAGAACACCAGCTGTCCCTTCGTGCGCGCTGGACTAGACCCGTCCTCCCTTCCGGACACCACAGGTTAGACCCGCTATCCCTACCTGATGCTCCACATTAGGCTTGGCACCCATACCCGATGTTCTGGGGTAGTAGCGGTACCCCCACCGTTACTCTGCGGTAGTATCGGTACACCCACCGGTACTCCGGGGTAGTACGTGAACCCTTACTGGTTCACTGGGGTACACCTGCTGACGTTACTGGCGCGCGGAGTAGACCAGACATTCCTACCTGACCCTCCGTTTTAGGCCCGGTATCCCTACCTGATGCTCCGTTGTTGGCCTGGCACCCCTACCCGATATGCTGGGGTAGTACCGGTACCCCCACCGGTACTCTGCGGTAGTATTGGTACACCCACCGGTACTCCAGGGCAGTACCTGAACACTTACTGGTTCGCTGGGGTCCACCTGCTGACCTTACGGGCGTGCTGTGTAGACCAGACATTCCTACCTGACCCTCCAGGCTAGGCCCGGTATCCCTACCTGATGCTCTGCGGTAGGCCTGGCCCCCTACCCGACAATCTGGGGTAGTACCGGTACACCCACAGGTACTCCGCGGTAGTTTTGCTATACCCACCGGTACTCCTGGATTGTACCGGAACCCTTACTGGTGCGCCGGGGTACACCTGCTGACCCTACGGGCACACTGCTTTGGACCCACCCTTCCAACCTGACCCGCCGGCGTAGGCCTGGTATACCTACCCGATGTTTCGAGGTAGAACCGGTTCCCCCACCGGTACTCTGGGTTTGGAACGGAACCCTTTGTGATGCGCCAGAGAACACCAGCTGTCCCTTCGTGCGCGCTGGACTAGACCCGTCCTCCCTTCCGGACACCACAGGTTAGACACGCTATCCCTAGCTGATGCTCCGCATTAGGCTTGGCACCCATACCCGATGTTCTGGGGTAGTAGCGGTACCCCCACCGTTACTCTGCGGTAGTATCGGTACACCCACCGGTACTCCGGGGTAGTACGTGAACCCTTACTGGTTCACTGGGGTACACCTGCTGACGTTACTGGCGCGCGGTGTAGACCAGACATTCCTACCTGACCCTCCGTTTTAGGCCCGGTATCCCTACCTGATGCTCCGTTGTTGGCCTGGCACCCCTACCCGATATGCTGGGGTAGTACCGGTACCCCCACCGGTACTCTGCGGTAGTATTGGTACACCCACCGGTACTCCAGGGTAGTACCTGAAGTCTTACTGGTTCGCTGGGGTACACCTGCTGACCTTACGGGCGTGCTCTGTAGACCAGACATTCCTACCTGACCCTCCAGGCTAGGCCCGGTATCCCTACCTGATGCTCTGCGGTAGGCCTGGCCCCCTACCCGACAATCTGGGGTACTACCGGTACACCCACAGGGACTCCGCGGTACTTTTACTTTACCCAACGGTACTCCTGGATTGTACCAGAACCCTTACTGGTGCGCCGGGGTACACCTGCTGACCCTACGGGCACACTGCTTTGGACCCACCCTTCCTACCTGACCCGCCGGGGTGGGCCTGGTATACCTACCCGATCTTTCGAGGTAGAACCGGTTCCCCCACCGGTACTCTGGGTTTGGAACGGAACCCTTTGTGATGCGCCAGAGAACACCAGCTGTCCCTTCGTGCGCGCTGGACTAGACCCGGCCTCCCTACCGGACCCCACAGGTTAGACCCGCTATCCCTACCTGATGCTCCGCATTAGGCTTGGCACCCATACCCGATGTTCTGGGGTAGTAGCGGTACCCCCACCTTTACTCTGCGGTAGTATCGGTACACCCACCGGTACTCCGGGGTAGTACGTGAACCCTTACTGGTTCACTGGGGTACACCTGCTGACGTTACTGGCGTGCGGTGTAGACCAGACATTCCTACCTGACCCTCTGTTTTAGGCCCGGTATCCCTACCTGATGCTCCGTTGTTGGCCTGGCACCCCTACCCGATATGCTGGGGTAGTACCGCTACCCCCACCGGTACTCTGCGGTAGTATTGGTACACCCACCGGTACTCCAGGGCAGTACCTGAACACTTACTGGTTCGCTGGGGTCCACCTGCTGACCTTACGGGCATGCTGTGTAGACCAGACATTCCTACCTGACCCTCCAGGCTAGGCCCGGTATCCCTACCTGATGCTCTACGGTAGGCCTGGCCCCCTATCCGACAATCTGGGGTACTACCGGTACACCCACAGGGACTCCGCGGTACTTTTGCTATACCCACCGGTACTCCTGGATTGTACCAGAACCCTTACTGGTGCGCCGGGGTACACCTGCTGATCCTACGGGCACACTGCTTTGGACCCACCCTTCCTACCTGACCCGCCGGGGTAGGACTGGTATACCTACCCGATGTTTCGAGGTAGAACCGGTTCCCCCACCGGTACTCTGGGTTTGAAACGGAACCCTTTCTGATGCGCCAGAGAACACCAGCTGTCCCTTCGTGCGCGCTGGACTAGACCCGGCCTTCCTTCCGGACACCACAGGTTAGACCCGCTATCCCTACCTGATGCTCCGCATTAGGCTTGGCACCCATACCCGATGTTCTGGGGCAGTAACGGTACCCCCACCGTTACTCTGCGGTAGTATCGGTACACCCACCGGTACTCCGGGGTAGTACGTGAACCCTTACTGGTTCACTGGGGTACACCTGCTGACGTTACGGGGACGCGGTGTAGACCAGACATTCCTACCTGACCCTCCGTTTTAGGCCCGGTATCCCTACCTGATGCTCCGTTGTTGGCCTGGCACCCCTACCCGATATGCTGGGGTAGTACCGCTACCCCCACCGGTACTCTGCGGTAGTATTGGTACACCCACCGGTACTCCAGGGCAGTACCTGAACACTTACTGGTTCGCTGGGGTACACCTGCTGAACTTACGGGCGTGCTGTGTAGACCAGACATTCCTACCTGACCCTCCAGGCTAGGCCCGGTATCCCTACCTGATGCTCTGCGGTAGGCCTGGCCCCCTACCCGACAATCTGGGGTAGTACCGGTACACGCACAGGTACTCCGTGGTACTTTTGCTATACCCACTGGTACTCCTGGATTGTACCGGAACCCTTACTGGTGCGCCGGGGTACACCTGCTGACCCTACGGGCACACTGCTTTGGACCCACCGTTCCTACCTGACCCGCCGGGGTAGGTCTGGTATACCTACCCGATGTTTCGAGGTAGAACCGGTTCCCCCACCGGTACTCTGGGTTTGGAACGGAAACCTTTGTGATGCGCCAGAGAACACCAGCTGTCCCTTCGTGCGCGCTGGACTAGACCCGGCCTCCCTACCGGACCCCACAGGTTAGACCCGGTATCCCTACCTGATGCTCCGCATTAGGCTTGGCACCCATACCCGATGTTCTGGGGCAGTAACGGTACCCCCACCGTTACTCTGCGGTAGTATCGGTACACCCACCGGTACTCCGGGGTAGTACGTGAACCCTTACTGGTTCACTGGGGTACACCTGCTGACGTTACGGGGACGCGGTGTAGACCAGACATTCCTACCTGACCCTCCGTTTTAGTCCCGGTATCCCTACCTGATGCTCCGTTGTTGGCCTGGCACCCCTACCCGATATGCTGGGGTAGTACCGGTACCCCCACCGGTACTCTGCGGTAGTATTGGTACACCCACCGGTACTCCAGGGTAGTACCTGAACCCTTACTGGTTCGCTGGGGTACACCTGCTGACCTTTACGGGCGTGCTGTGTAGACCAGACATTCCTACCTGACCCTCCAGGCTAGGCCCGGTATCCCTACTTGATGCTCTGCGCTACGCCTGGCCCCCTACCCGACAATCTGGGGTAGTACCGGTACACCCACAGGTACTCCGCGGTACTTTTGCTATACCCACCAGTACTCCTGGATTTTACCGGAACCCTTACTGGCGCGCCGGGGTACACCTGCTGACCCTACGGGCACACTGCTTTGGACCCACCCTTCCTACCTGACCCGCCGGGGTAGGCCTGGTATACCTACCCGATGTTGCGAGGTAGAACCGGTTCCCCCACCGGTACTCTGGGCTTGGAACGGAAACCTTTGTGATGCGCCAGAGAACACCAGCTGTCCCTTCGTGCGCGCTGGACTAGACCTTGCCTCCCTACCGGACCCCACAGGTTAGACCCGCTATCCCTACCTGATGCTGCGCTTTAGGCTTGGCACCCATACCCGATGTTCTGGGGCAGTAACGGTACCCCCACCGTTACTCTGCGGTAGTATCGGTACACCCACCGGTACTCCGGGGTAGTACGTGAACCCTTACTGGTTCACTGGGGTACACCTGATGACGTTACAGGGACGCGGTGTAGACCAGACATTCCTACCTGACCCTCCGTTTTAGGCCCGGTATCCCTACCTGATGCCCCGTTGTTGGCCTGGCACCCCTACCCGATATGCTGGGGTAGTACCGGTACCCCCACCGGTACTCTGCGGTAGTATTGGTACACCCACCGGTACTCCAGGGCAGTACCTGAACACTTACTGGTTCGCTGGGGTCCACCTGCTGACCTTACGGGCGTGCTGTGTAGACCAGACATTCCTACCTGACCCTCCAGGCTAGGCCCGGTATCCCTACCTGATGCTCTGCGGTAGGCCTGGCCCCCTATCCGACAATCTGGGGTACTACCGGTACACCCACAGGGACTCCGCGGTACTTTTACTTTACCCACCGGTACTCCTGGATTGTACCAGAACCCTTACTGGTGCGCCGGGGTACACCTGCTGACCCTACGGGCACACTGCTTTGGACCCACCCTTCCTACCTGACCCGCCGGGGTAGGCCTGGTATACCTACCCGATGTTTCGAGGTAGAACCGGTTCCCCCACCGGTACTCTGGGTTTGGAACGGAACCCTTTGTGATGCGCCAGAGAACACCAGCTGTCCCTTCGTGCGCGCTGGACTAGACCCGGCCTCCCTTCCGGACCCCACAGGTTAGACCCGCTATCCCTACCTGATGCTCCGCATTAGGCTTGGCACCCATACCCGATGTTCTGGGGTAGTAGCGGTACCCCCACCGTTACTCTGCGGTAGTATCGGTACACCCACCGGTACTCCGGGGTAGTACGTGAACCCTTACTGGTTCACTGGGGTACACCTGTTGACGTTACAGGGACGCGGTGTAGACCAGACATTCCTACCTGACCCTCCGTTTTAGGCCCGGTATCCCTACCTGATGCTCCGTTGTTGGCCTGGCACCCCTACCCGATATGCTGGGGTAGTACCGCTACCCCCACCGGTACTCTGCGGTAGTATTGGTACACCCACCGGTACTCCAGGGCAGTACCTGAACACTTCCTGGTTCGCTGGGGTCCACCTGCTGACCTTACGGGCGTGCTGTGTAGACCAGACATTCTTACCTGACCCTCCAGGCTAGGCCCGGTATCCCTACCTGATGCTCTGCGGTAGGCCTGGCCCCCTACCCGACAATCTGGGGTAGTACCGGTACACCCACAGGTACTCCGCGGTACTTTTGCTATACCCACCGGTACACCTGGATTGTACCGGAACCCTTACTGGTGCGCCGGGGTACACCTGCTGACCCTACGGGCACACTGCTTTGGACCCACCCTTCCTACCTGACCCGCCGGGGTAGGCCTGGTATACCTACCCGATGTTTCGAGGTAGAACCGGTTCCCCCACCGGTACTCTGGGGTTGGAACGGAAACCTTTGTGATGCGCCAGAGAACACCAGCTGTCCCTTCGTGCGCGCTGGACTAGACCTGGCCTCCCTACCGGACCCCACAGGTTAGACACGCTATCCCTACCTGATGCTCCGCATTAGGCTTGGCACCCATACCCGATGTTCTGGGGTACTAGCGGTACCCCCACCGTTACTCTGCGGTAGTATCGGTACACCCACCGGTACTCCGGGGTAGTACGTGAACCCTTACTGGTTCACTGGGGTACACCTGCTGACGTTACGGGGACGCGGTGTAGACCAGACATTCCTACCTGACCCTCCGTTTTAGGCCCGGTATCCCTACCTGATGCTCCGTTGTTGGCCTGGCACCCCTACCCGATATGCTGGGGTAGTACCGGTACCCCCACCGGTACTCTGCGGTAGTATTGGTACACCCACCGGTACTCCAGGGTAGTACCTGAACTCTTACTGGTTCGCTGGGGTACACCTGCTGACCTTACGGGCGTGCTCTGTAGACCAGACATTCCTACCTGACCCTCCAGGCTAGGCCCGGTATCCCTACCTGATGCTCTGCGGTAGGCCTGGCCCCCTACCCGACAATCTGGGGTAGTACCGGTACACCCACCGGTACTCCGCGGTACTTTTGCTATACCCACCGGTACTCCTGGATTGTACCGGAACCCTTACTGGTGCGCCGGGTTACACCTGCTGACCCTACGGGCACACTGCTTTGGACCCACCCTTCCTACCTGACCTGCCGGGGTAGGCCTGGTATACCTACCCGATGTTTCGAGGTAGAACCGGTTCCCCCACCGGTACTCTGGGTTTGGAACGGAACCCTTTGTGATGCGCCAGAGAACACCAGCTGTCCCTTCGTGCGCGCTGGACTAGACCCGGCCTCCCTTCCGGACCCCACAGGTTAGACCCGCTATCCCTACCTGATGCTCCGCATTAGGCTTGGCACCCATACCCGATGTTCTGGGGTAGTAGCGGTACCCCCACCGTTACTCTGCGGTAGTATCGGTACACCCACCGGTACTCCGGGGTAGTACGTGAACCCTTACTGGTTCACTGGGGTACACCTGCTGACGTTACGGGGACGCGGTGTAGACCAGACATTCCTACCTGACCCTCCGTTTTAGGCCCGGTATCCCTACCTGATGCTCCGTTGTTGGCCTAGCACCCCTACCCGATATGCTGGGGTAGTACCGGTACCCCCACCGGTACTCTGCGGTAGTATTGGTACACCCACCGGTACTCCAGGGTAGTACCTGAACTCTTACTGGTTCGCTGGGGTACACCTGCTGACCTTACGGGCGTGCTGTGTAGACCAGACATTCCTACCTGACCCTCCAGGCTAGGCCCGGTATCCCTACCTGATGCTCTGCGGTAGGCCTGGCCCCGTATCCGACAATCTGGGTAGTACCGGTACACCCACAGGTACTCCGCGGTACTTTTGCTATACCCACCGGTACTCCTGGATTGTACCGGAACCCTTACTGGTGCGCCGGGGTACACCTGCTGACCCTACGGGCACACTGGACCCACCCTTCCAACCTGACCCGCCGGCGTAGGCCTGGTATACCTACCCGATGTTTCGAGGTAGAACCGGTTCCCCCACCGGTACTCTGGGTTTGGAACGGAACCCTTTGTGATGCGCCAGAGAACACCAGCTGTCCCTTCGTGCGCGCTGGACTAGACCCGTCCTCCCTTCCGGACCCCACAGGTTAGACCCGCTATCCCTACCTGATGCTCCGCATTAGGCTTGGCACCCATACCCGATGTTCTGGGGTAGTAGCGGTACCCCCACCGTTACTCTGCGGTAGTATCGGTACACCCACCGGTACTCCGGGGTAGTACGTGAACCCTTACTGGTTCACTGGGGTACACCTGCTGACGTTACTGGCGCGCGGAGTAGACCAGACATTCCTACCTGACCCTCCGTTTTAGGCCCGGTATCCCTACCTGATGCTCCGTTGTTGGCCTGGCACCCCTACCCGATATGCTGGGGTAGTACCGCTACCCCCACCGGTACTCTGCGGTAGTATTGGTACACCCACCGGTACTCCAGGGCAGTACCTGAACACTTCCTGGTTCGCTGGGGTACACCTGCTGACCTTACGGGCGTGCTGTGTAGACCAGACATTCCTACCTGACCCTCCAGGCTAGGCCCGGTATCCCTACCTGATGCTCTGCGGTAGGCCTGGCCCCCTACCCGACAATCTGGGGTAGTACCGGTACACCCACCGGTACTCCGCGGTACTTTTGCTATACCCACCGGTACTCCTGGATTGTACCGGAACCCTTACTGGTGCGCCGGGTTACACCTGCTGACCCTACGGGCACACTGCTTTGGACCCACCCTTCCTACCTGACCTGCCGGGGTAGGCCTGGTATACCTACCCGATGTTTCGAGGTAGAACCGGTTCCCCCACCGGTACTCTGGGTTTGGAACGGAACCCTTTGTGATGCGCCAGAGAACACCAGCTGTCCCTTCGTGCGCGCTGGACTAGACCCGGCCTCCCTTCCGGACCCCACAGGTTAGACCCGCTATCCCTACCTGATGCTCCGCATTAGGCTTGGCACCCATACCCGATGTTCTGGGGTAGTAACGGTACCCCCACAGTTACTCTGCGGTAGTATCGGTACACCCACCGGTACTCCGGGGTAGTACGTGAACCCTTACTGGTTCACTGGGGTACACCTGCTGACGTTACGGGGACGCGGTGTAGACCAGACATTCCTACCTGACCCTCCGTTTTAGGCCCGGTATCCCTACCTGATGCTCCGTTGTTGGCCTGGCACCCCTACCCGATATGCTGGGGTAGTACCGGTACCCCCACCGGTACTCTGCGGTAGTATTGGTACACCCACCGGTACTCCAGGGTAGTACCTGAACTCTTACTGGTTCGCTGGGGTACACCTGCTGACCTTACGGGCGTGCTCTGTAGACCAGACATTCCTACCTGACCCTCCAGGCTAGGCCCGGTATCCCTACCTGATGCTCTGCGGTAGGCCTGGCCCCGTATCCGACAATCTGGGTAGTACCGGTACACCCACAGGTACTCCGCGGTACTTTTGCTATACCCACCGGTACTCCTGGATTGTACCGGAACCCTTACTGGTGCGCCGGGGTACACCTGCTGACCCTACGGGCACACTGCTTTGGACCCACCCTTCCAACCTGACCCGCCGGCGTAGGCCTGGTATACCTACCCGATGTTTCGAGGTAGAACCGGTTCCCCCACCGGTACTCTGGGTTTGGAACGGAACCCTTTGTGATGCGCCAGAGAACACCAGCTGTCCCTTCGTGCGCGCTGGACTAGACCCGTCCTCCCTTCCGGACCCCACAGGTTAGACCCGCTATCCCTACCTGATGCTCCGCATTAGGCTTGGCACCCATACCCGATGTTCTGGGGTAGTAGCGGTACCCCCACCGTTACTCTGCGGTAGTATCGGTACACCCACCGGTACTCCGGGGTAGTACGTGAACCCTTACTGGTTCACTGGGGTACACCTGCTGACGTTACTGGCGCGCGGAGTAGACCAGACATTCCTACCTGACCCTCCGTTTTAGGCCCGGTATCCCTACCTGATGCTCCGTTGTTGGCCTGGCACCCCTACCCGATATGCTGGGGTAGTACCGCTACCCCCACCGGTACTCTGCGGTAGTATTGGTACACCCACCGGTACTCCAGGGCAGTACCTGAACACTTCCTGGTTCGCTGGGGTACACCTGCTGACCTTACGGGCGTGCTGTGTAGACCAGACATTCCTACCTGACCCTCCAGGCTAGGCCCGGTATCCCTACCTGATGCTCTGCGGTAGGCCTGGCCCCCTACCCGACAATCTGGGGTAGTACCGGTACACCCACCGGGACTCCGCGGTACTTTTGCTATACCCACCGGTACTCCTGGATTGTACCGGAACCCTTACTGGTGCGCCGGGGTACACCTGCTGACCCTACGGGCACACTGCTTTGGACCCACCCTTCCTACCTGACCCGCCGGGGTAGGACTGGTATACCTACCCGATGTTTCGAGGTAGAACCGGTTCCACCACCGGTACTCTGGGTTTGGAACGGAACCCTTTGTAATGCGCCAGAGAACACCAGCTGTCCCTTCGTGCGCGCTGGACTAGACCCGGCCTCCCTTCCGGACACCACAGGTTAGACCCGTTATCCCTACCTGAAGCTCCGCATTAGGCTTGGCACCCATACCCGATGTTCTGGGGTAGTAGCGGTACCCCCACCGTTACTCTGCGGTAGTATCGGTACACCCACCGGTACTCCGGGGTAGTACGTGAACCCTTACTGGTTCACTGGGGTACACCTGCTGACGTTACTGGCGCGCGGTGTAGACCAGACATTCCTACCTGACCCTCCGTTTTAGGCCCGGTATCCCTACCTGATGCTCCGTTGTTGGCCTGGCACCCCTACCCAATATGCTGGGGTAGTACCGGTACCCCCACCGGTACTCTGCGGTAGTATTGGTACACCCACCGGTAATCCAGGGCAGTACCTGAACACTTACTGGTTCGCTGGGGTACACCTGCTGACATTACGGGCGTGCTGTGTAGACCAGACATTCCTACCTGACCCTCCAGGCTAGGCCCGGTATCCCTACCTGATGCTCTGCGGTAGGCCTGGCCCCCTACCCGACAATCTGGGGTAGTACCGGTACACCCACCGGGACTCCGCGGTACTTTTGCTATACCCACCGGTACTCCTGGATTGTACCGGAACCCTTACTGGTGCGCCGGGGTACACCTGCTGACCCTACGGGCACACTGCTTTGGACCCACCCTTCCTACCTGACCCGCCGGGGTAGGCCTGGTATACCTACCCGATGTTTCGAGGTAGAACCGGTTCCCCCACCGGTACTCTGGGTTTGGAACGGAACCCTTTGTGATGCGCCAGAGAACACCAGCTGTCCCTTCGTGCGCGCTGGACTAGACCCGTCCTCCCTTCCGGACACCACAGGTTAGACCCGCTATCCCTACCTGATGCTCCGCATTAGGCTTGGCACCCATACCCGATGTTCTGGGGTAGTAGCGGTACCCCCACCGTTACTCTGCGGTAGTATCGGTACACCCACCGGTACTCCGGGGTAGTACGTGAACCCTTACTGGTTCACTGGGGTACACCTGATGACGTTACTGGCGCGCGGTGTAGACCAGACATTCCTACCTGACCCTCCGTTTTAGGCCCGGTATCCCTACCTGATGCTCCGTTGTTGGCCTGGCACCCCTACCCGATATGCTGGGGTAGTACCGCTACCCCCACCGGTACTCTGCGGTAGTATTGGTACACCCACCGGTACTCCAGGGCAGTACCTGAACACTTACTGGTTCGCTGGGGTACACCTGCTGACCTTACGGGTGTGCTGTGTAGACCAGACATTCCTACCTGACCCTCCAGGCTAGGCCCGGTATCCCTACCTGATGCTCTGCGGTAGGCCTGGCCCACTACCCGACAATCTGGGGTAGTACCGGTACACCCACCGGGACTCCGCGGTACTTTTGCTATACCCACCGGTACTCCTGGATTGTACCGGAACCCTTACTGGTGCGCCGGGGTACACCTGCTGACCCTACGGGCACACTGCTTTGGACCCACCCTTCCTACCTGACCCGCCGGGGTAGGCCTGGTATACATACCCGATGTTTCGAGGTAGAACCGATTCCCCCACCGGTACTCTGGGGTTGGAACGGAACCCTTTGTGATGCGCCAGAGAACACCAGCTGTCCCTTCGTGCGCGCTGGACTAGACCCGGCCTCCCTTCCGGACCCCACAGGTTAGACCCGGTATCCCTACCTGATGCTCCGCATTAGGCTTGGCACCCATACCCGATGTTCTGGGGTACTAGCGGTACCCCCACCGTTACTCTGCGGTAGTATCGGTACACCCACCGGTACTCCGGGGTAGTACGTGAACCCTTACTGGTTCACTGGGGTACACCTGATGACGTTACTGGCGCGCGGTGTAGACCAGACATTCCTACCTGACCCTCCGTTTTAGGCCCGGTATCCCTACCTGATGCTCCGTTGTTGGCCTGGCATCCCTACCCAATATGCTGGGGTAGTACCGGTACCCCCACCGGTACTCTGCGCTAGTATTGGTACACCCACCGGTACTCCAGGGTAGTACCTGAACACTTCCTGGTTCGCTGGGGTACACCTGCTGACCTTACGGGCGTGCTGTGTAGACCAGACATTCCTACCTGACCCTCCAGGCTAGGCCCGGTATCCCTACCTGATGCTCTGCGGTAGGCCTGGCCCCCTACCCGACAATCTGGGGTAGTACCGGTACAGCAACCGGGACTCCGCGGTACTTTTGCTATACCCACCGGTACTCCTGGATTGTACCGGAACCCTTACTGGTGCGCCGGGGTACACCTGCTGACCCTACGGGCACACTGCTTTGGACCCACCCTTCCTACCTGACCCGCCGGGGTAGGCCTGGTATACCTACCCGATATTTCGAGGTAGAACCGGTTCCCCCACCGGTACTCTGGGCTTGGAACGGAAACCTTTGTGATGCGCCAGAGAACACCAGCTGTCCCTTCGTGCGCGCTGGACGAGACCCGGCCTTCCTTCCGGACCCCACAGGTTAGACCCGCTATCCCTACCTGATGCTCCGCATTAGGCTTGGCACCCATACCTGATGTTCTGGGGCAGTAACGGTACCCCCACCGTTACTCTGCGGTAGTATCGGTACACCCACCGGTACTCCGGGGTAGTACGTGAACCCTTACTGGTTCACTGGGGTACACCTGTTGACGTTACAGGGACGCGGTGTAGACCAGACATTCCTACCTGACCCTCCGTTTTAGGCCCGGTATCCCTACCTGATGCTCCGTTGTTGGCCTGGCACCCCTACCCGATATGCTGGGGTAGTACCGCTACCCCCACCGGTACTCTGCGGTAGTATTGGTACACCCACCGGTACTCCAGGGCAGTACCTGAACACTTACTGGTTCGCTGGGGTCCACCTGCTGACCTTACGGGCGTGCTGTGTAGACCAGACATTCTTACCTGACCCTCCAGGCTAGGCCCGGTATCCCTACCTGATGCTCTGCGGTAGGCCTGGCCCCCTACCCGACAATCTGGGGTAGTACCGGTACACCCACAGGTACTCCGCGGTACTTTTGCTATACCCACCGGTACACCTGGATTGTACCGGAACCCTTACTGGTGCGCCGGGGTACACCTGCTGACCCTACGGGCACACTGCTTTGGACCCACCCTTCCTACCTGACCCGCCGGGGTAGGCCTGGTATACCTACCCGATGTTTCGAGGTAGAACCGGTTCCCCCACCGGTACTCTGGGTTTGGAACGGAACCCTTTGTGATGCGCCAGAGAACACCAGCTGTCCCTTCGTGCGCGCTGGACTAGACCCGTCCTCCATTCCGGACACCACAGGTTAGACACGCTATCCCTAGCTGATGCTCCGCATTAGGCTTGGCACCCATACCCGATGTTCTGGGGTAGTAGCGGTACCCCCACCGTTACTCTGCGGTAGTATCGGTACACCCACCGGTACTCCGGGGTAGTACGTGAACCCTTACTGGTTCACTGGGGTACACCTGATGACGTTACTGGCGCGCGGTGTAGACCAGACATTCCTACCTGACCCTCCGTTTTAGGCCCGGTATCCCTACCTGATGCTCCGTTGTTGGCCTGGCACCCCTACCCGATATGCTGGGGTAGTACCGCTACCCCCACCGGTACTCTGCGGTAGTATTGGTACACCCACCGGTACTCCAGGGCAGTACCTGAACACTTCCTGGTTCGCTGGGGTCCACCTGCTGACCTTACGGGCGTGCTGTGTAGACCAGACATTCTTACCTGACCCTCCAGGCTAGGCCCGGTATCCCTACCTGATGCTCTGCGGTAGGCCTGGCCCCCTACCCGACAATCTGGGGTAGTACCGGTACACCCACAGGTACTCCGCGGTACTTTTGCTATACCCACCGGTACACCTGGATTGTACCGGAACCCTTACTGGTGCGCCGGGGTACACCTGCTGACCCTACGGGCACACTGCTTTGGACCCACCCTTCCTACCTGACCCGCCGGGGTAGGCCTGGTATACCTACCCGATGTTTCGAGGTAGAACCGGTTCCCCCACCGGTACTCTGGGGTTGGAACGGAAACCTTTGTGATGCGCCAGAGAACACCAGCTGTCCCTTCGTGCGCGCTGGACTAGACCTGGCCTCCCTACCGGACCCCACAGGTTAGACACGCTATCCCTACCTGATGCTCCGCATTAGGCTTGGCACCCATACCCGATGTTCTGGGGTACTAGCGGTACCCCCACCGTTACTCTGCGGTAGTATCGGTACACCCACCGGTACTCCGGGGTAGTACGTGAACCCTTACTGGTTCACTGGGGTACACCTGCTGACGTTACGGGGACGCGGTGTAGACCAGACATTCCTACCTGACCCTCCGTTTTAGGCCCGGTATCCCTACCTGATGCTCCGTTGTTGGCCTGGCACCCCTACCCGATATGCTGGGGTAGTACCGGTACCCCCACCGGTACTCTGCGGTAGTATTGGTACACCCACCGGTACTCCAGGGTAGTACCTGAACTCTTACTGGTTCGCTGGGGTACACCTGCTGACCTTACGGGCGTGCTCTGTAGACCAGACATTCCTACCTGACCCTCCAGGCTAGGCCCGGTATCCCTACCTGATGCTCTGCGGTAGGCCTGGCCCCCTACCCGACAATCTGGGGTAGTACCGGTACACCCACCGGTACTCCGCGGTACTTTTGCTATACCCACCGGTACTCCTGGATTGTACCGGAACCCTTACTGGTGCGCCGGGGTACACCTGCTGACCCTACGGGCACACTGCTTTGGACCCACCCTTCCTACCTGACCCGCCGGGGTAGGCCTGGTATACATACCCGATGTTTCGAGGTAGAACCGATTCCCCCACCGGTACTCTGGGGTTGGAACGGAACCCTTTGTGATGCGCCAGAGAACACCAGCTGTCCCTTCGTGCGCGCTGGACTAGACCCGGCCTCCCTTCCGGACCCCACAGGTTAGACCCGGTATCCCTACCTGATGCTCCGCATTAGGCTTGGCACCCATACCCGATGTTCTGGGGTACTAGCGGTACCCCCACCGTTACTCTGCGGTAGTATCGGTACACCCACCGGTACTCCGGGGTAGTACGTGAACCCTTACTGGTTCACTGGGGTACACCTGATGACGTTACTGGCGCGCGGTGTAGACCAGACATTCCTACCTGACCCTCCGTTTTAGGCCCGGTATCCCTACCTGATGCTCCGTTGTTGGCCTGGCATCCCTACCCAATATGCTGGGGTAGTACCGGTACCCCCACCGGTACTCTGCGCTAGTATTGGTACACCCACCGGTACTCCAGGGTAGTACCTGAACACTTCCTGGTTCGCTGGGGTACACCTGCTGACCTTACGGGCGTGCTGTGTAGACCAGACATTCCTACCTGACCCTCCAGGCTAGGCCCGGTATCCCTACCTGATGCTCTGCGGTAGGCCTGGCCCCCTACCCGACAATCTGGGGTAGTACCGGTACAGCAACCGGGACTCCGCGGTACTTTTGCTATACCCACCGGTACTCCTGGATTGTACCGGAACCCTTACTGGTGCGCCGGGGTACACCTGCTGACCCTACGGGCACACTGCTTTGGACCCACCCTTCCTACCTGACCCGCCGGGGTAGGCCTGGTATACCTACCCGATATTTCGAGGTAGAACCGGTTCCCCCACCGGTACTCTGGGCTTGGAACGGAAACCTTTGTGATGCGCCAGAGAACACCAGCTGTCCCTTCGTGCGCGCTGGACGAGACCCGGCCTTCCTTCCGGACCCCACAGGTTAGACCCGCTATCCCTACCTGATGCTCCGCATTAGGCTTGGCACCCATACCTGATGTTCTGGGGCAGTAACGGTACCCCCACCGTTACTCTGCGGTAGTATCGGTACACCCACCGGTACTCCGGGGTAGTACGTGAACCCTTACTGGTTCACTGGGGTACACCTGTTGACGTTACAGGGACGCGGTGTAGACCAGACATTCCTACCTGACCCTCCGTTTTAGGCCCGGTATCCCTACCTGATGCTCCGTTGTTGGCCTGGCACCCCTACCCGATATGCTGGGGTAGTACCGCTACCCCCACCGGTACTCTGCGGTAGTATTGGTACACCCACCGGTACTCCAGGGCAGTACCTGAACACTTACTGGTTCGCTGGGGTCCACCTGCTGACCTTACGGGCGTGCTGTGTAGACCAGACATTCTTACCTGACCCTCCAGGCTAGGCCCGGTATCCCTACCTGATGCTCTGCGGTAGGCCTGGCCCCCTACCCGACAATCTGGGGTAGTACCGGTACACCCACAGGTACTCCGCGGTACTTTTGCTATACCCACCGGTACACCTGGATTGTACCGGAACCCTTACTGGTGCGCCGGGGTACACCTGCTGACCCTACGGGCACACTGCTTTGGACCCACCCTTCCTACCTGACCCGCCGGGGTAGGCCTGGTATACCTACCCGATGTTCGAGGTAGAACCGGTTCCCCCACCGGTACTCTGGGTTTGGAACGGAACCCTTTGTGATGCGCCAGAGAACACCAGCTGTCCCTTCGTGCGCGCTGGACTAGACCCGTCCTCCATTCCGGACACCACAGGTTAGACACGCTATCCCTAGCTGATGCTCCGCATTAGGCTTGGCACCCATACCCGATGTTCTGGGGTAGTAGCGGTACCCCCACCGTTACTCTGCGGTAGTATCGGTACACCCACCGGTACTCCGGGGTAGTACGTGAACCCTTACTGGTTCACTGGGGTACACCTGATGACGTTACTGGCGCGCGGTGTAGACCAGACATTCCTACCTGACCCTCCGTTTTAGGCCCGGTATCCCTACCTGATGCTCCGTTGTTGGCCTGGCACCCCTACCCGATATGCTGGGGTAGTACCGCTACCCCCACCGGTACTCTGCGGTAGTATTGGTACACCCACCGGTACTCCAGGGCAGTACCTGAACACTTCCTGGTTCGCTGGGGTCCACCTGCTGACCTTACGGGCGTGCTGTGTAGACCAGACATTCTTACCTGACCCTCCAGGCTAGGCCCGGTATCCCTACCTGATGCTCTGCGGTAGGCCTGGCCCCCTACCCGACAATCTGGGGTAGTACCGGTACACCCACAGGTACTCCGCGGTACTTTTGCTATACCCACCGGTACACCTGGATTGTACCGGAACCCTTACTGGTGCGCCGGGGTACACCTGCTGACCCTACGGGCACACTGCTTTGGACCCACCCTTCCTACCTGACCCGCCGGGGTAGGCCTGGTATACCTACCCGATGTTTCGAGGTAGAACCGGTTCCCCCACCGGTACTCTGGGGTTGGAACGGAAACCTTTGTGATGCGCCAGAGAACACCAGCTGTCCCTTCGTGCGCGCTGGACTAGACCTGGCCTCCCTACCGGACCCCACAGGTTAGACCCGCTATCCCTACCTGATGCTCCGCATTAGGCTTGGCACCCATACCCGATGTTCTGGGGTACTAGCGGTACCCCCACCGTTACTCTGCGGTAGTATCGGTACACCCACCGGTACTCCGGGGTAGTACGTGAACCCTTACTGGTTCACTGGGGTACACCTGCTGACGTTACGGGGACGCGGTGTAGACCAGACATTCCTACCTGACCCTCCGTTTTAGGCCCGGTATCCCTACCTGATGCTCCGTTGTTGGCCTGGCACCCCTACCCGATATGCTGGGGTAGTACCGGTACCCCCACCGGTACTCTGCGGTAGTATTGGTACACCCACCGGTACTCCAGGGTAGTACCTGAACTCTTACTGGTTCGCTGGGGTACACCTGCTGACCTTACGGGCGTGCTCTGTAGACCAGACATTCCTACCTGACCCTCCAGGCTAGGCCCGGTATCCCTACCTGATGCTCTGCGGTAGGCCTGGCCCCCTACCCGACAATCTGGGGTAGTACCGGTACACCCACCGGTACTCCGCGGTACTTTTGCTATACCCACCGGTACTCCTGGATTGTACCGGAACCCTTACTGGTGCGCCGGGGTACACCTGCTGACCCTACGGGCACACTGCTTTGGACCCACCCTTCCTACCTGACCCGCCGGGGTAGGCCTGGTATACCTACCCGATGTTTCGAGGTAGAACCGGTTCCCCCACCGGTACTCTGGGTTTGGAACGGAACCCTTTGTGATGCGCCAGAGAACACCAGCTGTCCCTTCGTGCGCGCTGGACTAGACCCGTCCTCCATTCCGGACACCACAGGTTAGACACGCTATCCCTAGCTGATGCTCCGCATTAGGCTTGGCACCCATACCCGATGTTCTGGGGTAGTAGCGGTACCCCCACCGTTACTCTGCGGTAGTATCGGTACACCCACCGGTACTCCGGGGTAGTACGTGAACCCTTACTGGTTCACTGGGGTACACCTGATGACGTTACTGGCGCGTGGTGTAGACCAGACATTCCTACCTGACCCTCCGTTTTAGGCCCGGTATCCCTACCTGATGCTCCGTTGTTGGCCTGGCACCCCTACCCGATATGCTGGGGTAGTACCGCTACCCCCACCGGTACTCTGCGGTAGTATTGGTACACCCACCGGTACTCCAGGGCAGTACCTGAACACTTCCTGGTTCGCTGGGGTCCACCTGCTGACCTTACGGGCGTGCTGTGTAGACCAGACATTCTTACCTGACCCTCCAGGCTAGGCCCGGTATCCCTACCTGATGCTCTGCGGTAGGCCTGGCCCCCTACCCGACAATCTGGGGTAGTACCGGTACACCCACAGGTACTCCGCGGTACTTTTGCTATACCCACCGGTACACCTGGATTGTACCGGAACCCTTACTGGTGCGCCGGGGTACACCTGCTGACCCTACGGGCACACTGCTTTGGACCCACCCTTCCTACCTGACCCGCCGGGGTAGGCCTGGTATACCTACCCGATGTTTCGAGGTAGAACCGGTTCCCCCACCGGTACTCTGGGGTTGGAACGGAAACCTTTGTGATGCGCCAGAGAACACCAGCTGTCCCTTCGTGCGCGCTGGACTAGACCTGGCCTCCCTACCGGACCCCACAGGTTAGACACGCTATCCCTACCTGATGCTCCGCATTAGGCTTGGCACCCATACCCGATGTTCTGGGGTACTAGCGGTACCCCCACCGTTACTCTGCGGTAGTATCGGTACACCCACCGGTACTCCGGGGTAGTACGTGAACCCTTACTGGTTCACTGGGGTACACCTGCTGACGTTACGGGGACGCGGTGTAGACCAGACATTCCTACCTGACCCTCCGTTTTAGGCCCGGTATCCCTACCTGATGCTCCGTTGTTGGCCTGGCACCCCTACCCGATATGCTGGGGTAGTACCGGTACCCCCACCGGTACTCTGCGGTAGTATTGGTACACCCACCGGTACTCCAGGGTAGTACCTGAACTCTTACTGGTTCGCTGGGGTACACCTGCTGACCTTACGGGCGTGCTCTGTAGACCAGACATTCCTACCTGACCCTCCAGGCTAGGCCCGGTATCCCTACCTGATGCTCTGCGGTAGGCCTGGCCCCCTACCCGACAATCTGGGGTAGTACCGGTACACCCACCGGTACTCCGCGGTACTTTTGCTATACCCACCGGTACTCCTGGATTGTACCGGAACCCTTACTGGTGCGCCGGGGTACACCTGCTGACCCTACGGGCACACTGCTTTGGACCCACCCTTCCTACCTGACCTGCCGGGGTAGGCCTGGTATACCTACCCGATGTTTCGAGGTAGAACCGGTTCCCCCACCGGTACTCTGGGTTTGGAACGGAACCCTTTGTGATGCGCCAGAGAACACCAGCTGTCCCTTCGTGCGCGCTGGACTAGACCCGGCCTCCCTTCCGGACCCCACAGGTTAGACCCGCTATCCCTACCTGATGCTCCGCATTAGGCTTGGCACCCATACCCGATGTTCTGGGGTAGTAGCGGTACCCCCACCGTTACTCTGCGGTAGTATCGGTACACCCACCGGTACTCCGGGGTAGTACGTGAACCCTTACTGGTTCACTGGGGTACACCTGCTGACGTTACGGGGACGCGGTGTAGACCAGACATTCCTACCTGACCCTCCGTTTTAGGCCCGGTATCCCTACCTGATGCTCCGTTGTTGGCCTGGCACCCCTACCCGATATGCTGGGGTAGTACCGGTACCCCCACCGGTACTCTGCGGTAGTATTGGTACACCCACCGGTACTCCAGGGTAGTACCTGAACACTTCCTGGTTCGCTGGGGTACACCTGCTGACCTTACGGGCGTGCTCTGTAGACCAGACATTCCTACCTGACCCTCCAGGCTAGGCCCGGTATCCCTACCTGATGCTCTGCGGTAGGCCTGGCCCCCTACCCGACAATCTGGGGTAGTACCGGTACACCCACCGGGACTCCGCGGTACTTTTGCTGTACCCACCGGTACTCCTGGATTGTACCGGAACCCTTACTGGTGCGCCGGGGTACACCTGCTGACCCTACGGGCACACTGCTTTGGACCCACCCTTCCAACCTGACCCGCCGGCGTAGGCCTGGTATACCTACCCGATGTTTCGAGGTAGAACCGGTTCCCCCACCGGTACTCTGGGTTTGGAACGGAACCCTTTGTGATGCGCCAGAGAACACCAGCTGTCCCTTCGTGCGCGCTGGACTAGACCCGTCCTCCCTTCCGGACCCCACAGGTTAGACCCGCTATCCCTACCTGATGCTCCGCATTAGGCTTGGCACCCATACCCGATGTTCTGGGGTACTAGCGGTACCCCCACCGTTACTCTGCGGTAGTATCGGTACACCCACCGGTACTCCGGGGTAGTACGTGAACCCTTACTGGTTCACTGGGGTACACCTGATGACGTTACTGGCGCGCGGAGTAGACCAGACATTCCTACCTGACCCTCCGTTTTAGGCCCGGTATCCCTACCTGATGCTCCGTTGTTGGCCTGGCACCCCTACCCGATATGCTGGGGTAGTACCGCTACCCCCACCGGTACTCTGCGGTAGTATTGGTACACCCACCGGTACTCCAGGGCAGTACCTGAACACTTCCTGGTTCGCTGGGGTACACCTGCTGACCTTACGGGCGTGCTGTGTAGACCAGACATTCCTACCTGACCCTCCAGGCTAGGCCCGGTATCCCTACCTGATGCTCTGCGGTAGGCCTGGCCCCCTACCCGACAATCTGGGGTAGTACCGGTACACCCACCGGGACTCCGCGGTACTTTTGCTATACCCACCGGTACTCCTGGATTGTACCGGAACCCTTACTGGTGCGCCGGGGTACACCTGCTGACCCTACGGGCACACTGCTTTGGACCCACCCTTCCTACCTGACCCGCTGGGGTAGGACTGGTATACCTACCCGATGTTTCGAGGTAGAACCGGTTCCACCACCGGTACTCTGGGTTTGGAACGGAACCCTTTGTAATGCGCCAGAGAACACCAGCTGTCCCTTCGTGCGCGCTGGACTAGACCCGGCCTCCCTTCCGGACACCACAGGTTAGACCCGTTATCCCTACCTGAAGCTCCGCATTAGGCTTGGCACCCATACCCGATGTTCTGGGGTAGTAGCGGTACCCCCACCGTTACTCTGCGGTAGTATCGGTACACCCACCGGTACTCCGGGGTAGTACGTGAACCCTTACTGGTTCACTGGGGTACACCTGCTGACGTTACTGGCGCGCGGTGTAGACCAGACATTCCTACCTGACCCTCCGTTTTAGGCCCGGTATCCCTACCTGATGCTCCGTTGTTGGCCTGGCACCCCTACCCAATATGCTGGGGTAGTACCGGTACCCCCACCGGTACTCTGCGGTAGTATTGGTACACCCAACGGTAATCCAGGGCAGTACCTAAACACTTACTGGTTCGCTGGGGTACACCTGCTGACATTACGGGCGTGCTGTGTAGACCAGACATTCCTACCTGACCCTCCAGGCTAGGCCCGGTATCCCTACCTGATGCTCTGCGGTAGGCCTGGCCCCCTACCCGACAATCTGGGGTAGTACCGGTACACCCACCGGGACTCCGCGGTACTTTTGCTATACCCACCGGTACTCCTGGATTGTACCGGAACCCTTACTGGTGCGCCGGGGTACACCTGCTGACCCTACGGGCACACTGCTTTGGACCCACCCTTCCTACCTGACCCGCCGGGGTAGGCCTGGTATACCTACCCGATGTTTCGAGGTAGAACCGGTTCCCCCACCGGTACTCTGGGTTTGGAACGGAACCCTTTGTGATGCGCCAGAGAACACCAGCTGTCCCTTCGTGCGCGCTGGACTAGACCCGTCCTCCCTTCCGGACACCACAGGTTAGACCCGCTATCCCTACCTGATGCTCCGCATTAGGCTTGGCACCCATACCCGATGTTCTGGGGTAGTAGCGGTACCCCCACCGTTACTCTGCGGTAGTATCGGTACACCCACCGGTACTCCGGGGTAGTACGTGAACCCTTACTGGTTCACTGGGGTACACCTGATGACGTTACTGGCGCGCGGTGTAGACCAGACATTCCTACCTGACCCTCCGTTTTAGGCCCGGTATCCCTACCTGATGCTCCGTTGTTGGCCTGGCACCCCTACCCGATATGCTGGGGTAGTACCGCTACCCCCACCGGTACTCTGCGGTAGTATTGGTACACCCACCGGTACTCCAGGGCAGTACCTGAACACTTACTGGTTCGCTGGGGTACACCTGCTGACCTTACGGGTGTGCTGTGTAGACCAGACATTCCTACCTGACCCTCCAGGCTAGGCCCGGTATCCCTACCTGATGCTCTGCGGTAGGCCTGGCCCCCTTCCCTACAATCTGGGGTAGTACCGGTACACCCACCGGGACTCCGCGGTACTTTTGCTATACCCACCGGTACTCCTGGATTGTACCGGAACCCTTACTGGTGCGCCGGGGTACACCTGCTGACCCTACGGGCACACTGCTTTGGACCCACCCTTCCTACCTGACCCGCCGGGGTAGGCCTGGTATACATACCCGATGTTTCGAGGTAGAACCGATTCCCCCACCGGTACTCTGGGGTTGGAACGGAACCCTTTGTGATGCGCCAGAGAACACCAGCTGTCCCTTCGTGCGCGCTGGACTAGACCCGGCCTCCCTTCCGGACCCCACAGGTTAGACCCGGTATCCCTACCTGATGCTCCGCATTAGGCTTGGCACCCATACCCGATGTTCTGGGGTAGTAGCGGTACCCCCACCGTTACTCTGCGGTAGTATCGGTACACCCACCGGTACTCCGGGGTAGTACGTGAACCCTTACTGGTTCACTGGGGTACACCTGATGACGTTACTGGCGCGCGGTGTAGACCAGACATTCCTACCTGACCCTCCGTTTTAGGCCCGGTATCCCTACCTGATGCTCCGTTGTTGGCCTGGCATCCCTACCCAATATGCTGGGGTAGTACCGGTACCCCCACCGGTACTCTGCGCTAGTATTGGTACACCCACCGGTACTCCAGGGTAGTACCTGAACACTTCCTGGTTCGCTGGGGTACACCTGCTGACCTTACGGGCGTGCTGTGTAGACCAGACATTCCTACCTGACCCTCCAGGCTAGGCCCGGTATCCCTACCTGATGCTCTGCGGTAGGCCTGGCCCCCTACCCGACAATCTGGGGTAGTACCGGTACAGCAACCGGGACTCCGCGGTACTTTTGCTATACCCACCGGTACTCCTGGATTGTACAGGAACCCTTACTGGTGCGCCGGGGTACACCTGCTGACCCTACGGGCACACTGCTTTGGACCCACCCTTCCTACCTGACCCGCCGGGGTAGGCCTGGTATACCTACCCGATATTTCGAGGTAGAACCGGTTCCCCCACCGGTACTCTGGGCTTGGAACGGAAACCTTTGTGATGCGCCAGAGAACACCAGCTGTCCCTTCGTGCGCGCTGGACGAGACCCGGCCTTCCTTCCGGACCCCACAGGTTAGACCCGCTATCCCTACCTGATGCTCCGCATTAGGCTTGGCACCCATACCTGATGTTCTGGGGCAGTAACGGTACCCCCACCGTTACTCTGCGGTAGTATCGGTACACCCACCGGTACTCCGGGGTAGTACGTGAACCCTTACTGGTTCACTGGGGTACACCTGTTGACGTTACAGGGACGCGGTGTAGACCAGACATTCCTACCTGACCCTCCGTTTTAGGCCCGGTATCCCTACCTGATGCTCCGTTGTTGGCCTGGCACCCCTACCCGATATGCTGGGGTAGTACCGCTACCCCCACCGGTACTCTGCGGTAGTATTGGTACACCCACCGGTACTCCAGGGCAGTACCTGAACACTTACTGGTTCGCTGGGGTCCACCTGCTGACCTTACGGGCGTGCTGTGTAGACCAGACATTCTTACCTGACCCTCCAGGCTAGGCCCGGTATCCCTACCTGATGCTCTGCGGTAGGCCTGGCCCCCTACCCGACAATCTGGGGTAGTACCGGTACACCCACAGGTACTCCGCGGTACTTTTGCTATACCCACCGGTACACCTGGATTGTACCGGAACCCTTACTGGTGCGCCGGGGTACACCTGCTGACCCTACGGGCACACTGCTTTGGACCCACCCTTCCTACCTGACCCGCCGGGGTAGGCCTGGTATACCTACCCGATGTTTCGAGGTAGAACCGGTTCCCCCACCGGTACTCTGGGTTTGGAACGGAACCCTTTGTGATGCGCCAGAGAACACCAGCTGTCCCTTCGTGCGCGCTGGACTAGACCCGTCCTCCATTCCGGACACCACAGGTTAGACCCGCTATCCCTACCTGATGCTCCGCATTAGGCTTGGCACCCATACCCGATGTTCTGGGGTAGTAGCGGTACCCCCACCGTTACTCTGCGGTAGTATCGGTACACCCACCGGTACTCCGGGGTAGTACGTGAACCCTTACTGGTTCACTGGGGTACACCTGCTGACGTTACTGGCGCGCGGTGTAGACCAGACATTCCTACCTGACCCTCCGTTTTAGGCCCGGTATCCCTACCTGATGCTCCGTTGTTGGCCTGGCACCCCTACCCGATATGCTGGGGTAGTACCGCTACCCCCACCGGTACTCTGCGGTAGTATTGGTACACCCACCGGTACTCCACGGTAGTACCTGAACACTTCCTGGTTCGCTGGGGTACACCTGCTGACCTTACGGGCGTGCTCTGTAGACCAGACATTCCTACCTGACCCTCCAGGCTAGGCCCGGTATCCCTACCTGATGCTCTGCGGTAGGCCTGGCCCCCTACCCGACAATCTGGGGTACTACCGGTACACCCACCGGGACTCCGCGGTACTTTTGCTATACCCACCGGTACTCCTGGATTGTACCGGAACCCTTACTGCTGCGCCGGGGTACACCTGCTGACCCTACGGGCACACTGCTTTGGACCCACCCTTCCTACCTGACCCGCCGGGGTAGGCCTGGTATACCTACCCGATGTTTCGAGGTAGAACCGGTTCCACCACCGGTACTCTGGGTTTGGAACGGAACCCTTTGTAATGCACCAGAGAACACCAGCTGTCCCTTCGTGCGCGCTGGACTAGACACGGCCTCCCTTCCGGACCCCACAGGTTAGACCCGTTATCCCTACCTGATGCTCCGCATTAGGCTTGGCACCCATACCCGATGTTCTGGGGTAGTAGCGGTACCCCCACCGTTACTCTGCGGTAGTATCGGTACACCCACCGGTACTCCGGGGTAGTACGTGAACCCTTACTGGTTCACTGGGGTACACCTGCTGACGTTACTGGCGCGCGGTGTAGACCAGACATTCCTACCTGACCCTCCGTTTTAGGCCCGGTATCCCTACCTGATGCTCCGTTGTTGGCCTGGCACCCCTACCCAATATGCTGGGGTAGTACCGGTACCCCCACCGGTACTCTGCGGTAGTATTGGTACACCCACCGGTACTCCAGGGCAGTACCTGAACACTTCCTGGTTCGCTGGGGTACACCTGCTGACCTTACGGGCGTGCTGTGTAGACCAGACATTCCTACCTGACCCTCCAGGCTAGGCCCGGTATCCCTACCTGATGCTCTGCGGTAGGCCTGGCCCCCTACCCGACAATCTGGGGTAGTACCGGTACACCCACAGGTACTCCGCGGTACTTTTGCTATACCCACCGGTACTCCTGGATTGTACCGGAACCCTTACTGGTGCGCCGGGGTACACCTGCTGACCCTACGGGCACACTGCTTTGGACCCACCCTTCCAACCTGACCCGCCGGCGTAGGCCTGGTATACCTACCCGATGTTTCGAGGTAGAACCGGTTCCCCCACCGGTACTCTGGGTTTGGAACGGAACCCTTTGTGATGCGCCAGAGAACACCAGCTGTCCCTTCGTGCGCGCTGGACTAGACCCGTCCTCCCTTCCGGACACCACAGGTTAGACACGCTATCCCTAGCTGATGCTCCGCATTAGGCTTGGCACCCATACCCGATGTTCTGGGGTAGTAGCGGTACCCCCACCGTTACTCTGCGGTAGTATCGGTACACCCACCGGTACTCCGGGGTAGTACGTGAACCCTTACTGGTTCACTGGGGTACACCTGCTGACGTTACTGGCGCGCGGTGTAGACCAGACATTCCTACCTGACCCTCCGTGTTAGGCCCGGTATCCCTACCTGATGCTCCGTTGTTGGCCTGGCACCCCTACCCAATATGCTGGGGTAGTACCGGTACCCCCACCGGTACTCTGCGGTAGTATTGGTACACCCACCGGTACTCCACGGTAGTACCTGAACACTTCCTGGTTCGCTGGGGTACACCTGCTGACCTTACGGGCGTGCTCTGTAGACCAGACATTCCTACCTGACCCTCCAGGCTAGGCCCGGTATCCCTACCTGATGCTCTGCGGTAGGCCTGGCCCCCTACCCGACAATCTGGGGTACTACCGGTACACCCACCGGGACTCCGCGGTACTTTTGCTATACCCACCGGTACTCCTGGATTGTACCGGAACCCTTACTGCTGCGCCGGGGTACACCTCCTGACCCTACGGGCACACTGCTTTGGACCCACCCTTCCTACCTGACCCGCCGGGGTAGGCCTGGTATACCTACCCGATGTTTCGAGGTAGAACCGGTTCCCCCACCGGTACTCTGGGTTTGAAACGGAACCCTTTGTGATGCGCCAGAGAACACCAGCTGTCCCTTCGTGCGCGCTGGACGAGACCCGGCCTTCCTTCCGGACCCCACAGGTTAGACCCGCTATCCCTACCTGATGCTCCGCATTAGGCTTGGCACCCATACCTGATGTTCTGGGGCAGTAACGGTACCCCCACCGTTACTCTGCGGTAGTATCGGTACACCCACCGGTACTCCGGGGTAGTACGTGAACCCTTACTGGTTCACTGGGGTACACCTGTTGACGTTACAGGGACGCGGTGTAGACCAGACATTCCTACCTGACCCTCCGTTTTAGGCCCGGTATCCCTACCTGATGCTCCGTTGTTGGCCTGGCACCCCTACCCGATATGCTGGGGTAGTACCGCTACCCCCACCGGTACTCTGCGGTAGTATTGGTACACCCACCGGTACTCCAGGGCAGTACCTGAACACTTACTGGTTCGCTGGGGTACACCTGCTGACCTTACGGGCGTGCTGTGTAGACCAGACATTCTTACCTGACCCTCCAAGCTAGGCCCGGTATCCCTACCTGATGCTCTGCGGTAGGCCTGGCCCCCTACCCGACAATCTGGGGTAGTACCGGTACACCCACAGGTACTCCGCGGTACTTTTGCTATACCCACCGGTACACCTGGATTGTACCGGAACCCTTACTGGTGCGCCGGGGTACACCTGCTGACCCTACGGGCACACTGCTTTGGACCCACCCTTCCTACCTGACCCGCCGGGGTAGGCCTGGTATACCTACCCGATGTTTCGAGGTAGAACCGGTTCCCCCACCGGTACTCTGGGTTTGGAACGGAACCCTTTGTGATGCGCCAGAGAACACCAGCTGTCCCTTCGTGCGCGCTGGACTAGACCCGTCCTCCCTTCCGGACACCACAGGTTAGACACGCTATCCCTAGCTGATGCTCCGCATTAGGCTTGGCACCCATACCCGATGTTCTGGGGTAGTAGCGGTACCCCCACCGTTACTCTGCGGTAGTATCGGTACACCCACCGGTACTCCGGGGTAGTACGTGAACCCTTACTGGTTCACTGGGGTACACCTGCTGACGTTACTGGCGCGCGGTGTAGACCAGACATTCCTACCTGACCCTCCGTTTTAGGCCCGGTATCCCTACCTGATGCTCCGTTGTTCGCCTGGCACCCCTACCCGATATGCTGGGGTAGTACCGGTACCCCCACCGGTACTCTGCGGTAGTATTGGTACACCCACCGGTACTCCACGGTAGTACCTGAACACTTCCTGGTTCGCTGGGGTACACCTGCTGACCTTACGGGCGTGCTCTGTAGACCAGACATTCCTACCTGACCCTCCAGGCTAGGCCCGGTATCCCTACCTGATGCTCTGCGGTAGGCCTGGCCCCCTACCCGACAATCTGGGGTACTACCGGTACACCCACCGGGACTCCGCGGTACTTTTGCTATACCCACCGGTACTCCTGGATTGTACCGGAACCCTTACTGCTGCGCCGGGGTACACCTCCTGACCCTACGGGCACACTGCTTTGGACCCACCCTTCCTACCTGACCCGCCGGGGTAGGCCTGGTATACCTACCCGATGTTTCGAGGTAGAACCGGTTCCCCCACCGGTACTCTGGGTTTGAAACGGAACCCTTTGTGATGCGCCAGAGAACACCAGCTGTCCCTTCGTGCGCGCTGGACGAGACCCGGCCTTCCTTCCGGACCCCACAGGTTAGACCCGCTATCCCTACCTGATGCTCCGCATTAGGCTTGGCACCCATACCTGATGTTCTGGGGCAGTAACGGTACCCCCACCGTTACTCTGCGGTAGTATCGGTACACCCACCGGTACTCCGGGGTAGTACGTGAACCCTTACTGGTTCACTGGGGTACACCTGTTGACGTTACAGGGACGCGGTGTAGACCAGACATTCCTACCTGACCCTCCGTTTTAGGCCCGGTATCCCTACCTGATGCTCCGTTGTTGGCCTGGCACCCCTACCCGATATGCTGGGGTAGTACCGGTACCCCCACCGGTACTCTGCGGTAGTATTGGTACACCCACCGGTACTCCAGGGCAGTACCTGAACACTTACTGGTTCGCTGGGGTCCACCTGCTGACCTTACGGGCGTGCTGTGTAGACCAGACATTCTTACCTGACCCTCCAGGCTAGGCCCGGTATCCCTACCTGATGCTCTGCGGTAGGCCTGGCCCCCTACCCGACAATCTGGGGTAGTACCGGTACACCCACAGGTACTCCGCGGTACTTTTGCTATACCCACCGGTACACCTGGATTGTACCGGAACCCTTACTGGTGCGCCGGGGTACACCTGCTGACCCTACGGGCACACTGCTTTGGACCCACCCTTCCTACCTTACCCGCCGGGGTAGGCCTGGTATACCTACCCGATGTTTCGAGGTAGAACCGGTTCCCCCACCGGTACTCTGGGGTTGGAACGGAACCCTTTGTGATGCGCCAGAGAACACCAGCTGTCCCTTCGTGCGCGCTGGACTAGACCTGGCCTCCCTACCGGACCCCACAGGTTAGACACGCTATCCCTACCTGATGCTCCGCATTAGGCTTGGCACCCATACCCGATGTTCTGGGGTACTAGCGGTACCCCCACTGTTACTCTGCGGTAGTATCGGTACACCCACCGGTACTCCGGGGTAGTACGTGAACCCTTACTGGTTCACTGGGGTACACCTGCTGACGTTACGGGGACGCGGTGTAGACCAGACATTCCTACCTGACCCTCCGTTTTAGGCCCGGTATCCCTACCTGATGCTCCGTTGTTGGCCTGGCACCCCTACCCGATATGCTGGGGTAGTACCGGTACCCCCACCGGTACTCTGCGGTAGTATTGGTACACCCACCGGTACTCCAGGGTAGTACCTGAACTCTTACTGGTTCGCTGGGGTACACCTGCTGACCTTACGGGCGTGCTCTGTAGACCAGACATTCCTACCTGACCCTCCAGGCTAGGCCCGGTATCCCTACCTGATGCTCTGCGGTAGGCCTGGCCCCCTACCCGACAATCTGGGGTAGTACCGGTACACCCACCGGGACTCCGCGGTACTTTTGCTATACCCACCGGTACTCCTGGATTGTACCGGAACCCTTACTGGTGCGCCGGGGTACACCTGCTGACCCTACGGGCACACTGCTTTGGACCCACCCTTCCTACCTGACCTGCCGGGGTAGGCCTGGTATACCTACCCGATGTTTCGAGGTAGAACCGGTTCCCCCACCGGTACTCTGGGTTTGGAACGGAACCCTTTGTGATGCGCCAGAGAACACCAGCTGTCCCTTCGTGCGCGCTGGACTAGACCCGGCCTCCCTTCCGGACCCCACAGGTTAGACCCGCTATCCCTAGCTGATGCTCCGCATTAGGCTTGGCACCCATACCCGATGTTCTGGGGTAGTAGCGGTACCCCCACCGTTACTCTGCGGTAGTATCGGTACACCCACCGGTACTCCGGGGTAGTACGTGAACCCTTACTGGTTCACTGGGGTACACCTGATGATGTTACTGGCGCGCGGTGTAGACCAGACATTCCTACCTGACCCTCCGTTTTAGGCCCGGTATCCCTACCTGATGCTCCGTTGTTGGCCTGGCACCCCTACCCAATATGCTGGGGTAGTACCGGTACCCCCACCGGTACTCTGCGGTAGTATTGGTACACCCACCGGTACTCCAGGGCAGTACCTGAACACTTACTGGTTCGCTGGGGTACACCTGCTGACTTTACGGGCGTGCTGTGTAGACCAGACATTCCTACCTGACCCTCCAGGCTAGGCCCGGTATCCCTACCTGATGCTCTGCGGTAGGCCTGGCCCCCTACCCGACAATCTGGGGTAGTACCGGTACACCCACAGGTACTCCGCGGTACTTTTGCTATACCCACCGGTACTCCTGGATTGTACCGGAACCCTTACTGGTGCGCCGGGGTACACCTGCTGACCCTACGGGCACACTGCTTTGGACCCACCCTTCCAACCTGACCCGCCGGCGTAGGCCTGGTATACCTACCCGATGTTTCGAGGTAGAACCGGTTCCCCCACCGGTACTCTGGGTTTGGAACGGAACCCTTTGTGATGCGCCAGAGAACACCAGCTGTCCCTTCGTGCGCGCTGGACTAGACCCGTCCTCCCTTCCGGACACCACAGGTTAGACACGCTATCCCTAGCTGATGCTCCGCATTAGGCTTGGCACCCATACCCGATGTTCTGGGGTAGTAGCGGTACCCCCACCGTTACTCTGCGGTAGTATCGGTACACCCACCGGTACTCCGGGGTAGTACGTGAACCCTTACTGGTTCACTGGGGTACACCTGCTGACGTTACGGGGACGCGGTGTAGACCAGACATTCCTACCTGACCCTCCGTTTTAGGCCCGGTATCCCTACCTGATGCTCCGTTGTTGGCCTGGCACCCATACCCGATATGCTGGGGTAGTACCGCTACCCCCACCGGTACTCTGCGGTAGTATTGGTACACCCACCGGTACTCCAGGGCAGTACCTGAACACTTACTGGTTCGCTGGGGTCCACCTGCTGACCTTACGGGCGTGCTGTGTAGACCAGACATTCTTACCTGACCCTCCAGGCTAGGCCCGGTATCCCTACCTGATGCTCTGCGGTAGGCCTGGCCCCCTACCCGACAATCTGGGGTAGTACCGGTACACCCACAGGTACTCCGCGGTACTTTTGCTATACCCACCGGTACACCTGGATTGTACCGGAACCCTTACTGGTGCGCCGGGGTACACCTGCTGACCCTACGGGCACACTGCTTTGGACCCACCCTTCCTACCTGACCCGCCGGGGTAGGCCTGGTATACCTACCCGATGTTTCGAGGTAGAACCGGTTCCCCCACCGGTACTCTGGGGTTGGAACGGAAACCTTTGTGATGCGCCAGAGAACACCAGCTGTCCCTTCGTGCGCGCTGGACTAGACCTGGCCTCCCTACCGGACCCCACAGGTTAGACACGCTATCCCTACCTGATGCTCCGCATTAGGCTTGGCACCCATACCCGATGTTCTGGGGTACTAGCGGTACCCCCACCGTTACTCTGCGGTAGTATCGGTACACCCACCGGTACTCCGGGGTAGTACGTGAACCCTTACTGGTTCACTGGGGTACACCTGCTGACGTTACGGGGACGCGGTGTAGACCAGACATTCCTACCTGACCCTCCGTTTTAGGCCCGGTATCCCTACCTGATGCTCCGTTGTTGGCCTGGCACCCCTACCCGATATGCTGGGGTAGTACCGGTACCCCCACCGGTACTCTGCGGTAGTATTGGTACACCCACCGGTACTCCAGGGTAGTACCTGAACTCTTACTGGTTCGCTGGGGTACACCTGCTGACCTTACGGGCGTGCTCTGTAGACCAGACATTCCTACCTGACCCTCCAGGCTAGGCCCGGTATCCCTACCTGATGCTCTGCGGTAGGCCTGGCCCCCTACCCGACAATCTGGGGTAGTACCGGTACACCCACCGGTACTCCGCGGTACTTTTGCTATACCCACCGGTACTCCTGGATTGTACCGGAACCCTTACTGGTGCGCCGGGGTACACCTGCTGACCCTACGGGCACACTGCTTTGGACCCACCCTTCCTACCTGACCCGCCGGGGTAGGCCTGCTATACCTACCCGATGTTTCGAGGTAGAACCGGTTCCCCCACCGGTACTCTGGGTTTGGAACGGAACCCTTTGTGATGCGCCAGAGAACACCAGCTGTCCCTTCGTGCGCGCTGGACTAGACCCGGCCTCCCTTCCGGACCCCACAGGTTAGACCCGCTATCCCTACCTGATGCTCCGCATTAGGCTTGGCACCCATACCCGATGTTCTGGGGTAGTAGCGGTACCCCCACCGTTACTCTGCGGTAGTATCGGTACACCCACCGGTACTCCGGGGTAGTACGTGAACCCTTACTGGTTCACTGGGGTACACCTGCTGACGTTACGGGGACGCGGTGTAGACCAGACATTCCTACCTGACCCTCCGTTTTAGGCCCGGTATCCCTACCTGATGCTCCGTTGTTGGCCTGGCACCCCTACCCGATATGCTGGGGTAGTACCGGTACCCCCACCGGTACTCTGCGGTAGTATTGGTACACCCACCGGTACTCCAGGGTAGTACCTGAACTCTTACTGGTTCGCTGGGGTACACCTGCTGACCTTACGGGCGTGCTCTGTAGACCAGACATTCCTACCTGACCCTCCAGGCTAGGCCCGGTATCCCTACCTGATGCTCTGCGGTAGGCCTGGCCCCGTATCCGACAATCTGGGGTACTACCGGTACACCCACAGGGACTCCGCGGTACTTTTGCTATACCCACCGGTACTCCTGGATTGTACCGGAACCCTTACTGGTGCGCCGGGGTACACCTGCTGACCCTACGGGCACACTGCTTTGGACCCACCCTTCCAACCTGACCCGCCGGCGTAGGCCTGGTATACCTACCCGATGTTTCGAGGTAGAACCGGTTCCCCCACCGGTACTCTGGGTTTGGAACGGAACCCTTTGTGATGCGCCAGAGAACACCAGCTGTCCCTTCGTGCGCGCTGGACTAGACCCGTCCTCCCTTCCGGACCCCACAGGTTAGACCCGCTATCCCTACCTGATGCTCCACATTAGGCTTGGCACCCATACCCGATGTTCTGGGGTAGTAGCGGTACCCCCACCGTTACTCTGCTGTAGTATCGGTACACCCACCGGTACTCCGGGGTAGTACGTGAACCCTTACTGGTTCACTGGGGTACACCTGCTGACGTTACTGGCGCGCGGTGTAGACCAGACATTCCTACCTGACCCTCCGTTTTAGGCCCGGTATCCCTACCTGATGCCCCGTTGTTGGCCTGGCACCCCTACCCGATATGCTGGGGTAGTACCGCTACCCCCACCGGTACTCTGCGGTAGTATTGGTACACCCACCGGTACTCCAGGGCAGTACCTGAACACTTCCTGGTTCGCTGGGGTACACCTGCTGACCTTACGGGCGTGCTCTGTAGACCAGACATTCCTACCTGACCCTCCAGGCTAGGCCCGGTATCCCTACCTGATGCTCTGCGGTAGGCCTGGCCCCCTACCCGACAATCTGGGGTACTACCGGTACACCCACCGGGACTCCGCGGTACTTTTGCTATACCCACCGGTACTCCTGGATTGTACCGGAACCCTTACTGCTGCGCCGGGGTACACCTCCTGACCCTACGGGCACACTGCTTTGGACCCACCCTTCCTACCTGACCCGCCGGGGTAGGCCTGGTATACCTACCCGATGTTTCGAGGTAGAACCGGTTCCCCCACCGGTACTCTGGGTTTGGAACGGAACCCTTTGTGATGCGCCAGAGAACACCAGCTGTCCCTTCGTGCGCGCTGGACGAGACCCGGCCTTCCTTCCGGACCCCACAGGTTAGACCCGCTATCCCTACCTGATGCTCCGCATTAGGCTTGGCACCCATACCTGATGTTCTGGGGCAGTAACGGTACCCCCACCGTTACTCTGCGGTAGTATCGGTACACCCACCGGTACTCCGGGGTAGTACGTGAACCCTTACTGGTTCACTGGGGTACACCTGTTGACGTTACAGGGACGCGGTGTAGACCAGACATTCCTACCTGACCCTCCGTTTTAGGCCCGGTATCCCTACCTGATGCTCCGTTGTTGGCCTGGCACCCCTACCCGATATGCTGGGGTAGTACCGCTACCCCCACCGGTACTCTGCGGTAGTATTGGTACACCCACCGGTACTCCAGGGCAGTACCTGAACACTTACTGGTTCGCTGGGGTACACCTGCTGACCTTACGGGCGTGCTGTGTAGACCAGACATTCTTACCTGACCCTCCAAGCTAGGCCCGGTATCCCTACCTGATGCTCTGCGGTAGGCCTGGCCCCCTACCCGACAATCTGGGGTAGTACCGGTACACCCACAGGTACTCCGCGGTACTTTTGCTATACCCACCGGTACACCTGGATTGTACCGGAACCCTTACTGGTGCGCCGGGGTACACCTGCTGACCCTACGGGCACACTGCTTTGGACCCACCCTTCCTACCTGACCCGCCGGGGTAGGCCTGGTATACCTACCCGATGTTTCGAGGTAGAACCGGTTCCCCCACCGGTACTCTGGGTTTGGAACGGAACCCTTTGTGATGCGCCAGAGAACACCAGCTGTCCCTTCGTGCGCGCTGGACTAGACCCGTCCTCCCTTCCGGACACCACAGGTTAGACACGCTATCCCTAGCTGATGCTCCGCATTAGGCTTGGCACCCATACCCGATGTTCTGGGGTAGTAGCGGTACCCCCACCGTTACTCTGCGGTAGTATCGGTACACCCACCGGTACTCCGGGGTAGTACGTGAACCCTTACTGGTTCACTGGGGTACACCTGCTGACGTTACTGGCGCGCGGTGTAGACCAGACATTCCTACCTGACCCTCCGTTTTAGGCCCGGTATCCCTACCTGATGCTCCGTTGTTCGCCTGGCACCCCTACCCGATATGCTGGGGTAGTACCGGTACCCCCACCGGTACTCTGCGGTAGTATTGGTACACCCACCGGTACTCCACGGTAGTACCTGAACACTTCCTGGTTCGCTGGGGTACACCTGCTGACCTTACGGGCGTGCTCTGTAGACCAGACATTCCTACCTGACCCTCCAGGCTAGGCCCGGTATCCCTACCTGATGCTCTGCGGTAGGCCTGGCCCCCTACCCGACAATCTGGGGTACTACCGGTACACCCACCGGGACTCCGCGGTACTTTTGCTATACCCACCGGTACTCCTGGATTGTACCGGAACCCTTACTGCTGCGCCGGGGTACACCTCCTGACCCTACGGGCACACTGCTTTGGACCCACCCTTCCTACCTGACCCGCCGGGGTAGGCCTGGTATACCTACCCGATGTTTCGAGGTAGAACCGGTTCCCCCACCGGTACTCTGGGTTTGAAACGGAACCCTTTGTGATGCGCCAGAGAACACCAGCTGTCCCTTCGTGCGCGCTGGACGAGACCCGGCCTTCCTTCCGGACCCCACAGGTTAGACCCGCTATCCCTACCTGATGCTCCGCATTAGGCTTGGCACCCATACCTGATGTTCTGGGGCAGTAACGGTACCCCCACCGTTACTCTGCGGTAGTATCGGTACACCCACCGGTACTCCGGGGTAGTACGTGAACCCTTACTGGTTCACTGGGGTACACCTGTTGACGTTACAGGGACGCGGTGTAGACCAGACATTCCTACCTGACCCTCCGTTTTAGGCCCGGTATCCCTACCTGATGCTCCGTTGTTGGCCTGGCACCCCTACCTGATATGCTGGGGTAGTACCGCTACCCCCACCGGTACTCTGCGGTAGTATTGGTACACCCACCGGTACTCCAGGGCAGTACCTGAACACTTACTGGTTCGCTGGGGTCCACCTGCTGACCTTACGGGCGTGCTGTGTAGACCAGACATTCTTACCTGACCCTCCAGGCTAGGCCCGGTATCCCTACCTGATGCTCTGCGGTAGGCCTGGCCCCCTACCCGACAATCTGGGGTAGTACCGGTACACCCACAGGTACTCCGCGGTACTTTTGCTATACCCACCGGTACACCTGGATTGTACCGGAACCCTTACTGGTGCGCCGGGGTACACCTGCTGACCCTACGGGCACACTGCTTTGGACCCACCCTTCCTACCTGACCCGCCGGGGTAGGCCTGGTATACCTACCCGATGTTTCGAGGTAGAACCGGTTCCCCCACCGGTACTCTGGGGTTGGAACGGAAACCTTTGTGATGCGCCAGAGAACACCAGCTGTCCCTTCGTGCGCGCTGGACTAGACCTGGCCTCCCTACCGGACCCCACAAGTTAGACACGCTATCCCTACCTGATGCTCCGCATTAGGCTTGGCACCCATACCCGATGTTCTGGGGTACTAGCGGTACCCCCACCGTTACTCTGCGGTAGTATCGGTACACCCACCGGTACTCCGGGGTAGTACGTGAACCCTTACTGGTTCACTGGGGTACACCTGCTGACGTTACGGGGACGCGGTGTAGACCAGACATTCCTACCTGACCCTCCGTTTTAGGCCCGGTATCCCTACCTGATGCTCCGTTGTTGGCCTGGCACCCCTACCCGATATGCTGGGGTAGTACCGGTACCCCCACCGGTACTCTGCGGTAGTATTGGTACACCCACCGGTACTCCAGGGTAGTACCTGAACTCTTACTGGTTCGCTGGGGTACACCTGCTGACCTTACGGGCGTGCTCTGTAGACCAGACATTCCTACCTGACCCTCCAGGCTAGGCCCGGTATCCCTACCTGATGCTCTGCGGTAGGCCTGGCCCCCTACCCGACAATCTGGGGTAGTACCGGTACACCCACCGGTACTCCGCGGTACTTTTGCTATACCCACCGGTACTCCTGGATTGTACCGGAACCCTTACTGGTGCGCCGGGGTACACCTGCTGACCCTACGGGCACACTGCTTTGGACCCACCCTTCCTACCTGACCTGCCGGGGTAGGCCTGGTATACCTACCCGATGTTTCGAGGTAGAACCGGTTCCCCCACCGGTACTCTGGGTTTGGAACGGAACCCTTTGTGATGCGCCAGAGAACACCAGCTGTCCCTTCGTGCGCGCTGGACTAGACCCGGCCTCCCTTCCGGACCCCACAGGTTAGACCCGCTATCCCTACCTGATGCTCCGCATTAGGCTTGGCACCCATACCCGATGTTCTGGGGTAGTAGCGGTACCCCCACCGTTACTCTGCGGTAGTATCGGTACACCCACCGGTACTCCGGGGTAGTACGTGAACCCTTACTGGTTCACTGGGGTACACCTGATGATGTTACTGGCGCGCGGTGTAGACCAGACATTCCTACCTGACCCTCCGTTTTAGGCCCGGTATCCCTACCTGATGCTCCGTTGTTGGCCTGGCACCCCTACCCAATATGCTGGGGTAGTACCGGTACCCCCACCGGTACTCTGCGGTAGTATTGGTACACCCACCGGTACTCCAGGGCAGTACCTGAACACTTACTGGTTCGCTGGGGTACACCTGCTGACTTTACGGGCGTGCTGTGTAGACCAGACATTCCTACCTGACCCTCCAGGCTAGGCCCGGTATCCCTACCTGATGCTCTGCGGTAGGCCTGGCCCCCTACCCGACAATCTGGGGTAGTACCGGTACACCCACAGGTACTCCGCGGTACTTTTGCTATACCCACCGGTACTCCTGGATTGTACCGGAACCCTTACTGGTGCGCCGGGGTACACCTGCTGACCCTACGGGCACACTGCTTTGGACCCACCCTTCCAACCTGACCCGCCGGCGTAGGCCTGGTATACCTACCCGATGTTTCGAGGTAGAACCGGTTCCCCCACCGGTACTCTGGGTTTGGAACGGAACCCTTTGTGATGCGCCAGAGAACACCAGCTGTCCCTTCGTGCGCGCTGGACTAGACCCGTCCTCCCTTCCGGACACCACAGGTTAGACACGCTATCCCTAGCTGATGCTCCGCATTAGGCTTGGCACCCATACCCGATGTTCTGGGGTAGTAGCGGTACCCCCACCGTTACTCTGCGGTAGTATCGGTACACCCACCGGTACTCCGGGGTAGTACGTGAACCCTTACTGGTTCACTGGGGTACACCTGCTGACGTTACGGGGACGCGGTGTAGACCAGACATTCCTACCTGACCCTCCGTTTTAGGCCCGGTATCCCTACCTGATGCTCCGTTGTTGGCCTGGCACCCATACCCGATATGCTGGGGTAGTACCGCTACCCCCACCGGTACTCTGCGGTAGTATTGGTACACCCACCGGTACTCCAGGGCAGTACCTGAACACTTACTGGTTCGCTGGGGTCCACCTGCTGACCTTACGGGCGTGCTGTGTAGACCAGACATTCTTACCTGACCCTCCAGGCTAGGCCCGGTATCCCTACCTGATGCTCTGCGGTAGGCCTGGCCCCCTACCCGACAATCTGGGGTAGTACCGGTACACCCACAGGTACTCCGCGGTACTTTTGCTATACCCACCGGTACACCTGGATTGTACCGGAACCCTTACTGGTGCGCCGGGGTACACCTGCTGACCCTACGGGCACACTGCTTTGGACCCACCCTTCCTACCTGACCCGCCGGGGTAGGCCTGGTATACCTACCCGATGTTTCGAGGTAGAACCGGTTCCCCCACCGGTACTCTGGGGTTGGAACGGAAACCTTTGTGATGCGCCAGAGAACACCAGCTGTCCCTTCGTGCGCGCTGGACTAGACCTGGCCTCCCTACCGGACCCCACAGGTTAGACACGCTATCCCTACCTGATGCTCCGCATTAGGCTTGGCACCCATACCCGATGTTCTGGGGTACTAGCGGTACCCCCACCGTTACTCTGCGGTAGTATCGGTACACCCACCGGTACTCCGGGGTAGTACGTGAACCCTTACTGGTTCACTGGGGTACACCTGCTGACGTTACGGGGACGCGGTGTAGACCAGACATTCCTACCTGACCCTCCGTTTTAGGCCCGGTATCCCTACCTGATGCTCCGTTGTTGGCCTGGCACCCCTACCCGATATGCTGGGGTAGTACCGGTACCCCCACCGGTACTCTGCGGTAGTATTGGTACACCCACCGGTACTCCAGGGTAGTACCTGAACCCTTACTGGTTCGCTGGGGTACACCTGCTGACCTTACGGGCGTGCTCTGTAGACCAGACATTCCTACCTGACCCTCCAGGCTAGGCCCGGTATCCCTACCTGATGCTCTGCGGTAGGCCTGGCCCCCTACCCGACAATCTGGGGTAGTACCGGTACACCCACCGGTACTCCGCGGTACTTTTGCTATACCCACCGGTACTCCTGGATTGTACCGGAACCCTTACTGGTGCGCCGGGGTACACCTGCTGACCCTACGGGCACACTGCTTTGGACCCACCCTTCCTACCTGACCCGCCGGGGTAGGCCTGCTATACCTACCCGATGTTTCGAGGTAGAACCGGTTCCCCCACCGGTACTCTGGGTTTGGAACGGAACCCTTTGTGATGCGCCAGAGAACACCAGCTGTCCCTTCGTGCGCGCTGGACTAGACCCGGCCTCCCTTCCGGACCCCACAGGTTAGACCCGCTATCCCTACCTGATGCTCCGCATTAGGCTTGGCACCCATACCCGATGTTCTGGGGTAGTAGCGGTACCCCCACCGTTACTCTGCGGTAGTATCGGTACACCCACCGGTACTCCGGGGTAGTACGTGAACCCTTACTGGTTCACTGGGGTACACCTGCTGACGTTACGGGGACGCGGTGTAGACCAGACATTCCTACCTGACCCTCCGTTTTAGGCCCGGTATCCCTACCTGATGCTCCGTTGTTGGCCTGGCACCCCTACCCGATATGCTGGGGTAGTACCGGTACCCCCACCGGTACTCTGCGGTAGTATTGGTACACCCACCGGTACTCCAGGGTAGTACCTGAACTCTTACTGGTTCGCTGGGGTACACCTGCTGACCTTACGGGCGTGCTCTGTAGACCAGACATTCCTACCTGACCCTCCAGGCTAGGCCCGGTATCCCTACCTGATGCTCTGCGGTAGGCCTGGCCCCGTATCCGACAATCTGGGGTACTACCGGTACACCCACAGGGACTCCGCGGTACTTTTGCTATACCCACCGGTACTCCTGGATTGTACCGGAACCCTTACTGGTGCGCCGGGGTACACCTGCTGACCCTACGGGCACACTGCTTTGGACCCACCCTTCCAACCTGACCCGCCGGCGTAGGCCTGGTATACCTACCCGATGTTTCGAGGTAGAACCGGTTCCCCCACCGGTACTCTGGGTTTGGAACGGAACCCTTTGTGATGCGCCAGAGAACACCAGCTGTCCCTTCGTGCGCGCTGGACTAGACCCGTCCTCCCTTCCGGACCCCACAGGTTAGACCCGCTATCCCTACCTGATGCTCCACATTAGGCTTGGCACCCATACCCGATGTTCTGGGGTAGTAGCGGTACCCCCACCGTTACTCTGCTGTAGTATCGGTACACCCACCGGTACTCCGGGGTAGTACGTGAACCCTTACTGGTTCACTGGGGTACACCTGCTGACGTTACTGGCGCGCGGTGTAGACCAGACATTCCTACCTGACCCTCCGTTTTAGGCCCGGTATCCCTACCTGATGCCCCGTTGTTGGCCTGGCACCCCTACCCGATATGCTGGGGTAGTACCGCTACCCCCACCGGTACTCTGCGGTAGTATTGGTACACCCACCGGTACTCCAGGGCAGTACCTGAACACTTACTGGTTCGCTGGGGTACACCTGCTGACCTTACGGGCGTGCTCTGTAGACCAGACATTCCTACCTGACCCTCCAGGCTAGGCCCGGTATCCCTACCTGATGCTCTGCGCTACGCCTGGCCCCCTACCTGACAATCTGGGGTAGTACCGGTACACCCACAGGGACTCCGCGGTACTTTTGCTATACCCACCGGTACTCCTGGATTGTACCGGAACCCTTACTGGTGCGCCGGGGTACACCTGCTGACCCTACGGGCACACTGCTTTGGACCCACCCTTCCTACCTGACCCGCCGGGGTAGGTCTGGTATACATACCCGATGTTTCGAGGTAGAACCGATTCCCCCACCGGTACTCTGGGGTTGGAACGGAACCCTTTGTGATGCGCCAGAGAACACCAGCTGTCCCTTCGTGCGCGCTGGACTAGACCCGGCCTCCCTTCCGGACCCCACAGGTTAGACCCGCTATCCCTAGCTGATGCTCCGCATTAGGCTTGGCACCCATACCCGATGTTCTGGGGTAGTAGCGGTACCCCCACCGTTACTCTGCGGTAGTATCGGTACACCCACCGGTACTCCGGGGTAGTACGTGAACCCTTACTGGTTCACTGGGGTACACCTGATGATGTTACTGGCGCGCGGTGTAGACCAGACATTCCTACCTGACCCTCCGTTTTAGGCCCGGTATCCCTACCTGATGCTCCGTTGTTGGCCTGGCACCCCTACCCAATATGCTGGGGTAGTACCGGTACCCCCACCGGTACTCTGCGGTAGTATTGGTACACCCACCGGTACTCCAGGGTAGTACCTGAACACTTCCTGGTTTGCTGGGGTACACCTGCTGACCTTACGGGCGTGCTGTGTAGACCAGACATTCCTACCTGACCCTCCAGGCTAGGCCCGGTATCCCTACCTGATGCTCTGCGGTAGGCCTGGCCCCCTACCCGACAATCTGGGGTAGTACCGGTACACCCACCGGGACTCCGCGGTACTTTTGCTATACCCACCGGTACTCCTGGATTGTACCGGAACCCTTACTGGTGCGCCGGGGTACACCTGCTGACCCTACGGGCACACTGCTTTGGACCCACCCTTCCTACCTGACCCGCCGGGGTAGGCCTGGTATACCTACCCGATGTTTCGAGGTAGAACCGGTTCCCCCACCGGTACTCTGGGTTTGGAACGGAACCCTTTGTGATGCGCCAGAGAACACCAGCTGTCCCTTCGTGCGCGCTGGACTAGACCCGTCCTCCCTTCCGGGCACCACAGGTTAGACCCGCTATCCCTACCTGATGCTCCGCATTAGGCTTGGCACCCATACCCGATGTTCTGGGGTACTAGCGGTACCCCCACCGTTACTCTGCGGTAGTATCGGTACACCCACCGGTACTCCGGGGTAGTACGTGAACCCTTACTGGTTCACTGGGGTACACCTGATGACGTTACTGGCGCGCGGTGTAGACCAGACATTCCTACCTGACCCTCCGTTTTAGGCCCGGTATCCCTACCTGATGCTCCGTTGTTGGCCTGGCACCCCTACCCGATATGCTGGGGTAGTACCGGTACCCCCACCGGTACTCTGCGGTAGTATTGGTACACCCACCGTTACTCCAGGGCAGTACCTGAACACTTACTGGTTCGCTGGGGTACACCTGCTGACCTTACGGGCGTGCTGTGTAGACCAGACATTCCTACCTGACCCTCCAGGCTAGGCCCGGTATCCCTACCTGATGCTCTGCGGTAGGCCTGGTCCCCTACCCGACAATCTGGGGTAGTACCGGTACACCCACAGGGACTCCGCGGTACTTTTGCTATACCCACCGGTACTCCTGGATTGTACCGGAACCCTTACTGGTGCGCCGGGGTACACCTGCTGACCCTACGGGCACACTGCTTTGGACCCACCCTTCCAACCGGACCCGCCGGCGTAGGCCTGGTATACATACCCGATGTTTCGAGGTAGAACCGATTCCCCCACCGGTACTCTAGGGTTGGAACGGAACCCTTTGTGATGCGCCAGAGAACACCAGCTGTCCCTTCGTGCGCGCTGGACTAGACCCGGCCTGCCTTCCGGACCCCACAGGTTAGACCCGCTATCCCTACCTGATGCTCCGCATTAGGCTTGGCACCCATACCCGATGTTCTGGGGTAGTAGCGGTACCCCCACCGTTACTCTGCGTTAGTATCGGTACACCCACCGGTACTCCGGGGTAGTACGTGAACCCTTACTGGTTCACTGGGGTACACCTGATGACGTTACTGGCGCGCGGTGTAGACCAGACATTCCTACCTGACCCTCCGTTTTAGGCCCGGTATCCCTACCTGATGCTCCGTTGTTGGCCTGGCACCCCTACCCAATATGCTGGGGTAGTACCGGTACCCCCACCGGTACTCTGCGGTAGTATCGGTACACCCACCGGTACTCCAGGGTAGTACGTGAACCCTTACTGGTTCACTGGGGTACACCTGCTGACGTTACTGGCTCGCGGTGTAGACCAGACATTCCTACCTGACCCTCCAGGCTAGGCCCGGTATCCCTACCTGATGCTCTGCGCTACGCCTGGCCCCCTACCTGACAATCTGGGGTAGTACCGGTACACCCACAGGGACTCCGCGGTACTTTTGCTATACCCACCGGTACTCCTGGATTGTACCGGAACCCTTACTGGTGCGCCGGGGTACACCTGCTGACCCTACGGGCACACTGCTTTGGACCCACCCTTCCTACCTGACCCGCCGGGGTAGGCCTGGTATACCTACCCGATGTTTCGAGGTAGAACCGGTTCCCCCACCGGTACTCTGGGTTTGGAACGGAACCCTTTGTGATGCGCCAGAGGACACCAGCTGTCCCTTCGTGCGCGCTGGACTAGACCCGTCCTCCCTTCCGGACACCACAGGTTAGACCCGCTATCCCTACCTGATGCTCCGCATTAGGCTTGGCACCCATACCCGATGTTCTGGGGTAGTAGCGGTACCCCCACCGTTACTCTGCGGTAGTATCGGTACACCCACCGGTACTCCGGGGTAGTACGTGAACCCTTACTGGTTCACTGGGGTACACCTGATAACGTTACTGGCGCGCGGTGTAGACCAGACATTCCTACCTGACCCTCCGTTTTAGGCCCGGTATCCCTACCTGATGCTCCGTTGTTGGCCTGGCACCCCTACCCAATATGCTGGGGTAGTACCGCTACCCCCACCGGTACTCTGCGGTAGTATTGGTACACCCACCGGTACTCCAGGGTAGTACCTGAACCCTTACTGGTTCCCTGGGGTACACCTGCTGACCTTACGGGCGTGCTGTGTAGACCAGACATTCCTACCTGACCCTCCAGGCTAGGCCCGGTATCCCTACCTGATGCTCTGCGGTAGGCCTGGCCCCCTACCCGACAATCTGGGGTAGTACCGGTACACCCACAGGGACTCCGCGGTACTTTTGCTATACCCACCGGTACTCCTGGATTGTACCGGAACCCTTACTGGTGCGCCGGGGTACACCTGCTGACCCTACGGGCACACTGCTTTGGACCCACCCTTCCAACCTGACCCGCCGGCGTAGGCCTGGTATACCTACCCGATGTTTCGAGGTAGAACCGGTTCCCCCACCGGTACTCTGGGTTTGGAACGGAACCCTTTGTGATGCGCCAGAGAACACCAGCTGTCCCTTCGTGCGCGCTGGACTAGACCCGTCCTCCCTTCCGGACACCACAGGTTAGACACGCTATCCCTAGCTGATGCTCCGCATTAGGCTTGGCACCCATACCCGATGTTCTGGGGTAGTAGCGGTACCCCCACCGTTACTCTGCGGTAGTATCGGTACACCCACCGGTACTCCGGGGTAGTACGTGAACCCTTACTGGTTCACTGGGGTACACCTGCTGACGTTACGGGGACGCGGTGTAGACCAGACATTCCTACCTGACCCTCCGTTTTAGGCCCGTTATCCCTACCTGATGCTCCGTTGTTGGCCTGGCACCCCTACCCGATATGCTGGGGTAGTACCGCTACCCCCACCGGTACTCTGCGGTAGTATTGGTACACCCACCGGTACTCCACGGTAGTACCTGAACACTTCCTGGTTCGCTGGGGTACACCTGCTGACCTTACGGGCGTGCTCTGTAGACCAGACATTCCTACCTGACCCTCCAGGCTAGGCCCGGTATCCCTACCTGATGCTCTGCGGTAGGCCTGGCCCCCTACCCGACAATCTGGGGTACTACCGGTACACCCACCGGGACTCCGCGGTACTTTTGCTATACCCACCGGTACTCCTGGATTGTACCGTAACCCTTACTGCTGCGCCGGGGTACACCTGCTGACCCTACGGGCACACTGCTTTGGACCCACCCTTCCTACCTGACCCGACGGGGTAGGCCTGGTATACCTACCCGATGTTTCGAGGTAGAACCGGTTCCCCCACCGGTACTCTGGGTTTGGAACGGAACCCTTTGTAATGCGCCAGAGAACACCAGCTGTCCCTTCGTGCGCGCTGGACTAGACCCGGCCTCCCTTCCGGACACCACCGGTTAGACCCGTTATCCCTACCTGATGCTCCGCATTAGGCTTGGCACCCATACCCGATGTTCTGGGGTAGTAGCGGTACCCCCACCGTTACTCTGCGGTAGTATCGGTACACCCACCGGTACTCCAGGGTAGTACGTGAACCCTTACTGGTTCACTGGGGTACACCTGCTGACGTTACTGGCGCGCGGTGTAGACCAGACATTCCTACCTGACCCTCCGTTTTAGGCCCGGTATCCCTACCTGATGCCCCGTTGTTGGCCTGGCACCCCTACCCGATATGCTGGGGTAGTACCGCTACCCCCACCGGTACTCTGCGGTAGTATTGGTACACCCACCGGTACTCCAGGGCAGTACCTGAACACTTACTGGTTCGCTGGGGTACACCTGCTGACCTTACGGGCGTGCTCTGTACACCAGACATTCCTACCTGACCCTCCAGGCTAGGCCCGGTATCCCTACCTGATGCTCTGCGGTAGGCCTGGCCCCCTACCCGACAATCTGGGGTAGTACCGGTACACCCACAGGTACTCCGCGGTACTTTTGCTATACCCACCGGTACTCCTGGATTGTACCGGAACCCTTACTGGTGCGCCGGGGTACACCTGCTGACCCTACGGGCACACTGCTTTGGACCCACCCTTCCAACCTGACCCGCCGGCGTAGGCCTGGTATACCTACCCGATGTTTCAAGGTAGAACCGGTTCCCCCACCGGTACTCTGGGGTTGGAACGGAACCCTTTGTGATGCGCCAGAGAACACCAGCTGTCCCTTCGTGCGCGCTGGACTAGACCCGTCCTCCCTTCCGGACACCACAGGTTAGACACGCTATCCCTAGCTGATGCTCCGCATTAGGCTTGGCACCCATACCCGATGTTCTGGGGTAGTAGCGGTACCCCCACCGTTACTCTGCGGTAGTATCGGTACACCCACCGGTACTCCGGGGTAGTACGTGAACCCTTACTGGTTCACTGGGGTACACCTGCTGAAGTTACGGGGACGCGGTGTAGACCAGACATTCCTACCTGACCCTCCGTTTTAGGCCCGGTATCCCTACATGATGCTCCGTTGTTGGCCTGGCACCCATACCCGATATGCTGGGGTAGTACCGGTACCCCCACCGGTACTCTGCGGTAGTATTGGTACACCCACCGGTACTCCAGGGTAGTACCTGAACCCTTACTGGTTCGCTGGGGTACACCTGCTGACCTTACGGGCGTGCTGTGTAGACCAGACATTCCTACCTGACCCTCCAGGCTAGGCCCGGTATCCCTACCTGATGCTCTGCGGTAGGCCTGGCCCCCTACCCGACAATCTGGGGTAGTACCGGTACACCCACAGGGACTCCGCGGTACTTTTGCTATACCCACCGGTACTCCTGGATTGTACCGGAACCCTTACTGGTGCGCCGGGGTACACCTGCTGACCCTACGGGCACACTGCTTTGGACCCACCCTTCCTACCTGACCCGCCGGGGTAGGTCTGGTATACATACCCGATGTTTCGAAGTAGAACCGGTTCCCCCACCGGTACTCTGGGTTTGGAACGGAACCCTTTGTGATGCGCCAGAGAACACCAGCTGTCCCTTCGTGCGCGCTGGACTAGACCCGGCCTCCCTTCCGGACACCACAGGTTAGACACGCTATCCCTAGCTGATGATCCGCATTAGGCTTGGCACCCATACCCGATGTTCTGGGGTAGTAGCGGTACCCCCACCGTTACTCTGCGGTAGTATTGGTACACCCGCCGGTACTCCGGGGTAGTACGTGAACCCTTACTGGTTCACTGGGGTACACCTGATGACGTTACTGGCACGCGGTGTAGACCAGACATTCCTACCTGACCCTCCGTTTTAGGCCCGGTATCCCTACCTGATGCTCCGTTGTTGGCCTGGCACCCCTACCCGATATGCTGGGGTAGTACCGCTACCCCCACCGGTACTCTGCGGTAGTATTGGTACACCCACCGGTACTCCAGGGCAGTACCTGAACACTTCCTGGTTCGCTGGGGTACACCTGCTGACCTTACGGGCGTGCTCTGTAGACCAGACATTCCTACCTGACCCTCCAGGCTAGGCCCGGTATCCCTACCTGATGCTCTGCGGTAGGCCTGGCCCCCTACCCGACAATCTGGGGTAGTACCGGTACACCCACAGGGACTCCGCGGTAGTTTTGCTATACCCACCGGTACTCCTGGATTGTACCGGAACCCTTACTGGTGCGCCGGGGTACACCTGCTGACCCTACGGGCACACTGCTTTGGACCCACCCTTCCTACCTGACCCGCCGGGGTAGGCCTGCTATACCTACCCGATGTTTCGAGGTAGAACCGGTTCCCCCACCGGTACTCTGGGTTTGGAACGGAACCCTTTGTGATGCGCCAGAGAACACCAGCTGTCCCTTCGTGCGCGCTGGACTAGACCCGTCCTCCCTTCCGGACACCACAGGTTAGACCCGCTATCCCTACCTGATGCTCCGCATTAGGCTTGGCACCCATACCCGATGTTCTGGTGTAGTAGCGGTACCCCCACCGTTACTCTGCGGTAGTATCGGTACACCCACCGGTACTCCGGGGTAGTACGTGAACCCTTACTGGTTCACTGGGGTACACCTGATGACGTTACTGGCGCGCGGTGTAGACCAGACATTCCTACCTGACCCTCCGTTTTAGGCCCGGTATCCCTACCTGATGCTCCGTTGTTGGCCTGGCACCCCTACCCGATATGCTGGGGTAGTACCGGTACCCCCACCGGTACTCTGCGGTAGTATTGGTACACCCACCGGTACTCCAGGGCAGTACCTGAACACTTCCTGGTTCGCTGGGGTACACCTGCTGACCTTACGGGCGTGCTCTGTAGACCAGACATTCCTACCTGACCCTCCAGGCTAGGCCCGGTATCCCTACCTGATGCTCTGCGGTAGGCCTGGCCCCCTACCCGACAATCTGGGGTAGTACCGGTACACCCACAGGGACTCCGCGGTACTTTTGCTATACCCACCGGTACTCCTGGATTGTACCGGAACCCTTACTGGTGCGCCGGGGTACACCTGCTGACCCTACGGGCACACTGCTTTGGACCCACCCTTCCTACCTGACCCGCCGGGGTAGGCCTGCTATACCTACCCGATGTTTCGAGGTAGAACCGGTTCCCCCACCGGTACTCTGGGTTTGGAACGGAACCCTTTGTGATGCGCCAGAGAACACCAGCTGTCCCTTCGTGCGCGCTGGACTAGACCCGGCCTCCCTTCCGGACACCACAGGTTAGACCCGCTATCCCTACCTGATGCTCCGCATTAGGCTTGGCACCCATACCCGATGTTCTGGTGTAGTAGCGGTACCCCCACCGTTACTCTGCGGTAGTATCGGTACACCCACCGGTACTCCGGGGTAGTACGTGAACCCTTACTGGTTCACTGGGGTACACCTGATGACGTTACTGGCGCGCGGTGTAGACCAGACATTCCTACCTGACCCTCCGTTTTAGGCCCGGTATCCCTACCTGATGCCCCGTTGTTGGCCTGGCACCCCTACCCGATATGCTGGGGTAGTACCGGTACCCCCACCGGTACTCTGCGGTAGTATTGGTACACCCACCGGTACTCCAGGGTAGTACCTGAACACTTCCTGGTTTGCTGGGGTACACCTGCTGACCTTACGGGCGTGCTGTGTAGACCAGACATTCCTACCTGACCCTCCAGGCTAGGCCCGGTATCCCTACCTGATGCTCTGCGGTAGGCCTGGCCCCCTACCCGACAATCTGGGGTAGTACCGGTACACCCACCGGGACTCCGCGGTACTTTTGCTATACCCACCGGTACTCCTGGATTGTACCGGAACCCTTACTGGTGCGCCGGGGTACACCTGCTGACCCTACGGGCACACTGCTTTGGACCCACCCTTCCTACCTGACCCGCCGGGGTAGGCCTGGTATACCTACCCGATGTTTCGAGGTAGAACCGGTTCCCCCACCGGTACTCTGGGTTTGGAACGGAACCCTTTGTGATGCGCCAGAGAACACCAGCTGTCCCTTCGTGCGCGCTGGACTAGACCCGTCCTCCCTTCCGGGCACCACAGGTTAGACCCGCTATCCCTACCTGATGCTCCGCATTAGGCTTGGCACCCATACCCGATGTTCTGGGGTACTAGCGGTACCCCCACCGTTACTCTGCGGTAGTATCGGTACACCCACCGGTACTCCGGGGTAGTACGTGAACCCTTACTGGTTCACTGGGGTACACCTGATGACGTTACTGGCGCGCGGTGTAGACCAGACATTCCTACCTGACCCTCCGTTTTAGGCCCGGTATCCCTACCTGATGCTCCGTTTTTGGCCTGGCACCCCTACCCGATATGCTGGGGTAGTACCGCTACCCCCACCGGTACTCTGCGGTAGTATTGGTACACCCACCGGTACTCCAGGGCAGTACCTGAACACTTACTGGTTCGCTGGGGTACACCTGCTGACCTTACGGGCGTGCTGTGTAGACCAGACATTCCTACCTGACCCTCCAGGCTAGGCCCGGTATCCCTACCTGATGCTCTGCGGTAGGCCTGGTCCCCTACCCGACAATCTGGGGTAGTACCGGTACACCCACAGGTACTCCGCGGTACTTTTGCTATACCCACCGGTACTCCTGGATTGTACCGGAACCCTTACTGGTGCGCCGGGGTACACCTGCTGACCCTACGGGCACACTGCTTTGGACCCACCCTTCCTACCGGACCCGCCGGCGTAGGCCTGGTATACCTACCCGATGTTTCGAGGTAGAACCGGTTCCCCCACCGGTACTCTGGGTTTGGAACGGAACCCTTTGTGATGCGCCAGAGAACACCAGCTGTCCCTTCGTGCGCGCTGGACTAGACCCGTCCTCCCTTCCGGACACCACAGGTTAGACACGCTATCCCTAGCTGATGATCCGCATTAGGCTTGGCACCCATACCCGATGTTCTGGGGTAGTAGCGGTACCCCCACCGTTACTCTGCGGTAGTATCGGTACACCCACCGGTACTCCGGGGTAGTACGTGAACCCTTACTGGTTCACTGGGGTACACCTGATGACGTTACTGGCGCGCGGTGTAGACCAGACATTCCTACCTGACCCTCCGTTTTAGGCCCGGTATCCCTACCTGATGCTCCGTTGTTGGCCTGGCACCCCTACCCGATATGCTGGGGTAGTACCGCTACCCCCACCGGTACTCTGCGGTAGTATTGGTACACCCACCGGTACTGCAGGGTAGTACCTGAACCCTTACTGGTTCGCTGGGGTACACCTGCTGACCTTACGGGCGTGCTCTGTACACCAGACATTCCTACCTGACCCTCCAGGCTAGGCCCAGTATCCCTACCTGATGCTCTGCGGTAGGCCTGGCCCCCTACCCGACAATCTGGGGTACTACCGGTACACCCACCGGGACTCCGCGCTACTTTTGCTATACCCACCGGTACTCCTGGATTGTACCGGAACCCTTACTGGTGCGCCGGGGTACACCTCCTGACCCTACGGGCACACTGCTTTGGACCCACCCTTCCTACCTGACCCGCCGGGGTAGGCCTGGTATACCTACCCGATGTTTCGAGGTAGAACCGGTTCCCCCACCGGTACTCTAGGGTTGGAACGGAACCCTTTGTGATGCGCCAGAGAACACCAGCTGTCCCTTCGTGCGCGCTGGACTAGACCCGGCCTCCCTTCCGGACACCACAGGTTAGACCCGGTATCCCTACCTGATGCTCCGCATTAGGCTTGGCACCCATACCCGATGTTCTGGGGTAGTAGCGGTACCCCCACCGTTACTCTGCGGTAGTATCGGTACACCCACCGGTACTCCGGGGTAGTACGTGAACCCTTACTGGTTCACTGGGGTACACCTGATGACGTTACTGGCGCGCGGTGTAGACCAGACATTCCTACCTGACCCTCCGTTTTAGGCCCGGTATCCCTACCTGATGCTCCGTTGTTGGCCTGGCACCCCTACCCAATATGCTGGGGTAGTACCGGTACCCCCACCGGTACTCTGCGGTAGTATCGGTACACCCACCGGTACTGCAGGGTAGTACGTGAACCCTTACTGGTTCACTGGGGTACACCTGCTGACGTTACTGGCGCGCGGTGTAGACCAGACATTCCTACCTGACCCTCCAGGCTAGGCCCGGTATCCCTACCTGATGCTCTGCGGTAGGCCTGGCCCCCTACCTGACAATCTGGGGTAGTACCGGTACACCCACCGGGACTCCGCGGTACTTTTGCTATACCCACCGGTACTCCTGGATTGTACCGGAACCCTTACTGGTGCGCCGGGGTACACCTGCTGACCCTACGGGCACACTGCTTTGGACCCACCCTTCCTACCTGACCCGCCGGGGTAGGCCTGGTATACCTACCCGATGTTTCGAGGTAGAACCGGTTCCCCCACCGGTACTCTGGGTTTGGAACGGAACCCTTTGTGATGCGCCAGAGGACACCAGCTGTCCCTTCGTGCGCGCTGGACTAGACCCGTCCTCCCTTCCGGACACCACAGGTTAGACCCACTATCCCTACCTGATGCTCCGCATTAGGCTTGGCACCCATACCCGATGTTCTGGGGTAGTAGCGGTACCCCCACCGTTACTCTGCGGTAGTATCGGTACACCCACCGGTACTCCGGGGTAGTACGTGAACCCTTACTGGTTCACTGGGGTACACCTGATAACGTTACTGGCGCGCGGTGTAGACCAGACATTCCTACCTGACCCTCCGTTTTAGGCCCGGTATCCCTACCTGATGCTCCGTTGTTGGCCTGGCACCCCTACCCGATATGCTGGGGTAGTACCGCTACCCCCACCGGTACTCTGCGGTAGTATTGGTACACCCACCGGTACTCCAGGGTAGTACCTGAACCCTTACTGGTTCGCTGGGGTACACCTGCTGACCTTACGGGCGTGCTGTGTAGACCAGACATTCCTACCTGACCCTCCAGGCTAGGCCCGGTATCCCTACCTGATGCTCTGCGGTAGGCCTGGCCCCCTACCCGACAATCTGGGGTAGTACCGGTACACCCACAGGGACTCCGCGGTACTTTTGCTATACCCACCGGTACTCCTGGATTGTACCGGAACCCTTACTGGTGCGCCGGGGTACACCTGCTGACCCTACGGGCACACTGCTTTACGCCCACCCTTCCTACCTGACCCGCCGGGGTAGGTCTGGTATACATACCCGATGTTTCGAGGTAGAACCGATTCCCCCACCGGTACTCTGGGGTTGGAACGGAACCCTTTGTGATGCGCCAGAGAACACCAGCTGTCCCTTCGTGCGCGCTGGACTAGACCCGGCCTGCCTTCCGGACCCCACAGGTTAGACCCGGTATCCCTACCTGATGCTCCGCATTAGGCTTGGCACCCATACCCGATGTTCTGGGGTAGTAGTGGTACCCCCACCGTTACTCTGCGGTAGTATCGGTACACCCACCGGTACTCCGGGGTAGTACGTGAACCCTTACTGGTTCACTGGGGTACACCTGATGTCGTTACTGGCGCGCGGTGTAGACCAGACATTCCTACCTGACCCTCCGTTTTAGGCCCGGTATCCCTACCTGATGCTCCGTTGTTGGCCTGGCACCCCTACCCAATATGCTGGGGTAGTACCGGTACCCCCACCGGTACTCTGCGGTAGTATTGGTACACCCACCGGTACTCCAGGGTAGTACCTGAACACTTCCTGGTTCGCTGGGGTACACCTGCTGACCTTACGGGCGTGCTGTGTAGACCAGACATTCCTACCTGACCCTCCAGGCTAGGCCCGGTATCCCTACCTGATGCTCTGCGGTAGGCCTGGCCCCCTACCCGACAATCTGGGGTAGTACCGGTACACCCACAGGGACTCCGCGGTACTTTTGCTATACCCACCGGTACTCCTGGATTGTACCGGAACCCTTACTGGTGCGCCGGGGTACACCTGCTGACCCTACGGGCACACTGCTTTGGACCCACCCTTCCTACCTGACCCGCCGGGGTAGGACTGCTATAACTACCCGATGTTTCGAGGTAGAACCGGTTCCCCCACCGGTACTCTGGGTTTGGAACGGAACCCTTTGTAATGCGCCAGAGAACACCAGCTGTCCCTTCGTGCGCGCTGGACTAGACCCGGCCTCCCTTCCGGACCCCACAGGTTAGACCCGCTATCCCTACCTGATGCTCCGCATTAGGCTTGGCACCCATACCCGATGTTCTGGGGTAGTAGCGGTACCCCCACCGTTACTCTGCGGTAGTATCGGTACACCCACCGGTACTCCGGGGTAGTACGTGAACCCTTACTGGTTCACTGGGGTACACCTGCTGACGTTACTGGCGCGCGGTGTAGACCAGACATTCCTACCTGACCCTCCGTTTTAGGCCCGGTATCCCTACCTGATGCTCCGTTGTTGGCCTGGCACCCCTACCCAATATGCTGGGGTAGTACCGGTACCCCCACCGGTACTCTGCGGTAGTATTGGTACACCCACCGGTACTCCAGGGTAGTACCTGAACACTTCCTGGTTCGCTGGGGTACACCTGCTGACCTTACGGGCGTGCTGTGTAGACCAGACATTCCTACCTGACCCTCCAGGCTAGGCCCGGTATCCCTACCTGATGCTCTGCGGTAGGCCTGGCCCCCTACCCGACAATCTGGGGTAGTACCGGTACACCCACCGGGACTCCGCGGTACTTTTGCTATACCCACCGGTACTCCTGGATTGTACCGGAACCCTTACTGGTGCGCCGGGGTACACCTGCTGACCCTACGGGCACACTGCTTTGGACCCACCCTTCCTACCTGACCCGCCGGGGTAGGACTGGTATACCTACCCGATGTTTCGAGGTAGAAACGGTTCCCCCACCGGTACTCTGGGTTTGGAACGGAACCCGTTCTGATGCGCCAGAGAACACCAGCTGTCCCTTCGTGCGCGCTGGACTAGACCCGGCCTCCCTTCCGGACACCACAGGTTAGACCCGTTATCCCTACCTGATGCTCCGCATTAGGCTTGGCACCCATACCCGATGTTCTGGGGTAGTAGCGGTACCCCCACCGTTACTCTGCGGTAGTATCGGTACACCCACCGGTACTCCGGGGTAGTACGTGAACCCTTACTGGTTCACTGGGGTACACCTGCTGACGTTACTGGCGCGCGGTGTAGACCAGACATTCCTACCTGACCCTCCGTTTTAGGCCCGGTATCCCTACCTGATGCTCCGTTGTTGGCCTGGCACCCCTACCCAATATGCTGGGGTAGTACCGGTACCCCCACCGGTACTCTGCGGTAGTATTGGTACACCCACCGGTAATCCAGGGCAGTACCTGAACACTTACTGGTTCGCTGGGGTACACCTGCTGACATTACGGGCGTGCTGTGTAGACCAGACATTCCTACCTGACCCTCCAGGCTAGGCCCGGTATCCCTACCTGATGCTCTGCGGTAGGCCTGGCCCCCTACCCGACAATCTGGGGTAGTACCGGTACACCCACCGGGACTCCGCGGTACTTTTGCTATACCCACCGGTACTCCTGGATTGTACCGGAACCCTTACTGGTGCGCCGGGGTACACCTGCTGACCCTACGGGCACACTGCTTTGGACCCACCCTTCCTACCTGACCCGCCGGGGTAGGCCTGGTATACCTACCCGATGTTTCGAGGTAGAACCGGTTCCCCCACCGGTACTCTGGGTTTGGAACGGAACCCTTTGTGATGCGCCAGAGAACACCAGCTGTCCCTTCGTGCGCGCTGGACTAGACCCGTCCTCCCTTCCGGACACCACAGGTTAGACCCGCTATCCCTACCTGATGCTCCGCATTAGGCTTGGCACCCATACCCGATGTTCTGGGGTAGTAGCGGTACCCCCACCGTTACTCTGCGGTAGTATCGGTACACCCACCGGTACTCCGGGGTAGTACGTGAACCCTTACTGGTTCACTGGGGTACACCTGATGACGTTACTGGCGCGCGGTGTAGACCAGACATTCCTACCTGACCCTCCGTTTTAGGCCCGGTATCCCTACCTGATGCTCCGTTGTTGGCCTGGCACACCTACCCGATATGCTGGGGTAGTACCGCTACCCCCACCGGTACTCTGCGGTAGTATTGGTACACCCACCGGTACTCCAGGGCAGTACCTGAACACTTCCTGGTTCGCTGGGGTACACCTGCTGACCTTACGGGCGTGCTGTGTAGACCAGACATTCCTACCTGACCCTCCAGGCTAGGCCCGGTATCCCTACCTGATGCTCTGCGGTAGGCCTGGCCCCCTACCCGACAATCTGGGGTAGTACCGGTACAGCAACCGGGACTCCGCGGTACTTTTGCTATACCCACCGGTACTCCTGGATTGTACCGGAACCCTTACTGGTGCGCCGGGGTACACCTGCTGACCCTACGGGCACACTGCTTTGGACCCACCCTTCCTACCTGACCCGCCGGGGTAGGCCTGGTATACCTACCCGATGTTTCGAGGTAGAACCGGTTCCCCCACCGGTACTCTGGGCTTGGAACGGAAACCTTTGTGATGCGCCAGAGAACACCAGCTGTCCCTTCGTGCGCGCTGGACTAGACCTGGCCTTCCTACCGGACCCCACAGGTTAGACCCGCTATCCCTACCTGATGCTCCGCATTAGGCTTGGCACCCATACCCGATATTCTGGGGTAGTAGCGGTACCCCCACCGTTACTCTGCGGTAGTATCGGTACACCCACCGGTACTCCGGGGTAGTACGTGAACCCTTACTGGTTCACTGGGGTACACCTGATGACGTTACTGGCGCGCGGTGTAGACCAGACATTCCTACCTGACCCTCCGTTTTAGGCCCGGTATCCCTACCTGATGCTCCGTTGTTGGCCTGGCACACCTACCCGATATGCTGGGGTAGTACCGCTACCCCCACCGGTACTCTGCGGTAGTATTGGTACACCCACCGGTACTCCAGGGCAGTACCTGAACACTTCCTGGTTCGCTGGGGTACACCTGCTGACCTTACGGGCGTGCTGTGTAGACCAGACATTCCTACCTGACCCTCCAGGCTAGGCCCGGTATCCCTACCTGATGCTCTGCGGTAGGCCTGGCCCCCTACCCGACAATCTGGGGTAGTACCGGTACACCCACAGGTACTCCGCGGTACTTTTGCTATACCGACTGGTACTCCTGGATTGTACCGGAACCCTTACTGGTGCGCCGGGGTACACCTGCTGACCCTACGGGCACACTGCTTTGGACCCACCCTTCCTACCTGACCCGCCGGGGTAGGCCTGGAATACCTACCCGATGTTTCGAGGTAGAACCGGTTCCCCCACCGGTACTCTGGGCTTGGAACGGAAACCTTTGTGATGCGCCAGAGAACACCAGCTGTCCCTTCGTGCGCGCTGGACTAGACCCGGCCTCCCTTCCGGACCCCACAGGTTAGACCCGCTATCCCTACCTGATGCTCCGCATTAGGCTTGGCACCCATACCCGATGTTCTGGGGTAGTAGCGGTACCCCCACCGTTACTCTGCGGTAGTATCGGTACACCCACCGGTACTCCGGGGTAGTACGTGAACCCTTACTGGTTCACTGTGGTACACCTGATAACGTTACTGGCGCGCGGTGTAGACCAGACATTCCTACCTGACCCTCCGTTTTAGGCCCGGTATCCCTACCTGATGCTCCGTTGTTGGCCTGGCACCCCTACCCGATATGCTGGGGTAGTACCGGTACCCCCACCGGTACTCTGCGGTAGTATTGGTACACCCACCGGTTCTCCAGGGCAGTACCTGAACACTTACTGGTTCGCTGGGGTACACCTGCTGACCTTACGGGCGTGCTGTGTAGACCAGACATTCCTACCTGACCCTCCAGGCTAGGCCCGGTATCCCTACCTGATGCTCTGCGGTAGGCCTGGCCCCCTACCTGACAATCTGGGGTAGTACCGGTACACCCACCGGGACTCTGCGGTACTTTTGCTATACCCACCGGTACTCCTGGATTGTACCGGAACCCTTACTGGTGCGCCGGGGTACACCTGCTGACCCTACGGGCACACTGCTTTGGACCCACCCTTCCTACCTGACCCGCCGGGGTAGGTCTGGTATACATACCCGATGTTTCGAGGTAGAACCGATTCCCCCACCGGTACTCTGGGGTTGGAACGGAACCCTTTGTGATGCGCCAGAGAACACCAGCTGTCCCTTCGTGCGCGCTGGACTAGACCCGGCCTGCCTTCCGGACCCCACAGGTTAGACCCGGTATCCCTACCTGATGCTCCGCATTAGGCTTGGCACCCATACCCGATGTTCTGGGGTAGTAGTGGTACCCCCACCGTTACTCTGCGGTAGTATCGGTACACCCACCGGTACTCCGGGGTAGTACGTGAACCCTTACTGGTTCACTGGGGTACACCTGATGTCGTTACTGGCGCGCGGTGTGGACCAGACATTCCTACCTGACCCTCCGTTTTAGGCCCGGTATCCCTACCTGATGCTCCGTTGTTGGCCTGGCACCCCTACCCAATATGCTGGGGTAGTACCGGTACCCCCACCGGTACTCTGCGGTAGTATTGGTACACCCACCGGTACTCCAGGGTAGTACCTGAACACTTCCTGGTTCGCTGGGGTACACCTGCTGACCTTACGGGCGTGCTGTGTAGACCAGACATTCCTACCTGACCCTCCAGGCTAGGCCCGGTATCCCTACCTGATGCTCTGCGGTAGGCCTGGCCCCCTACCCGACAATCTGGGGTAGTACCGGTACACCCACAGGGACTCCGCGGTACTTTTGCTATACCCACCGGTACTCCTGGATTGTACCGGAACCCTTACTGGTGCGCCGGGGTACACCTGCTGACCCTACGGGCACACTGCTTTGGACCCACCCTTCCTACCTGACCCGCCGGGGTAGGACTGCTATAACTACCCGATGTTTCGAGGTAGAACCGGTTCCCCCACCGGTACTCTGGGTTTGGAACGGAACCCTTTGTAATGCACCAGAGAACACCAGCTGTCCCTTCGTGCGCGCTGGACTAGACCCGGCCTCCCTTCCGGACCCCACAGGTTAGACCCGCTATCCCTACCTGATGCTCCGCATTAGGCTTGGCACCCATACCCGATGTTCTGGGGTAGTAGTGGTACCCCCACCGTTACTCTGCGGTAGTATCGGTACACCCACCGGTACTCCGGGGTAGTACGTGAACCCTTACTGGTTCACTGGGGTACACCTGATGACGTTACTGGCGCGCGGTGTAGACCAGACATTCCTACCTGACCCTCCGTTTTAGGCCCGGTATCCCTACCTGATGCTCCGTTGTTGGCCTGGCACCCCTACCCAATATGCTGGGGTAGTACCGGTACCCGCACCGGTACTCTGCGGTAGTATTGGTACACCCACCGGTACTCCAGGGTAGTACCTGAACACTTCCAGGTTCGCTGGGGTACACCTGCTGACCTTACGGGCGTGCTGTGTAGACCAGACATTCCTACCTGACCCTCCAGGCTAGGCCCGGTATCCCTACCTGATGCTCTGCGGTAGGCCTGGCCCCCTACCCGACAATCTGGGGTAGTACCGGTACACCCACCGGGACTCCTCGGTACTTTTGCTATACCCACCGGTACTCCTGGATTGTACCGGAACCCTTACTGGTGCGCCGGGGTACACCTGCTGACCCTACGGGCACACTGCTTTGGACCCACCCTTCCTACCTGACCCGCCGGGGTAGGACTGGTATACCTACCCGATGTTTCGAGGTAGAACCGGTTCCACCACCGGTACTCTGGGTTTGGAACGGAACCCTTTGTAATGCACCAGAGAACACCAGCTGTCCCTTCGTGCGCGCTGGACTAGACCCGGCCTCCCTTCCGGACCCCACAGGTTAGACCCGTTATCCCTACCTGATGCTCCGCATTAGGCTTGGCACCCATACCCGATGTTCTGGGGTAGTAGCGGTACCCCCACCGTTACTCTGCGGTAGTATCGGTACACCCACCGGTACTCCGGGGTAGTACGTGAACCCTTACTGGTTCACTGGGGTACACCTGCTGACGTTACTGGCGCGCGGTGTAGACCAGACATTCCTACCTGACCCTCCGTTTTAGGCCCGGTATCCCTACCTGATGCTCCGTTGTTGGCCTGGCACCCCTACCCAATATGCTGGGGTAGTACCGGTACCCCCACCGGTACTCTGCGGTAGTATTGGTACACCCACCGGTACTCCAGGGTAGTACCTGAACACTTCCTGGTTCGCTGGGGTACACCTGCTGACCTTACGGGCGTGCTGTGTAGACCAGACATTCCTACCTGACCCTCCAGGCTAGGCCCGGTATCCCTACCTGATGCTCTGCGGTAGGCCTGGCCCCCTACCCGACAATCTGGGGTAGTACCGGTACACCCACCGGGACTCCGCGGTACTTTTGCTATACCCACCGGTACTCCTGGATTGTACCGGAACCCTTACTGGTGCGCCGGGGTACACCTGCTGACCCTACGGGCACACTGCTTTGGACCCACCCTTCCTACCTGACCCGCCGGGGTAGGACTGGTATACCTACCCGATGTTTCGAGGTAGAAACGGTTCCCCCACCGGTACTCTGGGTTTGGAACGGAACCCGTTCTGATGCGCCAGAGAACACCAGCTGTCCCTTCGTGCGCGCTGGACTAGACCCGGCCTCCCTTCCGGACACCACAGGTTAGACCCGTTATCCCTACCTGATGCTCCGCATTAGGCTTGGCACCCATACCCGATGTTCTGGGGTAGTAGCGGTACCCCCACCGTTACTCTGCGGTAGTATCGGTACACCCACCGGTACTCCGGGGTAGTACGTGAACCCTTACTGGTTCACTGGGGTACACCTGCTGACGTTACTGGCGCGCGGTGTAGACCAGACATTCCTACCTGACCCTCCGTTTTAGGCCCGGTATCCCTACCTGATGCTCCGTTGTTGGCCTGGCACCCCTACCCAATATGCTGGGGTAGTACCGGTACCCCCACCGGTACTCTGCGGTAGTATTGGTACACCCACCGGTAATCTAGGGCAGTACCTGAACACTTACTGGTTCGCTGGGGTACACCTGCTGACATTACGGGCGTGCTGTGTAGACCAGACATTCCTACCTGACCCTCCAGGCTAGGCCCGGTATCCCTACCTGATGCTCTGCGGTAGGCCTGGCCCCCTACCCGACAATCTGGGGTAGTACCGGTACACCCACCGGGACTCCGCGGTACTTTTGCTATACCCACCGGTACTCCTGGATTGTACCGGAACCCTTACTGGTGCGCCGGGGTACACCTGCTGACCCTACGGGCACACTGCTTTGGACCCACCCTTCCTACCTGACCCGCCGGGGTAGGCCTGGTATACCTACCCGATGTTTCGAGGTAGAACCGGTTCCCCCACCGGTACTCTGGGTTTGGAACGGAACCCTTTGTGATGCGCCAGAGAACACCAGCTGTCCCTTCGTGCGCGCTGGACTAGACCCGTCCTCCCTTCCGGACACCACAGGTTAGACCCGCTATCCCTACCTGATGCTCCGCATTAGGCTTGGCACCCATACCCGATGTTCTGGGGTAGTAGCGGTACCCCCACCGTTACTCTGCGGTAGTATCGGTACACCCACCGGTACTCCGGGGTAGTACGTGAACCCTTACTGGTTCACTGGGGTACACCTGATGACGTTACTGGCGCGCGGTGTAGACCAGACATTCCTACCTGACCCTCCGTTTTAGGCCCGGTATCCCTACCTGATGCTCCGTTGTTGGCCTGGCACACCTACCCGATATGCTGGGGTAGTACCGCTACCCCCACCGGTACTCTGCGGTAGTATTGGTACACCCACCGGTACTCCAGGGCAGTACCTGAACACTTCCTGGTTCGCTGGGGTACACCTGCTGACCTTACGGGCGTGCTGTGTAGACCAGACATTCCTACCTGACCCTCCAGGCTAGGCCCGGTATCCCTACCTGATGCTCTGCGGTAGGCCTGGCCCCCTACCCGACAATCTGGGGTAGTACCGGTACAGCAACCGGGACTCCGCGGTACTTTTGCTATACCCACCGGTACTCCTGGATTGTACCGGAACCCTTACTGGTGCGCCGGGGTACACCTGCTGACCCTACGGGCACACTGCTTTGGACCCACCCTTCCTACCTGACCCGCCGGGGTAGGCCTGGTATACCTACCCGATGTTTCGAGGTAGAACCGGTTCCCCCACCGGTACTCTGGGCTTGGAACGGAAACCTTTGTGATGCGCCAGAGAACACCAGCTGTCCCTTCGTGCGCGCTGGACTAGACCTGGCCTTCCTACCGGACCCCACAGGTTAGACCCGCTATCCCTACCTGATGCTCCGCATTAGGCTTGGCACCCATACCCGATGTTCTGGGGTAGTAGCGGTACCCCCACCGTTACTCTGCGGTAGTATCGGTACACCCACCGGTACTCCGGGGTAGTACGTGAACCCTTACTGGTTCACTGGGGTACACCTGATGACGTTACTGGCGCGCGGTGTAGACCAGACATTCCTACCTGACCCTCCGTTTTAGGCCCGGTATCCCTACCTGATGCTCCGTTGTTGGCCTGGCACACCTACCCGATATGCTGGGGTAGTACCGCTACCCCCACCGGTACTCTGCGGTAGTATTGGTACACCCACCGGTACTCCAGGGCAGTACCTGAACACTTCCTGGTTCGCTGGGGTACACCTGCTGACCTTACGGGCGTGCTGTGTAGACCAGACATTCCTACCTGACCCTCCAGGCTAGGCCCGGTATCCCTACCTGATGCTCTGCGGTAGGCCTGGCCCCCTACCCGACAATCTGGGGTAGTACCGGTACACCCACAGGTACTCCGCGGTACTTTTGCTATACCGACTGGTACTCCTGGATTGTACCGGAACCCTTACTGGTGCGCCGGGGTACACCTGCTGACCCTACGGGCACACTGCTTTGGACCCACCCTTCCTACCTGACCCGCCGGGGTAGGCCTGGAATACCTACCCGATGTTTCGAGGTAGAACCGGTTCCCCCACCGGTACTCTGGGCTTGGAACGGAAACCTTTGTGATGCGCCAGAGAACACCAGCTGTCCCTTCGTGCGCGCTGGACTAGACCCGGCCTCCCTTCCGGACCCCACAGGTTAGACCCGCTATCCCTACCTGATGCTCCGCATTAGGCTTGGCACCCATACCCGATGTTCTGGGGTAGTAGCGGTACCCCCACCGTTACTCTGCGTTAGTATCGGTACACCCACCGGTACTCCGGGGTAGTACGTGAACCCTTACTGGTTCACTGGGGTACACCTGCTGACGTTACTGGCGCGCGGTGTAGACCAGACATTCCTACCTGACCCTCCATTTTAGGCCCGGTATCCCTACCTGATGCTCCGTTGTTGGCCTGGCACCCCTACCCGATATGCTGGGGTAGTACCGCTACCCCCACCGGTACTCTGCGGTAGTATTGGTACACCCACCGGTAATCCAGGGCAGTACCTGAACACTTACTGGTTCGCTGGGGTACACCTGCTGACCTTACGGGCGTGCTGTGTAGACCAGACATTCCTACCTGACCCTCCAGGCTAGGCCCGGTATCCCTACCTGATGCTCTGCGGTAGGCCTGGCCCCCTACCCGACAATCTGGGGTAGTACCGGTACACCCACAGGGACTCCGCGGTACTTTTGCTATACCCACCGGTACTCCTGGATTGTACCGGAACCCTTACTGGTGCGCCGGGGTACACCTGCTGACCCTACGGGCACACTGCTTTGGACCCACCCTTCCTACCTGACCCGCCGGGGTAGGTCTGGTATACCTACCCGATGTTTCGAGGTAGAACCGATTCCCCCACCGGTACTCTGGGGTTGGAACGGAACCCTTTGTGATGCGCCAGAGAACACCAGCTGTCCCTTCGTGCGCGCTGGACTAGACCCGGCCTCCCTTCCGGACCCCACAGGTTAGACCCGGTATCCCTACCTGATGCTCCGCATTAGGCTTGGCACCCATACCCGATGTTCTGGGGTAGTAGCGGTACCCCCACCGTTACTCTGCGGTAGTATCGGTACACCCACCGGTACTCCGGGGTAGTACGTGAACCCTTACTGGTTCACTGGGGTACACCTGATGACGTTACTGGCGCGCGGTGTAGACCAGACATTCCTACCTGACCCTCAGTTTTAGGCCCGGTATCCCTACCTGATGCTCCGTTGTTGGCCTGGCACCCCTACCCAATATGCTGGGGTAGTACCGGTACCCCCACCGGTACTCTGCGGTAGTATTGGTACACCCACCGGTACTCCAGGGTAGTACCTGAACACTTCCTGGTTCGCTGGGGTACACCTGCTGACCTTACGGGCGTGCTGTGTAGACCAGACATTCCTACCTGACCCTCCAGGCTAGGCCCGGTATCCCTACCTGATGCTCTGCGGTAGGCCTGGCCCCCTACCCGACAATCTGGGGTAGTACCGGTACACCCACCGGGACTCCGCGGTACTTTTGCTATACCCACCGGTACTCCTGGATTGTACCGGAACCCTTACTGGTGCGCCGGGGTACACCTGCTGACCCTACGGGCACACTGCTTTGGACCCACCCTTCCTACCTGACCCGCCGGGGTAGGCCTGGTATACCTACCCGATGTTTCGAGGTAGAACCGGTTCCCCCACCGGTACTCTGGGTTTGGAACGGAACCCTTTGTGATGCGCCAGAGAACACCAGCTGTCCCTTCGTGCGCGCTGGACTAGACCCGTCCTCCCTTCCGGACACCACAGGTTAGACCCGCTATCCCTACCTGATGCTCCGCATTAGGCTTGGCACCCATACCCGATGTTCTGGGGTAGTAGCGGTACCCCCACCGTTACTCTGCGGTAGTATCGGTACACCCACCGGTACTCCGGGGTAGTACGTGAACCCTTACTGGTTCACTGTGGTACACCTGATAACGTTACTGGCGCGCGGTGTAGACCAGACATTCCTACCTGACCCTCCGTTTTAGGCCCGGTATCCCTACCTGATGCTCCGTTGTTGGCCTGGCACCCCTACCCGATATGCTGGGGTAGTACCGGTACCCCCACCGGTACTCTGCGGTAGTATTGGTACACCCACCGGTTCTCCAGGGCAGTACCTGAACACTTACTGGTTCACTGGGGTACACCTGCTGACCTTACGGGCGTGCTGTGTAGACCAGACATTCCTACCTGACCCTCCAGGCTAGGCCCGGTATCCCTACCTGATGCTCTGCGGTAGGCCTGGCCCCCTACCTGACAATCTGGGGTAGTACCGGTACACCCACCGGGACTCCGCGGTACTTTTGCTATACCCACCGGTACTCCTGGATTGTACCGGAACCCTTACTGGTGCGCCGGGGTACACCTGCTGACCCTACGGGCACACTGCTTTGGACCCACCCTTCCTACCTGACCCGCCGGGGTAGGCCTGGTATACCTACCCGATGTTTCGAGGTAGAACCGGTTCCCCCACCGGTACTCTGGGTTTGGAACGGAACCCTTTTTGATGCGCCAGAGAACACCAGCTGTCCCTTCGTGCGCGCTGGACTAGACCCGGCCTCCCTTCCGGACACCACAGGTTAGACCCGCTATCCCTACCTGATGCTCCGCATTAGGCTTGGCACCCATACCCGATGTTCTGGGGTAGTAGCGGTACCCCCACCGTTACTCTGCGTTAGTATCGGTACACCCACCGGTACTCCGGGGTAGTACGTGAACCCTTACTGGTTCACTGGGGTACACCTGCTGACGTTACTGGCGCGCGGTGTAGACCAGACATTCCTACCTGACCCTCCATTTTAGGCCCGGTATCCCTACCTGATGCTCCGTTGTTGGCCTGGCACCCCTACCCAATATGCTGGGGTAGTACCGGTACCCCCACCGGTACTCTGCGGTAGTATTGGTACACCCACCGGTACTCCAGGGCAGTACCTGAACACTTCCTGGTTCGCTGGGGTACACCTGCTGACATTACGGGCGTGCTGTGTAGACCAGACATTCCTACCTGACCCTCCAGGCTAGGCCCGGTATCCCTACCTGATGCTCTGCGGTAGGCCTGGCCCCCTTCCCGACAATCTGGGGTAGTACCGGTACACCCACAGGTACTCCGCGGTTTTTTTGCTATACCCACCGGTACTCCTGGATTGTACCGGAACCCTTACTGGTGCGCCGGGGTACACCTGCTGACCCTACGGGCACACTGCTTTGGACCCACCCTTCCTACCTGACCCGCCGGGGTAGGCCTGGTATACCTACCCGATGTTTCGAGGTAGAACCGGTTCCCCCACCGGTACTCTGGGTTTGGAACGGAACCCTTTGTGATGCGCCAGAGAACACCAGCTGTCCCTTCGTGCGCGCTGGACTAGACCCGTCCTCCCTTCCGGACACCACAGGTTAGACCCGCTATCCCTACCTGATGCTCCGCATTAGGCTTGGCACCCATACCCGATGTTCTGGGGTAGTAGCGGTACCCCCACCGTTACTCTGCGGTAGTATCGGTACACCCACCGGTACTCCGGGGTAGTACGTGAACCCTTACTGGTTCACTGGGGTACACCTGATAACGTTACTGGCGCGCGGTGTAGACCAGACATTCCTAACTGACCCTCCGTTTTAGGCCCGGTATCCCTACCTGATGCTCCGTTGTTGGCCTGGCACCCCTACCCGATATGCTGGGGTAGTACCGCTACCCCCACCGGTACTCTGCGGTAGTATTGGTACACCCACCGGTACTCCAGGGTAGTACCTGAACCCTTACTGGTTCGCTGGGGTACACCTGCTGACCTTACGGGCGTGCTGTGTAGACCAGACATTCCTACCTGACCCTCCAGGCTAGGCCCGGTATCCCTACCTGATGCTCTGCGGTAGGCCTGGCCCCCTACCCGACAATCTGGGGTAGTACCGGTACACCCACCGGGACTCCGCCGTACTTTTGCTATACCCACCGGTACTCCTGGATTGTACCGGAACCCTTACTGGTGCGCCGGGGTACACCTGCTGACCCTACGGGCACACTGCTTTGGACCCACCCTTCCTACCTGACCCGCCGGGGTAGGTCTGGTATACATACCCGATGTTTCGAGGTAGAACCGATTCCCCCACCGGTACTCTGGGGTTGGAACGGAACCCTTTGTGATGCGCCAGAGAACACCAGCTGTCCCTTCGTGCGCGCTGGACTAGACCCGGCCTCCCTTCCGGACCCCACAGGTTAGACCCGTTATCCCTACCTGATGCTCCGCATTAGGCTTGGCACCCATACCCGATGTTCTGGGGTAGTAGCGGTACCCCCACCGTTACTCTGAGGTAGTATCGGTACACCCACCGGTACTCCGGGGTAGTACGTGAACCCTTACTGGTTCACTGGGGTACACCTGATGACGTTACTGGCGCGCGGTGTAGACCAGACATTCCTACCTGACCCTCCGTTTTAGGCCCGGTATCCCTACCTGATGCTCCGTTGTTGGCCTGGCACCCCTACCCAATATGCTGGGGTAGTACCGGTACCCCCACCGGTACTCTGCGGTAGTATTGGTACACCCACCGGTACTCCAGGGTAGTACCTGAACACTTCCTGGTTCGCTGGGGTACACCTGCTGACCTTACGGGCGTGCTGTGTAGACCAGACATTCCTACCTGACCCTCCAGGCTAGGCCCGGTATCCCTACCTGATGCTCTGCGGTAGGCCTGGCCCCCTACCCGACAATCTGGGGTAGTACCGGTACACCCACCGGGACTCCGCGGTACTTTTGCTGTACCCACCGGTACTCCTGGATTGTACCGGAACCCTTACTGGTGCGCCGGGGTACACCTGCTGACCCTACGGGCACACTGCTTTGGACCCACCCTTCCTACCTGACCCGCCGGGGTAGGCCTGGTATACCTACCCGATGTTTCGAGGTAGAACCGGTTCCCCCACCGGTACTCTGGGCTTGGAACGGAAACCTTTGTGATGCGCCAGAGAACACCAGCTGTCCCTTCGTGCGCGCTGGACTAGACCTGGCCTCCCTACCGGACCCCACAGGTTAGACCCGCTATCCCTACCTGATGCTCCGCATTAGGCTTGGCACCCATACCCGATGTTCTGGGGTAGTAGCGGTACCCCCACCGTTACTCTGCGGTAGTATCGGTACACCCACCGGTACTCCGGGGTAGTACGTGAACCCTTACTGGTTCACTGGGGTACACCTGATGACGTTACTGGCGCGCGGTGTAGACCAGACATTCCTCCCTGACCCTCCGTTTTAGGCCCGGTATCCCTACCTGATGCTCCGTTGTTGGCCTGGCACCCCTACCCAATATGCTGGGGTAGTACCGGTACCCCCACCGGTACTCTGCGGTAGTATTGGTACACCCACCGGTAATCCAGGGCAGTACCTGAACACTTACTGGTTCGCTGGGGTACACCTGCTGACCTTACGGGCGTGCTGTGTAGACCAGACATTCCTACCTGACCCTCCAGGCTAGGCCCGGTATCCCTACCTGATGCTCTGCGGTAGGCCTGGCCCCCTACCCGACAATCTGGGGTAGTACCGGTACACCCACCGGGACTCCGCGGTACTTTTGCTATACCCACCAGTACTCCTGGATTGTACCGGAACCCTTACTGGTGCGCCGGGGTACACCTGCTGACCCTACGGGCACACTGCTTTGGACCCACCCTTCCTACCTGACCCGCCGGGGTAGGCCTGGTATACCTACCCGATGTTTCGAGGTAGAACCGGTTCCCCCACCGGTACTCTGGGTTTGGAACGGAACCCTTTGTGATGCGCCAGAGAACACCAGCTGTCCCTTCGTGCGCGCTGGACTAGACCCGTCCTCCCTTCCGGACACCACAGGTTAGACCCGCTATCCCTACCTGATGCTCCGCATTAGGCTTGGCACCCATACCCGATGTTCTGGGGTAGTAGCGGTACCCCCACCGTTACTCTGCGGTAGTATCGGTACACCCACTGGTACTCCGGGGTAGTACGTGAACCCTTACTGGTTCACTGGGGTACACCTGATAACGTTACTGGCGCGCGGTGTAGACCAGACATTCCTACCTGACCCTCCGTTTTAGGCCCGGTATCCCTACCTGATGCTCCGTTGTTGGCCTGGCACCCCTACCCGATATGCTGGGGTAGTACCGCTACCCCCACCGGTACTCTGCGGTAGTATTGGTACACCCACCGGTACTCCAGGGTAGTACCTGAACACTTCCTGGTTCGCTGGGGTACACCTGCTGACCTTACGGGCGTGATGTGTAGACCAGACATTCCTACCTGACCCTCCAGGCTAGGCCCGGTATCCCTACCTGATGCTCTGCGGTAGGCCTGGCCCCCTACCCGACAATCTGGGGTAGTACCGGTACACCCACCGGGACTCCGCCGTACTTTTGCTATACCGACTGGTACTCCTGGATTGTACCGGAACCCTTACTGGTGCGCCGGGGTACACCTGCTGACCCTACGGGCACACTGCTTTGGACCCACCCTTCCTACCTGACCCGCCGGGGTAGGCCTGGTATACCTACCCGATGTTTCGAGGTAGAACCGGTTCCCCCACCGGTACTCTGGGTTTGGAACGGAACCCTTTTTGATGCGCCAGAGAACACCAGCTGTCCCTTCGTGCGCGCTGGACTAGACCCGGCCTCCCTTCCGGACACCACAGGTTAGACCCGCTATCCCTACCTGATGCTCCGCATTAGGCTTGGCACCCATACCCGATGTTCTGGGGTAGTAGCGGTACCCCCACCGTTACTCTGCGTTAGTATCGGTACACCCACCGGTACTCCGGGGTAGTACGTGAACCCTTACTGGTTCACTGGGGTACACCTGCTGACGTTACTGGCGCGCGGTGTAGACCAGACATTCCTACCTGACCCTCCATTTTAGGCCCGGTATCCCTACCTGATGCTCCGTTGTTGGCCTGGCACCCCTACCCAATATGCTGGGGTAGTACCGGTACCCCCACCGGTACTCTGCGGTAGTATTGGTACACCCACCGGTACTCCAGGGCAGTACCTGAACACTTCCTGGTTCGCTGGGGTACACCTGCTGACATTACGGGCGTGCTGTGTAGACCAGACATTCCTACCTGACCCTCCAGGCTAGGCCCGGTATCCCTACCTGATGCTCTGCGGTAGGCCTGGCCCCCTTCCCGACAATCTGGGGTAGTACCGGTACACCCACAGGTACTCCGCGGTATTTTTGCTATACCCACCGGTACTCCTGGATTGTACCGGAACCCTTACTGGTGCGCCGGGGTACACCTGCTGACCCTACGGGCACACTGCTTTGGACCCACCCTTCCTACCTGACCCGCCGGGGTAGGCCTGGTATACCTACCCGATGTTTCGAGGTAGAACCGGTTCCCCCACCGGTACTCTGGGTTTGGAACGGAACCCTTTGTGATGCGCCAGAGAACACCAGCTGTCCCTTCGTGCGCGCTGGACTAGACCCGTCCTCCCTTCCGGACACCACAGGTTAGACCCGCTATCCCTACCTGATGCTCCGCATTAGGCTTGGCACCCATACCCGATGTTCTGGGGTAGTAGCGGTACCCCCACCGTTACTCTGCGGTAGTATCGGTACACCCACCGGTACTCCGGGGTAGTACGTGAACCCTTACTGGTTCACTGGGGTACACCTGCTGACGTTATGGGGACGCGGTGTAGACCAGACATTCCTAACTGACCCTCCGTTTTAGGCCCGGTATCCCTACCTGATGCTCCGTTGTTGGCCTGGCACCCCTACCCGATATGCTGGGGTAGTACCGCTACCCCCACCGGTACTCTGCGGTAGTATTGGTACACCCACCGGTACTCCAGGGTAGTACCTGAACCCTTACTGGTTCGCTGGGGTACACCTGCTGACCTTACGGGCGTGCTGTGTAGACCAGACATTCCTACCTGACCCTCCAGGCTAGGCCCGGTATCCCTACCTGATGCTCTGCGGTAGGCCTGGCCCCCTACCCGACAATCTGGGGTAGTACCGGTACACCCACCGGGACTCCGCCGTACTTTTGCTATACCCACCGGTACTCCTGGATTGTACCGGAACCCTTACTGGTGCGCCGGGGTACACCTGCTGACCCTACGGGCACACTGCTTTGGACCCACCCTTCCTACCTGACCCGCCGGGGTAGGTCTGGTATACATACCCGATGTTTCGAGGTAGAACCGATTCCCCCACCGGTACTCTGGGGTTGGAACGGAACCCTTTGTGATGCGCCAGAGAACACCAGCTGTCCCTTCGTGCGCGCTGGACTAGACCCGGCCTCCCTTCCGGACCCCACAGGTTAGACCCGTTATCCCTACCTGATGCTCCGCATTAGGCTTGGCACCCATACCCGATGTTCTGGGGTAGTAGCGGTACCCCCACCGTTACTCTGAGGTAGTATCGGTACACCCACCGGTACTCCGGGGTAGTACGTGAACCCTTACTGGTTCACTGGGGTACACCTGATGACGTTACTGGCGCGCGGTGTAGACCAGACATTCCTACCTGACCCTCCGTTTTAGGCCCGGTATCCCTACCTGATGCTCCGTTGTTGGCCTGGCACCCCTACCCAATATGCTGGGGTAGTACCGGTACCCCCACCGGTACTCTGCGGTAGTATTGGTACACCCACCGGTACTCCAGGGTAGTACCTGAACACTTCCTGGTTCGCTGGGGTACACCTGCTGACCTTACGGGCGTGCTGTGTAGACCAGACATTCCTACCTGACCCTCCAGGCTAGGCCCGGTATCCCTACCTGATGCTCTGCGGTAGGCCTGGCCCCCTACCCGACAATCTGGGGTAGTACCGGTACACCCACCGGGACTCCGCGGTACTTTTGCTGTACCCACCGGTACTCCTGGATTGTACCGGAACCCTTACTGGTGCGCCGGGGTACACCTGCTGACCCTACGGGCACACTGCTTTGGACCCACCCTTCCTACCTGACCCGCCGGGGTAGGCCTGGTATACCTACCCGATGTTTCGAGGTAGAACCGGTTCCCCCACCGGTACTCTGGGCTTGGAACGGAAACCTTTGTGATGCGCCAGAGAACACCAGCTGTCCCTTCGTGCGCGCTGGACTAGACCTGGCCTCCCTACCGGACCCCACAGGTTAGACCCGCTATCCCTACCTGATGCTCCGCATTAGGCTTGGCACCCATACCCGATGTTCTGGGGTAGTAGCGGTACCCCCACCGTTACTCTGCGGTAGTATCGGTACACCCACCGGTACTCCGGGGTAGTACGTGAACCCTTACTGGTTCACTGGGGTACACCTGATGACGTTACTGGCGCGCGGTGTAGACCAGACATTCCTACCTGACCCTCCGTTTTAGGCCCGGCATCCCTACCTGATGCTCCGTTGTTGGCCTGGCACCCCTACCCGATATGCTGGGGTAGTACCGGTACCCCCACCGGTACTCTGCGGTAGTATTGGTACACCCACCGGTAATCCAGGGCAGTACCTGAACACTTACTGGTTCGCTGGGGTACACCTGCTGACCTTACGGGCGTGCTGTGTAGACCAGACATTCCTACCTGACCCTCCAGGCTAGGCCCGGTATCCCTACCTGATGCTCTGCGGTAGGCCTGGCCCCCTACCCGACAATCTGGGGTAGTACCGGTACACCCACCGGGACTCCGCGGTACTTTTGCTATACCCACCGGTACTCCTGGATTGTACCGGAACCCTTACTGGTGCGCCGGGGTACACCTGCTGACCCTACGGGCACACTGCTTTGGACCCACCCTTCCTACCTGACCCGCCGGGGTAGGCCTGGTATACCTACCCGATGTTTCGAGGTAGAACCGGTTCCCCCACCGGTACTCTGGGTTTGGAACGGAACCCTTTGTGATGCGCCAGAGAACACCAGCTGTCCCTTCGTGCGCGCTGGACTAGACCCGTCCTCCCTTCCGGACACCACAGGTTAGACCCGCTATCCCTACCTGATGCTCCGCATTAGGCTTGGCACCCATACCCGATGTTCTGGGGTAGTAGCGGTACCCCCACCGTTACTCTGCGGTAGTATCGGTACACCCACTGGTACTCAGGGGTAGTACGTGAACCCTTACTGGTTCACTGGGGTACACCTGCTGACGTTACTGGCGCGCGGTGTAGACCAGACATTCCTACCTGACCCTCCGTTTTAGGCCCGGTATCCCTACCTGATGCTCCGTTGTTGGCCTGGCACCCCTACCCGATATGCTGGGGTAGTACCGCTACCCCCACCGGTACTCTGCGGTAGTATTGGTACACCCACCGGTACTCCAGGGCAGTACCTGAACACTTACTGGTTCGCTGGGGTACACCTGCTGACCTTACGGGCGTGCTGTGTAGACCAGACATTCCTACCTGACCCTCCAGGCTAGGCCCGGTATCCCTACCTGATGCTCTGCGGTAGGCCTGGCCCCCTACCCGACAATCTGGGGTAGTACCGGTACACCCACAGGTACTCCGCGGTACTTTTGCTATACCGACTGGTACTCCTGGATTGTACCGGAACCCTTACTGGTGCGCCGGGGTACACCTGCTGACCCTACGGGCACACTGCTTTGGACCCACCCTTCCTACCTGACCCGCCGGGGTAGGCCTGGAATACCTACCCGATGTTTCGAGGTAGAACCGGTTCCCCCCACCGGTACTCTGGGCTTGGAACGGAAACCTTTGTGATGCGCCAGAGAACACCAGCTGTCCCTTCGTGCGCGCTGGACTAGACCCGGCCTCCCTTCCGGACACCACAGGTTAGACCCGCTATCCCTACCTGATGCTCCGCATTAGGCTTGGCACCCATACCCGATGTTCTGGGGTAGTAGTGGTACCCCCACCGTTACTCTGCGTTAGTATCGGTACACCCACCGGTACTCCGGGGTAGTACGTGAACCCTTACTGGTTCACTGGGGTACACCTGCTGACGTTACTGGCGCGCGGTGTAGACCAGACATTCCTACCTGACCCTCCATTTTAGGCCCGGTATCCCTACCTGATGCTCCGTTGTTGGCCTGGCACCCCTACCCAATATGCTGGGGTAGTACCGCTACCCCCACCGGTACTCTGCGGTAGTATTGGTACACCCACCGGTAATCCAGGGCAGTACCTGAACACTTACTGGTTCGCTGGGGTACACCTGCTGACCTTACGGGCGTGCTGTGTAGACCAGACATTCCTACCTGACCCTCCAGGCTAGGCCCGGTATCCCTACCTGATGCTCTGCGGTAGGCCTGGCCCCCTACCCGACAATCTGGGGTAGTACCGGTACACCCACCGGGACTCCGCGGTACTTTTGCTATACCCACCGGTACTCCTGGATTGTACCGGAACCCTTACTGGTGCGCCGGGGTACACCTGCTGACCCTACGGGCACACTGCTTTGGACCCACCCTTCCTACCTGACCCGCCGGGGTAGGTCTGGTATACATACCCGATGTTTCGAGGTAGAACCGATTCCCCCACCGGTACTCTGGGCTTGGAACGGAACCCTTTGTGATGCGCCAGAGAACACCAGCTGTCCCTTCGTGCGCGCTGGACTAGACCCGGCCTCCCTTCCGGACCCCACAGGTTAGACCCGCTATCCCTACCTGATGCTCCGCATTAGGCTTGGCACCCATACCCGATGTTCTGGGGTAGTAGCGGTACCCCCACCGTTACTCTGCGGTAGTATCGGTACACCCACCGGTACTCCGGGGTAGTACGTGAACCCTTACTGGTTCACTGGGGTACACCTGATGACGTTACTGGCGCGCGGTGTAGACCAGACATTCCTACCTGACCCTCCGTTTTAGGCCCGGTATCCCTACCTGATGCTCCGTTGTTGGCCTGGCACCCCTACCCAATATGCTGGGGTAGTACCGGTACCCCCACCGGTACTCTGCGGTAGTATTGGTACACCCACCGGTACTCCAGGGTAGTACCTGAACACTTCCTGGTTCGCTGGGGTACACCTGCTGACCTTACGGGCGTGCTGTGTAGACCAGACATTCCTACCTGACCCTCCAGGCTAGGCCCGGTATCCCTACCTGATGCTCTGCGGTAGGCCTGGCCCCCTACCCGACAATCTGGGGTAGTACCGGTACACCCACCGGGACTCCGCGGTACTTTTGCTGTACCCACCGGTACTCCTGGATTGTACCGGAACCCTTACTGGTGCGCCGGGGTACACCTGCTGACCCTACGGGCACACTGCTTTGGACCCACCCTTCCTACCTGACCCGCCGGGGTAGGCCTGGTATACCTACCCGATGTTTCGAGGTAGAACCGGTTCCCCCACCGGTACTCTGGGCTTGGAACGGAACCCTTTGTGATGCGCCAGAGAACACCAGCTGTCCCTTCGTGCGCGCTGGACTAGACCTGGCCTCCCTACCGGACCCCACAGGTTAGACCCGCTATCCCTACCTGATGCTCCGCATTAGGCTTGGCACCCATACCCGATGTTCTGGGGTAGTAGCGGTACCCCCACCGTTACTCTGCGGTAGTATCGGTACACCCACCGGTACTCCGGGGTAGTACGTGAACCCTTACTGGTTCACTGGGGTACACCTGATGACGTTACTGGCGCGCGGTGTAGACCAGACATTCCTACCTGACCCTCCGTTTTAGGCCCGGTATCCCTACCTGATGCTCCGTTGTTGGCCTGGCACCCCTACCCGATATGCTGGGGTAGTACCGCTACCCCCACCGGTACTCTGCGGTAGTATTGGTACACCCACCGGTACTCCAGGGCAGTACCTGAACACTTACTGGTTCGCTGGGGTACACCTGCTGACCTTACGGGCGTGCTGTGTAGACCAGACATTCCTACCTGACCCTCCAGGCTAGGCCCGGTATCCCTACCTGATGCTCTGCGGTAGGCCTGGCCCCCTACCCGACAATCTGGGGTAGTACCGGTACACCCACAGGTACTCCGCGGTACTTTTGCTATACCGACTGGTACTCCTGGATTGTACCGGAACCCTTACTGGTGCGCCGGGGTACACCTGCTGACCCTACGGGCACACTGCTTTGGACCCACCCTTCCTACCTGACCCGCCGGGGTAGGCCTGGAATACCTACCCGATGTTTCGAGGTAGAACCGGTTCCCCCACCGGTACTCTGGGCTTGGAACGGAAACCTTTGTGATGCGCCAGAGAACACCAGCTGTCCCTTCGTGCGCGCTGGACTAGACCCGGCCTCCCTTCCGGACCCCACAGGTTAGACCCGCTATCCCTACCTGATGCTCCGCATTAGGCTTGGCACCCATACCCGATGTTCTGGGGTAGTAGCGGTACCCCCACCGTTACTCTGCGTTAGTATCGGTACACCCACCGGTACTCCGGGGTAGTACGTGAACCCTTACTGGTTCACTGGGGTACACCTGCTGACGTTACTGGCGCGCGGTGTAGACCAGACATTCCTACCTGACCCTCCATTTTAGGCCCGGTATCCCTACCTGATGCTCCGTTGTTGGCCTGGCACCCCTACCCAATATGCTGGGGTAGTACCGCTACCCCCACCGGTACTCTGCGGTAGTATTGGTACACCCACCGGTAATCCAGGGCAGTACCTGAACACTTACTGGTTCGCTGGGGTACACCTGCTGACCTTACGGGCGTGCTGTGTAGACCAGACATTCCTACCTGACCCTCCAGGCTAGGCCCGGTATCCCTACCTGATGCTCTGCGGTAGGCCTGGCCCCCTACCCGACAATCTGGGGTAGTACCGGTACACCCACAGGGACTCCGCGGTACTTTTGCTATACCCACCGGTACTCCTGGATTGTACCGGAACCCTTACTGGTGCGCCGGGGTACACCTGCTGACCCTACGGGCACACTGCTTTGGACCCACCCTTCCTACCTGACCCGCCGGGGTAGGTCTGGTATACATACCCGATGTTTCGAGGTAGAACCGATTCCCCCACCGGTACTCTGGGGTTGGAACGGAACCCTTTGTGATGCGCCAGAGAACACCAGCTGTCCCTTCGTGCGCGCTGGACTAGACCCGGCCTCCCTTCCGGACCCCACAGGTTAGACCCGCTATCCCTACCTGATGCTCCGCATTAGGCTTGGCACCCATACCCGATGTTCTGGGGTAGTAGCGGTACCCCCACCGTTACTCTGCGGTAGTATCGGTACACCCACCGGTACTCCGGGGTAGTACGTGAACACTTACTGGTTCACTGGGGTACACCTGATGACGTTACTGGCGCGCGGTGTAGACCAGACATTCCTACCTGACCCTCCGTTTTAGGCCCGGTATCCCTACCTGATGCTCCGTTGTTGGCCTGGCACCCCTACCCAATATGCTGGGGTAGTACCGGTACCCCCACCGGTACTCTGCGGTAGTATTGGTACACCCACCGGTACTCCAGGGTAGTACCTGAACACTTCCTGGTTCGCTGGGGTACACCTGCTGACCTTACGGGCGTGCTGTGTAGACCAGACATTCCTACCTGACCCTCCAGGCTAGGCCCGGTATCCCTACCTGATGCTCTGCGGTAGGCCTGGCCCCCTACCCGACAATCTGGGGTAGTACCGGTACACCCACCGGGACTCCGCGGTACTTTTGCTATACCCACCGGTACTCCTGCATTGTACCGGAACCCTTACTGGTGCGCCGGGGTACACCTGCTGACCCTACGGGCACACTGCTTTGGACCCACCCTTCCTACCTGACCCGCCGGGGTAGGCCTGGTATACCTACCCGATGTTTCGAGGTAGAACCGGTTCCCCCACCGGTACTCTGGGTTTGGAACGGAACCCTTTGTGATGCGCCAGAGAACACCAGCTGTCCCTTCGTGCGCGCTGGACTAGACCCGTCCTCCCTTCCGGACACCACAGGTTAGACCCGCTATCCCTACCTGATGCTCCGCATTAGGCTTGGCACCCATACCCGATGTTCTGGGGTAGTAGCGGTACCCCCACCGTTACTCTGCGGTAGTATCGGTACACCCACTGGTACTCCGGGGTAGTACGTGAACCCTTACTGGTTCACTGGGGTACACCTGATAACGTTACTGGCGCGCGGTGTAGACCAGACATTCCTACCTGACCCTCCGTTTTAGGCCCGGTATCCCTACCTGATGCTCCGTTGTTGGCCTGGCACCCCTACCCGATATGCTGGGGTAGTACCGCTACCCCCACCGGTACTCTGCGGTAGTATTGGTACACCCACCGGTACTCCAGGGTAGTACCTGAACCCTTACTGGTTCGCTGGGGTACACCTGCTGACCTTACGGGCGTGCTGTGTAGACCAGACATTCCTACCTGACCCTCCAGGCTAGGCCCGGTATCCCTACCTGATGCTCTGCGGTAGGCCTGGCCCCCTACCCGACAATCTGGGGTAGTACCGGTACACCCACCGGGACTCCGCCGTACTTTTGCTATACCGACTGGTACTCCTGGATTGTACCGGAACCCTTACTGGTGCGCCGGGGTACACCTGCTGACCCTACGGGCACACTGCTTTGGACCCACCCTTCCTACCTGACCCGCCGGGGTAGGCCTGGTATACCTACCCGATGTTTCGAGGTAGAACCGGTTCCCCCACCGGTACTCTGGGTTTGGAACGGAACCCTTTGTGATGCGCCAGAGAACACCAGCTGTCCCTTCGTGCGCGCTGGACTAGACCCGGCCTCCCTTCCGGACCCCACAGGTTAGACCCGCTATCCCTACCTGATGCTCCGCATTAGGCTTGGCACCCATACCCGATGTTCTGGGGTAGTAGCGGTACCCCCACCGTTACTCTGCGTTAGTATCGGTACACCCACCGGTACTCCGGGGTAGTACGTGAACCCTTACTGGTTCACTGGGGTACACCTGCTGACGTTACTGGCGCGCGGTGTAGACCAGACATTCCTACCTGACCCTCCATTTTAGGCCCGGTATCCCTACCTGATGCTCCGTTGTTGGCCTTGCACCCCTACCCAATATGCTGGGGTAGTACCGGTACCCCCACCGGTACTCTGCGGTAGTATTGGTACACCCACCGGTACTCCAGGGCAGTACCTGAACACTTCCTGGTTCGCTGGGGTACACCTGCTGACATTACGGGCGTGCTGTGTAGACCAGACATTCCTACCTGACCCTCCAGGCTAGGCCCGGTATCCCTACCTGATGCTCTGCGGTAGGCCTGGCCCCCTACCCGACAATCTGGGGTAGTACCGGTACACCCACAGGTACTCCGCGGTATTTTTGCTATACCCACCGGTACTCCTGGATTGTACCGGAACCCTTACTGGTGCGCCGGGGTACACCTGCTGACCCTACGGGCACACTGCTTTGGACCCACCCTTCCTACCTGACCCGCCGGGGTAGGCCTGGTATACCTACCCGATGTTTCGAGGTAGAACCGGTTCCCCCACCGGTACTCTTGGTTTGGAACGGAACCCTTTGTGATGCGCCAGAGAACACCAGCTGTCCCTTCGTGCGCGCTGGACTAGACCCGTCCTCCCTTCCGGACACCACAGGTTAGACCCGCTATCCCTACCTGATGCTCCGCATTAGGCTTGGCACCCATACCCGATGTTCTGGGGTAGTAGCGGTACCCCCACCGTTACTCTGCGGTAGTATCGGTACACCCACCGGTAATCCGGGGTAGTACGTGAACCCTTACTGGTTCACTGGGGTACACCTGATAACGTTACTGGCGCGCGGTGTAGACCAGACATTCCTAACTGACCCTCCGTTTTAGGCCCGGTATCCCTACCTGATGCTCCGTTGTTGGCCTGGCACCCCTACCCGATATGCTGGGGTAGTACCGCTACCCCCACCGGTACTCTGCGGTAGTATTGGTACACCCACCGGTACTCCAGGGTAGTACCTGAACCCTTACTGGTTCGCTGGGGTACACCTGCTGACCTTACGGGCGTGCTGTGTAGACCAGACATTCCTACCTGACCCTCCAGGCTAGGCCCGGTATCCCTACCTGATGCTCTGCGGTAGGCCTGGCCCCCTACCCGACAATCTGGGGTAGTACCGGTACACCCACCGGGACTCCGCCGTACTTTTGCTATACCCACCGGTACTCCTGGATTGTACTGGAACCCTTACTGGTGCGCCGGGGTACACCTGCTGACCCTACGGGCACACTGCTTTGGACCCACCCTTCCTACCTGACCCGCCGGGGTAGGTCTGGTATACATACCCGATGTTTCGAGGTAGAACCGATTCCCCCACCGGTACTCTGGGGTTGGAACGGAACCCTTTGTGATGCGCCAGAGAACACCAGCTGTCCCTTCGTGCGCGCTGGACTAGACCTGGCCTCCCTACCGGACCCCACAGGTTAGACCCGCTATCCCTACCTGATGCTCCGCATTAGGCTTGGCACCCATACCCGATGTTCTGGGGTAGTAGCGGTACCCCCACCGTTACTCTGCGGTAGTATCGGTACACCCACCGGTACTCCGGGGTAGTACGTGAACCCTTACTGGTTCACTGGGGTACACCTGATGACGTTACTGGCGCGCGGTGTAGACCAGACATTCCTACCTGACCCTCCGTTTTAGGCCCGGTATCCCTACCTGATGCTCCGTTGTTGGCCTGGCACCCCTACCCAATATGCTGGGGTAGTACCGGTACCCCCACCGGTACTCTGCGGTAGTATTGGTACACCCACCGGTAATCCAGGGCAGTACCTGAACACTTACTGGTTCGCTGGGGTACACCTGCTGACCTTACTGGCGTGCTGTGTAGACCAGACATTCCTACCTGACCCTCCAGGCTAGGCCCGGTATCCCTACCTGATGCTCTGCGGTAGGCCTGGCCCCCTACCCGACAATCTGGGGTAGTACCGGTACACCCACCGGGACTCCGCGGTACTTTTGCTATACCCACCGGTACTCCTGGATTGTACCGGAACCCTTACTGGTGCGCCGGGGTACACCTGCTGACCCTACGGGCACACTGCTTTGGACCCACCCTTCCTACCTGACCCGCCGGGGTAGGCCTGGTATACCTACCCGATGTTTCGAGGTAGAACCGGTTCCCCCACCGGTACTCTGGGTTTGGAACGGAAACCTTTGTGATGCGCCAGAGAACACCAGCTGTCCCTTCGTGCGCGCTGGACTAGACCCGACCTCCCTTCCGCACACCACAGGTTAGACCCGCTATCCCTACCTGATGCTCCGCATTAGGCTTGGCACCCATACCCGATGTTCTGGGGTAGTAGCGGTACCCCCACCGTTACTCTGCGGTAGTATCGGTACACCCACTGGTACTCCGGGGTAGTACGTGAACCCTTACTGGTTCACTGGGGTACACCTGATAACGTTACTGGCGCGCGGTGTAGACCAGACATTCCTACCTGACCCTCCGTTTTAGGCCCGGTATCCCTACCTGATGCTCCGTTGTTGGCCTGGCACCCCTACCCGATATGCTGGGGTAGTACCGCTACCCCCACCGGTACTCTGCGGTAGTATTGGTACACCCACCGGTACTCCAGGGTAGTACCTGAACCCTTACTGGTTCGCTGGGGTACACCTGCTGACCTTACGGGCGTGCTGTGTAGACCAGACATTCCTACCTGACCCTCCAGGCTAGGCCCGGTATCCCTACCTGATGCTCTGCGGTAGGCCTGGCCCCCTACCCGACAATCTGGGGTAGTACCGGTACACCCACCGGGACTCCGCCGTACTTTTGCTATACCCACCGGTACTCCTGGATTGTACCGGAACCCTTATTGGTGCGCCGGGGTACACCTGCTGACCCTACGGGCACACTGCTTTGGACCCACCCTTCCTACCTGACCCGCCGGGGTAGGTCTGGTATATATACCCGATGTTTCGAGGTAGAACCGATTCCCCCACCGGTACTCTGGGCTTGGAACGGAACCCTTTGTGATGCGCCAGAGAACACCAGCTGTCCCTTCGTGCGCGCTGGACTAGACCCGGCCTCCCTTCCGGACCCCACAGGTTAGACCCGCTATCCCTACCTGATGCTCCGCATTAGGCTTGGCACCCATACCCGATGTTCTGGGGTAGTAGCGGTACCCCCACCGTTACTCTGCGGTAGTATCGGTACACCCACCGGTACTCCGGGGTAGTACGTGAACCCTTACTGGTTCACTGGGGTACACCTGATGACGTTACTGGCGCGCGGTGTAGACCAGACATTCCTACCTGACCCTCCGTTTTAGGCCCGGTATCCCTACCTGATGCTCCGTTGTTGGCCTGGCACCCCTACCCGATATGCTGGGGTAGTACCGCTACCCCCACCGGTACTCTGCGGTAGTATTGGTACACCCACCGGTACTCCAGGGCAGTACCTGAACACTTACTGGTTCGCTGGGGTACACCTGCTGACCTTACGGGCGTGCTGTGTAGACCAGACATTCCTACCTGACCCTCCAGGCTAGGCCCGGTATCCCTACCTGATGCTCTGCGGTAGGCCTGGCCCCCTACCCGACAATCTGGGGTAGTACCGGTACACCCACAGGTACTCCGCGGTACTTTTGCTATACCGACTGGTACTCCTGGATTGTACCGGAACCCTTACTGGTGCGCCGGGGTACACCTGCTGACCCTACGGGCACACTGCTTTGGACCCACCCTTCCTACCTGACCCGCCGGGGTAGGCCTGGAATACCTACCCGATGTTTCGAGGTAGAACCGGTTCCCCCACCGGTACTCTGGGCTTGGAACGGAAACCTTTGTGATGCGCCAGAGAACACCAGCTATCCCTTCGTGCGCGCTGGACTAGACCCGGCCTCCCTTCCGGACCCCACAGGTTAGACCCGCTATCCCTACCTGATGCTCCGCATTAGGCTTGGCACCCATACCCGATGTTCTGGGGTAGTAGCGGTACCCCCACCGTTACTCTGCGGTAGTATCGGTACACCCACCGGTACTCCGGGGTAGTACGTGAACACTTACTGGTTCACTGGGGTACACCTGATGACGTTACTGGCGCGCGGTGTAGACCAGACATTCCTACCTGACCCTCCGTTTCAGGCCCGGTATCCCTACCTGATGCTCCGTTGTTGGCCTGGCACCCCTACCCAATATGCTGGGGTAGTACCGGTACCCCCACCGGTACTCTGCGGTAGTATTGGTACACCCACCGGTACTCCAGGGTAGTACCTGAACACTTCCTGGTTCGCTGGGGTACACCTGCTGACCTTACGGGCGTGCTGTGTAGACCAGACATTCCTACCTGACCCTCCAGGCTAGGCCCAGTATCCCTACCTGATGCTCTGCGGTAGGCCTGGCCCCCTACCCGACAATCTGGGGTAGTACCGGTACACCCACCGGGACTCCGCGGTACTTTTGCTATACCCACCGGTACTCCTGGATTGTACCGGAACCCTTACTGGTGCGCCGGGGTACACCTGCTGACCCTACGGGCACACTGCTTTGGACCCACCCTTCCTACCTGACCCGCCGGGGTAGGCCTGGTATACCTACCCGATGTTTCGAGGTAGAACCGGTTCCCCCACCGGTACTCTGGGTTTGGAACGGAACCCTTTGTGATGCGCCAGAGAACACCAGCTGTCCCTTCGTGCGCGCTGGACTAGACCCGTCCTCCCTTCCGGACACCACAGGTTAGACCCGCTATCCCTACCTGATGCTCCGCATTAGGCTTGGCACCCATACCCGATGTTCTGGGGTAGTAGCGGTACCCCCACCGTTACTCTGCGGTAGTATCGGTACACCCACCGGTACTCCGGGGTAGTACGTGAACCCTTACTGGTTCACTGGGGTACACCTGATAACGTTACTGGCGCGCGGTGTAGACCAGACATTCCTACCTGACCCTCCGTTTTAGGCCCGGTATCCCTACCTGATGCTCCGTTGTTGGCCTGGCACCCCTACCCGATATGCTGGGGTAGTACCGGTACCCCCACCGGTACTCTGCGGTAGTATTGGTACAACCACCGGTTCTCCAGGGCAGTACCTGAACACTTACTGGTTCACTGGGGTACACCTGCTGACCTTACGGGCGTGCTGTGTAGACCAGACATTCCTACCTGACCCTCCAGGCTAGGCCCGGTATCCCTACCTGATGCTCTGCGGTAGGCCTGGCCCCCTACCTGACAATCTGGGGTAGTACCGGTACACCCACCGGGACTCCGCGGTACTTTTGCTATACCCACCGGTACTCCTGGATTGTACCGGAACCCTTACTGGTGCGCCGGGGTACACCTGCTGACCCTACGGGCACACTGCTTTGGACCCACCCTTCCTACCTGACCCGCCGGGGTAGGCCTGGTATACCTACCCGATGTTTCGAGGTAGAACCGGTTCCCCCACCGGTACTCTGGGTTTGGAACGGAACCCTTTGTGATGCGCCAGAGAACACCAGCTGTCCCTTCGTGCGCGCTGGACTAGACCCGGCCTCCCTTCCGGACACCACAGGTTAGACCCGCTATCCCTACCTGATGCTCCGCATTAGGCTTGGCACCCATACCCGATGTTCTGGGGTAGTAGCGGTACCCCCACCGTTACTCTGCGTTAGTATCGGTACACCCACCGGTACTCCGGGGTAGTACGTGAACCCTTACTGGTTCACTGGGGTACACCTGCTGACGTTACTGGCGCGCGGTGTAGACCAGACATTCCTACCTGACCCTCCATTTTAGGCCCGGTATCCCTACCTGATGCTCCGTTGTTGGCCTGGCACCCCTACCCAATATGCTGGGGTAGTACCGGTACCCCCACCGGTACTCTGCGGTAGTATTGGTACACCCACCGGTACTCCAGGGCAGTACCTGAACACTTCCTGGTTCGCTGGGGTACACCTGCTGACATTACGGGCGTGCTGTGTAGACCAGACATTCCTACCTGACCCTCCAGGCTAGGCCCGGTATCCCTACCTGATGCTCTGCGGTAGGCCTGGCCCCCTTCCCGACAATCTGGGGTAGTACCGGTACACCCACAGGTACTCCGCGGTATTTTTGCTATACCCACCGGTACTCCTGGATTGTACCGGAACCCTTACTGGTGCGCCGGGGTACACCTGCTGACCCTACGGGCACACTGCTTTGGACCCACCCTTCCTACCTGACCCGCCGGGGTAGGCCTGGTATACCTACCCGATGTTTCGAGGTAGAACCGGTTCCCCCACCGGTACTCTGGGTTTGGAACGGAACCCTTTGTGATGCGCCAGAGAACACCAGCTGTCCCTTCGTGCGCGCTGGACTAGACCCGTCCTCCCTTCCGGACACCACAGGTTAGACCCGCTATCCCTACCTGATGCTCCGCATTAGGCTTGGCACCCATACCCGATGTTCTGGGGTAGTAGCGGTACCCCCACCGTTACTCTGCGGTAGTATCGGTACACCCACCGGTACTCCGGGGTAGTACGTGAACCCTTACTGGTTCACTGGGGTACACCTGATAACGTTACTGGCGCGCGGTGTAGACCAGACATTCCTACCTGACCCTCCGTTTTAGGCCCGGTATCCCTACCTGATGCTCCGTTGTTGGCCTGGCACCCCTACCCGATATGCTGGGGTAGTACCGCTACCCCCACCGGTACAATGCGGTAGTATTGGTACACCCACCGGTACTCCAGGGTAGTACCTGAACCCTTACTGGTTCGCTGGGGTACACCTGCTGACCTTACGGGCGTGCTGTGTAGACCAGACATTCCTACCTGACCCTACAGGCTAGGCCCGGTATCCCTACCTGATGCTCTGCGGTAGGCCTGGCCCCCTACCCGACAATCTGGGGTAGTACCGGTACACCCACCGGGACTCCGCCGTACTTTTGCTATACCCACCGGTACTCCTGGATTGTACCGGAACCCTTACTGGTGCGCCGGGGTACACCTGCTGACCCTACGGGCACACTGCTTTGGACCCACCCTTCCTACCTGACCCGCCGGGGTAGGTCTGGTATACATACCCGATGTTTCGAGGTAGAACCGATTCCCCCACCGGTACTCTGGGGTTGGAACGGAACCCTTTGTGATGCGCCAGAGAACACCAGCTGTCCCTTCGTGCGCGCTGGTCTAGACCCGGCCTCCCTTCCGGACCCCACAGGTTAGACCCGTTATCCCTACCTGATGCTCCGCATTAGGCTTGGCACCCATACCCGATGTTCTGGGGTAGTAGCGGTACCCCCACCGTTACTCTGCGGTAGTATCGGTACACCCACCGGTACTCCGGGGTAGTACGTGAACCCTTACTGGTTCACTGGGGTACACCTGATGACGTTACTGGCGCGCGGTGTAGACCAGACATTCCTACCTGACCCTCCGTTTTAGGCCCGGTATCCCTACCTGATGCTCCGTTGTTGGCCTGGCACCCCTACCCAATATGCTGGGGTAGTACCGGTACCCCCACCGGTACTCTGCGGTAGTATTGGTACACCCACCGGTACTCCAGGGTAGTACCTGAACACTTCCTGGTTCGCTGGGGTACACCTGCTGACCTTACGGGCGTGCTGTGTAGACCAGACATTCCTACCTGACCCTCCAGGCTAGGCCCGGTATCCCTACCTGATGCTCTGCGGTAGGCCTGGCCTCCTACCCGACAATCTGGGGTAGTACCGGTACACCCACCGGGACTCCGCGGTACTTTTGCTGTACCCACCGGTACTCCTGGATTGTACCGGAACCCTTACTGGTGCGCCGGGGTACACCTGCTGACCCTACGGGCACACTGCTTTGGACCCACCCTTCCTACCTGACCCGCCGGGGTAGGCCTGGTATACCTACCCGATGTTTCGAGGTAGAACCGGTTCCCCCACCGGTACTCTGGGCTTGGAACGGAAACCTTTGTGATGCGCCAGAGAACACCAGCTGTCCCTTCGTGCGCGCTGGACTAGACCTGGCCTCCCTACCGGACCCCACAGGTTAGACCCGCTATCCCTACCTGATGCTCCGCATTAGGCTTGGCACCCATACCCGATGTTCTGGGGTAGTAGCGGTACCCCCACCGTTACTCTGCGGTAGTATCGGTACACCCACCGGTACTCCGGGGTAGTACGTGAACCCTTACTGGTTCACTGGGGTACACCTGATGACGTTACTGGCGCGCGGTGTAGACCAGACATTCCTACCTGACCCTCCGTTTTAGGCCCGGTATCCCTACCTGATGCTCCGTTGTTGGCCTGGCACCCCTACCCGATATGCTGGGGTAGTACCGCTACCCCCACCGGTACTCTGCGGTAGTATTGGTACACCCACCGGTACTCCAGGGTAGTACCTGAACCCTTACTGGTTCGCTGGGGTACACCTGCTGACCTTACGGGCGTGCTGTGTAGACCAGACATTCCTACCTGACCCTCCAGGCTAGGCCCGGTATCCCTACCTGATGCTCTGCGGTAGGCCTGGCCCCCTACCCGACAATCTGGGGTAGTACCGGTACACCCACCGGGACTCCGCGGTACTTTTGCTATACCCACCGGTACTCCTGGATTGTACCGGAACCCTTACTGGTGCGCCGGGGTACACCTGCTGACCCTACGGGCACACTGCTTTGGACCCACCCTTCCTACCTGACCCGCCGGGGTAGGTCTGGTATACATACCCGATGTTTCGAGGTAGAACCGGTTCCCCCACCGGTACTCTGGGCTTGGAACGGAACCCTTTGTGATGCGCCAGAGAACACCAGCTGTCCCTTCGTGCGCGCTGGACTAGACCCGGCCTCCCTTCCGGACCCCACAGGTTAGACCCGCTATCCCTACCTGATGCTCCGCATTAGGCTTGGCACCCATACCCGATGTTCTGGGGTAGTAGCGGTACCCCCACCGTTACTCTGCGGTAGTATCGGTACACCCACCGGTACTCCGGGGTAGTACGTGAACCCTTACTGGTTCACTGGGGTACACCTGATGACGTTACTGGCGCGCGGTGTAGACCAGACATTCCTACCTGACCCTCCGTTTTAGGCCCGGTATCCCTACCTGATGCTCCGTTGTTGGCCTGGCACCCCTACCCGATATGCTGGGGTAGTACCGCTACCCCCACCGGTACTCTGCGGTAGTATTGGTACACCCACCGGTACTCCAGGGCAGTACCTGAACACTTACTGGTTCGCTGGGGTACACCTGCTGACCTTACGGGCGTGCTGTGTAGACCAGACATTCCTACCTGACCCTCCAGGCTAGGCCCGGTATCCCTACCTGATGCTCTGCGGTAGGCCTGGCCCCCTACCCGACAATCTGGGGTAGTACCGGTACACCCACAGGTACTCCGCGGTACTTTTGCTATACCGACTGGTACTCCTGGATTGTACCGGAACCCTTACTGGTGCGCCGGGGTACACCTGCTGACCCTACGGGCACACTGCTTTGGACCCACCCTTCCTACCTGACCCGCCGGGGTAGGCCTGGAATACCTACCCGATGTTTCGAGGTAGAACCGGTTCCCCCACCGGTACTCTGGGCTTGGAACGGAAACCTTTGTGATGCGCCAGAGAACACCAGCTGTCCCTTCGTGCGCGCTGGACTAGACCCGGCCTCCCTTCCGGACCCCACAGGTTAGACCCGCTATCCCTACCTGATGCTCCGCATTAGGCTTGGCACCCATACCCGATGTTCTGGGGTAGTAGTGGTACCCTACCGTTACTCTGCGTTAGTATCGGTACACCCACCGGTACTCCGGGGTAGTACGTGAACCCTTACTGGTTCACTGGGGTACACCTGCTGACGTTACTGGCGCGCGGTGTAGACCAGACATTCCTACCTGACCCTCCATTTTAGGCCCGGTATCCCTACCTGATGCTCCGTTGTTGGCCTGGCACCCCTACCCAATATGCTGGGGTAGTACCGCTACCCCCACCGGTACTCTGCGGTAGTATTGGTACACCCACCGGTACTCCAGGGCAGTACCTGAACACTTCCTGGTTCGCTGGGGTACACCTGCTGACCTTACGGGCGTGCTGTGTAGACCAGACATTCCTACCTGACCCTCCAGGCTAGGCCCGGTATCCCTACCTGATGCTCTGCGGTAGGCCTGGCCCCCTACCCGACAATCTGGGGTAGTACCGGTACACCCACAGGGACTCCGCGGTACTTTTGCTATACCCACCGGTACTCCTGGATTGTACCGGAACCCTTACTGGTGCGCCGGGGTACACCTGCTGACCCTACGGGCACACTGCTTTGGACCCACCCTTCCTACCTGACCCGCCGGGGTAGGTCTGGTATACATACCCGATGTTTCGAGGTAGAACCGATTCCCCCACCGGTACTCTGGGGTTGGAACGGAACCCTTTGTGATGCGCCAGAGAACACCAGCTGTCCCTTCGTGCGCGCTGGACTAGACCCGGCCTCCCTTCCGGACCCCACAGGTTAGACCCGCTATCCCTACCTGATGCTCCGCATTAGGCTTGGCACCCATACCCGATGTTCTGGGGTAGTAGCGGTACCCCCACCGTTACTCTGCGGTAGTATCGGTACACCCACCGGTACTCCGGGGTAGTACGTGAACCCTTACTGGTTCACTGGGGTACACCTGATGACGTTACTGGCGCGCGGTGTAGACCAGACATTCCTACCTGACCCTCCGTTTTAGGCCCGGTATCCCTACCTGATGCTCCGTTGTTGGCCTGGCACCCCTACCCAATATGCTGGGGTAGTACCGGTACCCCCACCGGTACTCTGCGGTAGTATTGGTACACCCACCGGTACTCCAGGGTAGTACCTGAACACTTCCTGGTTCGCTGGGGTACACCTGCTGACCTTACGGGCGTGCTGTGTAGACCAGACATTCCTACCTGACCCTCCAGGCTAGGCCCGGTATCCCTACCTGATGCTCTGCGGTAGGCCTGGCCCCCTACCCGACAATCTGGGGTAGTACCGGTACACCCACCGGGACTCCGCGGTACTTTTGCTGTACCCACCGGTACTCCTGGATTGTACCGGAACCCTTACTGGTGCGCCGGGGTACACCTGCTGACCCTACGGGCACACTGCTTTGGACCCACCCTTCCTACCTGACCCGCCGGGGTAGGCCTGGTATACCTACCCGATGTTTCGAGGTAGAACCGGTTCCCCCACCGGTACTCTGGGCTTGGAACGGAAACCTTTGTGATGCGCCAGAGAACACCAGCTGTCCCTTCGTGCGCGCTGGACTAGACCTGGCCTCCCTACCGGACCCCACAGGTTAGAACCGCTATCCCTACCTGATGCTCCGCATTAGGCTTGGCACCCATACCCGATGTTCTGGGGTAGTAGCGGTACCCCCACCGTTACTCTGCGGTAGTATCGGTACACCCACCGGTACTCCGGGGTAGTACGTGAACCCTTACTGGTTCACTGGGGTACACCTGATGACGTTACTGGCGCGCGGTGTAGACCAGACATTCCTACCTGACCCTCCGTTTTAGGCCCGGTATCCCTACCTGATGCTCCGTTGTTGGCCTGGCACCCCTACCCGATATGCTGGGGTAGTACCGCTACCCCCACCGGTACTCTGCGGTAGTATTGGTACACCCACCGGTACTCCAGGGCAGTACCTGAACACTTACTGGTTCGCTGGGGTACACCTGCTGACCTTACGGGCGTGCTGTGTAGACCAGACATTCCTACCTGACCCTCCAGGCTAGGCCCGGTATCCCTACCTGATGCTCTGCGGTAGGCCTGGCCCCCTACCCGACAATCTGGGGTAGTACCGGTACACCCACAGGTACTCCGCGGTACTTTTGCTATACCGACTGGTACTCCTGGATTGTACCGGAACCCTTACTGGTGCGCCGGGGTACACCTGCTGACCCTACGGGCACACTGCTTTGGACCCACCCTTCCTACCTGACCCGCCGGGGTAGGCCTGGAATACCTACCCGATGTTTCGAGGTAGAACCGGTTCCCCCACCGGTACTCTGGGCTTGGAACGGAAACCTTTGTGATGCGCCAGAGAACACCAGCTGTCCCTTCGTGCGCGCTGGACTAGACCCGGCCTCCCTTCCGGACCCCACAGGTTAGACCCGCTATCCCTACCTGATGCTCCGCATTAGGCTTGGCACCCATACCCGATGTTCTGGGGTAGTAGTGGTACCCTACCGTTACTCTGCGTTAGTATCGGTACACCCACCGGTACTCCGGGGTAGTACGTGAACCCTTACTGGTTCACTGGGGTACACCTGCTGACGTTACTGGCGCGCGGTGTAGACCAGACATTCCTACCTGACCCTCCATTTTAGGCCCGGTATCCCTACCTGATGCTCCGTTGTTGGCCTGGCACCCCTACCCAATATGCTGGGGTAGTACCGCTACCCCCACCGGTACTCTGCGGTAGTATTGGTACACCCACCGGTACTCCAGGGCAGTACCTGAACACTTCCTGGTTCGCTGGGGTACACCTGCTGACCTTACGGGCGTGCTGTGTAGACCAGACATTCCTACCTGACCCTCCAGGCTAGGCCCGGTATCCCTACCTGATGCTCTGCGGTAGGCCTGGCCCCCTACCCGACAATCTGGGGTAGTACCGGTACACCCACAGGGACTCCGCGGTACTTTTGCTATACCCACCGGTACTCCTGGATTGTACCGGAACCCTTACTGGTGCGCCGGGGTACACCTGCTGACCCTACGGGCACACTGCTTTGGACCCACCCTTCCTACCTGACCCGCCGGGGTAGGTCTGGTATACATACCCGATGTTTCGAGGTAGAACCGATTCCCCCACCGGTACTCTGGGGTTGGAACGGAACCCTTTGTGATGCGCCAGAGAACACCAGCTGTCCCTTCGTGCGCGCTGGACTAGACCCGGCCTCCCTTCCGGACCCCACAGGTTAGACCCGCTATCCCTACCTGATGCTCCGCATTAGGCTTGGCACCCATACCCGATGTTCTGGGGTAGTAGCGGTACCCCCACCGTTACTCTGCGGTAGTATCGGTACACCCACCGGTACTCCGGGGTAGTACGTGAACCCTTACTGGTTCACTGGGGTACACCTGATGACGTTACTGGCGCGCGGTGTAGACCAGACATTCCTACCTGACCCTCCGTTTTAGGCCCGGTATCCCTACCTGATGCTCCGTTGTTGGCCTGGCACCCCTACCCAATATGCTGGGGTAGTACCGGTACCCCCACCGGTACTCTGCGGTAGTATTGGTACACCCACCGGTACTCCAGGGTAGTACCTGAACACTTCCTGGTTCGCTGGGGTACACCTGCTGACCTTACGGGCGTGCTGTGTAGACCAGACATTCCTACCTGACCCTCCAGGCTAGGCCCGGTATCCCTACCTGATGCTCTGCGGTAGGCCTGGCCCCCTACCCGACAATCTGGGGTAGTACCGGTACACCCACCGGGACTCCGCGGTACTTTTGCTGTACCCACCGGTACTCCTGGATTGTACCGGAACCCTTACTGGTGCGCCGGGGTACACCTGCTGACCCTACGGGCACACTGCTTTGGACCCACCCTTCCTACCTGACCCGCCGGGGTAGGCCTGGTATACCTACCCGATGTTTCGAGGTAGAACCGGTTCCCCCACCGGTACTCTGGGCTTGGAACGGAAACCTTTGTGATGCGCCAGAGAACACCAGCTGTCCCTTCGTGCGCGCTGGACTAGACCTGGCCTCCCTACCGGACCCCACAGGTTAGAACCGCTATCCCTACCTGATGCTCCGCATTAGGCTTGGCACCCATACCCGATGTTCTGGGGTAGTAGCGGTACCCCCACCGTTACTCTGCGGTAGTATCGGTACACCCACCGGTACTCCGGGGTAGTACGTGAACCCTTACTGGTTCACTGGGGTACACCTGATGACGTTACTGGCGCGCGGTGTAGACCAGACATTCCTACCTGACCCTCCGTTTTAGGCCCGGTATCCCTACCTGATGCTCCGTTGTTGGCCTGGCACCCCTACCCAATATGCTGGGGTAGTACCGGTACCCCCACCGGTACTCTGCGGTAGTATTGGTACACCCACCGGTAATCCAGGGCAGTACCTGAACACTTACTGGTTCGCTGGGGTACACCTGCTGACCTTACGGGCGTGCTGTGTAGACCAGACATTCCTACCTGACCCTCCAGGCTAGGCCCGGTATCCCTACCTGATGCTCTGCGGTAGGCCTGGCCCCCTACCCGACAATCTGGGGTAGTACCGGTACACCCACCGGGACTCCGCGGTACTTTTGCTATACCCACCGGTACTCCTGGATTGTACCGGAACCCTTACTGGTGCGCCGGGGTACACCTGCTGACCCTACGGGCACACTGCTTTGGACCCACCCTTCCTACCTGACCCGCCGGGATAGGTCTGGTATACATACCCGATGTTTCGAGGTAGAACCGATTCCCCCACCGGTACTCTGGGCTTGGAACGGAACCCTTTGTGATGCGCCAGAGAACACCAGCTGTCCCTTCGTGCGCGCTGGACTAGACCCGGCCTCCCTTCCGGACCCCACAGGTTAGACCCGGTATCCCTACCTGATGCTCCGCATTAGGCTTGGCACCCATACCCGATGTTCTGGGGTAGTAGCGGTACCCCCACCGTTACTCTGCGGTAGTATCGGTACACCCACCGGTACTCCGGGGTAGTACGTGAACCCTTACTGGTTCACTGGGGTACACCTGATGACGTTACTGGCGCGCGGTGTAGACCAGACATTCCTACCTGACCCTCCGTTTTAGGCCCGGTATCCCTACCTGATGCTCCGTTGTTGGCCTGGCACCCCTACCCAATATGCTGGGGTAGTACCGGTACCCCCACCGGTACTCTGCGGTAGTATTGGTACACCCACCGGTACTCCAGGGTAGTACCTGAACACTTCCTGGTTCGCTGGGGTACACCTGCTGACCTTACGGGCGTGCTGTGTAGACCAGACATTCCTACCTGACCCTCCAGGTTAGGCCCGGTATCCCTACCTGATGCTCTGCGGTAGGCCTGGCCCCCTACCCGACAATCTGGGGTAGTACCGGTACACCCACCGGGACTCCGCGGTACTTTTGCTATACCCACCGGTACTCCTGGATTGTACCGGAACCCTTACTGGTGCGCCGGGGTACACCTGCTGACCCTACGGGCACACTGCTTTGGACCCACCCTTCCTACCTGACCCGCCGGCGTAGGCCTGGTATACCTACCCGATGTTTCGAGGTAGAACCGGTTCCCCCACCGGTACTCTTGGTTTGGAACGGAACCCTTTGTGATGCGCCAGAGAACACCAGCTGTCCCTTCGTGCGCGCTGGACTAGACCCGGCCTCCCTTCCGGACCCCACAGGTTAGACCCGCTATCCCTACCTGATGCTCCGCATTAGGCTTGGCACCCATACCCGATGTTCTGGGGTAGTAGCGGTACCCCCACCGTTACTCTGCGGTAGTATCGGTACACCCACCGGTACTCCGGGGTAGTACGTGAACCCTTACTGGTTCACTGGGGTACACCTGATAACGTTACTGGCGCGCGGTGTAGACCAGACATTCCTAACTGACCCTCCGTTTTAGGCCCGGTATCCCTACCTGATGCTCCGTTGTTGGCCTGGCACCCCTACCCGATATGCTGGGGTAGTACCGCTACCCCCACCGGTACTCTGCGGTAGTATTGGTACACCCACCAGTACTCCAGGGTAGTACCTGAACCCTTACTGGTTCGCTGGGGTACACCTGCTGACCTTACGGGCGTGCTGTGTAGACCAGACATTCCTACCTGACCCTCCAGGCTAGGCCCGGTATCCCTACCTGATGCTCTGCGGTAGGCCTGGCCCCCTACCCGACAATCTGGGGTAGTACCGGTACACCCACCGGGACTCCGCGGTACTTTTGCTATACCCACCGGTACTCCTGGATTGTACCGGAACCCTTACTGGTGCGCCGGGGTACACCTGCTGACCCTACGGGCACACTGCTTTGGACCCACCCTTCCTACCTGACCCGCCGGGGTAGGTCTGGTATACATACCCGATGTTTCGAGGTAGAACCGATTCCCCCACCGGTACTCTGGGGTTGGAACGGAACCCTTTGTGATGCGCCAGAGAACACCAGCTGTCCCTTCGTGCGCGCTGGACTAGACCCGGCCTCCCTTCCGGACCCCACAGGTTAGACCCGTTATCCCTACCTGATGCTCCGCATTAGGCTTGGCACCCATACCCGATGTTCTGGGGTAGTAGCGGTACCCCCACCGTTACTCTGAGGTAGTATCGGTACACCCACCGGTACTCCGGGGTAGTACGTGAACCCTTACTGGTTCACTGGGGTACACCTGATGACGTTACTGGCGCGCGGTGTAGACCAGACATTCCTACCTGACCCTCCGTTTTAGGCCCGGTATCCCTACCTGATGCTCCGTTGTTGGCCTGGCACCCCTACCCAATATGCTGGGGTAGTACCGGTACCCCCACCGGTACTCTGCGGTAGTATTGGTACACCCACCGGTACTCCAGGGTAGTACCTGAACACTTCCTGGTTCGCTGGGGTACACCTGCTGACCTTACGGGCGTGCTGTGTAGACCAGACATTCCTACCTGACCCTCCAGGCTAGGCCCGGTATCCCTACCTGATGCTCTGCGGTAGGCCTGGCCCCCTACCCGACAATCTGGGGTAGTACCGGTACACCCACCGGGACTCCGCGGTACTTTTGCTATACCCACCGGTACTCCTGGATTGTACCGGAACCCTTACTGGTGCGCCGGGGTACACCTGCTGACCCTACGGGCACACTGCTTTGGACCCACCCTTCCTACCTGACCCGCCGGGGTAGGCCTGGTATACCTACCCGATGTTTCGAGGTAGAACCGGTTCCCCCACCGGTACTCTGGGTTTGGAACGGAAACCTTTGTGATGCGCCAGAGAACACCAGCTGTCCCTTCGTGCGCGCTGGACTAGACCCGACCTCCCTTCCGCACACCACAGGTTAGACCCGCTATCCCTACCTGATGCTCCGCATTAGGCTTGGCACCCATACCCGATGTTCTGGGGTAGTAGCGGTACCCCCACCGTTACTCTGCGGTAGTATCGGTACACCCACCGGTACTCCGGGGTAGTACGTGAACCCTTACTGGTTCACTGGGGTACACCTGATAACGTTACTGGCGCGCGGTGTAGACCAGACATTCCTAACTGACCCTCCGTTTTAGGCCCGGTATCCCTACCTGATGCTCCGTTGTTGGCCTGGCACCCCTACCCGATATGCTGGGGTAGTACCGCTACCCCCACCGGTACTCTGCGGTAGTATTGGTACACCCACCTGTACTCCAGGGTAGTACCTGAACCCTTACTGGTTCGCTGGGGTACACCTGCTGACCTTACGGGCGTGCTGTGTAGACCAGACATTCCTACCTGACCCTCCAGGCTAGGCCCGGTATCCCTACCTGATGCTCTGCGGTAGGCCTGGCCCCCTACCCGACAATCTGGGGTAGTACCGGTACACCCACCGGGACTCCGCCGTACTTTTGCTATACCCACCGGTACTCCTGGATTGTACCGGAACCCTTATTGGTGCGCCGGGGTACACCTGCTGACCCTACGGGCACACTGCTTTGGACCCACCCTTCCTACCTGACCCGCCGGGGTAGGTCTGGTATATATACCCGATGTTTCGAGGTAGAACCGATTCCCCCACCGGTACTCTGGGCTTGGAACGGAACCCTTTGTGATGCGCCAGAGAACACCAGCTGTCCCTTCGTGCGCGCTGGACTAGACCCGGCCTCCCTTCCGGACCCCACAGGTTAGACCCGCTATCCCTACCTGATGCTCCGCATTAGGCTTGGCACCCATACCCGATGTTCTGGGGTAGTAGCGGTACCCCCACCGTTACTCTGCGGTAGTATCGGTACACCCACCGGTACTCCGGGGTAGTACGTGAACCCTTACTGGTTCACTGGGGTACACCTGATGACGTTACTGGCGCGCGGTGTAGACCAGACATTCCTACCTGACCCTCCGTTTTAGGCCCGGTATCCCTACCTGATGCTCCGTTGTTGGCCTGGCACCCCTACCCGATATGCTGGGGTAGTACCGCTACCCCCACCGGTACTCTGCGGTAGTATTGGTACACCCACCGGTACTCCAGGGCAGTACCTGAACACTTCCTGGTTCGCTGGGGTACACCTGCTGACCTTACGGGCGTGCTGTGTAGACCAGACATTCCTACCTGACCCTCCAGGCTAGGCCCGGTATCCCTACCTGATGCTCTGCGGTAGGCCTGGCCCCCTACCCGACAATCTGGGGTAGTACCGGTACACCCACCGGGACTCCGCGGTACTTTTGCTGTACCCACCGGTACTCCTGGATTGTACCGGAACCCTTACTGGTGCGCCGGGGTACACCTGCTGACCCTACGGGCACACTGCTTTGGACCCACCCTTCCTACCTGACCCGCCGGGGTAGGCCTGGTATACCTACCCGATGTTTCGAGGTAGAACCGGTTCCCCCACCGGTACTCTGGGCTTGGAACGGAAACCTTTGTGATGCGCCAGAGAACACCAGCTGTCCCTTCGTGCGCGCTGGACTAGACCTGGCCTCCCTACCGGACCCCACAGGTTAGACCCGCTATCCCTACCTGATGCTCCGCATTAGGCTTGGCACCCATACCCGATGTTCTGGGGTAGTAGCGGTACCCCCACCGTTACTCTGCGGTAGTATCGGTACACCCACCGGTACTCCGGGGTAGTACGTGAACCCTTACTGGTTCACTGGGGTACACCTGATGACGTTACTGGCGCGCGGTGTAGACCAGACATTCCTACCTGACCCTCCGTTTTAGGCCCGGTATCCCTACCTGATGCTCCGTTGTTGGCCTGGCACCCCTACCCGATATGCTGGGGTAGTACCGCTACCCCCACCGGTACTCTGCGGTAGTATTGGTACACCCACCGGTAATCCAGGGTAGTACCTGAACCCTTACTGGTTCGCTGGGGTACACCTGCTGACCTTACGGGCGTGCTGTGTAGACCAGACATTCCTACCTGACCCTCCAGGCTAGGCCCGGTATCCCTACCTGATGCTCTGCGGTAGGCCTGGCCCCCTACCCGACAATCTGGGGTAGTACCGGTACACCCACCGGGACTCCGCCGTACTTTTGCTATACCCACCGGTACTCCTGGATTGTACCGGAACCCTTACTGGTGCGCCGGGGTACACCTGCTGACCCTACGGGCACACTGCTTTGGACCCACCCTTCCTACCTGACCCGCCGGGGTAGGTCTGGTATACATACCCGATGTTTCGAGGTAGAACCGGTTCCCCCACCGGTACTCTGGGGTTGGAACGGAACCCTTTGTGATGCGCCAGAGAACACCAGCTGTCCCTTCGTGCGCGCTGGACTAGACCCGGCCTCCCTTCCGGACCCCACAGGTTAGACCCGCTATCCCTACCTGATGCTCCGCATTAGGCTTGGCACCCATACCCGATGTTCTGGGGTAGTAGCGGTACCCCCACCGTTACTCTGCGGTAGTATCGGTACACCCACCGGTACTCCGGGGTAGTACGTGAACCCTTACTGGTTCACTGGGGTACACCTGATGACGTTACTGGCGCGCGGTGTAGACCAGACATTCCTACCTGACCCTCCGTTTTAGGCCCGGTATCCCTACCTGATGCTCCGTTGTTGGCCTGGCACCCCTACCCGATATGCTGGGGTAGTACCGCTACCCCCACCGGTACTCTGCGGTAGTATTGGTACACCCACCGGTACTCCAGGGCAGTACCTGAACACTTACTGGTTCGCTGGGGTACACCTGCTGACCTTACGGGCGTGCTGTGTAGACCAGACATTCCTACCTGACCCTCCAGGCTAGGCCCGGTATCCCTACCTGATGCTCTGCGGTAGGCCTGGCCCCCTACCCGACAATCTGGGGTAGTACCGGTACACCCACAGGTACTCCGCGGTACTTTTGCTATACCGACTGGTACTCCTGGATTGTACCGGAACCCTTACTGGTGCGCCGGGGTACACCTGCTGACCCTACGGGCACACTGCTTTGGACCCACCCTTCCTACCTGACCCGCCGGGGTAGGCCTGGAATACCTACCCGATGTTTCGAGGTAGAACCGGTTCCCCCACCGGTACTCTGGGCTTGGAACGGAAACCTTTGTGATGCGCCAGAGAACACCAGCTGTCCCTTCGTGCGCGCTGGACTAGACCCGGCCTCCCTTCCGGACCCCACAGGTTAGACCCGCTATCCCTACCTGATGCTCCGCATTAGGCTTGGCACCCATACCCGATGTTCTGGGGTAGTAGTGGTACCCCCACCGTTACTCTGCGTTAGTATCGGTACACCCACCGGTACTCCGGGGTAGTACGTGAACCCTTACTGGTTCACTGGGGTACACCTGCTGACGTTACTGGCGCGCGGTGTAGACCAGACATTCCTACCTGACCATCCATTTTAGGCCCGGTATCCCTACCTGATGCTCCGTTGTTGGCCTGGCACCCCTACCCAATATGCTGGGGTAGTACCGCTACCCCCACCGGTACTCTGCGGTAGTATTGGTACACCCACCGGTACTCCAGGGCAGTACCTGAACACTTCCTGGTTCGCTGGGGTACACCTGCTGACCTTACGGGCGTGCTGTGTAGACCAGACATTCCTACCTGACCCTCCAGGCTAGGCCCGGTATCCCTACCTGATGCTCTGCGGTAGGCCTGGCCCCCTACCCGACAATCTGGGGTAGTACCGGTACACCCACAGGGACTCCGCGGTACTTTTGCTATACCCACCGGTACTCCTGGATTGTACCGGAACCCTTACTGGTGCGCCGGGGTACACCTGCTGACCCTACGGGCACACTGCTTTGGACCCACCCTTCCTACCTGACCCGCCGGGGTAGGTCTGGTATACATACCCGATGTTTCGAGGTAGAACCGATTCCCCCACCGGTACTCTGGGGTTGGAACGGAACCCTTTGTGATGCGCCAGAGAACACCAGCTGTCCCTTCGTGCGCGCTGGACTAGACCCGGCCTCCCTTCCGGACCCCACAGGTTAGACCCGCTATCCCTACCTGATGCTCCGCATTAGGCTTGGCACCCATACCCGATGTTCTGGGGTAGTAGCGGTACCCCCACCGTTACTCTGCGGTAGTATCGGTACACCCACCGGTACTCCGGGGTAGTACGTGAACCCTTACTGGTTCACTGGGGTACACCTGATGACGTTACTGGCGCGCGGTGTAGACCAGACATTCCTACCTGACCCTCCGTTTTAGGCCCGGTATCCCTACCTGATGCTCCGTTGTTGGCCTGGCACCCCTACCCAATATGCTGGGGTAGTACCGGTACCCCCACCGGTACTCTGCGGTAGTATTGGTACACCCACCGGTACTCCAGGGTAGTACCTGAACACTTCCTGGTTCGCTGGGGTACACCTGCTGACCTTACGGGCGTGCTGTGTAGACCAGACATTCCTACCTGACCCTCCAGGCTAGGCCCGGTATCCCTACCTGATGCTCTGCGGTAGGCCTGGCCCCCTACCCGACAATCTGGGGTAGTACCGGTACACCCACCGGGACTCCGCGGTACTTTTGCTGTACCCACCGGTACTCCTGGATTGTACCGGAACCCTTACTGGTGCGCCGGGGTACACCTGCTGACCCTATGGGCACACTGCTTTGGACCCACCCTTCCTACCTGACCCGCCGGGGTAGGCCTGGTATACCTACCCGATGTTTCGAGGTAGAACCGGTTCCCCCACCGGTACTCTGGGCTTGGAACGGAAACCTTTGTGATGCGCCAGAGAACACCAGCTGTCCCTTCGTGCGCGCTGGACTAGACCTGGCCTCCCTACCGGACCCCACAGGTTAGAACCGCTATCCCTACCTGATGCTCCGCATTAGGCTTGGCACCCATACCCGATGTTCTGGGGTAGTAGCGGTACCCCCACCGTTACTCTGCGGTAGTATCGGTACACCCACCGGTACTCCGGGGTAGTACGTGAACCCTTACTGGTTCACTGGGGTACACCTGATGACGTTACTGGCGCGCGGTGTAGACCAGACATTCCTACCTGACCCTCCGTTTTAGGCCCGGTATCCCTACCTGATGCTCCGTTGTTGGCCTGGCACCCCTACCCAATATGCTGGGGTAGTACCGGTACCCCCACCGGTACTCTGCGGTAGTATTGGTACACCCACCGGTAATCCAGGGCAGTACCTGAACACTTACTGGTTCGCTGGGGTACACCTGCTGACCTTACGGGCGTGCTGTGTAGACCAGACATTCCTACCTGACCCTCCAGGCTAGGCCCGGTATCCCTACCTGATGCTCTGCGGTAGGCCTGGCCCCCTACCCGACAATCTGGGGTAGTACCGGTACACCCACCGGGACTCCGCGGTACTTTTGCTATACCCACCGGTACTCCTGGATTGTACCGGAACCCTTACTGGTGCGCCGGGGTACACCTGCTGACCCTACGGGCACACTGCTTTGGACCCACCCTTCCTACCTGACCCGCCGGGATAGGTCTGGTATACATACCCGATGTTTCGAGGTAGAACCGATTCCCCCACCGGTACTCTGGGGTTGGAACGGAACCCTTTGTGATGCGCCAGAGAACACCAGCTGTCCCTTCGTGCGCGCTGGACTAGACCCGGCCTCCCTTCCGGACCCCACAGGTTAGACCCGGTATCCCTACCTGATGCTCCGCATTAGGCTTGGCACCCATACCCGATGTTCTGGGGTAGTAGCGGTACCCCCACCGTTACTCTGCGGTAGTATCGGTACACCCACCGGTACTCCGGGGTAGTACGTGAACCCTTACTGGTTCACTGGGGTACACCTGATGACGTTACTGGCGCGCGGTGTAGACCAGACATTCCTACCTGACCCTCCGTTTTAGGCCCGGTATCCCTACCTGATGCTCCGTTGTTGGCCTGGCACCCCTACCCAATATGCTGGGGTAGTACCGGTACCCCCACCGGTACTCTGCGGTAGTATTGGTACACCCACCGGTACTCCAGGGTAGTACCTGAACACTTCCTGGTTCGCTGGGGTACACCTGCTGACCTTACGGGCGTGCTGTGTAGACCAGACATTCCTACCTGACCCTCCAGGCTAGGCCCGGTATCCCTACCTGATGCTCTGCGGTAGGCCTGGCCCCCTACCCGACAATCTGGGGTAGTACCGGTACACCCACCGGGACTCCGCGGTACTTTTGCTATACCCACCGGTACTCCTGGATTGTACCGGAACCCTTACTGGTGCGCCGGGGTACACCTGCTGACCCTACGGGCACACTGCTTTGGACCCACCCTTCCTACCTGACCCGCCGGGGTAGGCCTGGTATACCTACCCGATGTTTCGAGGTAGAACCGGTTCCCCCACCGGTACTCTGGGTTTGGAACGGAACCCTTTGTGATGCGCCAGAGAACACCAGCTGTCCCTTCGTGCGCGCTGGACTAGACCCGTCCTCCCTTCCGGACACCACAGGTTAGACCCGCTATCCCTACCTGATGCTCCGCATTAGGCTTGGCACCCATACCCGATGTTCTGGGGTAGTAGCGGTACCCCCACCGTTACTCTGCGGTAGTATCGGTACACCCACCGGTACTCCGGGGTAGTACGTGAACCCTTACTGGTTCACTGGGGTACACCTGATGACGTTACTGGCGCGCGGTGTAGACCAGACATTCCTACCTGACCCTCCGTTTTAGGCCCGGTATCCCTACCTGATGCTCCGTTGTTGGCCTGGCACCCCTACCCGATATGCTGGGGTAGTACCGGTACCCCCACCGGTACTCTGCGGTAGTATTGGTACACCCACCGGTACTCCAGGGCAGTACCTGAACACTTACTGGTTCGCTGGGGTACACCTGCTGACCTTACGGGCGTGCTGTGTAGACCAGACATTCCTACCTGACCCTCCAGGCTAGGCCCGGTATCCCTACCTGATGCTCTGCGCTACGCCTGGCCCCCTACCCGACAATCTGGGGTAGTACCGGTACACCCACAGGTACTCCGCGGTACTTTTGCTATACCGACTGGTACTCCTGGATTGTACCGGAACCCTTACTGGTGCGCCGGGGTACACCTGCTGACCCTACGGGCACACTGCTTTGGACCCACCCTTCCTACCTGACCCGCCGGGGTAGGCCTGGTATACCTACCCGATGTTTCGAGGTAGAACCGGTTCCCCCACCGGTACTCTGGGTTTGGAACGGAACCCTTTGTGATGCGCCAGAGAACACCAGCTGTCCCTTCGTGCGCGCTGGACTAGACCCGTCCTCCCTTCCGGACACCACAGGTTAGACCCGCTATCCCTACCTGATGCTCCGCATTAGGCTTGGCACCCATACCCGATGTTCTGGGGTAGTAGCGGTACCCCCACCGTTACTCTGCGGTAGTATCGGTACACCCACCGGTACTCCGGGGTAGTACGTGAACCCTTACTGGTTCACTGGGGTACACCTGATAACGTTACTGGCGCGCGGTGTAGACCAGACATTCCTAACTGACCCTCCGTTTTAGGCCCGGTATCCCTACCTGATGCTCCGTTGTTGGCCTGGCACCCCTACCCGATATGCTGGGGTAGTACCGCTACCCCCACCGGTACTCTGCAGTAGTATTGGTACACCCACCGGTACTCCAGGGTAGTACCTGAACCCTTACTGGTTCGCTGGGGTACACCTGCTGACCTTACGGGCGTGCTGTGTAGACCAGACATTCCTACCTGACCCTCCAGGCTAGGCCCGGTATCCCTACCTGATGCTCTGCGGTAGGCCTGGCCCCCTACCCGACAATCTGGGGTAGTACCGGTACACCCACCGGGACTCCGCCGTACTTTTGCTATACCCACCGGTACTCCTGGATTGTACTGGAACCCTTACTGGTGCGCCGGGGTACACCTGCTGACCCTACGGGCACACTGCTTTGGACCCACCCTTCCTACCTGACCCGCCGGGGTAGGTCTGGTATACATACCCGATGTTTCGAGGTAGAACCGATTCCCCCACCGGTACTCTGGGGTTGGAACGGAACCCTTTGTGATGCGCCAGAGAACACCAGCTGTCCCTTCGTGCGCGCTGGACTAGACCCGGCCTCCCTTCCGGACCCCACAGGTTAGACCCGTTATCCCTACCTGATGCTCCGCATTAGGCTTGGCACCCATACCCGATGTTCTGGGGTAGTAGCGGTACCCCCACCGTTACTCTGCGGTAGAATCGGTACACCCACCGGTACTCCGGGGTAGTACGTGAACCCTTACTGGTTCACTGGGGTACACCTGATGACGTTACTGGCGCGCGGTGTAGACCAGACATTCCTACCTGACCCTCCGTTTTAGGCCCGGTATCCCTACCTGATGCTCCGTTGTTGGCCTGGCACCCCTACCCAATATGCTGGGGTAGTACCGGTACCCCCACCGGTACTCTGCGGTAGTATTGGTACACCCACCGGTACTCCAGGGTAGTACCTGAACACTTCCTGGTTCGCTGGGGTACACCTGCTGACCTTACGGGCGTGCTGTGTAGACCAGACATTCCTACCTGACCCTCCAGGCTAGGCCCGGTATCCCTACCTGATGCTCTGCGGTAGGCCTGGCCCCCTACCCGACAATCTGGGGTAGTACCGGTACACCCACCGGGACTCCGCGGTACTTTTGCTGTACCCACCGGTACTCCTGGATTGTACCGGAACCCTTACTGGTGCGCCGGGGTACACCTGCTGACCCTACGGGCACACTGCTTTGGACCCACCCTTCCTACCTGACCCGCCGGGGTAGGCCTGGTATACCTACCCGATGTTTCGAGGTAGAACCGGTTCCCCCACCGGTACTCTGGGCTTGGAACGGAAACCTTTGTGATGCGCCAGAGAACACCAGCTGTCCCTTCGTGCGCGCTGGACTAGACCTGGCCTCCCTACCGGACCCCACAGGTTAGACCCGCTATCCCTACCTGATGCTCCGCATTAGGCTTGGCACCCATACCCGATGTTCTGGGGTAGTAGCGGTACCCCCACCGTTACTCTGCGGTAGTATCGGTACACCCACCGGTACTCCGGGGTAGTACGTGAACCCTTACTGGTTCACTGGGGTACACCTGATGACGTTACTGGCGCGCGGTGTAGACCAGACATTCCTACCTGACCCTCCGTTTTAGGCCCGGTATCCCTACCTGATGCTCCGTTGTTGGCCTGGCACCCCTACCCAATATGCTGGGGTAGTACCGGTACCCCCACCGGTACTCTGCGGTAGTATTGGTACACCCACCGGTAATCCAGGGCAGTACCTGAACACTTACTGGTTCGCTGGGGTACACCTGCTGACCTTACTGGCGTGCTGTGTAGACCAGACATTCCTACCTGACCCTCCAGGCTAGGCCCGGTATCCCTACCTGATGCTCTGCGGTAGGCCTGGCCCCCTACCCGACAATCTGGGGTAGTACCGGTACACCCACCGGGACTCCGCGGTACTTTTGCTATACCCACCGGTACTCCTGGATTGTACCGGAACCCTTACTGGTGCGCCGGGGTACACCTGCTGACCCTACGGGCACACTGCTTTGGACCCACCCTTCCTACCTGACCCGCCGGGGTAGGCCTGGTATACCTACCCGATGTTTCGAGGTAGAACCGGTTCCCCCACCGGTACTCTGGGTTTGGAACGGAAACCTTTGTGATGCGCCAGAGAACACCAGCTGTCCCTTCGTGCGCGCTGGACTAGACCCGACCTCCCTTCCGCACACCACAGGTTAGACCCGCTATCCCTACCTGATGCTCCGCATTAGGCTTGGCACCCATACCCGATGTTCTGGGGTAGTAGCGGTACCCCCACCGTTACTCTGCGGTAGTATCGGTACACCCACTGGTACTCCGGGGTAGTACGTGAACCCTTACTGGTTCACTGGGGTACACCTGATAACGTTACTGGCGCGCGGTGTAGACCAGACATTCCTACCTGACCCTCCGTTTTAGGCCCGGTATCCCTACCTGATGCTCCGTTGTTGGCCTGGCACCCCTACCCGATATGCTGGGGTAGTACCGCTACCCCCACCGGTACTCTGCGGTAGTATTGGTACACCCACCGGTACTCCAGGGTAGTACCTGAACCCTTACTGGTTCGCTGGGGTACACCTGCTGACCTTACGGGCGTGCTGTGTAGACCAGACATTCCTACCTGACCCTCCAGGCTAGGCCCGGTATCCCTACCTGATGCTCTGCGGTAGGCCTGGCCCCCTACCCGACAATCTGGGGTAGTACCGGTACACCCACCGGGACTCCGCCGTACTTTTGCTATACCCACCGGTACTCCTGGATTGTACCGGAACCCTTACTGGTGCGCCGGGGTACACCTGCTGACCCTACGGGCACACTGCTTTGGACCCACCCTTCCTACCTGACCCGCCGGGGTAGGTCTGGTATATATACCCGATGTTTCGAGGTAGAACCGATTCCCCCACCGGTACTCTGGGCTTGGAACGGAACCCTTTGTGATGCGCCAGAGAACACCAGCTGTCCCTTCGTGCGCGCTGGACTAGACCCGGCCTCCCTTCCGGACCCCACAGGTTAGACCCGCTATCCCTACCTGATGCTCCGCATTAGGCTTGGCACCCATACCCGATGTTCTGGGGTAGTAGCGGTACCCCCACCGTTACTCTGCGGTAGTATCGGTACACCCACCGGTACTCCGGGGTAGTACGTGAACCCTTACTGGTTCACTGGGGTACACCTGATGACGTTACTGGCGCGCGGTGTAGACCAGACATTCCTACCTGACCCTCCGTTTTAGGCCCGGTATCCCTACCTGATGCTCCGTTGTTGGCCTGTCACCCCTACCCGATATGCTGGGGTAGTACCGCTACCCCCACCGGTACTCTGCGGTAGTATTGGTACACCCACCGGTACTCCAGGGCAGTACCTGAACACTTACTGGTTCGCTGGGGTACACCTGCTGACCTTACGGGCGTGCTGTGTAGACCAGACATTCCTACCTGACCCTCCAGGCTAGGCCCGGTATCCCTACCTGATGCTCTGCGGTAGGCCTGGCCCCCTACCCGACAATCTGGGGTAGTACCGGTACACCCACAGGTACTCCGCGGTACTTTTGCTATACCGACTGGTACTCCTGGATTGTACCGGAACCCTTACTGGTGCGCCGGGGTACACCTGCTGACCCTACGGGCACACTGCTTTGGACCCACCCTTCCTACCTGACCCGCCGGGGTAGGCCTGGAATACCTACCCGATGTTTCGAGGTAGAACCGGTTCCCCCACCGGTACTCTGGGCTTGGAACGGAAACCTTTGTGATGCGCCAGAGAACACCAGCTGTCCCTTCGTGCGCGCTGGACTAGACCCGGCCTCCCTTCCGGACCCCACAGGTTAGACCCGCTATCCCTACCTGATGCTCCGCATTAGGCTTGGCACCCATACCCGATGTTCTGGGGTAGTAGCGGTACCCCCACCGTTACTCTGCGTTAGTATTGGTACACCCACCGGTACTCCGGGGTAGTACGTGAACCCTTACTGGTTCACTGGGGTACACCTGCTGACGTTACTGGCGCGCGGTGTAGACCAGACATTCCTACCTGACCCTCCGTTTTAGGCCCGGTATCCCTACCTGATGCTCCGTTGTTGGCCTGGCACCCCTACCCAATATGCTGGGGTAGTACCGCTACCCCCACCGGTACTCTGCGGTAGTATTGGTACACCCACCGGTAATCCAGGGCAGTACCTGAACACTTACTGGTTCGCTGGGGTACACCTGCTGACCTTACGGGCGTGCTGTGTAGACCAGACATTCCTACCTGACCCTCCAGGCTAGGCCCGGTATCCCTACCTGATGCTCTGCGGTAGGCCTGGCCCCCTACCCGACAATCTGGGGTAGTACCGGTACACCCACAGGGACTCCGCGGTACTTTTGCTATACCCACCGGTACTCCTGGATTGTACCGGAACCCTTACTGGTGCGCCGGGGTACACCTGCTGACCCTACGGGCACACTGCTTTGGACCCACCCTTCCAACCTGACCCGCCGGGGTAGGTCTGGTATACATACCCGATGTTTCGAGGTAGAACCGATTCCCCCACCGGTACTCTGGGGTTGGAACGGAACCCTTTGTGATGCGCCAGAGAACACCAGCTGTCCCTTCGTGCGCGCTGGACTAGACCCGGCCTCCCTTCCGGACCCCACAGGTTAGACCCGGTATCCCTACCTGATGCTCCGCATTAGGCTTGGCACCCATACCCGATGTTCTGGGGTAGTAGCGGTACCCCCACCGTTACTCTGCGGTAGTATCGGTACACCCACCGGTACTCCGGGGTAGTACGTGAACCCTTACTGGTTCACTGGGGTACACCTGATGACGTTACTGGCGCGCGGTGTAGACCAGACATTCCTACCTGACCCTCCGTTTTAGGCCCGGTATCCCTACCTGATGCTCCGTTGTTGGCCTGGCACCCCTACCCAATATGCTGGGGTAGTACCGGTACCCCCACCGGTACTCTGCGGTAGTATTGGTACACCCACCGGTAATCCAGGGCAGTACCTGAACACTTACTGGTTCGCTGGGGTACACCTGCTGACCTTACGGGCGTGCTGTGTAGACCAGACATTCCTACCTGACCCTCCAGGCTAGGCCCGGTATCCCTACCTGATGCTCTGCGGTAGGCCTGGCCCCCTACCCGACAATCTGGGGTAGTACCGGTACACCCACCGGGACTCCGCGGTACTTTTGCTATACCCACCGGTACTCCTGGATTGTACCGGAACCCTTACTGGTGCGCCGGGGTACACCTGCTGACCCTACGGGCACACTGCTTTGGACCCACCCTTCCTACCTGACCCGCCGGGATAGGTCTGGTATACATACCCGATGTTTCGAGGTAGAACCGATTCCCCCACCGGTACTCTGGGGTTGGAACGGAACCCTTTGTGATGCGCCAGAGAACACCAGCTGTCCCTTCGTGCGCGCTGGACTAGACCCGGCCTCCCTTCCGGACCCCACAGGTTAGACCCGGTATCCCTACCTGATGCTCCGCATTAGGCTTGGCACCCATACCCGATGTTCTGGGGTAGTAGCGGTACCCCCACCGTTACTCTGCGGTAGTATCGGTACACCCACCGGTACTCCGGGGTAGTACGTGAACCCTTACTGGTTCACTGGGGTACACCTGATGACGTTACTGGCGCGCGGTGTAGACCAGACATTCCTACCTGACCCTCCGTTTTAGGCCCGGTATCCCTACCTGATGCTCCGTTGTTGGCCTGGCACCCCTACCCAATATGCTGGGGTAGTACCGGTACCCCCACCGGTACTCTGCGGTAGTATTGGTACACCCACCGGTACTCCAGGGTAGTACCTGAACACTTCCTGGTTCGCTGGGGTACACCTGCTGACCTTACGGGCGTGCTGTGTAGACCAGACATTCCTACCTGACCCTCCAGGCTAGGCCCGGTATCCCTACCTGATGCTCTGCGGTAGGCCTGGCCCCCTACCCGACAATCTGGGGTAGTACCGGTACACCCACCGGGACTCCGCGGTACTTTTGCTATACCCACCGGTACTCCTGGATTGTACCGGAACCCTTACTGGTGCGCCGGGGTACACCTGCTGACCCTACGGGCACACTGCTTTGGACCCACCCTTCCTACCTGACCCGCCGGGGTAGGCCTGGTATACCTACCCGATGTTTCGAGGTAGAACCGGTTCCCCCACCGGTACTCTGGGTTTGGAACGGAACCCTTTGTGATGCGCCAGAGAACACCAGCTGTCCCTTCGTGCGCGCTGGACTAGACCCGTCCTCCCTTCCGGACACCACAGGTTAGACCCGCTATCCCTACCTGATGCTCCGCATTAGGCTTGGCACCCATACCCGATGTTCTGGGGTAGTAGCGGTACCCCCACCGTTACTCTGCGGTAGTATCGGTACACCCACCGGTACTCCGGGGTAGTACGTGAACCCTTACTGGTTCACTGGGGTACACCTGATGACGTTACTGGCGCGCGGTGTAGACCAGACATTCCTACCTGACCCTCCGTTTTAGGCCCGGTATCCCTACCTGATGCTCCGTTGTTGGCCTGGCACCCCTACCCGATATGCTGGGGTAGTACCGGTACCCCCACCGGTACTCTGCGGTAGTATTGGTACACCCACCGGTACTCCAGGGCAGTACCTGAACACTTACTGGTTCGCTGGGGTACACCTGCTGACCTTACGGGCGTGCTGTGTAGACCAGACATTCCTACCTGACCCTCCAGGCTAGGCCCGGTATCCCTACCTGATGCTCTGCGGTAGGCCTGGCCCCCTACCCGACAATCTGGGGTAGTACCGGTACACCCACAGGTACTCCGCGGTACTTTTGCTATACCGACTGGTACTCCTGGATTGTACCGGAACCCTTACTGGTGCGCCGGGGTACACCTGCTGACCCTACGGGCACACTGCTTTGGACCCACCCTTCCTACCTGACCCGCCGGGGTAGGCCTGGTATACCTACCCGATGTTTCGAGGTAGAACCGGTTCCCCCACCGGTACTCTGGGTTTGGAACGGAACCCTTTGTGATGCGCCAGAGAACACCAGCTGTCCCTTCGTGCGCGCTGGACTAGACCCGTCCTCCCTTCCGGACACCACAGGTTAGACCCGCTATCCCTACCTGATGCTCCGCATTAGGCTTGGCACCCATACCCGATGTTCTGGGGTAGTAGCGGTACCCCCACCGTTACTCTGCGGTAGTATCGGTACACCCACCGGTACTCCGGGGTAGTACGTGAACCCTTACTGGTTCACTGGGGTACACCTGATAACGTTACTGGCGCGCGGTGTAGACCAGACATTCCTAACTGACCCTCCGTTTTAGGCCCGGTATCCCTACCTGATGCTCCGTTGTTGGCCTGGCACCCCTACCCGATATGCTGGGGTAGTACCGCTACCCCCACCGGTACTCTGCGGTAGTATTGGTACACCCACCGGTACTCCAGGGTAGTACCTGAACCCTTACTGGTTCGCTGGGGTACACCTGCTGACCTTACGGGCGTGCTGTGTAGACCAGACATTCCTACCTGACCCTCCAGGCTAGGCCCGGTATCCCTACCTGATGCTCTGCGGTAGGCCTGGCCCCCTACCCGACAATCTGGGGTAGTACCGGTACACCCACCGGGACTCCGCCGTACTTTTGCTATACCCACCGGTACTCCTGGATTGTACTGGAACCCTTACTGGTGCGCCGGGGTACACCTGCTGACCCTACGGGCACACTGCTTTGGACCCACCCTTCCTACCTGACCCGCCGGGGTAGGTCTGGTATACATACCCGATGTTTCGAGGTAGAACCGATTCCCCCACCGGTACTCTGGGGTTGGAACGGAACCCTTTGTGATGCGCCAGAGAACACCAGCTGTCCCTTCGTGCGCGCTGGACTAGACCCGGCCTCCCTTCCGGACCCCACAGGTTAGACCCGTTATCCCTACCTGATGCTCCGCATTAGGCTTGGCACCCATACCCGATGTTCTGGGGTAGTAGCGGTACCCCCACCGTTACTCTGCGGTAGAATCGGTACACCCACCGGTACTCCGGGGTAGTACGTGAACCCTTACTGGTTCACTGGGGTACACCTGATGACGTTACTGGCGCGCGGTGTAGACCAGACATTCCTACCTGACCCTCCGTTTTAGGCCCGGTATCCCTACCTGATGCTCCGTTGTTGGCCTGGCACCCCTACCCAATATGCTGGGGTAGTACCGGTACCCCCACCGGTACTCTGCGGTAGTATTGGTACACCCACCGGTACTCCAGGGTAGTACCTGAACACTTCCTGGTTCGCTGGGGTACACCTGCTGACCTTACGGGCGTGCTGTGTAGACCAGACATTCCTACCTGACCCTCCAGGCTAGGCCCGGTATCCCTACCTGATGCTCTGCGGTAGGCCTGGCCCCCTACCCGACAATCTGGGGTAGTACCGGTACACCCACCGGGACTCCGCGGTACTTTTGCTGTACCCACCGGTACTCCTGGATTGTACCGGAACCCTTACTGGTGCGCCGGGGTACACCTGCTGACCCTACGGGCACACTGCTTTGGACCCACCCTTCCTACCTGACCCGCCGGGGTAGGCCTGGTATACCTACCCGATGTTTCGAGGTAGAACCGGTTCCCCCACCGGTACTCTGGGCTTGGAACGGAAACCTTTGTGATGCGCCAGAGAACACCAGCTGTCCCTTCGTGCGCGCTGGACTAGACCTGGCCTCCCTACCGGACCCCACAGGTTAGACCCGCTATCCCTACCTGATGCTCCGCATTAGGCTTGGCACCCATACCCGATGTTCTGGGGTAGTAGCGGTACCCCCACCGTTACTCTGCGGTAGTATCGGTACACCCACCGGTACTCCGGGGTAGTACGTGAACCCTTACTGGTTCACTGGGGTACACCTGATGACGTTACTGGCGCGCGGTGTAGACCAGACATTCCTACCTGACCCTCCGTTTTAGGCCCGGTATCCCTACCTGATGCTCCGTTGTTGGCCTGGCACCCCTACCCAATATGCTGGGGTAGTACCGGTACCCCCACCGGTACTCTGCGGTAGTATTGGTACACCCACCGGTAATCCAGGGCAGTACCTGAACACTTACTGGTTCGCTGGGGTACACCTGCTGACCTTACTGGCGTGCTGTGTAGACCAGACATTCCTACCTGACCCTCCAGGCTAGGCCCGGTATCCCTACCTGATGCTCTGCGGTAGGCCTGGCCCCCTACCCGACAATCTGGGGTAGTACCGGTACACCCACCGGGACTCCGCGGTACTTTTGCTATACCCACCGGTACTCCTGGATTGTACCGGAACCCTTACTGGTGCGCCGGGGTACACCTGCTGACCCTACGGGCACACTGCTTTGGACCCACCCTTCCTACCTGACCCGCCGGGGTAGGCCTGGTATACCTACCCGATGTTTCGAGGTAGAACCGGTTCCCCCACCGGTACTCTGGGTTTGGAACGGAAACCTTTGTGATGCGCCAGAGAACACCAGCTGTCCCTTCGTGCGCGCTGGACTAGACCCGACCTCCCTTCCGCACACCACAGGTTAGACCCGCTATCCCTACCTGATGCTCCGCATTAGGCTTGGCACCCATACCCGATGTTCTGGGGTAGTAGCGGTACCCCCACCGTTACTCTGCGGTAGTATCGGTACACCCACTGGTACTCCGGGGTAGTACGTGAACCCTTACTGGTTCACTGGGGTACACCTGATAACGTTACTGGCGCGCGGTGTAGACCAGACATTCCTACCTGACCCTCCGTTTTAGGCCCGGTATCCCTACCTGATGCTCCGTTGTTGGCCTGGCACCCCTACCCGATATGCTGGGGTAGTACCGCTACCCCCACCGGTACTCTGCGGTAGTATTGGTACACCCACCGGTACTCCAGGGTAGTACCTGAACCCTTACTGGTTCGCTGGGGTACACCTGCTGACCTTACGGGCGTGCTGTGTAGACCAGACATTCCTACCTGACCCTCCAGGCTAGGCCCGGTATCCCTACCTGATGCTCTGCGGTAGGCCTGGCCCCCTACCCGACAATCTGGGGTAGTACCGGTACACCCACCGGGACTCCGCCGTACTTTTGCTATACCCACCGGTACTCCTGGATTGTACCGGAACCCTTACTGGTGCGCCGGGGTACACCTGCTGACCCTACGGGCACACTGCTTTGGACCCACCCTTCCTACCTGACCCGCCGGGGTAGGTCTGGTATATATACCCGATGTTTCGAGGTAGAACCGATTCCCCCACCGGTACTCTGGGCTTGGAACGGAACCCTTTGTGATGCGCCAGAGAACACCAGCTGTCCCTTCGTGCGCGCTGGACTAGACCCGGCCTCCCTTCCGGACCCCACAGGTTAGACCCGCTATCCCTACCTGATGCTCCGCATTAGGCTTGGCACCCATACCCGATGTTCTGGGGTAGTAGCGGTACCCCCACCGTTACTCTGCGGTAGTATCGGTACACCCACCGGTACTCCGGGGTAGTACGTGAACCCTTACTGGTTCACTGGGGTACACCTGATGACGTTACTGGCGCGCGGTGTAGACCAGACATTCCTACCTGACCCTCCGTTTTAGGCCCGGTATCCCTACCTGATGCTCCGTTGTTGGCCTGGCACCCCTACCCGATATGCTGGGGTAGTACCGCTACCCCCACCGGTACTCTGCGGTAGTATTGGTACACCCACCGGTACTCCAGGGCAGTACCTGAACACTTACTGGTTCGCTGGGGTACACCTGCTGACCTTACGGGCGTGCTGTGTAGACCAGACATTCCTACCTGACCCTCCAGGCTAGGCCCGGTATCCCTACCTGATGCTCTGCGGTAGGCCTGGCCCCCTACCCGACAATCTGGGGTAGTACCGGTACACCCACAGGTACTCCGCGGTACTTTTGCTATACCGACTGGTACTCCTGGATTGTACCGGAACCCTTACTGGTGCGCCGGGGTACACCTGCTGACCCTACGGGCACACTGCTTTGGACCCACCCTTCCTACCTGACCCGCCGGGGTAGGCCTGGAATACCTACCCGATGTTTCGAGGTAGAACCGGTTCCCCCACCGGTACTCTGGGGTTGGAACGGAACCCTTTGTGATGCGCCAGAGAACACCAGCTGTCCCTTCGTGCGCGCTGGACTAGACCCGGCCTCCCTTCCGGACCCCACAGGTTAGACCCGCTATCCCTACCTGATGCTCCGCATTAGGCTTGGCACCCATACCCGATGTTCTGGGGTAGTAGCGGTACCCCCACCGTTACTCTGCGTTAGTATTGGTACACCCACCGGTACTCCGGGGTAGTACGTGAACCCTTACTGGTTCACTGGGGTACACCTGCTGACGTTACTGGCGCGCGGTGTAGACCAGACATTCCTACCTGACCCTCCATTTTAGGCCCGGTATCCCTACCTGATGCTCCGTTGTTGGCCTGGCACCCCTACCCGATATGCTGGGGTAGTACCGCTACCCCCACCGGTACTCTGCGGTAGTATTGGTACACCCACCGGTACTCCAGGGCAGTACCTGAACACTTACTGGTTCGCTGGGGTACACCTGCTGACCTTACGGGCGTGCTGTGTAGACCAGACATTCCTACCTGACCCTCCAGGCTAGGCCCGGTATCCCTACCTGATGCTCTGCGGTAGGCCTGGCCCCCTACCCGACAATCTGGGGTAGTACCGGTACACCCACAGGTACTCCGCGGTACTTTTGCTATACCGACTGGTACTCCTGGATTGTACCGGAACCCTTACTGGTGCGCCGGGGTACACCTGCTGACCCTACGGGCACACTGCTTTGGACCCACCCTTCCTACCTGACCCGCCGGGGTAGGCCTGGAATACCTACCCGATGTTTCGAGGTAGAACCGGTTCCCCCACCGGTACTCTGGGCTTGGAACGGAAACCTTTGTGATGCGCCAGAGAACACCAGCTGTCCCTTCGTGCGCGCTGGACTAGACCCGGCCTCCCTTCCGGACCCCACAGGTTAGACCCGCTATCCCTACCTGATGCTCCGCATTAGGCTTGGCACCCATACCCGATGTTCTGGGGTAGTAGCGGTACCCCCACCGTTACTCTGCGTTAGTATTGGTACACCCACCGGTACTCCGGGGTAGTACGTGAACCCTTACTGGTTCACTGGGGTACACCTGCTGACGTTACTGGCGCGCGGTGTAGACCAGACATTCCTACCTGACCCTCCATTTTAGGCCCGGTATCCCTACCTGATGCTCCGTTGTTGGCCTGGCACCCCTACCCAATATGCTGGGGTAGTACCGCTACCCCCACCGGTACTCTGCGGTAGTATTGGTACACCCACCGGTAATCCAGGGCAGTACCTGAACACTTACTGGTTCGCTGGGGTACACCTGCTGACCTTACGGGCGTGCTGTGTAGACCAGACATTCCTACCTGACCCTCCAGGCTAGGCCCGGTATCCCTACCTGATGCTCTGCGGTAGGCCTGGCCCCCTACCCGACAATCTGGGGTAGTACCGGTACACCCACAGGGACTCCGCGGTACTTTTGCTATACCCACCGGTACTCCTGGATTGTACCGGAACCCTTACTGGTGCGCCGGGGTACACCTGCTGACCCTACGGGCACACTGCTTTGGACCCACCCTTCCAACCTGACCCGCCGGGGTAGGTCTGGTATACATACCCGATGTTTCGAGGTAGAACCGATTCCCCCACCGGTACTCTGGGGTTGGAACGGAACCCTTTGTGATGCGCCAGAGAACACCAGCTGTCCCTTCGTGCGCGCTGGACTAGACCCGGCCTCCCTTCCGGACCCCACAGGTTAGACCCGGTATCCCTACCTGATGCTCCGCATTAGGCTTGGCACCCATACCCGATGTTCTGGGGTAGTAGCGGTACCCCCACCGTTACTCTGCGGTAGTATCGGTACACCCACCGGTACTCCGGGGTAGTACGTGAACACTTACTGGTTCACTGGGGTACACCTGATGACGTTACTGGCGCGCGGTGTAGACCAGACATTCCTACCTGACCCTCCGTTTCAGGCCCGGTATCCCTACCTGATGCTCCGTTGTTGGCCTGGCACCCCTACCCAATATGCTGGGGTAGTACCGGTACCCCCACCGGTACTCTGCGGTAGTATTGGTACACCCACCGGTACTCCAGGGTAGTACCTGAACACTTCCTGGTTCGCTGGGGTACACCTGCTGACCTTACGGGCGTGCTGTGTAGACCAGACATTCCTACCTGACCCTCCAGGCTAGGCCCGGTATCCCTACCTGATGCTCTGCGGTAGGCCTGGCCCCCTACCCGACAATCTGGGGTAGTACCGGTACACCCACCGGGACTCCGCGGTACTTTTGCTATACCCACCGGTACTCCTGGATTGTACCGGAACCCTTACTGGTGCGCCGGGGTACACCTGCTGACCCTACGGGCACACTGCTTTGGACCCACCCTTCCTACCTGACCCGCCGGGGTAGGCCTGGTATACCTACCCGATGTTTCGAGGTAGAACCGGTTCCCCCACCGGTACTCTGGGCTTGGAACGGAACCCTTTGTGATGCGCCAGAGAACACCAGCTGTCCCTTCGTGCGCGCTGGACTAGACCCGTCCTCCCTTCCGGACCCCACAGGTTAGACCCGCTATCCCTACCTGATGCTCCGCATTAGGCTTGGCACCCATACCCGATGTTCTGGGGTAGTAGCGGTACCCCCACCGTTACTCTGCGGTAGTATCGGTACACCCACCGGTACTCCGGGGTAGTACGTGAACCCTTACTGGTTCACTGGGGTACACCTGATAACGTTACTGGCGCGCGGTGTAGACCAGACATTCCTACCTGACCCTCCGTTTTAGGACCGGTATCCCTACCTGATGCTCCGTTGTTGGCCTGGCACCCCTACCCGATATGCTGGGGTAGTACCGGTACCCCCAGCGGTACTCTGCGGTAGTATTGGTACACCCACCGGTTCTCCAGGGCAGTACCTGAACACTTCCTGGTTCGCTGGGGTACACCTGCTGACCTTACGGGCGTGCTGTGTAGACCAGACATTCCTACCTGACCCTCCAGGCTAGGCCCGGTATCCCTACCTGATGCTCTGCGGTAGGCCTGGCCCCCTACCCGACAATCTGGGGTAGTACCGGTACACCCACCGGGACTCCGCGGTACTTTTGCTATACCCACCGGTACTCCTGGATTGTACCGGAACCCTTACTGGTGCGCCGGGGTACACCTGCTGACCCTACGGGCACACTGCTTTGGACCCACCCTTCCTACCTGACCCGCCGGGGTAGGCCTGGTATACCTACCCGATGTTTCGAGGTAGAACCGGTTCCCCCACCGGTACTCTGGGCTTGGAACGGAACCCTTTGTGATGCGCCAGAGAACACCAGCTGTCCCTTCGTGCGCGCTGGACTAGACCCGTCCTCCCTTCCGGACCCCACAGGTTAGACCCGCTATCCCTACCTGATGCTCCGCATTAGGCTTGGCACCCATACCCGATGTTCTGGGGTAGTAGCGGTACCCCCACCGTTACTCTGCGGTAGTATCGGTACACCCACCGGTACTCCGGGGTAGTACGTGAACCCTTACTGGTTCACTGGGGTACACCTGATAACGTTACTGGCGCGCGGTGTAGACCAGACATTCCTACCTGACCCTCCGTTTTAGGACCGGTATCCCTACCTGATGCTCCGTTGTTGGCCTGGCACCCCTACCCGATATGCTGGGGTAGTACCGGTACCCCCAGCGGTACTCTGCGGTAGTATTGGTACACCCACCGGTTCTCCAGGGCAGTACCTGAACACTTACTGGTTCGCTGGGGTACACCTGCTGACCTTACGGGCGTGCTGTGTAGACCAGACATTCCTACCTGACCCTCCAGGCTAGGCCCGGTATCCCTACCTGATGCTCTGCGGTAGGCCTGGCCCCCTACCTGACAATCTGGGGTAGTACCGGTACACCCACCGGGACTCCGCGGTACTTTTGCTATACCCACCGGTACTCCTGGATTGTACCGGAACCCTTACTGGTGCGCCGGGGTACACCTGCTGACCCTACGGGCACACTGCTTTGGACCCACCCTTCCTACCTGACCCGCCGGGGTAGGCCTGGTATACCTACCCGATGTTTCGAGGTAGAACCGGTTCCCCCACCGGTACTCTGGGTTTGGAACGGAACCCTTTGTGATGCGCCAGAGAACACCAGCTGTCCCTTCGTGCGCGCTGGACTAGACCCGGCCTCCCTTCCGGACACCACAGGTTAGACCCGCTATCCCTACCTGATGCTCCGCATTAGGCTTGGCACCCATACCCGATGTTCTGGGGTAGTAGCGGTACCCCCACCGTTACTCTGCGTTAGTATCGGTACACCCACCGGTACTCCGGGGTAGTACGTGAACCCTTACTGGTTCACTGGGGTACACCTGCTGACGTTACTGGCGCGCGGTGTAGACCAGACATTCCTACCTGACCCTCCATTTTAGGCCCGGTATCCCTACCTGATGCTCCGTTGTTGGCCTGGCACCCCTACCCAATATGCTGGGGTAGTACCGGTACCCCCACCGGTACTCTGCGGTAGTATTGGTACACCCACCGGTACTCCAGGGCAGTACCTGAACACTTCCTGGTTCGCTGGGGTACACCTGCTGACATTACGGGCGTGCTGTGTAGACCAGACATTCCTACCTGACCCTCCAGGCTAGGCCCGGTATCCCTACCTGATGCTCTGCGGTAGGCCTGGCCCCCTTCCCGACAATCTGGGGTAGTACCGGTACACCCACAGGTACTCCGCGGTATTTTTGCTATACCCACCGGTACTCCTGGATTGTACCGGAACCCTTACTGGTGCGCCGGGGTACACCTGCTGACCCTACGGGCACACTGCTTTGGACCCACCCTTCCTACCTGACCCGCCGGGGTAGGCCTGGTATACCTACCCGATGTTTCGAGGTAGAACCGGTTCCCCCACCGGTACTCTGGGTTTGGAACGGAACCCTTTGTGATGCGCCAGAGAACACCAGCTGTCCCTTCGTGCGCGCTGGACTAGACCCGTCCTCCCTTCCGGACACCACAGGTTAGACCCGCTATCCCTACCTGATGCTCCGCATTAGGCTTGGCACCCATACCCGATGTTCTGGGGTAGTAGCGGTACCCCCACCGTTACTCTGCGGTAGTATCGGTACACCCACCGGTACTCCGGGGTAGTACGTGAACCCTTACTGGTTCACTGGGGTACACCTGATAACGTTACTGGCGCGCGGTGTAGACCAGACATTCCTACCTGACCCTCCGTTTTAGGCCCGGTATCCCTACCTGATGCTCCGTTGTTGGCCTGGCACCCCTACCCGATATGCTGGGGTAGTACCGCTACCCCCACCGGTACTCTGCGGTAGTATTGGTACACCCACCGGTACTCCAGGGTAGTACCTGAACCCTTACTGGTTCGCTGGGGTACACCTGCTGACCTTACGGGCGTGCTGTGTAGACCAGACATTCCTACCTGACCCTACAGGCTAGGCCCGGTATCCCTACCTGATGCTCTGCGGTAGGCCTGGCCCCCTACCCGACAATCTGGGGTAGTACCGGTACACCCACCGGGACTCCGCCGTACTTTTGCTATACCCACCGGTACTCCTGGATTGTACCGGAACCCTTACTGGTGCGCCGGGGTACACCTGCTGACCCTACGGGCACACTGCTTTGGACCCACCCTTCCTACCTGACCCGCCGGGGTAGGTCTGGTATACATACCCGATGTTTCGAGGTAGAACCGATTCCCCCACCGGTACTCTGGGGTTGGAACGGAACCCTTTGTGATGCGCCAGAGAACACCAGCTGTCCCTTCGTGCGCGCTGGACTAGACCCGGCCTCCCTTCCGGACCCCACAGGTTAGACCCGTTATCCCTACCTGATGCTCCGCATTAGGCTTGGCACCCATACCCGATGTTCTGGGGTAGTAGCGGTACCCCCACCGTTACTCTGAGGTAGTATCGGTACACCCACCGGTACTCCGGGGTAGTACGTGAACCCTTACTGGTTCACTGGGGTACACCTGATGACGTTACTGGCGCGCGGTGTAGACCAGACATTCCTACCTGACCCTCCGTTTTAGGCCCGGTATCCCTACCTGATGCTCCGTTGTTGGCCTGGCACCCCTACCCAATATGCTGGGGTAGTACCGGTACCCCCACCGGTACTCTGCGGTAGTATTGGTACACCCACCGGTAATCCAGGGCAGTACCTGAACACTTACTGGTTCGCTGGGGTACACCTGCTGACCTTACGGGCGTGCTGTGTAGACCAGACATTCCTACCTGACCCTCCAGGCTAGGCCCGGTATCCCTACCTGATGCTCTGCGGTAGGCCTGGCCCCCTACCCGACAATCTGGGGTAGTACCGGTACACCCACCGGGACTCCGCGGTACTTTTGCTATACCCACCGGTACTCCTGGATTGTACCGGAACCCTTACTGGTGCGCCGGGGTACACCTGCTGACCCTACGGGCACACTGCTTTGGACCCACCCTTCCTACCTGACCCGCCGGGGTAGGCCTGGTATACCTACCCGATGTTTCGAGGTAGAACCGGTTCCCCCACCGGTACTCTGGGTTTGGAACGGAACCCTTTGTGATGCGCCAGAGAACACCAGCTGTCCCTTCGTGCGCGCTGGACTAGACCCGTCCTCCCTTCCGGACACCACAGGTTAGACCCGCTATCCCTACCTGATGCTCCGCATTAGGCTTGGCACCCATACCCGATGTTCTGGGGTAGTAGCGGTACCCCCACCGTTACTCTGCGGTAGTATCGGTACACCCACTGGTACTCCGGGGTAGTACGTGAACCCTTACTGGTTCACTGGGGTACACCTGATAACGTTACTGGCGCGCGGTGTAGACCAGACATTCCTACCTGACCCTCCGTTTTAGGCCCGGTATCCCTACCTGATGCTCCGTTGTTGGCCTGGCACCCCTACCCGATATGCTGGGGTAGTACCGCTACCCCCACCGGTACTCTGCGGTAGTATTGGTACACCCACCGGTACTCCAGGGTAGTACCTGAACCCTTACTGGTTCGCTGGGGTACACCTGCTGACCTTACGGGCGTGCTGTGTAGACCAGACATTCCTACCTGACCCTCCAGGCTAGGCCCGGTATCCCTACCTGATGCTCTGCGGTAGGCCTGGCCCCCTACCCGACAATCTGGGGTAGTACCGGTACACCCACCGGGACTCCGCCGTACTTTTGCTATACCCACCGGTACTCCTGGATTGTACCGGAACCCTTACTGGTGCGCCGGGGTACACCTGCTGACCCTACGGGCACACTGCTTTGGACCCACCCTTCCTACCTGACCCGCCGGGGTAGGTCTGGTATACATACCCGATGTTTCGAGGTAGAACCGGTTCCCCCACCGGTACTCTGGGCTTGGAACGGAACCCTTTGTGATGCGCCAGAGAACACCAGCTGTCCCTTCGTGCGCGCTGGACTAGACCCGGCCTCCCTTCCGGACCCCACAGGTTAGACCCGCTATCCCTACCTGATGCTCCGCATTAGGCTTGGCACCCATACCCGATGTTCTGGGGTAGTAGCGGTACCCCCACCGTTACTCTGCGGTAGTATCGGTACACCCACCGGTACTCCGGGGTAGTACGTGAACCCTTACTGGTTCACTGGGGTACACCTGATGACGTTACTGGCGCGCGGTGTAGACCAGACATTCCTACCTGACCCTCCGTTTTAGGCCCGGTATCCCTACCTGATGCTCCGTTGTTGGCCTGGCACCCCTACCCGATATGCTGGGGTAGTACCGCTACCCCCACCGGTACTCTGCGGTAGTATTGGTACACCCACCGGTACTCCAGGGCAGTACCTGAACACTTACTGGTTCGCTGGGGTACACCTGCTGACCTTACGGGCGTGCTGTGTAGACCAGACATTCCTACCTGACCCTCCAGGCTAGGCCCGGTATCCCTACCTGATGCTCTGCGGTAGGCCTGGCCCCCTACCCGACAATCTGGGGTAGTACCGGTACACCCACAGGTACTCCGCGGTACTTTTGCTATACCGACTGGTACTCCTGGATTGTACCGGAACCCTTACTGGTGCGCCGGGGTACACCTGCTGACCCTACGGGCACACTGCTTTGGACCCACCCTTCCTACCTGACCCGCCGGGGTAGGCCTGGAATACCTACCCGATGTTTCGAGGTAGAACCGGTTCCCCCACCGGTACTCTGGGCTTGGAACGGAAACCTTTGTGATGCGCCAGAGAACACCAGCTGTCCCTTCGTGCGCGCTGGACTAGACCCGGCCTCCCTTCCGGACCCCACAGGTTAGACCCGCTATCCCTACCTGATGCTCCGCATTAGGCTTGGCACCCATACCCGATGTTCTGGGGTAGTAGTGGTACCCCCACCGTTACTCTGCGTTAGTATCGGTACACCCACCGGTACTCCGGGGTAGTACGTGAACCCTTACTGGTTCACTGGGGTACACCTGCTGACGTTACTGGCGCGCGGTGTAGACCAGACATTCCTACCTGACCCTCCATTTTAGGCCCGGTATCCCTACCTGATGCTCCGTTGTTGGCCTGGCACCCCTACCCAATATGCTGGGGTAGTACCGCTACCCCCACCGGTACTCTGCGGTAGTATTGGTACACCCACCGGTACTCCAGGGCAGTACCTGAACACTTCCTGGTTCGCTGGGGTACACCTGCTGACCTTACGGGCGTGCTGTGTAGACCAGACATTCCTACCTGACCCTCCAGGCTAGGCCCGGTATCCCTACCTGATGCTCTGCGGTAGGCCTGGCCCCCTACCCGACAATCTGGGGTAGTACCGGTACACCCACAGGGACTCCGCGGTACTTTTGCTATACCCACCGGTACTCCTGGATTGTACCGGAACCCTTACTGGTGCGCCGGGGTACACCTGCTGACCCTACGGGCACACTGCTTTGGACCCACCCTTCCTACCTGACCCGCCGGGGTAGGTCTGGTATACATACCCGATGTTTCGAGGTAGAACCGATTCCCCCACCGGTACTCTGGGGTTGGAACGGAACCCTTTGTGATGCGCCAGAGAACACCAGCTGTCCCTTCGTGCGCGCTGGACTAGACCCGGCCTCCCTTCCGGACCCCACAGGTTAGACCCGCTATCCCTACCTGATGCTCCGCATTAGGCTTGGCACCCATACCCGATGTTCTGGGGTAGTAGCGGTACCCCCACCGTTACTCTGCGGTAGTATCGGTACACCCACCGGTACTCCGGGGTAGTACGTGAACCCTTACTGGTTCACTGGGGTACACCTGATGACGTTACTGGCGCGCGGTGTAGACCAGACATTCCTACCTGACCCTCCGTTTTAGGCCCGGTATCCCTACCTGATGCTCCGTTGTTGGCCTGGCACCCCTACCCAATATGCTGGGGTAGTACCGGTACCCCCACCGGTACTCTGCGGTAGTATTGGTACACCCACCGGTACTCCAGGGTAGTACCTGAACACTTACTGGTTCGCTGGGGTACACCTGCTGACCTTACGGGCGTGCTGTGTAGACCAGACATTCCTACCTGACCCTCCAGGCTAGGCCCGGTATCCCTACCTGATGCTCTGCGGTAGGCCTGGCCCCCTACCCGACAATCTGGGGTAGTACCGGTACACCCACCGGGACTCCGCGGTACTTTTGCTGTACCCACCGGTACTCCTGGATTGTACCGGAACCCTTACTGGTGCGCCGGGGTACACCTGCTGACCCTACGGGCACACTGCTTTGGACCCACCCTTCCTACCTGACCCGCCGGGGTAGGCCTGGTATACCTACCCGATGTTTCGAGGTAGAACCGGTTCCCCCACCGGTACTCTGGGCTTGGAACGGAAACCTTTGTGATGCGCCAGAGAACACCAGCTGTCCCTTCGTGCGCGCTGGACTAGACCTGGCCTCCCTACCGGACCCCACAGGTTAGAACCGCTATCCCTACCTGATGCTCCGCATTAGGCTTGGCACCCATACCCGATGTTCTGGGGTAGTAGCGGTACCCCCACCGTTACTCTGCGGTAGTATCGGTACACCCACCGGTACTCCGGGGTAGTACGTGAACCCTTACTGGTTCACTGGGGTACACCTGATGACGTTACTGGCGCGCGGTGTAGACCAGACATTCCTACCTGACCCTCCGTTTTAGGCCCGGTATCCCTACCTGATGCTCCGTTGTTGGCCTGGCACCCCTACCCAATATGCTGGGGTAGTACCGGTACCCCCACCGGTACTCTGCGGTAGTATTGGTACACCCACCGGTAATCCAGGGTAGTACCTGAACACTTACTGGTTCGCTGGGGTACACCTGCTGACCTTACGGGCGTGCTGTGTAGACCAGACATTCCTACCTGACCCTCCAGGCTAGGCCCGGTATCCCTACCTGATGCTCTGCGGTAGGCCTGGCCCCCTACCCGACAATCTGGGGTAGTACCGGTACACCCACCGGGACTCCGCGGTACTTTTGCTATACCCACCGGTACTCCTGGATTGTACCGGAACCCTTACTGGTGCGCCGGGGTACACCTGCTGACCCTACGGGCACACTGCTTTGGACCCACCCTTCCTACCTGACCCGCCGGGATAGGTCTGGTATACATACCCGATGTTTCGAGGTAGAACCGATTCCCCCACCGGTACTCTGGGTTTGGAACGGAACCCTTTGTGATGCGCCAGAGAACACCAGCTGTCCCTTCGTGCGCGCTGGACTAGACCCGGCCTCCCTTCCGGACCCCACAGGTTAGACCCGGTATCCCTACCTGATGCTCCGCATTAGGCTTGGCACCCATACCCGATGTTCTGGGGTAGTAGCGGTACCCCCACCGTTACTCTGCGGTAGTATCGGTACACCCACCGGTACTCCGGGGTAGTACGTGAACCCTTACTGGTTCACTGGGGTACACCTGATGACGTTACTGGCGCGCGGTGTAGACCAGACATTCCTACCTGACCCTCCGTTTTAGGCCCGGTATCCCTACCTGATGCTCCGTTGTTGGCCTGGCACCCCTACCCAATATGCTGGGGTAGTACCGGTACCCCCACCGGTACTCTGCGGTAGTATTGGTACACCCACCGGTACTCCAGGGTAGTACCTGAACACTTCCTGGTTCGCTGGGGTACACCTGCTGACCTTACGGGCGTGCTGTGTAGACCAGACATTCCTACCTGACCCTCCAGGCTAGGCCCGGTATCCCTACCTGATGCTCTGCGGTAGGCCTGGCCCCCTACCCGACAATCTGGGGTAGTACCGGTACACCCACCGGGACTCCGCGGTACTTTTGCTATACCCACCGGTACTCCTGGATTGTACCGGAACCCTTACTGGTGCGCCGGGGTACACCTGCTGACCCTACGGGCACACTGCTTTGGACCCACCCTTCCTACCTGACCCGCCGGGGTAGGCCTGGTATACCTACCCGATGTTTCGAGGTAGAACCGGTTCCCCCACCGGTACTCTGGGTTTGGAACGGAACCCTTTGTGATGCGCCAGAGAACACCAGCTGTCCCTTCGTGCGCGCTGGACTAGACCCGTCCTCCCTTCCGGACACCACAGGTTAGACCCGCTATCCCTACCTGATGCTCCGCATTAGGCTTGGCACCCATACCCGATGTTCTGGGGTAGTAGCGGTACCCCCACCGTTACTCTGCGGTAGTATCGGTACACCCACCGGTACTCCGGGGTAGTACGTGAACCCTTACTGGTTCACTGGGGTACACCTGATGACGTTACTGGCGCGCGGTGTAGACCAGACATTCCTACCTGACCCTCCGTTTTAGGCCCGGTATCCCTACCTGATGCTCCGTTGTTGGCCTGGCACCCCTACCCGATATGCTGGGGTAGTACCGGTACCCCCACCGGTACTCTGCGGTAGTATTGGTACACCCACCGGTACTCCAGGGCAGTACCTGAACACCTACTGGTTCGCTGGCGTACACCTGCTGACCTTACGGGCGTGCTGTGTAGACCAGACATTCCTACCTGACCCTCCAGGCTAGGCCCGGTATCCCTACCTGATGCTCTGCGGTAGGCCTGGCCCCCTACCCGACAATCTGGGGTAGTACCGGTACACCCACAGGTACTCCGCGGTACTTTTGCTATACCGACTGGTACTCCTGGATTGTACCGGAACCCTTACTGGTGCGCCGGGGTACACCTGCTGACCCTACGGGCACACTGCTTTGGACCCACCCTTCCTACCTGACCCGCCGGGGTAGGCCTGGTATACCTACCCGATGTTTCGAGGTAGAACCGGTTCCCCCACCGGTACTCTGGGCTTGGAACGGAACCCTTTGTGATGCGCCAGAGAACACCAGCTGTCCCTTCGTGCGCGCTGGACTAGACCCGGCCTCCCTTCCGGACCCCACAGGTTAGACCCGCTATCCCTACCTGATGCTCCGCATTAGGCTTGGCACCCATACCCGATGTTCTGGGGTAGTAGCGGTACCCCCACCGTTACTCTGCGTTAGTATCGGTACACCCACCGGTACTCCGGGGTAGTACGTGAACCCTTACTGGTTCACTGGGGTACACCTGCTGACGTTACTGGCGCGCGGTGTAGACCAGACATTCCTACCTGACCCTCCATTTTAGGCCCGGTATCCCTACCTGATGCTCCGGTGTTGGCCTGGCACCCCTACCCAATATGCTGGGGTAGTACCGGTACCCCCACCGGTACTCTGCGGTAGTATTGGTACACCCACCGGTAATCCAGGGCAGTACCTGAACACTTACTGGTTCGCTGGGGTACACCTGCTGACCTTACGGGCGTGCTGTGTAGACCAGACATTCCTACCTGACCCTCCAGGCTAGGCCCGGTATCCCTACCTGATGCTCTGCGGTAGGCCTGGCCCCCTACCCGACAATCTGGGGTAGTACCGGTACACCCACCGGGACTCCGCGGTACTTTTGCTATACCCACCGGTACTCCTGGATTGTACCGGAACCCTTACTGGTGCGCCGGGGTACACCTGCTGACCCTACGGGCACACTGCTTTGGACCCACCCTTCCTACCTGACCCGCCGGGGTAGGCCTGGTATACCTACCCGATGTTTCGAGGTAGAACCGGTTCCCCCACCGGTACTCTGGGTTTGGAACGGAACCCTTTGTGATGCGCCAGAGAACACCAGCTGTCCCTTCGTGCGCGCTGGACTAGACCCGTCCTCCCTTCCGGGCACCACAGGTTAGACCCGCTATCCCTACCTGATGCTCCGCATTAGGCTTGGCACCCATACCCGATGTTCTGGGGTAGTAGCGGTACCCCCACCGTTACTCTGCGGTAGTATCGGTACACCCACCGGTACTCCGGGGTAGTACGTGAACCCTTACTGGTTCACTGGGGTACACCTGATAACGTTACTGGCGCGCGGTGTAGACCAGACATTCCTACCTGACCCTCCGTTTTAGGCCCGGTATCCCTACCTGATGCTCCGTTGTTGGCCTGGCACCCCTACCCGATATGCTGGGGTAGTACCGCTACCCCCACCGGTACTCTGCGGTAGTATTGGTACACCCACCGGTACTCCAGGGCAGTACCTGAACCCTTACTGGTTCGCTGGGGTACACCTGATGACGTTACGGGCGTGCTGTGTAGACCAGACATTCCTACCTGACCCTCCAGGCTAGGCCCGGTATCCCTACCTGATGCTCTGCGGTAGGCCTGGCCCCCTACCCGACAATCTGGGGTAGTACCGGTACACCCACCGGGACTCCGCCGTACTTTTGCTATACCCACCGGTACTCCTGGATTGTACCGGAACCCTTACTGGTGCGCCGGGGTACACCTGCTGACCCTACGGGCACACTGCTTTGGACCCACCCTTCCTACCTGACCCGCCGGGGTAGGTCTGGTATACCTACCCGATGTTTCGAGGTAGAACCGATTCCCCCACCGGTACTCTGGGGTTGGAACGGAACCCTTTGTGATGCGCCAGAGAACACCAGCTGTCCCTTCGTGCGCGCTGGACTAGACCCGGCCTCCCTTCCGGACCCCACAGGTTAGACCCGTTATCCCTACCTGATGCTCCGCATTAGGCTTGGCACCCATACCCGATGTTCTGGGGTAGTAGCGGTACCCCCACCGTTACTCTGCGGTAGTATCGGTACACCCACCGGTACTCCGGGGTAGTACGTGAACCCTTACTGGTTCACTGGGGTACACCTGATGACGTTACTGGCGCGCGGTGTAGACCAGACATTCCTACCTGACCCTCCATTTTAGGCCCGGTATCCCTACCTGATGCTCCGTTGTTGGCCTGGCACCCCTACCCGATATGCTGGGGTAGTACCGCTACCCCCACCGGTACTCTGCGGTAGTATTGGTACACCCACCGGTACTCCAGGGCAGTACCTGAACACTTACTGGTTCGCTGGGGTACACCTGCTGACCTTACGGGCGTGCTGTGTAGACCAGACATTCCTACCTGACCCTCCAGGCTAGGCCCGGTATCCCTACCTGATGCTCTGCGGTAGGCCTGGCCCCCTACCCGACAATCTGGGGTAGTACCGGTACACCCACCGGGACTCCTCGGTACTTTTGCTATACCCACCGGTACTCCTGGATTGTACCGGAACCCTTACTGGTGCGCCGGGGTACACCTGCTGACCCTACGGGCACACTGCTTTGGACCCACCCTTCCTACCTGACCCGCCGGGGTAGGCCTGGTATACCTACCCGATGTTTCGAGGTAGAACCGGTTCCCCCACCGGTACTCTGGGTTTGGAACGGAACCCTTTGTGATGCGCCAGAGAACACCAGCTGTCCCTTCGTGCGCGCTGGACTAGACCCGTCCTCCCTTCCGGGCACCACAGGTTAGACCCGCTATCCCTACCTGATGCTCCGCATTAGGCTTGGCACCCATACCCGATGTTCTGGGGTAGTAGCGGTACCCCCACCGTTACTCTGCGGTAGTATCGGTACACCCACCGGTACTCCGGGGTAGTACGTGAACCCTTACTGGTTCACTGGGGTACACCTGATGACGTTACTGGCGCGCGGTGTAGACCAGACATTCCTACCTGACCCTCCGTTTTAGGCACGGTATCCCTACCTGATGCTCCGTTGTTGGCCTGGCACCCCTAGCCGATATGCTGGGGTAGTACCGCTACCCCCACCAGTACTCTGCGGTAGTATTGGTACACCCACCGGTACTCCAGGGCAGTACCTGAACCCTTACTGGTTCGCTGGGGTACACCTGCTGACCTTACGGGCGTGCTGTGTAGACCAGACATTCCTACCTGACCCTCCAGGCTAGGCCCGGTATCCCTACCTGATGCTCTGCGGTAGGCCTGGCCCCCTACCCGACAATCTGGGGTAGTACCGGTACACCCACAGGTACTCCGCGGTACTTTTGCTATACCCACCGGTACTCCTGGATTGTACCGGAACCCTTACTGGTGCGCCGGGGTACACCTGCTGACCCTACGGGCACACTGCTTTGGACCCACCCTTCCTACCTGACCCGCCGGGGTAGGTCTGGTATACATACCCGATGTTTCGAGGTAGAACCGATTCCCCCACCGGTACTCTGGGGTTGGAACGGAACCCTTTGTGATGCGCCAGAGAACACCAGCTGTCCCTTCGTGCGCGCTGGACTAGACCCGGCCTCCCTTCCGGACCCCACAGGTTAGACCCGTTATCCCTACCTGATGCTCCGCATTAGGCTTGGCACCCATACCCGATGTTCTGGGGTAGTAGCGGTACCCCCACCGTTACTCTGCGGTAGTATCGGTACACCCACCGGTACTCCGGGGTAGTACGTGAACCCTTACTGGTTCACTGGGGTACACCTGATAACGTTACTGGCGCGCGGTGTAGACCAGACATTCCTACCTGACCCTCCGTTTTAGGCCCGGTATCCCTACCTGATGCTCCGTTGTTGGCCTGGCACCCCTACCCGATATGCTGGGGTAGTACCGCTACCCCCACCGGTACTCTGCGGTAGTATTGGTACACCCACCGGTACTCCAGGGCAGTACCTGAACCCTTACTGGTTCGCTGGGGTACACCTGATGACCTTACGGGCGTGCTGTGTAGACCAGACATTCCTACCTGACCCTCCAGGCTAGGCCCGGTATCCCTACCTGATGCTCTGCGGTAGGCCTGGCCCCCTACCCGACAATCTGGGGTAGTACCGGTACACCCACCGGGACTCCGCCGTACTTTTGCTATACCCACCGGTACTCCTGGATTGTACCGGAACCCTTACTGGTGCGCCGGGGTACACCTGCTGACCCTACGGGCACACTGCTTTGGACCCACCCTTCCTACCTGACCCGCCGGGGTAGGTCTGGTATACCTACCCGATGTTTCGAGGTAGAACCGATTCCCCCACCGGTACTCTGGGGTTGGAACGGAACCCTTTGTGATGCGCCAGAGAACACCAGCTGTCCCTTCGTGCGCGCTGGACTAGACCCGGCCTCCCTTCCGGACCCCACAGGTTAGACCCGTTATCCCTACCTGATGCTCCGCATTAGGCTTGGCACCCATACCCGATGTTCTGGGGTAGTAGCGGTACCCCCACCGTTACTCTGCGGTAGTATCGGTACACCCACCGGTACTCCGGGGTAGTACGTGAACCCTTACTGGTTCACTGGGGTACACCTGATGACGTTACTGGCGCGCGGTGTAGACCAGACATTCCTACCTGACCCTCCATTTTAGGCCCGGTATCCCTACCTGATGCTCCGTTGTTGGCCTGGCACCCCTACCCGATATGCTGGGGTAGTACCGCTACCCCCACCGGTACTCTGCGGTAGTATTGGTACACCCACCGGTACTCCAGGGCAGTACCTGAACACTTACTGGTTCGCTGGGGTACACCTGCTGACCTTACGGGCGTGCTGTGTAGACCAGACATTCCTACCTGACCCTCCAGGCTAGGCCCGGTATCCCTACCTGATGCTCTGCGGTAGGCCTGGCCCCCTACCCGACAATCTGGGGTAGTACCGGTACACCCACCGGGACTCCTCGGTACTTTTGCTATACCCACCGGTACTCCTGGATTGTACCGGAACCCTTACTGGTGCGCCGGGGTACACCTGCTGACCCTACGGGCACACTGCTTTGGACCCACCCTTCCTACCTGACCCGCCGGGGTAGGCCTGGTATACCTACCCGATGTTTCGAGGTAGAACCGGTTCCCCCACCGGTACTCTGGGTTTGGAACGGAACCCTTTGTGATGCGCCAGAGAACACCAGCTGTCCCTTCGTGCGCGCTGGACTAGACCCGTCCTCCCTTCCGGGCACCACAGGTTAGACCCGCTATCCCTACCTGATGCTCCGCATTAGGCTTGGCACCCATACCCGATGTTCTGGGGTAGTAGCGGTACCCCCACCGTTACTCTGCGGTAGTATCGGTACACCCACCGGTACTCCGGGGTAGTACGTGAACCCTTACTGGTTCACTGGGGTACACCTGATGACGTTACTGGCGCGCGGTGTAGACCAGACATTCCTACCTGACCCTCCGTTTTAGGCACGGTATCCCTACCTGATGCTCCGTTGTTGGCCTGGCACCCCTACCCGATATGCTGGGGTAGTACCGCTACCCCCACCGGTACTCTGCGGTAGTATTGGTACACCCACCGGTACTCCAGGGCAGTACCTGAACCCTTACTGGTTCGCTGGGGTACACCTGCTGATCTTACGGGCGTGCTGTGTAGACCAGACATTCCTACCTGACCCTCCAGGCTAGGCCCGGTATCCCTACCTGATGCTCTGCGGTAGGCCTGGCCCCCTACCCGACAATCTGGGGTAGTACCGGTACACCCACAGGTACTCCGCGGTACTTTTGCTATACCCACCGGTACTCCTGGATTGTACCGGAACCCTTACTGGTGCGCCGGGGTACACCTGCTGACCCTACGGGCACACTGCTTTGGACCCACCCTTCCTACCTGACCCGCCGGGGTAGGTCTGGTATACATACCCGATGTTTCGAGGTAGAACCGATTCCCCCACCGGTACTCTGGGGTTGGAACGGAACCCTTTGTGATGCGCCAGAGAACACTAGCTGTCCCTTCGTGCGCGCTGGACTAGACCCGGCCTCCCTTCCGGACCCCACAGGTTAGACCCGTTATCCCTACCTGATGCTCCGCATTAGGCTTGGCACCCATACCCGATGTTCTGGGGTAGTAGCGGTACCCCCACCGTTACTCTGCGGTAGTATCGGTACACCCACCGGTACTCCGGGGTAGTACGTGAACCCTTACTGGTTCACTGGGGTACACCTGATAACGTTACTGGCGCGCGGTGTAGACCAGACATTCCTACCTGACCCTCCGTTTTAGGCCCGGTATCCCTACCTGATGCTCCGTTGTTGGCCTGGCACCCCTACCCGATATGCTGGGGTAGTACCGCTACCCCCACCGGTACTCTGCGGTAGTATTGGTACACCCACCGGTACTCCAGGGCAGTACCTGAACCCTTACTGGTTCGCTGGGGTACACCTGATGACCTTACGGGCGTGCTGTGTAGACCAGACATTCCTACCTGACCCTCCAGGCTAGGCCCGGTATCCCTACCTGATGCTCTGCGGTAGGCCTGGCCCCCTACCCGACAATCTGGGGTAGTACCGGTACACCCACCGGGACTCCGCCGTACTTTTGCTATACCCACCGGTACTCCTGGATTGTACCGGAACCCTTACTGGTGCGCCGGGGTACACCTGCTGACCCTACGGGCACACTGCTTTGGACCCACCCTTCCTACCTGACCCGCCGGGGTAGGTCTGGTATACCTACCCGATGTTTCGAGGTAGAACCGATTCCCCCACCGGTACTCTGGGGTTGGAACGGAACCCTTTGTGATGCGCCAGAGAACACCAGCTGTCCCTTCGTGCGCGCTGGACTAGACCCGGCCTCCCTTCCGGACCCCACAGGTTAGACCCGTTATCCCTACCTGATGCTCCGCATTAGGCTTGGCACCCATACCCGATGTTCTGGGGTAGTAGCGGTACCCCCACCGTTACTCTGCGGTAGTATCGGTACACCCACCGGTACTCCGGGGTAGTACGTGAACCCTTACTGGTTCACTGGGGTACACCTGATGACGTTACTGGCGCGCGGTGTAGACCAGACATTCCTACCTGACCCTCCATTTTAGGCCCGGTATCCCTACCTGATGCTCCGTTGTTGGCCTGGCACCCCTACCCGATATGCTGGGGTAGTACCGCTACCCCCACCGGTACTCTGCGGTAGTATTGGTACACCCACCGGTACTCCAGGGCAGTACCTGAACACTTACTGGTTCGCTGGGGTACACCTGCTGACCTTACGGGCGTGCTGTGTAGACCAGACATTCCTACCTGACCCTCCAGGCTAGGCCCGGTATCCCTACCTGATGCTCTGCGGTAGGCCTGGCCCCCTACCCGACAATCTGGGGTAGTACCGGTACACCCACCGGGACTCCTCGGTACTTTTGCTATACCCACCGGTACTCCTGGATTGTACCGGAACCCTTACTGGTGCGCCGGGGTACACCTGCTGACCCTACGGGCACACTGCTTTGGACCCACCCTTCCTACCTGACCCGCCGGGGTAGGCCTGGTATACCTACCCGATGTTTCGAGGTAGAACCGGTTCCCCCACCGGTACTCTGGGTTTGGAACGGAACCCTTTGTGATGCGCCAGAGAACACCAGCTGTCCCTTCGTGCGCGCTGGACTAGACCCGTCCTCCCTTCCGGGCACCACAGGTTAGACCCGCTATCCCTACCTGATGCTCCGCATTAGGCTTGGCACCCATACCCGATGTTCTGGGGTAGTAGCGGTACCCCCACCGTTACTCTGCGGTAGTATCGGTACACCCACCGGTACTCCGGGGTAGTACGTGAACCCTTACTGGTTCACTGGGGTACACCTGATGACGTTACTGGCGCGCGGTGTAGACCAGACATTCCTACCTGACCCTCCGTTTTAGGCACGGTATCCCTACCTGATGCTCCGTTGTTGGCCTGGCACCCCTACCCGATATGCTGGGGTAGTACCGCTACCCCCACCGGTACTCTGCGGTAGTATTGGTACACCCACCGGTACTCCAGGGCAGTACCTGAACACTTACTGGTTCGCTGGGGTACACCTGCTGACCTTACGGGCGTGCTGTGTAGACCAGACATTCCTACCTGACCCTCCAGGCTAGGCCCGGTATCCCTACCTGATGCTCTGCGGTAGGCCTGGCCCCCTACCCGACAATCTGGGGTAGTACCGGTACACCCACAGGTACTCCGCGGTACTTTTGCTATACCCACCGGTACTCCTGGATTGTACCGGAACCCTTACTGGTGCGCCGGGGTACACCTGCTGACCCTACGGGCACACTGCTTTGGACCCACCCTTCCTACCTGACCCGCCGGGGTAGGTCTGGTATACATACCCGATGTTTCGAGGTAGAACCGATTCCCCCACCGGTACTCTGGGGTTGGAACGGAACCCTTTGTGATGCGCCAGAGAACACTAGCTGTCCCTTCGTGCGCGCTGGACTAGACCCGGCCTCCCTTCCGGACCCCACAGGTTAGACCCGTTATCCCTACCTGATGCTCCGCATTAGGCTTGGCACCCATACCCGATGTTCTGGGGTAGTAGCGGTACCCCCACCGTTACTCTGCGGTAGTATCGGTACACCCACCGGTACTCCGGGGTAGTACGTGAACCCTTACTGGTTCACTGGGGTACACCTGATAACGTTACTGGCGCGCGGTGTAGACCAGACATTCCTACCTGACCCTCCGTTTTAGGCCCGGTATCCCTACCTGATGCTCCGTTGTTGGCCTGGCACCCCTACCCGATATGCTGGGGTAGTACCGCTACCCCCACCGGTACTCTGCGGTAGTATTGGTACACCCACCGGTACTCCAGGGTAGTACCTGAACCCTTACTGGTTCGCTGGGGTACACCTGCTGACCTTACGGGCGTGCTGTGTAGACCAGACATTCCTACCTGACCCTCCAGGCTAGGCCCGGTATCCCTACCTGATGCTCTGCGGTAGGCCTGGCCCCCTACCCGACAATCTGGGGTAGTACCGGTACACCCACAGGTACTCCGCGGTACTTTTGCTATACCCACCGGTACTCCTGGATTGTACCGGAACCCTTACTGGTGCGCCGGGGTACACCTGCTGACCCTACGGGCACACTGCTTTGGACCCACCCTTCCTACCTGACCCGCCGGGGTAGGTCTGGTATACATACCCGATGTTTCGAGGTAGAACCGATTCCCCCACCGGTACTCTGGGCTTGGAACGGAACCCTTTGGGATGCGCCAGAGAACACCAGCTGTCCCTTCGTGCGCGCTGGACTAGACCCGGCCTCCCTTCCGGACCCCACAGGTTAGACCCGTTATCCCTACCTGATGCTCCGCATTAGGCTTGGCACCCATACCCGATGTTCTGGGGTAGTAGCGGTACCCCCACCGTTACTCTGCGGTAGTATCGGTACACCCACCGGTACTCCGGGGTAGTACGTGAACCCTTACTGGTTCACTGGGGTACACCTGATGACGTTACTGGCGCGCGGTGTAGACCAGACATTCCTACCTGACCCTCCGTTTTAGGCCCGGTATCCCTACCTGATGCTCCGTTGTTGGCCTGGCACCCCTACCCGATATGCTGGGGTAGTACCGGTACCCCCACCGGTACTCTGCGGTAGTATTGGTACACCCACCGGTACTCCAGGGTAGTACCTGAACACTTCCTGGTTCGCTGGGGTACACCTGCTGACCTTACGGGCGTGCTGTGTAGACCAGACATTCCTACCTGACCCTCCAGGCTAGGCCCGGTATCCCTACCTGATGCTCTGCGGTAGGCCTGGCCCCCTACCCGACAATCTGGGGTAGTACCGGTACACCCACCGGGACTCCGCGGTACTTTTGCTATACCCACCGGTACTCCTGGATTGTACCGGAACCCTTACTGGTGCGCCGGGGTACACCTGCTGACCCTACGGGCACACTGCTTTGGACCCACCCTTCCTACCTGACCCGCCGGGGTAGGCCTGGTATACCTACCCGATGTTTCGAGGTAGAACCGGTTCCCCCACCGGTACTCTGGGTTTGGAACGGAACCCTTTGTGATGCGCCAGAGAACACCAGCTGTCCCTTCGTGCGCGCTGGACTAGACCCGTCCTCCCTTCCGGACACCACAGGTTAGACCCGCTATCCCTACCTGATGCTCCGCATTAGGCTTGGCACCCATACCCGATGTTCTGGGGTAGTAGCGGTACCCCCACCGTTACTCTGCGGTAGTATCGGTACACCCACCGGTACTCCGGGGTAGTACGTGAACCCTTACTGGTTCACTGGGGTACACCTGATGACGTTACTGGCGCGCGGTGTAGACCAGACATTCCTACCTGACCCTCCGTTTTAGGCCCGGTATCCCTACCTGATGCTCCGTTGTTGGCCTGGCACCCCTACCCGATATGCTGGGGTAGTACCGGTACCCCCACCGGTACTCTGCGGTAGTATTGGTACACCCACCGGTACTCCAGGGCAGTACCTGAACACTTACTGGTTCGCTGGGGTACACCTGCTGACCTTACGGGCGTGCTCTGTAGACCAGACATTCCTACCTGACCCTCCAGGCTAGGCCCGGTATCCCTACCTGATGCTCTGCGCTACGCCTGGCCCCCTACCCGACAATCTGGGGTAGTACCGGTACACCCACAGGTACTCCGCGGTACTTTTGCTATACCGACTGGTACTCCTGGATTGTACCGGAACCCTTACTGGTGCGCCGGGGTACACCTGCTGACCCTACGGGCACACTGCTTTGGACCCACCCTTCCTACCTGACCCGCCGGGGTAGGCCTGGTATACCTACCCGATGTTTCGAGGTAGAACCGGTTCCCCCACCGGTACTCTGGGCTTGGAACGGAACCCTTTGTGATGCGCCAGAGAACACCAGCTGTCCCTTCGTGCGCGCTGGACTAGACCCGGCCTCCCTTCCGGACCCCACAGGTTAGACCCGCTATCCCTACCTGATGCTCCGCATTAGGCTTGGCACCCATACCCGATGTTCTGGGGTAGTAGCGGTACCCCCACCGTTACTCTGCGTTAGTATCGGTACACCCACCGGTACTCCGGGGTAGTACGTGAACCCTTACTGGTTCACTGGGGTACACCTGCTGACGTTACTGGCGCGCGGTGTAGACCAGACATTCCTACCTGACCCTCCATTTTAGGCCCGGTATCCCTACCTGATGCTCCGTTGTTGGCCTGGCACCCCTACCCAATATGCTGGGGTAGTACCGGTACCCCCACCGGTACTCTGCGGTAGTATTGGTACACCCACCGGTAATCCAGGGCAGTACCTGAACACTTACTGGTTCGCTGGGGTACACCTGCTGACCTTACGGGCGTGCTGTGTAGACCAGACATTCCTACCTGACCCTCCAGGCTAGGCCCGGTATCCCTACCTGATGCTCTGCGGTAGGCCTGGCCCCCTACCCGACAATCTGGGGTAGTACCGGTACACCCACCGGGACTCCGCGGTACTTTTGCTATACCCACCGGTACTCCTGGATTGTACCGGAACCCTTACTGGTGCGCCGGGGTACACCTGCTGACCCTACGGGCACACTGCTTTGGACCCACCCTTCCTACCTGACCCGCCGGGGTAGGCCTGGTATACCTACCCGATGTTTCGAGGTAGAACCGGTTCCCCCACCGGTACTCTGGGTTTGGAACGGAACCCTTTGTGATGCGCCAGAGAACACCAGCTGTCCCTTCGTGCGCGCTGGACTAGACCCGTCCTCCCTTCCGGGCACCACAGGTTAGACCCGCTATCCCTACCTGATGCTCCGCATTAGGCTTGGCACCCATACCCGATGTTCTGGGGTAGTAGCGGTACCCCCACCGTTACTCTGCGGTAGTATCGGTACACCCACCGGTACTCCGGGGTAGTACGTGAACCCTTACTGGTTCACTGGGGTACACCTGATAACGTTACTGGCGCGCGGTGTAGACCAGACATTCCTACCTGACCCTCCGTTTTAGGCCCGGTATCCCTACCTGATGCTCCGTTGTTGGCCTGGCACCCCTACCCGATATGCTGGGGTAGTACCGCTACCCCCACCGGTACTCTGCGGTAGTATTGGTACACCCACCGGTACTCCAGGGCAGTACCTGAACCCTTACTGGTTCGCTGGGGTACACCTGATGACCTTACGGGCGTGCTGTGTAGACCAGACATTCCTACCTGACCCTCCAGGCTAGGCCCGGTATCCCTACCTGATGCTCTGCGGTAGGCCTGGCCCCCTACCCGACAATCTGGGGTAGTACCGGTACACCCACCGGGACTCCGCCGTACTTTTGCTATACCCACCGGTACTCCTGGATTGTACCGGAACCCTTACTGGTGCGCCGGGGTACACCTGCTGACCCTACGGGCACACTGCTTTGGACCCACCCTTCCTACCTGACCCGCCGGGGTAGGTCTGGTATACATACCCGATGTTTCGAGGTAGAACCGATTCCCCCACCGGTACTCTGGGGTTGGAACGGAACCCTTTGTGATGCGCCAGAGAACACCAGCTGTCCCTTCGTGCGCGCTGGACTAGACCCGGCCTCCCTTCCGGACCCCACAGGTTAGACCCGTTATCCCTACCTGATGCTCCGCATTAGGCTTGGCACCCATACCCGATGTTCTGGGGTAGTAGCGGTACCCCCACCGTTACTCTGCGGTAGTATCGGTACACCCACCGGTACTCCGGGGTAGTACGTGAACCCTTACTGGTTCACTGGGGTACACCTGATGACGTTACTGGCGCGCGGTGTAGACCAGACATTCCTACCTGACCCTCCATTTTAGGCCCGGTATCCCTACCTGATGCTCCGTTGTTGGCCTGGCACCCCTACCCAATATGCTGGGGTAGTACCGGTACCCCCACCGGTACTCTGCGGTAGTATTGGTACACCCACCGGTACTCCAGGGTAGTACCTGAACACTTCCTGGTTCGCTGGGGTACACCTGCTGACCTTACGGGCGTGCTGTGTAGACCAGACATTCCTACCTGACCCTCCAGGCTAGGCCCGGTATCCCTACCTGATGCTCTGCGGTAGGCCTGGCCCCCTACCCGACAATCTGGGGTAGTACCGGTACACCCACCGGGACTCCGCGGTACTTTTGCTGTACCCACCGGTACTCCTGGATTGTACCGGAACCCTTACTGGTGCGCCGGGGTACACCTGCTGACCCTACGGGCACACTGCTTTGGACCCACCCTTCCTACCTGACCCGCCGGGGTAGGCCTGGTATACCTACCCGATGTTTCGAGGTAGAACCGGTTCCCCCACCGGTACTCTGGGTTTGGAACGGAACCCTTTGTGATGCGCCAGAGAACACCAGCTGTCCCTTCGTGCGCGCTGGACTAGACCCGTCCTCCCTTCCGGACACCACAGGTTAGACCCGCTATCCCTACCTGATGCTCCGCATTAGGCTTGGCACCCATACCCGATGTTCTGGGGTAGTAGCGGTACCCCCACCGTTACTCTGCGGTAGTATCGGTACACCCACCGGTACTCCGGGGTAGTACGTGAACCCTTACTGGTTCACTGGGGTACACCTGATGACGTTACTGGCGCGCGGTGTAGACCAGACATTCCTACCTGACCCTCCGTTTTAGGCCCGGTATCCCTACCTGATGCTCCGTTGTTGGCCTGGCACCCCTACCCGATATGCTGGGGTAGTACCGGTACCCCCACCGGTACTCTGCGGTAGTATTGGTACACCCACCGGTACTCCAGGGCAGTACCTGAACACTTACTGGTTCGCTGGGGTACACCTGCTGACCTTACGGGCGTGCTCTGTAGACCAGACATTCCTACCTGACCCTCCAGGCTAGGCCCGGTATCCCTACCTGATGCTCTGCGGTAGGCCTGGCCCCCTACCCGACAATCTGGGGTAGTACCGGTACACCCACAGGTACTCCGCGGTACTTTTGCTATACCGACTGGTACTCCTGGATTGTACCGGAACCCTTACTGGTGCGCCGGGGTACACCTGCTGACCCTACGGGCACACTGCTTTGGACCCACCCTTCCTACCTGACCCGCCGGGGTAGGCCTGGTATACCTACCCGATGTTTCGAGGTAGAACCGGTTCCCCCACCGGTACTCTGGGCTTGGAACGGAACCCTTTGTGATGCGCCAGAGAACACCAGCTGTCCCTTCGTGCGCGCTGGACTAGACCCGGCCTCCCTTCCGGACCCCACAGGTTAGACCCGCTATCCCTACCTGATGCTCCGCATTAGGCTTGGCACCCATACCCGATGTTCTGGGGTAGTAGCGGTACCCCCACCGTTACTCTGCGTTAGTATCGGTACACCCACCGGTACTCCGGGGTAGTACGTGAACCCTTACTGGTTCACTGGGGTACACCTGCTGACGTTACTGGCGCGCGGTGTAGACCAGACATTCCTACCTGACCCTCCATTTTAGGCCCGGTATCCCTACCTGATGCTCCGTTGTTGGCCTGGCACCCCTACCCAATATGCTGGGGTAGTACCGGTACCCCCACCGGTACTCTGCGGTAGTATTGGTACACCCACCGGTAATCCAGGGCAGTACCTGAACACTTACTGGTTCGCTGGGGTACACCTGCTGACCTTACGGGCGTGCTGTGTAGACCAGACATTCCTACCTGACCCTCCAGGCTAGGCCCGGTATCCCTACCTGATGCTCTGCGGTAGGCCTGGCCCCCTACCCGACAATCTGGGGTAGTACCGGTACACCCACCGGGACTCCGCGGTACTTTTGCTATACCCACCGGTACTCCTGGATTGTACCGGAACCCTTACTGGTGCGCCGGGGTACACCTGCTGACCCTACGGGCACACTGCTTTGGACCCACCCTTCCTACCTGACCCGCCGGGGTAGGCCTGGTATACCTACCCGATGTTTCGAGGTAGAACCGGTTCCCCCACCGGTACTCTGGGTTTGGAACGGAACCCTTTGTGATGCGCCAGAGAACACCAGCTGTCCCTTCGTGCGCGCTGGACTAGACCCGTCCTCCCTTCCGGGCACCACAGGTTAGACCCGCTATCCCTACCTGATGCTCCGCATTAGGCTTGGCACCCATACCCGATGTTCTGGGGTAGTAGCGGTACCCCCACCGTTACTCTGCGGTAGTATCGGTACACCCACCGGTACTCCGGGGTAGTACGTGAACCCTTACTGGTTCACTGGGGTACACCTGATAACGTTACTGGCGCGCGGTGTAGACCAGACATTCCTACCTGACCCTCCGTTTTAGGCCCGGTATCCCTACCTGATGCTCCGTTGTTGGCCTGGCACCCCTACCCGATATGCTGGGGTAGTACCGCTACCCCCACCGGTACTCTGCGGTAGTATTGGTACACCCACCGGTACTCCAGGGCAGTACCTGAACCCTTACTGGTTCGCTGGGGTACACCTGATGACCTTACTGGCGTGCTGTGTAGACCAGACATTCCTACCTGACCCTCCAGGCTAGGCCCGGTATCCCTACCTGATGCTCTGCGGTAGGCCTGGCCCCCTACCCGACAATCTGGGGTAGTACCGGTACACCCACCGGGACTCCGCCGTACTTTTGCTATACCCACCGGTACTCCTGGATTGTACCGGAACCCTTACTGGTGCGCCGGGGTACACCTGCTGACCCTACGGGCACACTGCTTTGGACCCACCCTTCCTACCTGACCCGCCGGGGTAGGTCTGGTATACCTACCCGATGTTTCGAGGTAGAACCGATTCCCCCACCGGTACTCTGGGGTTGGAACGGAACCCTTTGTGATGCGCCAGAGAACACCAGCTGTCCCTTCGTGCGCGCTGGACTAGACCCGGCCTCCCTTCCGGACCCCACAGGTTAGACCCGTTATCCCTACCTGATGCTCCGCATTAGGCTTGGCACCCATACCCGATGTTCTGGGGTAGTAGCGGTACCCCCACCGTTACTCTGCGGTAGTATCGGTACACCCACCGGTACTCCGGGGTAGTACGTGAACCCTTACTGGTTCACTGGGGTACACCTGATGACGTTACTGGCGCGCGGTGTAGACCAGACATTCCTACCTGACCCTCCATTTTAGGCCCGGTATCCCTACCTGATGCTCCGTTGTTGGCCTGGCACCCCTACCCGATATGCTGGGGTAGTACCGCTACCCCCACCGGTACTCTGCGGTAGTATTGGTACACCCACCGGTACTCCAGGGCAGTACCTGAACACTTACTGGTTCGCTGGGGTACACCTGCTGACCTTACGGGCGTGCTGTGTAGACCAGACATTCCTACCTGACCCTCCAGGCTAGGCCCGGTATCCCTACCTGATGCTCTGCGGTAGGCCTGGCCCCCTACCCGACAATCTGGGGTAGTACCGGTACACCCACCGGGACTCCTCGGTACTTTTGCTATACCCACCGGTACTCCTGGATTGTACCGGAACCCTTACTGGTGCGCCGGGGTACACCTGCTGACCCTACGGGCACACTGCTTTGGACCCACCCTTCCTACCTGACCCGCCGGGGTAGGCCTGGTATACCTACCCGATGTTTCGAGGTAGAACCGGTTCCCCCACCGGTACTCTGGGTTTGGAACGGAACCCTTTGTGATGCGCCAGAGAACACCAGCTGTCCCTTCGTGCGCGCTGGACTAGACCCGGCCTCCCTTCCGGGCACCACAGGTTAGACCCGCTATCCCTACCTGATGCTCCGCATTAGGCTTGGCACCCATACCCGATGTTCTGGGGTAGTAGCGGTACCCCCACCGTTACTCTGCGGTAGTATCGGTACACCCACCGGTACTCCGGGGTAGTACGTGAACCCTTACTGGTTCACTGGGGTACACCTGATGACGTTACTGGCGCGCGGTGTAGACCAGACATTCCTACCTGACCCTCCGTTTTAGGCACGGTATCCCTACCTGATGCTCCGTTGTTGGCCTGGCACCCCTACCCGATATGCTGGGGTAGTACCGCTACCCCCACCGGTACTCTGCGGTAGTATTGGTACACCCACCGGTACTCCAGGGCAGTACCTGAACACTTACTGGTTCGCTGGGGTACACCTGCTGACCTTACGGGCGTGCTGTGTAGACCAGACATTCCTACCTGACCCTCCAGGCTAGGCCCGGTATCCCTACCTGATGCTCTGCGGTAGGCCTGGCCCCCTACCCGACAATCTGGGGTAGTACCGGTACACCCACAGGTACTCCGCGGTACTTTTGCTATACCCACCGGTACTCCTGGATTGTACCGGAACCCTTACTGGTGCGCCGGGGTACACCTGCTGACCCTACGGGCACACTGCTTTGGACCCACCCTTCCTACCTGACCCGCCGGGGTAGGTCTGGTATACATACCCGATGTTTCGAGGTAGAACCGATTCCCCCACCGGTACTCTGGGGTTGGAACGGAACCCTTTGTGATGCGCCAGAGAACACTAGCTGTCCCTTCGTGCGCGCTGGACTAGACCCGGCCTCCCTTCCGGACCCCACAGGTTAGACCCGTTATCCCTACCTGATGCTCCGCATTAGGCTTGGCACCCATACCCGATGTTCTGGGGTAGTAGCGGTACCCCCACCGTTACTCTGCGGTAGTATCGGTACACCCACCGGTACTCCGGGGTAGTACGTGAACCCTTACTGGTTCACTGGGGTACACCTGATGACGTTACTGGCGCGCGGTGTAGACCAGACATTCCTACCTGACCCTCCATTTTAGGCCCGGTATCCCTACGTGATGCTCCGTTGTTGGCCTGGCACCCCTACCCAATATGCTGGGGTAGTACCGGTACCCCCACCGGTACTCTGCGGTAGTATTGGTACACCCACCGGTACTCCAGGGTAGTACCTGAACACTTCCTGGTTCGCTGGGGTACACCTGCTGACCTTACGGGCGTGCTGTGTAGACCAGACATTCCTACCTGACCCTCCAGGCTAGGCCCGGTATCCCTACCTGATGCTCTGCAGTAGGCCTGGCCCCCTACCCGACAATCTGGGGTAGTACCGGTACACCCACCGGGACTCCGCGGTACTTTTGCTGTACCCACCGGTACTCCTGGATTGTACCGGAACCCTTACTGGTGCGCCGGGGTACACCTGCTGACCCTACGGGCACACTGCTTTGGACCCACCCTTCCTACCTGACCCGCCGGGGTAGGCCTGGTATACCTACCCGATGTTTCGAGGTAGAACCGGTTCCCCCACCGGTACTCTGGGCTTGGAACGGAAACCTTTGTGATGCGCCAGAGAACACCAGCTGTCCCTTCGTGCGCGCTGGACTAGACCTGGCCTCCCTACCGGACCCCACAGGTTAGACCCGCTATCCCTACCTGATGCTCCGCATTAGGCTTGGCACCCATACCCGATGTTCTGGGGTAGTAGCGGTACCCCCACCGTTACTCTGCGGTAGTATCGGTACACCCACCGGTACTCCGGGGTAGTACGTGAACCCTTACTGGTTCACTGGGGTACACCTGATGACGTTACTGGCGCGCGGTGTAGACCAGACATTCCTACCTGACCCTCCGTTTTAGGCACGGTATCCCTACCTGATGCTCCGTTGTTGGCCTGGCACCCCTACCCGATATGCTGGGGTAGTACCGCTACCCCCACCGGTACTCTGCGGTAGTATTGGTACACCCACCGGTACTCCAGGGCAGTACCTGAACCCTTATTGGTTCGCTGGGGTACACCTGCTGACCTTACGGGCGTGCTGTGTAGACCAGACATTCCTACCTGACCCTCCAGGCTAGGCCCGGTATCCCTACCTGATGCTCTGCGGTAGGCCTGGCCCCCTACCCGACAATCTGGGGTAGTACCGGTACACCCACAGGTACTCCGCGGTACTTTTGCTATACCCACTCGTACTCCTGGATTGTACCGGAACCCTTACTGGTGCGCCGGGGTACACCTGCTGACCCTACGGGCACACTGCTTTGGACCCACCCTTCCTACCTGACCCGCCGGGGTAGGCCTGGTATACCTACCCGATGTTTCGAGGTAGAACCGGTTCCCCCACCGGTACTCTGGGCTTGGAACGGAAACCTTTGTGATGCGCCAGAGAACACCAGCTGTCCCTTCGTGCGCGCTGGACTAGACCCGGCCTCCCTTCCGGACCCCACAGGTTAGACCCGCTATCCCTACCTGATGCTCCGCATTAGGCTTGGCACCCATACCCGATGTTCTGGGGTAGTAGCGGTACCCCCACCGTTACTCTGCGGTAGTATCGGTACACCCACCGGTACTCCGGGGTAGTACGTGAACCCTTACTGGTTCACTGGGGTACACCTGATAACGTTACTGCCGCGCGGTGTAGACCAGACATTCCTACCTGACCCTCCGTTTTAGGCCCGGTATCCCTACCTGATGCTCCGTTGTTGGCCTGGCACCCCTACCCGATATGCTGGGGTAGTACCGCTACCCCCACCGGTACTCTGCGGTAGTATTGGTACACCCACCGGTACTCCAGGGTAGTACCTGAACCCTTACTGGTTCGCTGGGGTACACCTGCTGACCTTACGGGCGTGCTGTGTAGACCAGACATTCCTACCTGACCCTCCAGGCTAGGCCCGGTATCCCTACCTGATGCTCTGCGGTAGGCCTGGCCCCCTACCCGACAATCTGGGGTAGTACCGGTACACCCACCGGGACTCCGCGGTACTTTTGCTATACCCACCGGTACTCCTGGATTGTACCGGAACCCTTACTGGTGCGCCGGGGTACACCTGCTGACCCTACGGGCACACTGCTTTGGACCCACCCTTCCTACCTGACCCGCCGGGGTAGGCCTGGTATACCTACCCGATGTTTCGAGGTAGAACCGGTTCCCCCACCGGTACTCTGGGTTTGGAACGGAACCCTTTGTGATGCGCCAGAGAACACCAGCTGTCCCTTCGTGCGCGCTGGACTAGACCCGTCCTCCCTTCCGGACCCCACAGGTTAGACCCGCTATCCCTACCTGATGCTCCGCATTAGGCTTGGCACCCATACCCGATGTTCTGGGGTAGTAGCGGTACCCCCACCGTTACTCTGCGGTAGTATCGGTACACCCACCGGTACTCCGGGGTAGTACGTGAACCCTTACTGGTTCACTGGGGTACACCTGATGACGTTACTGGCGCGCGGTGTAGACCAGACATTCCTACCTGACCCTCCGTTTTAGGCCCGGTATCCCTACCTGATGCTCCGTTGTTGGCCTGGCACCCCTACCCGATATGCTGGGGTAGTACCGGTACCCCCACCGGTACTCTGCGGTAGTATTGGTACACCCACCGGTAATCCAGGGCAGTACCTGAACACTTACTGGTTCGCTGGGGTACACCTGCTGACCTTACGGGCGTGCTCTGTAGACCAGACATTCCTACCTGACCCTCCAGGCTAGGCCCGGTATCCCTACCTGATGCTCTGCGGTAGGCCTGGCCCCCTACCCGACAATCTGGGGTAGTACCGGTACACCCACCGGGACTCCGCGGTACTTTTGCTATACCCACCGGTACTCCTGGATTGTACCGGAACCCTTACTGGTGCGCCGGGGTACACCTGCTGACCCTACGGGCACACTGCTTTGGACCCACCCTTCCTACCTGACCCGCCGGGGTAGGCCTGGTATACCTACCCGATGTTTCGAGGTAGAACCGGTTCCCCCACCGGTACTCTGGGTTTGGAACGGAACCCTTTGTGATGCGCCAGAGAACACAGGCTGTCCCTTCGTGCGCGCTGGACTAGACCCGGCCTCCCTTCCGGACCCCACAGGTTAGACCCGCTATCCCTACCTGATGCTCCGCATTAGGCTTGGCACCCATACCCGATGTTCTGGGGTAGTAGCGGTACCCCCACCGTTACTCTGCGGTAGTATCGGTACACCCACCGGTACTCCGGGGTAGTACGTGAACCCTTACTGGTTCACTGGGGTACACCTGATAACGTTACTGGCGCGCGGTGTAGACCAGACATTCCTACCTGACCCTCCGTTTTAGGCCCGGTATCCCTACCTGATGCTCCGTTGTTGGCCTGGCACCCCTACCCGATATGCTGGGGTAGTACCGCTACCCCCACCGGTACTCTGCGGTAGTATTGGTACACCCACCGGTACTCCAGGGTAGTACCTGAACCCTTACTGGTTCGCTGGGGTACACCTGCTGACCTTACGGGCGTGCTGTGTAGACCAGACATTCCTACCTGACCCTCCAGGCTAGGCCCGGTATCCCTACCTGATGCTCTGCGGTAGGCCTGGCCCCCTACCCGACAATCTGGGGTAGTACCGGTACACCCACAGGTACTCCGCGGTACTTTTGCTATACCCACCGGTACTCCTGGATTGTACCGGAACCCTTACTGGTGCGCCGGGGTACACCTGCTGACCCTACGGGCACACTGCTTTGGACCCACCCTTCCTACCTGACCCGCCGGGGTAGGTCTGGTATACATACCCGATGTTTCGAGGTAGAACCGATTCCCCCACCGGTACTCTGGGCTTGGAACGGAACCCTTTGTGATGCGCCAGAGAACACCAGCTGTCCCTTCGTGCGCGCTGGACTAGACCCGGCCTCCCTTCCGGACCCCACAGGTTAGACCCGTTATCCCTACCTGATGCTCCGCATTAGGCTTGGCACCCATACCCGATGTTCTGGGGTAGTAGCGGTACCCCCACCGTTACTCTGCGGTAGTATCGGTACACCCACCGGTACTCCGGGGTAGTACGTGAACCCTTACTGGTTCACTGGGGTACACCTGATGACGTTACTGGCGCGCGGTGTAGACCAGACATTCCTACCTGACCCTCCGTTTTAGGCCCGGTATCCCTACCTGATGCTCCGTTGTTGGCCTGGCACCCCTACCCGATATGCTGGGGTAGTACCGGTACCCCCACCGGTACTCTGCGGTAGTATTGGTACACCCACCGGTACTCCAGGGTAGTACCTGAACACTTCCTGGTTCGCTGGGGTACACCTGCTGACCTTACGGGCGTGCTGTGTAGACCAGACATTCCTACCTGACCCTCCAGGCTAGGCCCGGTATCCCTACCTGATGCTCTGCGGTAGGCCTGGCCCCCTACCCGACAATCTGGGGTAGTACCGGTACACCCACCGGGACTCCGCGGTACTTTTGCTATACCCACCGGTACTCCTGGATTGTACCGGAACCCTTACTGGTGCGCCGGGGTACACCTGCTGACCCTACGGGCACACTGCTTTGGACCCACCCTTCCTACCTGACCCGCCGGGGTAGGCCTGGTATACCTACCCGATGTTTCGAGGTAGAACCGGTTCCCCCACCGGTACTCTGGGTTTGGAACGGAACCCTTTGTGATGCGCCAGAGAACACCAGCTGTCCCTTCGTGCGCGCTGGACTAGACCCGTCCTCCCTTCCGGACACCACAGGTTAGACCCGCTATCCCTACCTGATGCTCCGCATTAGGCTTGGCACCCATACCCGATGTTCTGGGGTAGTAGCGGTACCCCCACCGTTACTCTGCGGTAGTATCGGTACACCCACCGGTACTCCGGGGTAGTACGTGAACCCTTACTGGTTCACTGGGGTACACCTGATGACGTTACTGGCGCGCGGTGTAGACCAGACATTCCTACCTGACCCTCCGTTTTAGGCCCGGTATCCCTACCTGATGCTCCGTTGTTGGCCTGGCACCCCTACCCGATATGCTGGGGTAGTACCGGTACCCCCACCGGTACTCTGCGGTAGTATTGGTACACCCACCGGTACTCCAGGGCAGTACCTGAACACTTACTGGTTCGCTGGGGTACACCTGCTGACCTTACGGGCGTGCTGTGTAGACCAGACATTCCTACCTGACCCTCCAGGCTAGGCCCGGTATCCCTACCTGATGCTCTGCGCTACGCCTGGCCCCCTACCCGACAATCTGGGGTAGTACCGGTACACCCACAGGTACTCCGCGGTACTTTTGCTATACCGACTGGTACTCCTGGATTGTACCGGAACCCTTACTGGTGCGCCGGGGTACACCTGCTGACCCTACGGGCACACTGCTTTGGACCCACCCTTCCTACCTGACCCGCCGGGGTAGGCCTGGTATACCTACCCGATGTTTCGAGGTAGAACCGGTTCCCCCACCGGTACTCTGGGCTTGGAACGGAACCCTTTGTGATGCGCCAGAGAACACCAGCTGTCCCTTCGTGCGCGCTGGACTAGACCCGGCCTCCCTTCCGGACCCCACAGGTTAGACCCGCTATCCCTACCTGATGCTCCGCATTAGGCTTGGCACCCATACCCGATGTTCTGGGGTAGTAGCGGTACCCCCACCGTTACTCTGCGTTAGTATCGGTACACCCACCGGTACTCCGGGGTAGTACGTGAACCCTTACTGGTTCACTGGGGTACACCTGCTGACGTTACTGGCGCGCGGTGTAGACCAGACATTCCTACCTGACCCTCCATTTTAGGCCCGGTATCCCTACCTGATGCTCCGTTGTTGGCCTGGCACCCCTACCCAATATGCTGGGGTAGTACCGGTACCCCCACCGGTACTCTGCGGTAGTATTGGTACACCCACCGGTAATCCAGGGCAGTACCTGAACACTTACTGGTTCGCTGGGGTACACCTGCTGACCTTACGGGCGTGCTGTGTAGACCAGACATTCCTACCTGACCCTCCAGGCTAGGCCCGGTATCCCTACCTGATGCTCTGCGGTAGGCCTGGCCCCCTACCCGACAATCTGGGGTAGTACCGGTACACCCACCGGGACTCCGCGGTACTTTTGCTATACCCACCGGTACTCCTGGATTGTACCGGAACCCTTACTGGTGCGCCGGGGTACACCTGCTGACCCTACGGGCACACTGCTTTGGACCCACCCTTCCTACCTGACCCGCCGGGGTAGGCCTGGTATACCTACCCGATGTTTCGAGGTAGAACCGGTTCCCCCACCGGTACTCTGGGTTTGGAACGGAACCCTTTGTGATGCGCCAGAGAACACCAGCTGTCCCTTCGTGCGCGCTGGACTAGACCCGTCCTCCCTTCCGGGCACCACAGGTTAGACCCGCTATCCCTACCTGATGCTCCGCATTAGGCTTGGCACCCATACCCGATGTTCTGGGGTAGTAGCGGTACCCCCACCGTTACTCTGCGGTAGTATCGGTACACCCACCGGTACTCCGGGGTAGTACGTGAACCCTTACTGGTTCACTGGGGTACACCTGATAACGTTACTGGCGCGCGGTGTAGACCAGACATTCCTACCTGACCCTCCGTTTTAGGCCCGGTATCCCTACCTGATGCTCCGTTGTTGGCCTGGCACCCCTACCCGATATGCTGGGGTAGTACCGCTACCCCCACCGGTACTCTGCGGTAGTATTGGTACACCCACCGGTACTCCAGGGCAGTACCTGAACCCTTACTGGTTCGCTGGGGTACACCTGATGACCTTACGGGCGTGCTGTGTAGACCAGACATTCCTACCTGACCCTCCAGGCTAGGCCCGGTATCCCTACCTGATGCTCTGCGGTAGGCCTGGCCCCCTACCCGACAATCTGGGGTAGTACCGGTACACCCACCGGGACTCCGCCGTACTTTTGCTATACCCACCGGTACTCCTGGATTGTACCGGAACCCTTACTGGTGCGCCGGGGTACACCTGCTGACCCTACGGGCACACTGCTTTGGACCCACCCTTCCTACCTGACCCGCCGGGGTAGGTCTGGTATACATACCCGATGTTTCGAGGTAGAACCGATTCCCCCACCGGTACTCTGGGGTTGGAACGGAACCCTTTGTGATGCGCCAGAGAACACCAGCTGTCCCTTCGTGCGCGCTGGACTAGACCCGGCCTCCCTTCCGGACCCCACAGGTTAGACCCGTTATCCCTACCTGATGCTCCGCATTAGGCTTGGCACCCATACCCGATGTTCTGGGGTAGTAGCGGTACCCCCACCGTTACTCTGCGGTAGTATCGGTACACCCACCGGTACTCCGGGGTAGTACGTGAACCCTTACTGGTTCACTGGGGTACACCTGATGACGTTACTGGCGCGCGGTGTAGACCAGACATTCCTACCTGACCCTCCATTTTAGGCCCGGTATCCCTACCTGATGCTCCGTTGTTGGCCTGGCACCCCTACCCAATATGCTGGGGTAGTACCGGTACCCCCACCGGTACTCTGCGGTAGTATTGGTACACCCACCGGTACTCCAGGGTAGTACCTGAACACTTCCTGGTTCGCTGGGGTACACCTGCTGACCTTACGGGCGTGCTGTGTAGACCAGACATTCCTACCTGACCCTCCAGGCTAGGCCCGGTATCCCTACCTGATGCTCTGCGGTAGGCCTGGCCCCCTACCCGACAATCTGGGGTAGTACCGGTACACCCACCGGGACTCCGCGGTACTTTTGCTGTACCCACCGGTACTCCTGGATTGTACCGGAACCCTTACTGGTGCGCCGGGGTACACCTGCTGACCCTACGGGCACACTGCTTTGGACCCACCCTTCCTACCTGACCCGCCGGGGTAGGCCTGGTATACCTACCCGATGTTTCGAGGTAGAACCGGTTCCCCCACCGGTACTCTGGGCTTGGAACGGAAACCTTTGTGATGCGCCAGAGAACACCAGCTGTCCCTTCGTGCGCGCTGGACTAGACCTGGCCTCCCTACCGGACCCCACAGGTTAGACCCGCTATCCCTACCTGATGCTCCGCATTAGGCTTGGCACCCATACCCGATGTTCTGGGGTAGTAGCGGTACCCCCACCGTTACTCTGCGGTAGTATCGGTACACCCACCGGTACTCCGGGCTAGTACGTGAACCCTTACTGGTTCACTGGGGTACACCTGATGACGTTACTGGCGCGCGGTGTAGACCAGACATTCCTACCTGACCCTCCGTTTTAGGCACGGTATCCCTACCTGATGCTCCGTTGTTGGCCTGGCACCCCTACCCGATATGCTGGGGTAGTACCGCTACCCCCACCGGTACTCTGCGGTAGTATTGGTACACCCACCGGTACTCCAGGGCAGTACCTGAACACTTACTGGTTCGCTGGGGTACACCTGCTGACCTTACGGGCGTGCTGTGTAGACCAGACATTCCTACCTGACCCTCCAGGCTAGGCCCGGTATCCCTACCTGATGCTCTGCGGTAGGCCTGGCCCCCTACCCGACAATCTGGGGTAGTACCGGTACACCCACAGGTACTCCGCGGTACTTTTGCTATACCCACCGGTACTCCTGGATTGTACCGGAACCCTTACTGGTGCGCCGGGGTACACCTGCTGACCCTACGGGCACACTGCTTTGGACCCACCCTTCCTACCTGACCCGCCGGGGTAGGTCTGGTATACATACCCGATGTTTCGAGGTAGAACCGATTCCCCCACCGGTACTCTGGGGTTGGAACGGAACCCTTTGTGATGCGCCAGAGAACACCAGCTGTCCCTTCGTGCGCGCTGGACTAGACCCGGCCTCCCTTCCGGACCCCACAGGTTAGACCCGTTATCCCTACCTGATGCTCCGCATTAGGCTTGGCACCCATACCCGATGTTCTGGGGTAGTAGCGGTACCCCCACCGTTACTCTGCCGTAGTATCGGTACACCCACCGGTACTCCGGGGTAGTACGTGAACCCTTACTGGTTCACTGGGGTACACCTGATGACGTTACTGGCGCGCGGTGTAGACCAGACATTCCTACCTGACCCTCCATTTTAGGCCCGGTATCCCTACCTGATGCTCCGTTGTTGGCCTGGCACCCCTACCCAATATGCTGGGGTAGTACCGCTACCCCCACCGGTACTCTGCGGTAGTATTGGTACACCCACCGGTACTCCAGGGTAGTACCTGAACACTTCCTGGTTCGCTGGGGTACACCTGCTGACCTTACGGGCGTGCTGTGTAGACCAGACATTCCTACCTGACCCTCCAGGCTAGGCCCGGTATCCCTACCTGATGCTCTGCGGTAGGCCTGGCCCCCTACCCGACAATCTGGGGTAGTACCGGTACACCCACCGGGACTCCGCGGTACTTTTGCTGTACCCACCGGTACTCCTGGATTGTACCGGAACCCTTACTGGTGCGCCGGGGTACACCTGCTGACCCTACGGGCACACTGCTTTGGACCCACCCTTCCTACCTGACCCGCCGGGGTAGGCCTGGTATACCTACCCGATGTTTCGAGGTAGAACCGGTTCCCCCACCGGTACTCTGGGCTTGGAACGGAAACCTTTGTGATGCGCCAGAGAACACCAGCTGTCCCTTCGTGCGCGCTGGACTAGACCCGGCCTCCCTTCCGGACCCCACAGGTTAGACCCGCTATCCCTACCTGATGCTCCGCATTAGGCTTGGCACCCATACCCGATGTTCTGGGGTAGTAGCGGTACCCCCACCGTTACTCTGCGTTAGTATCGGTACACCCACCGGTACTCCGGGGTAGTACGTGAACCCTTACTGGTTCACTGGGGTACACCTGATAACGTTACTGCCGCGCGGTGTAGACCAGACATTCCTACCTGACCCTCCGTTTTAGGCCCGGTATCCCTACCTGATGCTCCGTTGTTGGCCTGGCACCCCTACCCGATATGCTGGGGTAGTACCGCTACCCCCACCGGTACTCTGCGGTAGTATTGGTACACCCACCGGTACTCCAGGGTAGTACCTGAACCCTTACTGGTTCGCTGCAGTACACCTGCTGACCTTACGGGCGTGCTGTGTAGACCAGACATTCCTACCTGACCCTCCAGGCTAGGCCCGGTATCCCTACCTGATGCTCTGCGGTAGGCCTGGCCCCCTACCCGACAATCTGGGGTAGTACCGGTACACCCACCGGGACTCCGCGGTACTTTTGCTATACCCACCGGTACTCCTGGATTGTACCGGAACCCTTACTGGTGCGCCGGGGTACACCTGCTGACCCTACGGGCACACTGCTTTGGACCCACCCTTCCTACCTGACCCGCCGGGGTAGGCCTGGTATACCTACCCGATGTTTCGAGGTAGAACCGGTTCCCCCACCGGTACTCTGGGTTTGGAACGGAACCCTTTGTGATGCGCCAGAGAACACCAGCTGTCCCTTCGTGCGCGCTGGACTAGACCCGTCCTCCCTTCCGGACACCACAGGTTAGACCCGCTATCCCTACCTGATGCTCCGCATTAGGCTTGGCACCCATACCCGATGTTCTGGGGTAGTAGCGGTACCCCCACCGTTACTCTGCGGTAGTATCGGTACACCCACCGGTACTCCGGGGTAGTACGTGAACCCTTACTGGTTCACTGGGGTACACCTGCTGACGTTACTGGCGCGCGGTGTAGACCAGACATTCCTACCTGACCCTCCGTTTTAGGCCCGGTATCCCTACCTGATGCTCCGTTGTTGGCCTGGCACCCCTACCCAATATGCTGGGGTAGTACCGGTACCCCCACCGGTACTCTGCGGTAGTATTGGTACACCCACCGGTAATCCAGGGCAGTACCTGAACACTTACTGGTTCGCTGGGGTACACCTGCTGACCTTACGGGCGTGCTGTGTAGACCAGACATTCCTACCTGACCCTCCAGGCTAGGCCCGGTATCCCTACCTGATGCTCTGCGGTAGGCCTGGCCCCCTACCCGACAATCTGGGGTAGTACCGGTACACCCACCGGGACTCCGCGGTACTTTTGCTATACCCACCGGTACTCCTGGATTGTACCGGAACCCTTACTGGTGCGCCGGGGTACACCTGCTGACCCTACGGGCACACTGCTTTGGACCCACCCTTCCTACCTGACCCGCCGGGGTAGGCCTGGTATACCTACCCGATGTTTCGAGGTAGAACCGGTTCCCCCACCGGTACTCTGGGTTTGGAACGGAACCCTTTGTGATGCGCCAGAGAACACAGGCTGTCCCTTCGTGCGCGCTGGACTAGACCCGTCCTCCCTTCCGGACCCCACAGGTTAGACCCGCTATCCCTACCTGATGCTCCGCATTAGGCTTGGCACCCATACCCGATGTTCTGGGGTAGTAGCGGTACCCCCACCGTTACTCTGCGGTAGTATCGGTACACCCACCGGTACTCCGGGGTAGTACGTGAACCCTTACTGGTTCACTGGGGTACACCTGATAACGTTACTGGCGCGCGGTGTAGACCAGACATTCCTACCTGACCCTCCGTTTTAGGCCCGGTATCCCTACCTGATGCTCCGTTGTTGGCCTGGCACCCCTACCCGATATGCTGGGGTAGTACCGCTACCCCCACCGGTACTCTGCGGTAGTATTGGTACACCCACCGGTACTCCAGGGTAGTACCTGAACCCTTACTGGTTCGCTGGGGTACACCTGCTGACCTTACGGGCGTGCTGTGTAGACCAGACATTCCTACCTGACCCTACAGGCTAGGCCCGGTATCCCTACCTGATGCTCTGCGGTAGGCCTGGCCCCCTACCCGACAATCTGGGGTAGTACCGGTACACCCACAGGTACTCCGCGGTACTTTTGCTATACCCACCGGTACTCCTGGATTGTACCGGAACCCTTACTGGTGCGCCGGGGTACACCTGCTGACCCTACGGGCACACTGCTTTGGACCCACCCTTCCTACCTGACCCGCCGGGGTAGGTCTGGTATACATACCCGATGTTTCGAGGTAGAACCGATTCCCCCACCGGTACTCTGGGCTTGGAACGGAACCCTTTGTGATGCGCCAGAGAACACCAGCTGTCCCTTCGTGCGCGCTGGACTAGACCCGGCCTCCCTTCCGGACCCCACAGGTTAGACCCGTTATCCCTACCTGATGCTCCGCATTAGGCTTGGCACCCATACCCGATGTTCTGGGGTAGTAGCGGTACCCCCACCGTTACTCTGCGGTAGTATCGGTACACCCACCGGTACTCCGGGGTAGTACGTGAACCCTTACTGGTTCACTGGGGTACACCTGATGACGTTACTGGCGCGCGGTGTAGACCAGACATTCCTACCTGACCCTCCGTTTTAGGCCCGGTATCCCTACCTGATGCTCCGTTGTTGGCCTGGCACCCCTACCCGATATGCTGGGGTAGTACCGGTACCCCCACCGGTACTCTGCGGTAGTATTGGTACACCCACCGGTACTCCAGGGCAGTACCTGAACACTTACTGGTTCGCTGGGGTACACCTGCTGACCTTACGGGCGTGCTGTGTAGACCAGACATTCCTACCTGACCCTCCAGGCTAGGCCCGGTATCCCTACCTGATGCTCTGCGCTACGCCTGGCCCCCTACCCGACAATCTGGGGTAGTACCGGTACACCCACAGGTACTCCGCGGTACTTTTGCTATACCGACTGGTACTCCTGGATTGTACCGGAACCCTTACTGGTGCGCCGGGGTACACCTGCTGACCCTACGGGCACACTGCTTTGGACCCACCCTTCCTACCTGACCCGCCGGGGTAGGCCTGGTATACCTACCCGATGTTTCGAGGTAGAACCGGTTCCCCCACCGGTACTCTGGGCTTGGAACGGAAACCTTTGTGATGCGTCAGAGAACACCAGCTGTCCCTTCGTGCGCGCTGGACTAGACCCGGCCTCCCTTCTGGACCCCACAGGTTAGACCCGCTATCCCTACCTGATGCTCCGCATTAGGCTTGGCACCCATACCCGATGTTCTGGGGTAGTAGCGGTACCCCCACCGTTACTCTGCGGTAGTATCGGTACACCCACCGGTACTCCGGGGTAGTACGTGAACCCTTACTGGTTCACTGGGGTACACCTGCTGACGTTACTGGCGCGCGGTGTAGACCAGACATTCCTACCTGACCCTCCATTTTAGGCCCGGTATCCCTACCTGATGCTCCGTTGTTGGCCTGGCACCCCTACCCAATATGCTGGGGTAGTACCGCTACCCCCACCGGTACTCTGCGGTAGTATTGGTACACCCACCGGTAATCCAGGGCAGTACCTGAACACTTACTGGTTCGCTGGGGTACACCTGCTGACCTTACGGGCGTGCTGTGTAGACCAGACATTCCTACCTGACCCTCCAGGCTAGGCCCGGTATCCCTACCTGATGCTCTGCGGTAGGCCTGGCCCCCTACCCGACAATCTGGGGTAGTACCGGTACACCCACAGGTACTCCGCGGTACTTTTGCTATACCGACTGGTACTCCTGGATTGTACCGGAACCCTTACTGGTGCGCCGGGGTACACCTGCTGACCCTACGGGCACACTGCTTTGGACCCACCCTTCCTACCTGACCCGCCGGGGTAGGCCTGGTATACCTACCCGATGTTTCGAGGTAGAACCGGTTCCCCCACCGGTACTCTGGTTTTGGAACGGAACCCTTTCTGATACGCCAGAGAACACCAGCTGTCCCTTCGTGCGCGCTGGACTAGACCCGGCCTCCCTTCCGGACCCCACAGGTTAGACCCGCTATCCCTACCTGATGCTCCGCATTAGGCTTGGCACCCATACCCGATGTTCTGGGGTAGTAGCGGTACCCCCACCGTTACTCTGCGGTAGTATCGGTACACCCACCGGTACTCCGGGGTAGTACGTGAACCCTTACTGGTTCACTGGGGTACACCTGATGACGTTACTGGCGCGCGGTGTAGACCAGACATTCCTACCTGACCCTCCGTTTTAGGCCCGGTATCCCTACCTGATGCTCCGTTGTTGGCCTGGCACCCCTACCCGATATGCTGGGGTAGTACCGCTACCCCCACCGGTACTCTGCGGTAGTATTGGTACACCCACCGGTACTCCAGGGCAGTACCTGAACACTTACTGGTTCGCTGGGGTACACCTGCTGACCTTACGGGCGTGCTGTGTAGACCAGACATTCCTACCTGACCCTCCAGGCTAGGCCCGGTATCCCTACCTGATGCTCTGCGGTAGGCCTGGCCCCCTACCCGACAATCTGGGGTAGTACCGGTACACCCACCGGGACTCCGCGGTACTTTTGCTGTACCCACCGGTACTCCTGGATTGTACCGGAACCCTTACTGGTGCGCCGGGGTACACCTGCTGACCCTACGGGCACACTGCTTTGGACCCACCCTTCCTACCTGACCCGCCGGGGTAGGCCTGGTATACCTACCCGATGTTTCGAGGTAGAACCGGTTCCCCCACCGGTACTCTGGGCTTGGAACGGAAACCTTTGTGATGCGCCAGAGAACACCAGCTGTCCCTTCGTGCGCGCTGGACTAGACCTGGCCTCCCTACCGGACCCCACAGGTTAGACCCGCTATCCCTACCTGATGCTCCGCATTAGGCTTGGCACCCATACCCGATGTTCTGGGGTAGTAGCGGTACCCCCACCGTTACTCTGCGGTAGTATCGGTACACCCACCGGTACTCCGGGGTAGTACGTGAACCCTTACTGGTTCACTGGGGTACACCTGATGACGTTACTGGCGCGCGGTGTAGACCAGACATTCCTACCTGACCCTCCGTTTTAGGCCCGGTATCCCTACCTGATGCTCCGTTGTTGGCCTGGCACCCCTACCCGATATGCTGGGGTAGTACCGCTACCCCCACCGGTACTCTGTGGTAGTATTGGTACACCCACCGGTACTCCAGGGCAGTACCTGAACACTTACTGGTTCGCTGGGGTACACCTGCTGACCTTACGGGCGTGCTGTGTAGACCAGACATTCCTACCTGACCCTCCAGGCTAGGCCCGGTATCCCTACCTGATGCTCTGCGGTAGGCCTGGCCCCCTACCCGACAATCTGGGGTAGTACCGGTACACCCACCGGGACTCCGCGGTACTTTTGCTATACCCACCGGTACTCCTGGATTGTACCGGAACCCTTACTGGTGCGCCGGGGTACACCTGCTGACCCTACGGGCACACTGCTTTGGACCCACCCTTCCTACCTGACCCGCCGGGGTAGGCCTGCTATACCTACCCGATGTTTCGAGGTAGAACCGGTTCCCCCACCGGTACTCTGGGGTTGGAACGGAACCCTTTGTGATGCGCCAGAGAACACCAGCTGTCCCTTCGTGCGCGCTGGACTAGACCCGTCCTCCCTTCCGGACACCACAGGTTAGACCCGCTATCCCTACCTGATGCTCCGCATTAGGCTTGGCACCCATACCCGATGTTCTGGGGTAGTAGCGGTACCCCCACCGTTAGTCTGCGGTAGTATCGGTACACCCACCGGTACTCCGGGGTAGTACGTGAACCCTTACTGGTTCACTGGGGTACACCTGATGACGTTACTGGCGCGCGGTGTAGACCAGACATTCCTACCTGACCCTCCATTTTAGGCCCGGTATCCCTACCTGATGCTCCGTTGTTGGCCTGGCACCCCTACCCAATATGCTGGGGTAGTACCGGTACCCCCACCGGTACTCTGCGGTAGTATTGGTACACCCACCGGTACTCCAGGGTAGTACCTGAACACTTCCTGGTTCGCTGGGGTACACCTGCTGACCTTACGGGCGTGCTGTGTAGACCAGACATTCCTACCTGACCCTCCAGGCTAGGCCCGGTATCCCTACCTGATGCTCTGCGGTAGGCCTGGCCCCCTACCCGACAATCTGGGGTAGTACCGGTACACCCACCGGGACTCCGCGGTACTTTTGCTGTACCCACCGGTACTCCTGGATTGTACCGGAACCCTTACTGGTGCGCCGGGGTACACCTGCTGACCCTACGGGCACACTGCTTTGGACCCACCCTTCCTACCTGACCCGCCGGGGTAGGCCTGGTATACCTACCCGATGTTTCGAGGTAGAACCGGTTCCCCCACCGGTACTCTGGGTTTGGAACGGAACCCTTTGTGATGCGCCAGAGAACACCAGCTGTCCCTTCGTGCGCGCTGGACTAGACCCGTCCTCCTTTCCGGACACCACAGGTTAGACCCGCTATCCCTACCTGATGCTCCGCATTAGGCTTGGCACCCATACCCGATGTTCTGGGGTACTAGCGGTACCCCCACCGTTACTCTGCGGTAGTATCGGTACACCCACCGGTACTCCGGGGTAGTACGTGAACCCTTACTGGTTCACTGGGGTACACCTGATGACGTTACTGGCGCGCGGTGTAGACCAGACATTCCTACCTGACCCTCCGTTTTAGGCCCGGTATCCCTACCTGATGCTCCGTTGTTGGCCTGGCACCCCTACCCAATATGCTGGGGTAGTACCGGTACCCCCACCGGTACTCTGCGGTAGTATTGGTACACCCACCGGTACTCCAGGGTAGTACCTGAACACTTCCTGGTTCGCTGGGGTACACCTGCTGACCTTACGGGCGTGCTGTGTAGACCAGACATTCCTACCTGACCCTCCAGGCTAGGCCCGGTATCCCTACCTGATGCTCTGCGGTAGGCCTGGCCCCGTACCCGACAATCTGGGGTAGTACCGGTACACCCACCGGGACTCCGCGGTACTTTTGCTGTACCCACCGGTACTCCTGGATTGTACCGGAACCCTTACTGGTGCGCCGGGGTACACCTGCTGACCCTACGGGCACACTGCTTTGGACCCACCCTTCCTACCTGACCCGCCGGGGTAGGCCTGGTATACCTACCCGATGTTTCGAGGTAGAACCGGTTCCCCCACCGGTACTCTGGGCTTGGAACGGAAACCTTTGTGATGCGCCAGAGAACACCAGCTGTCCCTTCGTGCGCGCTGGACTAGACCCGGCCTCCCTACCGGACCCCACAGGTTAGACCCGCTATCCCTACCTGATGCTCCGCATTAGGCTTGGCACCCATACCCGATGTTCTGGGGTAGTAGCGGTACCCCCACCGTTACTCTGCGGTAGTATCGGTACACCCACCGGTACTCCGGGGTAGTACGTGAACCCTTACTGGTTCACTGGGGTACACCTGATGACGTTACTGGCGCGCGGTGTAGACCAGACATTCCTACCTGACCCTCCGTTTTAGGCCCGGTATCCCTACCTGATGCTCCGTTGTTGGCCTGGCACCCCTACCCGATATGCTGGGGTAGTACCGCTACCCCCACCGGTACTCTGCGGTAGTATTGGTACACCCACCGGTACTCCAGGGCAGTACCTGAACACTTACTGGTTCGCTGGGGTACACCTGCTGACCTTACGGGCGTGCTGTGTAGACCAGACATTCCTACCTGACCCTCCAGGCTAGGCCCGGTATCCCTACCTGATGCTCTGCGGTAGGCCTGGCCCCCTACCCGACAATCTGGGGTAGTACCGGTACACCCACAGGTACTCCGCGGTACTTTTGCTATACCGACTGGTACTCCTGGATTGTACCGGAACCCTTACTGGTGCGCCGGGGTACACCTGCTGACCCTACAGGCACACTGCTTTGGACCCACCCTTCCTACCTGACCCGCCGGGGTAGGCCTGGTATACCTACCCGATGTTTCGAGGTAGAACCGGTTCCCCCACCGGTACTCTGGGCTTGGAACGGAAACCTTTGTGATGCGCCAGAGAACACCAGCTGTCCCTTCGTGCGCGCTGGACTAGACCTGGCCTCCCTACCGGACCCCACAGGTTAGACCCGCTATCCCTACCTGATGCTCCGCATTAGGCTTGGCACCCATACCCGATGTTCTGGGGTAGTAGCGGTACCCCCACCGTTACTCTGCGGTAGTATCGGTACACCCACCGGTACTCCGGGGTAGTACGTGAACCCTTACTGGTTCACTGGGGTACACCTGATGACGTTACTGGCGCGCGGTGTAGACCAGACATTCCTACCTGACCCTCCGTTTTAGGCCCGGTATCCCTACCTGATGCTCCGTTGTTGGCCTGGCACCCCTACCCGATATGCTGGGGTAGTACCGCTACCCCCACCGGTACTCTGTGGTAGTATTGGTACACCCACCGGTACTCCAGGGCAGTACCTGAACACTTACTGGTTCGCTGGGGTACACCTGCTGACCTTACGGGCGTGCTGTGTAGACCAGACATTCCTACCTGACCCTCCAGGCTAGGCCCGGTATCCCTACCTGATGCTCTGCGGTAGGCCTGGCCCCCTACCCGACAATCTGGGGTAGTACCGGTACACCCACCGGGACTCCGCGGTACTTTTGCTATACCCACCGGTACTCCTGGATTGTACCGGAACCCTTACTGGTGCGCCGGGGTACACCTGCTGACCCTACGGGCACACTGCTTTGGACCCACCCTTCCTACCTGACCCGCCGGGGTAGGCCTGCTATACCTACCCGATGTTTCGAGGTAGAACCGGTTCCCCCACAGGTACTCTGGGGTTGGAACGGAACCCTTTGTGATGCGCCAGAGAACACCAGCTGTCCCTTCGTGCGCGCTGGACTAGACCCGTCCTCCCTTCCGGACACCACAGGTTAGACCCGCTATCCCTACCTGATGCTCCGCATTAGGCTTGGCACCCATACCCGATGTTCTGGGGTAGTAGCGGTACCCCCACCGTTAGTCTGCGGTAGTATCGGTACACCCACCGGTACTCCGGGGTAGTACGTGAACCCTTACTGGTTCACTGGGGTACACCTGATGACGTTACTGGCGCGCGGTGTAGACCAGACATTCCTACCTGACCCTCCATTTTAGGCCCGGTATCCCTACCTGATGCTCCGTTGTTGGCCTGGCACCCCTACCCAATATGCTGGGGTAGTACCGGTACCCCCACCGGTACTCTGCGGTAGTATTGGTACACCCACCGGTACTCCAGGGTAGTACCTGAACACTTCCTGGTTCGCTGGGGTACACCTGCTGACCTTACGGGCGTGCTGTGTAGACCAGACATTCCTACCTGACCCTCCAGGCTAGGCCCGGTATCCCTACCTGATGCTCTGCGGTAGGCCTGGCCCCCTACCCGACAATCTGGGGTAGTACCGGTACACCCACCGGGACTCCGCGGTACTTTTGCTGTACCCACCGGTACTCCTGGATTGTACCGGAACCCTTACTGGTGCGCCGGGGTACACCTGCTGACCCTACGGGCACACTGCTTTGGACCCACCCTTCCTACCTGACCCGCCGGGGTAGGCCTGGTATACCTACCCGATGTTTCGAGGTAGAACCGGTTCCCCCACCGGTACTCTGGGTTTGGAACGGAACCCTTTGTGATGCGCCAGAGAACACCAGCTGTCCCTTCGTGCGCGCTGGACTAGACCCGTCCTCCCTTCCGGACACCACAGGTTAGACCCGCTATCCCTACCTGATGCTCCGCATTAGGCTTGGCACCCATACCCGATGTTCTGGGGTACTAGCGGTACCCCCACCGTTACTCTGCGGTAGTATCGGTACACCCACCGGTACTCCGGGGTAGTACGTGAACCCTTACTGGTTCACTGGGGTACACCTGATGACGTTACTGGCGCGCGGTGTAGACCAGACATTCCTACCTGACCCTCCGTTTTAGGCCCGGTATCCCTACCTGATGCTCCGTTGTTGGCCTGGCACCCCTACCCAATATGCTGGGGTAGTACCGGTACCCCCACCGGTACTCTGCGGTAGTATTGGTACACCCACCGGTACTCCAGGGTAGTACCTGAACACTTCCTGGTTCGCTGGGGTACACCTGCTGACCTTACGGGCGTGCTGTGTAGACCAGACATTCCTACCTGACCCTCCAGGCTAGGCCCGGTATCCCTACCTGATGCTCTGCGGTAGGCCTGGCCCCGTACCCGACAATCTGGGGTAGTACCGGTACACCCACCGGGACTCCGCGGTACTTTTGCTGTACCCACCGGTACTCCTGGATTGTACCGGAACCCTTACTGGTGCGCCGGGGTACACCTGCTGACCCTACGGGCACACTGCTTTGGACCCACCCTTCCTACCTGACCCGCCGGGGTAGGCCTGGTATACCTACCCGATGTTTCGAGGTAGAACCGGTTCCCCCACCGGTACTCTGGGCTTGGAACGGAAACCTTTGTGATGCGCCAGAGAACACCAGCTGTCCCTTCGTGCGCGCTGGACTAGACCCGGCCTCCCTACCGGACCCCACAGGTTAGACCCGCTATCCCTACCTGATGCTCCGCATTAGGCTTGGCACCCATACCCGATGTTCTGGGGTAGTAGCGGTACCCCCACCGTTACTCTGCGGTAGTATCGGTACACCCACCGGTACTCCGGGGTAGTACGTGAACCCTTACTGGTTCACTGGGGTACACCTGATGACGTTACTGGCGCGCGGTGTAGACCAGACATTCCTACCTGACCCTCCGTTTTAGGCCCGGTATCCCTACCTGATGCTCCGTTGTTGGCCTGGCACCCCTACCCGATATGCTGGGGTAGTACCGCTACCCCCACCGGTACTCTGCGGTAGTATTGGTACACCCACCGGTACTCCAGGGCAGTACCTGAACACTTACTGGTTCGCTGGGGTACACCTGCTGACCTTACGGGCGTGCTGTGTAGACCAGACATTCCTACCTGACCCTCCAGGCTAGGCCCGGTATCCCTACCTGATGCTCTGCGGTAGGCCTGGCCCCCTACCCGACAATCTGGGGTAGTACCGGTACACCCACAGGTACTCCGCGGTACTTTTGCTATACCGACTGGTACTCCTGGATTGTACCGGAACCCTTACTGGTGCGCCGGGGTACACCTGCTGACCCTACAGGCACACTGCTTTGGACCCACCCTTCCTACCTGACCCGCCGGGGTAGGCCTGGTATACCTACCCGATGTTTCGAGGTAGAACCGGTTCCCCCACCGGTACTCTGGGCTTGGAACGGAAACCTTTGTGATGCGCCAGAGAACACCAGCTGTCCCTTCGTGCGCGCTGGACTAGACCCGTCCTCCCTTCCGGACCCCACAGGTTAGACCCGCTATCCCTACCTGATGCTCCGCATTAGGCTTGGCACCCATACCCGATGTTCTGGGGTAGTAGCGGTACCCCCACCGTTACTCTGCGTTAGTATCGGTACACCCACCGGTACTCCGGGGTAGTACGTGAACCCTTACTGGTTCACTGGGGTACACCTGATAACGTTACTGCCGCGCGGTGTAGACCAGACATTCCTACCTGACCCTCCGTTTTAGGCCTGGTATCCCTACCTGATGCTCCGTTGTTGGCCTGGCACCCCTACCCGATATGCTGGGGTAGTACCGCTACCCCCACCGGTACTCTGCGGTAGTATTGGTACACCCACCGGTACTCCAGGGTAGTACCTGAACCCTTACTGGTTCGCTGGGGTACACCTGCTGACCTTACGGGCGTGCTGTGTAGACCAGACATTCCTACCTGACCCTCCAGGCTAGGCCCGGTATCCCTACCTGATGCTCTGTGGTAGGCCTGGCCCCCTACCCGACAATCTGGGGTAGTACCGGTACACCCACCGGGACTCCGCGGTACTTTTGCTATACCCACCGGTACTCCTGGATTGTACCGGAACCCTTACTGGTGCGCCGGGGTACACCTGCTGACCCTACGGGCACACTGCTTTGGACCCACCCTTCCTACCTGACCCGCCGGGGTAGGCCTGGTATACCTACCCGATGTTTCGAGGTAGAACCGGTTCCCCCACCGGTACTCTGGGTTTGGAACGGAACCCTTTGTGATGCGCCAGAGAACACCAGCTGTCCCTTCGTGCGCGCTGGACTAGACCCGTCCTCCCTTCCGGACACCACAGGTTAGACCCGCTATCCGTACCTGATGCTCCGCATTAGGCTTGGCACCCATACCCGATGTTCTGGGGTAGTAGCGGTACCCCCACCGTTACTCTGCGGTAGTATCGGTACACCCACCGGTACTCCGGGGTAGTACGTGAACCCTTACTGGTTCACTGGGGTACACCTGATGACGTTACTGGCGCGCGGTGTAGACCAGACATTCCTACCTGACCCTCCGTTTTAGGCCCGGTATCCCTACCTGATGCTCCGTTTTTGGCCTGGCACCCCTACCCAATATGCTGGGGTAGTACCGGTACCCCCACCGGTACTCTGCGGTAGTATTGGTACACCCACCGGTACTCCAGGGTAGTACCTGAACACTTCCTGGTTCGCTGGGGTACACCTGCTGACCTTACGGGCGTGCTGTGTAGACCAGACATTCCTACCTGACCCTCCAGGCTAGGCCCGGTATCCCTACCTGATGCTCTGCGGTAGGCCTGGCCCCCTACCCGACAATCTGGGGTAGTACCGGTACACCCACCGGGACTCCGCGGTACTTTTGCTGTACCCACCGGTACTCCTGGATTGTACCGGAACCCTTACTGGTGCGCCGGGGTACACCTGCTGACCCTACGGGCACACTGCTTTGGACCCACCCTTCCTACCTGACCCGCCGGGGTAGGCCTGGTATACCTACCCGATGTTTCGAGGTAGAACCGGTTCCCCCACCGGTACTCTGGGCTTGGAACGGAAACCTTTCTGATGCGCCAGAGAACACCAGCTGTCCCTTCGTGCGCGCTGGACTAGACCCGGCCTCCCTACCGGACCCCACAGGTTAGACCCGCTATCCCTACCTGATGCTCCGCATTAGGCTTGGCACCCATACCCGATGTTCTGGGGTAGTAGCGGTACCCCCACCGTTACTCTGCGGTAGTATCGGTACACCCACCGGTACTCCGGGGTAGTACGTGAACCCTTACTGGTTCACTGGGGTACACCTGATGACGTTACTGGCGCGCGGTGTAGACCAGACATTCCTACCTGACCCTCCGTTTTAGGCCCGGTATCCCTACCTGATGCTCCGTTGTTGGCCTGGCACCCCTACCCGATATGCTGGGGTAGTACCGCTACCCCCACCGGTACTCTGCGGTAGTATTGGTACACCCACCGGTACTCCAGGGCAGTACCTGAACACTTACTGGTTCGCTGGGGTACACCTGCTGACCTTACGGGCGTGCTGTGTAGACCAGACATTCCTACCTGACCCTCCAGGCTAGGCCCGGTATCCCTACCTGATGCTCTGCGGTAGGCCTGGCCCCCTACCCGACAATCTGGGGTAGTACCGGTACACCCACAGGTACTCCGCGGTACTTTTGCTATACCGACTGGTACTCCTGGATTGTACCGGAACCCTTACTGGTGCGCCGGGGTACACCTGCTGACCCTACGGGCACACTGCTTTGGACCCACCCTTCCTACCTGACCCGCCGGGGTAGGCCTGGTATACCTACCCGATGTTTCGAGGTAGAACCGGTTCCCCCACCGGTACTCTGGGTTTGGAACGGAACCCTTTGTGATGCGCCAGAGAACACCAGCTGTCCCTTCGTGCGCGCTGGACTAGACCCGGCCTCCCTTCCGGACCCCACAGGTTAGACCCGCTATCCCTACCTGATGCTCCGCATTAGGCTTGGCACCCATACCCGATGTTCTGGGGTAGTAGCGGTACCCCCACCGTTACTCTGCGGTAGTATCGGTACACCCACCGGTACTCCGGGGTAGTACGTGAACCCTTACTGGTTCACTGGGGTACACCTGATGACGTTACTGGCGCGCGGTGTAGACCAGACATTCCTACCTGACCCTCCGTTTTAGGCCCGGTATCCCTACCTGATGCTCCGTTGTTGGCCTGGCACCCCTACCCGATATGCTGGGGTAGTACCGGTACCCCCACCGGTACTCTGCGGTAGTATTGGTACACCCACCGGTACTCCAGGGTAGTACCTGAACACTTCCTGGTTCGCTGGGGTACACCTGCTGACCTTACGGGCGTGCTGTGTAGACCAGACATTCCTACCTGACCCTCCAGGCTAGGCCCGGTATCCCTACCTGATGCTCTGCGGTAGGCCTGGCCCCCTACCCGACAATCTGGGGTAGTACCGGTACACCCACCGGGACTCCGCGGTACTTTTGCTGTACCCACCGGTACTCCTGGATTGTACCGGAACCCTTACTGGTGCGCCGGGGTACACCTGCTGACCCTACGGGCACACTGCTTTGGACCCACCCTTCCTACCTGACCCGCCGGGGTAGGCCTGGTATACCTACCCGATGTTTCGAGGTAGAACCGGTTCCCCCACCGGTACTCTGGGCTTGGAACGGAAACCTTTGTGATGCGCCAGAGAACACCAGCTGTCCCTTCGTGCGCGCTGGACTAGACCTGGCCTCCCTACCGGACCCCACAGGTTAGACCCGCTATCCCTACCTGATGCTCCGCATTAGGCTTGGCACCCATACCCGATGTTCTGGGGTAGTAGCGGTACCCCCACCGTTACTCTGCGGTAGTATCGGTACACCCACCGGTACTCCGGGGTAGTACGTGAACCCTTACTGGTTCACTGGGGTACACCTGATGACGTTACTGGCGCGCGGTGTAGACCAGACATTCCTACCTGACCCTCCGTTTTAGGCCCGGTATCCCTACCTGATGCTCCGTTGTTGGCCTGGCACCCCTACCCGATATGCTGGGGTAGTACCGCTACCCCCACCGGTACTCTGCGGTAGTATTGGTACACCCACCGGTACTCCAGGGCAGTACCTGAACACTTACTGGTTCGCTGGGGTACACCTGCTGACCTTACGGGCGTGCTGTGTAGACCAGACATTCCTACCTGACCCTCCAGGCTAGGCCCGGTATCCCTACCTGATGCTCTGCGGTAGGCCTGGCCCCCTACCCGACAATCTGGGGTAGTACCGGTACACCCACAGGTACTCCGCGGTACTTTTGCTATACCGACTGGTACTCCTGGATTGTACCGGAACCCTTACTGGTGCGCCGGGGTACACCTGCTGACCCTACGGGCACACTGCTTTGGACCCACCCTTCCTACCTGACCCGCCGGGGTAGGCCTGGTATACCTACCCGATGTTTCGAGGTAGAACCGGTTCCCCCACCGGTACTCTGGGCTTGGAACGGAAACCTTTGTGATGCGCCAGAGAACACCAGCTGTCCCTTCGTGCGCGCTGGACTAGACCCGGCCTCCCTTCCGGACCCCACAGGTTAGACCCGCTATCCCTACCTGATGCTCCGCATTAGGCTTGGCACCCATACCCGATGTTCTGGGGTAGTAGCGGTACCCCCACCGTTACTCTGCGTTAGTATCGGTACACCCACCGGTACTCCGGGGTAGTACGTGAACCCTTACTGGTTCACTGGGGTACACCTGCTGACGTTACTGGCGCGCGGTGTAGACCAGACATTCCTACCTGACCCTCCGTTTTAGGCCCGGTATCCCTACCTGATGCTCCGTTGTTGGCCTGGCACCCCTACCCGATATGCTGGGGTAGTACCGGTACCCCCACCGGTACTCTGCGGTAGTATTGGTACACCCACCGGTACTCCAGGGCAGTACCTGAACACTTACTGGTTCGCTGGGGTACACCTGCTGACCTTACGGGCGTGCTGTGTAGACCAGACATTCCTACCTGACCCTCCAGGCTAGGCCCGGTATCCCTACCTGATGCTCTGCGGTAGGCCTGGCCCCCTACCCGACAATCTGGGGTAGTACCGGTACACCCACCGGGACTCCGCGGTACTTTTGCTATACCCACCGGTACTCCTGGATTGTACCGGAACCCTTACTGGTGCGCCGGGGTACACCTGCTGACCCTACGGGCACACTGCTTTGGACCCACCCTTCCTACCTGACCCGCCGGGGTAGGCCTGGTATACCTACCCGATGTTTCGAGGTAGAACCGGTTCCCCCACCGGTACTCTGGGCTTGGAACGGAAACCTTTGTGATGCGCCAGAGAACACCAGCTGTCCCTTCGTGCGCGCTGGACTAGACCCGGCCTCCCTTCCGGACCCCACAGGTTAGACCCGCTATCCCTACCTGATGCTCCGCATTAGGCTTGGCACCCATACCCGATGTTCTGGGGTAGTAGCGGTACCCCCACCGTTACTCTGCGTTAGTATCGGTACACCCACCGGTACTCCGGGGTAGTACGTGAACCCTTACTGGTTCACTGGGGTACACCTGATGACGTTACTGGCGCGCGGTGTAGACCAGACATTCCTACCTGACCCTCCGTTTTAGGCCCGGCATCCCTACCTGATGCTCCGTTGTTGGCCTGGCACCCCTACCCGATATGCTGGGGTAGTACCGGTACCCCCACCGGTACTCTGCGGTAGTATTGGTACACCCACCGGTAATGCAGGGCAGTACCTGAACACTTACTGGTTCGCTGGGGTACACCTGCTGACCTTACTGGCGTGCTGTGTAGACCAGACATTCCTACCTGACCCTCCCGGCTAGGCCCGGTATCCCTACCTGATGCTCTGCGGTAGGCCTGGCCCCCTA